>NC_082674.1:27181500-28444500 GCF_025265405.1 Mesoplodon densirostris
TGAAGCCTCACCATTTATGTTGCTTTTCAGCTGTTTTAGCCCATGCTCTCCTGCTTTGATCTCTCACTACCATGTGTTTATTTCCACCAGCCAAGAAGCTTTGGCTGACCTTCTTACTTCCTATGGTTGTATTAAGGAAACAGCACCCACCTCTCAGCTCTGACCCCTCCCCTGCGCTTGCCTCTCAATTTGAGAGTTTTACCACAACATAAATGGATCTACTGCCTTTCACTGATGAGAATGGCAATCACCAAGAAAAGCCCTGAGAACAAACACTCCTTGTTTAATTAAAACATGAAGGAAAACTAGAAATGTCCCTACCACTTTTTTATGTGCTTCTAAAAGGGCTTTCTTAGTTTATTTCCTGTGATCTGCAAATAAGAAAACCCTGTAGCAAGAATATTAGATCCTCATTCCTCGGCAGGTTCCCACTCTGATTGTGGTTGCCTTTGTGTTTTTCCAGGAAGTCATAAAAAAGAATATCTTATCCAAAGGCTTTCTACACACAAAGATTATAAATAAGGCTGAGATGCAGCCAAAAGTTTCAGCAAATAAAGTGCAAGTAAACCATGGCGATATTTAACCAAGTGTATGATAAAGACAGTGATACCTTAGGAAAGGATATGGAAATGAAGTTAGAAGCTCAGGCCTCACAGATTTATAATCTACAGGTGCTGATGGGTGGATTAAAACTTGAGCAAGCAATTTGGCACTAAAGACTGGAAAACAGTGTGGAGAAAAGGGAACCCTCTTGCACTGGTGGTGGGAATGTAAATTGATACAGCCACTATGGAGGACAGTATGGAGGTTCCTTAAAAAACTAAAAATAGAACTACCATATGACCCAGCAATCCCACTACTGGGCATATACCCTGAGAAAACCATAATTCAAAAAGAGTCATGTACCACAATGTTCACTGCAGCTCTATTTACAATAGCCAGGACATGGAAGCAACCTAAGTGTCCATCGACAGATGAATGGATAAAGAAGATGTGGCACATATATACAATGGAATATTACTCAGCCATAAAAAGAAACGAAATTGAGTTACTTGTAGTGAGGTGAATGGACCTAGAGTCTGTCATACAGAGTGAAGTAAGTCAGAAGGAGAAAAACAAATACCGTATGCTTACACGTATATATGGAATCTAAAAAAAAAAAAAAGGTCCTGAAGAACCTAGGGGCAGGACAGGAATAAAGACACAGACGTAGAGAATGGACTTGAGGACATGGGGAGGGGGAAGGGTAAGCTGGGACGAAGTGAGAGAGTGGCATGGACATATATACACTATCAAATATAAAATAGATAGCTAGTGGGAAGCAGCCACATAGCACAGGGAGATCAGCTCGGTGCTTTGTGACCACCTAGAGGGGTGGAATAGGGAGGGTGGGAGACACAAGAGGGAGGAGATATGGGGACATATGTATATGTATAGCTGATTCACTTTGTTATAAAGCAGAAACTAACACACCATTGTAAAGCAATTATACTCCAATAAAGATGTTAAAAAAAAAAAAAGACTGGAAAACAGGACTTGTAGTCAGCTGACTGAGTTTGGATAATATGGTAAAGTGAAGAGCAGAAGTGATTAAGTAGAACATTGACATTGTTTAGAACTATGCACAATTTTGAGCAATTGGATTTGGTATCAAAATATTGTGGCTTTTTATAAGTATAACCATGGTGTAAACATAAATTCATTCATTCATTCATTCATTTAGAAAGTATCTACTGAGCATCATCCTCCAGTTCAGGCCAGTGGGCTGTGGTGTGAACCCAGGACAGCTTAGCTGACTCAGAAGGAGGCCAGTGTCTAACAGGAGCAAAATAGCAATGAGAGAATGGGAAGAAGTGAGGCAGAGGGGGCCTATAGTTTGCATATGAGAATAAGAGGGTTTGGAGTTTCTCACTATGCTTTTCCTATGATTCCTAGGAAGATCAAACTGTGCCCCACCTCTTGCACTTAGCTATCACACATTTCAAGAAAAAAAATAAATATAAATATTTTCTTTGCCTCATTTATCACTGAATCAGATTTGTATTTTATGCTTTGAAATAGCAATGATGCTGACCCTTAAATAGAAAGGAAACCATAAATCTGAAAACTCCCCTCCTATTATTTTCTACACACCAAATGATTCTCAGAAAAATGCACAGAGGCAGCCTCAGGGATTTTATTTTAATTAATTTATTTATTACTCTAAGCAACCTTTTTCAAGAACTAAAAGAATTGTGGAAACAGCAGTGACATTTTAGAAGATTTAGATTTAGTTTAACTTTACCATGAGTCTGTGGTTTCTAGGGGTGAGATCTTCAAAGACTAATGAAATTTGCTTTCAAGTCAGGGTTTTGAAATAAAGCTATTGGGGGAAAAGTCATTATGTAAGTAATTATGCTAAGTAAGGTATTTTATGCCGTGAACGCTTAATTCTCCTTCCTGGGTTATTGAATACAGCTTCAGCTAGAAATCTAGTGTAGTCTAAGAAGCTATGCTAAGAAGTCTAAGAAGCTTAGATGGAGGGAAAAATGTTGCCATAAAGATAAATTTAAATGAATTAGATTGAATAAATGCAACTATACTAATATGTAATGTGTTTTTAAAAAGTAAATGAAATTTTATAAAAAGGAAGAAGAAAAGAAGAGATAGGCAGGAAAAAGAAGGAGACTGAAAGTGGAAGCCTATTTTTAATCTGGACTGATTTGTCCAGAAATTTGCGAGTTTCTTCAGGAATGGTGCATAAAAGGGGGTCGTAGAGGATGGGGTGTGAGGGCATCTTCTGCTGAGGCCTCCTCTGGTGAAGACTGTCCTCATTCATTCTCCTCTTTATTTTTCTACAGCCCGTCTCCAATTTATGAAAGGCTTCGGTTCCAAAGGTTCACTTGTGAATCAGTTATTTGGAACTCAAGATGTTTTTAACCCACAGAAGCAGTATCCGCAGAAGCAATGTTATAAATGCCACTCAGTCTACCAGGCCACCTCACGACCACTTAACCAATATCACTGGCTGAAATAGTGCACATTTGCAATGGATAATAGCGGCAAACTACTGTGGTGATGCCAGTAGTTAGCCCCCAAAGTGCAATACAATTGGCTTGGCTGTTGTGCTTGAGGATATGCAGGTTTAACTAGAAAAGGACAAGCAAGTCTATGAAAACTTCTATGACAATAAATCATTTTGTGGGGTAAATGTGCAGGGTTTGGAGTCAGACAGGCAGTCACATCCAACTGTCTCCTTTGCTGCTTTTATCTGGGGATAATAACAGCATCTCCATAGAGCATTGCTGTGAGAATTAAAGGAGCATTTTTCAAAGATGTTAGCTTGTTATATACTGTTAACAGTATATTAATATAGTATAATATCAGTTTGGCCAAAAAGTTTGTTCGGGTTTTTCTGTACGATGAAAAACCTGAATGAACTTTTTGGCCAACCCAGTACTAATAGATACTGATTGTTATGATATATAATTATCATTATTCCTTATATATGGCTTTCTACATGTTCCACTTTTCTCCCAGAGACATTACAAGCCTTGAGAGCAGAGATTTTTGTCACATACTTTGGTGAATCCCTAAATGCGATGCACGTTAAACACAAGACACTGTATTTTCTCATTTATTGACAATGATTTGCTTTGTTCAAGGGCTTTGGAGATTAAAAGCTCTACTCTGATTCTTTCACAATTTTTTTCTTTCTATTTGTTACAGGCAGGTAGCCAGCACAGCTCTTATAATTGATGGTGATTCGGTATTTATTTTGGCTCACACATGGTTCAAGGGGTAGAAAAAGGGAAGAACAAGAGGGGTAGAGAAAATTCCCCATGATTCTTAGACAAATGTTGGATGAAAAAGAGAAAGAGAGAAAGGACACCAAAAGTATACATATCTGAGAAAGAAATAATCAGGTAGAATTTACTGAATTCAAAAAATAAGAGAGTAATGTTGCCTACAATGTCCCCTGAAAAGAAGGTGGGAGTGGGGATGCAGCATGGAATTAGTACCTCAAGTTGACCAGCAGGTGGTGTGTCACCAACTTGGAGCAGCTTGTTTGGAGTTTGGCACAAAGTAGACGGATGGCTGGGCAGCTTTAGGAGGGGGCAGCTGGCAGGGGCTGGTTCATGCTACCTGATCATGCATGCATGGGATGGATACCATTTGGGAATTTCTACTTATGGGAATGCCTCTGATAGGCACAAAGGCCCATCAGGACGTCTCTGAGAAACTGAATCCAAGGTGTTCAAGCCAGACCATGTTTCCCTCTTCTTCCTGCAACTTTTGAACCTGGTAGTTCCATCACTTCAGTGATTTGCAATATTTATTGCATCCAGGACCAGCAGTAGAGAATAGAGACTTAGTTGAGAGGAAGTGTCTGGCTTTGTTAATGGATGGTGAGGCTTTCCTGCTCTTGGTCCTTTTTTCTTGATCATATTTCTTGTCAATGGCTTTCTCTTCTTTGCGTAGATGATTAAAGTACTTAAGTAGACCTATAGGTCTGTATCTTTTTTCTTATATAAAAAGATCTCATTTGAAAATGAACAACTGATACACATTTGTCATGGAAACAATAGAAAAAAGTTGATAAGCATAAAGAAGGGGGAAAAATTGCATGTGACCTCAACTCCCAGAGATAACCACTATTAAAAATTTGATATCTAAAGTTTCAGACTTCTAGATGTTCACATCTTTTCTTAGAAAAATGAAATCATACTGAATAAATTGTTTTGTAACTTGTGTTTTTCACTTAATCTATGCCAAATATTTTTCTACATTAATATATTTCAACATTATTTTATAATGATTCCATAGTACTACCTCTTATGAATGTGTTATGATTTATTCTACTTCTGGCACATAGATTGTTTCAAATTTTTCACTAGTATAAACAGTGCTGTGAGAAACACCCTTATATATGAAAATCCATATTATATTTTTGGGATATATCTCTAGAACAGGAACTGAAGAATTAAATATTATACATATTTTTTAAAGTTTTGCTACATATTACAAAATTATCTTCCTCAAATGTTGTAAAAATTTATACTCTTGCCAGCAGACTCTGTTGGTGCCATTTTCCAAACCTCCTGCCAACATTGGGAAGTATCAAGTTTCCATCTTTGTCACGCTTATAGGTAATAAATGGTATCCTATTATTGTCTAATTTGTACTCATTTTTAGAAAACTGAGTATTTTTCAGATGTATATTGGTCATTTATATTTCTTCCCTTGTGAACTATTTATAATATCCTTTGCCTAGTTGTTAATTACAAATGCTATTCATATGTTAAGGCTCTTAAACCTTTAACATAAAGGTTTTATTTTTTAATCTCATTTTGTCATTTGTGATTTAATTTTGGCTATGGTGGGCTTATTTCTGACATACACAAATTTTACATTTTATCCATTTAAATAGTAATTTTTTCTTTATGGTTTCTGCTTTTATGATCATAGAATAATTTTCATGATAAAAATATTTAATCATGATTAAAATGATTTTAAGGTTATAAAAACAATCACAGCATTTTCTTCAAGTTTGTGATTTTATTCTCACATTTTACTCTTCGGTTCACTAGGCATTTACTTTGTGTATGATGTGAGGTAATAATTGGATCTTTATTTTTCCTAATAATTAACTATTCAACAAGTTACTGAATAATTTTTCCCCACTGAGTTTAAATACTGTATTTAACAAATAAACATTTTATTATAGTACTTGTATTTATATTTCTAGGCTTTCTGTTCTGTTCCATTGCTCTGCCTCTTTTGGCATCAGTATCAAACTTTTAACTCTTGATTTTTTTAGCCTATTTAATACCTAGGACTGCCCCCCTGTTGTTTTCTAAAAATTTCTTTACCAGTCTCAGTTTTTTATTCTTTCAGATAAACTTCAGGATTTCTTTTTTAAGCAGTTCAAAAAATCTCTTTGGGATTTTAACCAAAAATTAATTATGTTTATAAATTAAATAGGGGAGAATTGACATCTTGACAATGTTGAGTCTTCTGGTCCCAGAAAATTGTATAACTCTCCATTTATTGAAATATTTTCTATTTTCTCAATAGAGTTTTATAAAAATTTTTAATATGTTATTCACTTTTTTTGTCATTCCTAGAAATTTTGTTGTTGTTGTTACTATTATGAATGAGGTTTTTTTTTCCCCCATTATGTTTCCTATCAGGTTTTGGCTGTTATGTAGAAAATTCTATTAATTTCATGTATTTATTTTTTAACTGTTCACCCCACTGATATTTCCAATTATTTAAAAAGTTGATTCTGTTGAGTAGTGATTATAACATGTACAAGTTGGGTAATTTTGTCTCCTGCTCTCTCATAATTCTTTTTTTAGCTTCTTTTTCTTATCTGGTCCAGAATAGTATGCTAAATGATGGTAGTGACAATGAGCATCCTTTTCATGTTTGTTTCTGATTTTAATGTTAATACTTCTAGTATTACACCTTTAGGTATGATGCCTGTGTTTGGTTTGAGATACACAATCTTTACCATGCTAAGAAAAATTCTCCTATTTTATTTTTTTTAATTGATATTTAATTTTATCAAAAGACTTGTTAAGATTACCTATTGTGCTAAACTGAAAGCTTTTTTCCATTGACATATTTATGTCACTATGCTAGTGCATTCTTTAATACTGAGATTTTTTTTTTCATCTCAAGGGTAAACTATGTTTATACAGGAGGTTAGTCTGTGGTTTCCTTTATTATGTTTTATCAGTTTATTTGTTTGTTTTAAGTCAAGGGTATTATGTTAGCTTTCTGCTAGTTTTGTCCACTTGAACATTTTATATAGCCTGGGAATTATCTGTGGCTTCAAGCCCCAAGAGAACTTGATTGTGTAAGTAATTTGGACCAAAAAGTTTTCTTGGAAACAAGTTCTCAATAACTTTTACTTTTTTCCATGATTATTGATCTATTGTTTTTCAAGTTCTTTTTGAGTCAGTTTGCCTCTAATTAACTGTTTTGGCTTTGTGCACACTTTTTGGTATGTGGTGTTCTCATTATTGAAATCTTCTAAGCATTCTATAGATGTTTTTTTCTTCTTTTCCAGTCAATGATTTTTTTAAAGAAGAGTTATAAAAATTTTCCAAGAGCTTGGCTCTTTTCTAACTTACACTTTTGTGATTGTTTTATAGTTTTACTATAGCATGGTCATAGAATGTGGACAAAATAATTTCTTTTGGGGGGAAATTACTTAGGATGGTTTAATGACCTAATATAAAATGTTTTTGCACACTTTAAAAATTATCTTTTCTTAAAGGAGTAGGCAGAAAATCCTTCTCTTTAATCATTCATTTATTCATTCAGCATGGTTTCAGCCACATGTCTCCTATATGTCAGGCATTGTATTAGGCGTTGCAGGCTATAAAATGAATAAGTCATATGCTTTCTCTAAGGTAGTCAACGTTTAGATGCAACATAGATACATGAAGACCTAATTATAATACAGAGTAAGAAATGCAACAGCAGCAGAAAATACAAGAGAAAAATTCAAGCCCAGTCATAGGTTCTGGGAATATGAAGGTACCAAAGACATCACCATGGCCCCTGAGAGGCTTTCATTCTAAAAGTGTAAAAATAAATAAATAAACTGAAGGCAGAGACAGGCTTTTGGAGGCAAAGCGACTAATTAAGAAACCACTATAGTCATTCAGTAATAAATCAAGACATATGAGAGATGTAAGAAAACACAAAGAAAAGAGGGGATTTTCACACTTAAGGGGCAAGTAGAAGAAAAGTCCATATAGGAGGCTGAAGGAGGTAGGAGTAAAATTTTATGGTAGTCTCAGGAGAACATTTGAAACAGTTGGGTCAAATGCAGCTGAGAAGTCGAGTAAAATAAAAGCAGAGCCAATAGGCTTGGTGTTTGGTGACTTGGGGAAGGCAGTTTCAGTGAAATGGATGGGAGAAGCCAGACTGTAAGCAGGTTGAGACTTAACTGGGATGCGAGATGATGGAGACAAGGAGTATTTCCCCAGAAGCTTAGTTGTGAAGGGAATGAGTGGGTTAGGGCAGGAATTAAAGAAGCAAAGGATCCTTTTTTTAGGAAATAGAAAACCGTGAGCATATTTAGATAATGAAGAGGGTGAGCAGACAGGGAATGAAGGCACGGTTGTTGGTAAAAAACATCCTAAACATTTAGGAGTTGCAAAATTAGACACAAACCCAGGGGGTGGATGGCCTCTGGTTGGAGGAGGGCGACTTTTTTTGAGTTGAAGGAAGTGATTGGTACCTAGAGACAGTTTGGGCAGGGAGGTGGGATCTCAGCATTTCTTCACGAGGCTGGAAGGTGTTATTGTAGAACCTTCTATTACATTCCTGGACCGGGAAGTTCCCGGGTCTTGGTCTGAAGTTGACAGTTTGCTTCATAGGTATGATTCAGGATCCATCTCTTCCTCTCTGCCAAAAGGAGAAAGGCATTTCTGTGTTTACGTTTCCTGAGTTTGTTTTTTTCTATTGGTTATTGAAGGCTTTCTCTCTTTTGCTAACCATGTGGTATGCAACAGATCCTCAGAACAATTAACAAGTCAATTGCAAATAAAGTAACTGATGGATGCCAAAAGGTCACAAAAGTTTCTGTAGTTACAAAGTAAAAATAAATCAAAATAATATTTTAAATCTTCAATAGGCCTCCTTTTCTGTTTCTGATTAATGATTGTCATATCAACATATGAAGAAAAAATGTTTATGAAGCTGACATGTATTTTAGCACATTGTATGTTGATGTCTTATTTCTATTACTAACTTTGAACCCTTAAAAAGAGATACATTTTGAAGCTTGTAAAAAAAATTTCATTTGTACTTTGGGCTCTCACATGTTGCTAACAAGTGAATACCCTGAAAGACTGGTAAGACTGAGGGGTTTTTAGTCTTTTGCTGTTATTCTGGAAAAAGAGTCTATCTTCTGTACAGAGGGAAACTTCTGGTTTGATTAACACTGTAAATAATTATGAGACAAAATCCAGATATGAAAAATTGCCCACACAGGCTCTTCTATTGAGTAAGATCTCACTTATTAAAATCAAAGTTGAAAGTTTAACAGGCTCATTATGGTTCAGAAATCCCCTGGGACATTTTAACCTTTTAAAATCTTTTTTGGATGTTCAGTTTGCCAAAAGGGCTTACTCTCTCTGTGGTATCTCCACTCTACCCTGCTTGGGCACTGATTTGGGGAAGTGTCACTCTTACTACACCAAGAGGTCAGATACCCAAGGTTAGATACTACCCAAAGTCAGATAGTTTAAGGGCTTTCTTGGGAGAGAGGGACGAATAGGAAGTGGGGGAGGGGGGGGGTTGGGAAAAGCAGCTCAGGTGAGAAGCATGAATTCAACAAAGCATTCAGGATGGTTTGCCACTTTTGTGAGCAACACAGGAAACAGCAGGCTGGTCCCATTTCCTAGCATACCAAAGCGGGCAGCAGCACATCTGTAAAGTGCTTCGTAAATTTCTATAATTTCTGTTTCCACTCTCATTCCCGGGCTGGTAATCTCAACAGCGCCCCCAAATGTTGACACAATCCAACAGATAACTATGCGGAAGTTTGGTCTTCAGCTGCCTGAAATCATTTCCATTAGCTCTTTAGATTAAGCTGTGTTTTTGCTATTCCTCATTAACCCCACACACATCTGGCCTTCAGCATCACTGGGCACAGCAGCCCTGTCCTTTGAAACTAAACCTAAGCATCCTTAGGCTGCTAGTCTGCCCTCCTCAGAAGAGTCCACTTAGTCTGTGGCTCTTGCAACAAACTGGAGGTTGGGATGCTGAGAAAACGAAACCAAGTGCAGCAAAGTCAGTGGCAGATTGATGTAGTCTAGGGGCACCTGGAAAGAAGAGCTGCTGCCACCTGCTGTACTGCCTGGGGTTCCTTCTTCCTGCTGTTCACGTGTCCCAGTGAAAACCTGAGGGAGATAAGAGAGCAGATGGACTGCCAGCCCATCCCTCCCAACGCCCTCCCCAATACAAACACATCAACTTTCCACTTGCAGTGACCTGCTCTCCAGGGTGACCCAACAGCTGTTTGGATTTTGTCACTAAAAGAAAACAAATTATGGAATGTACTGCTCTACATGCTAATGAAATGGCTGAGCCAGCACAGGGGTTACGAGAAGGTTTGTGAATTAGGAGAATAATGATCTTCAGTTTCTGACCTCCTGGCATGCAACGGCATTTATCAGGAGGTGCATGTGACTGGTTAAGACACAGAGCCCCAGCATGAAGGAAACAGCTGCTCGCAGAGTGCTCTGGCACTTGGCAGCTGAACAGGCAGGGTGCTGATGTGAGGAATACCGCGCCCAACCGCCCCAGTAAGTAACTGGAGAACTTTCTTCTGTGTGTGTGTGTGTGTGTGTGTGTGCGTGTGTGTGTGTGCATGTGCACACGTGTTTTGCAAGCTACTGACAATTTTTAATTTTGATTTTGATTTCCTTCTGGCACTAAAGGAGGTATTTTATTTGTTCCTGTTCCTAATAACCATTCGTCTTTTTACTGATTTTTTTTTTTTTTTTAAGAAACTCTTCTTTTCAGCAACATTGTTTTCTAACTTTAAGGATTAGTGAGGCATATTGCTTGATTCCTATCTAGGAAACAGCGAGTTTATTTCCTGGTATTCGGAATTTTTATGGTCCACGGTGTTTTAGGTTCAAAGCTAAGATTCAGGTTACAAAGTAGAGACTATTGAAGTGAGTTGATAACTAGATTTGATTTTAGTCAGTTTTATCATTGAAACTTTTTTTTTTTTAACCATTGAAAATGTTGTTTGAGAAATAGCTTGTGAATCAATTGTATGTCTGACTGGACCATTCCTAGTCAATTTTGAAGATTGTCTCATTTAACTATGTGTAAAAATCTGCAATACAGAAAGCTAACAAAATAATATTTAGATTAGCAATTATATTTAGATTTTAGGCATGCTTTCTAATTCATTGAAAGATATACTTTATAATTCTTTTCTTCTCATCTTCATTGCTTTACAGCTTTTCTAAGTCACTTTCATCACTTTACAGCTAAAATTTTTAGTTGTCCCTGGTCTTCTTGCTTTTAGATACGGGGAAGTTCATGTTTTTATGATGGGCAGAGTCTTTCTTCCTTGTTTATGACCTGGATTATAAAGGTGTTGTCTGAAGCCAATTATCAACCCTAGGGTGGTGGTGGGGGGGTGTCCTGGCATCCAAAACTGAGAGGACTTGTTCTTTCTTTGGTTCATTCGGCAGTAATGGAGCTTTCTCTTGGGAAAGCAGCGAAGCAAGCACAACCCTGGAACAAAGCTGTTGTTCACAGGCTTTTGTCCTTCCATGGTTTTCACCAGACAGAATGTTTAAGAAGAAAGGAAAAGGGGAAAGGGAGAGGGCAGAACCCTGCATCAGTGATGTAAACCTCTGAAAGTGACAGGCCTCTGAATCAGACCCATGGGGGCAGGTAACCAAACAAGTTCACTTTTCTGGATTGCCTGGACATTAAAGAGGGGGGCAGAGAGTGGCGTTTTGATTTGAATTCTGACCAAACAGTTATTTTGCTTGTGAGAAACCCAGGGAACCCTGAAGTGTGCTTGTTTCCCCAAGTTACTGACAGATTGTCACATAGGCTCAGGCTGTACAGTTTGCTTGCAATTTCTGCCTGCTACATGGAGGGAGCACTGCTCTCCCTGCACCCCTGCCACATCTCCTCATATATGGAGTATGGATTGAAAATGACACGCTGGTTCTATCCAAGTTTCCCTCAGCATGGTTGGTCTTGAGTTGCCACATCAGCCAAAGATCTGGGATGGAAGCAGATTCAGATGCCTGGCTAGTCTGGCATTGGGAGGTTTTTCTCCTCCTTTCCCTTAAAATGCAGGATTCACAAAACCTAGAATGTCCAGTGAGAAAATAATATTTCCAACTCTTTTGTTCCTCTTTATACCAGTTGGGCGAGGTCCTTGGGTCAGCATGTGGCCACGTGGCCCCGTGAGTTCCCTGTCTGACTGCAGGGCACCAGCTGCCCAAGGGGCCATTCTTTAGGGAGTTTGCTTCTGGTATAGTTTCCCTTTTTCTGAAGGCTGATAGCGCAAAAGAACTCTCAGGTGAAATTTTGTCTCCAGAATCATAGAGTCACACACCATAAAACTGAGAGGGTCTTAATGGCAATCTGAGTATCCTTTGAATTATAAAATATCTTGACCTTCAAAATATTAATATCAGAATAACAGAGATAATTATTTTACATGCAGATAGTATGTCCATAGAACCAAAGCTTTTAATTCTAGGATAGGAATTATAGAATGCACAACTTAATGCCTTCATTTCAAAGATGAGGAAGTTGTAGAACATTTTTCTGGGTCCCAGTGCTAGTGAGTGGTAGAGCTTGAAAAGAGCTCAAGGCTTCTGCTACTACTACCATCATAATATTAACACTAATAGTTATAACTTACACTTATTGTGCACTTTGCCAAATGATGTGCTGTACAAGTGTATTTATGTTCATATAATCCTCACAACAAGTCTATGTGCTTTATATAATTATTCCAGTTTTATAGCTAGAGAAACCGAAGTTCAGAGACTGTAGCCACTCAGCTATACATGACACAGGCAGAAGTGACACCGAGATCAGACTCCAGAATCTGCACACACTAAACAAATAAAAGTGGAGCTCCTATGCTAATCTCACACATTGAAGCTTAAAAGCTCATGAAATGCAAATGAGACTATTTCAGCACAATACAATTAGACACGCAACGTGTGTTACGGCCCTTTCGAACTCTCCATGGCAGGAAGGGTGAGGTTTCCCCTTGGGACAGTCCAAGCCCAGGCTATGTAGCAACACTGACTGGCAGCGTGTTTTTCTCCGTGAGAGTAGTTCACTGATGGCCCTCACATTGGTCAGAACAGCAATTGAGAGCTTTTTTATTTCCCAAGAATGCACTGCTCTCGCTGCCCCTGCTGGCCTTTGCCTCGGTTTTTCCTGTCACTCCTTTCCTTTGGAGGACAGCTACTCCACCCATGCCCCACCCCAAACAGCCAGCTTAGTGGTGATAACACTAGTGTCAGTCCTGTTCATTGTGTGACTCAACCTGGAAGGTTGGTTGTCCAAAGAGGCTGTTGTTGTTTAGGACTTAGAAGCAACGCAATCCTTCCCTCTCTTTGCTCTGTTTGTTCCCGGCTGTGAGAGAGGGTCGCTGGCCAGGGGACTGGGGGTGACGGGCGGGGGAGAGGAGAGATGTGCTTTTCTCTGCTGACTGGGAGGCTACCTGCACCTGCATTTGTCTGGGTGCACACTCCTCCCCGCACCTGCCCCACAGCTGAAGACTGACCTTCTCACTTGTGGGCCATGAACCTGTGGCTTGCCTGGGTCATCAACCAGAGACAGAGCCCTGAGAAAAACCTACTTCTCAAACTCTTCTAAAAATTGAATTTAACTCTCTGTATTCCTCCATGTGGTTAAATGTCAAAATGAGGGCTGGCGATGAGAAAGAGCACTGAGTAAGCAGCAGAAGGGTCTTTTGGTTAATCAGGAGGAAAGTTTAGTAAGCAGAGCATTCAGGCATGTCTTTGAGAAAGTCTTCAATGTTTTTTCAAGGCTGTTATAACAAGATTACACATTTTGAAGACCAAGCTATTTGTAACAAGAAGAGGGAATTTTTCATCTACTCCTCACCTGCCTGATGCTTCTAAACCTAAGCCCAACTCAAGAGCAGCCAACAATACAGTCTGCTAACCCAGAGCCACTGGAAATTACCTCCAATTCTTAGCAATTGGTGTGGTGCGGTGGGTGTTATATGGGCACTCGTGAGATGGATTTAGAATCGCAGCAGAATCCACAAGTCATACTCCAGACCTGGTTTGAAGCAAAATAAAATGATTATTTTTGTGGGATCTTTTATAAGGAAACAAATTTTGCGATGCAGTGCTTGTTTTATTTATTTATTTTTTTGCCAGCTTGTGTTCCAAAGAACCTGTTCCCAAAGAGTTAACTCCCTTGGGTCCCACTTTCTCTTTGTATTGGTTGCTCATGCGCCCCCGCCGCCCCCACCCCCCACCCCAGAGTTGTTTAGCTGTTTGTGTGTCACATTCCCATTGTTTTATGGATTTGAAAGTCTGGGTTTCTTGCTTTCAAATGATCACAGTAGGGTACCTCTGGAGTCTGTGGTGTGTATCTGAGTTCGCTGTGCTTTCATCTTTTTTGAGCCCATCAACTCTATTGAGAAGACAAACTCCTGCATTTTTATGGAACTCTTCCAGTATTAGACACTTTTTTGCACGTTGCCACAATCCTAAGAAAGAGGAGAGACACTGTTACCATTGTTTACAGTGAGGAAACTGAGAATGAGAGAAAGTGAGTGACTTATCCATGGTCATGGGACAAAGCCCGACTAAATCCCCTGTCTTCAGACTCTGAATAATATCAATGGAATTGTTCTTTGTGATCATAGAGCTATGATCTGTGTTATCTTCTCACGGGTGAAAGGTAAATGGATGACTGATTCATGATGTGCCATCTCACACATGTCAATGATGATGTTTCCAAAGCCTTTGGATATTTGGCTTCAGAAACAGGGTCAGCTTGTTTACAGACACAATAATATTTGCTTTGGTAATATTTGTAAAGGAACTTAGTGGTCATTTTCCTACTCTGCAGACCCAATGTGGTTAAGTTGGAGTCATATCGACCTTGGCATGATGTAATATTCAGCTTTTAGAAGGGATCTTGTTGTTTTTTGAGATTAAAAAGTATAGTCTGACGTCCACTGTGCACTCCCCTTACCCAACAAAACCATCAGCATTCTTGGAAGTTCTGCCTGGTTATAGTACCCTTATTCCCATGGGAAAATAGTGTACTCTGACCACCAGGAAGAGAGTCCCTGCCACCATTTCCCTCTGCAAAGTTATCTGCCCACAACTGAGAGACTCTTAGCTTGCTAGACTAATTGAGAATCTTCACTACTAGTCAATTTTCTGTTACAGCAATCCAGTCCATTGTATAACAGCATAATCAGTACATTGGCAAGGTCCTAAAAATGACAGGGTGTGTTGCCTGATGATTTTACAGTGCAGCTGCACGTTATGATGGCTAGGGCTTAGAGGCAGAGGATGGGGGAAACAAGTGAACAGCTTTATGACAATAACAGCTATTATGTTTTTTCTTTCTAAAGTAGCTTTTTAAAAATATGGGTGTGAAAAATATCCTTCTTCAAATTTAAAAACTCCTGAATAATGTTTAATTCATAAAATGACTTGAAGAGCATTTTTCCTTAGTGATTACAGTGTAATAATCAGAACTTTCTGCACCTGTCAAGAAGAAAAAAGGGGAAATGTTTTTAAAAGAAAAGAAAAAGATGAAATAGTGGGTTAAAGGCTTACCTTCCTGTGTTATAGTCTGTGGAACCTGAAGTAATATAAACTTAATGCCCCTATTGTAAGTGGAAAATTCAACTCAATATATGAATGATTTACGTAGCTGCAAATATCCCAACATCTTTTAGGTTTCTCTGTGATCAAACTGGTAATTTTGTTTTCTGAAGGCTTCTCTATTTGCCAGTTGCTGCCCTATCTTTGCCCTTCACTTAGTGTTGGTTTAGGTGAACCTGTCCCTACCTCACAAAATGTTCCAAGACCCTTGCATAGATCATTATGCCATTGGCTTACTTTAGTATTATAAGCGTACTCAGAGTTTTGTCTTTGAATGTGTTCCAGGTACAATGTTTGATCGAGAACTAGTAAGGAGGGAAAATATCAATAACATGGAAAAATTAAGTTCATAGTTAATTACAGAACTTCATTTTAGTCACCACTTTGCTGATGCTTAATTGTTGCAAAAGTCACAGACAAGTAACTACATTGGAATGTGTCTAAGTGATTTTAATTGCTTCTCTTTTCCCCCTCTGAGGTATTTGTGGTAGAGATTTTAGCAACTGATGAGCTGGCTAAATGAAAGGAGAAGAACTCAGGCAAAGGGTCCATCAATCAGCCATGGAACCAGACTCCATAGTTTTTAAAAACAGAAAAGAAAAAGGGACTGTTTAGTCACTCCTCTGATTTGTTTTGAGAAAGTAATATTTTTCCTTTCATCCAACAACTCAAAATGGGCTGAACCAAGTTTCCTTGGAGTCTTTTACTTAAGTTCACTTTGGGAATGTTCCACCTAGGTATTCCTTTTTAGGAATTGACACACTGTAAAACCACCCTGGTTTTGCAGAACTCTTTAGACCTAGGATCAAGGAGCTAGGAAGGACTAATGTTGTTTTCCAGCCACACTAACAACCTGCCCTGTAACTATGAAGAATGAACGTTCCCAAATCTCCAGTTAATATAGATTTCTGGAGCTCATAAACTATGCAAGAATTTAAAACAGTCTTAAAATAGAAGAACTGAGTATAATTTCCATATTTGATTCTGGAAAACTAATACCATGAGTTCAATTTGACTAAACTTCGGATTCTGCTCCACTTAACAGTTCTGCTTTTTAGAAGTAGATAGAATTTCATTTATGCATGGAATGACTGCCATTCAAAATCCTATAAGTTGACAGAATATTTTAGAGATCACTATTTTTTGGCTAGGACAGGGCTCAATCTTAATGGTGGTGCTCGAGATTTCTCTGTGGTCTCTTTCTGTCCCCTGTCACGTCACTCTGATTCTAAGATGAATCTGTCTCTTTCTATTTTCCTTCTGTAGTAGGCATTTAAACTGAATCTGCTGCTGGGAGAGGAAAGAAACTGGTGTTTATTTTTACAACACCCAGAGGCAGACACTACTGCTGACCCTTACAGAAGAAAAACTAAATTTCAGGGAGAATGAGGGCCTTGCTCAAGGTCACAAGGCAGTAAGTGGTAAAGCCAGAATTCTGGCCCTGGTCTTCCTAGAAGCAAAGTGCATGCCTTTTCTATTCTATCACACTGTCTATATCATTATGTTTATGTTAAAAACTGATGCTCACTATGGAAAAGCCATTCTATGGAGTCTGGATTCTGCTTTTCTCGTCATGCCCAATGCGTAGCGATTTCCATTAGAAGCATGCTGCAAGACAAAGAAACATCCTAGGAATCTGGATTCAAGATTGGATTCTGCAGTCTCATCCTGTTTCCATTGTTGAGGTGTTCCCTCAGCTGTGGTGCTCTGTACACTGGCCAGGTTACCCCTGCAGAGCTAAGCCTCTGGCAACACTCAAAAAATATTATACTGTCTCAGATGATGACAGGTATAAAAAAGATCATAACTCTAGGACCTGGCTGATTAACCAGCAGTGACAGTTTGCTTTACATTATGTTTGGTTTTTACAAGAAATGACACGATATTGGCACCAAGATGGCAATTACATTCACTCCATGAATTGTTTCTTGGGGCCATAGTTACAAATAGATAGAAGGGCCAAGCAGAACTTGAAGCAGGAACAGTGGAACATATTTCACCTTATTTTAATTCTCCATGTTTTAGAAGAAATACCTTCACACTCTCTTTGGAAGATGCAAGAACTTTGATTGACTTAAGCCACTGATGGTGTTATTGTGTAAGAATTAAGGCTTTATCTTTTTAGCTACAAGGATGACTGAGAAATGTGTCATGCATAAAATTCTGCAACTATTTGGAATACTGTCTCACATCAAGTTTGTGGAAGAGGCTAAGATATTTGAAAAATGGTTTAGGGTTGTAATCCTCATATTTGGAAACTTCACTCAACCAGAAGTTATCAAAACCTCACTAAGTACATTCTAGTTTATGGGACCTCTTACATGGAAGTCAGAATTCACATTTGGGTGACAAAAGTAAAGAAAAATCCAAACTCTATTTTCCTATGATTCATTTGGCAAGTATTTTTAAACATATGCTTTGCACTGCATATTGCACAAACATAAATAATGGCACAGACTTTACAGGACATTATCACTTAGTTAAGCACATTGATATTTTAAAAAATTATTATATCAAACATCTTACAAATATTTTTCTATAAAAGAGGTTTGTACAGTGTTCTATAGACGTCTGGAGAAAGGAGATGACTATATCAGGGTGAGTCAGGGAAGGTTCCTTAGGGTTGGTGACATTTGAACTGGGTATAAAAGGATAAGTAGTCATTGTTCAAGAAGAAAAAACTATATTTTGAAAGATTCCTTTCCAAGAGTAACACGTAACTTGGTAGAGCTGAATCATAGGGTACATGTTGGAGGAGGAACTGGATAAAAGGCTCAAAGATAAGGTAGTTCCCAGGTTAAGGGTACTCTTTGCCCTTCTGAAGCATTTAGATATTTTTGAGAACAATTTAAAGTTTAAAAATGTTTTTATTATAGAAAATTTCCAACATACACAAAAGTAGGCAAAATTATATGAGACCCCATGTGTTCATTACCTGACCTTAACAATTTTCAATAGCCAATCTTGTTTCATTTATATCCCCACCCATGTTCTCTCCTTCCCATATTAGTTTTGAAACAAATACCAGACATTTCATCATTCTACCTGTAAATATTTTAGTATACATTTCTAAAAGATAAGTGCTCTTTTGAAAAATCCATAGTACCATTAATAAATGTAAAATAATTAGCAATAGTTCTTAATGATTATTGAAGATTGTCAAGTAAAGGAGTGATATGCATATATTTGCATTTTGGAAAGAAAACTCTGGAAGCAATGAGGAAGACAGGTTGGAGAGAAAAAATGCCAAAGGCCAATAGAGGACTCCAGAGATGAATATGAATCAAGCCAGTGGTGAGGATGGAAGAATTTTCAGAATGTTTAAAAAGTAAAGTTGATAGTTCTTGAGAGCAATTGGATATGCAGATGAAGGAGAGGAGGGAGTTGAGAAAAATTTAACTTGTGTTAAACTTGTGTTAACTTGGAGATTTTAAACTTGTGTGGTCAGCATATGAATATGCCAATAACTGATGTAGTGTGGGGATTCCATGAAAAGAAATTTAGCCTGATTCTTCATTAGCCAGAGACTATTGGAAACAAATCCAAAAATATTTTCTTATTACCCTCAAACAAAACTTTGAGACTTGGACTATTTGGAGTAAGTTTGATTGCTCCACCTTAAGAAAGTCATTAGCAAAAATTGGAAAACATCTAGAGAATAGCATCTAAAATTCTCCAGGGGAGAAAGGAACCACTTGGACAGCCTGATAACTGACACCTCTTTGGTTTACATATGACTGATAGTTATAAAATCATAAAGGCTAATGAACATGACTTATTCACCAAATCCCCAAACACTAAAAGTTTGAAAGATGTGAATTTAAAAAAATGGAAGGACCCAACAAATAAAAGTCCAGGACCAGATGGCTTCACGGGTGAATTCTACCAAACATTTTAAGAGGAGTTAACACCTATCCCTCTCAAACTATTCTAAAAAATTTCAGAGGAAGGAATACTTCAGACTCATTCTATGAGGCCAGCATCATCGTGATACCAAAACCAGACAAAGATACCACACACACACACATACAAAATTACAGGCCAATATCACTGATGAACACAGATGCAAAAATCCTCAACAAAATATTAGCAAACGGAATCCAACAACACATTAAAAGGATCATACACCACAATCAAGTGGGATTTATCCTAGGGATGCAAGTGTTTTTCAATATATACAAATCAATCAATGTGATATACCACATTAACAAATTGAAGAATGAAAACCATCTGATCATCTCTATAGATGAAGAAAAAGCTTTTGACAAATTTCAACATTCATTTATGATAAAAAAAAAACTCTCCTGAAATTGGGCATAGAAGGAACATACCTCAATAAAGGTCATCTAAACACCCATATATAACACACCTCAACTAACATCATATTCCACAGTGAAAAGCTGAAAGCATTTCCTCTAAGATCAGGAACAAGACAAGGATGCCCACTCCAGCCAATTTTATTCAACATAGTATTGGAAATCCTAGCCATAGCATTCAGTCAAGAAAAAGAAATAAAAGGAATCCAAATTGGAAAGGAAAAAGTAAAACTGTCACTGTTTGCAGATGACATGATACCATACATAGAAAATCTAATGATGCCACCAGAAAGCTACGAGAGCTCATCAATGAATTCGGTAAAGTTGCAGGATACAAAATTAATATAGAGAAATCTGTTGCATTTCTATACAATAACAACAAGCTATCAGAAAGAAAAATTAAGGAAACAATTCCATTTAGCATCACACCAAAAAGAATAGAATACCTAGGAATAAACCTACCTAAGGAGGTAAAAGACCTCTGGCTGAAGGAAATCAAAGATGACACAAACAGATGGAAAGATATATGGTGTTCTTGGATTGGAAGAATTAATGTTGTTAAAATGACCTTATTATCCAAGGCAATATACAGATTCAGTTCAATCCCTATCAAAATACCAATGGCATTTTTTTAGAGAACTAAAACAAATAATTTAAAAATTTGTATGGAAACACAAAAGACTATTGGTGGGAATGTAAACTGGTACAGCCACTGTGGAAAACAGTAAGGAGGTTTCTCAAAAAATTAAAAATAGAACTACCGTATGACCCAGCAATTCTACTCCTGGGTATATATCCAAAAAAACACCCCAAAACTACTAATTAGAAAAGATACATGCACCCCAATGTGCATAGCAGCATTATTTACAATTGTCAAGATATGGAAGCAACCTAAGTATCCATCAACAGATGAATGGATAGAGAAGATGTGGTATATGTGTATGTGTGTATGTATATGCATATATATAGTGGAATATTACTCAGCCATAAAGAGGAATGAAATTTTGCCATTTTGCAACAACACAGATGGACTTGGAGGGCATTATGCTAAGTGAAATAAGTCAGACAGATAAAGATATGATATCACTTATATGTGGAATCTAAAAAATACAACAAACTAGTGAATATAACAAAAAAGGAGCAGACTCAGATATAGAGAACAAACTAGTGGTTACCAATGGGGAGAGAGAAGTGGGGAGGGGCAATATAAGGGTAGGGGATTAACAGGTATAAACTATTATGTATAAAATAAGCTACAAGGATATATTGTACAACATGGGGAATAAAGCCAATATTTTTAATAACTATAAATAGAGTATAACCTTTAAAAAATTGTGAATCACTATATTGTACACCTGTTAACATATAATATTATACACCAACTATACTTCAATTTAAAAAAGATTAGTTGACTGTAAAAAACATAAAAATAAGATATAAAATAATGGAAGGAACTTTTCACACTTTATGATGAAAATGTTCAAACAAGAAGTTGAAAGAATTGTATAGTGAATATCCATCTACTGCCAATTCAATTTTACCATTAATAATTTACTGTTTGCTTTTTCATATATCTATCCATTTATTCATTCCTCTATCCATCCATTGGTCCATATTTTTTTTCAGTATTAGTTGTAGACAGCAGTACACTCCATTCCTCAACATTTCATCATACATATCATTACTGGAGTTCAATATTTGTTTATGCAGAATTTATATTTTACACAAGAGATTAAATTTATACATTTGTTTTGCCAAAAGGAAAGGCTGTGATTCAAGAAAGATTAACAAAATTCATGGCTGATTGTTACTGGGTCATTTATGAAAATGAAAAGCTGTTTGAGAACCTCTTGATCCCCAAAAGTTGCCATATGGAGCAGACACACCCTCCCACAAAACAGCCTTTGAGGCACTGTCAAGTATTGACTTGGCCAAACCACCTGCCTCTCAGTAAATGTTAATTGGATTTGAATGTGAAAAAAATGAGACCCAGAAGCATAAGCTATTTGCCAGTAAGTGATAGAGCTGGTAGGAGAATAAATCACCTCTAATAGTTTCACATTGAGCATCACTCCCTGCCTGGAACAACTCTGCAGAGTAACAAGGGAACAGAGTGGATGATTTATAAGTAAAAACTGTAATACAGGCAATGCATTCTACATAGAATCATCCTGAGGTTATTCAAGGGGAGCCAGTATTTGGACAATGGGAAAGGAAGTGAACTGTTCTCGCAAAATAGGATTCTTTATTCACATATTGAAAAAAATGCCTCTGTTCATAAATATTTATCCTCTGGTATCCTCCAAAAGGGATTAAAACAGCTTATGATAAACAGCAAAAATAAAATAAAATGAAACTCAAAATAATTAACATAGGAATAAAACAAGCATCAAAATATGACAGTTAGTAGAGTGAGGAAGAAGTTTAGACTTAGAAAGCTTTGAAATGTTGTAAATTGAATCAAATTCTGACATGTTAAATCTTGCCAGTTGGTTCAAGAATTGAAACTCAAGCTGAGATGATGTCTAGAAGATGTGTTCGTTCAAATGTTTGTTGTTGCTGAAGATATTTAAGATTCATTTGAAAACTGAAAAATTCAGTCAAATAGTCAGGCATTTGTCTACACAAAAAACAGACATTCTGATACTAGAAAAAAATTTTAAGTATTGATTGACTTTTTCAGTTTCCATTTTGATGTTATGACATCTGTCTATATCAGTGGTTCTTAACTAGGAGCAGTTTTACCCTCCACAGGACATTGGGCGATGTCTGCCGGTTTGGGGCTGTCCCTATTGGGGGTGGGAGTGGAATGCTCCTAGCACCTCGTGGGTAGAGGCCAAAGATGCTGCTAAACATCCTACAATGCACAGGCTGGACCCCTGCAGCAAAGAATTATCTAGCTGAAGTATCAATCGTACCAAATTTGAGAAACCCTGATCTATATGAGTCAGTTACAAATCTTACTCTAACATGCCTTCAAAAAACTTTAGATTATTTACACATGACATTTCTTCTCCGTAACTGCTGTTGAACAGTAAGTAGTGACAACCTAATACTCTTAATGAAATGCTACTGCATCATCACCAGGGCAAAAATAAGATGTAAAATGACTAGTCATTCAGAATAAGGTTCACGAAAAGCCAAGCTGAGTGGTTCACAACACAAGCTGACAGCACTCTTTGGTGTGCAAGAGCATCAAATGTTGTCAGGCAAGAATACAGATATTTACCTAACAGAGCAGTATTCCAAGGAATTAGGGCCTCGTTGTTTACTGGAGCAGGAAAAAGAATCATTAGATCCTAAGTCATGGGACGGTTCATCCTGGGACATCTCCCTCTGGGATTTGAGGAGTTCATTTCTCTCTTCCTTTTCTCCTTTTCAAAAACTCAGGAAGGAGATCTGAGGGTATTGGAAACAGGTAGATTAGATAAACTCCTGCTGCCAACCTGATGATTATATGCCTCTGATTGATGTTATTCTCCTTCCTCTTAACCTTACCAATTATATATACTCTACCTGTGTTTTCAACCATGTTCTCCTTCTTTCTTCATTCTTGTTACAACTGGCACCCATGCCCTCATCTTCAGTTATCTCTTCCTCCTTCTGAATCTATAACGTCTTCCTCTCTACTAGATCATCCCCATCAGCATCCCGGTATGTTCCAGCAACTCTCATCTTATAAAAAAAAAAACCCTGATCCCCACATCATCTGCCAATTTCTCTTCATTCTAATCCTAGACAAACTCAATAAACTCACATTCTACACATGCTGTCTTTGTTTCTTTACCCCCCATTCACTCTTCAACTTACACCAGTGTGGCTTCTGCCAACAGCTCTGCTAAAGCTGCTCTTGTCAAGGTTACCAGTGATCTCCTTGTAGCAAAAATTTTAAAGCAGATAGTTTTCCATCCTTCTCCTATTTGACCGCCCAGTAACATTCAACATAGTTGATTGTTTTAACTTCCATGAGCATGTTCTTCTCTTGGCCTCATGGCACAAAATGATTTGTTTTCCTTCTACCCCTCTGACAACTACTCCTTAAGTTGCTTCGCTGCTTTGCCTCTTCTCTCTGACCTTTAGATGTTAGAATGCCTGAGGCTTAAGCCCGGGCTCTTTCGTCCTTTCTCTTTATACTTTCTTCCTAAGGAATCTGAACCGTTCTTATGGCTTTAAATGCTATTCATATGGGGTTAACTCCCAATTTTAAATTCCATCTCAGAACTTTTCTTGGAGCTCCATATTTGTATAAATAATAGCTTCTTGAGACCTGCACACAGGAGTTTCACAGGCATGTTAACATTAAGGCATCTTAAGCATTGGATTTCTTCCAGTATACCTTCTCTCCATCCAGTCAACCTTCTCTAACTTGGCAAATGTAATTATGATCCAGCCAGTTTTTCAAGCCTTTCTTTCCCTCACATCTTTCTCTAAATTAATCTCTGGGTTTCAGCTCTTGGCTTAAGTATTATCTCTTCAAAGAGATCTTTCCTTACCACTCACCTAGAATAATCCCTCTTATTCTCTAGTTTACCATCTGGTTTGGATTTTCATTCATAGCTTTTATAACAATTTGTAATTATATACCAACTTGTCTGTCTATTTGTTTGATGTTGGTTTCCCTCAGTAAATTGTACACTCCACTGGACAGGGACCTGATCTGTTTTATTCGCCACTGGATACCCTGGCCCTGGCATAATGTCTGGAAGGTAGAGGTATGTGCTCAGTTGATATTTGTTGAGACAATAAAGGACTCGGGATTGGGATACTGAACATAAAACAGACTCTTTTTCTTTTCCTGAGAAGGTAAGAATCAGGTCCTTTGCTGTTAGAATTATATTTTTAATTAGATTAAAATATAGCATTTAAACATCACCCAGAGGGGGTAAAAAAGAGAAAAAAACAAGATATTTAATAAATGCCTGTTGATTGATGGATAGATTAACCAATTGAATATTTACTTAATTTCTTTGAATTCCCATTTATTTAGTTATAACATAGAAATAATACTATTAATTCTCTTTTCCAGAATTATTTTATAGGGCAAAGTTAGATTATTGCCCTTTAATCTCCTTTGAAGAAAGACATTAAACACGTACAAAGCCCCATTTGAGATGGTGCAGAGATTACACATACTATCAATTTCTTTAGTCTGAGAACTGCACTGCACTAATGTCTGAACTCCTGTGGTTTGTGAGCCAACAAAATGTCATCGGTCTAAATCGTTATACGCCCTATTTGAAAGGACACCATTTGACAGTGTTTTTGTGAAGTGGCTAGAATTATATTATTGTCAATGCAGACTCAGAGCACTCCTCTCGGCTGCCCTGCCCTGTGGGAAGTGTCTTATGAAGCTGGTGGACCTCACAGAACAGTGCCTACCCCCCACTTCCCTGGCTGATGGCGTCTGACCAAGGTACTGAAGGGTAATGGAGGTGAACGAAGTGGTATGAAGGAAACAACTTCACAGGGAGGAGTAGGGGTAGTATTTCTAGACCTTGATAGGGGCATAGATGCCTCTGCAAAAAGGAAACCTTATGTTTTTAAATTGGATATTAAGTCTAAGATGGCTCATGGACTCTTGGGAGGGTGTGAAAATTTCTGTATCTCACATTTTTGTGACTCTAAAAAGCTGGTGGTGAGAATCAGGAAATAATGTTGTGTTTCCTCTCCTTCCACATTAGGCAACTTCATCTGTTTTAAGATATAAAAAAATGACATCAAATGGTGCAACCTCAGGGAATACTGATTTTCCTGTGTCTTCTGAAATCCTCTAGGGCAATCATTCTCTGTGTGTTGGAGCAGTGGTTCTTTAACTTTGATTGATCACAGGCCCCTTTGAGACCCTCTCTCCAGAAAGAAGCTCACGGGCACAAAAACAAAATTCTGCATATGATGTCAGGGGTTTTACAAATCTCTGATTCTTGGTTAAAAGCCTTGGTGTGGACTGAATTGTGTGCTCCCAAATTCATATGTTAAAGCTTTAACTCTCAATGTAACTGTATTTGGAGATAGGGCCTATTAAGGATGTAATTAAGGTTAAATGGGGCCTTAGGCATGGGGGCCTAATCCAATAGGGCTGTGTCCTTATAGGAAGAGACACCAGAGCTCTTGCTCTCCACCATGTGAGGACACAGCAAGAAGGCTGAAAGCCGGGAAGAGAGTCTCACCAGGTACTGAAATGGCAGCACCTTGATCTTGAACTTCCTAGCTTCTAGAACTATGAGAAATTTCTGTTAAGCCACCCAGTCTGTGATATCTTGTCATAGCAGTAGGAGCAAACTAATACAAGTCTCTATCCTAGAAACTGCTCTTCCCCTCAAAGTAGCTATGTTTATGGTCACTGATTCATGAAGGAGTGGAGCTGGAGGAGGGGCTCCCCAGTGAGCAAACTTTCTGTGTGTGGGAGAACTGCCCTGAGGGGTGTGTGGGAGCCTGGAAGCACAGGGACAAGATCAGCTGGCAGCACCAGGCCTGGCTCTCTGTCTGCCCTGGGCTTCATGAGTCCACACTACAGAGCAAAGTATGAAGGCCATGCAGAAGGATGATGTGCTCTTATGCTGGGCTTGGACATTTTCTATAGGTTCTCCTTCATTTCACTGGGCAGTTTGTCCATCTGAGCCCAGAAGCCTCCTTGAATTTCTTTCAAATATTTAATAAGAGGCAGGTATCCTCCTGAATATGATAATCCCTTTTTGTAAAGTAGAGAAATCTTTTCCCCCGGCGTTAAGATTGGAGCCACCTGAGCCAAAAACAAATTGCTGGGAATGTGGGAAGTATTTGCTCCATCATTATCCCGCTTGAAAAAGCTGCTGCTGTCTGATGTGAGTGGAATTTGAGGACAAGGACAATGAGAGCTGCAATTCATAGACTATTTGGTCCCAAACCTAGGAGAGCAGGGGCAGAGTCTCAAAGCCTGTAGCGGTGTTGAAGAAGTGAGTTTAGACTGGGGGAGTGGAGCATGTGCAGCTCTTTTCTAGAAGACTTAAAAAGAGAAGTCAAAGTTTGAGTGACCAAAGGTAACCAAGAAAATATGTGGGGTTCCACGTGATAAGAGTAAATGACTGGACAGGATTTAGGATCCAAGCATCAGAGCCAGAGAGCCAGCTGTGCCAAGATGAATTTTGAGTTCCGAGGCTCTACCTTCTCAATTTCACCTTCACTACACATCTTTACTCATCTCAGAGGTACCCAAAACTGCTTCTGATGCCCAGCATCCACCAACCTGGGATTTAAAACCTCCATTATCATTTTAGACCCCTGAATACAAAAATTATTTTGACGAAATGAGATGATTAGGTTGGAATAGTTTTTGCAAAATCAGAGTCAAATTCCCTTGAAATCAGACAGGTGAGCAGAAAGTCCACATCATCAATGCTGATTCATTTCTCCATATCTAAATGGCAAAAGAGCTGCTTTGTATCAGAAAACTCACACTTTCTTAAGCAGGTGCATTAGTTCAAAATCTGCCTCTGAAACATGCACTTTTTATGTCCCAGGGACCCCACCCAGTATGAGCCTGGATTCTATGGAAGCTCTACTGTGATGGCATATTTTCCTTTCTTCCGTTAACTCACTGTTTAAACTTGGGCAAATTATGTTATCTTTTTGGTCCTGGGCTTCTCCTTTATAAAGTGAGGCTGTTAACCAGATAAACAAAAGGTCCCCTTGAAAAGTGGAAAAACATGTCTCTGTCTCTCCTGTACCACAAGCTGTTTTTCTATTAGAACTACAAAGTTTCTCTGAATAGACAAAAAAAGCTCCATCAGAAGACTTGAATGAGCAAAATGATGAAATCAGGTGTTTAGAGGCTAATCCTTGCAGCTGCACTGACTAGTAAATAACCCTCCCCTGATTGCTGGTTTCTTTCTTTAGAATCATAAACAACAACAAAGGAAGAATACCAGCTCAACTTGTATAGTCCCTAGTCATCCAAGTGACTCATTGTCTAAGTGCCGGAAATGATCTTGGGAATTATCCACAGGAAATTATCCTGAGAAGTCCATAGTACCTCTGAGTTACTTGAATCTGACAGGGAGGAATAAGCGGTCACTAATTGTAGTTAACAAATCCAAAGCAGCAGAGAGAGGAAGTGGGAGAGTGAAACTAGATACTTACTGTCCTGTGAGGAATCTGAAAATGTATTTGCCTCTAAGCATGAGTAGGTACATATTTTTTGTATAGCTATCCCAGTATACATTCTATTTTCCCATAATCTTTCCAGAATCTACAAAGTAAAGTGTTGAGAGGGCATTGGCGCCAAGTCCCATGCTCTCTGGGACTCGTTAGTGAACATCTGTTTTGTTAATTATGAGAACTTTTCTTTTTTCATTTCTTTCTTTCTTTTTTTTTTTTTTGGCTGTGCTGTGCAACTTGCAGAATCTTAGTTCCCCGACCAGGGATGGAACCAGGGCCCCCTGCAGTGGAAGCACGGAGTGCTAACCACTGAACCACCAGGGAATTCCCCAACAACTTTTCTGTAAAAGAAAAACATAGAAATCTGTGGAAATTGAAAAAGTTGGAGGTCATCTGGACATTTAAAGCATATTATAAGTGGAAATAAATAAGAATTTATTAGCCTGACCAGCCTTGACAAATGCTACAGAAACCCCCAAACTTACTTTCTTGCTTGGGCAAGGGTTTGTCTTGCAGTTTGAACCTACTTTTTGAATGGAAATAGGCCAGAAGGCATAGTAGTGGGCTTGTGACTCTTCCTTGTCTAATCCAAAAATAGGAACATTGTGAAGAGTCCTCCTTAGCATCTGTGATGTCACGGGGCAGCCTGGTGGGCCTGAGGTAGGGGCTTGCAAAGGCAAATGTTTGCAGGGCCAAGAAGATACTGGAATAAGTGATATGGGTTAGGGACAAAAAGAATTCTCTTTGGGACAAGTGATATTTCACTTTCCTCTTAAGTGTACTAAAAAAGAAAAGGCACATAGTGGGATGATAAATGGCCATGACACTTGGCCTCAGATTGGTGAGACAACAGAGGGTAGTGGAGACTTTGGGGAATTGGGTTGCTACTCAGTTCCAAATACATGTTGCCTCGTGGGAATGCAGCCCTAAAGCCGGTAGATCTGATGTTTCCACAAGAATCTAGAAAACTGGATTGTTTTAAGTGGGAGTCTGGGTTTGTACATTTTTTGCAACTTTTGTGAGAGCCAATCCTGTGTGAGCCTAACAAAAAAGTACATCTATGAGTTAGATCTCTGTTTAGGAGGTCACTATTTTATAACCTGCAGATGCTGAGTGAGGAAGAACTTGTTAACATACACCATCTTCACTCTGGAGAAAAAGCTAACACTTGTGGTTTATTATTTGAATGTCTTTAAGTAGACTTTCTCAGATAAAGGGAAAAATGCAAAAGAGAAGGACATTTGAGAACAATGTTTATAATGTGTATACAGCCACTATAGTTTCATATTTAATTGCTGTAACATCAGAGCTAGAGTCCTTGGGTTATTACAGGAATCATGATTTTTGTTAAGACCCACAAGCATATCTATGTGGGATATTGCTGATGTCAAGCATGACATCTGTTCAGTCACCTTGGTGTGAATATGGTTCTCAATAAAAAAAACCCAAAAAACTCATTGGAAAGACTCAGGTTGTTCCATATTATAATGAAGATATGGAGGTTTGGATACATTATAAAACAGATGTTTGGCACTTTATAGACAACACATTATTGAATTTAAAACTCCTTATCCAAAATCAAAATTAGATTTTAGGAAAGAACCTATAATTACTGAAAAACAGAAACACTTTTACAAAACCTGGACTCCCTTCACATTACTTTAGATGCATGAAGGTACTATATTTTGGTCTTGAGCATTCTTTGATTTTTCAGTGAGATACTGCTTCAGATATTCCAGTACTTTTTGCTAGTCATTGATGTTTTTATCGTGGGTTTTTGCCTTTATCTCCCAAACCAAGTTTTACTACATTATTATGGAGTGGTAAGTTAATGATTGATTTAAACATTTTCTTTTGTATTTTTCTGTTTTTAAAATGCCTTAACTAATTTGTGTTGCATTTAGTAGTGAGGAAGTATCTTTTTACCACGTTCTTGGTGAATACCTTCAAGTTTTATGTGACTAATAGTTAAAGAGGGTCTAAGGTAAATAAATAAATACATGTCCAGTCTCCTGGACTAGAAATTAGAAGCAAAGAAGTCACTGAATATAAGATATTGTGGTGAGATAAAGACTGGCAAGGGTATAAAACTGTGTGAACATGTAGACTTGTGAAATCCCCACAAATTACCACAGAAGCCGATGAGGTTCTTGTTCTAATTTTAGCACCCAGCTCGGTTTCACTTACTATTTCAACTCTTCAACATCTTTCTTGTGACAAGTAGATCCAACAGCAAAACTTCTGGTGGAAATGTTTTTGTGTAATACCCACTCTCAAGAATTGTTTTTGAGGATATTATTAACCTGACATTTATTTCCATTCTGCAGAAGAATGAATGCAATGTCAAGACTGGGATCCCATTCATGACTCATTGGTACACACGAGATACTGCTGGCATTTCTATATGTATTTACTGAACTCTCCTGGTCTCTTTGGGGGCATGTATGTGTCTTTGTATCCCCTTAAGTACATATCTTATGTGCTTGATTAATATTTCTTTAAAAAAATAGACTGTAACTGACAATAAAAATATAATAGGTTGGGTTGTATGTCTAGAGACAACTAGGTCTATCCTTCCAAAATAATGAATATTAGAGTAGGTAGCTGATTACAGAATCTTCATTTAAAAAATTTTGGGGACTAAGACACACTTGGTAGAAATGGAATTTAAACTAGTTCTCATTTCATTACTCAAATTTCCGGCCTATGCTGCCTTTCCCCCTTTTTTTCTTTCTCTCTCTCCCTTTCTCTTTTTTCTTTCTTCCTTCCTTCTTCTCTCCCTCCTCCCCTCCTTCCTTACCTCCCTTCTTTCTTTCCTTCCTTTCTCTCTCCTTATCACTCTCTCTCTTGCAAAATTTGTATATATAGGTAAGACATATGTGACTTATGCGTTTGAGAGAGATGAAATATATAGGACTCATTTTATCCCATAAGTTGAAGGCACTTTTTGGTTACTTGCCAGGAAAATAATAAAAGTAGCTAACACTTATGAGAATATACTATGTGCCAGTGAATAAGCACTTTAATTGTATTAACCCATTTAATTCTCATAACAACTCTCCAACAGAGATACTGCTATTATCCTACCATATAGAGAAAGATACAGAGACAGAGTAAGATTAAGTAACTTGCCAAAGGGCACACAGCTAGAAAGCACAAGAGTTGAATTAGATCCCAATTGTCTGGCTCTAGAATGCAGGCTCTTAACCATTAAGCTATACTCAGAAATCATTAAATTAGTAAAATGTGTTAGCCTACACAGACCCCCCCCACAGGAAAAGGCTACACTGGATTATGTCACATAGACCATCACAGAAGACTTTTTTTTTTTTTTTTTTTTTTTTGCGGTACGTGGGCCTCTCACTGTTGTGGCCTCTTTCGTTGCGGAGCACAGGCTCCGGACGCGCAGGCTCAGCAGCCATGGCTCACGGGCCCAGCCGCTCCGCGGCATGTGGGATCCTCCCGGAACGGGGCACGAACCCTTGTCCCCTGCATCGGCAGGCGGACTCTCAACCGCTGCGCCACCAGGGATGCCCCACAGAAGACTTTTTAATTGATTTTTATGGGAGTATGGTTGCTTTACAATGTTGGTTAATTTCTTGCTGTACAGCACAGTGAATCAGTCATACATACACATATATCCACTCTTTTTAAGATTTTGTTCCCATTTTGGTCACCACAAAGCACTGAGTAGAGTTCCCTGTGCTATACAGTAGGTTCTCATTAGTTATCCATTTTACACAGAGTAGTTCTGATCTTTAGAACATGGTAGTCTCTCTCCCTCTCTCTCCATGTTTGTTGAGTGAGTAAATAAACACATAGGTACTTTAAATTTAGTTTTAAAACCTCACCATTCTGTTGGCATTCCTGCTTTTCCACACCTATCTGCTTTTTTCAGTGTCATTTTCTTTGCAGCATTTTCTTTTCAGTGTTCTTTTCTCTGCTCAGTGCAACCTCACTCATGCTTCAAGGCACAGCTCAATTCTGTGAGTCAGAACTTGTTTTTACTTCTCTCATGACTCTTTCATAATGCCCTGTGTCATAATTTCTGTTCATGTGTGTCCCCTCTTTAGACCCTAAGGTCTCTGAGATCAAAATCTGTACCTGATATATACTTGTACCTCTGCCATGGTGTTAATCACACTGTCTGACACAGAAATAAGTATTTATTAAATAGATGAGAAAATGACTGGAAGAAGTATTTGGTGTATTTTTATTCTCTCTAACATAAATCTGTGCTACTACAAATCTGGAGGCATGTCTTGAAATTCCATTATGGGCATGTTAATATAAAAGAAGTAAATTCATTCAATAATCAAAAGAAAAAGTTTGAGACAAGAATAAGGTTAAAGATGAAAATTGGAGAAGAAACGAATTTGAAGTTTGAAGACCATGTTGGAAGAATCAGATGGCAGAGAAAGATAACCATATAAAGATAACAGACATACTTCAGTGTTGGGGGCTAGAAAGACAAGAGACAGGGTCTAGTTCTTAAGAAACTACTGGGGAGACAGAACCATTCAGTAACATAAATCATACAAAGCCTAAAGGAAGTCAATACGTTGAGCACAAAAGTCTGCCTGGAAGAATTGGGAGGGAGGAGGAGAATTCAAGTAGGCATTTGAGAAGTGAGTATGTGATTGCCATGCAGACATACTTGGGAAGGAGAGGCATTCTAAAAAAAAAGAAAGAATATGTGCAAAGCATGATGTCTTAGTTCAGCCTGCTATAACAACAGTATCATAGACTGGGTGGCTTAAAAAACAAACCACCTTCATGAGTTACTTACCTCCCAAAGACCCCATCTCCCAATAACATCACATTGGGGATTAGGGTTTCAACATATGAATTTGGGGGAGACTCAAACATTCAGTCCCTATCACATGGGCACTATAAAAAAGAAGTTCATTTTACAGCAAAAGGTAAAGCAAGAGTGAAGAAAGAAGAGTGAGGGTATGGGTGGACAGAGTGAGGGTCATTCATGAAAGGCTTTGTATGCCAAGCAAAGACTTTAGATTGAGTCGATAGGGGATGGTGGAAGAATTTTGGATAGGGGAGTTATGTGATCAATCCGATAATTTGGAAAGATTGATTTGGCACCAATAGAGAGGAGAGATAAACAGGAGGTAAGAGTCAATCTGGAAGCCTGACAACTAAGCATTGCAGTGGACCAGGGGAAAGGTAATGACAGCTTAAACCCAGGAGTGACAGTGGAGAGGAAAAGAAGTGGAGGTATATGAGAAACTGTCCAGGGATAGATAATCAGACTTGGACATGGAGGGATGATGAAAGAAGGTGCCAGAAAATCTGGGGTGAGTCCCAAGTTTCTGGCATGGAATATTGGGAGAAAGGTTGAGCCATAAATCAAGGAAGGAAATATAGGAGATGTAGTGGTTTAGGAAAATGAAGAGGGCATATTTTTAAATTAATTAAAAAGTGGTATAATTCACATACCATTAGAATCTACATTTTTAAAGAGTATAGTTCAGTGATTTTGAGTATATTCACAAGTTGTACAACTATCATAACCCAATTCCAGAACATTTTCATCACCCCCAAAAAGAAACCCTGAACTCTTTGCAGTCACTCCCTATTCTTCCTTTCCCTCAGCCCCTGGCAACTGCTAGTGTATTTTCTGTCTCTACCTATTGGATTTACCTATTCTGGACATTTCATATAAATGGAATTTACAGGGTATGGCCTTCTGTGTCTGACTTTCTTAGCATAACTTTTAGAAGGTTTATCCTTATTAAAACATGTGTCAGTACTTCATTTCTTTCTATGGCTAAATAATATTCCATTGTATAGATATACCTCATTTTGTTTTTCCATTGATCAGTTCATGGAAATTTGGGTTGTTTCTACTTTTGGGCTATTATGAATATCAATGCTATGAATATTTGCGTACAAGTTTTTTGTGGACATAAGTTTTCAGTTCTCTTGGGTATATACCTAGGAGTGAATTTGCTTGACCATATGGTAACTCTATGTTTAAGATTTGAGGAACTGCCAAACTGTTTCCCAAAGTGGCCGTCTCATTTTACATTTCCACTAGCAATACATGATGGTAAGATATGAAAACTTACCCCAACATTAAGTAAAACTTATCCAAAGTCACTCATTAGTAAAGAGCGGAGCTCAAACATGCCTCTCTCCGGAGCCCACTCTGTCCTCTACGGCACACCACACAGCGGGAGTCCAACACAGAGGTGGTGGTTGAATCTGTGGTTGTGGATGAGTTTACATGGAGAGTCTGAGGCAAAAGGAAAAGGCGCAGAGACCTGCGAGCCCTCAGCAGTAGGAGAAAGGTCTGCATATCAGACTGGAAACGTGTGACCTGAGGCACAGGAGGAAAATCAGGGAAGAGAAGATTCCAGGAAAACCATCCAAGGGGAGAATTTTAGGGAGGGTATGGTCAAGAGGTAACACATAGCTGCTGAGGTTTAATCTAACTTCTGACAAAATGCAGTGACCTCTTCCAGAGTCTTTTTGGAGAGGTGTGCGGGTGCGGAGTGGAGGGAGAATTGATTTTGGTGGTCTGAAGAGGGGATGAAATAAGCCAATGCTACTTGGCTGTGAAGGATGGGAAGACAGGAGAGATGGCCAGTGGAGAGCTTGTGTTCTGTTTTTGCTTGAGGCCAGGAAAGACACCTCCTGTTTACTTAAACTGCTAACAATTTAGTTCCAGTTTATCAGTTCCTCCCTTGTTTTACAACTGTGCCAACAAAATCCTTGTTCCCATTTCTTTGCCCCCTCTAACTCTTTAACAGTGACTTTGTGAAAAGCTATTTTCCTCTCCCTCTATCTTTCTTTCTCCTCCTTTGCCTCTCTAGATCTAAACATACCCATTAGTTTCATGTTTCTAGGAGTTACACAATTTCTGAAGGGTAATTTGGCATATAGGGAACCAGTGCTGTCAACCTCTGAACTTCTTGAGAATTCCAAAAGTTCTTTTCAGTATTTTTGACGGGTCTCCACTGACCTCCTTGTCCTCCGTCTGTAAATCTACGAGTAATCCATTTATAATATTGTTCTAATGGGGAAATATATTCTAAATTCTGAATAATGACTTTTCAAATATAGTTTGGGACATTTCGTAATTTTAGGGCTTCCTTTTTTTTGTTGTGTTAAATGCCCTTAAAACCTTTTCAAATGAAGTCTTTTTTTCGTTCTGATGTGGAAGGCAGAGTAATGTTATTTCTCTCATGTTAGGGATGATGAGAGGGAACCTTAGAGAAAGTAAGGTGAAATTAGTTAATGTCCTAAATGGGAGGAAGAGAGATATCACCATCTCCTGAGATTTGTTTTTCCTTTTAGAGAAAGGAAGAAACGTTTGCTGTAGGAGAAAAATCCGAAATAAAAGAGAATGACAGAGTCATTAAGTGGCGCCTTCTAATTATAGGCTTCAAGCTGTGTAAATTTAATTGAGAATACAGAAATAATTTAAAAAGCATTTTGGGGGGGTTACTATATTTTACTTTTAATTGGTTCCGATAAAAAGTGTGGCTCCAAATCCTTGATTCAGAAGTAATTTCAAACTAAGAATTTACTATACCATAAAAGAATGCTTTAAACATACTAGTTTCTGAACAAGAGCAAAATGTTTTCACTTAGATGATAACACTGTACGGTTTCACTGGACAAGGAGAAATTAATATTACATCTTCAAGTAGGTCTGTATCTATGTATACAGAAATTAGCATCAAAATGGCATAAGAAATCTAGTTTTTAAAGCCTATCAGTGTCAGTAGTAAAATTAGATAAAATAAATAATAAGGATGGTGATAATAAAGCATTGTACAGTCCCTATCTTTTTGTGGTGCATTCATTTACTTATGCCTTTTTTTTTAAGCCAAAAACAGTTCAGAACTCAATGCATACCTACCCAATCCCAATCATTTTACTCTCACCAGCTCTTATTCTAATATTGTCTTATGTGTGTTCTTATTCTTTTTTTACATGATGATAAGTTTTGATAGCAGATTGGTAATATCTATCCTATGCCCAATTCTAAAATCATGCTCAGATATTTCTAGCCACTTTGCTGTCTGACACCAGTGAATTTAGCTGGTATTTTCTGTTTTAGTTTTGTGACCCATAAAACTTAACACTCTCAGGTGTCTCCTCTTTGAGGAAGTCTTCCTAGATCTGTTTGGTTGAATTTGGTCCAATTCCTATGCTCCTACACCATCTTGGGCATGTGTCTCTGACACTGGACTTAACAGGCTCATTGTTTTATAATAACCAGTTTATAATGTGTCTCCCACACAGGGATTTGGGTCCTTGTGAATAGCTCTTTACGTCTTCAGCTCATAGCACAGTGCTGAACATTTAATAGGTATTCAATAATCATTGGCCTTTTAGCTCAATCAAACAAACACCTTTCTCTGAGAGCATGGAGATACTTTTGAAAACAATCTTTCATTATGTTAGTGCTTCTTGCTGCATTCCTGTGTAGCAACTTAGAACTCAGGTTTTAAAATCCATTCCTGGTATCTTCAGAGACAGGCATCTTCCACTCCCAGCTCCAACTGGTGATAGGTGAGCGAGAGATTTTGTCCTCCAGGCTGTGTCTTCTGTTCACATTCTCTTGCTTCTTAGAGGTTTTCTGGGTAGTGTCTTCATTCTCTTGGAGCCTCCTTTGTGTAGATTCTGTCCCCTGAGATTGTCATCTGGCCCCAGTGGGAGGATCCCGAGTTTTACTTAACCCATGCCAAGTACTGAGAATGTCCTCCTGCTCATGGTGGGTACATAGGCATGAGGATGCTAGTGCTGATACTAAGTACTAAATGGAAGTCAATAACTAGCTCAGAGCTCATCTCACAAGGCATCCTTTCATTTTTTTTTTTTTTTGGTAACAATTAAATAGCAAAGTTTAGCTGCATTTTATTTATCGCTGGATTTCTGGGGTGGGGCCTAGCCTTCCAAAGTTCATTGGGTACAGTGCTCAGCACAGTGACTAGATAGGAGCACTCAATAAGATGACTTCCTCCTTCTCCTTCTCCTTTCTCATCATCACCATCATCATCATCATCATCATCAAACTCACTCTGAAGTAAATGAATAATCAAATGATAAGGGAATGTGACTTTATTTCAAGGCATTTGGAACCAGGTCCTCCAAAGTATTAGTGCCACAAACAGGATTGTTATGAATATAATATTGGCATCTTCAGGAGAAGAAAATGTTGATCTTAAAAAAAACAAACAAATCTATTTTCCCAAAGTTTAAAATGTTAACTTCTGAGCTAAGCCTTTCCTAGTTATGGGCCTTATTTGGGGGATATTATTTACAATTTGAACACTGGAGTTGCCGTAGTAGCCATAACCCTTCCGTGTAGTTGAACGTGTCCACCTGGAAACCATCTGATTGCAAATGCCTCACATGTGTATATGTTGGTTCTCTTCCATGTTCGGCTACAGCCAAATGCCAGGGAAACACCTCCTTGGCTGGACTTTAGAATTCCATTGTATTTATTACTAGAGCTTCTTCAAGACTTTAATTTCTCATTCAACTCATGTCAGGTGGCTGTAAATGTGTTAGTTTGGTTGGCAATACTAAATACTGTTAACCAAGAAAAAAATAAATAAAATGCAGTTTAACCTTGTTACTTGTTACCAAAAAATGCAATGAGGCCTTATGAGATGCGCTCTGAGCTGGTTATTGACTTCTGTTCAGTGTCTGGTACCAGTTAGTCCCTGAATTGTCAGGCTTGCTGTACTAATGATGGTTATTCATTTGCAGACAATAGGGCCAGTGATAGAATGCCTAGAAGCTGAGCAAAGGGAATAGTAAACATTTGTTCTAGACAATGCCTAGAAATTGATCTAATAGGCAGCCTTAACAACAGCTAACATTTGTCTGGGTAGTGGAAAAAAATATAAATTTTTGGAGTCAGATGGGCCTAGCTTTGCAACTTAACTGGTAATATGATATGGACAAATAATTTAACCTCTCTAGGACTCAATTTCCTCCTGTATGAAATGGTGAGACTAGCACTTAGCTTTCAGGGTGTTATAAGATTTATATAATAAACATAATATAGGTAATTAAAACATAATATAGGTAATTTCCCCAACATCATGTCTATCACATTATATGCCACCAACAAGTAATATTTGTAGAAATTATTGTTTTCTAAAAGCCAGGACAATGTTGATTATTAATGCTCCATTAATTTAGTAAAAGCTTTTTGTAAGAAAAAATAAATAAACAACAAGAACTAACAATTTAAAACCCAGAAAAACCTCGTTGTTACATTAATTACACCCATCTAAGGCAAGAATGAAAAAATTACTTTTAGATTTGAGAAATTCAGTATTACCCATGGCTATTCCCTCCTGTCAGCCTTAAATAAACTTCAGGGATATTGCTCCACTATCCATAAATGTGGGGTACTTTCTTCTATGGGTCACCATTATGGCCCATTTAGAATGTTTTAACTTTGCTGTAAGCACTGGGCTCATTTTCTAAGTTCATACTATCCCAGTTGCTTTGTGATAGAATCAACCTTGATAGTGCTGGCAATGAGACTGTGACAGAGCACGCTAGGAAAAGTAACTGATTGAAGGAAATAAAATAGAAAGATAAAGTCAAAGAACTGAGAGGTGAAGTTGAAAGAAATGAGAAAGAAGATTAAAACAAGACCAGTGTAGAAGTACCCAAAGAATGCATAAAGAGTGAACAACAGTAATGTATCTTGTGATTTATGACCTTTTAAAAAGTAACAGATAATGAGGGCATTGGAGACTGTGCATGGTAAGGCAGAGATCCAGGAATATTGGCTGGGAGGGTAGAGAACATGGGAATAGTGGCTGAGGTTGAAGTTGCCAGAATGAAATATTCTGGAGCAAGTCAAAGGATGGGAGGTAAATTATTTCTTTATTATAATTTCCCGTCCAATAGTATCTTCTTCTTCCACATTTCAAGCAAAGCTAAGTGAGACTGGAGCAGAGACTCATGCCCTCATTTGGAAATCACCTAGAAAATGCCAACCATGCTTCAGCTCTGAGGTTCATACTTATAGAAACTTATATGACTAGACTCTAACAACAGAAACTCAGAATTGCCTGGTCCATACAGAAGAAACTTGCCATGTGGCTTGTTCCAGAAAAGTTACCTTAAATAGTTTCAGAAACATGACACAAGTGAGTGATGTCACCCTAGGAACAAGGAACACTAAACTTCCTCTCAAAACACACTCCAGAAGAAGAGAAACATCAGCCTTCTACTCTGGATGGAAATAACCCCAATACTTCTGGTTTCTTTCTTCTGCTCTTCACATCTTTTGTTTATTTTCTCCTCTGGATAAATCTCAGATCTGTTTCCATCAGACCTTCCAGTGGATGACCTTATCTCCTTCTTTTTAGAGTAAATAGAAGTTACCAGACAGGAACTTCCTTGACTTCCTGCTATCAAAAGGATGAATATACCTGTATCTATACCCATTTTTTCCCTCTTTCATGCTGTTACATTGAAAGAGGTGACCCTCTGCTTTATCTAAGGTAAATCCCTCCACCTGTGCATGGTCTATCACTTCTGTCCTCCCAGAGACCTTGTTATATAAATTCTCTTTCTCCTGCCCCTTAAATTTCCCTTTCCACTGATTCTTAGCACTTAAACATGGTCATGTAACAGATATCCAGAAGCTAACTCAACATTCCCCTTAAGAGGTCTCAGACATCTCTAACTAAACACATCCAAAAGTGAATTCATCCTTTGCTGCCCCCTCCATGAACTTAACTACCCCTACCCCCATCCCTCAATTTCTCAATCTCAGGGAAATGGCTCCGTCACCCAACCAAATGTCTAGCTGGAAATCTGGAAATTATCCCTGATTCCTCCTTTCTGCTGATTCCCCATAGCCAATAGATCAACAAATCTCATTGGACCTATCTTCAAAATATATTCTGTGACCAACCACTTCTCTCCATCTCCATTTCCACACACTGGTTTCTCTTGCATGGATGGTTATAATTGACCACCAACTGATTTCCCCACCATCAGTGTAGGTCTTTACTAATCTCTCCTCCATACTGCAGATGGAAGGATCTTTAAAAAATCCAAATATGATCATGCTGTTCTCCTACTCACCTTTAAAACAATGGTTTCTCATTGCCCTTCAGATAAAGTCCATACTCCTTAATATAGCTTACAATACTGTTCACGAGCTATTCCTACCGACCTTTTGGTCTCATCTCTTGTCTCATTCAATACTTCAGTCATTCTAAATGTCTTTTAACTTTTCTTGATTACCATCTTCTCACCCACACTTGGCCTAGCTAAAACTCCTCTGGCTCCTAGACTGTATTAGTGGCCTGCACCTTCATAGGATACTTTATGGTAATTACTTGTTTTATTCTGGGCTGGAATATAAGAGCAAGAATTGTGTTTGTCCTGCTCACCAATTTATCCTTCTCTTTGCTTGTCTGCAACTTCCTCTACCAGTCACTCTAGTAGCTTGCTTGATATCTGGTGTCTAATAGGTCCTCAGTAAGTATTTGTCAAATAAATTAACTGTCTTTCATAGTTTTGTCATTTCTCTTACTGAACTCAATAATCTTGATTCTCCTGTGGAGTCTCAGAGAATATAATGACAGCACTTTTAAAATCTCATGTCTGTGGTAAGAAAGGAAGATTAAGCTTGAGTGTTGCCAGAATAACAAACGCTATGACACCCTAGTTGTTAATCCTTAAAGCGTAAAGGTTTGTAATAATTACCACTCATTTTAACAAAGGATTTAGGCATTTGGAGAAACCCCATGTCTCCATATGAAGGTCATATGAATGTAAGAACATACACATGGTTATTTATCTCTACAGACAATATCTGCCATTAGGAGGGAAGAGTATTCAAGAGTTTTTGTTTGTTTTTTCTTACAATAGAGATAGTGCTATAGACAAGACTATCTTTGGAAGTTCTAATATGGCCAATATAATTTCAAAACTATTTCTTGAATAGATATAATATTTCACTTTATACATTGTGCAATTCTAGAGCCAGGAGCAAACTTTGCTGTTATTTTGGTGTGTTTCCTAGACACTGTCTGGGAATTTAGTCTACAACATCTCTGACAGTCAGTACCTTACTTTGGCTTGAGCACTTTTGGGAATGGGATTCCATTGCTGATGAGGCCACCTGCCCCACTACTAGATGCCCTAGTGTCACAGTATTTTTTCTCCTATTTCCTTCTCCCTTCTCTAAACTAACCTCTCTCTTTTTGTCACTTCTAAATGTTGATCTTCTACTTCACCTTAAGTCCTCAACTTAAAAGCCTTTAAATACTGGAAGGGAAGAAGAAGTGTGGACAAAGGGAGACACCTTCCCGAGCACCAAATGTTTTGCAGAATTGACAGTGGGTACATTTATGTTACCTCACTAACTTCTTAAACAATCTAGTAAAGTAAGTAGCGTTAATGGCATTTTACTCAAAGTAGTAAAATTCTCCTCATTTGTCTATCTAATGTTGAAATCCAATTTTTAAAAATTTCTATATGTTCTGAGTCAAGAGCCTGGGATGCTAATTAAGATCTGTTCATGTATAGTTTCATGGAATTGGCTCCTTTTCACTATTTCTAACACTGAAAGCATAGTTCTTATTGTCCTAGGCAATCTCACAATGTTTTTGAGTCTTCACCAGTCACGTTAATGGTCTTTTTGCTGCATGAAGACATCATGGCCTTTGGAAATCATACCCAACAGAACTCTATTGCCCTTTTGAAGTGAGACCTTCTCTCTTAGAAATAATTCAAGCCCTGGGGAAATTTTGGCTTATTGCATCCTTTTCAGATTTGTGAGAAAATGTTTATGCTGAGGAGCAATAATTTTCAGTGCAGCCAGAGCATACCTATCAACACAAAAGCAACTCCTAAGCCATCAAGAGACTAAACAACCTGGACTAAAATAACATTGCCATTCTTGTTGAGACAGTCAGGAGTGATTTAGGGTCAGAGCTTGATGGTCACCACAACAAATTGTTTTAGAGATTTATTAACATTCCAAAGTCAGTGTTTAGAAATTCTTAATGAGTAATCCACCCATAGAAGTATATTTGGACTAAAATAGTATTTTACACTATGTGTATAAATTTTGGTTTGGTCACAGATCATTTTTAATAGGCTGAATGTTTTAAAAACAATTTGATCTTAAAAATATCATGGCACCAAATAACTACTTCAAATATATTCTCTTTTTAACTAATTTTGTGGGTGACTTTAGACAAAAACCTCTTATAATTGAAGGGTTTTGGAAATGCTTTAAAACAATGTGGATTATTTAGTGTTTCTATTATTTAACTCTGGGGATTTCTTTCTGTTCTTTTATCAGGTTCTCCAAAGTACTTATTATTCGAGTTGGGTAAACTAGTTCAGCAGACTGAGTCCCCAATGCATTTTCCAGTGTTGATAACTGCTCTTAAAATACTTTCAGACCTGGATATCTACCTGTGTGAGACCAGTAAGTAAGTATTTCTTTAAACTATTTTAGATTATATAAGAAATTCACCAAAATAATTATGCCAGAAAAACTAAAAGAAACATGTCATGGTATTAACAAGAGTCCTTTGGATGATGAGATTATGGGTAATTTTTTTTCTTTCCTTTTTCATTACTGTTGTATTTTAAATGATGAATGTATATTGCCTTTGCAATAAAGAAGCTTTACTTTTGAAAAAGCAGTTGTAGATACAATAATATCCACACATATGAAATGAGATCTCAGGTACATATGCAGGTGACAGAATGCTAAGCAGAGACACAGACACATCTACTGATTGAAGAAACAGATTGCAACTGGAGAGGCCCACTTGGCTCTCAGGTACTGGCTTCTTTACAGATTACAAATATAACTCCAAATATGGTGACAGGTCTTTGGTGTCAGGTTATTTCTAACCTCTTGTGGAAAGTCAATATCTTCCCAAAACAAATTAGCTGAATAATTTTGGGTTTGACCTGAGAATTAGTTTAGTTACTCTAGGTTGTTTGGTTCTAAGTAATACATTTACTACTCAGTAACAAGAATTAACAAGGTAAAAAAATGCCTGTATATACAGGAAGGTAATCAAACCTGTCAATTGTCCATTGTTGACTCCCATCTGCTTACTTGTAATTATTGGGATTGACAGAATTTACGTTAAGGAAATCAGAGAAATGCTGCCCCAAAATGTCCTGGAAGAGGTACCAAGTTCTTATTATGAATAGAGTATAGGCAGATCCTATCACATCTAGAAGGCTAGCAGAAAGTCTAGAAAACTTCTGTCCCAGTGATGTTTACTAAAAGCTAGTTTAAATAAGTAAAACAAACTAAAAAACAATCCCTTAAACTGTTATAGTATCCACTCATACAAATATATACATATTCAAAGACAAACTTTTTACCATTTTTATTTTATTCTTTCTTTATCCATCCATCCACTCATTCATGAGTTTAGCAAATTCTTTTTTGGGTATCTTCTATATGAGAGGTAAAAATCTTAGCAGTTGGGCAGTACACCAGGGAACTAACACAAAAATTCCTGCATTCATGGGGCTTACGTTCTTAGTGCTAGAAAGATTAAAAAGTAAATAAACAAGTAAAATATAGAGTATGTCAGATGGGAATATGTGTTATGAGGAAAAATAAATCCAGTAAGAGAGGTAGGGCATGACAATTGGGAGGTGGGCTTGGAGGGAGAGTGTTGTTTTAAATTATGGTGGTCGGGAAAGGCCTTACCAATAAGGTGACTTGGTTAAGAGATGTAAGAGTTGGTTCTAGACAGCTTTTTTTTTTTTTAATGTGATTTGCTTTCAATTTGAGTTCTAGTGTATTTTTTTTTTAAATTTTATTTATTTATGGCTGTGTTGGGTCTTCGGTTCTGTGCGAGGGCTTTCTCTAGTTGTGGCAAGCGGGGTCCACTCTTCATCGCGGTGAGCGGGCCTCTCACCATCGCGGCCTCTCTTGTTGCGGAGCACAGGCTCCAGACGCGCAGGCTCAGTAATTGTGGCTCACGGGCTTAGTTGCTCCACGGCATGTGGGATCTTCCCAGACCAGGGCTCGAACCCGTGTCCCCTGCATTGGCAGGCAGACTCTCAACCACTGCGCCACCAGGGAAGCCCTAGACAGCTTTAATAGTCCCCTTCCAGAAGTGGGACAGCATTGACCCAGTGTTTCCGTTATTTTTATGATACATGAAATAATACTTCTTTTGATGCTCTAAGAGTAGTACCTTTAGCACAAGAGTATGTTTGCACCTGATTTATACAGCTGGTGGACAGACTCATTCAGATGTCACTCTTCAGTGGTACCACTAAACTAATACAGCCACACATATGGGCCTTAGTTTTTTTTTCTATTCATTCACGTGTTTGCCTTCTGAAGTTGACTATGAGCCCATTGAAGGCAGGGGTGAGACAATGATATGTTCGTCTTGGCAGCCTCAATGCCTTGTCTAGTGCCTAGCAATTGTCAGGTGCTCCATGACTACCAGTTGAACAAATTAACTTTGAGAGTAAAATCGACATTGACTTTAAACTGTTCAAGAGTGAATTCCCAATGGCCACGTTTACCTCCTAAACTATCCACAGTGGGTAACTGTCTTACATCATGATGACCTCTCAATTTCTCTAAGCCTTATATGGAGCTGGCATCAAGGACTTGCTCTGTAAAATAAAATGATGGTATGTTTCCAACAGGGATACTTTCGGTATAAGCATCTCTTAGAGGTTGTTCCTAATCCCACTTTCCCCATGACAGTGCTATAAAATGGGATAGCTGTCATGCCCACATTTTTCTACTATCTCTGTGACAGATAATCTGGTTTATATCCTTTCTCTGAGATGGTGTGGAGTGCCATTTTTCACACAAGATTAGGGGGCAAAATTATGACAGCCTTATGATATCCCCACTTGGGAGAGCAATAAAAGGGAAAAAGGGAAGCCCAAAACTTTATTTTATAATGGAGTCCTGATTCAAGGCCATAATAATTGTATGGTTTTCAACTAGTTGCTAAATCTGTGTGAATCCCATGACCTTGTCTGTAAACTGGAAATAATAAACTACCTTACAGTATCTTTATGAAGATCAAGTTGTATAATATATGCAAAGCATTTGGTGTAGTGCCTGGTACGTAATGTGGATGTTCAATAGATTATTGTTAATATTTTACTACTATTAATAATACTGTTACTATTAGAGAAGTTATGCAAATAAGATTTTTTTTTTAACCAGTTGTTGAACGTTTACATGATCCCTGAGGATAACGCTCATCAATATATTTGCTCTTTAAACTTATCTCCCTCTATATACTTGTAATAATATTAAACCAAGTAACGTTTATAACAATGTACTCTTGAATGTCTTTATCACTTAAGAATATGAAGTGTAACATGTTGTATCAAAAAAATTTTTCAGGGCTTCCCTGGTGGCACAGTGGTTGAGATTCCGCCTGCCGATGCAGGGGACACGGGTTCGTGCCCCGGTCCGGGAAGATCCCACATGCCGTGGAGCGGCTGGGCCCGTGAGCCATGGCCACTGAGCCTGCGCGTCCAGAGCCTGTGCTCCGCAACGGGAGAGGCCATAAAAGTGAGAGGCCCGCGTACCGCCAAAAAAAAAAAAAAATTTTTTTTCAGCTGCTAAATGGGATGGTATTTAATAGGGAACATTTCCGTGGTTTCAGAGCATCATACATGCTAAGGAACAGATTCGTAGGCATTTTGCGATCATGGTGGTTCACACAATCTCTGTCACTTTGATGCTTTTCTTGCAGAAATATAGTCAGTGGAAGTCATTATCTTTTCAGGTAGGAAAGGCATGCTTTAATGGATGGCAGAACTCTAGTCTGATATTTTTTTCTTCTTGTTTCTTTAGAGTCTTGAGACTCTAGGACAGAGACCACCACTAGGCACAAACATCACCTGCTTGCATGATTATGGAGATGGTCTACATGATGTTGAAAATGCCCCTAGTTTTTTGACAACGGCTAAATAACCATGGGGTCAAGTGGACTTGGGAAAGCGGCAACATTAGATGAACTGCTGAGCACTTGCATTGAGATGTTTGGTATGAGCCTTTTCTCCCTTCTGTACATCTTGCTACTCTTACTTCCCCCTGTTCTGATGTAGGTGTGGCTGTGGAACAGAATTCAATCTCCATACCTTGGTATTTAAGGCCTTTTTGATTGACCCCAATCTGTCTCCCCCGTATCACTGCCCTCTGCATTTCCTTCCCTTTACTGCCCACAGCTGATACCCCAGCCATACTATTCACTTAATGTTTCTGGAACATTCCCTGCATCTTTCTACCTCCATGCCTTTATCATATTACTTCACTGAAATTCTACTTCAGAGCTCATTTCAGATGTCACCCTAGATGTTCATAATATCATTCCTAATCTCCCCTGTCAGGAATGCTGATTGCTTCCTCCACTCTCCCACAGCCCTTTATGACTTTCTTATGGTACGTGGTATATGCTGCTGTGATAATTTCTTGGTCTTTTGGCTTAGACAAGAGTGAGTTGCCCAGAATGCTCCTGCATTCTGTCTTTGTGTATATGTCTTGTATCTCCTACTAGGTTGTATACTTTACAGCTATATGCCTTTTATGTTGTTCATCTACCTCAGCATTTTGGATTATTCCTTTTACAAACAGAGTCACAAAGGAGTTGTTTGTTGAACTGATTGTTATAGGAAGAGTTAAACCAGACAGAGAAGGGTTGCCAGATAAAATACAGGATGCTCAGTTAAATCTGAATTGCAGATGAGCCACATTTTTAGTATAAGTATGTCCTAAATAGTGCATGGGACATACGTATACTAAAAAATTATTTGTGGTTTACTTAATTCAAATTTAACTGTGTTGTGTATTTTTATTTGTGAAATTTGGCAACCTTACATCAGAGGAAGGGTGAGACCTACCCACTTAATTTGCAAGGAAATACCAGCAGAAGTAGGAGGAAAATGATAATTGGGTCTACAAGAAAATTTTGACACTGATGTTTCTCTACTGATATTAGAAAAAGAGAAAAGTAGTATGTACTGTCGTCTCCTCACCTCTCATTTTATTTTATTTTTTAACAGATGACAATGGAGAGCTGAATAATAGTTATTTGCCAAGAATAGTTCTACTTATGCACCGATGGTATTTATCTTCCACTGAGTTGGCAGAAAAACTTCTCTGCATATATCTTTTCAACTACTGTGTAATTTTTACAATCATAAATCAAGTTCTGTATTTAGATAGAGTGTCTAGCCACAGCCAGTAAATTAAGATGAATAAACAGTCTTCAGTCAGTTATCCAGCTGTTTTGTGAATATATATAGATGTCTAGACAAAACATCTGGATGATTGACCAAATAGTTAACTATCCATCTGGATGTTTTGGCTCTGCTTGGAAATAATCACTAGATATAAAATGAAACAGGAGCTGTAGACTGAATGTTTCTAACTTGTCTTAAATATTTCTGCTGTTAGTGTAATGAAAGAATATTTAACACTGATTCAAGAGCTAATTTATTCCTTTTAGGAATGCAGAATGGTGGACCTAGAGGATACAGTTTAGACATATGGAAATGCCAGCCAAAATAATATGATCTGGCTCAGGCATAAACACCACCTAAATTTTCACATCTTCTCTTGCTGGCAAGACACAAGAAATATTCTAGCAGGTTTATTACAATTTGTTAATTGATATTAATTTTAAATTTTCTCCTGATATAAAAGCAAAACAAAAATCCATAGTTAGAAATCCCATTCTATAATAAGGGCTTTTAACAGTCCACCACTTTTGTACACGGTACAGTCCTAAAAGGTAGTTAAGAGCCAAATGACTGAAAATGGCTACAAAACAGTCACACATTTATACAGAGGTTTTATTCCCCGAGATCTAATGTTTATTATATAACCACTAATGTTGGTTCCTACAGTCTTTGCCGGCTGCAAGCCAAGGGGTCCTGCAGATGAGTGAGAAGCCTTGCAGGACAAAGGGAGCCTCAGAGGGAGAGGGTCCATTGAGTACTATTAGGGCCAGTGTGGCTTCCATCTGCTTACTTCAAGCTTCCTCCACTTTCTACTTCTTTCTTCCAACATGCCCCCAACCTCGGGGCAGAAGGGGATGTTAGAGAAGATAAGGGGACATTCACCCTGAACAGAGGTCCCTGGAAGTGAGCAAAATACTAATACCTAGTGGTCCAAGGATTCCACAGGTCCCACTACTGAAGGGCAGTACATAGAGAAGGATGGAGGGAACTGCCTCAGTCTGGTCCACCTGCCTCAGGATGCAAACACTGTCCAAAAATGTGCCCACAAACAGCACTCTCATCATTAGCATGTCTGCTGCTATATGAAACACAAATAGAAAGGGATATTTAGGCACAGTAAAGTTTAATATCAGAAAGTACAGATTGTATGAAAGTTGAAACTGCCTATGAATTAACATTTCTTTAGATATTCCTCCCTTTTGATTCCTTGCTCACTGCATATCCATGGTGCCTGGCATATAGCAGGAGCTCAATATATGTTAGTTAAAAAGAGTATGACTAAATAGACTTGAAACTAAATCACAACACAACATGTGTATTAATATACCCAAAAATGACATTTTCAAATACTAAAGAAATTAGAGTACTTATATAAAGCATTAATCCTATATATAAAATCTTTGTGGCTAAAATGGTGCTTTTATGTACTATTGGTTGGTAGTATATTTGTAATTACAGTTGACAGTCATCACTTGGTAAGTGCTCAGGAAGGTAAAACTAATTTTATAAATGGCTTCTCTTCCAGACCAAAACAGTACATCCCAGAGCAATAATACATTGTGTCAATTATTTAGCGCTGATGTCACCAGAACACACTTTTCTCTCCATTTGAACGTTCACATAACCCTAATATTCCTAGTATGGCCTTCTTATTAGGAATTCATCTAAATTGATCAAACAGCTGCAGGTCTGTGCAAAGGAACGTGCAAGGATTTTTCTTTAACTAGTGTACGTATCGAAATGCCAGTGGAGAAAGCTGTGATGAATTTCGATTAAAGATCTGTTACTTCATGAGGTAAATATTTACGAATTTAATTGTCTTGTAGTTTCTAGTTCTGCAATTGTTGACAGTTTCCTTTTCACCATACAACAGACCAAGCCTGACAATAGAATCGACTCAAGTCCCCCTTTTATTGATTTTATTAAAACTGGCCCTTCTCTGTTCCTGGGAGTAGAATTCATCTTTCTTTTGGACTGTAGATCAAGCAGTGTCAATGTGCAGCTCTTAGAAAGAGTACATTCATTTTTTTCTACTCCCTCATCATGCACATTCCCACCTACTTGCCATGAATTGGGATAAGGGTTTCTTCTCAGCAATGGTTCTGAAGAGAGAGAAAGAAAGGCTCAGGGTGGGAGTGGTGGATTTGAGTCCTTGATTAAAGGCGGGAAGAGAGAGACTCAATGTGATGGATGAGGGATGGGAGATTGCTAATTTGGTTTGTGGTCTTGATGCATTGTTAAATGTAATCTGTAAAATGATACCATGGTTTCCATAGAAGTCTAGCTTGAAATCTTCCAGTTGTCAAAAATACTTGATGCCTTTCAGGTACTGGATTCTGAAGTTTCCCGCAGAGTTTAATTTGGACCTCGGTTTGATCCGTATGACTGAGGAATTCCGGGAAGTAGCTAGTCAACTAGGATATGAGAAACACGTCAGCCTCATCGACATATCCAGCATGTAAGAGTGGCACAAGCTTCTTTCAAACATGAGTCCACTGTTTGAGGGAGGGTGTAGTGATGACCCCACTTAACCTCCATCCATACCATTTCAGAATCAAGGTGTGCTTCTCTGAGGAAAGCTTTGGTGCAAGGAGCACAGTCCCATCGGACAGAGTTTCTCTCTCCAAGCTTCAGTTTCTGTATTTGTAAAACGGGGATTGTACTTTCTCATGGGGTATTATGATCATCCAATGAATACCTGAGATAATATGTGAAAGCATTTGGCACATAACAGATGCTCAGTACTTGGTTACTGAATCTAGTCTCCTATACCCTTGCCACTCATAGTGTGGTCTGTGGATCAGCAGCATTGGCATCACCTGGGAGCTCAACAGAAATGCAGAATCTCATGCCCCACCCTAAACCTGCTGAACTGGAAACTGAATTTTAATAAGATCCCCAGCTGATTCATATGCTCATTCAAGTTTGAGATGCTCTGAGGTCAGCCTGAGGCTGTACAAATGTTGACCATAGTGGTGCCATGAACTGGTTAGCTCAGTGATTAGGAACTTGGTGCTAATTAGGCTAGCATTTTATATTGACTAGCTAACTTTGTAGACAAAACTATTTTAGGCCTGTGAGTATGGTTATCCATATTGCAAATATGTGCTCTTGTGTCCTAGGCATTCATACTCTAGTCTCTTTTCCTAGAATACTTCTTCAAGAGTGATCAGTGGTGAGTGATCAGGAGTTATTAAGGATGTTGTTAAAAATAAGGATTATTCAGCCTGACTCCTCTACTTACTAGCTGTGTGATCTTGGGTAAAATTTTAATCTCTCTGTGCCTATATTTTCTCATCTATAAAATGGGAGTAATAGTAGTATTACCTGGTAGAGTTGTTGTGAAGATTTAATGAGTTAATACTTGTGATTATAGTGGTGCCTAGGACATCTAAGAGTTTGATAAATGTTTATACTAAAAAATACAGTTTATTCAGATTATTCATTCCTAGTAAATCAGAATCTCTGGTAGTGAGGTCTAGGTCTCTGTCTTTATAACAAGCTTTTCAAATAATCCATATGTTGCTGAAGTGTGAGAACCAGCTTTTGATGGTTTCCATCACCACCTATATATTGATAAACTCCAAAATTTATATACCTAGCCCTAACCTCTCCCTCATGATCCAAACCTTACTGGCCACAGGAAATACCAAGTAAGGGATTCTGGATGAATCAGTGCAAACCCACACTGTATGGAAAAACAACTTGAAATTTATATTCTATTGGCAATGGGTCAGTGGTTTTCTCTTCAAATATGAAGGACTGGGCGTGTATTTTGCACAAGCCCCTGGAAGCAGGTCAAGAGTTACACAGTCAGTAGGTTAATAACTTCCATTGAGTGAAATGAGCTTTCAGCACATTGACCAGACTCACTCTTCTTTTATAGTCCTTCCTATGACTGGATGAGAAGAGTCACACAGAGGAAAAAAGTATCCAAGAAGGGAAAAGCCTGTCTGCTCTTTGACCATCTGGAGCCCATTGAATTGGCTGAGCACCTCACTTTTCTGGAGCATAAATCTTTTAGAAGGATCTCAGTAAGAAACTGGACATTTATTCTTCCAAGGATAACAACCACCATGCCAACTTTACCAAGAGCTGCATTTTCATACTCTGAAGTGTTGGCAGCCTCTGTCACTGTGCTCCACTGGAAAAGTGCCCTTAACTCACAGGAACAATCCCTTTTAACCAAAGATAAATATTATCCTGTCTTTATTTTATGGCTCAGGAGCTATATTTCTGTTGCTATTTTCAATGTCTCCTTTCATAGGATTAAAGCATGATTTTCTAAATATTCAGTGGAGATTTAACCATTCAAGGTTTATTTAGCTTCGTTGACTTCTCCCAAGTGAACATGTTTAGCTGTGCCCTTCATTTTGGAAGAAGAAATATTTATTTAAGTTGGGATACGTATAAATGCCTGATTATGGATATAGGTTGAAAATAGGAATTGTAAGATTTCAGGAGAATCTCAACATCAGGTTGTTTCTTTCTCAGGGATGGATATCCTGGATTAAATTTTTCTTTCCTACTCCTCTGCATCCTTTTTCTTCCTCCTGACTGTGATCTCTTCCTAGCCACCTACTCACTATCCATTTGTTATGATATTTCCACAATGGTTCACAAACAGCCTTTGTCTTTGTCTAACCAAGCTCTGGGGAAGTCACTCCTTCTTTTCCAAGATGCCAAATAATGAATTACGTTATTGCTTGCAAATAAGAACATGAGGTTAGAAGTATGGATTTCTGAAAGACTGATTCTTTTCACTAAGTAACCCTACTTGGAGAGGACCTTTTGATTCCCCACAGGCAGGCCATGAGAGGGAATGCCCTGCTCTGTTTATATGGTAGGAGGCTCATATGTATCTGATGACATCCATGCTGACTTCCTGAATATGTGTCAGCTTTGCCAAAGAGCAGCCTTACTCAATTTCTATTTTTTCTCTTTTCTTCTTGAAAACACATTGCAAACTTATTCTGACTTGAAATTATGATATTTATATTCATTTCCTCTTCTTTAATGTATGCCATTGTATCTCGAACTTGCCTGACCATTGGAATCACCAGTAGTGGGTGAAAAATGGAGATTCTTAGGTTATTCCTCTGGAACAGTGATCCTTTAGGTCTGACATGTTCCCCAAAACCAGTATTTTAGCAAATGCCCCAGGTGGATCTTATGATCCAGCAAATTTTGGACTCACTGGAATATGACTTTGAGTCTTGTCCCTTCCTCCTCCCATCAACACTGTGGTGTGTAATAAGTGTGCGTCTGGGTGTGGAAGAGTGAAATGCAGCAAAATAACATGTTAAAGATACAGATATATTCAAACTTGTAAGATGCCGTTATAAATGTGAAATGAAAGAAATCGTTATGCTGTTGTGAAACATTATCTCACCTCTTCCATGCAACATTCTAATTTATAATTTTTTCAGACTCCATTATAATTCAGAGTCTCTGAATCTTCCTTTACTAGTTCACTGATTACCAAAGCTATGTCATCCATGGCTGCCTGGAGAATAACCCGACCTTGGAGAGATCTATTGCTTTATTTAATGGAATCTCTAAGTGGGTCCAGTTGATGGTTCTTAGCAAACCAACCCCTCAGCAAAGGGCAGAAGTCATCACAAAGTTTATCAATGTTGCCAAGGTATGTATGTCTGTTAATTAGATTGGGATTCTCAAAGGATTCTAGATATTCATTCACACTATTGAGAAAAGTCATTGAAAAAATTTGGGGTTCACAATATAAAAGCCAATTAAACTACCCATAAATGTCTAATGAGCAAATATACTTCTCTCATGCAAGAAGATTGCTTTTAATTGGCCATATTTGGAAGCATTTAATGTAGCTATTTTTCTGTGTAATGATTGATATATTTTTCTAGTGGATTTCATTTGTACTTCATTTTGAATTGATACTATTTTCCCTACATCCTTGTTGTTAAAGTGTATGGCTTCATCTGTACCTCAAAAAGGTCAGAATAATTCAAAAATTGTTACAAAGTATTGAAGTTAACCTTTTTTATTGCAGAAGCTCCTTCAGCTCAAAAATTTTAACACCCTGATGGCAGTGGTAGGAGGCCTTAGTCATAGCTCCATTTCCCGGCTCAAAGAGACCCATTCTCATCTTTCTTCAGAAGTTACAAAGGTACAGTGGATCAGATCATAAACCAAGTAAAAAGTTCATTTGTAAGTTGTTTGGGGGTAGGATGATCCTAACAAATGTCACTCAGAAGGGGAAAGTTTTCTTCTTAGACAATAGGAGGTTACAGCCATACCACCTGGAAAAACAAGATTATAGGTGGCAGCAGTGTCCTAATAGGAATGCTTTGAACACCATTAACATATTGCAGTTGTAAATATTCAAAAAATATGTGTTTGGTGCTTACTATGTGATAGGCATTGTGAAATACATGGGGGTTACAAGGCAAATATGACAGAAATCATTCCTACCGTCCCGTCCTCAAATGAAGTCATTGAACACCTGCTCTCTTCATAGTACTGTGTTCAACACGGTGGAAGACACAAAGGAAGGGGGGACAGAAAGAAATCTTTTGTATAGAAAGCCCTCATATTTATAGCTCAGTTTTCAGGGATAAAAAAAAATTTTTAAGCAATGATTGTTTCCCAAACTGAACTTTTTCTGCCATATTTATTTCCAGACCACAATAATATTTTTCCTTATTGAGCAAAAAAGAACATTTCATCCTTATGAAAAGATTTCCTTGTAAGCGTGTACTTTGCTATATCAGTAAGGACACTTTCAGCTGTAAGTTAAAAAAAGAAAAATCTTGGAATTGCTTAAACAATAAGGAAATGGATCGTCTCACATACCTGAAAGTCCAGAGGCAGGGCCAAGTCCAGGCATGGTCTGATCAGAGTTCTGGCTCAGTTGCTCTGTATTCCTCTGAGTATGAGGTTTTTGTTTTAGTTTTTGTTTTTCATCGGATTGGTTTCCCTCCTGATTGGGCTGTCTGCAGCAACAGGAAAATTATGCTTTCTTGTTTATGAAAGTTAGAGATAGGGAAAATCTCTCTTCAGCTCTGCACCCATGGAATAAAAGACCTTCTTTTTTAGACAGATTGGACCATCTCAAATCACATGCCCACCTCTGGGCCAATAACAGTATCCAGAGGAATACAATGTAGTGATTGGCTTAACTCTGTGTTCCTGAACCAATCACAAACCAGAGGGATGGAATTATGAAGATGGTAGATCAGAACCCATCCTTGGATCTGGGCATGGAAACAGCATCATCCGAGACACATGAGAAAGAGTAGACTGATCGAAAGTAGACACATGGGTCTATTGGGAAGGTATGGCTGCCGTTAGGCAACCAACAATAGCTTGTGCATATAAACAGGAGAATATAAACCACAGAAGCACTGCTGAGTGACCTCAAACACTGCACCCTTTCCAAGTATAATGGGGCTCATTATGTGTTTCATTTTCCTTTAGATTAGTATTGAATTTCCAGTAAAGAACAAAACATATTTTAAACGTTGTAAAGAATAAGAATTCAGTGGAGGCTCATATAAGCTTGGAACCACCAGTATGTCTTCAAAAATTATTTATTTGAACTCCTCTTTCTTACAGAAAAGAAAACTGAGGTCCCCAAAAGTGAAGTGACTTGCTTAAGGTCACCCTCCTAGTTAGTGGCAGAGTCCAAAACCACAGCTATCTCACACATCAGTATGACTATTCCTACCTCATACTGGCCCCTTCAAGTTATATCTTGAATGCAACTTTCTTGGAACAACTAGGAAATTTTAATATACTACATACTTCAATACAATACATGCTTGTATTTGTGGATTGTAATATTTCCATGAATTACAAAATACTTATATATACATGATGCTATTTAACATCTCAACACCCCTAGTAGGTAGGCAGAGGTGTGGGCTATTTCTCTTTTGCCACAGAATGGAACAGGCTGTCCAACTCATAGCCAAGCCTAGTACATTTTTCTAACTTTCTTTTCCCTGGTTAATATTTCCCTGCATCAATGTTGGTGCAACTGATACTTCTTTCAGTAGGCGAGGAATTTCCTAGCCACACACTGTTGGGCCTGAGGGTGGGCAGAAGGGAAGGCTGTTTGAAAATACTACTTTTCCATCTGTTCCCAGAACTGGAATGAAATGATGGAGCTGGTCTCCTCCAACGGCAATTACTGTAATTACCGCAAGGCCTTTGCCGACTGTGATGGCTTCAAAATCCCAATCCTTGGCGTCCACTTGAAAGACTTGATAGCAGTCCATGTCATTTTCCCAGACTGGATGGAGGAGAACAAAGTGAACATTGTGAAAATGCACCAGCTCTCCGTTACCTTGAGTGAACTGGTCTCCCTACAGAATGCCTCTCACCACTTGGAACCCAACCTGGATTTGATCAACTTGCTCACGGTGAGTCCAACGGACTGGAGTTTGTGCTAATAACTTTCCTGCACCTCACTTCCCAGGGTATGCAGGAAGATCCATGCCAGCACTTCACAATGAGGGTGGGGGAGGGGTTGATTTCAGGGTCAGTAGCTGGGAAGAAATCTCAAAGGATGAAGGGAGGGAAACTCACACCTGTAATCCAAGCGACTTGAGACACCAATCTCTGAGCAAAGAAAGTTCCCTTTGCTTTGAGGGTTCCAGTCTCCGCCTCCACGGCTCTGGTTTCTGCAGTTCTTAGAGAGGCCCTCCAGCCCTGTCCTCTGCCTCATCACACTCATCTAATTCATCACCTCCTTCTATATGCCCTCAACTCATCAGCTTCTCTTGATCCTCACTGCACTGCTGTAGTTGAAGCCTGGAGTAATGCGGGGACCTCCTCTGAGATCTCCCTCCCCATAACCCCCACCAGCCTCCCCAAACCACCAGATGCAGGTCCCAGTCTGCCACTGGAGCCCTTCACGACTTGTTTTCTGACTATCAGTTTCTCCTCGTTTGTTATCACCCGACCCCGCATCACACCTGCCTTTGAGGAATGTGGGACTTATACTTTCCACCACAAATTGCTGCCTTCTACTTTCTGGCTTTGCATTTTCTTGGAAAATTCCTTCCTTACCCACCCCCCAATCCCGCCATGACTAGCTTAAATTCAAAAGCCTCTGTCTTTCTGGAGCATTCTCTGTTTCCTTCCAAAGCAGTAAGGCATCTGTCACATGTGTTGCGCTTGTACTTTGTACTTTCTTATCTATAGGAGGTATCACTTGACATCAGATTTTTTTTTCTGTTTACCTGCCTTATACATCGCACCTCCCCAGCACCTCTCATAGTATTGCATAACATCTTAACGGAAAAACCTGAAAGAACTTTTTGGCCCACCCGATACCTGGCATATTTAGGAGCTCAGCAGATGAACTGGGTGCTGTATTTAGGAGTGGGTTGGAAGAAATTCACCTACTGCTCATACGTTTTGGCCTTGACAGCACACACCATTAGCTGGTCTCTAGGTCCTAGCACTTTTAGACGCACAGGTGTATAGTAGAGAACATTTCCCATTGGCTGCTTCTTTGTCAGGGGGAAAGAGGCATAAGCAAATTCTCTCACCCTTGCTTAAACAAGTGGAGGAGCTACTTCCTTGTTTGGGTTTATGACACTGTAGCATCTGAAACTTGGCTGCAACAGCGAATTGACTACTTTCCTCCAGTGGCCATGGGGAATGAAAACAAGAACCCCTCTGGAGCTCCGAAGGGCTAAATCCTCTAGGACTGCTGCATTGGGATAAGAGTGCAGTTCCTAGACCTTCTCAAAAACTGTTCCTAGAACACAGAATTGTTTACCAAAGAAGAGAACCCCTAGGTGTAGGCGATAATGGCAGCTGCATTCTTAGTATAAAGCAGAAGTAGCCAACACACAGAAGCACAAATCTCTTGGGGTTGAGTTTGTGTAACAAATAGTAAACACACAGACATTCTCTATTAGGGTGGGGGAACCTCACAATAATCCAGACAGCTGCCTTTATTAACCATTTGCCATGTAAATCTGTTTCCACGAATAAGTGACCAGAGTTGCAGCCCTAATCAGACTATAACCCCACAGCCACAGGTGATGTCTGCAGACCAGTCTCGGGGCGTAGCCTAGGCTCCAAGTGTCTGTGCTCAGGCTGCCTCCACGAGCTGGGGGAGAACTTCATGAGCAGCTGCCTATGCTGGGCAATTCCTCATCCGGATAAAAGATAATGATGGGGTAGGGAAAAGAAATTTGAATTGTAAATTAAGCAGGCAACATCTGGACAGATATTTGAGAAATACTAAAGGATTTTGAATGAAATTTTGGGGCTGCAGATGGAAAATCTGAACTCCAGAAGTAAAAGCTAAGAAATAATTCCTTTTTTGCTAGAAACGAAAGAAAAAAGAAAAAGACTCAATCTCCTAGTCTCTCTGTGTATCTCTCTCTCTCTCTCTCTCTCTCAGGAATTGAAAGAAAATTTAGAAGCCACCAAGCACCATATTTAGTCACAGCAGTGTTGTATAGTATAATGTAATATAGTGGCAAGAATCTCAGATGGGAGACATAGCTTTTGGCCCTGCCTCTGCAGTTACTTAGCTTTGTCTCCTTGCTAACTAGTCTTGACTTTGGATTTTTCCTAAAGGGTTTTGTGCTCATTTGTAAGATCTCATCCAGCTTTAAACTTCTGTGGTGCTAGATGTAAGGAATGGTGGAGCCTTGGGACTAAGGAACCAAGTGTCAGCCTTATTCTGTGGTTGCAGCCCAGTGGCTCATCAGGATAGCACAGTTCCGCAGATGAGCACGATTGTCAAGCCAGTTTCTATTTAAAGCCAAAAGCCTTCCTCTCTACCCACAACCAAGGAGAAAGTTCAGTGCATTCATTCTTCCTGGCCCTAGGCAGATTAATCTCCTCAAAATGAGGATGGAGGAGACTCCCAGGAGGTGTTCACTGGAGCCTAGTGAGCATTTCATGAACCACATACCTGTTGAGATTAGAACCATACGTTGACTGCAGCTGCCCAAATGCATGTGAGGTCATTCTTATTAAGCACAGCATTGAAGGGGTGATTCTTTTTGCTCCAAGACTCTAGGTCAAGTTTCTGCCTGAAGTGACTGCTTCTAAACATAGTCCCAGGTGAGGAAGCTGATATATGATTGAGAGCCCTGGAAGAAAGAAAATGAGAACTCTTAAGTTAATGAACAATTACTAAATGCCTGCTCTGTTCAGTAGGCTGTATAGCAATGCTTGAACTTTCTGTAATAATTGATTACAGTTTTCACAGCACTTTTCACATACATTGCCTCAGTAGATTCGCACACACACCCTGTGATGTAGCCTGGGCAGGTCAGAGGGTGTAACATCACCCCTGTCTCTTCCTATTTTAGAAATGAAGAAGCTGTGATTCATAACGGACAAAAGTCTTGCAAATAGCCAACTTCTGAATCCCAGTTTGCGGCTCTCTCTCTCTCTCTCTGATGGACATTTACTCTGTAATGTGGGAATATTGCTGACATTTACTTTATTTTGCATCTGTGAAAATTAAATAATCTCTCTCCCTCTTCATGGGTGTGTAAAAAAGAGTTAATTACAAACTAAAATCTATGCGAGCAGGGACTATGTTTGCCATTTTTATCATTGTAATCTTAGCCCCCTGAACAGTACTGGGCACATGAAGGAAAGAGGACTACACCACCAAACTGCTGGGATTTGGATTGTTCCCCTTTTTAGGGAAGATCTGGAGAAGACATTTTCCACTGTGATCCCAATTCATATAACCAGGAGCTTTTAAACTGATGCTTCTTGTTTCATGGTATTCGAAATAGTCTGAATTTTTCATAGTATTTTTAGATCTATCAGTTACATTTACCATTCTGAGTATATGCAAATTACTGGAAAGCCCCTGTATTTTTTACAATCGAAGAAGAAGAAGAAGAAGAAGAAGAAAGAAGAAAGAAGAAGAGCAGGAGGAGGAGGAAGAGGAAGAATTGCAAAAATGGTGAATGGAGATAGTTTGATGACCAAGTGTGTGTTATTTTACAATTCTCCAGTCAAGACAATGTCGGTCCTAAGGTGCAGACTAAATCCACAGCCATCTTTGCTAATAGGCTTGGATGTAAAAGCAACAACCTGAAACAGTGACTCAGAACATTTTTTAGAAACAAACAAGCTTAAAATATGTTAGACACAAATAAATATTTTTGAAACCCCATTGACAAGCTGCCTATATTATTTAAAAGGTGCGTAAGAAGTAGAACAGATCACTTTGTGCAGGGCCATAAGGCCCAGAGGAGATCCGAGAAAGCAAGTAGAATCGCGGCTTGGAAAGCAGAGAGATGGCTAGAGTTAACCCAGAAGGCAGCTCTGCACTCATGGATGAGCAAGTGGCATTTGGCTGCTGCACTGATTGGGAGCCAAACCCTGCAGTTCCCATCTGTGTGGCCCTCTAAACAAATCCCACTGGACACCATTAGCTCATTTAATCCTCACAACAATCCTGGGAGGGAACTATTATTGATGATTCCCATTTTACAGATCAAGAGACAGACTCAAGAAGGTTAATGACTTGCCTAGGTTCATACGACCACTAATAAATGGAGAGCAAACATTGGGAGAAAACAAAAACATTTCCATCATAGAGTCAGATATCTGTCCATCTGACATATGAAAATACTCAGGGATGTTCTGTGTCTTTTGAAAGAGCATCTCCCCTATTTCGTGTGTGGCTTATTTGGGTTTCTGGTTGGATGTTCTTGCACTGCTGGCATCTCCTTTCCAGCAGATGCCAGTGCTGTCATCAGAGGAAGAGTCAGGAGGACAGGAACATACTCATCAAAGCTTCCTGACAACAAGGAAGTCGAAAGGAAGAAGTCAGTCAGTTTTCTGTCTATGTCGCATTCACAATGCAAGGTAGCAAACTAGGACTGGGAATATAGAGGTGGAATTACAAATGTACTGTCTCCTTTCGTGAAGCTTAGAGACCAGTAGAGTCTTCTGTTGTGGAATTTACAAAACAGTGGGCAACTGCCCATGGCAGATGTGTTTTATTTGGCCCACATGGAATCATAAAAAAAAATGTGTTATTAGTTGCCAGTGCTTAAAAATGAGGATATTTTATATAAAACTCTAGATTTCTGACTTCTCTTGACAAATTAGATGTGGCAATTGTCATCAAACTGACAACAATTTGACTTAGATAAGTAATGACTATCTTCCATTCATCAGTGATCACACCTTCCCCTATTGCTTCCCTAACCCAGAGATCCAGTGTCAAATTCCACTTATCAGCACAAATTTTTCTTATTGTTGAGCTAAGAGGAGAGATCCCCAAGTTAATCATATCTGCAAAACTCTTTTACCAAATACATTGTTATACCAATGTCTCTATCACAATATCCCTTTCATGCATCTCCCTTCACTCTTTTATATGGTGGGCTGGTTCCTCAAAGCATTTGTTTGAGACATGGGGACAGTTCCTCTCCTGCAAAAAGGCAGGGCCCCTGGAGGTAGAAGTGACTGCTGTTCAGTGGAAGGTGGATACAGTGTGCATTCTTTGTGAGCATGATTTTCATGATCTGAAATGATACTGGGGCAATTTTATAGTAAAGTCAATTTTATTATGCTTAAAAAAACCTTTAGATGACAAAGTCTAGATAATGCAATACATGACCAGATATATGAAATCCTTAATCTAACTGCTGTATTTAGTAGCTAGAATAGTGACTACTATAGTGACTACAATGGTCCCCACCATACATTAGGTGACCAATAAATATTTGTTGAATGAATGATGCAAAAATAATGCCAGTTTCTTTTTTTAAAAAATGAGATAGGACAGCAAGATAAATCCTTGAAAGACATCCTGTGCCTCTGAGTTTTCTCTTGCTCCTAAGCACCAGGCACTGAGCTGGAGATAAGGGATCCTTGATGTTACAGGCTAGGACCAGGGACAGGTGTATAAAATAAGACTTGGAAATGGAATAAAGCCTTTCACATTAAGCCTTTATCTTTAGACAAAATATGTCAAAGGAAAATTTTCATGCTTAAATGGTCAGAGAAAGGACAGGGCACCTGGTTCTCTTCCCTGTTGATAAAATGGTATGATTCATCGGGTTCTTAACATTGAAGGGCACGTGTGGGAATTATCCAGGCTTATTTTAAGTCTTATGACTTCTGTTTTAGGTAAATGGGACCATGCATTTTAAGGTTTTGCAGATTTTATCCACGCAGTTCAATCTTCGTATACATTCTTATCCTTGCCTACCCTGATCTTTCTCTCTGTCTTTATTTCTCCAAGTCCTCCCAGTTAGGTCCCAGTTCACAAGTTCCTCTGTGAATCCATCCTGATCATTTCTGTCCTCAGTGGCCCCCACACATAATAATAAAAGTAGTTGTGGGCTTCCCTGGTGGCACAGTGGTTGGGAGTCCGCCTGCCGATGCAGGGGACACGGGTTCGTGCCCCGGTCTGGGAAGATCCCACATGTCACGGAGCGGCTGGGCCCGTGAGCCATGGCCGCTGAGCCTGCACGTCCGGAGCCTGTGCTCCACAATGGGAGAGGCCACAATAGTGAGAGGTCCGCGTACCGCAAAAAAAAAAAAAAAAGTAGTTGTAACAGCTATAATAATAACAATAACATCAACAACACCAGATTACATTTCCTGAGATTTCACTGTGTACTAGGCCCTGGGTGAAGTACTTTACATGCATTATTTCATTTGATCCTGATAAAAATCCAATTAGATAGGGACTTTTGTGATCATTTCCATTTTACAGAAGTGGAAACTGAGTGTCAGAGAGGAAATAACTGGCTCAAGGCCACAGAGCTAACCAGTGGCAGGCTCAGAATTTGAACTCAAACGCACCGGTCTCCAAAACCTCTCCCTCATGCTTTACAGGCTGCCTCCCTGAAAAGTTCCTATAGCCCTTAAAGCGGGGCAACTTCCTTCACATTTAGCATGTGTTGCCTTTTGTTGATGTGAATATATCTTTTTGTGTTCAGGTCCTATTTAGTCAAATAAAGTGCCTGGCCCTTGAGGGCAGGAATGATTTTATACCATTTTATATCACCAGAACTTAGCACAATGCCCTGAAATAATAGAAACCTATTAATTGCTCCTTTATTTCTGCAGTTCTTTAGTCAAACCTCCAAGACACCATTTATTCCATTTCCAAGTCTTATTTTATACACCTGTCCCTGGTCCTAGCCTGTAACATCAAGGATCCCTTATCTCCAGGTCATTGCTTGGTGCTTAGGAGCTACTCAATAATTATCGAGAAAAATTGAGTCAATGGTTCTTGTTGATGCTGATGACCACACTAGGTTTAACTTTTTTCTTTTTAAAATTTCATTTTCCAGGACTTCCCTGGCAGTCCGGTAGTTAAGACTCCGTGCTTCCAGTGCAGGGGGCGTGGGTTTGATCCTTGGTTGGGGAACTAAGATCCCACATCCTGCATGGCCAAAAAATAAAATATTAAAACTTCTTTAAAAAATTTCATTTTCCACCTCTGCATGCTATCTTTTTAATGTTCTACATTCACTCAAGTTATTTGACATTGAGCTTAAGCATTCAGTTTGGAAAAATTTCAGTAATATAAATAAGTAAATAAATGATTCAACATCTTTATTTATCCCTTCTAATTTGTTGTAGCTTTCTCTGGACCTCTATCACACAGAAGATGATATTTACAAACTATCACTGGTGCTGGAGCCTAGAAATTCTAAATCGGTGAGTATTGTTTTCTCTCTCAGGTTCAGTGACAAGCACCATTATTTTTTATTTACAATAATTGGCCATTACAGTAGTGCTTTGTGATCTAAAGATTGAAGAATTTAAAAAATCTATATTTTTCCCATTTTACCAATGGAACAGCTTAGCCCTGACAGATAATTATTTCTTCACATTAGAAGCTAACAAAGAAGAACATCATTTCCAGTTACTCTGCTTTATTGTTGATCTTCCATGTTCCCTCTGAGAACCTGCCCCACCCCCAAAAAAGTAGGAACAATAATTTGAATGACCATTCTAGGCTTTTTTAAAAAAAACTGATTCTACAAAAAATTAGATTTAATAAATTTTAAATACCCTAATCATAATTCACAAATTTCTCTACTAATGATTCATCCAGCTCAGAATTTCAGTATCACATTGGATAGAGTCTCACTTAATTGATAGCTGACTCTTAGTAAAGAAACATTATATAATGAGTTGAAGAAACTGCATAACTGAATGTACACTGCTCATTACTCTTAGCAAGTGGACTGCAGCTCAGATATACTTTGCACTAGTAAAAAAAATATCTGGGTGAATATGAAATTTACAATGAGGATGAGGTTTGTATGTTGAAAAAAAATTTCTGTCTGCTTCTTATATCCTGAGATCTGTTTCCTTATGAAGGTCTCATTCGTTACCTCCATACCAGTTGAGTTCTGTGGCACGTTGCCAGCAACCCTAGGGCCTAAGTCTGTCCATCTATTAATACCTACTACCATTCTGAACCATTGAACTGAAAGAGGCAGAATGACTGTGAATGCTGTTCACAGTAAAGGCCAGGTGGGAGACTATGAACTTGAGTCTGAGTCAGTTGACCTGGTAGCATCTGTTCTTAATGTCTGTGGTGGTTCCATCACCATGCTCCCCTCCCTGCCAGCCCCAAGAAGCCCATCTCCTGGGGACACTGCAGAAGGCAGCCATGTGGGAAGATACAGCACAGGCAAAGGGAGGGGTTAAGACCAGACTCTTCAAAGTTAGCGTGATGAAGAGAGAGCTAGAAAGAAAAGTAATGTTACTGAAAAAAAGGAATTCGTAAGCTCCTCCCTCATTCCATAGCTTTGGTGTGATGAAGCTGTCCTGTACGTGCACACACAGCATTGCCACCTCCTGACACCTTCCTTTACCTATAACTAGGCACCTTAATTGCCACCTGTTGGTTGTTGGATGCCTGGCAGGTCATAATATATATGTTATCTCATTAACTCTGTTAAGGAAACAGAGTCTGGTGAGCATAGGTATCTTACACAGACCACAGAGCCAGTCAGTAGGAGAATTTGGACTGGTCTCAGGACTGTCTGCCTTCACCACCTGTGCTTTTTCTACAGCGTGATGCTGCCCATTATTTTCCCACCACCCCTTGTTCAGAAACAGGGTAAGAATGACCATTTTAGCACACATGCCTGATTTGTGCCTTTTAGATTTACTTTGGGGTTTTTTTTTTTTGGTTTTTTTTGGTTTATTTTCAGGATCAAGTTTTACCAATTTTAGGAGACATTTCCATCCAACATAAAAAAGTCTTTTTATCTCTTGTAAAAGCAGAAGCTTTCAAAGCCCCTTCCAAGTGCTAAAATCCCATGAATCTATGAAAACACATTTCCTAATCCCTTTCTGTCTCTTCTCTAAGTGGAATGTCACCTTATTTTGTATTTAGTGTTCGACGCATACTGGTAACTAAGAACAATTTCCCGTCAGGATTATACTTCCTGAGAGCCTGTAGCTTTAACGTGCTTACAGTTAGCACTGGCCAACCTCACCTAGTTAGTCCCAGAGCTTCTCAACCTTATTCGGTTCATGGCACCCTTAGTACCTCATAATTTTTTGTGTTTTAATTCATGTCTCAGTTTTTTCATGCTACCTCTAGGTCAAAGGAAATACCTAGCAGTTCCACTTATAGAATAGTTAGGTCCAAGCAACTAAATATGTATAAACATTGATGTTCTAATGGCTTATTACCTGCCTGAAAAAATAATACACACAGATTGAAAAAAATAACATTTTTATTTCATTCTTTTTTTAAAAAAATTTATTTTTATTTATTTATTTATTTTTGCGGTACACAGGCCTCTCACTGCTGTGGCCTCTCCCGTTGCGGAGCACAGGCTCCGGACGTGCAGGCTCAGCGGCCATGGCTCACGGGCCCAGCCGCTCCGCGGCATATAGGGATCTTCCTGGACCGGGGCACGAACCCATGTCCCCTGCATCGGCAGGCAGACTCTCAACCACTGCGCCACCAGGGAAGCCCCTATTTCACTCTAAAATAACCACAATTACTAATGGATATGTGTGCCTGTTGGGCACGGTACAATTTCTTAAATCTTGGAATCAGATTGGATACTGTCACCCTTATTGCTTGTTCCACATTGATTTTTTGCTTCACAAGGACATGATATCATTGATAGAAATATGGCACGAGCTGATGGGTGAATTGTGAACTACTTCAAGCTGGTAGTTCATGTGCTATTGACAAATATTGAGTATTGCTGTGTTTCCCTTGGAGGTTTGAAATATCTTTTGGTAACCCTCTGAGTTCGTCGCAGTGCTCCAGAGGAGGAGTGTGCCTTGCTGTATATTTTGGGAACCAAGGTTTTAATCCTTTATTATATCAACAAGATGAAAGGCTTTACCGAAAGAGCTGAGATGTGTGAGCACGTGTGTGTGTGCGTGTGTGTGTGTGAGAGAGAGAGAAACTGTGTGTGGGAGTGACCATATTCAGATGTCAGATAATTTTTTGTCCTGTTTGTAGCTCACAGCAGCACCCACCTCACAACATTGGTAGAGGCTTAAATCCATATGGTTACGCCTCAACTCCTCTTGCAAAAATGGTTATCCCCAACTCAGTATCAAATTTAAAAACAACCTGCTAATACAGGTTTGTATGCATGCACCAGCAAAAATATTTCATCGTATGAGATCCCTAGGGAGAGGATACGAAGTGCACAGCACTCTTGGCTCCCGATAGGATTGTGTTTCACACTTGTGTTGTGTAAACGAGTTATACATTATTGCTACCATCTTCTCCACATTATTAAGTGAAAATGTCTTGCAAGAACGTGGAAGAACCTGTGGAGGAAACAAGTTCACCAAAGCGGGGCTCGAGAGAGCTAATGATTAGCCAAACCGTCAAGAACTGATTAAGCATATTGAGAGAGAAGCTGGTAAGATGACATAAACTTGGCTGTGCACTGCTGCCCACTTACTGCACACACCTAATTTATCACTAGCACTGACTATTAAAGAATTAGATAACTGGTGTTTTATGCACTTTGTATTATACGAGCAAAAAACTGTATGGATTGTTATAGAGATGTTTAAGGGTGTTTTAGTAGTATCTGGGGAACTTGGATAGGAGTTTTGGATGAGCTGGGAGAGCAATAGTTTTTTCCACCTAAAATAATACAATCTAGGCTGCTGTTAAACAAAATATGTATTTAGTTACAGATTAGATTCTACTGACAAAATATTCCATTAACAAAATTTTCATTGATGTTTTCAAACTATTTAAGTACTACATAAACAGAAGTTTTTACTGATATTAATATGCAAAACTCATATGGCTTTCTCAGTGTCCCTGGTCCAAATTGCTCAAGGCCCCAGATAAAGTTGAAAAATATGTGTGTTTCTGTCAGCAGCCTACCTCCCCTACGACGCCCACCAAGCCCGTGGTGCCCCTGGAGTGGGCCTCAGGCGTGATGCCAAAGCCAGATCCTACAGTCATCAACAAGCACATAAGGAAATTAGTTGAGGTAAGTGGTTGAGGGACAGTTAAAAGTGAGCAGTTAAAAGGAGGCCCCTTTCTCTTTCCAGAATATTCTCTGGTTGCCCAGGAATCATATGGAGTCCATGAAAACAGCCCTCTGGCAAGTAAGAGCAATTCAGCAGACACTTAGCTCTACCTGGCACTGGCTTCTAGGGAAGAACCTCCCAGGAAGGCCCCCTTTCCCCTTCCTGTCTGTCAGTTCTCACTTACCCAAATACTCTCAGCTACTTAGAACCCCTCACTTCCCTAGGCATTTGACACTTCTGTCATTGTCCCTGCAACCCAAGGGACTGTATGAGGATTAGAATCTACTCATTAAAACCCACATGGGGGGCTTCCCTGGTGGTGCACTGGTTAAGAATCCACCTGCCAATTCAGGGGATACGGGTTTGAGCCCTGGTCGAGGAAGATCCCACATGCCGCTGAGCAACTAAGCCCATGTGCCACAACTACTGAGCCTGCGCTCTAGAGCCCACAAGCCACAACTACTGAGCCTGCGTGCCACAACTACTGAAGCCCACATGCCATAACTACTGAGGCCCATGCACCTAGAGTCCATGCTCCACAACAAGAGAAGCCACCCAATGAGAAGCCCGTGCACCGCAACAAAGAGTAGCCCCCGCTCACTGCAACTAGAGAAAGCCCTCAGGCAGCAACGAAGAACCAATGGAGCCAAGAATAAGTAAATAAATAAATAAGTTTATAAAAAAAGAAAACCCACATGGGTCATCATAAAATGCTGGATAAATTGGTTACCTGAGGGTAAAAAAAAATACTGTAAGTTGAGTAGTTTCTCCAGCTGTATATATTTGGGGGTCTGTGACACCGCACCACAACAGCATTTAGGTCAGAAACATCACTTAATGAAGGGCAAGATTGTGTCAGAGTTTTCCGTATTAAAAACAACAAAAAAAGAGTAGATGCACCAATGTGGGAAAGATGGAAATATCTCAGCCACTAGAAATTGTGATTGTTGATTAAACATCTCCCTTCATAGACTGGTACATCCTCAGATGCAATAGGAACAAGTCTTTGGGATATTATGTGCTCTTTGCTGGGAAAGGATGTTTACAGAAAAAGAATGTTCTATATCTTGGATCATCCATGGAACTATGAGGTGCTGAAAGAAAAGTTGCATGGGGCATGGGAGTCAGGAAGGGGAGATTAGAAAGGGTGAGGAAGAGGATGAGAAAGCCATAAGGTCCAGTGGAGACCATGTGATGATATGGTAGTGACAGACCAAACTTGGAGCCAGGGAAGGTGGGCAAAGGATCTGGGTGCATGGAGTTGCAGCTCAGGAAGGTCTAGAATCAGGAAGTGAAAGAAGTATTTTTTCTCCTTCTCTCTCCTCTGCTTTTCTCTGAATGTTCACTCCGTTCTCTGCAGACAGACTTTCCTTGCTCCACACGAGGAGCCTCTTTCTCCCCCACCCCTTTGTACCTTACCTCTTTTCTCCAATTCCAGTTTCATGGGGGAAGGTTGGCCCAGTTTGGTTAGATTGAGTACTGTTGATTTAATTGAATAAATGGCTGGGTTTCATTTGAATTTCCATAATGAATTTTATGCCACCAAAAATCTTGTACTCTTAGTATAAATATGGGTATTAAAGTATAAATTGTAAGCACTCCATAATAGTTCATTTTTAAGCAATTTCGATTATGGATAAGCATTGATAGTGCGACTTGCAAAAAAATTCATTTATCTATGGGTAAACTTGCAATGGGTGCTAAACAATCATATTTTTAATTAAGTAATTTGTTCATTTATACTTTGCCTACTTCCCAAAATACTCCTGAAGCAGTTGTGCCCTAAGGCAATACAGATAATATATAATAGAACAGGGGAATTGCCAACAAACACATGAAAGAATGCTCAACATCATTAATCATTAGAGAAATGCAAATCAAAACTACAATGAGGTATCACCTCACACCAGTCAGAATGGCCATCATCAAAATATCTACAAACAATAAATGCTGGAGAGGGTGTGGAGAAAAGGGAACACTCTTGCACTGTTGATGGGAATGTAAATTGATACAGTCACTATGGAGAACAGTATGGAGGTTCCTTAAAAAACTAAAAATAGAACTACCATATGACCCAGCAATCCCACTACTGGACATATATCCTGAGAAAACCATAATTCAAAAAGAGTCATGTACCACAATGTTCATTGCAGCTCTATTTACAAAAGCCAGGACATGGAAGCAACCTAAATGTCCATCGATAGATGAATGGATAAAGAAGATGTGACACATATATACAATGGAATATTACTCAGCCATAAAAAGAAACAAAATTGAATTATTTGTAGGGAGGTGAATGGACCTAGAGTCTGTCATATGGAGTGAAGTAAATCAGAAAGAGAAAAACAAATACCATATGCTAACACATATATATGGAATCTAAAAAAAAAATGGTTCTGAAGAACCTAGGGGCAGGACAGGAATAAAGACGCAGACATAGAGGATGGACTTGAGGACACGGGGAGGGGGAAGGGTAAGGTGGGACAAAGTGAGAGAGTGGCATGGACTTATATATTCTACCAAGTGTAAAATAGATAGCTAGTGGGAAGCAACCACATAGCACAGGGAGATCAGCTTGGTGCTTTGCGTCCACCTAGAAGGGTGGGATAGGGAGGGTGGGAGGGAGAAGGAAGAGGGAGGAGATTTGGGGATATATGTGTATGTATAGCTGATTCACTTTGTTATAAAGCAGAAACTAACACACCGTTGTAAAGCAATTATACTCCAATAAAGATGTTAAAAAAAAGAAAAAGAAATCACAGGGGAAAGAGAGATTGCTTCATTATAACTGGACTCTAAGTCAAATGTTTGCATACATGTTTTGCAGGGAGAACTTACAAACTTTTTGAAAATCCAATTTAGCAGAGGGCAATGGAAAAATCTTTTTTATTTTTCTCTGATTATGAAGAAAGCCAGGGCAGTCCACTGGTTAGGACTTAGCACTTTCACTGACATGGCCCCAGGTTCAATCCCTGGTTGGGGAATTAAGATCCCGCAAGCCACGTGGTATGGCAAAAAAATTAAAAATTAAAAAATTAAAAGGTGAATATTAAAACATTTCATAAAACAGAAAATAGAAAGTTTTACTTTCAGGACTTGATGTTTCTTCTGTCTAGGGTTAATCACTGATAATTTGTAGATCATCTTGTATGATTTTATTTTCTCCCCCCATACACACACACACACACACACACATATATACATGTATATCTTTGAGAAAGCTTGTTCAGTTATTTCCTTAGAACAATTCCTAGAAGTGGAATTGCTGTGTCAGAGTAAGCACTGATTGTCCTCCAGAAAGATTGTGGCTATTTGCTTTACCAACTTGATAAGAGAGTGCCTATTTTCTCATAACCCTAGGAAATTATCAATTGTTTTAATGTTTTCCAATTTGAGAGGTTAAAAAAAAAGTTTCATTAGTATTTCCATAATTACTAGCAGAATTGAATGTCTTTCCATGAATGTATTGTCCATTTGTATTTTTACTTTGGTGATCGTCTGTTTTCCTTTTGTGTCTTTCCTCTCGTAAGTGTTGCTAATGATTTTCTCTGTCATTTACATTTAAATTTGTTAATTGAGCTTTTTTGATTCAGATATTTTGCATTTTATTTTAATGAAATACTTTTTTTATGACCTCTGACTTGGATGTCATCCTAAGAAAGGTCTTTCCTACTCAAAGATAATAAAACATGAAAAATATTTTTATCTATTTACCTTTGGTTTTTTATAACTTTATTTTTACATTAAAATATTTAAGGCATCTGGAATTTAGTTTGGGGGCAATTTATTTTATAAGATTATCAGCCATTTAACTCAACAGCAATTATTAGATAACCCATAATTTCCCTGTGGATTTGAATAGATATTTTTTGATATTCTGAATTCTTACATTCATATGGATCTGTTTCTGGACTGTACTCTCTGCAGTAAGTTACGATACCATGTTGTTTTGACTAATGTAGCTTTGATTTCTGATAGGGCACATTGCCCCTCATTACCCGTCATTGTTTTAGATGAAATATAACTGACCTTCTAGGTGTTCTAGGTGTACAACATAGTGATTCAATATTTCTACACATTACAAAATGATCACCACAATAAGTCTAGTTACCATCTGTCACCATACAATGATATTAAAATATTACTGACTATATTACCCATGCTGTACTTTCCATCCCATGACTCGTTTATTTTATAACTGGAAGTTTGCACCTCTTAATTTCCCTCATCTATTCATTCATCCTCCCACTCCTCTCACCTCTGGCAACCACATGTTTGTTCTCTGTATCTATGAATCTGTTTCTGGTTTTTTTTTTGTTTGTTCATTTGTTTTTTAGATCCCACATACAAGTGAAATCCTATGATATTTGTCTTTCTCCGCCTGACTTATTTCACTTAGCGTAATACCCTAAGGTCTATCTATGTTGTCAAAAAATGGCAAGATTTCATTCTTTTTTATGGCTGAGTCATATTCCATTTTATTTATATACCACATCTTCTTTATCTATTCATCTATTGATGAACACTTAGGTTGCTTCCATATCTTGGCTATTGTAAATAACGTTAGAATGAACACAGGGATGTATATATCTTTCAAATTAGTGTTTTTGTTTTCTTTGGAAAAAATACCCAGAAGTGGAATTGCTGGATTGTATGATAGCTCTGTTTTAAATTTTTTGAGGAACTTCTATACTGTATTTCATAGTAGCAGCACCAATTTTTAATCCCAACAACAGTACATGAGGGTTCCCTTTTCTCCACACCCTCACCAACTCTTGTTATTTGTTGTTTTTTTGGTCATAGCCATTCTGACAGGTGTGAGGTGGTATCTCTGTGTGGTTTGGATTTGCATTTCCCTGAGATGAGTGATGAGTGATGTTGAACATCTTTTCATGTGTCTGTTGGCCATCTGTAAGTCTTCTTTGGAAAAGTGTTTATTCAGGTCCTCTACCTATTTTTTAATTGGGTTGTTTGTTTTTTTGATATTGAGTTGTATGAGTTCTTTGTACATTTTGAATATTATCCCCTTATCAGAGATATCATTTGCAAGTATCTTCTCCTATTCAGTAGGTGGCCTTTTCATTTTGTTGATAGTTTCCTTCCCTGTGCAAAAGCTTTTTAGTTTGATATAGTCCCAGTTTTTTGTTTTTGCTTTTGTTTCCCTTGCCTGAGATCATTACTCCTCATCTTAAACAAACAATTTTAGGCTATTCTCAATATGTTCACTTCTATAGGAACTTTAGAATCAATTTATTCATTTCAAACAAATTCCCACCGGGATTTTGACTGCAATTGCATTAAACGTATACTTTGATTTTTGAGATAATTTAACATTTTAAAGTTTCATTTTCTATTGTCATGGTACTGGCATTTGTGAATTCACCAAGCCTTACTCCTACTCAACCCTGAGGTCTCAGTTTAGACCTTGCTTTCTCCAGGAAACATTTTAAAATCTCCCTTCCCCCTCTCCCCCAGCACTCTGTCTTTATCCTCAGCGTTGCACTTATCTCATTATACCATAAAGGCGTCTCAATTTTGTTATCTCCCACTAGATTCCAAGCTCCTTGATAGAAAGAATAATATGCTAGTTATCATTGCTTTCCCAATAACAATTCAGAGGCTGATTTGTAAATAGTCATTCAATAAATATTTGCCTTTCCTTTGCAGTCTGTGTTTAGAAATTATGACCATGACCAGGACGGGTACATCTCCCAAGAGGACTTTGAAAGTATAGCTGCCAACTTTCCCTTCTTGGATTCCTTCTGTGTGCTGGACAAAGATCAGTAAGTTTAATTTTGTTTTATTGTAATGCAACTGTCCTGAAGCAGAAAATTACTATGAAAGGAGAGCAGGGAAACCTTTAATTTACGTCTTGACAGAGTTGATCCTAGTGTATTGATGAAAGGTGTCTAAGGTGTCTTTTCACTGATTTTTTTCTTGGTGTACACAAACATGACTGGCTGGATGGAATCACAGGGCAGACCACATCATCGGTGTTAATTAAGTACAAGTGCTCACTTGCAAATTAGCCCAGCTCTCCATTTCCGATATTACTGCTGCAACTTAGCTAGCTCATCAACCCCAAAACCTCCATCAAAAAAGAATAGAGACTAAATATAGTTAGATCTAGAATGGTGGAGTCCTCAGCATCATTGAACCCGGGGGTAATCTTAAAAGTCATCAAGTAAGTAAGATCATTTTTTAGATTACTTACGATTTTCAGGAGAGCAGGTGATGGCTGCAGATAGCCAAGAAGTGTTTATGCTTTGTTTTTTCCTTTGCTAGTTCAGAGGTTGTCTTGAGAAACAAAGGAAAAAATATATTTTTCTTTAGCTTCAAATGATTCATAAGAGATAAAATAACTCCAGAGGCTAAAACCTGGATCATTAAAAATATATAATGATTTTTTAAAAAATTTGCCAAGAAACCCTGGCATTAATAATTTTATCACTTCATTTTTAATTATGTGAGATCAGCTCCTAGTTTAAAAATCATCTGTAATGAAATGCTCGATTTTATATTGGTTAAATGTCCAAATTATATCACATTAAAATTCTCTAATATTTTTGTTGGTGTGAGAATTAAATGAAAATTAAAGCCTTGGTACTTTATCATAAACGTCTTAAAACCTTAATCCATCTTCATTGTATAACAGAGAATACTTTTAAAATAAACTTAAGTTATTAGAAACATACACTTCCTTTATAAAATAAAACTTAAGTTACCCACTAACTACCCACTTCTTCCCTCAGTTTGTTTCTGTCAGTGACATGTTCAAAGAACATGAACTTAAAATCACTTCCCAGTCTTCATTTTGTTTCTCTGCCAGTTCTTGCTTGGAACAGAGACTGTCCCAGCAGATATACTTTTTTTCCTAAAAAAACTTTTTTCCCCTAAAAATGGAGGTTTAAAGTATTCATAGCTTACATAATTTCTTTTGTTAGACAGGCTTAGATATGTTGATTTTGAGAGGAGAGTGGACCATCCAGGAGAAGATTCTAACAAGTTGTCAAAGATATGGCGCCAAGATTCAGGAGAACGGTTAGGGCAAGAGATGTAGATTGTTAGGTCTTCAGCCCAGTCGTGTAAGCTGGAGTTCCAGGAGTGTGAGCACATTCTGATGGGAAAGTTTAGAGGAAGTTTTAAAACTTTCTGATGGGAAAGTTTAGAGGAAAGTTTTAAAGTGTGTGTGTGCTAAGAAAGCCTTTGACACTGAAAGCTGTCCTTTGAGGTCCTCTCTTTTCAGATGTGACAGGAAAGTGAACATTCCCCCCCACCCCCCGGCTTTTGGCCAGAAAGATTTGGGAGGTGAGTGTTTTAAGTGTGGCAACTACTTAGCAACATGGTATTCAAAGATCCCTCTCTTCTTTGATTCTCTTCACAGGGATGGTCTAATTAGTAAGGATGAAATGATGGCTTACTTCCTGAGAGCTAAGTCCCAACTACACTGTAAAATGGGACCAGGATTTGTCCATAATTTTCAGGAGATGACCTATCTCAAGCCAACCTTCTGTGAACACTGTGCAGGATTTGTAAGTCTGTTTTCCATTGCTTTCTCTTGTATGTAATGATTTGTGCAGTATTCTGAGAATGTGGGAAAATGATACATGAACAGAGTCCATTGTCTGCCTTAGATCCAAAGTAAAACATGATGGCTCCCTGAAATTAAACATTCAATTAAAAACGAAAGCAAGATCTGCAGATTTAGCTATGTTCTTTCTAGGAATGCAGGGCTGGAGAAGACAGGGAAGGTTGGTGAGTCGTATTAACTCAGGAGAGCAGTTTGTCTGTTAATACCTGCCAGAGAAAAGTTCTGCCCAGTGAGCCCTGGCATTCATCACTGAGTGCAATTAAGTGGTATATTTATTGTAGCCAGTTCCTCTCAGTTCTTGTTTCATATGGTGTCAGTCACTAGAAATCTATCATGATATGGCTCCATAATTCATAACTCAGAAAGGAAAAAAAATCTTTTCGAAGAGAAGATGGTTATAATAATAAATAACACGTACTCGGCATTTGACAGTAATAAAATATTTCCTGAGGCATTAGTGTAATTAATCCTCATAACTAGCCCATGAGGTGGGCATTTTACTCTCCCCATTTGCATATGAAGGTAGAGAGGTCCAGAGAGGATAACTCAAGTTTCCCAGGATTTCACAGCCAGTAATGACTAGAGCCGGGACCCAAACTCAAGTGTTCTGGATTTACCTACACCACTGCAACAAATGAAGGTTGTACACCTCACTTCCCCATATCTGATGATTCTTTAGCAACTAAGGTCAGGTTTGGCCCTGGTGTTAAACAAAGACCCTCGAGCTCTGAACATCTTCTAGTTGATATCCAAGTAATGTAAGATGGAAAATGTAGTACTCTACACAAGGGTAGCCCAGCAGCCAGGTGAGTGGCATTTGTCCAGATGCCAGCTCAGTTTTGTTAGCTTCATTCAGCAGTCATGTCCCCCTGTGGACCCATATGGAATTCGTGGCTGATATCATATACGCTCCCATTAAATTACATTTTTCGCTTTCAGTCTTGAATAACTGGCTTTGGGGAGCCAAAGGGCAGGAGTTTGAATTCAAGCACACCCCCTGCTGAGAACAGGTAGATTAGAGGCAGTGGTTACCTCAAAGATGGCCCCCCGTGATCATAGAAGCTGCTGTGATCAAGGGGCAAGGCAGCCTAACCAGCTCTCTTAGCCCACCCCAGGGAAGGAGAGGTTCTCCTACCAGCTACACCACTGGGATTGCATCACCTGACCATTTTATCATCAAACAAATACTTTTCCTTTTTCATGTATCTCTCTTCTGATGGGAATTTTTGCCTGTATCTAGACCTGAAAAATGCTCAAGTGGTACGGAGCCATGTGTAACTCTCTCCTGCAGAGTGGGGCCCAGGGAATCTGTTTGGCCCTGGCCCGGCACAGCCAAAAGTCAGGCTGAGACATCTGACCCATGGTGTGGTGTGAGAGTTGGTAGGTCCTTATCAAATCTCAAGGTCTTGTCTCTGCTCTCCAGTCCTTCTGGATGTCTCTCCCTTCCATGGAGGCTCTGGTTCTATAGAAGCAGCAAGGTAGGCTTTCTTGGGAGCTTCTACACACTTCCCTCCCCAACTAATCAGAGCAGATTTGCTGGTGCTAGGTTTTTGATGCAGCTGTGATCAGGTCGAAAGCTCTGGACTTAGAGTCCGGAACTCTGACTTTGAATCTCAATTCTGCCCCTTATTAATCTATGTCCTTGACCAAATTATTGATCATCTTTGAGTCTCTGTTTTCCTATCTGTAAGAGGCGGTTAAGACTTACCTGCCATGTTGCTGTGGTGATTAAATGATATCAGACATGTTGCATACCACAGAGCTCAGAGTAAATCTTTCTCTTTTTTTAGTGTTCCTTTATGCTTTTGGAGTTTTATCGAAATTAACTCATTCAGAGTTTTAATAGCCCTTTTTATTTTTCAAAATATACTTAATTTCCTTGCTATAATTCGAGTTGATCTTTACTCACACACCTTTTTTAAAAAGCTCTTTGGTTTTCAAAGGGATTTATAAATATCATGCTCTAGCTGGGTCACTGAAAGGAAGTGTGAGGGAATAGAAGGAACTATTTTTTAGTGCTTGGACCACCTGCTTTTGAAATAAATTCCATTTTAAGGGTAAGGAAGACAAATAGACACTGCTTGAACTACATTGATTTTAGAATTAGGATTCCAGAGCTGAAAGAATGTTGCTAATTCCCTTATTTTGAGCTCTGGAGAAGTTAAGTGACTTCCCTAAGGTCACATGGATCACTAGCAGCAGAGCCATGACTCATATTCAGTTCTCCTCACTCCCAGTGCAGTGCTCCTCCCACCACAATCACTGCAAGTCTTACAGCAGCCTGAGGTCTCTAAATCAAAGACTGTGGGAAGTACCTTCTCCTGTCCTTGGCTGGCACGCTGACCCAGAGCCTCTTCGTGACTCGTGTTGTCTCCTGCTCCTTAAGTAAGCATCAGCAAGCAACGCCCTGACTTGCCCGCCTCATGGGACTCATGCTTGATTTTATCTTCTTCAGCAGTTTCTGCAGCTATGCTAATAACGTGCCATAGCCAGAGATTCGGATGCTTCTGAAACCTTATCCTTTCCTGTCCTAGATCAGCGGCTTTTGTTCTGATCACACACAAAACTCCCAGGAGCAATGGCTTCCTCTCTTTCCCGGAAGTGACACACTCTTCACATTTTTCTTTTCCTACTTACTAGCTATGAGATCTTGCCAAATGACTTCACCTCTCCGTAGCTTAGTCTCCTCATCTGTAAAAATAAGAAAATTATTATTACGTATCTCATAAGGATATTGTGAGCATTAAATGAATTGCTACATGGGACTTCCCTGGTGGTGAAGTGGTTAAGAATCTGCCTGCTGATGCAGGGGACACGGGTTCGAACTCTGGTCCGGGAAGATCCCACATGCCGCGGAGCAATTAAGCCCGTGCACCACAACTACTGACCCTGCGCTCTGGAGCATGCGAGCCACAACTACTGAGCCCACGTGCCACAACTACTGAAGCCTGCACTCTAGAGCCCGTGCTCTGCAACAAGAGAAGCCACCACAATAAGAAGCCCCCGCACCGCAACGAAGAGTAGTCCCCACTCGCCACAACTAGAGAAAGCCTGCGCGCAGCAACGAGGACCCAACGCAGCCAAAAATAAATAAATAAATAAATAAATAAATAAATTTAAAAACTGAATTGCTACACATAGCTTAAAACTGTGCCTTTCACATAGCAAGAGTTCATTAAATGTTAGCTATCATTGTTATTTTTGTTATTACTATTACCAAGGGCTCTGTGAGGAAATGATTTCTCATCACTACAAAGTTTCCCAGATGTGGGACCTTGCAACTAGTTTAACTTCCTGCATCATCACACTCATCTTTTATAAAAGGGAAGCAAACTGGATTATCGTAAAGATCCTTATAGCTCTGACAGATGTGATTGGCCTACCCACCCATTCCCTTTTCTGTACTGACACCTCCCCATCCCTTTTCCAGTCATCCTAGGCACCTGAGGCCTCGCTTCCAGTTAGTTGTCTTAATAATCCTTCCTGTCTCCAAGGCAAAGTGTTGCACTGTCCCAAGAGACATTTGCATCTTAATAATGTTTTCTGAAGGACCAAATAACTTTTAAGGCTCAAAGGAATCACTCTCCACTGATGGAATTTCCTTGTCAGAAAGAGAGTAAGGAGCAACTTTCCCAAAGCCTTGAATCCCTTCACATCAGCAGCTACTCTCCTAGGGCCACGATGCCCACACTCAGGGCATTGTTCCCCTATAACACATTGTGAACAACACTCCCATCAATGCCAGTAGCCCACCAGCCCTGTTTCTTTCAAAATTATTTTATTAGGTAGATATCAGCCACTTAGCCTAACGACTCAAAGTGTAGAAATGGAGCTTCTCCAACTTGAGCTAAGCCCGTTTAATTCATCAGCACTGTATGTTCCTGATGCCCCTGGTTCCCTTGTGCAAGTGCTGCAGGAGGCCTGGGAAAGAATGTGGGAAGTCCCCTTCTTCACGGAGATTACAGTGTGGCAGAGGTTTGTGAAGACACCACCACCAGGATGATGCCCCTGAACCGCCTGGGCAAACACTCCCTTGTTGAACTGTAGGCCCTCACATCTCCCCTGAGACTCTCGTCACTTCCTACATCCTACTCCTTACTTGGTTGGCAGAATCGGAGCCTTTTCTGCATCTCCCACAGCCCCAGCACAGGCCAAACACGCAGCAAATGCAGAGAATAAATACACAAACAAATGCAAAATCTTCTCCTCTTCTGTATTCTTTCAAGGTAGAAATGCTTCTCAGAAAAGAATCAAGCAAAATCCAAACGCTTTATTGGGATGCATTGCTTGGGTCGCTTAATTTACTGTGGGGGGCGCCAAGAGCAGCTAGTGTGATTTTAAAAAGAGCAGAGGGAGCCAGGGACTATCAAAGACAGAGTGACAGAGTCTCCCTGTGAGTTTTGCTGAGAGCGCATTATGCCAAAGTCCAATAAATGCACCAACGTCAGTTTCCCATCCCAGCTCCCATTTGGTTCCCAGAAAGAAAAGGGAAGCAAAACTCCTGTTATTGCCCCAGCTGGGGTGGGCTGGGAGAGGGTCCTTCTATCTGACAGGAAGGGTGTCAGGAGCAGCTACATCCTGTTTGTGCTCTACCAGGCATCACGCTTCCCAGGACTTCCTTCTCTGTGGCCTTGTTTTCTTTCCAGATTTCTCTCCAGATTCCCTGACATTCCTTTGTCTTTTGTTACAGCTCTGGGGCATAATCAAGCAAGGATACAAATGCAAAGGTAAATGTTACTTTGTTAAATTTTTTATTTTATTTTATTTTTTAAATTAATTTGTATTGGAGTATAGTTGCTTTGCAATGTTGTGTTAGTTTCTGCTGTACAGCAATGTGAATCAGTTATACGTATACATATATCCCCTCTTTTTTAGATTCCCTTCCCATTTAGGTCACCACAGAGCATTGAGTAGAGTTCCCTGTGCTATACAGTAGGTTCTCATTAGTTATCTATTTTATACATAGTAGTGTATATATGTCGATCCCAATCTCCCATTGTTAAAATTTTTAAATGTGACTTTTGGGGCAGGAATCATATTTGTCTGAGGGAAACTTTAAAGCTCTTGGCATCACAGAGAAATTGGGGCTTTGGGGCTACTGGTAACTGAAGAGTTAATGGTCCGGTAAAGGACTCCCTGAAGTTTTGGAGATCCCAGGCTGGAATTTTATCTCTGGTTACAAAGAGCAAGGAAACCACACTTATTCTCCCCCACACATCTAACCCCCATCTCTAAGATGTCTTGCCCATCATCAGCACACATTTAAGGTGGGAATTCTGAGGAGGGCAAGCCTAATGGAAATACTGTATATAAGAACTTTGTCCTTCAAGGGAAAAAAAACCCATGCTCATTTCTGTAATACATATGCATTTCCTTCTACTCTCACATAGCTATTCCTTTCTTTACTAAATCACAGATGATGATGAGAAAAGAGGAGATACATTTGCCCCTTTCAATGAATTTGTTCATATACTTCCCCCATTTAATTGAAATTTATAGCAATTGAATAAATATATATTTGATAAATGCAATAGGAATGTTTGGCTACTTGTAGATATATGATTACTACACATTATTGGTGTTCAGAAAACTGCTGGATATTTTATGCAGACTATTTATACTGGTTCTTTTAAGAATCTGATAATGCTCTTGAAAAATATAATAAAGCCACAAAATGAAATATCTTAATCACAGAATGCCTTCAGATTAATAATGTTCCCTTGTGATGCCTTTTTTCTCTAGCTGTCTTTCAGTATTTGGCCCTCATTTTACATGAACAGGGAACTTCCTTGAACCTCTATGGGAGCCACCTTTTAGTGCTCAAAAAACAAACAAACAAAAAAACCCTTCCCTTTTGTTCTCTGAATCAGTTGACTTAGTCTAACTTGAATTTTTACTTTCAAGCAGCAGAGATACTGGTTTCTGCCCCTTATCCCCTAGACACACACAGACACAAACAAACACACACACACACACAATTTTGTGAAGATGAAAATCAATTAAACCCTAGGATCTCTGTTCAGGTGGTATTTTCTCTTAAAGACATATAGAGTGAAAAGTCTAATTAAAATAGACCAGACATGTCATTGCAATTTGATCTTTCCCTGATGTTATTAAAAAACCATTTGAAACAAGACCATTTAGGGGGAAATGGGTATTGGAAATAATGAGAAAATTCCTCTTTGATGGTGAGAGAAATATACCTTATAAAATGATCATATCTGTTCAGTGATTCTAAGAGAAATGTAGGACCCTCGTCGTATTAAGTAATCGTGTTGCTATCTTCCAAAGTGGCCAAAATTTTGTACCCCAAGTAGCAATTAATATCTACTTTCTTAACTAAAACATCTAATGGGAAGGCCACAGGATCTGCAGCATGCCGTTTCCAAGCCATAGTCAAATCTGAGACATGTTTATTGAGCATATGCTCACCTTGTCTTCTGTTTCTATGCCAAGAAAGGAAGCAAAAGATATAATTGCTTGCTCTGGAAAAGGTTTTGGGAAATGAAGAAGAATACAAAATGCAGACAAATACTGAATGGAGGGACACCTTGCTGTAAATATTTAGAGGCAACTGTAGGTCCTGGGAGAGACTAGATGCTGAGGCTTCTCACCCTCATTCTGGCTCAGGGAGCCTCTTTGTGGGGAATCCACCTTGGTCTGGAGAAGAACCCCAGTCCCATGTAATTTGCATTTAGTTTTGGGCACAGGCAACTCCCCATTCAGGCTGCCCCTGCTTGTTGCTCCCCAGTACTTCAGTGAACTGTGTAGAAGAAGCAGCTGAACAAATATAAGAGAGAACTTTAGGAACCCCAGGAAGGGAAGAGAGTCCCACTGGCCCTTTTACTAGCCCTAGACACACCCTGTGGACCTGAGATTAAACACAGAAACAAGGGTGGGGGAGGGGAGGCGTGAGAGCCCAAACGCCAACCTGGAAGCCTGGTCAGCACCTGACATGTGGTTCACACTAATCACCTGTGATACTTTTGGTTGTTTCAGACTGTGGAGCCAACTGTCATAAACAGTGCAAAGACCTCCTGGTTCTGGCCTGCCGGAGATTTGCCCGGGCGCCCTCCTTGGGCAGCGGTCATGGGTCACTGCCTGGAAGTCCCTCGTTGCCTCCAGGTAATGTCCTCGACTTTCTTTCCTACTGCGATTTCTCTCTGCTCACCTTCCATGCCTGCACTTTGGTTGGGTTCTGGATCTAAAGCTAGTCAGAGCCATTATAAACATAAAGGTCTTCAGGGTGAGCAGCAGTGGCTAAAGACCCTTGAAACCTACACGTTCCTTTTGGCTTTTGGGTCTCGATAACATGCAGTTCACCTGAGGTCAATTTCATTTCGCCTCTGGTCTGTTCCTCTAGGACCTTGCCCGCAGGACTCCTGTTGTTTGCACCCACTTTGACGGTTTGCTGTGAACCAGTCAGATGTACGATTAATCACAATAATCACAGTAATCTTTCCCCTTCCAGTGCAGGATGAGGTGTTTGAGTTCCCTGGTGTCACAGCTGGACACCGAGACCTGGACGGCAGAGCCATCACACTGGTCACAGGCTCCTCTCGCAAGATCTCCGTGCGGCTGCAGCGGGCCACCACCAGCCAGGCCACCCAGACCGAGCCTGTGTGGTCAGAGGCTGGCTGGGGGGACTCAGGGTCCCACACCTTCCCCAAAATGAAGTCCAAGTTCCATGACAAAGCAGCAAAGGACAAAGGCTTTGCCAAGTGGGAAAATGAGAAGCCCAGGGTGCAGGCTGGTGTGGATGTTGTTGACCGAGGCACTGCGTTCGAACCAGACCAGGATGAAGCTGACATGGTTGAGACCAGACAGGACGGTGAGGTCAGTGCTGGTCAAACCACAAATAAAATCAGAAGAGGGAGGCTGAAAGCGGCTGAGATGAGTGTTATAGTGAGTCCACAAGGCAGCCTGATAGTTTTGAAAGCAGAATGGTTGGGAATCAAGACATATCACTTTTAGTCTTGTCTTTGGCTAGTTATGTGACTCTGGACAAATGGTCTCTTCTCCTTGGACATCAGTTTTATGATGTATAAAACTGAACTGAATGGGTTCTAAAACTCAGTGAAGGTTTCCGTGTCTGTATACTGACGTGATGTCCAGGGACCCTTGACTGTTGCTTGTATCCAATATAACAGTACACTATACCCATCAGCTTAGTTTTCCAAGCTAGAATCAGGGTCCAAACTCAGAGGAGGCAGTGGAAGCAAAAGACATGTAGATAAAGAAGGAGAGCTGGAAACTCTTGCCCCTACTTTAAAAAAAAAAGGGGGGGGCTTTTGACAGCATCATGGAGGAGAGGGTGGTGAATATCAGAGACATGGGGACCTCAGGGTTCTATATGTCAGGCTTTGCCTCCACACAAAAAGTATGTTCAGATCATCCAAAGCAAATTTGGAAACATATGGAATTTGTTAGAACAGCTGAAAATATAAATTGATTCAAGATGGACTTAGATAAATTTATTAGTCAACAGTCCATAGTGTATTAAGAAAAAGGATTTGGGGAAATTGGTGTCACATTCCTAAGCTAAAAGTAATGTCATGGAGGGAAGCCATTGCCTCCCTACTGAATCATTTTCATAAACAGAATATTAGGTTAGGTAGAGATCCTACTGGATCAAGCCAGTGCTCTTTTTTCTTTTGACTGGTCCTCCACATTCCACCTGTCCTCAGGAGATCTAAGTGCACAATCTCCATAGTTTCCTATGATGAGAAAATCGCCAATGACCTTTAACCAAAATTCCTCTAGTTCCTTCCTCATCGAAGACAATTAGTAAGGATGCCGCACATGATCTTCAGTAGTATGAAGTTTATTGTAAGTTCCTGCTGAACCATTGTTTCCTTTCTTTTAACACCAACTTTTAAAACAGCTTTGTTGAGATATAATTTATGTACTATAAAATTTACCCATTTAAAGTGTATAATTCAATGGTTTTTAGTAAATCCAGAACATTTACATCATGTGCTGGGTGGACTACATGATCTTTTATTTCCCTCTATAAATCTTGAGTATACAAGGTACTGATCATTTGAGATGTTCCCTTGAAATTATCTGATAAATTGCTTTCTAGGAGTAGTCTTACTTTTTAAAATGAGATCCAGCCATACAACAGGTTCTGATTCGTATTGCAGGAAGGCTGACTTCAGGCTGAGGACATGAAGGCAACTGTGTTGGCATTTGGAAGGAGCAAGATGAGATGCTCTGAAGAACACTCCAAAACTCAGGAAGTTATCTGAAAAGATATCTGGACATTTACTGCCTTGTGACACTGTGGGATCTCCCTGATTGAACTATGGGACAGAGGACTTACCCTATGAACTATTTATTTCCTCCTTCCCTGCTCCTAGTGAGGTGCCACAAAGACTGTGTTATGTAGTTGGTAGTTTTCTCTCCTACCTTTCTCTAGAGTCATTTATATACGGGTGAAATGAAAGCTTTTGTGCATGTACTTGATATTCATTCTCTAAACTCGGACTTTGCTTTTTCTGTGAGAATGTTATTTCAGTATTTTTATAAACTTTTGAGGGGGGTGTTTAACGAGGAGTCGATTTAGGGGTCTTTTTGTGTGCTTTTTGGACGGGACCAGGACTTATTTTTTTGAGGGACAAGGAAGCTCTTCCAGACTTGGAAGGCAGTGGTTCTTCTAATGATGATCTGCTGCAAGGAGAAGCTGTTTACATTGTTCTTACCATATCAGTTGCTATTATAATGTGTAACAAGTCACACTTCTATAATCATATAAGTCTTGCCAATTCTGCATCACTAGGTAGCTATGACACAGCCATGAAAACTATCCTAATATTTATCATTGCCATGGGGGAAAATTAACTAAATACATGTCCCATCTCACTAGGTTTAGCCATCTTTCATAAGACTGCTATTAAGAAGTATGAATAACAATTGGGCTTCCCTGGTGGCGCAGTGGTTGAGAGCCTGCCTGCCGATGGGGGGGACGCGGGTTCGTGCCCCGGTCCGGGAGGATCCCGCGTGCCGCAGAGCGGCTGGGCCCGTGGGCCGTGGCCACTGAGCCTGTGCGTCCGGAGCCTGTGCTCCGCAGCGGGAGAGGCCACAGCAATGGGATGCCCACGTACCGCAAAAAAAAAAAAAAAAAGAAGTATGAATAACAATTAAAAAAATCAATTCAAGTTTTTGGGAATAAAATTCAGGAGAAAAACAAACCATCCCTCAAACCCCTTACTGAAATGCAATTTTTAAAATTCAACCAGCAATTTTTTTTTTTTTTTTTTTTCTTTTTGCGGTATGTGGGCCTCTCACTGTTGTGGCCTCTCCCGTTGCGGAGCACAGGCTCCGGATGCGCAGGCTCAGCGGCCATGGCTCACGGGCCCAGCCGCTCCGCGGCATATGGGATCCTCCCAGACCGGGGCACGAACCCGTATCCCCTGCATCGGCAGGCGGACTCTCAACCACTTGCGCCACCAGGGAGGCCCCAACCAGCAATTTTTAAAACCTCAAAATAGTTTTAAGAATTTTGTTTGTTATAAAAGAAAACTTTTTGGTTGTGAAAGAGAGCTCTCATGCTCTTCCTAAGAAATTGCCATCATATTAAGAAGAGTCATAGAAAGCAAATCATCACAAACCACCTTTGATTAACATTTCATTTAAACTTTTAAAGTATCAATATTTTGAATATCTTCCTTTGACCCAACATTACTAGATGTGAGTCTGTTTCTTACATGATGAGAGAAGAAAGAACTTGGTTGAAGATGTTCAAAAATAGAGATGGGTTTGAGCCTATGGGTGAGGAGAATGACCTGCTACCAAGGGCCCAGTCAGAAACTGGACCCACAGAGGTGCACTGGTCTGCATTTGGGAGTTTAAGTGTATATAATCCACGTAAGACTGAATTTGTTTCTTTTGGGGCAGTTGCTTCAATAAAAAAATGCCTTTCTTCTCATTTTCCATTAGGTAAATGAAGACAGTTCTGTTCAGCAAACACTTGTTGAGTACCTGCTCTGGGCAGGTCCTGCGTTAGATGCACAAAGAGGAACAACTCTTCGTCTCTGCCCTTGGGAGCTGAGAGCCCATGGGCATTTAAGGCAAGATGACTCCTTAAAATAGAGTTTCAAATTCGCTAGAACTGACTTAATCATGCCAAACAGATTCAGAGATCAATTTGCAGAGATATTGCAAATTAAATGAAGTTATTAGGTGAGGGAGTTGTGATTAAGCTCGAAAATATAAGAACTCACCATTTGCGAGCACCTCAGAAAGCAAATAGCCATCCCCAGTGTTGGTTCCATGTATATATACTCTCTATTCCTATTCATAAATGCAATGAAATACATGTTAACAAAATTAAAAAGAGAAAATGGCAATTTAAGTACAAGAAACCCTTCTTGTGTGTGTGCTTTCTGTTGTTTTTGTTAATGAATGTTAAGACTATTCTTTTTCTTCTCAAAGCAGTTATTTCACTTGCCACTTAGTTTGGGTTATTTTTGATTTTTCACATATAAGAAGAGTTTTATAGGATCAGCCTTCCTGTTACAAAGATACTAAATGAACCGCGAGTAAAATCAAACCAAAAAAATAATAAAACTAACATATTATGTGTATATATGTACATAAACTATTTTTGTATATGTGTGTATATATGTGTTTATATGTATACACAGGCATGCAGACCCACACACATACACACACACACACTACTATTATTACTTTGCTGAAGAGGAATTCGAGTCCATAATAAAGCTGCTTTATAATTTTGATTATATCATTTACTCATAACCAATGGTGACTCTGATGTTTCCAATATGTCAATTTCCCATAATCAATAAAATAAGTAAATTAGGCAAACCCATGGTGGAGCAAAAAGAACTATGATGGTTGGTTCCTCCAGACCTTCCTTTTGTAGGTTTGATGATCACTATCAAAGCAAAAACAAAACCAAACTCTTAACAGTGAATATTGGGAGTTCCCTGGTGCTCTTGTGGTTAGGATTCTGGGCTTTCACTGCTGTGGCCCGGGTTCAATCCATGGTCGGGGAACTGAGATCCCGCAAGCTGAATGGCACAGCCAAAAAAAAAAAGTTAATATTATTAGATACCAAGAGAGGAAATGTTAGATACTGTAACTGAGTCTTCACTGAAGGATGTGCAAATTGTATTGATGCTTTTTGAGATCTGCCTAAATCAGAGAGTGATCCTAACTGGTATTTGAACACTTTATGTTGAGTGGCTGTTCCCTGAAGCAATAATGTCCCCAGATTTCCATGGTAAAACAGCCTCTCCAAAAGACATAGAGGTTTGCTGTTTAACAATGAAGGCAGGGGCTTCCCTGGTGGCACAGTGGTTGAGAGTCCACCTGCCGATGCAGGGGACACGGGTTCGTGCCCCGGTCCGGGAAGATCCCACATGCTGCGGAGCGGCTGGGCCCGTGAGCCATGGCCGCTGAGCCTGCGTGTCCGGAGCCTGTGCTCCACAACGGGAGAAAAAGACAACCCTCAGAATGGGAGAAAATATTTGCAAATGAATCAACAGACAGAGGATTAATCTCCAAAATTTACAAACAGCTCATGCAGCTCAATATCAAAATAACAAACAACCCAATCCAAAAATGGGCAGAAGACCTAAATAGACATTTCTCCAAAGAAGATATACAGATTGCCAGCAAACACATGAAAGAATGCTCAACACCATTAATCATTAGAGAAATGCAAATCAAAACTACAATGAGATATCATCTCACACCAGTCAGAATGGCCATCATCAAACTATCTACAAACAGTAAATGCTGGAGAGGGTGTGGAGAAGAGGGAACCCTCTTGCACCGTTGGTGGGAATGTAAATTGATACAGCCACTATGGAGGTTCCTTAAAAAACTAAAAATAGAACTACTATATGACCCAGCAATCCCACTACTGGGCATATACCCTGAGAAAACCATAATTCAAAAGGAGTCCTGTACCACAATGTTCACTGCAGCTCTATTTACAATAGCCAGGACATGGAAGCAACCTAAGTGTCCATCGACAGATGAATGGATAAAGAAGATGTGGCACATATATACAATGGAATATTACTGAGCCATAAAAGGAAATGAAATTGAGTTATCTGTAGTGAGGTGGATGGACCTAGAGTCTGTTATACAGAGTGAAGTAAGTCAGAAGGAGAAAAACAAATACCGTATGCTAACACATATATATGGAATCTAAAAAAAAGAAAAGAAAAAAAATGATCATGAAGAACCTAGGGGCAAGATGGGAATAAAGACACAGACCTAGTAGAGAATAGACTTGAGGACACGTGAGGGGGAAGGGTAAGCTGGGACAAAGTGAGAGAGTGGCATGGACATATATACACTACCAAACATAAAATAGATAGCTAGTGGGAAGCAGCTACATAGCACAGGGAGATCAGCTGGGTGCTTTGTGACCACCTAGAAGGGTGGAATAGGGAGGGTGGATGGAGGGAGACACAAGAGGCAAGAGATATGGGGACATATGTATATGTATAACTGATTCACTTTGTTATAAAGCAGAAACTAACACACCATTGTAAAGCAATTATACTCCAATAAAGATGTTAAAAAAAAAGAAAAAATCATGCTTTCTCACTTTTATTGAAAATAAGTATATTGAAAAAAATTGATATATATACGTATTAACTCTGTCTTCTGAAAACAGACTACATCTCCAGTTCTATCTTCTTCAATGAAACTATCACAAAAATTGACCATATGTTAGGTCACAAGGAAAACATCAGTAAATTTCCAAAATTTGGAAATAATAGAGATAAAACTTTATAATACTATAAAATTAGAACTTAATGGCAAAACCAGAAAAATAAAATCTCTAAAATCCAGAAATTAAAATAAAACAAAACCCACCTCTTCCAAATCTTTCAAACAACTCTTGAATCAAAGAGGAAATTGAAATTGAAGAATTTATAAGAAATGATCATGAAAACACTATACATACTTCCTACAGGTTCCACATAAGCACTACTCAGAGGAAAAGTTAAAGTCTTAAATATATGAATACATTAATAGACAAGAAAGGATAAAAATAAACCACTACTTTGCTCAAATCTAGACCCAAAAAAGGAAGAAATGAAAACCTAGTTAAAATGGCTAATTTCTAGGAAAATACAATCTGCAAAAACTGACTTAAGAATAAAAATTGGAGTTGTTGAAAAGCTGCTTTTCAAGGTTATCATCAGACTCAAATAGTTCTACTAGAAAATTTTATCAAACTTTTAAAGTATAGATTAATTCAGTGTAACTTACATTGTTCTAGAACACAACAAAGAGTTCTAAAAACTTTAAAATAAACATAATATTGACACCAAAACCCAATAAGAATTGCCCCAAATAAGAAAACTGGAATAATCTCATTTACGAATATCAAGGGAAACCTGAAATATTTTAAGCACAGTGCAAAATATGAAGGTTCATACCAGAAATTTAAGAGTGGTTCAGTATTCACTTATCTATGAATATGTGATTATGTTAATAAAATATAAAGAGGAAAATTATATGACCATCTTAATAAATGCTAAATAAACATTTGACAAAATTCGACACACATTTTGATTTTAAAACTTTTGAAAATAAAAATAGATTAAAGATATAGATGAAAACTTCTAAATGTGATTAAAATTTATCTATCTCAACCACAAACCAGCAAGATACTTTGAAAACACTGTAAGCATTGTTACTAAAGACTCATCTGAGATAAGAAGGCCTATCATCATTATTATCTAACATTCATTGCCTTTGAGAGGTGTTAGGTAATACAGAAGATAAAAAAGAAAACAGGACTATAAATATTTTAAAGTAGGCAAAATAATTACTTTGAAGTGACCATATTGAGAAACTCAAGAGAATCAACTGAAAACTTACTACAAACAAAAAGAAAAACCAATAAGGTAGTTGGGCATTAAATTAATAGACAGAAATAACTGTCATAAATACAGACAGTAATCAGAAGATAAAATAAAAGACCTCATACACAAGTGACAAAAATAGTTAAGATATCAAGGAATAAACTTAATAAGAAACAAGCAAGCTAAATGTTAAAATGCTCCCGAGAAACACAAAAGAAGATTGAAATGAATGGAAAGGTACCAAGTTCTTGGAGAGGAAGAAAACATTGTGAAGATCTTAGTTTTCTTCCAAGTGAACCTTTGAATTTCTTACTGCACACCCCAAAAAACACAAAGAGAATTTTTTTTGCGTTAGCAAGTTGATTTAAAGTTCATAGGAAGAAAAACAAACATGAATAGCTAGGAAATATCTGAAAAAGAGCAATGAGTGAATACTAATTAGCCCTGTCAGATATTAAAACATAAAGTAAAACAGTTTATTACAAGGGTATGAATCAATAGAAATAGAATAACAAGTCCAGAAATATCAATAGAAGAAGTAATATGGTAATTAAGTATGCGATAAAGTGGCCATCTCATATCATTTCAGAAAAAAATATTACTCAAAATAATTTGAGACAACTGGGTGACAACCTTAACATAAACTTGGAGTTATTGCTCAAAACTTATACCACAGTAATTTCCAAATGAATGAAAGATTTAAATGGAAAAAATTATACCATATTATGAACTATGGAATAACTATTTAAAATTATTATCTTGGATTGGGAATGCCTTTCTAAATAGGACACAGTACCCAGAAGCCTTAAAAGAGAAGACTGATAAAATAGCTGTGTAAAAAAATAAATAAATAAAAAGTCTGAGTGGCTCATCCCACCAAAATCTAGGTCCAAAGATAAAACAAAGAATGTTTTAGAATGTATGAAGTCATATCACTAACAGAACTAGTTAATATATAAAGAGCTACAAATGCATAAGACAAATTCAACATCCTTGTTTCAAATAAAACGGGCAAAGGAATTGAACAGATAATTCACACCAAAAGAAATCCAAAGGACTCATGAAACCACGTTACCCTCTTCACTAAAATGAAATGTAACTTAAAACTACTCTGTGATAACAGCTTTCACTCATCAGATTCAAAAATTTCAAATACTTTCTTCACATGAATGTGGGGAAATAGACATTCTATTCACACATCACTGCTGGCAATGTTAATTTGTGGAATCTTGACTGAAGACCATTTTGGCAATATTCATCAAAACTAGAATTGTATTTTGTTTTTGACTTAGTAATTCCATGTCTGGGAATTTATCCTAAAGATAATAGTGATAAGAATACCAATAAGAGTAGTAGCAGCAACTAACACTTACAGCATTTACTGTATGTCAGGCGCTTTTCCAAGTAGTCTACATAGGCTGATTCACTGAATCTTCGCAATAACCTGAGTTCTTACTGATAAGAAACCTGAGGCACAGAGAAGTTGAGTAATAGGCTCAAGGACACACAGCTGCTGGGGTTTGAAGCCTGGTGGAGCCAGGCTTCAAACCCCAGCAGTATATCTCCAGAATCCAGGCACTTGCTTGTGACCTCTCAAGATATGCTTGGACACAAGAGAAATACAAAATGAACTAGGCTTTTCAAAACAGTATTGTTTGGGATAGGAAACAACTGGAAATAATCCATTAATAAAGCCTTGGTTAAATAAATGATTACATCCACATAATGTAATACCATTCAGATGTTAAAAAAAAAGAAACTCTATGAATTGATATGGAAAGGTCTCCAAAATAAATATTAAATAAAAATCAAGGTGAAAAACAGTATGTATTGCACGGCATCATTCGTGTACAAATGGGGAAAAGAATGAATATAATATATTTAATCTCTTTATATGTTTAAAATATCTCTGAAAGAGGACACATGAACACACACACACATCCCCCTAACAAATTAGATGTCTGTAACAGTAGAACTGTGTGGCTGAGGGGCAAAAGTGAGGAGATTTCTTTGAATAACTCTTTTCTACATTTTGAATTTTGATCCATGTATTACCTATTCAAAAATTAAATAATAATAATAAAAGAATGGTATGGACCCTCCTCAGGGTCTGTGTCACAGAGGAACAAATTGTGGCAAGGGTGAACAAGGGTGACAAATGCCCCCTTGCAGCAACTTCCTAAGAATGACTACAGAAGAATGAATAGCAACACATTTAATAAACACTTAAAGAAATATAAAAATCATAGAATTGGTTATTAGCAGAACGGAGATAAGAACAAATTTTTTCAGCTCCTAATATAGTCCTCTTTCCAGTACATCACCCATCACTCTTATTTTTCCCATAGCTAAAATGACTTCAAAGATGGTGTTCTATATATATACTCCAAAGATAGTAGAGATTATATTTTCAAAAAGGGGCTGGTCTGGTGTATAACACACAGGGAGAGATCTCTCTGGTCCAGGATGATGCCCTAGTAATGAAGTATTCCTCAAAGCACACATGAAGACATTTATCAGTTAGTGGTCTTTAAGCCTTTCTGCTCAACTGCACATTTTTAAGTTTATATACAAAATGTTTTATCATAAATTTAAATGTTTGTTTTTGGTAAAATGAAATGAGTTTTGACTGTGATCAGAATGCATACCTCATGACATGATTTGGTAAAATCGGTTCTAACTATCTTATTTAAGACATAAAGACCCCTGAATCTGAAAGAAGTCATTTAACATTTTATCCATGAGTTTTAATCCAATGTGTCTTAATAGATTGGTTTTTGTAAGATAGTCTATTTATATATTTAAAAGAATTCATATAATTAACCAATACTCTTTTGGGTGTTCTGAACACACAGTGTCCCTAGACAGGCCAGTTTGATCCTTAAGGGAAAATAAGTAAAAAGGGATTTAAATGACTAGAATGCTTTGAATAGATTTTAAAGGAGGCCTCCTTGACCCAGTATTTTGAATGATCTCTGTGATTGGTATCCAGAAGGTTTTATACTCTGGGGCAATTCATAAGAGGAAGATGTGGGATGTATTTTGGGATTTTTTACTTTTATTTTTGCAAAGTGGGAAGGCTTATTTTCTCAGCTAGTTTTGAGAAAGAGTACTTGTGGAAGATGAGGATAGAAAATGTATTCCTTTGCTAAAAGCAGTCCATTCAAGCAGCGTATCCCTTGCAATGACTGTGTATTCTTGCTTATACCATTTTGGAAAAACATTATGCCAAACCACAGACATCAACCTACCTTCTTATTTTAGCTTGATTTTGATGAAAACAAACTAAAAAAGATGCTCATCTAGAGGGAACATTCAAAAGAGATATAAGAAGAGTTCTGTAACATGAGCCGACGAGCGATGAGTCTCCTAATCTTCAACTCACTCCCTTGGTTGTCCTTGATGATGCTGTTACAAGGCTGCTCTGTTCTACAGACACTAAATACATCGGAAAAGATTCTCATATTAGACCAAAAACAAAAACAAAACAAAAAACCCTAAAAAGCAAAAGAATGCATAGAGGACTGTCCATCATAGATTCTGTATGTGCGGGCAGTTGGGATATTTTAGGCTGTTTTGAAGTTGTAGAAAAGAGAACTGAATGCTATGCACTTCTTTACAACATTTGTTCCAAACTTGAACCAGGAAGGGAAAAGAGATATTCTCCCTTAGGTTCTGTTTAAGTTGTTCCTGAGTATTAATTACCTCTGTATTGATAATTGCTAAATTCTGAGTGAACATTATGTATCATACAATGTGGTAGGCACTTTATACAGATCATCACACTTAATCTGAACAGCTATTCTATGAAGGTGGGAATTGCTATCCAGATTTTCCCGATTGGAAGATTATTTATGGTTTAGCTGGTTAAATAACTTGCTCAAGGGCACAGAGCTAGTGCACCAGAGTTCTGAATCCAGATCACCTGCCTCCATGTGCTCTAAATGAATTGTTAGGCAAGTATTTCTTGCAATCACCCACTGCTTTTGAATTTTAATACAGGTACACATTTCCTTGCCCTAGTTTGTTACAGAGCAAGTGCCTCTAGGGGAGGCTTTCCATTACTTTTGTTTTTCCGTAGTGAGCACTTCAATAACTGGGTAAGAAGTTAATTGATGGCAGCCCTACAAGATTCTAAACCGTTATAGGTCATCATCATTGTTAATAAGATTATAAAATAGCCCTCGCTCATCCTTTTAGGTTAGGGTTTACTTTCTACTTGTTTCATTCAATTTTTTTCATTAATTCCTTTTTAAAAAAAGATTTATCTATTTATTTTTATGGCTGCATTGGGTCTTAGTTGCGGCACATGGAATCTTTGTTGAGGCACGCAGGATCTTTCATTGTGGCGTGCAGGCTCTTTGTTGTGGCACATGGGCTTCTCTAGTTGTGACGTGCGAATTTTCTCTTCTCTAGTCGTGGCGCACAGGCTCCAGGGTGCATGGGCTCTGTAGTTGTGGTGCAGGCTCTCTAGTTGAGGTGTGCCAGCTCAGTAGTAGTTGTGATTTGCAGGTTTAGTTGCCCTGTGGCATGTGGGATCTTAGTTTCCTGACCAGGGATTGAACTCACATCCTCTGCATTGTAAGGCGGATTCTTTACCACTGGAACACCAGGGACGTCCCTTCATTAATTTCTGATAATTGAGAATTAGTTAGAATGAAACAAGTTTCTCTGTACTTTCACATTAGTGTAGTTGACCTGTGATTGGTCTTCTATACCACACAACTGGTCTCTATTGAGAGAGAAAGGATTCTGAAGCAGGTAAGCCTTAGGAGACATTAGAGATGGTGTGGGCTAAGGCCCAAGTAAGTGCTGGAAGCTACGTACAACTATGAGTAAACCTATCTGCTCTGAGGATCTGATGGCACTTTCAGACTTTTCCCTAAGAAAACCTGATAAATCCTAACCATCTTGTAAATGCCTCATAAAAAACAGCATTAAGTTACAGTGAAACCTAGATAGTTTTACTCTGAATTCCTAAAGAATTCTGCAGTTGACACTTTTGGGTTTTTAAGGATATTCAATCACTATGTTTTCTTGAAAACTTCTTTGGCTTTTTGTAACCTTTCAGAATACATTTCACCCAGCCAAGTTTTATATTGTTATTTTACCGTGTCCTTCCCATCTCAGTGAAACTTCCAGAGCTAGTCTCAACTTACTTTCTCGCCTCTCATTCTTTCCTCAAACTCCAGAAAACTGGCTTCAGCATTTATTCTGAATGTGCTCATCAAAAGGCCAGGAGATGTGGATATTTTAAAGCCCAGGTTCGTTGAATCCCTGTAGCGTCTGGAATTGTTGGTTACTGAGCTCTGGAGCCAGAGAGCCTGTGTTTGATTCCAGCTCCCCTGCTTACCAGCTACGTGGATGTGGGCCATCTACTCAACCATCCTGGGCTTCACTCTCCTTATGTGTGGAATGGGGTAACAGTAGTACCACATTGCTCTTGATGAAGAACACGCCAACTGCTCTGGTTTCCTTTTACTTCTGTGACCCTTCTCCAACACCCCTTGAATGATATTCTCCAAGATTCCTTCCTTGGTCCAATGCTCTTTTTCCCCTGTTGAGTGATCTAATACAGAATCATTATTCTATTGAATGTTCCAATGCAAAAGTCACTGGATGCTGATCATTCCCAAATCTCCATCTCCAGGCATCTTCTTGAGTTTCAGATTGAAACCATCACCACCTCTCCCACTCTGCATATACCTTTCCCACTTATTATATTCTGATTACAATTAATGGTATTGTCATCCAGTCACACACCCACACAAAACTAGAGTCGTACTAAATTTCTCATTCTCACTCTAACCAATAAAGCACTATAATTTTATCTCCTAAATATTTCCTGAATTTGTCCTTTCTCCATCCCTGTTATTATACTGTATTAGTTTAAGCTTTAAGCTTGTTTCCAATCTTTGCCCCCCCACCCCTTAAATCTACTCTCTACTTTTTAACCAGTGATTTATATAGAACCCCAAACTGACCACACTACAAGCCTCAGCATACTAAGGAACATAAATTAAGTCCAAGTTACTCAGGAAAGTATGTAGTGCCCTCTATTACCTGGCTCCTGCAACCTTTCCAACTTTTCCTGCCAATTTCCACCTCATATGAACAATTCTGAACACCAAGCTAGGCTAGCGCCCTGGTATAATGTTCAGTTTTTATTATGCTATGCTACAATGACCTGTTTCTGACTCTACAACTGGTCATTTTCCAAGGCAGGGACTTTCTCACTTATCTTTGTGCTTCAAATGCCCAACACAGTGCCTGGAGTAGAGAAGGCACTCAAGTGTTTACTGAACTGCAGACTTTTCTTCTTCTTAAGGAAAGTATAACAACATAATTTAACAAGTACTGGTCATTTTCATAGATTTTCCCCAAAACTTTTCCCTCAAATTCCTAGGGAACATGTTAAATTTTTTTTTGTTTTTTCTATTTCCACCCGAGGCTTCTTCATTTACATTTACTGGGCAGGGAATGATTTAGTAAGGAAGTTCTCACGCCAACAGTTATGTTTATGCAACGTCTTTAGCAACATAATTTTGCAGGTGACTCAAAGCACCCAAGGTGAATGAATGAGTTCAAACACTGACATGCATACCTGTTTCAATCAGCGATTTGAACCCTAGGAATACATTAACATATACAAATGTGGAAATGTAGCACTGAACAACACATAGCATTTCTTGTGACTATAATCATGTTAGTGATGATTGAGAAAAACAAGAAAAGCAGGGGAAAAAAGTTTTACATAACATTAGATACCCTGTGACGAATTTATTTTTTAATTTAGGTAAACGTAATAGTCCTTTCTGTTAAAAAAAACAATTGAATCAAATATTATCCAAATTACCTAAGGGGGAGATGATCAAATAATATGCACACATTTAAATATAGTACTACACAATCTGCAGTTGGTTGAATGCACAATGCAGAACTGTGGATACTGAGGGCCAACTATGGGACTTGAGCATCCTTGGATTTTGGTAACCACACGGGTCCTGGAACCAACCCTCCATGGATACCAATGGATGACTGTAGGTGAACTTCCAACTGCACAGAGGGTCAGAAATCCTAACCCCCACATTGTTCAAAGGTCAATTGTATATAGAAATGATTTTAAATGCCTTCCCTCAGCACGAATTTATTTAACTCTATTCCAGTTGGACATGATGAGAAGGAAGAAAATTCTACCTCTACCCCTCTTGAAGTTCTTGTGGCTGGACTAATAATAAAATTGACATAAGACAGATTAACAGGAGAAAAAGAAATTAAGATTTTAATTTGTGCACACTGAGGTCTCACAGAAATGGAACCTAGCCAAAGTAGGCAGCTTTTATACTTTTTAGACAAAAGAAAAAAAAAATTGCGAGGAATTAACAGGATAAAGCAACTTAGGATTTGGGCACTAAATTAGTGAAAATTCTAAATAGAGTTTGGGCTTGGGGTAGTAAATTAAAGAAGTTACAAGGTTTGTTTATACAGGCTTCTCAACCCGAATTCCCTATCTCCAGCAATAAGGGTGTCCTTCTATCTCCAGGTGCAGGGAGTGTACCTTTCACATGAGAGACTTATTTCTTGCTTTCAATGAGAAAGAAAGGAGGGTCAGAGTGTCCCTCTTGCATTGGCCATTTCTTAAGTAACTTTAATTCAAAAATAGTCAGTATGCCATTGTGGTGTATTTTCGGGGTGGCCTGTCTGGAGGCCCAAAAGATACTAGCTCAGCTTGGATCCAGAACAAGAAATGAAAATGATACTGGCATACCTCTGATAATTTTCATAGAGACCGTTGACATCCTGTTCTAGTTCCTGAGAGAGGAGGAAACAAAGCACTAACAAAAGGTACTGTCTGTCTCAGTCTGTTTAAGAAATAATATTTTAAGAGTCCATATGTCAAAAATTCCCTCCTGAAAATTTTGTTTCTTGTTTCTCCAAGAAATTCCCACATTCCCTATGCCAGTAAGTCATTATTTTCCACAAGTAAAGTTATGAATGTGTATAAAATCAACACTCTATATAAACCTAAGAACTTTATTTTAGTATAACAAAACTAACCGGTGACTTGAAATATCCTCTTTCTAGAGAACTTAATATATGTCCAAGAAAAGAAACTAAAAGACAATTCTTTTATGGGTTTATAATGTGAAAAAAAAAGTTCTCATTTGAAGCAGAAAATAAAGTGCATTGGGAAAAATGTACATTTGTTTTCTTATACATTCTCACGTATGAAAAGTAATCACATGAAAATCACATATGAAAAGTAATTCACTAACCATAAAAATAAATCAAAATTATATGTCAAAAGAATGAAACATATTCATTAAGTATATTGTGGAGTCTGAGGCTAGAAAACAGATTAAAGCAAATGCTAAGATATGTGTTAAAACATTCTAAGATATCATTTTAAGATATGAAACCTTGACAATTTCATTTCTATCAGAAAACTCCTATACAAACTAAACATATTTAACACCATAAAGCAAAGAGACGAACACTTAACAACTTTCAAGACAGAACTTAAAATCTTTAATGATAAGTAAAAGTATGTTAAATTGTCTTCAAGTTTGAACATTTTAGAATGGTAAATGCCAATCAAAAAATCTAATAAACAGGTAAAATTAACAAAATGATCAAGGCTTTTTAAAATGGTTTCAGCAATCAAAAGAATGTGCTTATCTCAACAGCAAACAGAATTATTTTTAATGGTAAGCCATGAGTTGATTCTTTACTCTAAAAAGCCCAATTTAGTAGGAAAAGGAAATACTATTTTTTTTTACAAACATATATTTATATTTTCAATTCACTTCATTCAAAATGTCGCTCATTCTTAAGAAGAATGGAGAAACAAATAAGCAAAAAAGCCCCCTAAAAGATCAGGGCCATTAATGGATCTTTGCCTAACACACTGTACAGCAACAGCTACACCTAGGGGCCAGGGATAAGTAGTGAAGTTTTCCAGCTATAAAGTTATAATAAAAGGTAAATTTGGAAGTAGCTATTTTTCAACTTACTTAAGGTTCTAGAGTAAGGGTTATCTTTCACTACAAATTATGTTTCAAGGAAACACTTGAGAATCTTTGGGGAACAAAGGCCTTAGTTCAGAAGCTTGAAGCAAGCGTCCTGTATAATTCAGTTTTAAAAAGTGGCTAAAATAAAACTCAAACCAAAGAGAGAACATACAAATACTTTATTGCTCACCTTTCACACAAAGCACACCTCCAGCCATTTTCTTTCACAGCTTGACAATATTTACGTGTACAAAAACCCAGCAAGAAGCGTCATGTAGATTTCAGTAAAGGTGAGTGTCAAACATCAACGCAGCCAGGCTTTTGTTTTCTGCAGCAATAATAAAGGGCCTCCTGCTCTAAGCAAAAATCTGTCCTCTTACTTGGTAGTGCATTTTTTCCATTACAAAAGAAGTCTCCTGCCCAAAGCAAACTAACTTGTATTTGCTGAGCCAGTGGTATTAACTCGTGCATAAAACAAATTTCAGTTTGCTGTTTCTTCTAGCAGATTTCAAGTAAAAATAAGGTTGAAGGAGGAACTTGTTTTGAATGGATGCAGGTCAGTTTGAATTGCTATACTTAACTAAATGCCTACGTGTACTATAGGTTCACAACTTAGTTTGCTTTTATAATCTTTACGGATTTTGGCCGTGTTCAAGATTCTCAGAGTTGAGCATATGGTACAGTATTCCATCGAAAGGATAAGGCTACTGAATGTGCTATCTGCAGAAGAGCTCATTTAATAGGAACTGACCTCGAAGTTCTATCATGAAGCAAATGTTGCATAACTTCTCAGAATAAAAAGCCAATCAGGGCAGAACTGTGCTTGGAAAATAGGCATTAGAATACTTTAAGGAAAATACATATAAATGGATTGTTAATATGAGGAAGGTTTCCTAGTTGTAAATCTAAAAAAATCTAGGAGAATCCTCACTTTTCAAAACTGCATATTGAAAACATGAAAACTACTTACTCAAGTAATTTTGTTCAGAAAAATATGCATGTTCTGACTGTGGAATTAGTCTACTGGTCAATTACAGGCAATTTTAATTACCTTTTAAGAAATTCTTCATACAAAGGAGAGATACTGTATGTGTTTCTCAAATAAACAGCATTATGTAAGTCCATTAAAAATAAAACAAAACCCAAAACGAACAGTATTGTATGAAGACCTACAAATGCTTATGCCAAGCAGGAATCTGCCTGTCACCTGTGGTCTCACATTAACTCAAAATCAATGCTGGATTCAGGATTCTGAAACTAAGTTTCTATTACTTGAGCTCTAGCAAAATGTAAGGTTCTGTAGCCTCAACTAGTATAATGTCTGCCCTGTCCAAATCCAGAATGATTATACTGATAACCTCCATGCTGGAAGTGCTGTTCAAACTGTCCCCCCTGGTGATAATTCTGGCTCCCTCTTCCTCCCCAACCTCCTCCCTGGCCTGCGCGTCCACCACCTCGGCCTCCGCGACCACCTCTCCCTCCACGACCACTGCCTCGATCACCATGATGCCCTCCATCTTGGTATCTACTGTCCTGCTGATATCCACCACCCTGGTATCCACTTCCTGTATATGTAGATGTTTGGAAGCTACCATAACCACCACCCTGGTAGCCACCACTGTGGCCTCCGTGATAGCCACCCGGCTGGAAACCGGACTCTCGGTAACTACCATCTTGGTAGCCACCGCCCCCTCCACTCCCTCCGTCTGTCCAGCCTCCTTGATGCTTATTTCCTCTTCCTCCCCCTCGGCCACCGTGGTCATAGCCACCACGTCCGCCCCTCCCCCCTCCTTGTTCGTGACCTCCTCGCCCTCCATATGAGGCATGTTCATAACCACCTCTCCCTGCTCCGCGGCCTCCTGCTGGCTGCTGGGTGCCATCCTGCCTTTTCTGCCATGGTGGCATCTCCGGGGGTGGAGGTTCAATTTCATTGGGCCTACCTCCTCTGTCAGGAACCCTGCCCATCAACACCTGTGGGATAAGAAAGACATTTAAAATTTTGAATTACTTTATTTTATAAACAGAAATAAATGTATTTGAAAGAAAATTAAAGGTACTCTAATCACCTTATTGATGGCACAGGCAGTCTTTTCTCTTATAGAGCCACTGCTTGTCCTTAAAATCTTTGACAAGTCTTGTCTTGCGGCCAAAAGGTGGGCAACAGAAATAGTACTTTTAGGAGATAAGACTGAGCGTTTTGGCTGGTAAACCTTCGCTAATTTTTCTGTCTGACTCTGTGAAAGAAAGTGTTCAAAGACAAATGTCAATTTTCAAGATGACATAGGAACATTGATATTAAATAAGATTTCCAAAATGTCTGATGATAATATTTATTAGGCTCCAGATGACAGAAGTTACATACTCACCATTGCTCCTATCTAGTGAAGAGCTAACTTAAGAGTACATCTGAGATAAAGCCCTTTTACCCCCATATCCCCAAGGAATGATAGGGGGAGGGGGATATGGGGGTAGAAGGGCTTCCCTTTTAAAAGGACTGTGGGACAAAAAGGTTCCCCATGCCATTGGTCTCAGATCAAACGCCTTCATTTTATCTATTTAAATATAAGAATGGAAACCCATTTCAACAATTTTGCTTTTTTAATTTTCTCATCTGCTTACTATGAGATAAAAAAAGTTACCTGTGACTAATTTGAACTAATTATGTTAACATGATACATATTTCTTGCAAAAGTGATCCCCATGTAATACTTTCCTCTATTATAAATAATAATTAAGAAAAAGAGTCTACTTTAACCATTTAGTAGAAGTACATTTAATGCATGTGTAACATAAGACCACAAAGGATGAATGAACAAAGGATATAAAGAGCAAGTTAGGGCTTTCCTGGTGGCACAGTGGTTAAGAATCCGCCTGCTCATGCAAGGTACACGGGCTCGAGCCCTGGTCTGGGAAGATCCCACATGCCACGGAGCAACTAAGCCCGTGCGCCACAACTCCTGAGCCTGCGCTCTAGAGCCCGCGAGCCACAACTCCTGAGCCTGCGTGCCTACAGCCCATGCTCTGCAACAAGAGAAGCCACTGCAATGAGAAGCCCATGCACTGCAATGAAGAGTAGCCCCCGCTCGCCGCAACTAGAGAAAAGCCCGCGCGCAGCAACAAAGACCCAACACAGCCAAAAACAAATAAATAAATTTATTAAAAAACAAACAAACAAACAAAACCCCAGAACTGTAGTGTTAGTGCCTTGGGTCAATGCACACCCATCAATCATTACATGCTTTTCTAGCTGAGAGTTGCAGGTTTTTGTTTTTGAAGTATATGTATTATGCTGAGAGTAAAATGATTGTTTTTATCAAAGACAACTTAAGAAAGGACTGGTATTTCCTCAACAGTCCCAGAAGAGAACAGTTTATTCCTCATGCTACTACTGACTCACTGTGAGATCTTAGGCAAAACCTTCCATGTACCTGGCTCTCCATTTTTTTAGTTGCAAAATAAGGGGAGTTAAGACTGATCTCTAAAAACCCTTTCCAAGACTAAGATACTGTTAACTCAATAAATATCTACCCCATCAATTTAGCAGCTAAATAGGACTACGCTATGGTTTAAAGATTTTAGGTGAAACTAATGTATTAGGAAGATAATTGGAGAACTTAACTAAAGAAAAACATTTTCTCAGTCAATTAAAATTCAGAGAAAAATCTACTTTTAAAAATGAATGCACTATTAAGGGAACATCGAATACTAACATATTTGGACCAACCTCCACATAAATTCAAGAATTAGTTCCATTTCAGGGTTCTAAGAAGGTCAAATTAATCAATTGTGCCAATTAATTACCACTTACTGATAAAATAGTAGATATTTAATAAATACCTGTTGAATGACCAAGATCTTTACCTGGATTATCTTATTGAAGCTGAAATAAAAGTCTTACCAGATTCTCCAATTCTCTATAAATGGATCATAATATTTGGTCCTCCAAAACCAGTATTTCTAATTTAATTAATTTATTTAATTAGCAAGTTAAATCGCTAGCTTAAAGTAAACAAATAATTGTAAAATTTATTATTTTTAGTAATTTTCAGATACTCTCTCCTTTTCTCTCATAAATGGGAACTCCCAGTAGGGTTTATAACATATAGCTTCGTTGGAAAATACTAAAAAATTGAAAAATAAATGTTTTTATTATTGCTGAATGGCTGAAAGAATTGCTACTCAGTAACTCACTAAAGTAAAACTCCTATGTGTGTCTCCTATGTATTTCTCTTATAGTCTCCGCTGTATCTAAACTGGGCTACGAATGTTTAAGGATCATGTCTATAAACACTCTGCTCTTTTAAGTGATATAATGTGTACCTTAGCTCTGTCAGACCAGCCAAAAGACTGGACAGTGACATCCAAACGTTTTATTAGCAGCTTTCTCCGAACTTCATATTCATTGGCTACGGCTTGGTTAATTGCTTCTATCTTTTCCTGAAACAAAATTAAAAAGACCAGTTAGAATTTAAATCTGCTTGATCCCCTATTCCAAAAGGGCAGAAACTGTATCTGTTTTATTAACAACTGAATCCCCAGCACTCAGCACAAAATGAATTAGGTTATTTAATGAACAGAATAAGAAGTTATAATAAACTAATGAAATGATAGGCATAACAATGCTGTCTCAAAACATAATAAAGAATATGGGGCCTCCCTGGTGGCGCAGTGGTTAAGAGTCCGCCTGCCGATGCAGGGGATATGGGTTCGTGCCCCGGTCTGGGAGGATCCCATATGCCGCGGAGCGGCTGGGCCCGTGAGCCATGGCCGCTGGGCCTGCGCATCCGGAGCCTGTGCTCCGCAACGGGAGAGGCCACAACAGTGAGAGGCCCACATACCGCAAAAAGAAAAAAAAAAAAAGAATATGTAAAGTACAAAATTCTCATTTAGTTTTCCTATAATTCACTGTGTGAAGCTCAGCCCAGTGAAGTTTTTGGCTTGAAGGCAACCCATTTGGCAATTAGAAACATGCATCATACTGAACTTCAATTTAATCAGCTGTGTGAAATATTTACAAATTATGAAAGAAGTGCTTATCTTACATAAATAAAATTATTTTGGATAAATCTTAAGATTAACAAAAATGATTCTAAGGATGTCCACCTAGGAAACTACATATTAGAAAATACAACTTCAAAAACACAAACATAAATATCCTGAGATAGGCAGATGGCTCCTTACAAAGTTTACTCAGGATGATTACTACTCACCCAGTGGGCCGGTCCCATTGGCTTCTTCAATAAAGGCTTTCCCACATGATTAGGTGGAACTTTTGCTAATGTTTCCTTTAACTGACACAAAAACATAAATGAATGAATAAACAAATCTAAAAGTAAAACACATCCTCCTCATCTTCCCAATTCCCATCATATCTTGCCATCAAAAGAAGATTCCTGACAGAGGCAAAGGTGGAGGATGTTTTGAAATGTACAAGACCCACACGATAAAGACACTCACTTGACCCACTCCTCACGTGTCTATGGAAGCATGAGTCCTTCACTGTACCTAGAACAGTGCCTGACAACAGTGGGCATTCAATGTGTATTTGCTGAATGAATGAATGAACACACAGAAAAATAAGGACTATGGATACACTGCTGCTCCCCTGTAGAGTTCAGTCAAATTTGTGCATCATGGCGTCCATCTACCCCACAATGCAAATGTACCAATTCTTAGAGTCCAGCAGATATGCATACAGAGAATAACTCTGCTATAACAAATACCATTCTCTTCTGTTCATTAATTTTTAATTAAAATTGCTTGTTCCTAATCAATTATATAAAAACTCTTAACTGTTGATAACATGTGGTATAAAACCATTCTGACTTATTTTCACATACTAGATTATATTAGCAGTCAACATATCTAGTTTGCCAGTTGAAACACGTAAGACTCGAAGTGACTGGATTAAAATTCCAAAACATTTACATCCTTTTCTGTCCAGTCAATAGGGAGAATGGTGGTAACATTTAATGATAAGGACCTTAAAATTAATTGCATCAAAGTTCAATGATAAAATAACTTTTAAACGGATGCAAGTCCTAGTTCTTTTTACATTATTTCTAGCTTATTTCAGTTTATAAATCAAAGTGCAAAGTTTCCTTTTTGAAAAAGAAACATGCTAACATGTTAAAAAAAAAACAGTAAAATACCAATTTCTCTTGAAGGTATCTAGGACTTAAAACCCAAAACTTATTTAGTAACAATCACTTAATAATATGCACATTAGGTTCCCATTAAGAGAAATTAACTTGTTTCATTTCAAACAACTGTAGGACTATGCCTTTAATACACTACAATCTGGTACTAAAGGTCTTACTTTTTTTTCAATCCCGCTGAAGAATTGGAACATAGTTATATTGGCTGGAGGTTTGGACATTCCTAGAGCAATACATATGCCTTTCAACTCTTGAAAGACCTCACTACCGCCTCCTTCTTGAGCTTTTTTTGGAAGAGTATTCACACAGAGCATTCTGGCAGCTTCTAGTTCTGAGATGAGGTATGCTGAAGTAAACAAAATAAGATTTCAAAATGAGATACAGCTACAATTAATAGTCATAAGTCTGGAGTCACAACTCTATAGACCTAATGATATGTAACTTGTAAAGCTGCAAGAATGGATAAAAACAAGAAAGGAAAACCATTTTTACCTGCAAATGACGTAACATATAAACTGGTTCTGTAATTCAGTATTTAACCAATATATGTTTAAAGCCTGATTTAAAAGCAAGCAATTCTTCTTTGAAATCAAAGGATCAAGGTAGATCACATCTTAAAATGTGTATTCTTGCATTTCACTATTAAGGAACCTCCAGAACAGGGGCTGGCATCTGTTAACAAATTTGCAAAAGGTGGCAGGCGGCCAATTTTTAGCAACAGTTAAAAAGTTACTATTATTATTATTATTATTTTTAACTTCTCACAACTGATACACACCAGTGATGCAACTATCCTGCCCTCTTACCTTCCAAAACTCAGGTAGTCTGTTTAAGACCAGAGTGAAAGAACATTTTTAAGTAGTCAAAGCTTCACTTACAAGAGAAGGGGGAAAGGACTAAATTTCCAAACATTCCTTTTTCATGGTCTCCAGTAGCCTAAGGTCACCCTCCAGTTGTTCACAGAAAACCCTCTTCCATCTATATTCTTCTCAATATTCCCTTTCCTCCTATGTTCCTCATTCTCACCCCCTCCCCTGGGGAAAAAAAAAAAAAACCCAAAACTTTCTAATCATTTCTGGACAGAGTCCTTTCCTATCAATATCATCTCCTTGTGTGTTGATTTCAGGCAGGTATTATGAGGGCAGCAATCTGCTTCAAGTAATTCAGTTGAAGGTATAAATATTCAATCTTATTACTTTAACCTTCCCAAGGACATTTAACTTGTTATAAAAGATGTTTAATAATCATTTGGATCTCAGGATTTCAGGTTATGTGACAAAGTGAGAATCTTCTGACAATGTTAGGAAGATAGTTTTGGAAAAAGACATTTTCTGGGCTCTTAAGCCCTATTATAAGTATAAAAGAACGATCAGCTTGAATATCTCATTTCCTACACCCAAGGTGTAATGTGAGAAGTACACGGATCATAATTTTGGCAGATCATTTCTGAAAAGCTGCCAAATCCTATTCTAGAATAAACACAGCTAAGTTTCTGGAAAGGTATTCTAAATGGGTTTGATAAAATCTTAACATGTTCCATATAGCAAACTGTATGAGTTAAAAGATCGAAACAGTAAAACCCCAAGGTCATGAAAATAATCAACTGTTTTTGCAAATAAGGTTTTATTGGAACACTGCCACACTCTGATTCACTTACATATCATCTATGGCCGCTTACATGCTACAACAGCAGGGTTAAGTAGCTGTGACAGAGACCTTATGGCCCACGAAGCTGAAAATATTTACTATCTGGCCATTTAAGAAAAAGTTTGCCAACCCTTGTTCTAGAAAATCATATATTATATGATTTAATAAATTGGTCTCTAAATTTGGGACAACATAGCTCAGGCATTCACAAAATTAGTTTACCAACACAATTACCATTGAAAAACATTAACTGTAACTGATCTGTTCAAAGTACCAGGAAAGGCAATGTAGGTATTATGCATAACAAACAAAAAAGATCTCTACAGACAATCTAGTTAGGAATAAAGAATATATGCATCAAAGATATCTGACTAATTATACCTAAGGGAAATATCCTAACAACCACAAAGGCCAATGAACAGCCACAACAGTTCTTAACCTGATACATGAGAGTTTTCCAGACACTACAGACTATTAGAGAATAGACTATTCTATTTTACTAACAATTCTAATGAGGTTGGTTTATTTTCCGCCTCAGAATGCAATGTATTAAAAGATTCAAATCAGTAAGGTAAGGGTGCTGGAAGAAGCAAGTAAAATTATAGCATCGAGATGTGACAACTGATGCTTGGAAAGATGAGAAATATTTATACAGCGCGAAAAGAGAATGAGTATATGTACATATATGCATACTAGCATGAGAGAGAATACAAACTAGGGAATATTTTCAAAAGGGGAAAGAGCAGAAGCAAAGAAAGAGGAGGAAGGGAGCAGTGTGTATGTATGTACAAAGAATTCGAAGAGCAGAGTAACCTTTTGTTGATTTAGTCATGTAGTTGAGGAGCAAATAGTTGTATATTCTTGAAAAGCTTTTGAGGGGTGATAGCACATTAAAATATAATTATGACCCTGAGTCCAAAATAATAATGTTCAGGACACTCGCTTAAGAAACAGGAAAGAGTTAAAGGCATTTTTATAAATATTTATATTCCAAGTGGTTTTTATAAGTATCAGTACCAAAAAGACCAAACTGAGCTCTTTGGAAGAATTACCTATTCAGGGTCATTACTGAGCTTTCCACACAGCTGTTGTCTTCCTATGTAAGATAACATATTCTAAGTGCCAAATATCAGGTATTGGAAAGGAAAAGCAGTGTTACAAAGGAAGATTCAGTGAGTATACTGTGGCTGAGCCAGTTATTGAAATTATACAATTTGAAGGACAATGAATGCATGCATAAGAACTATATGCAGCAATATCAATATCTAAAGCAATATCTAACGTTACGTGTCTATTCCCTGCCCCCATACCCACCCAGTAACAATCATTTGACAAAGGGGAAATTAAGAAAGTGATTTTGGAATACCTTAGTTCCTAAGTATAATGGCTGTGAATACACTTTTTTTTTTTTTGACTGAACCTTCAAAATTGGAGTTGCATCATTTTTCAGAAGCCAAAGTTCAGTTGTATCAGTTAACCAAAGTTTACTCTAAGTGTGTCTCAGAATGCTACAAAAATTCTGAGTCTAACATTACTGGTGGTGTTTATTGGAGAGTTTATATAAGGCAATAAAATTTGTGAGTCTACTTATTGTTTCTCAGGGTGAAGAGAGAAATAGTAGTTAGTATATTTAAAAAACATGGAAGGAGAGAATTTTTCATAAAAATTTACTTCCCAGAATGATCAGTAAGTACAGGAACAATCCAAATAGTATTCCAGAAATGTTTACATTGTAATTTGACATCTTTACAAACAAAACCAAAATCCCCAATTACCCAGCCACAAAGAAATATCAACAAAATACTTTAAATAATTACATTTACCATTTACTGCACCTAGAATGGCTACTGTCCTCAATAAATTAATTTAAAAAACCTTCATTATTCCCACAATATCTTCCTAGTTTATTTTAAAATGTGTTTCTAGTATAGAACACTGAGGTGTGGTGATCACACACTTGCATAACCCTCCAGCACTACCTTTGGTCATGTTAGGTGAAGCACAGCAGGCTGAGCACCACACCAAATTTAAACCATAAACGAGTAGCAATTACAAAACGACACTGCTACCAGCGCATGGACCCATCATTAGCTTCTTAGTTAGAAATTTAACAAAGTTTTCTTTACACCCATTTATTAGCCATGGAAAACATAAATAAAAAATAATGACTACATTCTAGTAGCCATGAACTTACTGAGCAAAAGGAGGCAGTTCTTCTGAATGAGAAGGCGCTTGGTCACATCCCCAGATGTCAGTGAAAGATATGGACAGTTCATCTCCCCTAGTAGCCCACTCACCTCAAGCTGGAATTCTTCAGCTTCACTTGGGCCTTTTAAGAATTAAAATAACCTTATTTAATAAAAATTATTGTTTTCCCCATTGGCATAGTAATTATATATAAATTGAAAAATTTAATAGCATTTTCCTAATACAAGTTCCTGTCTCTTCTAACTCATCCTTTCTCACACCACTGCCAATTTGCTTTCTTAAACAGTTTTCATTAGGTTATTGCCTTGTTTGAGAACCTTTGATGGCTTCCTAATTTCTACCTCATCCAATCTAATTTTTTCTGTTTGCCTTTAAAGATTCCTCATAGCCTCTCTGCTTGCCCTTCCCAGTATATTGTTAGTAGTTCCTACTACATGTATATAGTAGTTACCTACAACCTCCACAAACATTCCCTCTATTTGTACCAGGCCGGTCTCCTCACTGTCCCAGGAATGGTCAGTCTCATTTCTACTTGTGTGTCTTCACTTAAGTGACTCCTGGTGATTGATATGCCCTCTACTCTCTCCTCCTCTATCAAACCTCACCTATCCATCAAAGCCCAGTGGTCTTGCTCCTTGATGAAACCGTCCCCAGGGCCTGCTACACTCACTGATTTCCTTCCCCTGTGAACCACAAAGTGAAGTATTTAACTACTGTTGTAATCTCCAGTTGTTTCAGTTGTGCCTAAAATTCCCAGTTAGACTATATTTGAAGATGGTGAACATGATTCGTGTTTCTGTTTTCTCATAACGTGTCAAGTATAGCGTTTACTGGGTGAACCAAGGAAAAGCAATGCTTGTTCTTCTTTACTATTTTGATAGTTCTCTAACCAGTATTACAAAGGGGTAAAATTTAACTAACAAACTTTGAGAGTCACTTGATTTGAGTCCATTTTCTCACCTATAAAATGGGAAGAATGTATTATCAATGTTTTGCAAACTGTGTTCCGTGAACTTCAGTTCCAAAGAACTCCGTTAGAGGCAGCCGGGGAGGAGACAGCTGTGCTCAAAGTAGTCCCTCTCAACGTCAACTAAAACAGCCATACTTTTTACCTGTTTTATATTGACTTCTATAAGATGTTTTCATTTGAACAACAGGGCTCCTGGTTATAAACAGTTAACACCGTACAGGTGTTTTCAAGGGCACCTACAGTCTCTGAAATGTTAGGTCAAGAGGCAGCGTGAAGAACACTGGCTCCCAAACTTGACTGCTGGGGACTGAAGCACTTACTGGTTGTGTGACCTCAGGCAATGTACTTAACCTTTGTGCTTCCTTGTTTTAATGTATAAAAGAGTAATAAAAGCTGCCTGGTAGGGCTGCCCTGAGGTTTAAATGAGTTAACACTAGTAAAGTGCTTAGAATATGGCTAGTGCTCAGTAAGTGTAAGCTGCTGCTACTACTGTTACACTATACTCTCCTTAATAATTAGAATTGGATGCCACTGATGTATACACATTAAATATACTAAATATGCAAGAGTGAGCTCTTCGAAATGGGATTCTGTGGGGGGAAAAAAATGGGATTATGTGTATAGTTCTCCATAAGGGTGGATTAGCAGGTAGGCATTTTTCTTTATCTCCTGTTATGGGTTTACCTATGATAGGAGGGAACCAGGTTGTGGAGTATCAGATTCCAAGCTTTTGCCTCTTTCGCAGCATCAAAACTAGTGCTAAAGCAGTTAACAAAATTGGCAAATGTAAAACAGCTCTCAGCACCATAAATCTGATGGTGCTGGATCTAGTTTTGATGCATCTAGTGATACATTCCTATGACACGGAAAGCTTCTTAATAAAGTATTCTTTCTCCCTATGTATAACAGAATTAGAATGCATTTACTTTACATGCTATAGGTACTGGAATTTGGTAGTCCTCAGAGAAAAAAGCCCCAATTTCTAGTTCTAGCCACCAATTTAAGATCTCACAACTTTTTACAAAGAATGAAAAGTTCATATATACTTGTCTCCATTTTTCTGTGTCTCAGTAATAGGGTCTTTTCAACTTCCACAAATTTTTAACAGTTGTATGACTACATTCCAGTTTTTCAACTTCAGAATCACCTTATCTCTAAAAACAATGGAGGAGAAAAAAGCATTTGGTTTCTTCACAAAATTTTTTTAAAATTTACAAAGAACTTGAAATTTCAGCTGTAATACTGATAATGTTCACTTGACAATACAAACTTTATTTTTACATTTTGCACCTAAAACTGAATGTTTACTTACTGTTAGTTGCTTGCACATTTTCGTCTAGTTTACAGAGCACTCTTAATTCAGACACCAACCAAGCACAGAGTTTGGTAAACTCAGGGGAACTGGCTCCAGCAGAGACTGCCTGAGACAGAGCGCCATCTTCTAACAATGGACCCTTGTAACTGGTGAGTAAGAAATTATACTTCAGAAGAATATAAAATCACATCTAATACATTACATCTTCTAACAATGGATCCTTGTAACTGGTAAGAAATTATACTTCAGAAGAATATAAAATCACATCTAATACATTACAATGTATTTACATTTTTATTTGTATAATTAAGCAATGGTTTAACAAAGATAAATTACAATGACCAGTCTCTAAACTTGCAAATATAAATTAACTAAACCATTAGAAAAAACAAGCTAATCCCCTCAAAATATGTGAATATTGAATAGAATCACATGTACTAAATTATGTCAACCTCTGTACATTTACTGAGAGCTCTTATTGTACAAAGGTTTACTTTCTTACTTTAATTGAATTAGTATTAAAACTAGATTATAAGAGATAACTAGTTATACTATAGTTTACTATTTCAGAAATAAAACTTAGGTTATATTTTCTAGAAATTTTTCCACAAATTAATTAGATTTGGTTTTTAATGATTTTCTTTAAAAGCAAAAGCTTTCCAATTATTCATTTATTTCCTCCTTCTATATTTAATGATAGTTAAGATTAGTTAAGACTTACTAGTACCAGAGAAATGTGAAGATTAATTTAATAATTGCTGGGAGTTGATGTTTGGGTGAACTGGTGCAACTGAATCCCAATTCTTTGTAAGTGATTCAAATGCAATTTTTAAAAATTATTAAATGTTCAAACATTCATAAAAGACAATAGTAACAATGAACCTCAATTTAGAAAGTAGATAGAATTAAAGATTTTATCATTCTCAAGGTAATTTTAAAATACATATTCTTCAGAAGGTTATTTTATCTTCTTTTAAATGTAAAATTGATAAAAGCACTTATTAAATATGATACATTATATGCTCAAGATAATTCGATATTTAGAGATATAGAGATGTTAGAGAAATGATAACAGTCAATCCTTCTAAAATATAATTATGTTTATATATTTAATGGGACAGAAGAAATCTCACACAAAAAATGAGATTATATATAGCCTGGCATCTAGATTCAAAACCACATATTATTAGACAGTGTAATAAAAAAACTAGGCCTAGAAATTTCTCCTTGTGTTACACATTTAAACTCTATTAATATATTCTACAAGTAATTACTGAATTCCTACTGTGTACCAGGTTAAAAATAAATGGTCATTTATTTCTAATATTTCACAGTAAATCCTTGAGAAGTACACGTCATTCAATTAAGGCTAAATTTTAATGACTGAAAACCACCAAACTAGGCAGTTATGGGTTAAAATGTATAGTCAAGTTTTCAGACTATCCATGGTTTACATTACAACCTATCTCCATGATTTATTTAACTAGAGCTATTATAGTAACAATGACTTTTATAGGACCCCAAAGAAGAAAAACATAGTTAACAGGATAAAAGAACAATAATGGGAAGAAATGGCATCCATCACCAACTGTTAAGGGACCTCTATCCGTGCAGAATGACTACATTTAAATGCAGTTTACCTCCATCCTCTCTCTCTACTCCTCCTTCAAGATTAATCTTAAGTGTCACTTCTTCTAGGAAGCTTAGGACTTGTTTCCTTTCCCAGTTTTCCTTCCCCATTTCCTCTCCTTTTCCTGGCCCTCCTCAGTTCTCCTCACAGCATATTTTCACAGTGTGAACTTCTCTTCTACCTCACTCTGTACCCTTAAGCGCTCAGATCAACACTGTCAACAGAACAAGTGTTCATCAAAAATGTTTACTGAATGGTTTCATGTGTGAAATTTAGCAGTTTAGTCTGAGAGGTCCACCAAAAAGACGCCTTTTTGCTGAATGTGACTTTTACTTAGGCTCTCATCAAAGAAATAAGCCGCCTAAAGTCCAGAATAGTCATGACAATTCAGACCAAGTTCCAAAGAAAAGAACAATAATAATTCATGTTGACAAAAAAAGATGACAAGCACTACCATTTCCTTTCATAAAAATCTGTTCCAGGACAAGTTACTTAAATGGGCAGATTTGGGGAACCCAAGGTATCCTTTCCTGAAGAAGAAAGATTTCCCCCAAAGGTTTCCATGGCGTGGAAAAACCTCGGGGAAGGTTTTGATAAGGGACTTGTTACTTTGTAAATATGGTTACCTAAACCTGTTTTTCTTTTTTCTTTCTTTCTTTTCTTTCTTTCCTTCTTTCTTTCTTTCTTTTTTTTTTTTTTTTTGATACCGTACCTGTAGGCAAATATTTAATCATACAGTTTCTTTCTGGAACCACATTTAGCCCAAGAAATTCTAAGTTCTCAAGTTTTAACAGAGTACACTGATCTGGGTGACCCAGTGAGATAAGAATCCCTATTTCCAGCTTCTAGATACAGATAAATTATGGTTAACTGTCACGAGGAGAAGCAAAATGCACAACAAATATGCAGGGACTTGGTGGGTGAAGATGCCCCTAAGGGTAAGGGCTAACGGTGGTTCAGTGAAGGAGTGTCAGAGTCAAGGGAAACTGCCAGTGGTTCCCAGGAAGGTGGTGACAGGTTAAGTGCACAAGTGAGCTAGCGGGCGGAACGTATGCAGCGCACGGACTTGTGGCTGAGGGCAGCCTGGGCACACGCATACATGACTGGGCAAAGCAGATTTTTTTGAGGGTATGGGGGTGGGGTAGGAGTAGGGGCTCAAAACAGGAGCAGGAAGTTTGGAGAACAAGTAGGGAAACAGAGAATCAACTTTGGCAACCTCCAGAGTGAGGGAGGAGAGCAGGAGAATGAGGCGCAAGGAGAGGAGCTCGGGGAGCGTGGTGGCGAGAACCAAAACCCAGACAATGACACGCATGACTGACAAACGCTGCGGGTAACTCGGCTGCAGGAAGCACAGGGGAGGCCTCGGGTGTCGCAGCTGGAGGGCCCCGACCCGGCAGGGCAGGCAGTGGACGTGGCATTGGGGTCCCGGAGCTACAGGGAGGCGACAGTCAGGAGCCACGGGGTGCGGCGTGAAGAGGCAGGTGTCTCTGACTGGGGCTGAGGAGGAGTTCCCGGGGCGCCGGTAGCGTGGGGTTTGGGAGACCCGTGCCCAGGCAGTCTTACCCGAGATCTTCCAACGACTCCAAGATGTCAGTCTCCATGAGGTCACACTCCATGCTACTGTGGTATTCAAATTTCCGAGTCGTCAGGCTCCCCTCTTCGCCGGTAACGCGTAAACTCGCGCATGCGCTGCCTCCCCGGAACTTCCAAATCAACAGCTGGCGCCTCAGCCGCTGCACTGCGCATGTCTGGAGCGTGCGCAAGAAACTTGGTTCCGCCTGCTGTCCCGCCCCGGCCGGCTAAAGGGTGGCCCGGAATCACCGTTTGCACATGCGTATTACAGAATAGTGAAGCTAGCGGCCCCAAGAAGGGCAGGAGGACTGGCTGCGTGGCAGCTGGGCGTGGGGACTAGGCGAGTCGGGGAGCGCTCTAACTTCTCCTAATTGGGTGTACGCATGTGCGAATCTTGGGGCGAGGCGGGCGGGGTAGGATCGTCGTGGGTGGGGAGGGTCGTAAGACTTGGGTGGGTGCTGGCTGTGAAACTGAGTCTCGGGATGTGAAGCTGAGTCTCCGGAGCTCAGCCACCCGAGTGGGTGTCTGCAGCCTGCTGGCATGTTCTACCTTTAGCTGTGGGTTATGGAGAAAGGGGAAATTCGTGCGCTCCGGTCTAATTTTTTAGCACAGGGGTAGACGGGCCAAATGCGGAAAATGGCCGATAACATGCCATTGTATTTCCTTGTGGCTGTAGTAGCTGTATTTCAGGGTTAGGGAGGAGTCAACTTTCCCTTGACACGAATGTACTCATGAAGTTGTTTCATTCCTTCCCTTTACATTCTTTACTTTGCACCTTAAGCCCTTCCCAGACACTAAGCATCTTATTTTAAAGGGGGAACGGAGGTAAGAGGAGGTTTTCACTCCGTATCACTCTCAAATAGAATAGATTTAAATTCACGCAGTGTAAAGAGTAAATTTTTGTTGTACCATTGTTGATTTGGCATTACTTGGCAGGGTGTGACACTTGGTTCACGATGGGTTGTGGTTTCTTTGCAGTTACTGGCAGGGTATGTGCTTAGAAATTATTGAAAAATGAGAAAAATTGTTTTCAAAGTGATGGCATATTTAGAAAATTATATTTAACTATAAATTGGTATACACTGCACTATGTAGGCATTTTTTAAAGAGTTTTCACATTGATACCAGTAGATCTGATTTTGTAGTTCTCATTTTCGTGTCTAATGGATAAATGCTCCCTATCCTTAATAGTACCTTTTAAAATTCCTTATTTTGCGCCATCTGGAGTGGGGGGAAGGAATTAACATTTATTATGTACCTAGTGTGTGCTTGACATAGTATTACTTCCTTGATCAACATTATTTTATGCAAGCACCATAAGGCTGTGTAAGTATTACTCCCATTTTGCAGATGAGGACACTAAGGGCTCAGTGGCTTAATGGTCTGCAAAAATGGTAAGGCCAATAAGGACCTGGCTCTTGAGACTGAGGTATATCTAAATCCGTATTTCTTCTTCTTCTTTTTTTTTTTTTTTTTTTTTTGCGGTACGCGGGCCTCTCACTGTTGTGGCCTCTGCGGTTGAGGAGCACAGGCTCCGGACGCGCAGGCTCAGCGGCTACTGCTCACGGGCCCAGCCGCTCCGCGGCATGTGGGAACTTCCCGGACTGGGGCACGAACGCGTGTCCCTGCATCGGCAGGCGGACTCTCAACCACTGCGCCACCAGGGAAGCCCACCGTATTTCTTCTTATCTGACTAGTCAATTAAGGATTTATAAGCAAGATATGAAAAGATAGGAATATCTAGCTAGTTGAATAAACAACTTATTCAACTTATGTATGCTTGTATATCTTGTGTATAATTACCTTACAATAAAAATGGAATAATTATTCTCATGGGTTGTTGAAGGTGCTAAACGAAAAGTAATTCTTAGTGCAAAATCAATTTGGGGGGGGGAGTTTTCATTCTTGACTCACTTTTCATTATAAGTTATAACACATAGTATTTGTGAGTGAACAATGATAATATAATAAATATATTATTCTTCTCTACCTAATGCAAATTGTTAGAGTAAATGGAGTGTAGCCAACACAGTTTTTTTTTTTATTATTTAAAATAATTCTATAAAGGACTACTGCAATGAAATCAATGCTTTTAAAAGTAAATATTGCCATCATTTCTATAGGATCTACTAGGAATCATTTGCATTTTGTTTTGAATTTTTTTTCTTTTGTATTGTAACCTGGATATCTAAAGACCTTATTCAAGCTGAATTATATGAAAAAAACTCTGATCTGGGAGTTAGGAACCCTGGTTTTTGCCTCAGTTCAATATAAGAAAGAGTTTTCTAACACTTAGAGTTGTCTAAAGTCCATCAGATTATCTCTGAGAGATGAGTTTAATGTTTAGAAGGTGTTCAACTAGAAATAATGAATAATCTTAGTTTACAGTCCAGCCTTTCCAAATATTCTTGTAAAGAGTAAAGAGAAAACATTTTATACTTATGAAAAAAATGTAATGGAGAAAATTGAAATGAAAATTGACTTTAGTTTTCAGAGGAACATCTTTTTATGTCATAACCTTAAAGAGGATTATAGGCAAAGTTTTGAATAATGTAGTAGTTAAATTTTTATGCAGCTGAGATTCTTAAGAAATTTACTTCTAAAATTCATAGAAGGGTAATTTTTATAATGGCAAGTAAGTCGGTACAAACTTGAATATAAGATTTGTCATTTGGGCTTCCCTGGTGGTGCAGTGGTTAAGACTCCATGCTCCCAATGCAGGGGGCCGAGGTTTGATCCCTGGTCAGGGAACTAGATCCCACATGCCTGCTGCAACTAAGAGTTTGCATGCCACAACTAAGGAGCCTGCAACTAAGACCCAGTGCAACCAAAATAAATAATAAAATAAATAAATAAATATTAAAAAATATATATAGCACTTTCCAGTTTTAATGAATTTGCCCTTAGAATGACTCTCCAACAAGAAGAAAGTAAGAAAGACCCTAGATTTGCTCATGTTGCTCATGAAATTAAAGTTTGTGTATGCTACTAAAGTCCTTTTCAGCTTGCATAGTGAAAACAGTACTTTTTCCTCACTATATATTAGCATGTAGAATTAATCTTGTAGGGTCTCAAATACTCTTATAGGCATGCCTTGGAGAGGTTGCAGGTTTGGTTCCAGACCATGGCAATAAAGTGGATATTACAATAAAGAGAGTCACATGAATCTTTTGGTTTCCCAGTGCATATAAAATGTATGTTTACACTATACTGTGGTCTATTAAGTGTGCAATAGCATTATACCTTAATTTCAAATTACTTTATTGCTAAAAAATTCTAACCATCATCTGAGCATTCAGCAAGTCATAATCTTTTTGTTGGTGGAGGGTCTTGCCTTGATGTTGATGGCTGCTGACTAATCAGAGTGGTGGTTGCTGAAGGTTGGGGACCTGTGGCAATTTGTTAAAATAAGACAACAAAAAAGTTTGCCACATCAATTAAATCTTCCTTTCACAGATGATTTCTCTGTAGCATGTAATGCTGTTTGATAGCATTTTACCCACGGCAGAACTTCTTTCAAACCTGGAGTCTATTGTTTCAAACCTTGCCATTGCTTTATCAACTAAGTTTATGTAATATTCTAAATCATTTGTTGTCATTTCAGCTATCTTCACAGTCTTTACTAGGAGTATATTTCTCAAGAAAACACTTTACTCATCCGTAAGAAGCAACTCCTCGGGCTTCCCTGGTGGCGCAGTGGTTGAGAGTCCGCCTGCCGATGCAGGGGACACGGGTTCGTGCCCCGATCCCGGAAGATCCCACATGCCGCGGAGCGGCTGGGCCCGCGAGCCATGGCCGCGGAGCCTGTGTGTCCGGAGCCTGTGCTCCGCAACGGGAGAGGCCACAGCAGTGAGAGGCCCGCGTACAGAAAAAAAAAAAAAAAAGAAGCAACTCCTCATCTGTTAAAGTTTTATCATGAGATTGTAGCAATTCAGTCACATCTTTGGGCATCACTTCAAATTCTAGTTCTCTTGCTATTTCCACCACATCTGCAATTACTTCCTCCACTGAAGTCTCGAACCCCTCGAAAGTCATCCATGAGGGTTGGAATCAACTTCTTCCAAACTCCTACTCATGTTGATATTTTGACCTCTTGCCATGAACCACAAATGTTCTTCATGGCATCTAGAAGGGTGAATCCTTTTCAGGATGTTTTCACTGTACTTTGCTCAGATCCACCAGAGGACTTGCTACTTAAGGCAGCTACAGCCTTACAAAAATGTATTTATTCAATAATAAGACTTGAAAGTTGAAATTACTCCTTGATCTATGGGCTGCAGAATGGATGTTGTGTTTGCAGGTATGAAAACAACATTCATCTTATTGTACATTTCCATCAGAGTTCTTGGGTGACCAAGTTCATTATCAATGAGCAGTAATATTTGGAAAGAAGTCTTTTTTTTTTTTTTCTGAGCAGTAAGTCTCAACAGTGGGCTTAAAATACTTAGTAAACCATGTTGTAAAGAAATGTACTGATATCCAGTCTTTATAATTCCATTGATAGAGCACAGGCAAAGTAGATTTAGCAAAATATTTAAGGGCCCTAGGATTTTTAGAATGGTAAAAGAGCATTGGCTTCATTTTAAGTCACCAGCTGCCTTAATCACTAACAAGAGAGTCAGCCTGTCCTTTGAAGCTTTAAAGCCAGGCATTGACTTCTCCCTAGCTATAAAAGTCTTCTGGCATCTTCTTCCAGTAGAAGGCTGTTTCCTCTACATTGAAAATCTGTTGTTTATGGTAGCTACCTTCATGAATTATCTTACCTAGATCTCTGGATAACTTGCTGCAGCTTCTACATCATCACTTGCTGCTTCACCTTGCACTTTAACATCATGGAGATGGCTTTTTTCCTTAAAACTCATGAACCAACCTCTGCTTGCTTCAAACTTTTCTTATGTCCCTTCCTCACAGAATTGAAGAGAGTTAGGGCCTTGCTCTGCATTAGGCTTTAATTTAAGGAAGTGTCCTGGCTGGTGTGATCTAACCAGATCACTAAGACTTTCTCCATATCAGCGATGAGGCTGTCTTACTTTCTTATCATTCGTGTGTTCACTGAAGTAGCACTTTTAATTTCCTTCAAGAACTTTCCCTATGCATTCACAACTTGGCTAACTGTTTGACACACGCGGCCTAACTTATGGCCTCTCTCAGCTTTAGACATGCCTTCCTCACTAAATTTAATCATTTCTAGCTTTTGATTTAAAGTGAGAGGTGTGTGACTCTTCCTTTCATTTGAACACTTAGAGGCCACTGAAGGATTATTAACTGGCCTAATTTAAATATAGTTGTGTCTCAGGGAATAGGGAGGCCTGAGGAGGGAGAGAGACAGGGAAGAGCTGGTCAGTGGGGCAGTCAGAACATACACAACATTTATTAAGTTAGCCATCTCATATGAGCACAGTTTGTGGTAACTCAAAACAATTACAATCAAAGATCACTGATCACAGATCACCTTAACAAATATAATAATAATGAAAAATTTGAAATATTGCAGCAATTACCAAAATGTGACACAGAGACACAACGTAAGCAAATGCTGTTGGAAAAATGGTGCTGGTAGACTTGCTTGAGGCAGGGTTGCCACAAACCTTCAATTTATAAAAACGTGAAGCGCAATAAAGTGAAGCACAATAGAATGAGGTATGCCTGTTCACTAATAAAGAATGCTTTTTTTCAAATCACGCCTCTGGCTGTGATAGTATACTTTCTAAGCCCTGGCAATTTTTGAAAAATATCACAAAGTTTGAGAATAATATATTGCCTATATTTAAATTGAGGAAGATATAGATATCTATATATACATAGATATAAATCATATAGATGTGGATATAGATATATACAGACATAAACAGGTCTTTCCAGAATAAAAGCTCCAAACTTGATTTTTGTTCTTTCCCAAAATGTCTTCAGCCTAGCTGCCATGTTCTGCCAACCCATGAATTAGGCACATAGTGAATTACACAGACACTGGTCTAATTTGGATGCAGTAAGAGTTTATTAAACTCTAGCCCAGAAGTGATAAACTAGCATCCATATCAGGCCAGGAGTTGTGTGGGGTTTTGGCCTAAATAATAACTTGAAGAATTTTGAGTCATTATTTAAAAGTTTGGAGATATTATCTAAAAATCTGAATTTCTGGGTTTTCTTGAAAACATACATCAGATGACTTGGCAGCACCAGGTCCTTCATGCCCAACAAGGCAGCTGTTGGCTTGGGTAGAGAAGGCTGCCCCTTTTAGATGGGACATGAGTCTACTCATTCCTTGTGGTTTCTGGACCCTATCGCTCGCACAATACATCATATGCATGTACACCCAGCAATTTACTTTCCCCCCCGAGGGTTTGAGAAGTTCAGTTTTATTCTTTTACTCCTTAATCATGTTGACCACTTCTCTTACCCTATCTCTCACAGGGCTCTCCTTCCTCCTCCTCTGCCCATTCTAGTATAGGGGAAGAAAATTTTTTCCTCTACCCTCTTGGGTTCATGAATGGGGCCTACAAGTTAAACTGACAAAGACAGATTAACAGGAGAAAAGGCACACAAATTTTTATTGATGTTATTATTATATATACATATTTTTAAAATTTATTCCTTTATTTCTTTATTTTTGGCTGCATTGTCTTCGTTGCTGCACACGGGCTTTCTCTAGTTGCGGCGAGCGGTGGCTACTCTTGGTTGTGGTGCGCAGGCTTCTCATTGCGGTGGCTTCTCTTGTTACAGAGCATGGGCTCTAGGCGCATGGGCTCAGTAATTGTGGCTCACAGACTTAGTTGCTCCGCGGCATGTGGGATCTTCCCGGACCAGGGCTCGAACCCGTGTGCCCTGCATTGGCAGGTGGATTCTTAACCACTGTGCCACCAGGGAAGTCCCTGTTGTTACTATTATTAATGCTCATGGTGCTTCAGAGAGATAAAGTGAAAACCCCAAAGAGATGGTTAGACTTCAGAGTTTATATACCACTTTAGTGAAGAGCAATACATAGTGAAGAAGTGACTAAACAAAGGGAAGGGAGGTTGAGTTTCTAGGGGGAATAAATTGTGGGAAGGTACAAGTATGGGGAAAGTAATGGAAGATCAGCATTATTTTAGTAAGGTTTATTTGTGTAGATTCATTCCACAACTTTCTTTCTTCTTCATGGCCATAAAACTCCCCCAGAGTGGAGATTTATGACACTCCTAGTTTCTTAGAAGTTTCTGCTTTTAGTCATTTAATGGAAGCTCTGCAAAGACTTCTTTCTGCATCTGTGGATTCTCAATTGACTTCAGCTCAAAATAATCTATATGCCTGTCAACTGAAAAAAATGCACAACCTAAAAGTTGAGACCTATGTTTTATTCAGCGGACTTGCTGAGGACTTAAGCCCCGGAGACATAGCTCTGAGGGACTGCTCTAAAGAAGAAAGGGAGGAGCCAGGGTATATAGGAGTTTTTGCAATAGAAATCAGGTAGTCAGCACATCAAAAGATTACTGTTAATTAAAGAAAAAACATACATCTCAAGTTAATGAATTTAGTGCTTTTCTATGTATGAGAAGATGCAAGAGTCTGGGCTTGATGAAATTACTCCTTTGATATGCACCTCAACTATCTAGAGCCAGTATCCTGTTCTTTTCTATCCTGAATCCCCTCAGGGTGTACCACTGGGGGCAGCTGCAGGGGCTGATGGTCACTACATCCTTTGTTTGCTGATATGGCAGGTGGCATTCTTTGTCTACATGCCAAACTCATTATTTTGGGGTGGCACATTCTGATCTCCTTCACTGGTCATATGGAACGTCTGCTCTTCACTTAACACATCTTGCCATGCTACATCTCTATACTGTGTATAAGTTGTTTCCTCTGCCTGAAATCCCCTTTCCCTCATTCTCTGTTTGACAGATTCTTCCTGCCAATCTTTAAGACTCAGTTTGGGGGAAGCCTCTGACTGCTTTAGGCACTCATTCTTTACCTTCCAAAGCTTCCTTAGCACTTTGTCCCAGGTAACATTCCTGCACCAGGCAAGTGCACAGATGCTCTTTGGTCTCTCTGTTGCTTTGTTTACTTTCTACCCTGTCCTCAAGGCTGAGCTCAGCTTCACTGTGCCACAGAGGTGTTCCTTGACTGTACCAGTTAAAATTAATTTTCCTCTTCTGGATTTCTAAGGTAGTGTGCCTAGCTTGACTATCATAACCATCTGGAGGACTTAAATGGGCCCTGGGCCTCATCCTGAGCCCTGCCTCTGATAAGTCTTATGTCAGTATTTCTGGGGTTGGGTTTAGGAATCCATTTTTCTTGAGACCACATCAGATGGTTTCATAATTAGTCCTTGATAATTTAACATTTCTTAATGTTATATTTTTATGTTGCTTATTTAATATGTTCTGATCTTTTCTATCCAGTTGCTATACAACCATGCACATCCTACATCTTTCTTAGTATACTGATGCACACACAATAGGCATGAAAAATGTAGATTAGTTGATTGACAAGAAAATTTTCCCTTTCTCATGACCAGATTTCGCTTTCTTCTGAAAGAATAAAGTGATTCTTTGCAGGGAATAAATAAGTATACAACAATGAATTATGCTCTGAGCTCTTGGATCATCCTGGAACTCAGTCAATGCCTATTTAAAACTAGGCTATTCTGGTAGGACGATTTGTTCTCTACTGACTTAGATTGTTATTAGCAACTTTGTCTTTCATCCTAGTGTAGTGATCCATTATCATGTGGGGGTTTAGAATCCTCAAGGAGACTTTTCAAGCTCTCCCCTCCCTGCATAAGAGTTCCCATGAGAATAGCAGCATTGTGATGAGAAATACCAGTGATTGGGAGTGTGCTGTGAACAAAACGGGGGAAAGCAGGATAAAGGCTATAAATCACTGTCCTAGGGAGAGCTTGTCAATATGGCATTATGATTAGATTAGTGAACTTGAGGCTGATTTTGAATGTCCTCAGCAAATCTTAGTTTCCAGTTCTTAATAACAGTTATATACTTAACCTTTATTATCACAATAGGATCATTGTTTATAAACACAGTAGAGATAAGAAGAAACAATATTTTAAGCAGAAACATTTATATTCAAATCCCTGTGTTGGATTACTTTATGTTTTGGAGAATTTAGGTAAAGTCACATAAAGTTGACTCTGAAGAGAAACTTGGGGCATTCTAGACCAGCCCTTCTAGACCAGCACTTCTCAACCACCTGCAAGAGAGAATTAAGCCCTAATGCTTAAGGCATCCATTGTGTGTGATAATTTGCTTCTCTCCTATGTGTCTACAATGCCAGCTATCTATGTAATCATACTGGGAGAAAAGAGAAAAGAGTCACATTTTCTCTAGGGCTCAAGTCTCTCCTTTGCTTGAGAAAGGCTAGATTATCTAGATCCCACTGGTTTTCAAATTTGTGTGTTTATCAGAATTGACTGGAGGCTTTTTAAAACACAGATTGTCAGGCCCCACCCCTAAAGGTTCTGATTCAGTAGGTCTGGGATGAGGCTCAAGAATTTGCATTTCTAATGAATCTCCAGGTAATAGCTGACGCTACTGGTGCAGAGACCATAATTTGAGAAACACAGATCTAGAACAACTCTTAAATTGTTTAAAAAGACTGATGCTAGTCAGTAGGAAACCCACACATACACAGCTGAAACAGTTTAGTGAAACAAGACATAAACTTTGCTAGCACCCTTTTGTTTTTTTCTTTCCTTTTTTTTTAAAAAAGGAAACTCTATTCCCTTTATTTAAAAATGCTGGTTGGGAGCCAGTAAATTGATCTTTCAGGTCACTAATAAACAGTCTGAAAAGCAGTGGATGAGAAGTCTGTCTTTTCCAGCTTTAGCATTTCACTCTATGGCTTAACCACCCTCATTTTACAGCTAAGTACAAGAGGCTCCAAGCACAAGAGCCTGAGATGGCTACTCAACTAAGGATTCAGACACATCTGGTGAGCCTAAGGGGAAGGTGTTTGGGACTCAATGAGCAAATACCTGAAGCTGAGTCTTGCCTTCAGCATCCTTTAGCAGTGAAAAACCAACATCCAGGCATTCAGCCAGATTGGGTAAAGAACTCACCCTAAGCAGAGGGCATGGCTCTGTAGAAACGTAGTCAGAGACACTGACCAGCATTCGTCCAGGAAGAATGGTTCTGAGCATGTTATAGGGCAATAACACCTATGTGGACTTTTGACTTGGCTCAAAGGAAAACTGGGCCTAATTCATAGAGTAGGAAAGGAGAGATAAAGAAGAACTACAAGGAGGTTTTTTTTTTAAACCGTTATAGGGGTATGACAGACATTTAGACTACACGGAAGCTTTGTTAAATGACCTGAAGACATGACGGGGTTGGGGGAGAGGAAAGGTATTTTTTCTTTTCTTTGCTCACTTTATTAATCAGAACTTGGACATAGGAAAATTATGGATGACAATATCAGTAGTATGGGAACAACATCTCCACCAGAAGTGATGCCAGGAGCTATGTTAAGAGAGGAACGGATTGCTACCTGGATTTCACTAATGAGGACTCTCTTTAGACTGAGGATTTTTCTTAGGGAGATTCAGAACCTGTGATTGTTCCCTAGGCTAATGTGCCCTGGGCAGTATATTTATTTAGGAAAGAGAGTTCTCAGCTGTGTGAACTGACCTGCTCCAGGCCAGGAGTAACGATGAATTAATACCTGAACCCATACCCTCTGATTCTCAACTTAGTGCACTTGCATTTTTACTGTTATTATTATTTATTTGTTTGTTTACCTTTTGAGCAGAATGGACTCTGGAAGCACAGCTTGTCCCCCATAAGTCCCTGCCTAGGACTCTGACTATCCCTCCGTGTTCTCGAATCCAGACCCAACACGGAAAGCCCGGATCCTGTGTGGGAGCTGTATGCGCATGAGTATGCGCATGCGCAGTTCCGTCAGCGCGCGCCGCCTTGGGCCTCCGGGACTTTTAAGCCTCTGGGAAGAGAGGCCCTCTGAGGCTGTCTGAGCCCCTCTGGCGTGGTTTTTGGAGCAGCGCGTTACCTGCAGGGCACTCCTGATGCGGAGCGGCGAAGGTCGTTGGAGTCCGACCTTTCTTAGCCCCGTGCCGGGAGGACACACAGGGCCCCTGTGGAAGTCACGTTCCTTAGCGTCTCTTCTCAGCGGAGGGCGGAGTCCAGGCGTTCCTGTGAGATGTAACTTCAGGAAAACAGGTAACTCTGTTTCGAAGCGGGGTGGACCTTGGCATCGCGGCGTGTCCTTCAGAAGTCCCTGCTCGTGGCCCAGTGTATTCCTACAAGGCCTGGACCCGGGAACCATCCCAGGGCAGCCTGAACGCTGAGTCCTGCAGCCCCTGACGCGCAGCTCGCTCTGGGGCACCTGCCCTCAGGCACCGGGCTCTTCTGGCCTGTTGGGCAGGGCCTGCCTTCCCCCAGCAGGCCGTCCTCCTGGGGCTGCGGGTCCCCTCAGGCCGCCGTTGGTGAGGAGGTTTGAAAGAGGGTTACCCTCAGGCCCTATGTGGGCCTGCTGATCTTATTGGACTAGGGGCCTGTGTGACACTCCTTTGGTTTTTAATCTAGGGTGTTTTCCGTAGTAAAAATACTTCTCTGATTGTGAAGTAGAATTTACTGTAAGACACTCTGTTAATATAATAATAGATTTTTGGGAAAGCAGAACAGTACCTGACAGAATGCAGATATCTCTGGTGATAGCTCTATTCCAGGAATAGGCCCGCTATGTAAATTCTTTTAGGCAGTTAGAGGGGAGGGAGGTCAAAATTTCTTCCTGAGTCTTTTGGGCCTTGATTGTTTTCAGCTGGAAATAATCCACATACTAAAGAGACATTTTGGGGTGGCAAATTTTGTTCCCCTACACCCCCTTTATAGTCGTTTGTTTGAATAAAGTCTACCTTACCATCATGACAAGTGTCATGAATAATTTTTTTTCTTTAACAGTACTAGGGTGTGGATGAGCTTTGGAGGCTGGGAGGATGATAATCCATGTTATTCAGTGGTTAACCAGTTGATAAAACTATTCCTTGCTATAACTTTGGAGACTTATATCTAATAAAGTTTAGTTCTAGGGAATAAGATTGGAAAACAGAGTATTAGAAGCTTATTTAGGTTTCTGTTGGCTGCATTTGCAAGGTATTATTTGAAAGAGATGAACTCAGGAAAGAATTGCTATGTTTTCAGTCAGCAATGAAAAGGATCAGAGAAAGTTCTCAAATTCAGGGGCTTACTCTTGGAAGAGACAGTTGCTTCTCAATCTCAACTAGAAAAAGCCAGTACTAAAAAGGCTTCTGAGCATTCAAAGCCAATTAAAATTCAGTCTTGTGTCAAGCATTAAACTCTCCATGTTAAAGCAATGGAACAAACTCAGATGTTTCAGAGTAAGCATCTGCCTAAATTGTCTTGCCCAGTAAATCCCTCCAATGACTCAAGGAAAAGAGATTAAATGTGAGGCACTCCCCCTGAAGCCTTATAAACAAGGTGCATGTGGTTAATTTACGTGAGAGTGTCTTGAGGGCAAGAAAGCAAAGGAATGTAGCCATTCTGAGAACTCTGCCTGGAAAAATAAAAATAAAATTTGGGATGTAGAACTGACAGGAATCAGAAAACAAGAGACCTGTTGAAAGGAGTTAGTTTGGCAAAGGAACCACACACCTGGTCAAAGAAGCTGTGACTGATTTAGACTTAACTACAGTCCTGGGTCCTGAACCTTCCATGGACAGGAAGCAGCCTGAGAAAGCTCCTGAATACTCAGGGAGGGGCTTTGACCCAGTCCTACTTCAGGTGTGGCTAAGGAGGATGATGAATAGGAAGAGCCTCCCAGAGGGTGGACCTGAAGGTCATGGAGGCAGTTTCAGGGGCTTCTTCTGTGCCTTTCCCACCATAGTGACTCTTATTCTGCAAGTCAGAGAGACATGTGACTCTTTCAGCTGCTGATACACATCCATCACTATTCTACACTCAGAGGCCAGGGAAATGAGTAGAGGGAAAACTGGAGGTGGATTTGAGCTATGACTCCATATGCTTCCATCATAAACGGCAGTGGGCATGACAGCATTTTGGTTCCCTTCATACTGGTGTATCTTATAGATCTGGGTATTCCCTTTACTCTATGTATAGTTATTCTGGAATACTATACACTGGAATACTATACAGAAGCAAGAATGGGCAAACCATAACTACACACAGTATCAATGAGTCTCAAACATTGAAAAACAGAAGCAAGATACAGAGTACTAATGTGTGTCTATTTATAGAAAGATCAAAAACAGGCAAAACTAATCTATCATCTTTGATGTCAAGGTAGTAGTAACCTTTGGGGGGTTAGAGACTGAGAAGGGAAAAAACATGGGCTTCTCAGGAGTTTGTAAAGATTATCCATCTGTACATCATAACTTATGTATTTTATGTTTGCTATGGTATAAATGTTACTTAAGTCTTTGTGGGTAGATCTACAGCTATGTATTAATTTCTTTAGGATATATACTTAAGAGTAGTATTACAGGGTCATATAGTAGTTGTTTAATGTTATTAACTACCAAGTTTTCCAAAGAGGTTGTAGCATTTTACATTCTTACGAGGAATAAGTGAGAATTCCAGTGGCTTTACTTCCTTGTTATTGTCAATCCTTGCTATTGTTTGTCTTTTTCACTTTAGCCATTCTGGTAGCTGGTCTTGGTTTATCTCATTGTGGTTTAATTTTTATTTCCTTGTTGGCTAATGGTATCATGCACCTGTCTACCTACCATTGTGGATATTTAAAACAGGGTCTGGCACAATGTAAGCATTAAAAAAATATTTAATGAATAAAGGAATCAGATATCAGGAGGTTCAATATTATGCCTTTTATTAAATATGTTTCTGTGTCCTAAGCCACAGTTCATAGCACAATGCAACATATGGCTTTTCTTCGTTATGGCATGTGAAGTTCCTAAAAGCAGGGTAGTTTTTTTTTAAAAAAAAATTAATTAATTAATTAAATTTTGGCTGTGTCAGGTGTTTGTTGCTGCGTGTGGGTTTTCTCTAGTTCCAGTGAGCGGGGGCTGCTCTTTGTTGCAGTACCTGGGCTTCTCATTGCGGTGGCTTCTCTTGTTGTGGAGCATGGGCTCTAGGCGCACGGGCTTCAGTAGTTGTGGCTCTCAGGCTCTAGAGTGCAGGCTCAGTAGTTGTGGCGCACAGGCTTAGTTGCTCCATGGCATGTGGGATCTTCCCAGACCAGGGCTCGAACCCATGTTCCCTGCATTGGCAGGCGGATTCTTTTTTTTTTTTTTTATTGGAGTATAATTGTTTCACAATGGTGTGTTAGTTTCTGCTTTATAAAAAAGTGAATCAGTTATACATATACATAATGTTCCCATATCCCTTCCCTCTTGCATCTCCCTCCCTTCAACCCTCCCTATCCCACCCTTCCAGGCAGTCACAAAGCACCAATCCTATTTTTCTTCATCCTGAATTCCCCTCAGGGTGTACCATCATGGCGGCTGCAGTGGCTAATGGCTTGGTGGTGGGCAACATTTGTTGTTTACTGGAATGGCCAGAAACAGTCTTTCTCCACACCACACTTTGCCTTTTAGTCAGACCTGCTCTACTGACTACCAGCTCAGACTCCTCATCCCCCCATAGTGATTCCACTTTGGGGCTCTTGATGTCTTTTCCCACCAGTGGACTACACGCTAAGCCACTCTGATCTACCTGGGTCATGTGGGGCTTAAGTATCTTCCAAGGGTCTTGGGGTCCTTGAATAAAATTGTCACCTTCTCCTGAGTGCTACATACAAAGGGGTCTTGGGTGGGAGGGCCTTTATCAAGCCTCACAGGTTTCTCCCAGGACTTGGCTGCATGCCTGCCTTTTACTTGCATCACAAAAAGAGCTACCATTCAAATGATAGCCCACTTAACAAGACAGTCTGCTCGTAGATAAGTTATTCCTCAACTTTGGATCTGGAGGCAGCTGCCATAATTTAAATGTTTTCCTCATCTGAGGCACCAAACACCTTGGCCATGTGCTACCAATAATAGGGGATTTGAGGGCCTGCAAAAGGAGGCATGAACTTTTGAATTTGTGTGTGTTCATGTCGAGTAGAATTTTCCCCAAATTCACACCAAAACAAATTGGTCCTCTGTCCTCTACCGTCTCATGTTTAGTTCTGGAGGCTTGCAAATTAAACTGACAAAAGACATGAGCAAGAGAAAAAAAACCATGCATACTCATGGGAGTGCTCAGAATGAGTAACTCAAAGGGGTAGTTAGAATTTGGGGCTTATAGACCATGTTAATATAGGAAGGGGAAAAAAGCATTGGGAAAACAAATGACTTCTTAGAAGGCAGGCAGGAGAAAGGGAATTTATGGAAGACAAATGACTGTCTTCCATTTGAAAGATAAATGGGCTCTTAGGACAATAGATGGGAGATACAACAGTTTTGTGACAAGATCTTGTTGGGTGTAGTACCTACTCTTGAGTCCTAGTCTCAAGATTGGAGTTGCCCCCAGGGAAGGGGTTGATGACAACCGAGTTCTTTTGGAAGTCTCTGCTTTTAGGCAGATGAGGGATTTCAGGAACTCACATGCCTTCAACTCAAAATAATTTTTATGCCACAGTGGCGTATTTTGGTGTGGCATGTCCTGATCCCTTTCAAAAAGGATCAGATCATTTGGGCATTATAAAATATAACTAACTTAAAAAATATAGAGAGGATAATTTCCTGTTCCTTTGAAGAAAAATATAATTCACTTTAAGAAAGTTCATTTAAAACCCCCTAGAAAGTCAACCATAATTAATTTTAATCCTAAATATATGTTCATCATGTCGACTGAAAAAAATGCACAACTGAAAAGTTGAGAATTATGTTTTATTCAGCGGACTTGCTGAGGACTGTAGCCCAGGAGGCAGCCTCTCATAGCTCCGAGGGACTGTTCTGAAGAGGTGAGGGAGGAGCCAGGTTACATGAGTTTTTTTTTTTTTTTGCGGTACGCGGGCCTCTCACTGCTGTGGCCTCTCCCGTCGCGGAGCACAGGCTCCGGACGCGCAGGCTCAGCGGCCATGGCTCACGGGCCCAGCCGCTCCACGGCACGTGGGATCTTCCCGGACCAGGGCACGAACCCGTGTCCCCTGCATCGGCAGGCGGACTCTCAACCACTGCGCCACCAGGGAAGCCCAGGATATATGAGTTTTTGCAACAAACACCAGGTAGTGGGAACATCAAAAGGTTACTGTTAATTAAACAAAAAACATCTCAAGTTAATGAATTTAGTGCTTTTCTACGTATGGGAAGGTGCAAGAGTCTGAGCTCATTGAAATTATTCCTTTGATGTGCACCTTAACTATTGAGGGCCAGTATTTCTCCATCCTGAATCCCCTCCTGGTGCACTGTTGGGGACAGCTGCAGTGGCTGATGGCTTGTTGGCCACATCTTTTGTTTACTGATATGGCAGATAACATTTTTAGTCCACAGTCACAATGGGTCTTGGACAAAGGAGCTTTGCGACCTTAGAATTTCCTTTACTGTGAAACCTCAAGCCAGTAGCAGGAATAAATTCTTATGTCAGTGGACCTTGACTGATATCTCTCACTGGTCAATTCCATGGTGCCTCACAGTATAGGAGAGAAGAGGGGGCTGGTGGTCCACGTGGCACTTTGGAAGTGAAAATGCAGTTGCCTCACAGGATAAAAGCTTGGTTTCTTGCTTTTAATTTTTGTACTCCTTGATTTTTAGTTTTTAGTCATTAACATCTAATAATATTTTTTCCTGCTTGATAATTTTTATCTACTTGATGTCTTACCAGGTTGGTTTATTCTAGTCTCTACCAAGAACTGGATGTATAATATTTTTTTTAACCTAAAAGGTAAAATTTAGAGAAAGTATCGTTTTCAAGTTAATTGTGTGCCTGTGGATCCAGAGAAAACAAAAGATTAGTTGACTGAACCCTAATGAAGTGGAAAATATGTGTGTTTTGTATTAATAACTATGAGCCCAGAGCCTGTGTGGACACTTGGTTTTTATTATTTGCTGCAGCAGGTACTCAACAGTGGCTTTGGAATAGTTTCTTTGTTCTGTGGCCAATGAAGTTTTCCTGCCAGTGGCAGATGGCAATTTATTTTTAAATTGACCTGGACAGGGATACCTTTTTTTTTCTTGGTTCTGGTGATGATTTTGGGAAGACAGACCTCTATGGAATGTTAATTCTGGCAGGTTGGATTTTTCATGTAATCCTAATTGGAAAAATTGGGAATAATGACTGAAAGTAGACCAATAAATACTTCCCACAGGGGAAGGATCTACTCAGAGTTGTTGTTAATGATGTCAAGGTCTCCAGCATCTTCTATAGCTGATGATGGTTATAAATTCAGACTTCTCTCTCCGTGCCTTATCCTGATAGATATGCTTTGAAGCCCCTACTCCCGTTGCTTCCACAAGGCCCTAAACATTCTTGCATAACTGGTATTTCATATTTATGTTTCCTTGATGACTCTCCTGAGCCAGTAACAGCATCTGCTCCCACAGTTTGCAGGGCATTAAAACAAGAGCTCCTCTCAGCACTCTGTGATCTATGACGGACGCTTCTTATCGACTGCATTTTAATAAGGTTCTCTCTCTGCTTCTAGGTAGCAATGTTTTCTACATTGTGGCATTGACAGATAGAGGCTCTCCCCAGCTCTGTTCAAAAATTCATAGGACAGTTAGTTTACAGCTTGAAATAATACATTACATTTTCTTTAGTCAGATTTGTTTTTATCAAAAGAGGAAGATTTGCTGTTTGCCTAGGAAGGACTGAATTGGTTCTGTTCTTTGTTAAAACACTGAATGACACTTTGGCAGTCCCTGTGTGTGTGTGTTTTATTCATTTTCAGATAAGAAGAAATTTACTGTGTAACTTATGCTACATAAAAACTTTTATATAAAACAATTCTGTTGATCCAAGCTGTGCTTTGAAATGATCATTCATTTTATGGGAATTTTATTTCTGGAAATGACATTCATAACCTCATATTAAATGACTTCTTATAAAGTTATTTCACAGCACTGAAGAAATAAGTCAGAGAAAGAAATGATTTAAGTATGTACATTTTCCCAAATGTATCCAAGAGCCATTGTTTGAGTATTGCTGTGGAATCTTATATAACAAAGGAATCTTAAACTATTCATCTTAGAAATTATCTTAGGGTAGTGTTATAGACTGAATGTGTCCACCTCAAATTCATGTGTTGAAATTCTAACCCCCAATATGATGGTATTATTAGATGGAGCCTTTGGGAGATAATTAGGTCATGAGGGTAGGGCCCTCATGAATGGGATTAGTGCCCTCATGAAAGGGACTCCAGAGTGCTCTCTTGCCCTCTTTCTTCCATGTGAGGACATAATAAAAGGCTAGCAGTCTGCAACCTGGAAGAGTTATCTTACCAGAACCCGATCAAGCTGGCACCCTAATCTCATGCTTCCAGTCTCCAGACTATGAGGAATAAACTTCTGTTGTCTATAAGCCACCCAGTTTATGGTATTTTGCCATAGCAGCCTGAATTGACTAGAAGTAGCTTTTCCCTATGTTTTTCACAGAACAGTAGTTTAGAGACCTGTCAGTAGGTTCAAAGAGAAAACATGGTGAGGAAAGCACATGGTCCAGGAGATTTATGAAGAAGGTTAAAAAAAAAAATAGAAAGCTTTCTTTATTGTAAGATTTCACACCCCCTTTAAAATGTTACTGGATTGGTGTCTCCAAGAGACAGTTCAGTTATATTGTGCTTCCCAAAGTTACTTGACCACAAATTATTTTTTTCCAATATATCCTTTTGTGAGGTTCATGATTAATCAAACACACATGGGTCTAGTGTGGCTTTAGTGCCTCAGTGGAAGAATATGGACCCAGAAGAGGAAACTGATCTACCCAAGATGTACCCAGATGGTGAAGTGCTGACTCAAGGCTGGAGCCAAACTCTCTAGTCTCTGTTCTTTCCATGACTCCCCATTGTCTCCACCTGGTTATGCTCTCTTACATGAAGACCACAATTAGAGTAGTTCCTGTATAATTTTTTTCATGACACGCTTTTTGCAATATATATATAAAAAAAAATCACTTTAGGCCAGAAGGGAGTGCCAGGATATTTTTAAAATGATGAAAGGGAAAAACCTGCAACCAAGAATACTTTACCCAGCAAGGCTCTCATTCAGATTCGATGGAGAAATCAAAAGCTTTACAGACAAGTGAAAGCTAAGAGAATTCAGCACCACCATACCAGCTTTACAACAAATGCTAAAGGAACTTCTCTTGGCAAGAAACACAAGAGAAGAGAACAAAAGAGGAAGGGAAGAATAAAAAAATCACTTCATTTTTTTAGAGCAGTTTTAAGTTCACAGCAGAATTGAACAGAAGGTACAGTACAGAGGTTTCCTATACATCCCCTGCCCCCACACATGCATAACCTCTTTCACTATCAACATCCCCCACCAGAGTGGTACATTTGTTACAATAGGTGAAACTACCTTAACACCTCATTATTACCCAAGTCCATTGTTTACATTAGGGTTCACTCTTGGTGTCGTACGTGCTATGGGTTTGGATAAATGTATAATGACATATATCTAAAATTATAGTATCGTATAGAGCAGTTTCACTGCCCTAAAAATATTCTGTGCTCCTTCTGTTCATCCTTTTCTCCCCGCTAACCCCTGGCAACCAATGATCTTTTTACTGTCTCCACAGCTTTGTCATTTCCAGAATGTCATTTGGTTGGAATCATACAGTAAGTAGCTGTAGGAGAGGAAAAACTGAACTTTTTTCCCTCTACCCTTCTAGGTTCTCCAGCTGGGGCTTGTAAATTAAACTGACAAAAGATAAATTAGGAAGAGAAAAACAAGTTTATTAACATATGCATTGTGCATACACATGGGAGCCCTCAGAAATGAGAAACTCTAAGGTGTGGTTAGAACTTGGGCTTATATATCATCTTAAACAGAAGAGCAGTAAATTTTTAGAGAAGTGACAAGACAAAGTAAAAGGACTTTGTGCTTCTAGGGTGGCAAATTGTGGGAAGGCAAATTTGTGGGGAAATTAATGGAAGATAAAGACTAGTTTTAGCAAGGTTTGTTATGTAGATTCCTCTGGTGCTGTCTACAGTTTTTTTTGGTGATTAACTTCTGTCCTTCCTGGTAGAGAGGGGAGGAAATTTTGGATTTTGCCCTTTCTTATAGGTGTATGGTCCTTATATAATTTTAAATTTTTATTTTAAATTTTCTAACAGGGGTTTAACATTTAAATAAAGCTAAAAGACTTAAAAAAAAAATCAACCTATTGGACTCACCCCTTCCTAATCCCCAGTCCAGTTTCCCAGAGGTAAACACTTTTAACTCTTGCCTGTTTCTTTTGGCATCTACCTCCATAGTTTCAAACAATACTGCAGTGTCTTAATATATTAATTCTGTACGTTATCTATTCATTGCTTATTATGAGAGATGAAGATTTAACACTTTGAAGTGATGTTTTTCCTCAGCCTAACTTCGTTGCTCTCTTTCACAATTTGTTTTTATTTGCTTCGTTTTTATGTACATGCAAATATATAAAAATATTTATATAGATATATTTTCACACATCTGCATATCATATATACACACAAACATGCATAGGAAAAAGTGGAGAGAGAGAGTGAGAAGGAGGGAGGTGTTACTGAACTGTATTTTTGTCCTTTTGCCTGCTTTTCAGCAAAGCAAATTTACTGACACCAGGTTGTGCAGCGTTTATTGCAGGGCCCACCAAGGGAAACAGGCAGCTCATGCTGAAAAGACATGAATTCCCTGGTGGCTCTCAGGCAGGGGTTTTTAAAGGCAAAATTTGGTGTGAGGGCTGCAGGATGCAGGACTTTCTTCTGATTGGTTGGTGGTGAGGTAGCAGGATGGTCTTTAGGGATCTTAATCATCAATCTTCTGGTTCCAACCAATCTGGGGTCTTGTGCTTGTGCTCAGCATGTCCTCAACATCTTCAGCCTGGGTGGGGTCTTAGTGCCTGAAGAACAACTCAAAGATTTGTCATATTGTTATGTATATCCCTTGAGGAGGAATTAGAATGCTGAACTATTGTTTCTTGACTGTTTTTCCTTTGTTTCTGCATTCTCTCACTTCCCTAATTAATAACTGCTTGGGTCTGCTCTTTGGAACTCAGGGAAAGCCTAGGAGACTAAAGCCACTTTCTACAAACAAGAAATGGGGGACATGGAAGGGCTTTTTGTACCTGGTGGGCTTTGTAGGGTCCTGCTTGGTTTCAGAGGGAGGAGTAAGGAGAGATCTTTTCAACCACTCAGGCAGATATATGTAACTTCTCTTAATACAATTTTGCATATGGACAAGCTCATCAGATAATTCACCAGATTCTCTTTTTCTCTGGAGACATTCCTTGAGCCCACACATTTCCTGTCTCTAGGCCTGGTGCACAGCCATCCTCTAAGAATATTCTCTGTCACCCTTTTAGATCCCTGTTTCATGGATACTAAGTCTGTTTCTCGTTTTACTTATTTTGGTGAAGAACATTCTTCAGCCTGTCTAACAAATATCTTAAATTTACTCTTGTACTTGATTAATATTTTGGCTAAGTATAAAAATCTAGGTTGAAGACGATTTTCCTCAAAATTTTAAAAACGTTGCTTCCAGATTCCATCATTGTTTTTGAGAAGTCTAACTTAGTCATTCTAATTTCCAAACCTTTATAACTGACCTTTTATATATATTTTTTTTCCTGAAAGCTTTTATAATTTTTGCTTTAACCTTGATGCTCTGGAATTTCACAATGGCATACCTTGATTTTGGCTCTTGGTAGCCTTTTTTTTTTTTTTAATTGTGGTAAAATACACATAACAAAATTTATCATCTTTACCATCTTTAAGTGTGGTGTTCAGTATCATTAAGTTCAATCACATTGTTGTGCAATCATCACTTCCTTCCATCCACAGAACTCTTTTCACCTTGCAAACTGGAACTCTGTGCCCATTAAGCAGTACTTTGCCATCCCTCACTCCCCTCATCTCCTGACAACTACCATTCTGTTTTCTGTGTCCATGAATTTGACAGTTCTAGGCACCTCATTGTATTAGTCAAGGTTCTCTAGGGAAACATAACCAATAGGGTGTGTGTATGTGTGTGTGTGTGTGTGTGTGTGTATAGAGAGAGTAAGATTGAGAGAGATTATTTTAAATAATTCACTCACATGATTGTGGGGGCTGGCAAAGCCAGCTGGTGGGAGGTTTGGGGAAGAATTGATGTTGCAGTTTGATTCTGAAGGCAGTCTGGAAGCAGAATTCCTTTTTCCTCGGAGGAAGTCAGTCCTTATCCTCTTAAGGCCTTCATTGGATTGAATGAGGCCTACTCACATTGTGGTTCATTTAATCTCGTCTAAAAAATACCTTCACAGCAACATCCAGACTCTTTGACCAAATATCTGGGTACTATGGCCTAGGCAAGTTGACATATAAAATTAACTATTAATATCGTATAAGTAGAATCATACAATATTTATCTTTTTGTGTTTGGCTTATTTTACTTAGCATAATATCATCAAGGTTCTTCCATGTTGTAGCGTGTGCCAAAATTTCCTTCCTTTCTAAGGCTCAGTAATATTCCTTTGTATGTATATACCACATTTTGTTCATCCATTCCTCTGTTGATGGACACTTGGGTTGCTTCTGTCTTTTGGCTATTGTGAATAATGCTGATATGAACTTGGATGTATTAATATCTTTTCAAGTCCGTGCTTTTAATTCTTTTGGGATATATACCCGGAAGTGGAATTGCTGAATCATATGGCTGTCATTTGTTTTTAATTTTGAAATCCTGTTAGCTGGATGTTAGAATGCTTACATTGATTCTCTAGTTTTCTTATCTTTTTTCTCCTCCCATTTGGTTTTCCTTTTAATTCTACTTTTGGGAAGTTTTCCTTTACTGTGGTTTAAAACTACTCTTCTCCCCTTCTAGTTTCCTTTTCCTTCTTCTTCCTTCCTTCCCTCCCTCTCTTCCTTCCTCCCTTTCTTTCTTGCCCTTCATCTAAATATCTTATGTTGAACATGTACTGCTTTGGAGTTGAATCATGAAGCAATTTTATTTTTGTCTACTACTTTTTTTTTATTATTCTGTGGGGCTAGTTTTTTCTTTGCCCTTGAATGAAATTTAAGGCCTCCTATAACTTTTCTCATTATTTTCAGATAACCAATGATGCTTTCCAGTCCCAAGTCATAGTAAAATGTTTAATCTTGATTTAAAGTTAAATCTTTTCTTTCTTCAGCTTAGGCTGCTGTAGATGGGAAATTTGAAGTCAGGAAAGGGAGGCTATAGTCACTTCTTTCCTCCTTTAAACCTGGCACTTTTATTCCTTCTCCCCGCATCGTTGTAATCACATTTTCTGATCTCCATCCCCATCCAGGGTAGGAATCCTGTGAAAGGATAGATGGAGAAGGAATTAGAGACCTGTTTATGGTGACATTAGGGTCAAGCTGTGTGGTTTCTTATAGGTAATACTTTCCTATATGCTTTTATGAGAAAACATAATCATTATTATTCTTAAAATTAAGTAGTCTATATTTTTGCAACCTCATTAACAGATATAAAATGTTAGTATTTAATACAACATAATACGTCACTTCAGTGATGTTGAATCATCTTCTGGGACCCCTTCCACAGAACCTCCACAATGCTACCTGTCTCCAAGAGGGTTGACCTCATCCACATCCTCCACTACTGCTTGTGCCCACTTCTGTTTCACTCCTAACAGACTGTACTGTGGTCATCTGTTTCCCTCCAACAATTAGCTCCTTGAGAGGCCTGATTATCTCTCCAGGGCCTGGATTGTAGCGTTATTAAGGAAATTTCTGTCAAATTGAAAGAATTCAAAGGGTCAAAGATTGAGGAAAAGAATCCCCCAAAGTGAGTGCTGATTCCAAAAGAGAGGCTTTTTGGGAAGCAACATTTCCTACCCTGGATTATGATCCCAGGTCCCATCCTTTCCTCCTGCTTCACTGAGTAGGGGAGGGGCCGACAGTTTTTTCTTCTGTAAGCTCTGGGCTGCCTCCAGATAGGCAACATCGCCAAGAACGTTTTCCTCCTAATAAGGAAGTTCTGATTACAATGATCATGCTCAGATACCTAAAGCATTGCTGGACTCTGACCTGCAGAAACACAGGGAATTACCGTATTGTGAAAAAAATCAGTCTGAAAAAAAAGATAATGAGATAGGTTTGTTTGTAAATATTTGGTTCACCTTTCTGAGAGACAAATCTTTAAGCCATAAAAGTGTACAGTATGTTTTATGGGTTTTATCTTCCTTTATAGGTCTATAAAATCAGAGCTTTATTGGTGTGAGCCCTCTGTGTGAAATAAATGATAGAGAAGCAGATGATCATTTTATTTCATGGTTGAGACAAGATGTGTCGGGCTTTATTGCGCCTAATTCCCCAATGAAAGGAGAGTTTTAAAGTGCATAGTTGTTAATTCTGTTTGGCAGATATGAACTGTAAATGGGTTTTAATCTGCTTTCTCTCCTTATTAAATTAGAAGTTTTCAGTGATTATAGGTTTTTACTTCTCTTGTGGGGAACTTGAAAATAATTTTTTATATCTATCTTTCCTATTTTTCTGATACAGTTGCAATGTCACCTGGAGTGACCTGGGATACAGTATTAATTAGTTTCAGCATATCACGACTATTGGTATAAATGGCTTTTTTGGCTTGAATACAAAGATTAGCCGTCCTCAACATTGTCAAAACAGTGATTCCTGATAACTCCAACCAGAGAAGAGCTCTTCCACCTTGGTCCTATTCTCTTTCACTTTTTGTCTGCACTTAAATAAAGTAAATAAATAAAGTTCCTTTACTTGAGAGGCCTATGTAATAACATAACTAATTCCTGCCCTCTTTATCCTTTCTGTTCCTGCAGATGGGACTACCTGTGACTAATATAGGACAGAAAATTGATTTTACTTTTCATACCAAGTATGACAAATAGTTTTTGGCTTTGTAGAGCATTGAGCCTGGAAGATGGTGAGGCCACACCTAGACTGAATATGAAACAGTGCTACAGTTGGTTAGAGATGCCTTCCCAGATTCAGGAGTGGGATCCTAGTCACAGCTCATATTACTAGATTACAAAAGAGTGGGGTGGGGGAGGGAGTTGGATTTTGTTGAATTTTCAGGCAGGTTAACATTTCATAGGAGCACCATGAGGCCAAAGTTACCCATTAGGAATGGGCTTCAGTTTTACTGACAGGTAGCCTTATTTCTCCCTTCTGAATTTCTCTAAGCCATCTGCACTTTCCAAGTCAAAAGCACTCAGTCAAAGTAGAACATATAGCCATGCTAGGAAACCTTACATCAGAAATGCTTTAGAGGAAAAGGAGCATACGTACAATGGGATATCTTATGGCAAGAACCTTCACTTCATCCCAAACCACATCATGAAGTGTGCAGTCCAGTGAACACAGCCTACTGAAAGGTCTGGCCCAAGCTTGCATGCCTTTGCTTTTTTAAAGAAGGATGGGGTGGTGGTTGGCATGAGAGAGAGAGAAAGAGAGGGAAGGAGGGAGGGAGGCAAGGAGGGAGGGATGGAGGGAGGGAGATATGCTTTGGAAAAATAGGAGTATTGGTTTAAAGCTACTATCTACATTTGTGAATTTTTTCTTTTTTCATTTTTTATTTTGATTTCTTAGAGAAGCTTTGGTCATTTACTGAACAGAGAAATCCAAGGCGAGTATGACCTGTTTCTTCTAGTTTCATAAACTTTTTCTCATAGATGGACAAACTTAGTTTGCTTGCTGGCTCGTGACCCCATCTTTCATTATTTTATACTTCAGTGAATACCTCATATTTTTTCCTTCTCTTCCTTGTCCTTATGCTTTTGCTCATTCTGCCTCCTTTTCCTAGAATGCCCTCTCTCCCTGCCTGCTCTTCAAACTACTCCTTCCTGGGTCCACCCAATCTACCACATCTCTGCTAGCATGTTAAAATTTAGCTCAGGGATTGCCTTATCTGGATCGCTTCCTTGTTTCCCACTGTGGCATATGTTGTTTGCTTCCACACATCCTCCCTTCTTTCCACCAAATGACACTCTGATTTTTTAGCATCAGGGGTGGCTGGGTCTCTTGCTGGATCCAGGGGTTGAATTTTGACTGCATTATGACAGTAGTACTAATTCTGTTCCGCTTACAAGTGACTGTTTTGGGAATGATCAAGTGATGCAATTCTAATTACCAACACGTGAGGGGAAGGTCTGCTGGGAGCTTCTGGGAAAGTATATTTCACTCTTCAAAAAGGATCCAAAAGGGATATTCTCCCTTCTAGTCTGTGAATGTTGCTGGTGAGGAAGTGATATGTGGAGCTGTGGCAAACACTTTATGATCATAAGGGGTCAGGCCTGAGGGCAAAGGCCAATAGAATAGAGGAACAGAAAGATGAAAACAATTGGAATGCTAAAGATGCCACTGAGTGGCTGACTTAACCACCTGGAAAGGAACTGTCTTTCCAGACCCCTTGATGTGTAAGATAATAAATCCCTTTGTTGTTGAATCCAGCTTCAATTGGGTTTTCTCTCATTTGCAGCTGAAATCATCCATACTGATACCCACTACACCCCTCATCTATGCTGCTTTTAGGACGTTGTGCAGTTTTCCGTCATCCACTTAGTAGCATGTATTAGTTTGTTAGTTACCACATTTTGTTTATCCATTCATCAATTGATGGACATTTGAGTTGTTTCCACTTTTTGGCTTTTTTTTTTTTTTTTGCCACACCGTTCGGCTTGCAGGATCTCAGTTCCCTGACCAGGGATTGAACCCGGCCATGGCAATGAAAGCCCAGAATCCTAACCACTAGGCCACCAGGGAACTCCCTTGGCTATTATGAAAAATGCTGTTAAAGCACATTTGTGAACAAATTTTTGTGTGGACATGTGTTTTCATTTCTCTTGGATATATTATATCTATATATATTATAGGAGATTGTAGAATTATAGCAATTGTAGAATTGCTGGGTCATATGTAATTTTATGTTTAACATTTTGAGGAACTGCCAATCTGTTTTCCAAAGTGGGGGATTTTAGAATCTCTCTAGCAGTGTAGGAGGATTCTAATTTCTCCACATCCTTACCAACACTTGTTATTATCTGTTTTTGGTTTTTTAAAAAATTTTAGCTATGTTAGTGGGTGTGAAGTGGTATCTCATATGGTTTTGAGTTGCATTTCCCTGATGGCTAATGATATTGAGTATTCTATCATGCTGTTTTAATTACCTGTTTCTGTGCCAGTCATCAGTGCTTACTGTGTGCCAGGTACCTAAGTACAGGTACATGAATGGACCTGAATCAAACTTAATTGTAAGTTGGGGATATAATACTCATACAGTTATTATTAGGACCAAACAGTGGTTCACAGCTTGGTCATTAGAGTAAATCAACTTAGATTCTAATCCAGATTCTGTCTCTTACTAGCTGTAACTTCATATATTATTTAATGTTTCTTAGCTTTAGTTTCTTCATATGCAAAAGGAGGAAACGGTTATCTATCTCTCTGTACTGTTGGAAGGATTAAATGAGAAACTATAAGAACTTTTTTTTTTGCAAGAATGTTTTTGAGCACAGTGCCTGACACATAATCACATAATCACTGAAAGAGAGGCAGCTCTTCCTTAATAAATAGATGTCAGTTCTTGTAGTAGACTGTGCAGTGCCACACCAAGACCCCCTTACTGCACCCACCCATCCTCTTGCTCTATGAAGTTTGGCTGCTTAGAACTCATTGCTGCCCCTTTTCTCTGGACAATTGCCCTGGCAGAGTATTGCCCAGGGACTTAGCCCTACATAGCCCACCCACCCCCAAAGCACACAGCCAATGATTGATCCTTCACACAAAAGGTTCTTGGGTGTGATTTCTACTCCAGAGCTCTCTCCCCATGCATCAAGTGAAAGTCAGTCTTTGCCTGAGACCACATACTTGCTTGCTCTTTTTTTTCCAGCTTCACTCTTAGCCCTGCATGCTCTCTCTGAGTGCATTCCTTCGACAAATCATGTATACCCCAAACCTGATCTTCCATTCTGCCCCTTGGGAGCCTGTCCAAGACAGCGCCTTTGCCCATTACCCTAGTGCCCCTTATCCAGCACCCCTCCCTTCACCATCACCCCCTTTTCCCTTACCAGCCCCCCATGATGCTCTCACCCACATTCCACTGCCAAGAGAAGGGGAGAAGTAAGTTATGAAAGTGTGAAAAAGATAGAAATAATAAAAGAAAAAGAAGTAGGAACTATGGAGAAGGAAACAAGGTTTGAAGAGTTGAGGAATGCAGGAGAGAGGAGGAATGTTGCCATACACAGAGGGAAGATGAGTAAAATAAATTCAACAACAATATCAAAATCTGTGGCCCTGGTATGGCAGGATAAAATTCTTATTTACAACCCTCTCACAAACTCCTTTCTAAGAAGGATGGCTCCTAAAAATGGATTTTTGTTTTAAGAGATTAACTGGTGCATGTGAAGATGAGAAGCAGACAGGAAATAAATTACTCTGCATAAAATAGGAAAGCTGGGACTTCCCTGGTGGCACAGTGGTTAAGAATCTGCCTGCCAATGCAGGGGACACAGGTTCGAGCCCTGGTCCGGGAAGATCCCACATGCTGCAGAGCAGCTAAGCCTGTGCGCCACAACTACTGAGCCTGTGCTCTAGAGCCCGCGAGCCACAGCTACTGAGCCCACGTGCAGCAACTACTGAAGCCCACGCACCTAGAGCCCATGCTCTGCAGCAAGAGAAGCCACCACAATGAGAAGCTCGCGTACCACAATGAAGAGTAGCCCCTGCCCGTCGCAACTAGAGAAAGCCTGCACACAGCCACGAAGACCCAATGCAGCCAAAAAAAAGAAAAAAAAAAAAATCGGAAAGCTGGGCTGGCAGGGAGGCTGGAGGATGGGGGAAAGAGTGTAGAGGGGAAAAACGATGTGGTTGGTGACTGATGGGATTAAAACAGAGGTCGGGCTTCCCTGGTGGCGCAGTGGTTGAGAGTCCGCCTGCCGATGCAGGGGACATGGGTTCGTGCCCCGGTCCGGGAAGATCCCACATGCCGCGGAGCAGCTAGGCCCGTGAGCCATGGCCGCTGAGCCTGCGCGTCCGGAGCCTGTGCTCCGCAACAGGAGAGGCCACAACAGTGAGAGGCCTGCGTACCACAAAAACAAAAAACAAAAAACAGAGGTCATTGAAGGTGATTTTTATTTTAATGGTTTTTTCTTAAACCATAGGTGTTCAGTGTAAAACAACCTTCCAGTCTTCTCCAAGAAATAATTAATAAACATCTGTTTCTCAATGTGCTAGGTAGAGGTTGATCTGTTTTTGGAACAGTGAGTCCTGATGCAGGAAGAGGGACTGCCCCCAGGGAGCCAGTCTCAGGGGTCACTGTGGTACACCTGTCCTGCTTCTAAAGGAAAATTTGGAGAAAGAGAAGAGACTAACTGGGAGATTGTGCATATGTATTTCTTCCTTTAATGGACATGATTCACTAAAATAGCACCAGGAGAGAGGAGGATGAAGACAAAGAGGCAAGGGGCAATACAGTAAAAATCCCCCAAGCAAATGCTTGCATGTTTCATTGGGTTGCTCTAGGAAACCTGAAAATTTCCGTGAATGAAGATTCTGGTGTTGTTCCATGACTTGTATCTATTTCTGGGAACTTTACTGATTTCAGTGGCTTCTAAGTAATTAAAAATTTTTGTTTTCACCCTGATTTCTTAAATCCTATTATATACTAGCATGAGGCATCCGTCTACAAAGTTTTGGATGAGTCCTGCAGCTCCAGGAAGAAAAGAGAGTGGCATGAGGACTAAGTCTGTCTCTCTTAGCTCTCCTGCAGCCCATTTAGTGTCTTTTGCTTCTAGTTTGTAGGTGAGAACAGGGTCCCGTCAGCTAGCCCTAGCTCAAGGGGATATGAGAAGGTAAGTATTTTTTTTTTTTTTTTCTTTTTGCGGTACGTGGGCCTCTCACTGTTGTGGCCTCTCCCGTTGCGGAGCACAGGCTCCGGATGCGCAGGCCCAGCAGCCATGGCTCACGGGCCCAGCCGCTCCGCGGCATATGGGATCCTCCCAGACCGGGGCACGAACCCGTATCCCCTGCATCGGCAGGCGGACTCTCAACCACTGCGCCACCAGGGAGGCCCAAGAAGGTAAGTATTTTTAACTGTCCAGCCTCTTTGGTAGAGGATACAGTAAAGAAGCAAGATGCTAATGGCCTTTGGGTAGCAAGTTTATTCCATCTGCCAGAAAATGGTACAGAAGTCATCAGGAAAGTGAATAAATGTGTGATAACTGACTTAACCTAGCAAAGAACCTGCAGCCTAGGTGCCCTCAGGGAGGATCACCCCTGTCAAAGAATATGGAGAATTCCCACACACAGAGGGTTGAAATCTCAGAATTTAGAGAACTTATGCACTATAAAGGTGGGGACGTGGGGAAAAGCTGAAGATGGGCGGCATTGCTGGAAATACATATAGTAAGCAAACTGCCGAGATGGCTCCAAACACCCCCTACACACACAGGGAAGAGTTAGTTTCTGGAGACATTCTTTGAGACAGCATGGCGACCACGTGAAGCCTGCATTCTGAAACATGGGACCCTCATCCACCTCCTCCCTCCATGACCCCAGAATACTGAAACCAGGGGGATATACCCCAGAAAGAAAATGGAAGGATTCTTCTCTGAGGAAATTAAGAGCCCTGGAGAAAAGACTTTTAGACACTGACATTTGGCTTTTAATCTCTCTGTGTTCTCTACCTCTGGGCAAAAGCTCTGAGTCACTGCTCCAAAGCTGGGAGTAAAGATAGTTGTCCAATTCATTCACAGTGAAGCCCCCACTTTATGAGCTGTGCTCTGGGTGAGTCAGTAGCCTTGGCTTTTTGGTTTGCTTCTCCTGAATGGAACTGCAGCCCTATGAGTGGGTGAGGAGTGTTGGAACCTCAGTATTCCTGGCCTACTGTGCTTGGGGTGGACCCTTCACCTTGCTTGTTGGAGGAAGGGCACCCTCAGCTCTCAGGTGCACTCACCTAGAATTGAGCCTCGGCTACAGGGAGCGAGCAATGCTGGCAGCATCCCCCTTCTGTGGAGATACCATGGCCTCTGACAGAACTGGGGGCACAGGAACCCCTGTGGGCCTGGCACACCTACCCAGAGTAGAACTGTCCTCATGCTGTTTGGGGATGAAGGAGGGAGTGGGTCATGGCTTGAGCGCCACAGACTCTCACTGTTCTTATCAAGATTTAGTAGATTTTTGAATAAGTGTTTCTTCATTTGCTATATGTCCTTAGGGCAATTTCAAGAGATTTTCAAATGGTTGTATTTTTATACTTTTCACCACTTAGGTTTGTTTTGCTGGGGAGTAGGTCTACCAAGCTCCTCACGTCCCAGTTCTGGAAATTGTCCTCCATTTTGGTGGTTCGTAGACATGCTGGAGGGACTTGTTTAGAGCATCCACAGCTCTACACATGTGGAAGAGGCATGACAGAGGCAGTTTATTTTTTTTAACTTTTTATTTTATATTGGAGTATAGCTGTTAATGTGTTAGTTTCCGGTGTACAGCAAAGTGATTCAGTTATACATATACGTGAATCTATTCTTTTTCAAATTCTTTTCTCATTTAGGTTGTTATATAATATTGAGCAGAGTTCCCTGTGCTATACAGTAGGTCCTTGTTGGTTATCCATTTTAAATATAGCAGTGTGTACATGTCAATCCCAAACTCCCTAACTATCCCTTCCCTCCCACCCTTCCCCCCTGGTAACCATAAGTTTGTCCTCTAAGTCTGAGAGTCTGTTTCTGTTTTGTAAATACGTTCATTTGTATCATTTCTTTTTAGATTCCGCAAATAAGTGATATCATAGGATATTTCTTTTTCTCTGTCGAGGCAGTTTTTTTTATGGTGGAGACATAGAACTCTGAACCTGAGTTCCTTTGCCTCTTTCCAGACTTAGAAGTCATTGGGCAGATGGTATGGATGTTACAGTTCAGCCAGATACTATAAATGAATGTATGGGGACAAGATTTATTAATAACGAGTGTTCTCAGTCTTCTCCCACTCTTTTACTAGCTAAAGGTGATTGTCTTTCCTCACACAGATTCTTCCCTCCCTTTAGAGAGGAGATTTCTGTGTTTGTCAGCCTGATTCCAGGCTTTTAAAATTATCTAGAATTGGGAAAACTGGTAAAGAAGGATAAGACCAGAAAGATTAGAGGAAAAGGAAAAAAAAGAAGAGGTTAAGAAGAGCTGGATGAGAGTAGGAGAATGAAAGTGTGTGTGTGCCGGGCATACCTAGGTAGTTGGGTGGAGAGAGAGTTTGTTGGGGTGGGGAGATGAAAGAATTGGCAAGAAGAGGAAAAGAAAAGAGACTGACAAAGTTTTGCTTTCAGTTATGGAAGGATTTTCTTTCATGGTCCTTGACAGATGCAAGGAAGGTTTGTAATACTATTCTAATTTTGTTTGGCTGGTGATCCATAGTCCTCTATATGCAGAGACTGGTCTATGTATAGCCCTTGTTCTTATTATATTTTAATAAGTAAACACTAAATATACCTTTCCCCTGCTTCCTCATTAGATTTCTGCCAGTGGTACTGATTATAAAGAATGCTGATCTTTATATCAGACTCAGGAGAAATGGAAAGAATCATGTTCTGTCTTAAGAAAACCATCTGATTGTTCTGCAGTTCTAAAAAAGATATAGAACTTAAAACATATGTATTTTTATTTCATTTACGTATTCAATTCCATAGTTATATGATGTGTGTTTCATTAATAGCTCTTAAAACCGAGGTTCTAAGATGCCATCCCAGCTAAAAGAATTCCAACCAAAGGGGTATGAAATGACATTCTGCCCATATTGCTCAAGAGAATAAATGCCATTTAAGGAGGAAATCAAGAGTTTTTTCTGGATTATTTCACTGGCTGATATGGGGGTTGGTGGGGAAGGGGTAACAACCATGAAGGACTCCTCCTATTTTACAACTTAGATAACTGAGGATGGTGTTGTTTCAGTAAGATATGAGTGTGGGAGAAACACAGTTTAGGGAGGTAGAAGAGATGGTGTTTGGAGTTGTTGGGCTCCCTGTGCTTGTGAATATATAGATTTGGGCTTAGGGGATGCTTGAGTGGAAAATATTGATTTTGAAGTCAGTAACATAATGATTGCAGTAATATACAAAGGAATAAATACGATGATCGAGGGAGAAGTGAATTTGTGGTACAGGAATCATCTTGGCAGAAGACAGAAGGAACAGAATGCTAGAGTGTGGAGAGAGGAAGAGCATCAAGCATCAGGGACTGAAAAAGCATTAAACAGAGCAGAGTATTTCAGGAACTCTGGGAGGAGAGTAGTTTGAATGATCTACTCTGTTCTGCCTCTTTTTTCATTTCTCTGGACTCAAACCATTGCTTAGTTCTACTATACTTAACAGACACCAGCTGGTTGATAGCTCTTCTGATTGTGGCCCACCTGGTGTCTTTGCTCACAAGTGATGGTTTAGAAATCTTGCCAAGGTTCATGTTCAGAGTATCATGAGCTTACCCTCCCGATGTGCAAATGGTTCACTCTGAAGCTTGAGAGAAATGCTCAATGAAATGGTTACTTTCTGATAACTCCCCCCTTTGCCTGACCCTCACCACAAAATAATCTCTCTGTAGCCCCATTAAATCCCTCAGTCACTTCAACCATTAGTTCCACTGATTCTCCACACTTATGGTTTCCTCTTAAAATTATGTTCAATTTGTCTTATCTTCAGTGAGAGGTTCTTAACTCTGCCTGCACCTGGGGAGACTTTAAAATACTGATACTCAGGTCATATCTAAGACCAATTTAATCAGAATCTCTCAGAATAGTGCCTGGATACTGGTATTACTTAAAGGTCCCTCAGAGATTCTAAGGCATAGTTACGATTGAGAACCAGTTTCTTAAACCTTTGCGTGGACGAAGTTCTAAGTTATACATCCAGATAGTGACCCTATCCTTGACTAGATAAAACTGGCTATTGACCATCTTGCTCTTCAGGAATGAAAATATAGCATCACATATTCTGAATTTGAGGAAGTACCCTTTCCATATATCAATAAAACGGGGGAAAAAAAAAAAGAACAGAGGAAACACCCTCTGAATGCAGTTGTTATATTGATCTCAAGTTGGTACACTGCTTAGAAGAAGCTGAGCTCACGGAACAAGATGTTCTTGCCTGAATAAATCTTTGGCTTCCTGAATTCCTGCTGTCTTGTGGACATCCTTGTACTATTTCACCTCTGTTCTAGGGTGATGCTATTCAAGCTTTAAAAATCATTTTTTCCACCAAACAATCTTTTTAAATGAAATTTTGTGCAGAAGCTGAATGTAAAGTGTACTTGCTCTAGTTGAGGCAAGGATGTGGGAAGTTTTCACTCGGCTATTGGCTCCTCCTGAGCTGCCCTGAGGCACTTTTGCTAACCCTAGGGTTACCAGAAACACAGATTGAAAATCACTATTTTAAGGTGATAACAGCAATATAGAGGACCAAAGAGCAAAAGATAACATTAGACAGAATGACCTGGCCTGTAGCAAAACAAGGCCACTTTCACTGAGTAGTTATGAAAGGATCCCAATCTAAAATGGAATTGGAGGATGTGAGATGCGTAATCTCATGCATGCACCCTCAGAAGAATGGAATTTAAGAACTGAGAGACTGATTTCCCATAAATACCTGACTTCCAGAAGACCCAAGACTTATCTTCTGACCAATCAACATCTGCTAAGAATCTCTTCCCATCCACAAACCAATGAATTTACTCCTTGGACTCCAGACTTTTCCCTCTTTACACTCCATGCTCATAAATACCGCCCACCCCAAATCCTTAGTGGACTTGACTGTAGCTTGCTACAGCATGCGTTTCCCGAATTGCATTTCCTCTGCTATCCCTGAATAAACTCAGTTTCTGGTAATTAGACTTTGCCTCAGTTTACCTCTTTATTTAGGTTGACATAGTCAAGGCTATAGCACCCAATATGCTCAGTGGGAATGCTAGGTGTAGGAGAGGCATCAAAGAAAGGAAACAAATGCAAGAAAAGTAGAGGAGGATAGCAGGGTAGTGTGAAGATTGAAAAATCACATCGTGAGAGATACAATTGAAAGAACTGGAAATGTTTAGTTTGAAGAGAAAAAATGTGGTAGCTCTTCAGATATTTTTAGGACTGTCATGCGTAAGCAGGAAAGAAGCAACTCTGTGGCTGCAGAAAGTAGAACATGCACCATTGGGTGGTAAGAAGCTTCAAGGGAAAATTAAATTTGGTTCAATTCAAGAAGTAAGTTTCTCACAGACAGACTCACAGACATAGGAAACAAATTTATGGTTACCAAAGGTGAGAGAGAGGGAGGGAGGGACAAATTAGGTATATGGGATTAACAGATACAAACTACTGTACATAAAATAGATAAGCAACAGGGATTTACTGTATAGCACAGGGAGTTGTATTCAATATCTTGTAATAACCTATAATGGAATATAATCTGAGAAAAAAGAACCTGAATCATTTTGTTGTACACCTGAGACTAACAATATTGTAAATAAAATACAAAAAAAGTTTCTAATATTATAATGGGCCCTGCTTCAGAAGTTAGCAACTTCCCAGTGCCTGGAGATGTTGAACCATTTGACTAGATGACAAAGTCATTTGTTTACTCCTTCCAACCCTCTTTCCGTCTCTCACACACTCGAAGGTTTACATTAAGTAAAATTATAATTTTCATCAAATAAAATTAAAATGTGAGTACCTGGAACTTCCCTGGTGGTGCAGTGGTTAAGAATCCCCTTGCCAATGCAGGGGACATGGGTTCGAGCCCTGGTCCGGGAAGATCCCACAGAGCAGCTAAGCCTGTGCACCACAACTACTGAGCCTGCACTCTAGAGCCTGCGGGCCACAACTACTGAAGTCCACGCGCCTAGATCCTGTGCTCTGCAACAAGAGAAGCCACTGCAATGAGAAGCCCGTGCACTGCAATGAAGAGTAGCCCTTGCTCCCCACAACTAGAGAAAGCCCGCGTGCAGCAACGAAGACCCAATGCAGTCAAAAAAAAAAAAAAATTGAGTACCTATGTATGCCACACTGTGACAGGAAGGGGGCAGGCACAACCTTTAAAAGAATGACAGCCATTGAGGACATGACAAAAACTAGTTAGAACCAACTAGTTCCAAGATGGCAGACGATTGACTTCCACTAGACCTTGAGCCTCAGTATACACTCACTGTAATACATCAGCAGGCTAAATGACACACCCCCAGGCACCAAGACAGTTCTGAGGCCATTCCATAAAAGGCCAGAAAGTAGGTGGTGGTCCATTCCTGGAAATCTCTGCCTCCTTCCCCAAAATAGTTGGAATAAGCCTCCTACTCATTAGCCTGTGAAATTACCCACCCCTATAAAAAAATGACACCCCCATACCCTAGCACCTCTCTCGCCTTCCGAGATGGCCCACACTCTCTCTTTGGAGTGTGTTTCTCCCATAGCCTCTCACCTTCCGAGATGGCCCGCACTCTGTCTATGGAGTGTGTATCTCCCTGAATAAACCTTTCACTTTACTATGGCTCGCTCTTCAATTCTTTCCTGCTCGAAGCTAAGAACTGACGCTCGGTGGCGTCCCAGGGACTCGTCTGGGACCTGGAATGTGACCGTCCTCTCCGGCCCCACTTTCTTTCCTGCAACAACACAAGTGGTTCCTAACTGCAGTGTTGACAGAGAGATACATCACAATTAGCTGTGAAGTGTCTCACCAGAAATCAGTTTCTATTAATGTAGTACTAAAGCTTGTAAATGATTTGCTTTAAAATGAATGACACATTAGAATGGATTCAGTGTAGTACCTATACCACGGTCATTTTCTGCATTCTGTGGTAAATATTTGAATTAAAGAAAGAGATGTGGGTTGTTTGCTAAAGTGTCTAAAGTTAATTATAACCTTTGTCATAACAAATAATTATAACTTAAAGTAAGTGACCAATACTGACTAGCTATCCCAGGTCTGATAAATAGAATTTTTATTATTAATGTCTGCTTAGATTCTTTTGTTGAGGTTGTAAGAAGTCTACTAAATATACATACAACAGTATCTTTTTAAAAAGAAACTTAGGGCTTCCCTGGTGGTGCAGTGGTTGAGAGTCCGCCTGCCGATGCAGGGGACATGGGTTCGTGCCCCGGTCCGGGAAGATCCCACATGCCGCGGAGCGGCTAGGCCCGTGAGCCATGGCCGCTGAGCCTGCGCTTCTGGAGCCTGTGCTCCGCAACGGGAGAGGCCACAACAGTGAGAGGCCCGTGTACCACAAAATAAATAAATAAATAAAAAGAAACTTAAACTTTCCCTGAATCAGAGCATCGAATTTGTTAGTTTCCTGTGTTGTGGAAGAGAATCCACTAGATGGTACTGTTACATAAATGATCATACTTGGAACAATACATTGAAATTTTCTTCATTAAACAACTGCTCACTGAAATATTTTGTTTTTCAACTCAAACTATGCCAACTTGATTAATAGTGTAGCTTGGTCTAGAGTGAGGAAGTAAATTGTCACTATTAGGATTTATGGTAAGTTCCTTGCAAAATAAATAAGTAAGGTAATCAATTAGTAGTCTTCTAGCAGTTTGTATGCATGGAAAATTTTGCATCGCAACATGCTATATTTTGTATTTGAAAATGACCTCCTTTCAGAAACACATTTTGGTGCTTATGAGAAGGAAATTGCATTTGGTATGCATTTAAAATTTCCTGATTTATAGATGGCAATTTATTGACTATTTGGTGTTCACAAAGTTTTGCCAGGAAATCAACTACTAATCTGGGAAAGTCTAAACATTACACACTATGCAATTAGAAGCAGATTTGATTTAATGGAGCAGCTACATGGAAGCCTCCTTGTACTATTTCCATGGAGTTCATGCTCTGGAATCTACCTTGGAGTTGGGCCATTTAAAAGCAAGCCATTTTGATACCTAAGTATCCTTGGAAGTAATCCAAGATGAACCTGCTTCATATAGAGTTCACTTTATAGTATCGTTATAACAGAATGAATCTCCAGATCACCAAAGTATGAATTACATATGGAGAGTTCAAAGGCTTGAATGGAAAAGATAATTCTATATTTGTATTAAAATCAGCAATTAAATATATCATCAGTAAAGTCACTACAATTATCTAAATACTGGGAAATGTACTTATAGTGAGTTATAATACAGTGAGTAAGATAATATTACATTTTTCCTTTAAGCTAAGTCCCTCTAATTTAGGGGTTCTTAACTTGGTCCTTGGACCCTTGAGTGTGCATGGATAGAAAATAGGGGTCTAGGAACTTTGAATGGAAAAACCACAGTTAACTAAAATTCAGCATTTTCTCTAATTGCAAATGTAGACAACAAATTATGGAAGTATAATCAGAACCCGTGCTTTCGACATCAACAGAAGTAACAGTTATCTCCATATCACATTACAGTTGTAGCATCTTGAAATATTTTTCTGATTCATCACTACTTTAAAGTTATGGTGATTATTAGACTGTTGGATCTTAAGATGTTAATAAATGAGTTTAGAAATATTTTAATTACCATATTTTAGTATAATTATTGTCCTTTATAATCCTATATATTTTACTTTATGCATTTAGAAATATTATTCTGACAAGCAGTTCATAAGTTTTACACCAGACCACCAAAGGGGTCTCTAATACAAAAATGTTCAGAAACCTTGCTCTAAATTGTGCTTTGAGATAGGACATTCTGTAAAAGCTGCACATCGTTTCTTTTCCTTAAAAAAAAAAATAGCATCCTTTGGACTGTACCATTTAAGGGTACTGAATAACCTAGAGGGTGGGTGACCTTGAATAGTATCAGAATCAATGATTATCCTTCCATTTAGCTATAGGAATTTAGAAGGTAGCTATTTCAAGTAAGAGAATACTCAGGATTTCAAAATTTGTCAGAAAGTAAAACTTTTAAAATGCAGAGCAGTAGATTCTCTACTTTCTGTGGCAAATGGAATTGAGAATTGAAATAAATAGTGAGGAACCTGGTTTCTTAGTACTCACTTCCCCTGACACAATTCAGGGGTTGAGAGACTAGACTGATGATTAAGTTCTCATTTAACACACAGGTCCTGGTAACCTCAATAAATTAAGGAACATTTAAGAAACAGGAAGAGGGGCTTCCCTGGTGGCACAGTGGTTGAGAATCTGCCTGCTAATGCAGGGGACACGGGTTCGAGCCCTGGTCTGGGAAGATCCCACATGCCGCGGAGCAACTAAGCCCGTGAGCCACAACTACTGAGCCTGCGCATCTGGAGCCTGTGCTCTGCAACAACAGAGACTGCGATAGTGAGAGGCCTGCGCACCACGATGATGAGTGGCCCCCACTTGCCACAACTAGAGACAGCCCTCGCACAGAAATGAAGACCCAACACAACACAAAATAAATAAACAAATAAATAAATAAATAAAATTAAAAAAAAAAAAAAAGAAAAGAAACAGGAAGAAAATTTCTACCAGGAAACGAATTAAAAGTTTGTGTGGTAAAAAATACAATACAATATCCTAAAACTATAAAATTGAGAAGAAAATCAAACTATAATGAATAACAATAGTAATTTCAAATTATTTGAATTTGGTAGACTCATCAGTAAATGTTATATCTGTAGACACACTTCTTACAGACATAGTAACTACCAGTTGTGACTAATACCTTAAATGTGTCTCCTTACACATTGCCCACTTTTAATTCCCATTTAACTATGAACCTTGGCAAAGGTTTATGTGACTAATATGTCCAGTGTATTCTCCCAATTCTTGCTAAAAATGTCAGTTTAGATTAAACAGTATATTTAAAGAGAATTTTAAGAACTCAGAGGAATTGAGGGAAGAAGTGAGAGATTTATTATTTGTCTACTTGGTAGAAAACACTACAGCACTTTTCCTCAGTCTTGTAAAGGCTTTTACATTTTATTTGTTAGATGTGAATGATAGTCTCTGTGTTTAAAGAATGACTGATGGTGCTAAGTGCTCCTCATTCTGCACCATTTACCAGTGGGAAAGTTAGAGCTTCTGGGTGTGGGGTCAGTGCCCTTCATCTGGAAGGATTTTTTGCTGGAGGAATCCAGGCATGAATGCGTAAATACATGAATGCAGGCTCATGCCTGTTATTTTGTTTTAGGAGGCCTCCCGTTCATCTGCATGTGGAAAATCAGCAGGTCTGCTGCTAGGGCCCTGACCTCTCTCCTGCTCAGCTAATGGCTCACTCACTGGGAAGAACTGTTTCTGCTCCCTCAGGCTTTTCCTTCATCTCTCTTAGAAGCTTGTCTCCTCCGTGCCTCAGTGGCACCACTGTTCCTCTGACATTGCACCTCAGAATCAGTGTTAACTTTTTATTTATGCCACTCTGTGCACTCAGTCCTTAGATCTTGATCAGATAGGGGTTTTCCACTTCTTAACCTATATTGCCATGTTAATTCTCCAGTCCCTGGTCATCTCTGACCTCACATGATATATAAAATGTGACTCTAGACCAATGGAACTGATTTTCCTTTGTGGCTTCTAGAATTCAATCTTATCACATTAGCTTAGAGTCATACCCTGCATCATTTCCCCTTCGTTAATCTCTTTTCATTCAGTACTAAATGGATTGCCAGCCATCTTGATTGTCACTGAGATTATGTGACAATTATGATTATTTTAATCCCTTAAATTCTTCAGTGGTTCTCTGTTTTTCTCTTCTTTATTAATGTGCTAGCTGCAGTCAACATTTGTCAATATTATTTTCTTCATATCCAAAGATACACTTTCCTGTTCTTTCTGTACCCCTCAGAAGTCTTTCATCTGTAAGCCATTGTTTAAGCTTTCTCCAATATCTTATTTCCATAATAGTCTAGAAACATGACCTCATATTCCAGATTTTAATCTGTACCTTTTATAAAATCTTTCTCAATTATTTAGAAGAAAATGCAGGCTAAAAAGCCTCAACCAGATAGGGTATTTCTCCTCAGTGCTAACACTTCTGTTACATACAAATGAGGGTTCATAATTGCAGCCATTTCAAGAAAGGATTAAGTCACCTATAAGTGTTTGAGTGGTGGCCTCTTCATGTGCAACTGGCCCTACCCCATGAAATATTTTATCAAAAACTACAAAGGTGGTTTCTGAAGCTAAAGTTAAATCTTGTGAAGTTGAGCAACAGAACACATCCACTGGGTTGGCTAGCAAGGAATCATTCTTTTCATACACTCTTAATCTTTAATAGCTTCTCTACATCCAGTTAGACAAATAATTCAACAGTGAAAGGATGTGGAATTTTGGAAAAATTTTGAAAACATTTTGGTTAAAGTGTATTTTCAGGGCTGATGTCTTAGCTCAGACTGCTCTAACAAAATGTTATAGACCAGGCAGCTTAAACAAAAGACATTTATTTCTCAGTTCTGGAAGTTGGGAAGTTCAAGATCAGGGTGCCCGCAAATTTGGTTCCCAGGGAGAGCTGCTCCCCGTCTTACAGAAAATCACTGCCTTGTTGTGTGTTCACATGGCCTTTCTCTCAGTCTTCCTATTATTATAAGGACATTAATCTCATCGTGAGGGTGGGACCTAATTTAAACCTAATCACCCCAAAGGCCTCATCTCCAAACACTACCACAGAGGATGTTAGGGCTTCAACATATGAATTTTGTGGGGACACAAGCAAAATTTACTATGGGCACATAATCAGCAGGACCCAGTGCAAGATGAAAATGTGAAGGAGCCCTTGTTTAAAAGCAAGAAAAGGGAATTCCCTGGTGGTCCAGTGGTTAGGACTCCACGCTTTCACTGCCAAGGGTGGGGGTTTGATCCCTGGTCTGGGAATTATGGACCCTGCAAGCCGTGAGGCGTGGTCCCCCCCCCCCAAAAAAGAAAAATACCCAAGAAAAAAGTGCCATTGGAGGTACTAAAATATAAAACTTTCCCCTTCTGCAGTGTCTCTTGACCTGTCATAGTGTCTTTTTCTTGCTACGTAATGTCACAGTCCCTTGAGCATGGGGATACTTGTTGGTTGAGTGCAGATCCTCACAGGTGCCTGGGACCGCACTACTGGCTGCCAGGCTCCCCTTCTTGTCAGTACTAGACCTCCAGGGGAGATCAATCTCCCTTTCCCATGGGATTGCTACCTTAACCAGCAGTGGACAGGTGATCCCTGAGTAATCACTCAGGGTGTATGTGTCACACTGGAATGTGCTAGGTACCTGGATAAGGGGTGAATGAGAAGGTTGCCCTCCTTGTCTCCTGCTAAGCTTGCTGTGGTGCTGCCAGCCTGGAAAGGGGATGGCCACCACCATGCCCTTCCCTGAGAAAAGGGTGTGTGCCCTCTTGTACGCATCACCCTGAAGTCCCCCCATGCCTACACCCTGGCCCACTGGGAGGTTGAGTGGGGCCCAGAACACCATGGAGTCAGGAGATGGGCAGCTGAAAACCCATCCCAGGGAGGCAGGGGGCAGCAGGACTGCCCCTAAGCCAGGCCTCCAGACCCCCAGGCACATGCTGCATTGTCCCATTGGACTTCACTTACACAATACAAATTCAAAGGTAAAATTATTAAGAACTTTAAGATAAAGACTGCAGTGCCTTGAACTCCAAACAGGGGGCCCTTCTGGATGTGTGCCTCTGTGCTACTGTACTGGTCACACGCCCATAGAGGCGGCCTTTCGTGCAATCCTTGAGACATGGCTGTTATGTAGTATAGTGTTTAAGATCAAGCTAGTAAATCTTCTAAGAATTGGAAGGATAGCATAACACTGTATCATTCCTCGTGAAAGGCTATGCCCCATTAATTGTCTCTGAACCCCATAGTATCCACTAAATTAGCATATGTGAAAAGGTTATTCATTGAACATTGATACATCAAGACAGTGAACCAACAACAGGATATAATCCAAAATTACATATGTTATCAAGGAGCATTCATCTAGCGGTATAATTTATACTTTAGACAGACATTTCCATTTTGCACACATGTGTTCCCATATTGGAGGCTCTCTTTACAAAGGTACCACTTAGATTATTTTTCCTCTGATAAATTGATCAGTATTTAGGAAGGAGGAGCATTCACAGATAGAATCCACAAGGAGGAGTTCTGAACTCATTTAAGCATCAGGATTTGCAGTTTCTATCTCAGAGTGTATTCACGAGTAAGATTGTCTTGAAGTAATGTAATTAGTTCCAAGGCAGAGTTTTATCAGCTGAGTCTTTGGGGAATGGTAATGTGTAAACTCTTATTAAAATGTTGTGGTGGGAGAGGGCACAATTCTGCATAAGTCAAATTAGACAGGTGCAAACAAAACCAAAGGCTTCCTGCCCTTGGGATTATTTGTTCTTTGGTTGAAGATACATATCATGTTGTGGATTCTCATCCGTGTTAAGAGATAGCAAGGAAAGAGTATGGACTTCTTTTAGTTTACAGTTAGCTCTGACAAATAGAGATATAAACCATGCAGCTCTCAGAATATGGTATTTTTCCCAGGGCATCTCTGGGGGGTGGGGTGGGCAGGGAAAGTTACTGAGTTATGTTTCTGTATATTGAGTTCTCATATCAGGAAAGCATGAATTAAAGTGTATTGTGGGATGTCTTGTACAAATATAAATAAATGGATACATAAACAGTATACTGTAAACAGATGAGACAAAGCAATAGAAATGAAGGCTTATAAAGTGTATTGGATTGTAGACTTTGTTTTCCTGTCTCTATTTTTAATCTATATAAAGCCTCCTAGTCTCTTGAGCCAGCTGGAGAAATTAAGAGTAAGTGTCATATTGAGTCAGGAGTATGTTGGGACAATGGCTGGTGAAACTTGAAGGGAGGAATCATTCCTTTGATCTTTCTTCTTGGTGCTCCAGCCTGGCTTTGGGATAGGGATATATGTTGATACTTAGTAAAACTTGGCAGGCTCTACCTGGTGTGGCTAAATACTCATGACTTGGTTGGTTCTACACAGCTGGAGAGTTTGGATGATTTTTTTTTACTCTTGTTGTAAGGTTAGTAGAAGTGAATTGGGAAGGAGTGGTATAGTTTGACTGGTACTTCCCCCAAAGAAAGGAAAGTTGGATTAGACTCATAGCGTGAAAAACTAAAGAGGTCTTTCTTGGCAAAATAAAACCACCTACCCTTCTATCACCATTTCTTTACCTTGCTTTTATTTTTCACCATCTAGCTTTGTGTTGTGTATTTATTTGCTTTTAATGTGTTCCCCCCACTAAAATATAAGTGTCATTCTGAGGACACGACTTTGATTTGGTTTAGATTTATCCTTAGAGTGTAGAACTGTGCATGGCACAAAGTAAGTAGGTGCTCAATAATTATTTGTGAAATTAATGAATCAATGAGTGTAATGTCACATGATTTATCTTTTTAAATCATATTTTATCATCTTTTGATTGAGATCAAAATCACGATGTTGTAATGCTGCTCCTCCTTTGATATTGGGAAATAGGGAAATTCTCAACGTTAACTAGGCTGATAATTAAGGTTTCCTCTACTGAGGGAGCCTCCTATATCTCCCTACTTGAAGTGGGGGCCTGCAGATCAGCAGCACGTGGGGCCCCCAACCCAGTGTTATTGAATCAGAATCTGCATTTTCACAAAATGCCCAGGTGGTTTGTATGAATAGTAAAATTTGAATGGGTGACTCCACAGAATGGGCCTTTAACCAGGCATATAATTAGATGAGAAAGTTTGGTTTCTATTTACTCCCGAGCAAAGCAAAAGAAGAAAGGAGGCTGCAAATGGGATGAAATGGAATGTTTTACAGTGCCTTTTACTCTTTCTGCCTTTATATCATCCTAAATACTTCTATATAAAGTCCTTTCAACTATAAATCTTTGTTGGTGCTTTTCATTTCTTTTCCATCTTAATTTTTTTTCCAGGTTTCTTATGTTGTTATAGTTTCATCTACTATGTCATAAGCAAATAGAATGCTTTGTATTTCACATATGAATGCACTTCTTTCAAATAATGGCCTGTTCTAAAAAATCTTATCTCTCTGTGTATAAATATTTTCTTCCTCAGCTTTCTTAGATGTCAAGAAAAACGTCCATATTATAAGTGAGATTCTATCCTTCAAGCAACATTTTATAAAGGATCCTTTTTCATCTTTGGACCATTGCTTACAGCAGTGCCCTCCTTGGGCCTGGGGTCTCTTCTTTAGTGGCTTTTCAAGTATTAACTGACAGTGCTTGAGTGAGAGTTATGTTCAGAAACTAGGTGCTGTGTATTTTAATAAACATTACCTGAACTGTATCCTCAGGAATGGTTAACTTCTTTTTTTTTTTTTCTGCGGTACGCGGGCCTCTCACTGTTGTGGCCTCTCCCGTTGCGGAGCACAGGCTCCGGATGCGCAGGCTCAGCGGCCATGGCTCACGGGCCCAGCAGCTCCGCGGCACGTGGGATCTTCCCGGACCGGGGCACGAACCCGTGTCCCCTGCATCGGCAGGTGGACTCTCAACCACTGTGCCACAAGGGAAGCCCAGGAATGGTTAACTTCTAATGGATATAATTGAGAGTCAGACAGAAGGTCACTCTTAGAGATTAGGGACAGGAAAATGCCAATAGTGGTTTAATTTTTTTTTTTTTTTAGTTACAAATGTCCTGGGTCAGCATTTTAAGATTTTTGTGTTAAGTGTTAATACATAGAATAAACTATCTTCCTTCCCCCATTGCTACCATCTTATCTCCACATTGAAATTAGTTTCCTTGATGAAGGAAAGTTTACTTTATAATTTCCTCTGTGGGGTATCTAACACAGTATTGTGCACTTCATAGTGTTCAATACAAATTCATGATTTGAAATTTGAAAAAAGAAAGAATTAGCTGCAAATAGAATTGTGAATAAGCAAAAGATCTAATAAGACAAATAAGCCATGCATTTAGTAGACAGAAGCACAAATCGAAAGGGTGGTTTATGGTGTTTTCTATGGACATTTTAAAGTTGCATGAATCACTATAATTAGCAATCATTAGAAATGTTTTACATTGTATAGCCAAAATATCTTTATTTTTAATATGTATTTAGAGTTAACTATAGGACTGGTTATCTGTTTTCTTTTGGAAGCTATATTCGTGCATTCATCTAGGTAAAAATTGATAATGCCAAGATAGCATCATTTTGCTTCATTCATATTCCCTAGTGATGATCATATCATCTTTCTTCAGCTGAATAACAAAAACCAGTTTCTTTGTTCCGTCTTGAAAGGTGATATGAAATGAACTCAGCCTGCCTTTGTTTGTCTATATCCTGTGCCGAATTAGTCTTAGTGAATAATATAAAGTCAGGACAGGCTCCCTTTTCTAGCTTTTGGTGGTGCTGACATACACAGAAACACAGTGCTTTATATTTTGCAGGTTTAAGAGAATACTATGTAGAGTACAGCCTCACAAAAATAAGGTTATAATAGTATGCAGTAAATTAAACAATGCTGACATGGATGTGATAAGATATAGGTAGGCAACATCAAACTGTTAGGCTTACTGTTGTAGTTTATTTTTGAACTGATGCAAAATGTAAAGTACCCAATTTTCATGTCATTGGATTCTATTCTATTCTAACTCGCCCCCCACCCAACCCTGTTTCATCAGGTCCTTAGTTATGTTCCAGTTTAACCCTGCCTGTGCTTACTATTTATGTTAGGTATATTATGTATAATTATAGATACAAAGTTTGACCCAATTACACTTTGGGGCTGATAAGAGAAAATCCGTGATGTAAATGAAACTCTTTGGGGCAAGTTTTCATTAAAAACAAGTCCCAAAGCTATAGCAGAGGAAAAGCTATTTGAATTTAGTTTTTCCTTTTCCTCTTCCTCTCTGTATTTACTTTTTCACTGCTGAGAAATAAGAAAGATCAAAAACAAGTGTGTTTGAATTGCTTTTTCCCCACCTGGTATGGTAAAATCAAAAACCAAAATATCAAGGATCACAAAGGGATGAAAGGGCTTGGTACCTCCTAAGCCAAAGAGAATAGGAGGGGGCCTGGTGATGTAACTTAGGGTCAGGAAGGAAAGAGATGGTCTTTTAGTATAATATGATCTAGGAGATCACTTCCACATTAGTGGAGTAAGAACCTTTGAAAATCCGCTCCTCTATAAAAAACAATGAGAACATTGACAAAAATTATCAAAATCAACATTTTCAGAACTCTGGAAATTAATCAAAGGCTTGCAATAATCTGAGGACCATTTATTCAAGAAAAATGTTTAAATGTTGGTAAGAACAGTGAGTTTTGTGGTGTTTTGATTTTGCCGTATCCTATCCCCCTCTAACTGGCCTTGAAATCATGGTAGCCAAGAGAATCAACAGCCTAGTAGTTACTGGGAGGAACAGAACAGGTTTGAAGATTCTTAAAAAACCCCATTCCCAGATAATTGTCATCATATGGCTTGTCTGTCAGTTCCCTGGAAACCTCCTTGGCAGGGCTTGTCTTTATATGACCTAACTGGTTCAATGCTAACAGCCTTTTCCTCTGAAGCATTTGTTGAATATAATCAACGGCAATTATTTAGAATTGCAGCTGCCTGATGTGGTGATAATATTTGGGCCACACAGGAACCTGGTCAAAAGCTTAAAAGGAAAAGCTGGGTAATGAGATGTTCATAGGGGTCTTTAAAAAGATCTGACATATTCCTGGGAATCTAGAAGGCCACACACATGCAGAGCTGTGTGCGTGTCTAGGAATAACCTGAGAAGGCTCTTATGTCCCACTTCTGGTTGACCTGAAGTTCTGCTCAAGCAGGAAGTGAAGACTAAGGTAGTAAACTACCTGCCAGGCATTGAAGGCATAACCCACACAGAACCCCTTAGCAAATGCTAGGAGACTTATTGGTTCTAGACATTTAAGAAAATCTGTATCCAATTGTTAGCTGGTCCAAAGCTAACTGAGCAGAGACATCAGTGTCCACACCTGACAAACAATACAGATTTTTATAGAATTAGTCCAGGAAACCTGTTAAATAAACAGCAACAGCAAAAAACCTTGGGGAGAAGATCGGAGTTTCAGAGTTGCCATATTATTTAAAATATTTAGTTTTTGCCATAATATATTATTTCAAGGCATGCAAAGAAAAGGAAAGTATGGCCCAGGAACAGAGGGGTAACAAATCAATAGTAATTGACTCTGAGGAAGCTCAGATATTATTAGAACACCATAAATTACTAGATAGACTTTAAATCAGTTGTTATAAATATGTTCAAAGCGCTAAAGGAAACTTTGTCTACAGAATTAAAGAAAAGTCTGGGAGTAATGTCTTGTCAAATAGAGAATATCAATGAAGAGGTAGAAATTATAAAAAAGGAATAGAATATCTGGAGTTGAAAAGTACAGTAATTGAAATTAAAAAAAAAAAATCACTTGAGCTCAACAGCAGATTTGACCTGGCAGAAGAAAGAATCAGAAAACTTGGAAATAGGTCAACTGAGATTTTATGGTCTGACAAACAGAAAGAAAAAAAAATAAGAATAAATAGAGCTTCAGAGATATGGGGAGACCATGAAATATCCATATATCAACAAATGCGTAATGGGAGTACCAGAAGGAGAGGAGAAGGAAAAAGGGGCTGAAAGAATGTTTAAGGAAATAATGTCCAAAAACTTACCAAATTGATAAAAATTATTAATCTCCACATCCAAAAAGTTTAACAGGGTCCAAGTGGAGTAAATCCAAGGAGATCCACATCTAGACACATCCTAATCAAACTCTTGCAAGACAAACACAAAGAGAGACTACTGAAAGTAGTGAGAGAAGCAGCTCATCACACACAAGAGGTGTTCAATATGAGTAACAGCTTATTTCTTAGAAGAAACCAGGGATGCCAGGAGGCAGTGGTATGACATATTCAATGTGGTGAAATAAATACTGAGAGAACTTGTTGCTAGCAAGCCTGTCATACCAGAAATACTAAGGGGATCCTTTAGGTCAGCAGTCCCCCACCTTTTTGGCAGCAGGGACTGGTTTCGTGGAAGACAATTTTTCCATGGACTAAAGGTGGGTGGCTGGTTTTGGGATGATTCAAGCACATTACATTCATTGTGCTCTTTATTTCTATTATTATTACATTGTAATATAAAATGAAATAATTATGTAACTCACCATCCTGCAGAATCAGTGGGAGCCCTGAGCTTGTTTTCACTTGACATTCACTGATAGGGTTTTGATATGACTCTGCAAGCTATTGATTTATTATGGTCTCTGTGCAGTCAGTGATGAGCTACTAATGATGATCTGTATTTGCAGCCACTCCCCAGCGCTAGCATCACTGCCTCAGCTCCACCTCAGATCATCAGGCATTAGATTCTCATAAGGAGTGTGCAACCTAGATCCCTCACATGTGCAGTTCACAGTAAGGTTCTCACTCCTATGAGAATCTAATGTCGCCGCTGATCCGACAGGAGGTGGAGCTCAGGCAGTAATGCAAGTGATGGGGAGTGGCTGTAAATACAGATGAAGCTTCACTCGCTTGCCCACTGCTTACCTCCTGCTCTGCGGCCCAGGGGTTGGGGACCTCTGCTTTAGGTTAAATAAAAGGACCCTGGAAACTAACTTGAATCCACATGAAGAAATAAAGGGCACTGGTGAGGGAAATGATAAAGATTAGAGATTTAGAAATAAAAGGGGCAGAGACTAGAAATGTAATAGAGAAATCAATGAAACGGAATTTTTTTTATAAAGATCAAGAAAATTGACAACCTTTAGCTAGACTGACCAAGAAAAAAAAGCAGACTCAAATTACTAAAGCCAGATATGAAAGAGAAGTCACTACTGACCTTAAGGAAATGCAATGATTATAAGGGAATACATAAATGACTATATCCTAACAAATTAGATAGCTTAGATGAAATGGACAAATTCTTAAAAAGACACAAATTACTGAACTGACTCAAGAAGAGAAAGAAAATTGGAAAATACTTATAACAAGTAAAGTGATTAGACATTTAGTTTAAAAACTTTCCACAAAGAAAAGTTCAGGCCCATGTGGCTTCACTGGTGGATTCTGCCAGATGCTTAAAAGGAATGAATACCACTCCCTTACAAATTAAAATATAGAAGAGCGAACACTTTCTATGGTAGGCTAAAAAATAGCCACCCCCCCCCACCACAAGATATTCATGTCCTAATCCCTGGAACCTATAAATGTTACCTTTTAGGTAAAGTCTTTACAGATATGATTAAGTTAGGAATCCTGACACCAAGGTAGAGATTATTCTAGATTACATCAGCCCAATGCAGTCATAAATGTCTTCATTAAAGAGAGGAAGAGGGAGGGAGATTTTAAACACAAGAGAAGAAGTCAATGTGACGATAGAGGCAGAGATTAGAATGGTGCAGCCACAAGTCAAAGAATACTGGTAACTACTTGAAGCTGAAAGAGGTGGGGAATGGATTTTCCTTTAGAGTTCCCAGAGTGAGCATCTGCCAACATCTTGATTTTAACTCAGCAAAACTGCTTTTGGACTTTTGACCTCTGAAAGTTTAGGAGAATAAGTTTTTGTTGTTTTAAGCCACCTGTGTTGTGATAATTTTTAACAGCAGCTATAGGAAACCAGTATACTTCCCAACTCATTTTGTGAAGCTGGTATTATCCTGGTGCTAAAACTGGACGGAGACACAGAAAAAAGAAAACAAAGACTGATATCCCATGTGGATATAGATACATAAATCCTCAGCAAAATACTAGCAAATTGAATCCAGTAATATAAAAAAAAAATCATACAACATGACCAAGAGGGATTATCTCAGGAATGCAAGTTTGGTTTAATATCTGAAATCAATGAATTATAATATATTAATAGAATAAAGAACAAAACCCACTAATCAACTCTCTAGATGGAGAAAAACATTTTGACAAAAATCCAGTACACTTTAATGATAAAAACTCTCAGAAAAATAGGATTAAAGGGGAATTTCCTTAAACAGATAAAGGATAACCATGAAGAAACCACAGCTAACATCATATGTAATGGCAAAATGCTGGACACGTTCCTCTTAAGGTCATAAGCAAGACAAGAATGTCTGCTCTTGCCATTTCCTTTTTTTAATAGATTTTTAAATTATTTATTTATTTATTATTTATTTATTTTGGCTGTGCCAGGTCTTAGTTGCAGCATGCGGGATCTTTAGTTGCAGGCATGTGGACTTATTAGTTGCGGTATGTGGACTCTTAGTTGCAGCATGCATGCAGGATCTATTTCCCCAACCAGGGATCGAACCCGTGCCCCCTGCATTGGGAGCATGAAGTCTTACCCACTGGACCACCAGGGAAGTCCCTGCTCTTGCCATTTCAATTTGACATTGGATTGGAAGTTCTAGGCAGGGTAATTAGGCAAGAAAAAGAAATAAAAGACATCTAGCCTTTTGGCCAGAACTGCCATCTTCCAGTAATTTGCCAACATGACCAACACAGAAGGAAAGAGGAGAGGCACCCACTCGCTATATGTTCTCTAGGTCTTTTAGAAAATATGGAGTTATTCCTTTGGCCACATACATGCTAGTCTATAAGAAAGGTGACATTGTTAGACATCAAGGGAATGGACACTGTTTAAAAAGGAATGCCCCACAAATGTTATCATGGCAAAACTGGAAGAATCTATAACGTGTCCCCAGCATGCTGTTGGCATTGTTGTAAACAAACAAGTTAAGGGCAAGATTCTTGCCAAGAGAATTACTGTACATATTGAGCATATTAAGCACTCTAGGAGCTGAGATGGCTTCCTGGAACATGTGAAGGAGAATGATCAGAAAAAGAAGGAAACCAAAGAGAAAGGTACTCGGGTTCAACTGAAGCACCAGCTTGCTCCACCTAGAGAAACACACACTGCGTGGCTTGTGGAGTCTTAGTTTGACGGCAGTGAAAGCACCAAGTCCTAACCACTGGACTGACAGAGAATTTCCTGGAGAAGCTCACTTTGTAAGAGCCAATAGAAAGGCCCTGAGCTGCTGAAACCCAATGAATTCATGGCATGACAGGTCTAAAAAAAATAAAAGATCTCTGGACTGTAAAAATGTTTTTCTTAACTGAGTTAAAGTGTGGTGTCCACACCCCCAAAGAAATATTTAAAGCATACTTTGTATCCTAAAAATGAATGAATGAATGAGCGAATGAATAAACAAATAAATGATATCCAGATTGGAAAGGAAGAAGTAAAACTACATCACACCATATACTAAATTTAACTCCAAATGGATCAAAGGCCTAAATGTAAGAGCTAAAACTATAAAATTCTTAGAAGAAATCATATGAGTAAATCTTTGTGTCTTTGGATTAAGTAATGGTTTCTTAAGTATGACACCAAAAGTACAAGTGACAAAAGAAAAAGATAGACAAGTTGAACTTCACCAACATGAAAAGCTTTTGTGCTTCAAAGGGCACCATCAAGAAATTAAAAAGATAACCCACAGAATGGGGGGAAATATTTGCAAATCCTATTTTGATATAGGGACTAATATCCATAATATAAAATTATCTCCTATAACTTAAAATGACATGACAAATAACTCCCCAAAAAATTAGTAAAGGATTTGAACAGATATTTTTCCAAAGAATATATACAAATATCCAATAAGAACATGAGAAGGTGCTCAATGTCTTTAATCATTAGGGAAATGCAAATTGAAACTACAGTGAAATACCACTTCTCACTCACTAGGATGCCTATACTAATAATTTAAAAAGGAAAATAATAAGTGTTGGCAAAGATGTGAAGAAATTGAAACCCTCATACATTGTTAGTGGGATTGTAAAATGGTACAGCTGTTGTGGAAAACTGTTTGGCAATTCCTCAAAATGTTAAACTTAGAGTTAACTTATGATGCAGCAATCTACTCCTAGGTATATACCTAAGAGAATTGAAGACATACTGTCTACATAAAAACCAGTACACTACTAATGTTCACAGCAGCATTATTCATAATAGCTGAAAAAGTGGAAACAACTCAAATATCCATAAATTGATGAGTGGATAAACAAAATGTGGTATATCTATACAATGGAATATTATTTCACAATAATAAAGAATAAAGTGTTGATACATGCTACATCATGGAAGAACCTTGAAAACATTATGCTAAGTGAAAGAAGCCAATCACAAACGGGTGCACATTATATGATTCCATTTACATGAAATGTTCAGAATAGGCAAATGCATTGAGATCAAAAGTAGATAGGTAGTTGCCAGGGGGTGGGATAGGGTGGGATGAGGAGAGTCTGCTAACGGGTGCAAAAAAATTTTTTATGGTGATGAAAATGTTCTGAAATTAGACAGTAGTGATGGTTGCACAACTCTGTGAATATACTACCAACTTCTGAATTATGTACTTTAAAAGGGTGATCAGGGCTTCCCTGGTGGCGCAGTGGTTGAGAGTCCGTCTGCCGATGCAGGGGACACGGGTTCATGCCCCAGTCCGGGAAGATCCCACATGCCGCGGAGCTGCTGGGCCCGTGAGCCATGGCCACTGAGCCTGCGCATCCGGAGCCTGTGCTCCGCAACGGGAGAGGCCACAGCAGTGAGAGGCCCGCGTACCGCAAAAAAAAAAAAAAAAAGAAAAAAAAAGGGTGATCATATTACATACATTATGTATGTAATATCTAAATATTATACTAGGAGGATGATAGCTAACTTTGATACAGACCTATGAGGGATATGGGCAAGAGATTAATTCTTATAGTATTAGATAGCATAGAAACAAGCTATCAAAACCCCCAAATTATTCAGAGGTGATCAAAGAATACTAAAGAGAAGAGGAAAAAAAGCAAGATGCCACTTCAAGATTTCTTGTTCCCTCACCCAGGACTCAGCTTTCCCTTCTACCCAGTATCACAAACTTGTGCAAATGGGCCTGTGTAATACAATATGTATAAGGTAAATATTCAACCTGTTGCTACTCACATACCCTAACCCTATACTTTCCATATTATTCTTTACCATTCTTTTTTCTTTTAACATCTTTATTGGAGTATAATTGCTTTACAATGGTGTGTTAGTTTCTGCTTTATAACAAAGTGAATCAGCTATACATATACATATATCCCCATATCTCCTCCCTCTTGCATCTCCCTCCCACCCTCCCTATCCCACCCCTCTAGGTGGTCACAAAGCACCGAGCTGATCTCCCTGTGCTATGCGGCTGCTTCCCACTAGCTATCTATTTTACATTTGGTAGTATATATAAGTCCATGCCACTCTCTCTCTTCGTCCCAGCTTACCCTTCCCCCTCTCCGTGTCCTCAAGTTCATTCTTATGTCTGCGTCTTTATTCCTGTCCTGCCCCTAGGTTCTTCAGAACCATTCTTTTTTGTTGTTTTTAGATTCCATATATATATATATGCTAGCATACGGTCTTTACCATTCTTTACACACATGTAGTCAATCTCAAGACTCATGAAAGAAACTTCTCCCTTTTTATTCTGAATCCTTGTGCACTAGCAAATATTTTAGAAGTTTAAACAATATGTCAACATATTTTATACTTATTTTAACTGAGAAACATAACTAGATTTAAAAAAACAGGACAGTTTCCTTTTCTAAATTCTCATTTATATCAATCAGGGTTTAGTGAGAAAAACAGAAGTTACCCTAGATGTCTTCAAGATTTTCAAGGAGAAAATAATTTTTTTCAGGGAATTAAGTACTTACAAAATTGTAGGAAAGGCCGGTATAACAATCACTTTGCTGTATACCTGAAACTAACACAACATTGTAAATCAACTATAATCCAATAAAAATTGGATTAAAAAATTGTAGGAAAGGCCAGAAGAAGAGAAAGAGGAAGTGGGGGGGGTCTTCGAGAAATGAGAAAATTGTAGGCAGCTGCTGCCTACATTCCAGCTGAAGCCTGATGGTAGACCATAAAGCCCAAGAAGCAAGCTGTTGTTGATGCCACGGCTGCAGAAGTCTGAAATGCTGTGTGAGGAAGAGTAGATTCTGCCTCCCTACTGCCTTCCAAATCTTACGCAAGTGCTTGTTTTTGATGGAATCTCAGTTGGAATCCTACTAGCAAGAGATTCTGAGAAATGTAGTTCCCAAGCTTCTAGCCCCTGCAGTACCAAGAGAATATGTACAAAAGAGTGCTGGAATGTTACTGATCGATAGCCAGTATGACATGACTTCAGAAGCCAAAGCACTGGTCAAAATGAACTTTGGGCGAATGATGCTTTAGGTTTAGCAGTTGACTCTTTGTTCTTTGAAATACTAGAGAATTTACTACTGCATTTCTGCCTTATATTATATTTCTTATGTCTCTGGCTACCTGAATTAAACCCAGAACATATTTGTCTTAATGTCTCCTTTCTGCTCTAACAAGTTGCCACAAACCTAGTGGCTTCAAACAACACAAGTTTGTTCTCTTACTGTTTCAGAGGCATAAAGTCTGAAATCAGTGAAAAGTCAAAGTGTCAGCAGGGTTGGTTTCCTTAGTAGGCTATGGGGGAATGAGTTTCCTTGCCTTTTTTTAGCTTCTGAAGGCTGCCTGCATTCCTTTACTTGATTCCTTCCTCGAATAACTCTGCTCTCTTGTTTCCATCATCACATTTCCTTCTCTTCTGTCATCAAGTGTCTCTCTGCCCCCCTCCTATAAGGACAGTTGTGATTATGTTTAGGTCCCACCTAGAAAAGTCAGGATAATCTCTCCATCACAAGAATCTTAATCACATCTGTAAAGTTTCTTCTGCCATAGAAAGAAACATTCACAGGCTCCAGGGATTAGGACCTAGATGTCTTTGGGGGCCATTGTTCAGCCTACTACAACATTTACAAAATATGTGCTTTTCTTTTTAAAGACACATCCTTATTCCTATTTTGTGCCAATACTTTCCTGTCCAACATGTAAGCTACCAGGCTTATCCCATCACTATAACTTTGGATCTGTGATTTTACAGAAAGGGTACTCTGGCATATATTGCTCTTTCTTTGATGATTCTTGTTTATATGGTGCTGAGTACTTCAACTTTACAGGCACAAAAGGCTCTGGGGCAGCGGATGCATTAAAAAGAACCCTTAATTCTTTCAAATGTCATATCCTAATTTTGCGCCAAAAGAAGTATTACCTGTTTTCTGCTAAACGCTTTACTTTGTTCTATTTCTGGTTGATTCTTGGCTCACATATCCTGTTTAGTGGTGTCATGACTTTATTTGCTGAGGCATGGTCTACAGCTGTACTATAGTTGGAGCCTGATTAAAGGACTGGGACCAGTTCTGGGCTTTTTGTTCCTCAGGACCTAAAATGTGTTCCCTTGTTCCACATTCTTGGATCTTGCTTAACAACTTGGCCCCAATTTTCCCAAGGAAGGATTCCTAGTGCATTTCTCTCCTTCCAGTTTTAGTTCTTATGGTTCTTCTATTGGGGATGAGGGTTCCTTTCTGAGGCCTCAGTCATAAAGACAGGAGAGTAGTAGATGGATCTCTGTGAACCTTTCTATCAACTGACCAATGATTTCACCCAGATTACATGAGAAGACTCTTTATTAGAGCAGGATTCTATTTCCAAAAAAGAAAGATGGCATAGAATAAGAATATGAAATATGGGAATTCCCTGGTAGTCCAGTGGTTAGGACTCTGCACTTTGATTGCTGAGGGCCCGGGTTCAATCCCTGGTAGGGAAACGAAGATCCCACAAGCTGAGTGGTGTGGCCAAAAAAAAAAAAAAAGTCTATGCAATAATTGGAGGTGAACAGTGGCAAATGCCAAATAATATCTCAGTTTTGGGGAACTGTACTTGTCTCTTTCATTTGAACATGGAGAGAATAGATGTTCTAGAAATACAAAGTAAATTATGCATGGTCTGTATATAGATGAAAAAAGGCCCTGAAAAACAAACTAGAATTAATAACCAATTCTATGCACTTAATTCTTGTTTTCTTACTATATTACCATTTGAAATGGGCTAATGTAACCTACTAATCTTAGGTAGAATTGCTGATTTTCTAGGATAGTGAAGTAATTAGATAGTTGTTTTTATCATAGTTTTTATTTTTGCCCCTACCTGAAATAGAGTAAACAAAGGTCTCATTTATGTCAACAAAACACTTTATGAAGCTGAGTAAATGGCAATGTCAATAAAACACTTGAAGATTTGCTTCCAATTCATTGTAAATAATTGAGGTGACAAAAATCTCTTATCAACAGTTCCTTCCTGAACTAAAGCTTTGGATTAAGTAAGATGTACTAGCACACAATTTTCTTGCATCCCTATCTCACCAGTTTTATCCTGTAGTAGCAAAGTGACATCCAGACAACACAAAGATTGGCAGCAGTTGGAAAAGGAAAGGCCTCTAGTGTTTGGTTATACAGTTGGATACTCGCCAGCATGTAACATCAGACTACTTTTTGCAAAATCGCCAGTCTATCAGGCAAGTTATCTAAAGCTACAGACACAGAGGGGTCACTGAGGTGTGAGCCTTCCCTGTTAAAGCAGTTTTTTAAGGGCCAACAAGGAAAGGCTTCAGTGTGGAGAATTTCCTTTGTTCTATGAAATAATCAGATATGCAGGAATGATCCTTTATTTACACTGGGAGTTTCTAACAGTAGATTCTGATTTTGCTATTAGGGCTCCTATTTCTCATTTATCCTAAGATAATTTGAAATTCAAAAAGAAAGGAGAAGAACTGTGAAAAAGCAGAATGTCTTGAATATGCTACTGATGTAAAGATTAACCTTTAGTACAGGGCATCTGCTATGGCACGGCTCTATGCAGAAAGTCTGTTTACAAAAGAAGGCATTAATCAAGACATATGAATCCATTTATAATGTCTTTGCACTGTTGCTGACTTCAGAGTGAGCTAGTGAGTGAGACAGCTGAAGCCTGACAGCTAATTTAAACCCGAGGTCTTCACTGTCCAGTGATTTATCAGAGAGTCAAGCAGCCAGTATCCTTTATGACTTGTACCTTCTCCGTTTTCAGAGGTAGTAAATGAAAAAGACTGAAAAAGGAGGTGCCATCTATTGCAGCTGTGTAAACTCACATAAACACCGTGCCCTGGGCTTTCATTATAACACTTTCTTCTTAGCTAATTACTGTCAGCATTAAATTACAGAGTCAGGAAGCCCCACTCAATACCAATTCATTCATTTCAGGACAGAGTTTGGCAGAAAACCTGTAGTGAAAGGCCAAACTTTTATCCACTAAGCCTTTTTTTTGTGATTAAACAAAAGTCTTGACAAGTAGTATAATTTGCATCAAGCAGGGCTACACCAAGGGCCGATTAATAGTTTTTTAAAAAAAATTAAAAATTAGCTCTAGCCTCTAGTCCACTTGACAGGATTTATCATTTTGCATATCAAAAGGCACAACTGTGGTCAATTATTTTTTTCCCAGTTCAAGCATTGTACCTTTCATCCAGTGAGTAACATGACTTTAAAAAAAATAACCGTAACCTTTTACACCCATCAGATCTAAGTTGTTGTCTTTTAATACTGTACTGGAGAGGTGAGATTTTTGGTGGCATTGGTTTTTATAATATGTTGATTGAAGAGATTTACTATGCTAACCCTTTTATTTTTTATTTATTTCCTTTTTGAATTTTATTTATTTTTTATACAGCAGGTTCTTATTAGTTATCTATTTTATCCATATTAGTGTAAATATTTCAATCCCAATCTCCGAATTCATCCCACCACCATCACCCCCGACTCCGCTTCCCCCCTTAGTGTCCATAAGTTTGTTCTCTACATCTGTGTCTCTATTTCTGCCTTGCAAACCGGTTCATCTGTACCATTTTTCTAGATTCCACATATATGCATTAATATATGATATTTGTTTTTCTCTTCCTGACTTACTTAACTCTGTATGACAGTCTCTGGGTCCATCCACATCTCTACAAATGATCCAATTTCGTTCCTTTTTATGGCTGAGTAATATTCCTTTGTATATATGTACCACAACTTCTTTATCCATTTGGCTGTCGATGGGCATTTAGGTTGCTTCCATGAACTGGCTACTGTAAATACTGCTGCAATGAACATTGGGGTGCATGTGTGTTTTTGAATTATGGTTTTCTCTGGTTATATGTCCAGTAGTGGGATTGCTGGGTCACATGATAATTCTATTTTTATTTATTTATTTATTATTATTTTTTGGTGGTACGCGGGCCTCTCACTGTTGTGGCCTCTCCCGTTGCGGAGCAGAGGCTCCGGACGCGCAGGCTCAGCGGCCATGGCTCACGGGCCCAGCCGCTCCGCGGCATGTGGGATCTTCCCGGACCGAGGCACGAACCCGTGTCCCCTGCATCGGCAGGCGGACTCTCAACCACTGTGCCACCAGGGAAGCCCTAGTTTTAGTTTTTTAAGGAACCTCTATACTGTTCTCCATAGTGGCTGTATCAATTTACATTCCCACCAACAGTGCAAGAGGGTTCCCTTTTCTCCACATCCTCTCCAGGATTTGTTGTTTATAGATTATCTGATGATGCCCATTCTAACTGCTGTGAGGTGGTACCTCATTGTAGTTTTGATTTGCATATCTCTAATAATTTAGCAGCTTTTCATGTGCCTCTTGGCCATCTGTATGTTTTCTTTGGAGAAATGTCTATTTAGATTTTCTGCCCATTTTTTAATTGGGTTGTTTGTTATTTTAATATTGAGCTGCATGAGCTATTTATATATTTTGGAGACTAATCCTTTGCCTGTTGGTTTGTTTGCAAATATTTTCTCCCATTCTGAGGGTTGACTTTTTGTCTTGTTTATGGTTTCCTTTGCTGTGCAAAAGCTTTTAAGTTTCGGTAGGTCCCATTTGTTTATTTTTGTTTTTATTTCCATTACTCTAGGAGGTGGGTCAAAAAGGATCTTGCTGTGATTTATGTCAAAGAGTATTCGTCCTATGTTTTCCTCTAAGAGTTTTATAGTGTCCGGTCTTACATTTAGGCCTTTAATCAATTTTGAGTTTATTTTTGTGTATGGTATTAGGGAATGTTCTAATTTGATTCTTTTACATGTAGCTGTCCAGTTTTCCCAGCACCACTTATTGAAGAGGCTGTCTTTTCTCCATTGTACATTCTTGCCTCCTTTATCAAAGATAAGGGGACCATATGTGTGTGGGTTTATCTCTGGGCTTTCTATCCTGTTCCATTGATCTATATTTCTGTCTGTGTGGCAGTACCATACTGTCTTGATTACTGTAGCTTTGTAGTATAGTCTGAAGTCAGGGAGTCTGATTCCTACAGCTCCGTTTTTTTCCCTCAAGATTGCTTTGGCTATTTGGGGTCTTTTATATGTCCATACAAATTTTAAGATTTTTTTCTAGTTCTTTAAAAAATGCCATTGGTAATTTGATAGGGATTGCATTGAATCTGTAGATTGCTTCGGGTAGTATAGTCATTTTCACAATATTGATTCTTCCAACCCAAGAACATGGTATATCTCTCCATCTGTTTGTGTCATCTTTGATTTCTTTCATCCATGTCATAGTTTTCTGAGTACAGGTCTTTTACCTCCTTAGGTAGATTTATTCCTAGGTATTTTATTCTTTTTGTTGCAGTGGTGAATGGGATTGTTTCCTTAATTTCTCTTTCTGATCTTTCCTTGTTGGTGTATAGGAATGCAAGAGATTTATGTGCATTTAGTTTGCATCCTACAACTTTACCAATTTCATTGATGAGCTCTAGTAGTTTTCTGGTGGCATCTTTAGGATTATTTATGTAGAGTATCATGTCATCTGCAAACAGTGACAGTTTTACTTCTTCTTTTTTGATTTGTGTTCCTTTAATTTCTTTTTCTTCTCTGATTGCTGTGGCTGGACTTCCAAAACTATGTTGAATAATAGTAGCAAGAGTGGACATTCTTGTCTTGCTCCTGATCTTAGAGGAAATGCTTTCAGTTTTTCACCATTGAGAATGATGTTTGCTGTGGGTTTGTTGTATATGGCCTTTATTATGGTGAGGTAGGTTCCCTCTATGTCCACTTTCTGGAGAGTTTTTATCATAATGGGTGTTGAATTTTGTCAAAAGCTTTTTCTGCATCTGTTGAGATGATCATATGGTTTTTCTCCTTCAGTTTGTTAATGTGGTGTATTACACTGATTGATTCACGTATAGTGAAGACTCCTTGCATCCCTGGGATAAATTCCACTTCATCATGGTGTATGATCCTTTTAATGTGTTGTTGGATTCTGTTTGCTAGTATTTTGTTGAGGATTTTTGCATCTGTATTCAACGGTGATATTGGTCTGTAATTTTCATTTTTGGAGTATCTTTGTCTGGTTTTGGTATCAGGTTGATCATGGCCTCGTTTAATGAGTTTGGGAATGTTCCTTCCTCTTCAATTTTTTGGAAGTGTTTGAGAAAGATGGGTGTTAGCTCTTCCCTGAATGTTTGCTAGACTTCACCTGTGAAGCCATCTGGCCCTGGACTTTTGTTTGTTGGGAGATTTTTTATCACAGTTTCAGTTTTTTTACTTGTGATTGGTCTGTTCATATTTTCTGTTTCTTCCTGGTTCAGTCTTGGAAAGTTTCACCTTTCTAAGAATCTCTCCATTTCTTCCAGGTTGTCCACTTTTTTGGCATAGAGTTACTTGTAGTAGTCTTTAATGGTGCTTTGTATTTCTGTGGTGTCCATTGTAACTTCTCCTTTTTCATTTCAAATTTTATTGATTTAAGTCCTCTCCCTCGTTTTCTTGATGAGTCTGGCTAAAGGTTTATCAGTTTTGTTTATCTTCTCAAAGAACCAGCTTTTAGTTTTATTGATCTTTGCTATTGTTTTCTTTGTTTCTATTTCATTTATTTCAGCTCTGATCTTTATGATTTCTTTCCTCCTACTAACTTTTCGTTTTGTTTGTTCTTTCTCTAGTTACTTTAGTTGTAAGGTTAGATCGTTTATTTGAGATTTTTCTTGTTTTTTGAGGTAGGCTTGTATAGCTATAAACTTCCGTCTTAGAAATGCTTTTGCTGCATCCCATAGGTTTTGGATCGTCATATTTTCATTGTCATTTGTCTCTAGGTATTTTTTGATTTCCTCTTTGATTTCTTCAGTGATCTCTTGGTTATTTAATATCGTATAGTTTAGCCTCCCTATGTTTGTGTTTTTTACATTTTTTTCCTTGTAACGGATTTCTAATTTCATTGTGTTGTGGTCAGAAATGATGCTTGATATAATTTCAACTTTCTTAATTTACCGAGGCTTGATTTGTGAATCAAGATGTGATCTCTCTTGGAGAATGTTCCGTGTGCACTTGAGAAGAAAGTGTAATCTGCTGTTTTTGGATGGAATGTCCTATAAATATCGATTAAATCTATCTGGTCTGTTGTGTCATTTAAAGCTTGTTTTTCCTTATTAATTTTCTGTCTGGATGATCTGTCCACTGGTGTAAGTGAGGTGTTAAAGTCCCCCACTATTATTGTGTTACTGCTGATTTCCTCTTTTATAGCTGTTAGCATTTGCCTTATGTATTGGGCTGCTCCTGTGTTGGGTGTCTATGTATTTAAAATTGTTATATCTTCTTCTTGGATTGATCCCTTGATCATTATGTAGTGTCATTCCTTGTCTCTTGTAATAGTCTTTATTTTAAAGTCTATTTTGTCTGTTATGAGAACTGCTACTCCAGCTTTCTTTAGATTTCCATTTGCATGGAATATCTTTTTCCATCCCCTCACTTTCATTCTGTATGTGTCCTTGAGTCTGAAGTGGGTCTCTTGTAGACAGCATATATATGGATCTTGCTTTTGTATCTATTCAGCGAGCCTCTGTCTTTTGGTTGGAGCATTTAATCCATTCACATTTAAGGTAATTATCGATATGTGTGTTCCTGTTACCATTTTCTTAATTGCTTTGGCTTTGTTTTTGTAGGTCCTTTTCTTCTCTTGTGTTTCCTACTTAGAGAAGTTCCTTTAGCATTTGTTGTAGAGCTGGTTTGGTGGTGCTGAATTCTCTTAGCTTTTGCTTGCATGTAAAGCTTTTGATTTCTCCGTTGAATCTGAATGAGATCCTTGCTGGGTAGAGTAATATTGGTTGTAGGTTCTTCCCTTTCATCACTTTAAATATATCATGCCACTTGCTTCTGGCTTGTAGAGTTTCTGCTGAGAAATCAGCTGTTAAGCTTATGGGGATTCCCTTGTATATTATTTGTTGTTTTTCCCTTGTTGCTTTTAATAACTTTTTCTTTGTCTTTAATTTTTGTCAATTTGATTACTATGTGTCTCAGTGTGTTTCTCCTTGGGTTTATCCTGCCTGGGACTCTCTGTGCTTCCTGGACTTGGGTGGGTATTTCCTTTACCATGTTAGGGAAGTTTTCAACTATAATCTCTTCAAATATTTTCTTGGGTCCTTTCTCTCTTTCTTCTCCTTCTGGGACCCCTATAATGCGAATGTTGTTGCGTTTAATATTGTCCCAGAGGTCTCTTAGGCTATCTTCATTTCTTTTCATTCTTTTTTCTTTATTCTGTTCCGCAGCAGTGAATTCCACCGTCTGTCTTCCAGGTCACTTATCTGTTCTTCTGCCTCAGTTATTATGCTATTGATTCTTTCTAGAGTATTTTTCATTTCAGTTATTGTTCATCTGTGTTTGTTTGTTCTTTAATTCTTCTAGGTGTTTGTTGTTTAATTCTTCTAAGTGTTTGTTAAACATTTCTTGCATCTTCTTGCTCTTTGCCTCCATTTTTTTTCTGAGGTCCTCGATCATCTTCACTATCATTTTTCTGAATTCTTTTTCTGGAAGGTTGCCTATCTCCACTTCATGTAGTTGTTTTTCTGGGGTTTTAACTTGTTCCTTCATCTGGTACATAGTCCTCTGCCTTTTCATTTTGTTTATCTTTCTGTGAATGTGGTTTTCGTTCCACAGGCTGCAGAGTTGTAGTTCTTATTGCTTCTGCTGTCTGCTCTCTGGTCTATCCTAACCCTTTAAAATTCCATTATTGTACAATTCATCATGCAGGTGGTCAGATCAAAATGTGTTTTTAGGAAATGCAGAAGGGTTTTAATCTGCTTATGATTTTCTGGGATATAAAAGTCTATAAAGCTACTAACCTTCCTGGGGGTTAGATTTGTTTGTTTGTTTGTTTGTTTGTTTTACTCTCAGCTGTCATTCTTCAGACTGCTTATTTAGGAAAAAGAAATCAAATGTACTAAAGCCCAGTGTATATGGTTGACAGTTTGGTATAGTTTCTTAAATAAACTGATTTCCTGATTGTACAGAAATAAGATTGAATGAGAAATTCAAAATCAGCATATCTTAAACTCGGGTAGGGTGATATTATTAATCCATAAGAATCTGTTTCTTCTCATCTTCTCTGCTTGGGTTTTAGGACATAGGAAATGCTTTTGGTGGAAACGTTCGTTGTTGCTTTCAGTGAATAGTTCTTGTGGCCTTAATGGGGTCAGAGCTTACACTAGGCACCTTCTCACTTATGACCTATTTATTTAATTCTCACAAGGATGGTGTGAGTTAGGGATAATCTCCATTTTATAGATGAGGAAAGTCAGGCTACAAGAAATTAAATATCTTGCTCAAGATCATATGCTGCTAAGAAGCAGGGCTTGAATTCAAGCACAAGTGTCCTATCTTGAAGACCCCTTTTTTTCCTGCTACACCATTGCCTCTTCTGCACATTGGAATTATCAATAGGGGAAGATTATATTTCTGTTGAGCTTATCATTACCATTAGCAATGGTCAGTGTTTAAATGCAGTGCCCCCAGCAAAGTTTCTGGAAGAATAGCCTTCTCTTTGTCAATTGCCAAACCAAGAAAACTCTAGTTTTCTTCAGTTCATAGACTGTTTCGGCAGTGTTTACACTTGTGAACATACAAAACAAAAAAAAGAAGCACTTGAGGAAACTGTAACTGAAGTGAGTGGGTATGGAAATGTCATGGTTTGTCGTGTCCTTAAGATTTTAGATGCCTGAGACTTGCAGGGATTGGGGCCTGGTAGTTACATTTGTAATACAAATAGCATCATAGGTAAGTGTCTGCAGTGCTTTAGTCCTGCCCCTTCTGTCTCAGGGCTCAGTGAAAGGTAACCTTTTGACTAAGATGGATTCTATTACTGCAAAATAGTTTCTAACAAGGCATTTATCTATGTTACAGATATGTTTTGTGACTATTCCATTTTTCTAAAACTAAATCAGAAAGAGATAGCCTTTGTGAGTGTCTACAGAATGCCTGGAACTGTGTTGGATGCTCAGGGAGGGATCAGCACTGAACAGGACATAGTTTCTAGATGTAGTTCTATAGCAAATGGTAGTGCAGTTGGACAGCAAAAATAAGCAGATATTACAGTGATAGGTGCAATAATAAAAAAGTACGCAACATAGAGCTATTAAGTGCGTTTTAGGAAATCTGGGTATAGGAGCTGAGGAAGGCTTTCAAAGAAAGTGCCTTTAAAGCATAAAAAATGATTTGCTAGGCAGAGGAAATTGCAGGTTCAAAGACAGGCAAGAGGATGTGAAACAACATAGCCAAAATGCCATGGGTCCAGGGTAAGAGAAGGTGGGTAGAAAGGTTTTACAAGATAGCAGAAGATGCTCGTGGCAGGTCATGAAGAGACTTGTGGATCATGGAGTTCAGACATTTGAAGGCCACTGAGAGCCCACTGAAGGGCTTCAGCAGGAGATCACCATGATCAAATTTGTGGTTGGGAAACATCAGTCAGCAGTGTGGGGACAGATTTCAGAGCAGCAATATCAGAAGCATGGAAACCAGTTAGCACCTCATGCCGCACAAATAGATTAAGGAAGCACTGGCATTCTTAAATAATTGCTAAATTTGGTGGTGTTACTGCTGTAATGTTTTACTATTTTTAAGTCCCTTAAATGATCAACTTAGATCTTTAGGTGGCTTCCCCAGGGAAACAGCAGCTGAGACGGAGATCTGCATATAGAAGGTACATTGGGAAGTACCCTTAGTATTAATACCTGTAGGGGAGGAAAGGATGCAGCACTGGGCAGAGGGAGGAGTTGAGCACTGACGCAGTCACGCAGAACCAGTTCATGGGGTGCTCAGGAGCTGGTTGGCCCTTAAAGGCAAGGGAGCTAGATCTTTATATCTCTGAGGCCAGTCATTGGATATAGACTGTCCCCAGGAACGGGGGAGACTCTTGTAGGGTGGGCAATTCCTGGAGTGGGACTCAGCTAAGAACCGTCAGTTGCAGCAGTCTGGCAGCTGGGGGAATGAGTGCTCAGATGAAGCAAGGCATCCACTATCACTAAAGATGTAAAAATTCTCCTGAGAACATTCTTGTAGAGTAATCATGCTCAGAGAATAGCTCTCTTAGGCCTTTGCACTTGCTCTTCCTCTGCCTGCAGTATTCTCTCCCCAGCCTTTTTGTGGTGCTGGATTTTCTTGTCGCTTGGTTTTTACTTCTAATACCTCCACCAAAAAGGCTCTTCTGTTCACCCTCTGTAATCTGCTCCAAGCCCCAACAGTCACTGTCCAGGACGTCATCCTGTTTTCTTTTTCTTTATAGCAGAACAAGATGAATACAAATCTCATTATCTGTCTCCACACTCCTAGATTGTGAACTCCAGGGATCTGCATCCCCTGCACCCAGAACAGTAGATGCTCAATCAATCTTTGCCAAATGAATAAATAAAAATTAAATTTAAGAGAATGGATATCAGGAGAGGTGGAATTTTCCAAATGAGGGATCCTGAGGAATTCTTTTTTTTTTTTGCGGTATGTGGGCCTCTCACTGTTGTGGCCTCTCCCGTTGCGGAGCACAGGCTCCGGATGCGCAGGCCCAGCGGCCATGGCTCACGGGCCCAGCCGCTCCGCGGCATATGGGATCCTCCCAGACCGGGGCACGAACCCGTATCCCCTGCATTGGCAGGCGGACTCTTAACCACTGCGCCACCAGGGAGGCCCCTGAGGAATTCTTATCTTTTGCTTTTGACACTGTTGGGACTCAAGTCCAGGAAGAGGGTTTGTGTCTTATCACTCTTCTACAGTTTTCAGTCACCCACAGAGAACTACTGGAGAATATCTCTTGATCATGTTAAGATGGATAGGCCTCTGGCAAGAGCTTAGCTCTTAGATCTCACATTGGGTATCATTTGTTTGTTTGTTTTTTTTTGCCTGTGGGATGTTTGAGGGCTTTTACTATTCTAAAACAAAACTATCTTAGAGGAACATATATTAAAGAGATTTTTGGAATTTTAGCATAAAAATCACGTGTGGAATTTGTGCAGAATTGACAAGCCACTACTCCTCTATAATCACCTAACCCATTTTCTTTCAAATAGAAGCAAACTGAAAAATGTAGTAATTTTCAAGTGTAGAGGCAAAAAGACACTTAGTACAGCTTGAAGATTCAAATTATTCTGGAAACAACACTACTGTACTTGGCTTTAATTTGAACTTCAGCTCTTAGAAACAGATTTAACATCTAGCTTCATGACAACTGCTGACTTCAGAAGGGCCTATGCAGGGCAAGGCATAGAGGAAAGAGACTTCTTTTCACTTTCTTTTGATTTCTTCTGCCTGCTTCATCCATGTCACTGTACCTTATATGGTGATCCTGTCCAGGAAGCACTTACTGTGTTTGTTTGAGAAGAATGGAAGGAATCTTTGGAAGTCATTTATTCAAGTCCTTGTTACTAGCCAGGAATAAATGGACATCAATAACATAAATTCACTTAGCTATATTTAAATATTTAGATTCTTTACTAAAATGTTTGGTCTTCTGATTCAATTAAGAGTTCAGAGAAGAGACAGGAAAGTGTTTGGGTAGTTATCAAAGGTGCTGAGGATATTTAGGGCAGATCTGCAGTATCTTCAAGCAGCAGAAAAGAGAGTAAAGAACCACAGAGTAAAAGTGGGGCCAATGTGTATGCAGATTTGGCTTTATTAAAGGAATTCCCAGTCAGTGATTAGAGAAGCTCAGGGTAGAAATGGAATGCCTCAGAATGTGTTGAATGCTCAGTCCTCTAAGTGTTCAAAGAAACCATGGATAGCTTTTGCAAAAGAGATTCCTGAAGGAATTCAAGAAACAGAAGCAAGATGATCTTGCAGCCTTAAAGTTCTGTAAGCACAAAGAGGGTGACTTTTTATGATTTTGTGTCACTAGGTGGTTCTTTGTTGCCATAGACACTCTACACGTTTTTATCATAATTGCTATTCTCTTTGAAACCAAGCTTTCCTTTTGACCTCCGCATCTTCCCAGTCACTTAAATCTGAGTCTAAATAAATACAGATCAATCTCTCTCTTTCCCGTACATATCCCTCCCTCATCCTCAGCCTGTTGGTTTTTTAAGTTAAAATAGTCTTTTATTCAGTCTTTATTTTTATTAAAGTTATACATGCACATGTAGCACCAGAATCGGCCCTAAACTGGCCCTATTCTGTTTCTAACAAGATACTGAGTTGCTTTTCAGAGAAAACAGAACAAAACTGCAAGTCAGGCAGCTGAAGCATGGGCAGGGGAGAAAATTTTGACTTCAAACAACACCCAGAACCAAAATTTCTACCCCCCACTCTCCCCCAACAAGGAACCAAAGGACCAGGACACGATCAGAACCTGAACACTGAAACCCTTTCAGAATTGAAGGTTCTGTTGTCCAGGAAGATCTGGGGCTGACATCCTCTTTACCATACCTTAGCATACATGGTCAAGTTCCAAAGACCTCCAGTAGAAACCTGCCCTGTCAGCATTTCCACATACCAACCCTCCTTTCTGAACTCATACAAGTTTGATGCAACCTCAGATTGAGGGAACAGATTTGAGCCATACCTCCTGTCTCTTTGTCTCTCCACCTTGCAATAAAGTTTTTCTTTCCTCAAAAGCCAATGCTATAGTATTGGCTTATATGCATGTTGGGCAGCAGGCCCTTTGCTCAGTAATACACAGTTCAAGAGTTAAATGATTTTTTTTGGCTGCGCCATGAGGCTTGCGGGATCTTAGTTCCTGACCAGGGATTGAACCCTGGGCCCCCTGCCGTGGAAGTGTGGAGTCCTAACCACTGGACCACCAGGGAATTCCCTAAGAGGCAGATGATTTTAGACTTGTGAAAACAGCAAGAAAACCTACTCTTCATTTCCTCTGTCTATTTAAACTCTTCTGGCTGTTTCATCTGGTGGGTATATATCATTATACTTCTACATAGCAGGTTCATATTTCTAGCTCTTAATTTTTCAGATTTAGGAATGATATGTTGACTTCCCATGATAAGGATTTAGTTCCTTCACTACTTTCACCATCTCTTCTCTCATCTCCTCCCTCATTGTATTATAACTTTAGGTTAAAAGCATTATTCAGTCTTATGTTATTATGACTATTTGAGTTGAAGCATACAGTACGCACTTTCCATCCCAACTTTTTATTTTCCCACAGTTAATAATTATGTTTTTTGTTTGTGTGTATTCTTTATTTTCTTTGTACATACTCATCATTAATTCAACCCAAAGCTCTTCTATATTTTTCTCAGTCTCTTCTCAATTCTTTCTTTAGGTGTATTAGTTAATTTATCAATTTCATTTTCTTGAAGAAATGCTCTCCTAGAATCTTTGCTTGTTTTGACGTGCTACAGTCTGGACTGGTTACCTCTACAGCTGGTGCACAGATGACTTTCTGAGATTTCCTGTTCTCTAGTGAGCCTTATCCTGCATGGAAAGAGCCCCCTTTTTGCTGTATCCCATGTTTTCCTCCTTCTTGGTTGACTCCCTAATTTTGATGGAGTCATTATCTTCCAGAGAAAGGGTGCTTGGAGGTGAAGTTTTTTGAGACTTATTTTAAGACTTTGAGAAGAAAATGTTTTTCTTCTACTCTCATACTTGATTGATAATTTTTGGCTGGGGGAATTCTAAAACAAATTTTTTTTCCCCAGAATACTTAATAGTAGGGTTTTCAAGGTTAATGTTAAGAAATTAAAAGCCATTCTGATTCCTGAGACTTTGTACGTGTTTTTCTCCCTCCCACTCCTTGGAAGCTTGTAAGATTTTCTTTTTTCTCTCAGTGTTCTGAAATTTCACAATGATGTCTATCTTTATTTGTTGTGCTGGCCTCTTGGATTGGCCTTTAAAATCTCAAAAATGATGACCTTTAGTCTTGGCTGTTTTCTTGAATTATTTCTTTAACAATTTCTTCCCCTCTGTTTTCTCTTTTTTCTTGTTGAAAACTCTACTGTTTGGGTGGTGGATCTCCTGGACTATCTCTAATGTTCCTGTCTTCCCACTCATGGTTCTTGTCTGCTTGTCTTTTTGCTCTCCTCTCTGGGAGATTTCCCCATCTTCATTTTCTGTACTATCTGCTGAGTTTTTCATCTCTACTGTCACATTTTTAATGAGTTTTTCTTTGACTCTCCTTTTTTCTTTTTTGTTTTAATAGCATTCTGTTTTTATTTCACGGATATATCTCTTTTTATTTCTCTAAGTTTATTAACATTAGTTTTCTTCCCCTTGATCCTTGAAGAGTTCATTTCTTCCAAGTTGTTTTTCTTAATTAATTAGCTAATTAATTAATTTTTGTTTTCTGTCTTTCATGATAGGTACTTTCCTCATGTATCTAATAATCCTCATATATAAGAATAGGAAATTAGACCTGATTAGAAAATCTCAGTGCATGGTTGGTGATTGTCATCTATGGGATGCACCACAGGATGTTCTGGCTGGACATTTTCATTGAACAACTTCTCATGTCAGTATCTGTAGCTTCATTTGGGCTGGTCAGATTCACCAGAAAAGAATCTTTTCATCTCCTGTTTGGAGGATATTTGTTTGTTGTTATAATTCTGGAAGCCAAAATGGGAAAGAGAGTTTGATATCTTAGTGTTGGATATGTAAACATTAATTTTATACCTGCATTTTCAGTATCATACTCCTATTCTTATTTGTGTCAGAAGTCCTCCATTGTGAAGATCCTCTATTTTACCCCTTTCAGAGAATAAACCTCCTTTTGAAGGGAAGAAGGGCTTTTGGTGATCTGTGTTTCAAATAGACCGCCAACCAGTCCTTTTACTTTCAACTCCATTTCTAGAAGTACCTGGTGCTGCCAATTCCTGAGCCTTTGGGGGCTTCTGTATTATAAATAAGCTTGCTTCAATCTACCATTTTACCCAGAAATCTCATTCCTGTTATTACTACCTCAGAAATCTCTCTTTTATCTATACTCTATTCAAGGTCACAGTCAGTAGTATCTCTATTATGTTTTAAATGTATGATAGCAGTAGGTTTTAAAAATAACTTTGTTGGGCTTCCCTGGTGGCGCAGTGGTTGAGAGTCTGCCTGCTGATGCAGGGGACACGGGTTTGTGCCCCGGTCCGGGAAGATCCCACATGCCGCGGAGCGGCTGGGCCCGTGAGCCATGGCCGCTGAGCCTGCGTGTCCGGAGCCTGTGCTCCACAACGGGAGAGGCCACAACAGTGGGAGGCCCGCGTACCGCAACAAAAAACAAAAAAACAAAAAAACAAAACTTTGTTTTCTGTGGTAATATTAGCATAGGCTTTTTATGTCTTACCTTCTTAATCAATGAGCAGCCTAAATTTCACTTTTACATGTCACCTCCTGCTCGTAAAATGGCAGTGTCTCACTGTGTCATTAGGTACCGATTTTTATCCTCCCTTCCAGGCTTTCTGCAAAAGAACCATATCTTTCTGGGCAAGTATTCCATTGCACACTACACTTAACCCAGTAAGTTTGGATTCCTTATGGTCCCTTTCCTGCTTTACGACTGTCTAACTCTGTGTCTTTGCTTCTTACTATTCTTAGAACCTGAAAGTCCTTCCCTACCCTTTTCTGATGATCACAATCTTACTTTTCCTTCACCACTCATTTCCAGTGTTACCTCATTCATGTGATCTTTATCTTAATATTTCTTCATTTAATCATACTTTTGTTGAATCAGTGTATATTTATTGAGCTCCTACAATGTACCAGGCAAATGCTAGGCTATGAGGATAGAAAGGAAAGCAAAGAAGACATTGTCTTTGCCCTCATGGATCTTATAGTGCAGTGGGAACATGATAGAAGTAGGAGTTAGATGTTACATAAATAATCGCACAATAAATATATAGTTATAAGTTGTGATGGATATTATGAAAGAAGAGTATGAAGTCTTATGAGAGGAACTGATTGTCTCTGGGAAGTCAGTGAAGGTTTCCATGACTAAGTGATAATTGAGCTGTGAGTAGAGGATGAGGTAGGGGCAGAGCATTCTTGGTAAAGGGAAGAACAAGTGGACATGTCAGACGGTGTGAAGACTAAGGAATATTCAAGGACTTGAAGGAAGGCCAGAGTAGCAGACAGCAAAGAGAGAGTGGGAAAGTGGTAGATGGTGGGTCAAGAGAGTTAGGCAGGGGTGAGCTACAATAAAACAAGTCCTTGTAGTCTAAGAGCTACATCAAACAAGGCCTTGTAGTCCAAATTAAGGAATTTGGGCTTTACCGTAAGGGTAATGAAAAGTTTCTGGAGTGGTTTGAGTTGGAGAACTTAACGATTAGATTTGTATTTTTACAAGGTCATTCCAATTGCAGCATGCAGAATATATTGGGTGGGTCCAAAATAGAAGCAGGGAGACTATTCAGGAGGCAGTTATAATTCATACAAATGGGACATGATGGTGGCTTGAACTCAGTTGATGGCAATGGTGTTGGAAAGAATGTTTGAGAAGTATTTAGGAGGTAAAATTGACAGGACTTGTTGGACCTCATCAGATGTGGCTGAGAAGGGAGGAGGAAGAATCAGGAAGGATTTTTGAGTTTCATGGCTTGTTCAATAGGGAAAATCTTGGTGCTGTTCACTGAGAGGGGAACAATTTTGTTTTCTTTTAGGATAGTAAAGAACAATGCCAGGCAGAGTGTGCTATCTTGCATGTGTTTCATCTTACTGCACTAAAATATGAGCTTGCTGAGGAAGGGAATATGAATTAATTATCTCTGTTTTTGCTGCCCCTCCCAACTTGTCCCCAAAGTATTCAGCCCAGTGTTGATACTAGTGGAAGAGAGAAATAATGCTTGACCCTGGTTTGGGGAACTGAAATATGACTGAGAGTTTGGACGTTTTTTTTTTTTTGTGATACGCGGGCCTCTCACTGTGGTGGCCTCTCCTGTTGCGGAGCACAGGCTCCGGACACGCAGGCTTAGTGGCCATGGCTCACGGGCCCAGCCGCTCCGCGGCACGTGGGATCTTCCCAGACCGGGGCACGAACCTGTGTCCCCTGCATCGGCAGGCGGACTCTCAACCACTGCGCCACCAGGGAAGCCCCATAATTTTTAAATGTAACTATGACCTATGGAACATTTGGTACATACTAATACAAAGAAAAATAGTTGTCTGTCTGAAATTAAAATTTAATTGGGTTTCCTATATATTTGGCTGTTAAATCTGGTCATTCTACTTTGGGGCAAGATAAGCATGGGATTCTCAGAAGAGGATGCAGACTGGATTAGAGCTATTTCTCTAGCCACTGTTTTGGCTGGATCAATCACCAGATCATTTTGGGGGAAAATCTGGAGGTTAGATGAGAACCCACTGCATATTTCTTGCATAGTTCATTGTATTTTGACTATGAATGGTGAGTTGAATCAAGTTCTCATTAATAATTAACATTAATTTGGCACTTGTTAATTTGGTCACTGTGTTAATGTGCATTACTTACATTATTTTATTTAATTGTTACAACAATCCTATGAGAGGGAAACTATTATTAATCTACTTTAACAGATGGGAACAGAGGTTTCCCCTCCAAATTGCAAAATAATTCACACCATAAAATTTACTTGTTTAAAGTATATAATTCAGTGATTTTTGGTATATTCACAAGGCTGTGCACAATCTAATTTCAGAACATTTTTATTACCCCCAAAGCAGTCACTCTCATTTCTCCTCTTTCACTGGCTCCTGGGAACCATTAATCTGCTTTGTATCTCTGTGGATTTACTTATTATGGACTTTTCATATAAATGGAATCATACATATAAATGGAAGTGACTGACTTCTTTCACTTAGCATAAAATCTTCAAGTCTCATCTACTTTGTAGCATGTATCAATGCTGCATTCCTTTTATTTTGTCTGACATGAAAATTGCTTCTCCAGCTTTCTTTTAATTTCCATTTGCATGGAATATCTTTTGCCATCCCCTCACTTTTAGTCTGTATGTGTCCTAGGTCTGAAGTGGGTATCTTCTAGACAGCATATATATGGGTCTTGTTTTTGTATCCATTCAGCCACTCTGTGTCTTTTGGTGGGAGCATTTAATCCATTTACATTTAAGGTAATTATCGATATGTATGTTCCTATTCCCATTTTCTTAATTGTTTTGGGTTTGTTATTGTAGATCTTTTCCTTCTCTCGTGTTTCTTGCCTAGAGAAGTTCCTTTAGCATTTGTTGTAAATCTGGTTTGGTGATGCTGAACTCTCTCAGCTTTTGCTTGTCTGTAAGGGTTTTAATTTCTCCATCAAATCTGAATGAGATCCTTGCTGGGTAGAGTAATCTTGGTTGTAGGTTTTTCTCCTTCATCACTTTAAATATGTCCTGCCACTCCCTTGTGGCTTGCAGAGTTTCTGCTGAAAGATCAGCTGTTAACCTTATGGGATTCCCTTGTGTGTTATTTGTTGTTTTTCCCTTGCTGCTTTTAATATGTTTTCTTTGTATTTAATTTTTGATAGTTTGATTAATATGTGTCTTGGCGTGTTTCTCCTTGGATTTATCCTGTATGCGACTCTCTGTGCTTCCTGGACTTGATTAACTATTTCCTTTCCCATATTAGGGAAGTTTTCAACTATAATCTCTTCAAATATTTTCTTAGTCCCTTTCTTTTTCTGTTCTTCTTCTGGGACCCCTATAATTCAGATGTTGGTGCATTTAATGTTGTCCCACAGGTCTCTGAGACTGTCCTCAGTTCTTTTCATTCTTTTTTCTTTATTCTGCTCTGCAGTAGTTATTTCCACTATTTTATCTTCCAGGTCACTTATCCATTCTTCTGCCTCAGTTATTCTGCTATTGATCCCTTCTAGAGTATTTTTAATTTCATTTATTGTGTTGTTCATTGTTGCTTGTTTCCTCTTTAGTTCTTCTAGGTCCTTGTTAAATGTTTCTTGCATTTTGTCTATTCTATTTCCAAGATTTTGGATCATCTTTACCGTCATTATTCTGAATTCTTTTCCAGGTAGACTGCCTATTTTCTCTTCATTTGTTAGTTCGGGTGGGTTTTTACCTTGCTCCTTCACCTACTCTGTGTTTTTCTGTCTTCTCATTTTGCTTATCTTACTGTGTTTGGGGTCTCCTTTTTGCAGGCCACAGGTTCGTAGTTCCCCTTGTTTTTGGTGTCTGTCCCCAGTGGCTAAGGTTGGTTCAGTGGGTTGTGTAGGCTTCCTGGTGGAGGGGACTAGTGCCTGTGTTCTGGTGGATGAGGCTGGATCTTGTCTTTCTGGTGGGCAGGTCCACGTCTGGTGGTGTGTTTTGGGGTGTCTGTGGACTTATTATGATTTTAGGCAGCCTCTCTGCTAATGGGTGTGGTTGTGTTCCTGTCTTGCTAGTTGTTTGGCATAGGGTGTCCAGCACCGTAGCTTGCTGGTCGTTGAGTGAAGCTCGGTGCTGGTGTTGAGAATGAGATCTCTGGGAGATTTTCACCATTTGATATTATGTGGAGCTGGGACGTCTCTTGTGGACCAGTGTTCTGAAGTTGGCTCTCCCACCTCAGAGGCACAGCACTGACTCCTGGCTGGAGCACCAAGAGCCTTTCATCCACACGGCTCAGAATTAAAGGAAGAAAAAATGGAAAGAAAGAAAGAGGATAAAATAAAATAGTTATTAAAATAAAAAATAATTATTAAGAAAAAAAATTTTAAAGTAAAAAACAAACAAACAAACAAAAAATGGATGGACAGAATCCTAGGACAAATGGTGAAAGCAAAGCTATACAGACAAAATCTCACACAGAAGCATACACATACACACTCTGCATTCCTTTTAATGGATGCATAGTATTCCATTGTATGGATACAGCACATTTTGCTTATCCATTCATCAGTTCATGAACGTTTGCGTTGATGAACACTTTTTGGTTGTTATGAATAATGCTTCCATGAAGATAGAGACTTGATACTCAAATTACTTGAGTAAGTAATTTGCTCAGTGTCCTGCAGTTAAGAGATGAAAGATCTAATATGTGAAGATTTAAGATGATAAAGATCTAAGATGATTCAGAGGCTGAACTTGTAACAACTTTTTCATGTTACTTTTGACATTCTCACAAATCCAGCCTTCATGAAATATCACATTTTTATGCAACTTCTTGGGTCCAGATTAACTTGTCGGGCTCTTACTGAGATCCAGAGTGGGTATAACCAGGTAAATGGCCCTCTGCTTGCAGAATTTTGCCCTAACAACATACATTACTGCCTGGAAATGCAACATGTTACATATTTCCATATTACAGCTCAAAGAAGGAAGATGAGAGGAAATCTCTCTACATTTCCCTGTTCTTTGTCTCAATTCCAAATCCTCTATGTATCAGTGCCTGGGTTAAAAAAAAAAGTAATCTAAAAGAATACTTTGTGGTTTCTTCTGAAGCTTCACAAAGTTTAATACCTCCTCTCAATCGTTCTCTCTTGTGTTGTCAAGGAACTGAAAATAAAATCAAGAAAATAAGTGCCAGAAAAACAAACGAACAAACAACTATAAAGCAAGAGAGAAATGGTTTGAGGGCCACTGCTATTTTATTGCTTGTGTCAATTTTTCTCTTTTTACCCATCCACCTGCGCAAAGGCCTGCAGCTCATACAAGTAAGAGGCAGTGTGGAGAAGAGCAAACAAACCAAAGAGAGCATCCAGTTTTATTCCTTGGTAGCCACTTGTGGAGTTCCACTGACTATAAACCATTCCAAAATGCAGAGAGGAAACACTGTACTTATTTTTCTTCTTACAGCTTCAGCTAGTCAATATTTAACAGTTCTGCTAGGAAACATACGTGCTTCATGTCAATAACAGCTTCTTTTACAAAATGCTTTGTTAGGGAGAGTGTTAAAAGAGGAGTATGTTTGAGCCCAACTGTTTAAAACAAAGCACACTGTGCCAGCTGGTTAGAAGGGAGGCAGCCTTCTCTCAGAGCCTGATTTTGAGCAGGGGTGAGCAAAGGTAAAATCTTGAGTTCACATTTCTATTAAAAACAGGGATTATTATTTCAATCCCGCTGCTCAGTGTTCTTTCTTTCTCTATTTTTTTCCAATTGAAAAATCCCCAGTCTGTCAAAAAAAAAATTATTTATTTTTGGCTGGGTTGAGTCTTCGTTGCTGCACGCAGGCTTTCTCTGGTTGCGGCGAGTGGGGGCTACTGTTTGTTGTGGCGCGCGGGCTTCTCATTGCGGTGGCTTCTCTTGTTGCGGAGCACAGGCTCTAGGTGCACGGGCTTCAGTAGTTGTGGCTCACAGGCTCAGTAGTTGTGGCTCGTGGGCTCTAGAGTGCAGGCTCAGTAGCTGTGGTGCTTAGTTGCTTTGCGGCATGTGGAATCTTCCCGGACCAGGGATTGAACCCGTGTCCCTTGAATTGGCAGGCAGATTCTTAACCACTGCGCCACCAGGGAAGTCCCAAAAATAAAAATTTAAAAGAATCTTTCTGGCTCCCTACAACAGAGGCATGTAACTCAACCACACATTAAAGTTCCTATACAATGATTCTGCTCACAAGGCCCCTGGATCCTTCAGTTTGCTTCCTCACAGCAATGGGTGCGAGGAACCCTTTGCTCGAATTCCAGGGGGTTATATGGTTGGGGCAAACCACTTAACTTTCCAGTGTCTGAATTCTAACTTGTGAAATGAGCAAAACAGACTTATCCACAGGGGTTTAAGGAAACTAATTAAGGTTTATAAAGACCTTCTTGGATGAAACACAATGTAGTTGTTACTATAAATGACTACGAATTTCCATGTCATCTCCTGACCCCAAGGGACCCAGTGTGCTTCATGCATATGAGTCTATTTAAATTGCACAATTCCCTCATGAGGCAGAAAGAAGGCAGATCTCAGCATTCATATTCTACAGTGGGAAACTGGAGACCTTGGTGGTTAAACTGAGCCATTTACATTCTTGTTGCCCAACTAACAGTGGGATACATTTTTTTTTCCCCCATAAATTCTTATTGTACTTTAGGTAAAGTCTTGGAGAAAACTTGATTTTACGATTTAGATTTGTCTACCAAGACAGCTGTGTATATATTTTCACTAACCAGTAATTTATGTAAGAGGAAAGAGTGTGTTGATGTACTTATTCTGTGATGTCATAGCATATGGATAATGTGGAGAAGACATGCATTGAAAGAGCAAAAATTAAAAAAAAGGATAATTCAACAGAACAGTTTGGAAATGACTACTAAATTTCTGTGTGTCAGACACCAAAACTTATATACACACGTACACAGCCTTTGGGGAGTGAGAATGAAGAAAAAGTATAGCGTGTATATCTTGTATTTCTATAATGAAAATTACTCTCCAAAATGGCAGTTTAACTTATCTTGATGGAGTATTACCAGTATATTAAAAAATTTCTATAAATTACTCAGTTGGCCTTTATAACACTTGCCTGTCCTACTTTAAATATCTAGAAGTTATATTCTGCTTCTAATTGGACCTGATACAACTGGTTAGAAAATAATAAATCTCTCACTTTGGGGAAGTATAATAACTCTTCTGGGCAGTTTGAGTGTCATTTAGTACATTGGATGAGGTAATTTTCTAAATAGTATCCTAAAATTATACACATTTGGAAGAGAATCATTTACCTTTTCCTTAGTGGAAGGTTCAGGCCTTACAATGAAATGCAATGGCTAAATCTAATTAAAACACCAGCCATACCAGGCATTTTTTTTTTTTTTTTTAATGCTTGATCATTTCCAGTCTTGGAAGATACCCTCAGTAAGCCTTCCTCTTCAGGGGGTGCAGCATCCTGATAGCTCTGATCTATGCCATTTACAAAGTTTGGATTCAGTATTCCATTTAATCCTACTTCTTTCCTGAACAAGCCATGGAATTCTAGAGTGAATGGAGTTGTGTCTTTTGGGGATATTTATTTGTCTCTTTACCTTTTCTTTTTTCCTCCTCCATGGGATCTGGTGACTAAAATGTCTTAAAGCTGATATGTGTGTGTGTGTGTGTGTGTGTGTATATGTGTACACTCACACATATCCCTTGGGGTTGAGTGATGGCATGGAAATTTGTAGTCATATATATATATATATATATATATATATATATATATATATATATATATTTATACTGTGTCTCTGTCCAAGTTTGAATGAGGAGAGATTGGTTGAGAAGGTAGGTTGCCCTTCTGTGTGTGGGGGGGTATTGACGCGAGGAAGAGGTAAGGTTATAGACCAGAATATGGCCTGTCTTGGTATATGTTCTTTGAACACAGTGTGTACTCTGTTGTTAGGTGGAGTGGTCTGTCAGTGTTGATTAGATCTTTTTGGCTGATGTTGTGTTTGCACAATATCAATATCCTTCTATATTCTTACTGAATTTCTGTATAGTTCTATCAATTTTTGGGAGATGGGTGTGGAATTCTGCAACTGTAAATGTGGAATTGTCGGTTTCTCCATTCACTCTATCAGTTTTGCTGCAAATATTTTGTAGCTCTGTAGTTTGGTACATACATATTTAAGATTGCTATGTTTTCTTGGAGTATTGAACCATTTATCATCACATAATAATGTTCCTCTCTTTGGTAATTTTCTTTTTTCTGAAGTCTGCATTATCTGATATTAATATAGCCACTTCTGCTTTCTTTTGATTAACATTTGCATATTATATTTTTCCATACTTTTATTTTCAGTCTGCCTAGGTCATTATATTTGATGTGAACTTCTTATAGACAGCATATAAGTGGGTCATGATTTTAAATCCACTTTGCCAATCTCTGTCTTTTAGTTGGCGTATTTAGATAATTTACATTAAATGTGATATGTTAAGACCTAAATCTATGTTACTTTTTTTTTTTTTTTTTTTTTTTTTGCTGTATGCTGGCCTCTCACTGTTGTGGCCTCTCCCGTTGCGGAGCACAGGCTCTGGACGCGCAGGCTCAGTGGCCACGGCTCACGGGCCCAGCCGCTCTGCGGCATGGGGGATCTTCCTGGACCGGGGCACGAACCCGTGTCCCCTGCATCGGCAGGCAAACTCTCAACCACTGCGCCACCAGGGAAGCCCCGCTATGTTACTTTTAATTTTTTGTTTGTTCTCTCTGTTTTCTTTTTCCTTCATTCCTGTGGGTTACTTGAACATTTTTAGAATTACATCTTGATTTATCTATAGTGTTTTGAGTGTATCTCTTTGTATAGCTTTTTAAAGTATATATATATATATATATATATATGTATGTAATTTATCACAGGTTACTGGTGGCAACATTTTTTCAGCTTGGGTGAACCATAAACACCTTAGTTCTCTTTATGTCCCTGTACTCTCCCCCATTTATAATTGTCTGAAATATTTCTTCTATATGCATTTAGAACAAAATCAGTGCTATAATTTTTGCCTCATTCATCACACATAATTTAGAACACTCAGGAGTAGGGGAGTTGTTTTAACCATATTTTTAACCATATTTTTGCTTAGCACATTTTCTCTTCCTTCCTGATGTTTCAAGTTTCCTTCTTCAACTGTTTCCTTTCTATTTAGAGAACTTTAACCATTCTTTTATGGTAGACCTGCTTCCAACAAATTCTCTTAGTTTTTCTTCATCTGAGAATACCTTGATTTCCTCATCCTTTCTAAAATACATTTTAGCTGGATATAAAATGATAAGATTCTGGGTTGGCAATTCTTTTTTTTTTTTTTCATCACTTGGAAAACTGTCTTTCCTTCCAGTTTCCATGATGAGATATCTGCTGTCCTTTGAATTGTTTTTCCCTGGTAGGTAAGGTGTTATTTCTCTCTTGCTGTTTCCAAAACTTTTTCTTTTTTTAATTTTCAGAATCTTGACTGTGATGTGTCTTGATGTGGATTTCTTTGGATGTATCCTGTTTGTGGGTCACTGAGCTCTTCTTGAATATGTAGATTTATATACTTTGTCAAATTTGGGAAGTTTTCATTCATGCTGCCTTTGAATACTTTTCAGCTCTATCTTCTATCTCCTTTCCTTCTGTTGACACAAATATTGGATTTTATTTTAGTCCCAGAGGTCCCTGAGCCTCTGTTCGTTTATTTTGTTTCAGCATGTATTTTCTCTGTTTTTCAGATTGGGTGATTTCTATTGTCTGATTTTAAGTTCACTGATTCTTTCCTCTGTCTTCTCTGTTCTGCTGTTGAGCCTATTCATCGAATTTTTTATTTTGTGTATTGATTGTTTTAGTTGAAAGTTTTTCATTTGTTTCTTTTTTATATCTCCTATTCCTTTGCTGAGACTTTCTTTTTATTCTTTCACTTTTTCAAGTTTGTTTTGTAGTTGCTTGTTGAGGCATTTTTAAGATGGCTGCTTTAAAATCTTTGTCAGATAATTTAAACTCCTCTGTCATCTTGGGGTTGGCATCTGTTGATTGTGCTTTTAAATTAAGTTTGACATCTTTCTGGTTCTTGGTATGATGTATGATTTTTTATTGGAACCTAGATATTTTGGGTAATATAAGACTCTGGATCCTATTTAAACCTTTGTATGTTTGTTCATTTTTTAAAAAACCTTTTATTTTAGCTAGCTTCTCTGACACTGCCCTGGCCAGAGAACTGGGGGGACACCATCTTATTACTGCCAGGTGTGGGTAGAATTCCATCTTCCTCTCTCAACCTCTGTTGACAACTGAGATGGGAGGACTCCTCATTACTGCTGGGTGGGGATGGGAGTTCCAGCTCCCTCCTAGGCCTCTACTGTTTTCTCACGGGCTTGGAGGAGGAGGGGCACTTTGCTACTGATCTTCACATGGCCTCCACTGACTTCATGGGACTTGGGGATGAGACCTCATTACAACTGGGCAATGGTAAAAGTCCTGACTCGCCACTAGTACCAGTCTGACAGTATCCCACTGGGGAAGGAGAGAGATGCCTTTTGCTGCCAGGTGGTGATGGAGGTCCAGTCTCCCCAGACACCAAGGGAGAGGACAAGTTACCACCTGGTGGAAATTAAAGTCCTACTTCCCTACCTGGCCTTCTTTGACACCACTGGCCGGGAGTATTGGGTATTGGCTTTGTTACAGTCATTGGTATTTCTGGGTTTCTGGCTTCTTAGTACCTAGCCTGGGATATATGTGGCAAAAAGGAAACTCAAGATGCTCACCACCGAATTGTTTCTCAGATCATGAGAGCTGCCTGCTTCTCTCCATCTTTCAGAGTCTTCTTATGTTTGTTTAAAGATGTCCAAAGTTTTTAGTTGTACTTAGTGGGAGGAATAGGAAATGTATGTCTACATCACTTTTCTGTGGGTCATAGACTTTGTAAACTGTAAGGAACCTAAAAGACATTTAACATTGTACCTATAGTCAACAGTGCTGTAGTATACACTTAAAATTTTGTTAAGAGGGTAGATCTCATGTTTAGTATTCTTACCACATACTTACCACACACTTAGATATCTTAAAGATATCTAAGTCCAATCCCATATGTTCCAGATGGAGTTCTGAACATTAATTGTGTTTTTAAGACTACCTAGTTAGTTCTTGGCAGAAAACTAGACTAAAATGGAGGTGTCCTAATTCTTAACCTGTTGTTATTTATGTTTCACTATATAGCATCATGATTAGCTACTGAAAAATTATTTTTGAAACATGAAAGAGAACCACATCAAGCAAATTTTACCTGTGCCCTTCCCCCCACCAAAAAAAGCCAGCAAAAATTGTTTCACATAGCAACCAAACAAAGAAAGGAGAACAAGCTAATATCAGTATAAAAAGTGGTGGCTAAAGAAAGATTATGAATACTCTGGAGCAACAGGGTATAGCTCATAAACTAGATCCTATGCTGCTTAGGTTAAACCAGTTTGCTAAAACAAAACAAAACAAACAAACAAAAAACCAAATCCTGAGAATTTTTCCTAGCACTATGTTCTCTGTTATGACATATTTTTTAAATGTAATTTTGTTAATATAGAATGACGGAAATTTTTTTGGTTCATGTGTGATTTCCCCCCCAACGTATTAATATTTTGAAGTGATCAGGGACAGACTTTCTCACAGTTAAAGAGAAAACTTAGGGAATTCCCTGGCGGAACAGTGGTTAGGACTCTGCGCTTTTACTGCGGGTGGCACGGTTCAATCCCTGGTTGGGGAACTAAGATCCCGCGTGCTGCATGGTGCAGCCAAAAAAAAAAAAAAAGAGAGAAAACTTATAGGTACTTAGGTAATACATAAAAGACCCTAAGAAAAACGTCTTAAATCTTATAAATATTTCTTCTCTGAGTCCAAATCGTAGTTAGTTTAGTCTTCAAGAACTACTACATTTTCTAAAACACAAAGCCCTTTGTTAAATCTGTGAGTGTAGATGAAGAAACTGTAAGGACATCACCTTCTGTGTTAAAATTGATTGTTGAAAAGGCTATACACTGGATCAGATTTTTAATTTTGATGAAAGTGGTCTCTTAATGACCCAAATCTGAAAGAGAAATTCCTAAGATTTAAGGAATAACTATGATATTGGGTGAAATGCTGTTAAACCAGACTGTGAAGGGTCTAAGCTTTTACTCTACTTGCAATCTAATATATTAACCTGCCACAGGATATATATGCCTTATATGTGTGTGTCTATAGTATATGTGTATATATATGTGTGTGTGTATAGAAGAACACAAGACCCTTGGGTCAGAGGTGCAGATGGTTTATTACTCACAGCAGAAATAGCCAGAGCAACATCTTGTATCACTTCCCCATCCCCCAATTCCCCACAGGGAGATGCAAATAAAGGCCAGATACTGCCTGCCCATACAGTGGGTTTTCATTACAGGAAACAAATCTTGAATTAGGAGACTGAGCTTTTATCAGAGTTGCTGATGACCTGTCCGTCCTCTCCACTGGATAGCTATTACTCATATCCCTGGAACATATTTAAATGTTCTCAGGGAAGAGAAGGGGGACTTTACTATTCTGGAATGTCTCTGGGGAAGGAGATGTTCTCTATCCTGGATTTGCTAACCAGTCATCCCTGAACAGAGCTTGTCAGTGCCCTTTGCTCAGAAAGCCTGGACTATGTAAGAAAGTAAGGAATCCATGGAGAATTATCTTGCAACAAATGCCAGTGGATATTTAACTGTGGTTAGTATTTGTATTGGATTGATATTGGTTGTGTTATTGTTCTGCTTACGAAGTTGCACAGGTTTAGCGTGAACTCTTCCAAATGTAATTTTTTCCCATAAACTCTCTAATCTTTAGTGCATAATTTTACAGAAAATAAAGTTTAGCAGGAACACATCATCATAGCAACAATATCTATTACCTTCAAATCTGGAAAGAAGATGAAGAGTAGATTTATCTTTTCCCTCCTCTCACTGGAAGTATTGGAATGATGAGAGAAGAGTAAATGGAAGAAATCTGAGGAAGGGAAGGGTCCAGGATTTCATATGAATTGGAAAGACACTCTAAGACCTAAGAATGTCCATTCACTTAGAGGTAGATTTACAGTGAAGGTAATAAAGTTTAAGCTTCAGATACTCCCATTGTTATAGGTCCTTTCCAATGCCACAGGACGTGCCCTGGCACAATCATTTCACATTATCTTGTGTTTCTGTAAAATTTTCAAAAGAAACATATTTTAACTGCAATCATTTAAGAGAGCTGCTTTTCCCGCTCTGGCTTCTCCTGTGTTGGGTAGCAGTGGACTGGCCAGTGATTTTTGTGTGTTTATTAGTTAAGGGAAAATTGAACTGAGGATATAATGAGATTAGATTTAGTGGGATATATTTAAGCGGTTTGCAATATCTATAAATATTTATGTTATTGTTAGCTGGACCAGTGTAGAAATTGTCTTCAGGAATACTTCTGCCTTCTGCTGTGTAAGCCAACTGGAGTCATTTTAAGCAATTACAAAGCCAGAGGCCACATGATATGAGAGTGTCCTATGGTAACTGGCACTGGAAATATGGGGCTGCTGCAGGAGAAAAAAGATTTGAAAAATTTGGAACCAAAAGCCAGAAGATGGAAAATGCTTCAAATCTGATAGCTTATATATGATAGAACTTTGATAGAGAATCCCAAATTTGATAATATTCCCCCAAGTTTATATATTACCAAGAATGAGGTTTGAAGATAGAAGAAATTCTCAATGATAAAGCTATCAATAATAAAAGAAAATTTTGATAAATATGCTAGCAGACTAAATTATTTTTCTAGTCTCTCCACAGAAAATGATTTTAAAAAATTGTCATCATATTAAGAGGTGAAAGACTGTGGCCAAAAATGTAGGGAAAAAATAGAAGTGTGGGCAGTTAATTATTAGCTATTATAATTCTAAATATTATGATTTTGTGGTATTTTCTGTTCTTTTAATACTTACGTTTTGGTTTCTTTTTTCAGTCTAAATAAAAATTCATGTTCGTAATTAATTTTGTACCATAACTTTGTATTCTTAAAGACAGTCCCTCAAATTGTATAAATTTTATGTTCCACAAAACCCAGATCTACCCTTGATCCTCTGCGACATGCTGTCTCATGTCCTTCAATCTCCTCCAAATAGATGGAGTGATCACTTTCAGAAAAGAGTGGAGTTCATGTATTCTTCAAGAGACTGTTCATAGCATCAGCTGAGCTCTTTCTTGTGTTTTACTCACCCCACTACCTGCATGCTGTGACTCAGTCTATGATTAAGCATGAGATATCCAGCTTTGAAGTTATAGCTGAGGGGACAAAACAAACAGTAACCCACACTATATCAGAGAAAAATTATTGGGACAAAGCAGCTCAGATTGAATATGAATAGCATGAGAAGAAATGACAATGCAACTATGAAAACAGATTTCAGCACCAGTAAAAGCAAGCATGAACAAAAATAAAAAGGAACAAACAATAAATTCAGTCTGGAAGATACCATGACCCAGAACAAAAGAAAATTCCCCACAGTGCTCTGTGTAATTTAGCAGCTTAATAGAAGTGACATTCATGTACTGTCTCAGGGAAGGGGAGATAGATATCATAATGAGGATGCTGTGGAGCACATAAGACAAATTGAGGACCAAACCAACACATCACAGAGCCAATAAAGTGATTAGAAACATCAGGAAACAGACTAGCATAGGTGAAAATAAAAATGCTGATGTAGACAAAAGGCTTGAGATAACCATAATGAATGTAGATGAAAAAGAATAAGATATTTAAGGAATTAAATGTAAAGTAATAGACACAGAGCATAGGCAAAGACATTCAGTCCAGTGCAAGGATGATGGATGACCCTGAAATGCATAATTAAACAAATGGAACTGAAAATGTATTCAGAGACTGATATAATAGAAGAAAAGTTCCATGAAATAAAGAAAGAACTGAATGAATAAATTGGAGAAAGATACTGTATTCTAGGAAAAAATAATAAAAAGCAATTGACATCTAGACATAACCTGGTTAGGTTGAACTTCAGGGATAAAGAGAATTCTTAAGGTATCAAATCAAAGTAGAAAAAGAATATCATATACAAAGAGAAAAATTACATGCTGTCTTCAAGGTTTTTTAGTATAGCAATGAGTACCATATTGAAAAAACAGTGGTCTAATATTACAATATTCAGACAGGTTGTTTTCAAGTGGAAAGGAAACATACATTCTCACTAGTGTATCAAATACTTCAGACAATAAAACACTCATGAACCCTTTCTAGAAACAACTGGATGAGATTAAAGAAACAGAACAAAACCAAACCACCTGTGGTAGGCAGAATAATATCCCCCTCCCCACCAAGTTGCCCACGTCCTTACCCTCAGAACCTGTGAATATATTACCTTATATGGCAAAAGGGACTTTGTAGATGCAAGTAAGTTAAGGATCTTGAGAGGAGGAGACTACCTTGGATTATCCTGGTGGTCCCAATGTAATCAGAAGTTTCCTCTTACATGAAAGAGGGAGATAGGAGTGTCAGAATCAGAGAGATACTTGAAGATACTATTGTATTGACTTTGAGGTTGGAGGAACAGGCCATGAGCCAAGGAATGAAGATAGCTTCTAGAAGGTGGAAAAGGCAAGGAGATGGATTCTCTCCTAGAGCCTTCAAAAGGAATAAAGGCCTGCAGACACCTTGACTTTAGCCTAGTGAAATCCATTTTGCACCCTGATGTACAGAACTATAAGATAACAAATTTGTGTTGTTTTAAGCTTTGTTTGGTAATTTGTTACAGTAGCAACAGAAAAATAATATACCACCAAGCCAACCAACCAACCAAGTAAAGACAAAGAAAGAAAGAAATCTCCCAGAGTTTAGGATGGAGCCACCATGGTAAAAGGATATGGCAGTGAACATTGACTACCTTTGAATATGGAACTAAGACACATTAACTGTAGGAATTATGGTTTCAGGATAGACAATAATTGTATGGTCTGTTGGTGGATTAGTTGACATATTAGCTAGAATGTAGTTAGGATACTATAATGAGAAACCTAAAAGCAATTTGGCTTAAATAAAATAGAAATGTTATTTCATTCTCACAAAATTCTGGGTAGACAATTCAGGGCTGGTTTGGTGGCTGAGGATATTGGGGTTCCAGGCTTCTGCTTTGTTATTCTGCCATCATCAGCTTGTGGCTTTCATCTCATATTCCCACATGGATGCTTCAGCAGCCACCGTCAGGTCTGCGTTCCAGCCTGTGGAAAGGTGGAAAAGGGATCTAGGCAAGGCCAGTTTCCTTCTCTATCAAGGCTTGGCCCAGAAATTGCGTACATCACTTCTCCAACATTTTGTTACCCAGAATTTGGTCGGTTGGCCACACCTACCTGCAAAGGGGACAGGGAAATGTAGTCTTTAGCAGGGATGTTTTATACTCAGCTCAAACTTATATTACAATTGAAAAAAGGGAAAATGGAGATTGGGGAAGAAGAAGCAGTTTTTGCCACACTTGATAATGTAAAAATAATGATATAATCTGAGCCAAAGAGTGAGGAGGGAAACAGAAGGTGTTATGATCTGCTTACCACCCTCACATTTTTATAGTAGGAAGTCAGTCCACCGGAAGCATCTACAGTTGAAACACATATTGAAATTACTTCAACTTAAAGCTTTTCATAATCACTTTTTGACCTAAGAGATTTTTTTTGAAATACTTCTTATAGTGGAGAAATATTTAATATTCAGGAATACTTCAATTTTACTTCATTTATTTATTTATTTTTTTGTTAAATAAAATTTAAAATATTTTTTAAAGTTAAAATAGCATGCATATTATGATCTCATTTTAATAAAAGTCAATCTTTTTGCATATAAGAATAGACAGGCAACTAGAATAATATTCACATAGTGTTAATTATGGCTATTTATAGGTGATGGGATTTTAGGCAATTTTTTCTTTCTGTTAGACTTTTCTGTACCACTTTAATTTTCATAATGAGCACACATCATTTTAAACAAAATGATGAAGTCTTTGTTCTTAACGAAGATACAGTCATTACTAATGTGAGGAGGAAGGGATTTAAAAAATTTTATAAGAAGTATCATGAAGTGTCTTTAATTAGTGCAATAAGACAAGCTTGAATTTCTGAAAATCTCTTTAACAACTCTTCTTAATGTATTAATTATATTTGCTGTTTTACATATCTCCTTTCTGTTTTCCTGTCATGATTAGCAGTAAACCCCTCAAACTCAAAAGTGAACATTTTAGATAGCAGTAAAGTAGAGATGTTTTTATTCTAGAAGTTCTTGCGGGACTTCCCTGGTGGTCCAGTGGTTAAGACTCCACTTCCACTGAGGGGGCGAGGGTTCAATCCCTGGTCTGGGAACTAGGATCCCACATGCTGTGCGGTACGGGGGGGCCGGGGGAAGGGTAGAAATTCTTGATAGGGAAGGATCTCCAAGAAGCAGAGGGTGTGGTGATAGCCCTGAAAAGAAAAGGACTCAGACTGAATTCTGTGGATTGTAGAAAGAAAGGGACAAATCCATGATCTACCCTGGAAATGGTAAGAGAAAGTCAACCCTGTCACCCTCTAAGAGCCACACCCTTACCTCAGAGCCCCTGCTACTCTGAAAATGGTGTTTCCTACATATAACCTTATCTTGGGGTTATTGGGTCATAGCTTATTGGATCAGGAGTGGGCACTTAATCTAGGGCAGGCAGTACTTCAGCTGGCTGTTGACAACCTAGATGGTTTGGCTTGAAGATACGATGTGTGCAATTTATGAGTTATGCTCACTTCACTGATTGGTTTCACATGAAGCAGACTCAGAGATGATCAAAGTACAGGGAGGTCCTCCAGGAGCGATCTGGAGATGTATGTCTGGGAAAGAGGAGGGAAAAGAAAGGGAGGAGAGGAAGGGGAAGGGAAGAAAGAGAAGGAAGGAAGCAGGAGTGGGCATAGGGAGCAGTTGAATGGTGATGCAGTCTCAATGCAGGGCTCAGCAGATCCCATAGGGAGTTCTGGACCTGGAGTGACCCTTCAGAGATGTCCTGAATCAGGACAAGAGGACTAGGCCTTTATGCTCTCTAAGTGCCAGCTGCTCAGGAAGGGGACAGTGCCTTGGATGAGGCAACTCTCTTTAGCTGAGGCAATCTGTATATCTCTGTGGGGGGCTGACGGCTGGGGGCTGTCTGCCAGTAGCACTAGCTGTGGCTAGGGGAAAAATCCCTTTGTTTTGGAAGGGGATCTGGGTGACACCTCCCAGTATTTGTCCACTACAGTGCTTTTCACCTTTTTGCTGGCAACCAGAATCTCTGTTTTGGGATTTAAAGTAGGTAATGTGTGCATTATCATTGTCCATGGAAGAGAGTGAAAGTCATGGTGAAGAAGGGGCCAGCAAGGCCATCAAGAGGTGTAGGGAAGTTAATGTCATAAAACAGAAGCTGTGAGGGACTTCCCTGACAGTCCAGTGGTTAGGAGTCCACGCTTCCAATGCAGGGGGTGTGGGTTCGATCCCTGGTCGGGGAACTAAGATCTCACCTTCCATGCGGTGCAGCCAAAAGAACAAAAAACCAAAAAACAGAAGCTGTGAGCACACAAGGAAGAGCTTGAAGCAGGCCAGAGAGCACAGAATGGTGTCACCAGCTGGAGTTAGGATGTTTGAACTCCTGGGGCTGAGCCCTTAGAGACATCTCAGCTCCAATGTGGTTCCTGATTTTCTATAGATGAAATTTTCCTTTAGATATATAGCCCAAAATCTCAAATTCCATGGTGACCTAAGTATACATAATTCCTTGTAGCTTGATCTACATAAATGCAAGGAACTCAGATAGAACCAAGATATATAGGCCATCCTGTCTTAGGGTTTATTTATCTTTTTCACCATTTCTTAATAATAGGACCCCAAGTTGTGCAGGATGATGAAAGGTACAGGTCTACATTTAATGGTCTTTTATCACATTGATCTTGTGCCACTTCTGTGTTCCTGCCCCATGTCATTTATTCCTACATTACATTGTGTGCTGGAACAAAATATTATCACATTAGGTATTTAGTTAATAAGTACCCTGGAAGTATTTAGTTAAAGAAATGAGATTGAGCATTATTTGTTATTGACCTTCATAATAATATCAATAATATAAACATTTATTGTGTACCTATTACATGTCAGTGACTATGCAAAGGGCTTTACATACATTATTTCAATTAACACTCGAATATCATATGATAGGTAAGTTCCCCCCCACCCCCCACCCTTTTTGCAGATGAGGAAACTAATGGTTAGGGGATTAAGCATCTTGTCAGAGGTCACAAGGCTAGTAAGTGGTACAGCCAGGACTTAAATCAGACAGCTTGCCTCTAGACTATGTACGTAATTATACACTGCTCTGTACTATAGATCTAAAGGGTTGTAATCCTTATACCCCCAGTACTGGGCTTTTGATGCAGTAATGGGTGGTGGTCTGCCAAGCTCTGTTCTCCTCACCCAGGGGCTGCTCTTTCTGAAATTCAACCCTTTGAGATTCCTTCTTCAGGCTTCTCTCGCAGCTGGCCTCTTTAAAGGGGCAGAAATATCTCAGGACACCAGACACTTGAACTAATTCTCACCAAGATATTGGATTGTTGAAACAGTTTAATTCTGTAAAACCTACCTCAGATACTGGATGTCTGGGAGTCAAGGGTACACTGAAGACAGGAGACCAACTTGAAGCCACCACAGGCAAATTTCTCTTAGAGGTATTTTCCCTCCCACTGACCCTGTTTAAAGAAAAGCTTGTGCGTAGTATAAACTTTAGAGTGCACAGAAAATAACACTCAGAGTCGTGCAGCAAATGGCAGCTGAATTTTAAAAGCTGAAATACAATCCAAGCAAGGTTTATTGTACTTATTTTACTTATTTTGTAAATCAACATATTAAACTCAATAAAACATGCTCAAATACAGTTTTGGGAGAATGGTGGTGTTTCTGAGCTCTGTTTCAACTTCTCACTGTCAGTTTTCTTTCATTGCTTTAAGCAAGAACCTTTAGGTGGTAGCACAGTAGTCTCGTTGTTACCTTGAATGCTAAAGCTTGTGCTGCGTGGTTGCCTAGCAACCCTTGTCTCTTTTGTGAAAAGATATTTTTGTAGTGTACAATGCAAAATTTTGTATTTGTATTTATTGGCGACTTAAAATGAGATTCTTATTTATGTGTTAGAATACAACAAATTCCATGTGGGTCCGTCAAATCTCTGAGTAGTAATTATGAGACAGTGAAGCCGTATTTGGTGAAACGACAAGCAATAACAGCCCCACAATCATAAAGACATTTCAAAATCCTGCTGGAAAGCATAAAGGACTCAAAGAATGTGCAGTTCTAATGGAAGTGCATGTTTCTTATGAAATGTTGCTTTTTTAATATATAAATTGTTAGTGCTCTCATGAGCTAAAGGTACTTTTATTGAAGATACTATCCTAAAGTTGCTTATCACTTAAAGCTATAGCAATAAGATGCAGAACAATATAAAACATGTATAGAATATTTTTCATTGTTTTTTTTCCAGAATTTATGAACATGATGATTTGCCTTTTTTTTCCCCTCTTCCTGCGGAAACTCTTAGGCTTTCATGTGATTTACATTCTAATTTTCATCTTTGAACTTGTCTTTCCTTGGTCTCTCAAGGGTTCTGAAGGTTGATAACCAGAAGGATTGAGAACTGAACCTCTATAAAGTATTCATGGAAAAAGCCATGGTCTTCTTAAAGTCAGGAGAAATTAGATTCTGATCTGCAGAGGTAATCTTATGGCAAATATTTAGCTGCTACAAACATAGATGTTAAGTTTGTGTAAATAGTGAAACCCAAATATAGAGTTGAAGTGGAGTTTAAGGTCTTCATCTATGCAAAAGGTTCCTAATTAAGTAATGCCAGGATCAAATAGAAGAATATTTTTAGAAATTAATGTGATCCTTTTAGTAATATGGAGTTAGTATGAAACAGTGCTCAGAAGATTTTAAATACTCTTACATTTGACAAGACTTTTGTATACGATGGGTTATATAAATGACCAAGTTAAGCAGGTTCTCTCAATGGCCTACCCAAAGGGGAGAAGCAATGGACCATTCATTTGCTAGTAGCTCCTTTGGAACGATTTTTCATCTGCAATGTGAGAATTTTATTTACTATACCTTCTAAAATAAGACAGGATTTGAATAAAGATGTAGAGGGAAATTCTGTTCTTGCAGTCCTGACCCAGAGTTTGAAATGAGCTGGGCTTGCCTTTTAGGGGCTGTCTTACTGGGGGCCAGCTGCAGAAAAGATTCAAGAGGGTCCCAGGTGGCAAGAAGGCGGCTAAATTAACTGATATATTAAAAAGACCTGAAGTTGTTGGTTATTTCATCATCTTCTAATCTGGTGATCAACATACCCATGATTTAGGCAAACCGTGAGTGCATGTGTGTGCGTGTATGTGTATATGTGACCTTGCTTTTCCTTCATTCCCTATTTTCAGGTTTTGAAATTAAAAAATTTTTCTCCCTGAATCCTGCTCTAGATGTTCATTTTGACTAACTCTTACAGGTATGGAAATGTGTGTGTGTGTGTGTGTGTGGGTGTGTGTGTGGGTGTGTGGGTGTGTGGGTGTGTGGGTGTGTGGGTGTACGGGCATGGCTAGAGTGAGGCAAGGATGTGAGCTTACTGTGTAATTCGAAGCAGGGTCCATCGCTTCTTCCTTTTGAATTGACTTATGGACACAGTATGTCTTTGCAAAATTATATCCGTAGGAAGTGTGGGTGAGGAAGGATCTTTTAAAATATATATTTATTTACTTACTTGGCTGTGCCAGGTCTTAGTTGCGGTGTGCGGGATCTTTTTTCTTTTTTTTCTTTCTTTTATTTTTTTAGCTGCGCATGCAGGATCTTTAGTTGTGGCATGCGAACTCTTAGTTGTGGCATGTGGGATCTAGTTCCCCGACCAGAGATCAAACCCAGGCCCCCTGCATTGGGAGCGTGGAGTCTTAGCCACTGTACCACCAGGGAAGTCCCGAGGAAGGGTTTTGAATTTGAGAATTGCCTGATTTTTCTTCCTTCACACTTAAGTAGGGAGAGCCCTGTATGTGGCAAGTCCTATTCATGGAGTCAGTTGTTCTTTTGTATCTGCATCTGTCAGGGAGGAGGAACTGCTCAGAACAGAAAAGAACTAAGAGTCAGTTGAAATTTCCTGGTCAAATGTGCCTCAATATTAGTTCCTGAATTTCGTGAACTCATTGGCTCTTCCATAACTGACAGGTGGACCTCAGACTTTCAAGTCTTTCCACTTTTTATGTACTTCTTAGAGTTCTCAGGGGGAGGTCTTCCGTGTTCTCCCAAATTGACCCTTTTGTTCCCTTCTGCTACGAGACTAGTCTGTGTCATGCTGTTGCTGTCAAGATACCTGCAATGTGATGAGATGTTACTGCCCTGCCCTGGGACCCTGCCTGTCCAAACTGGTGGTCTCCTGCAGCCACCATGCTGCTTAGTAATCCCTTCTGTTGGTGTTGATTCCCCCCCAAGAGTCCAGCTACAAAGTGTCTTGGTCCTAATACTATTGCACCATCCTGGCAGCTTGCTCAGACCAAAGGAGTTGTAGTAGACTGCTGTTTATGCTTATCCAGTTTCTTATACTCTTCGTCCTACCATTTATTTCTTTGTGGACCTACCCCCCTCTTCCATGTGGTCTAGTGGGAATGTTTATCACAGTGCTTTGCACACACATGGCCTACAGGTGTCTCCATGATGGAAGCTAGGATGAGCTGACTCAGTCTCCAGGAAATTTGCACCTTGCATAGAGGGACACATTGTTGGAAGGAAGTTGTTATTCCAGTGGTATTGCCTCAAAGAGACTATCTGTGAGATTTTGACAGTGGTCCTGGAGCTACTCTGCTTTCTGTCCTTTCTGGCTTTAGGTGGATCAACTTTCCTTCTATGGCTAAGATATCCAGAGTCTGTTTTCATTGCTTAAAACCAATTAACTGTTCCTGATACCACAGGAGAATGTTACCTCTCTGATCACTTAGGGTTAGTTGCAACAGGTTAGTTGGCCCTTAAGGAGTTAGAAGATTTAATGAGATGCCTATTTAAGTTATGACTACAACTTCTGTCTTTCCAGAGGATATGCTGATTTCTTAGGTGAGTGTGGTGGGAGGCTCAGGTAACATCCAAGTGCTATAATCAAGACAACTGCTTCCTTCTAACCCCAGGTCCTACTACTGAGACTCTCTTGAACAGTGGTTCTCCACTGAAGGAACAATGTCTAGTGGGTAGTCACCTGAAGATATGTCACTTGAGAAAGTATATTCAGTTCTAGGTCCATCCATGTCTCTACAAATGACCCAATTTCCTTCCTTTTTATGGCTGAGTAATATTCCATTGTATATATGTACCACATCTTCTTTATTCATTCATCTATCGATAGGCATTTAGGTTGCTTCCAAGTCCTGGCTATTGTAAATAGCACTGCAGTGAACATTTGGGTGTATGTGTCTTTTTGAATTATGGTTTTCTCTGGGTAATGCCCAGTATAGTGGGATCGCTGGGTCATATGGTAGTTCTATTTTTAGTTTATTGAGGAATCTCCATACTGTTCTCCATAGTGGCTGTATCAATTTACATTCCCACCAACAGTGCAGGAGGGTTCCCTTTTCTCCACATCATCTCCAGCATTTACTGTTTGTAGATATTTTGATGATGGCCATTCTGACTGGTGTGAGGTGATACCTCATTGTGGTTTTGATTTGCATTTCTCTAATGATTAGTGATGTTGAGCATTCTTTCATGTGCTTGTTGGCAATCTGTATATGTTCTTTGCAGAAATGTCAATTTAGTTCTTCTGCCCGTTTTTGGATTGGGTTGTTTTTTTGATATTGAGCTGCATGAGCTGCTTGTATATTTTGGAGATTAATCCTTTGTCCGTTGATTTGTTTGCAAATATTTTCTCACATTCTGCGGGTTGTCTTTTTGTCTTGTTTATGGTTTCCTTTGCTGTGTAAAAGCTTTTAAGTTTCATTATATCCCATTTGTTTATTTTTGTTTTTATTTCCATTACTCTAGGAGGTGGGTCAAAAAAGATCTTGCTGTGATTTATGTCAAAAAAGATCTTGCTGTGATTTATGTCATAGAGTGTTCTGCCTGTGTTTTCCTCTAAAAGCTTTATAGTGTCTGGTCTTACATTTAGGTCTTTAATCCATTTTGAGTTTATTTTTGTGTATGGTATTAGGGATTGTTCTAATTTCATTCTCTTACATGTAGCTGTCCAGTTTTCCCAGCACCACTTATTGAAGAGACTGTCTTTTCTCCATTGTATATTCTTGCCTGCTTTGCAAGTTGCAGGATACAAAATTAATGCACAGAAACCTCTTGCATTCCTATACACTAACAACAAAGGAACAGAAAGAGAAATTAAGGAAACAGTCCCATTCACCAATGCAACAAAAAGAATAAAATACCTATGAATAAACCTACCTAAGGAGGTAAAAGACCTGTACTCAGAAACCTATAAGACACTGATGAAAGAAATCAAAGATGACACAAACAGAGAGATATACCATGTTCTTGGATTGGAAGAATCAATACTGTGAAAATGACTGTACTACCCAGAACAATCTACAGATTCAATGCAATCCCTATGAAGTTACCAATGACATTTTTCACAGAACTAGAACAAAAAATCTTAAAGTTTGTATGCAAACTCAATAAAACCCAAATAGCCAAAGCAATCTTGAGAAAGAAAAACGAAGCTGGAGGAATCAAGCTCCCTGACTTCAGACTATACTACAAAGCTACATTAATCAAAACAGTATGGTACTGGCACAAAACAGAAATATAGGTCAGTGGAACAGGATAGAAAGCCCAGAGATAAACCCACACACCTATTGTCAACTAATCTATGACAAAGGAGGTGAGAATATCCCCTTAGGTTTTGGTAAGTGTCTGATTGCTCTGTCACTGCACTTTTGATTCATTCATTGACCCAAGAAATGTATGGAAGAATTTATCCTAAAAAGCTTTAGGTATCTGGGTTTTTAATTTCTACCTCTTTTACTGATTTCTAATTTTATTGCATTCTGGTCAGAAAATTTGTTTTATTAAAAGTTGTATTGAGGTTTCCCTTAGTACATAACTATATTCTCATTAAAAAAATATTCCCTGGGTCCCCTGAGGGATTACTTTTGTTTTTTTAAGGACTCATGAAGAATTTATAAAGTTTGATTATAGTATAGACCAGAAAAGCTGAATGATACAATAAATAAGGATAATGACATATTTTTCCCTCAATCTGTACATATTACTCTATTGCCTTCTGGCATTTAATGTTGCTGAAAAGTATGAATTTAGCCTTATTTTTTTTCTTTTGCAGATTTTCTATTTCTGGCTAATTACTTATAGACTTTTTTTTTTAAAGTGCAATAGCTTCACTTTGTTTCTAATAATGTTACTCATAATTTTTACTTATATGTGTAAATCCTTTCAATCTGCAGATTCCTATCTTCTTTTATTTTAAAAAATGGTTTTCTATTACACTCAATAGTATTCCATTCTGCTTACCCTGCATTTTTCTTTAGGACTACAGTTCAGATGCTAGATGTCTGTTATCTTTATTTCATACCTATCATTTTATCTCTATTCACTTTTACGTGTTTTCCCTTTGCATTCTATCTTCTTCCTGCCAGTCTTCCACATCACTATTTTTACTAATACTGATCTTACTTCCTACTGCTACTAAAGTGGTTTTCATTATGTGATGCTTTTTAAAATTAATCTTATTTTTCCTCTTTATTTTATTTTATTTTATTGTCTACCTCTTCATTGATCTCATGAGTCTCTTCCTTGATGTTCATTTTTGTAAAGTCCATGTCCTCTTTGATTTTCGAAGACCTTGAGAAAATCTTACCTAGAAAAGTTTTCTGTTCTATAAAGAAGTGTTGCTTGGAATAACTGTTCTCCCAATGTCTGTTCTTCATCTTCCTTTTGCTTATTGGAGCTTTTTCTTCTTTCTCTTCCTCTTTTTTTTCCTCCTGTTCTTGTTTTGGTGTAAACTCTGCACAGGTGCAATTGTTTGAAACTTCACATTATTCATCCCCTCTGAATGGGGCAGCTTTCTTTGACCTGTTACTTACTCTAAATCATTCTTCTCCTACTTCATTTGGGAACTTAAAAATTATGCCACTGGACTCTGAGGTGGAGAGTTCAACTCTGTTTAATTCTTCATCTGCTTGAGGGACAGAGGGACAAATAAGGAGTCTTAATTCTGGTGTGTGTTGTCTTCACATTCTTTGCCATTATATATGATGAATCCTCTATCCTGGGACCCAGCTCCCCTTGGCTTCTGTTCATTTTACACTTCAGTGTCAGTGGTTCACTCTGTAGGAGGCTGGGTGAATAGGAATCCGTGGGACTCATTGTTAAGACCTTTTGTTTGTTGGTGTAGAGTAACATTTAATTAAGCCAGGCAGAACTTTTGGCTTCTGTATATTGTTCCTCCTCATCTGCAGATTTTTTCCTTCTTTTTTAATATTATTTTTAAATTTAATTTTTACTTTATATTGGGGTATAGTTGATTTACAATGTTGTGTTTGTTTCACATGTACAGCAAAGTGATTCAGTTATACATATACCTATATCCATTCTTTTCCAGATTCATTTCCCATATAGGTTATTACAGAATATTGAGTAGAGTTCCCTGTGCTATACAGTATGTCCTTGTTGATTATCTGTTGATATTTTATATATAGTAGTGTGTATATGTTAATCCCAAACTCCTAATTTACCCCTCCCCCCCCACCTTCCCCCTTTGGTAACCATAAGTTTGTTTTGGATGTCTGTGAGTCTGTTTCTGTTTTGTAAATAAGTTCATTTGTATCATCTTTTTAGATTCCACATATAAGTCATGTCATATTATATTTGTCTTTGTGTATCTGACTGACTTCACTTAGTATGATAATCTCTAGGTGCATTCATGTTGCTGCAAATGGCATTATTTCATTCTTTTTTATGGCTAAGTAATATTCCATTGTATATGTGTACCACATCTTCTTTATCCACTCCTCTGTCGATGGACATTTAGGTTGCTTCTATGTCTCAGCTATTGTAAATAGTGCTGCAATGAAAATTGGGGCGCATGTATTTTTTTTTTTTTTTTTTTTTGCTGTACCCGGGCCTCTCACTGTTGTGGCCTCTCCCGTTGCGGAGCACAGGCTCTGGACACGCAGGCTCAGCGGCCATGACTCATGGGCCTAGCTACTCCATAGCATGTGGGATATTCCCAGACTGGGGCACGAACCTATGTCCCCTGCATCGGCAGGTGGACTGTCAACCACTGTGCCACCAGGGAAGCCCCATGTATTTTTTTGAATTATGTTTTTCTCTGGATATATGCCCAGGAGTGGGATTGCAGGATCATATGGTAGTTCTATTTTTAGTTTTTTAAGGAACTTCCATACAGTTCTCCATAGTGGTTGTACCAATTAACATTCCCACCAACAGTGTAGGAGAGTTCCCTTTTCTCCACATCATCTCCAGCATTTATTTTTTGTAGACTTTTGGATGATGGCTATTCTGACCGGTGTGAGGTGATACCTCATTGTAGTTTTGATTTGCATTTCTCTAATAATTAATGATGTTAAGCATCTTTTAATGTGCTTTTTGGCCATCTGTATGTCTTTCTTTGGAGAAATGTCTATTTAGATCTTCTGCCCATTTTTTGATTGGGTTGTCGTTTTTAGTTTTGTTTCCTCGTATTGAGCTGTATGAGATGTGTATATATTTTGGAGATTAATCCCTTGTCCATTGATTCATTTGCAATATTTTCTTTCATTATATGGGTTGTCTTTTCATTTTGTTTATGGTTTCCTTTGCTGTGCAAAAACTTTTAAGTTTAATTCGGTCCCATTTGTTTATTTTTGTATTTATTTTCATTACTCTAGGAGGTGGATCAAAAAAGATATTGCTGTGATTTATGTCAAAGAGTGTTCTGCCTATGTTTTCCTCTAAGAGTTTTATAGTATCTGGTCTCACATTTAGGTCTTTAATCCATTTTGAGTTTATTTTTGTGTATGGTATTAGAGAATGTTCTAATTTCATTGTTTACATGTTGCTGTCCAGTTTTCCCAGCACCACTTATTGAAGAGACTGTCTTTTCTCCACTGTATATTCTTGCCTCTTTTGTCATAGACTGATTGACCATAGGTTTGTGGGTTTATTTCTGGGCTTTTTATCCTGTTCCATTGATCTATATTTCTGTTTTTGTGCCAGTACCATACAGTTTTGATGACTGTAGCTTTGTAGTATAGTTTGAAGCCAGGTAGCCTGATTCTTCTAGCTCCATTTTTTTGTTCCTCAGGGTTGCTTTGGCTTCCAGATTTTTTCCTTGCATACATAGCTTGACCAGAAAAAAAAAGTATAAAACGTCCCCACTTCTCTGGCATATAGTTATTGCTCAATAAATATTTGTTGAAATAATGTATGCAGTTTCTCCTAATGATTGCTCACAACTCCTGTCCCCATTTTTACAAGCACAGGACTTTGGGTAGGACATGTTAGGACTTTCTTACTTTTTTAAGGGTAATCTGCGTTTTTCTTAATAGGTGTGGATCAAGCATACTTGGTTGGTTTCTATGCATACTTCTTTGGCTTACTTTGAGTTTTCTTGCACAGACATTCATTATGGTCTCTGTTATGTTGTTTTCACCATTCCCTAGTTTCATCATGGGTGACATTTTTCTGGCTCTAGTTTTCGTTGTTGTTATCATTCATTTCAGTGAGTTTCTGAGAAGGGATCTAAATAAATATGCATTCATTCTATCACCTTTTAGCAAAAATTATCAAGTTGTTATTTTAAAACAAAGTATAAATAATGAAAAAACTGTTCCCCTGGGACATGTTTAAAAAACTGTTTTGAGATAGATGTCACATTTCTAAGTCTCCTTGTTGCTAATAGTCTGCTGTTCTGATTTCTGCCATTCCAGAATTCATGAGGTCCTCAAAGCATGACTATTTAGCAGATTTTTGACTCATTTAAAAATTTTGACTTTTGGGACCTGTGTTTCTGTGACATGTAACTGTTCTTTCAGCTTTTTGACCCAAGCATCTTAATGCCTTGGGTTTAGCTAGTTTTCAAGTTGTTACCTTTTTTGCATCCTCACTCCCAGTTTCCTGGATTGTATCCCCAAGTCTACCATTTCTCATGGTCTGGGTGCAGAACTTACTTGGAAGGATGACCTACCACTCCATATTTACTTATTCTGTTTTTTTAAAATTTTCATTTTATTTTTTTGCATTTCCTTTTTTATTAATTTTTTTTCCAGTTGATTAAAGCTACCATTTTCCCCAAATGGATGATACATTGTTTCCTCACATGGTTTGATACAGCCATATTCACATAATAATATTTGTTAAGAATTGATTTATGATTTCAGTGTCTGAAATTGTCCACCTAATATATATTTTTTGCATTTGCTTTCATGTCATTGGGAACAGGAATGATAAGGCCAGAGCAGTCTTGGAAGCAAAGTGGAAGAGTCAGATACTTGACTCCAAGGCCATGCTTTGGGACCTGAGGGTGGTGGCGGCTCCTGGAGCAATCTCTGCCCAGGCTCTACGGGGCTCTCTCTGCCTGTTGTGGATCAGGGCCCCCAGGTCCAGCCTCGGCTCTCCCTCCTCTGCAGTTTTTGTCATCCCTAGCTGTGTTCTCCTGCCCTCTGCCCTCCATCTTGTCTTCCACACCACCTCATCATGGTGTCCTTTGCACTTAGCTCATTCTAAGGACCTAGATGCACAATTTTGTGTCTGCCTTCATCAGCTTCCCACAGGTATGAACAGACAGGCTGGCCTTGTCCTCAGGCAGTCTATCCTTTGGTAGGGACCCTGGTGGGGGGGTGTCCAAAGGAAGGGGGAGGTGGTTCAACTCTGTGATATCAAGAAAGAGATTGTTTTTAAGGCACTTCTCTTCTATTTCTTTCTCTGCGAAGTAACCCACCCCTCAACCACTCTCTCAGAGTTTATGATCCCTCTTCTTTGGGGCTTCTCAGCCTTCTATATTTTCAGCTAGCACAGCCCTTACCACAATGGCTTGGGGTCATTTGTCTGGGGGTCATTTTACCATGATCTCTATCCCAGTGACCATCAAAGAATACGGCATAGAATTATAATATAATTGAAATATTATAATGTAAATGAAATATAAATGTTTCCTGGATGAATGAATGGCAGAGACCATCTCCATCCTTTGGAATCTTTTGACTTTAGGAGGCTGACTGAGGCACTTAAATGGAGGAGGAGGAAGAGGTAGAATATTTACGGTGGGAAAATCAGGTTGTATTTCATCCAAAGTGTGACATCCAGAGGTCTCAGCCTGAAGTCAGCCGAAGGCATAGACATAAGGGATACCCAGGAAAGGGATTTCTGATTATGGGGTTCTGGGAAGGTGAAGCACATGGGCTTTGAGGTGAGTTAGGAAGGAGGGGGTGAGATGCATGTGGGGTTGGGGTTATTGGCTCTGAGAGGGCAAGGAATGGTGACAGGAGAAAGGAGCCTCCAAGCAGGAGCTACACAAGTTGCAGGCCAGTAGCTCTGTCTGGTTAAGTCACCTCACCTCTGATTAAGTCATCTCACATAATTACCATTTCTTTTTTGTAGTGAGAACATTTAAGATTTATTCTCTTAGCAACTTTCAAGTATATAATACAGTATTGTTAATTGTAATCACCACACTGTACATTAGATTCCTCAGAAGTTATTCGTCATACAAATGGAAGTTTGTGCCTTTGAACAGTATCTCCCCATTTCACCCATCCCCTCATCCCTGGCAACCAGCCTTCTACTCTGTTTCTGTGAGTTCAACTTTTTTTATATTCCACAAGTAAGTGATATCATAGAGTGTTTGTCTTTCTCTGTCTGACTTGCTTCACTTAGCATAACGTTCTCAAGTTCCACTCATGTTCTTGCAAATAGCAGGATTTCCTTTTTTCTCATGGCTGAATAATGTTCCTATATACATATATCACATCTTCTTTATACATGCATCCATAGATAGATACTAAGGTTGTTTCCATATCTTGTGAACAATGATGTAATGAATGTAGGAGGGCCAATAGATTTTTGAGATCCTATTTTCATTTCCTTTGGATATATACCCAGAAGTGGAATTGCTGGATCCTTTGGTAGTTCTATTTTTAATTTTTTAAGGAACCTCCATACAGTTTTCCACAGTAGCTGCACTAATTTTACATTCCTGCTAACAGTGCAGAAGAATTCCCCTTTTTTTGTGTGTTCTGAATTCACAGCTTTTTAAAAAATTTATTTATTTTATTTTATTTTATTTATTTTTGGCTGTGTTGGGTTTTCGTTGCTGCATGCAGGCTTTCTCTAATTGTGGCAAGTGGGAGCTGCTCTTCGCTGTGGTGCGTGGGCTTCTCATTGAGGTGGCTTCTCTTGTGGAGCATGAGCTTTAGGTTGTGTTCAGTAGTTGTGGCACGTGGGCTCAGTAGTTGTGGCTCCTGGGCTCTAGAGTGCAGGTTCAGTAGTTGTGTCACACGGGCTTAGCTGCTCTGCGGCATGTGGGATCTTCCCAGACCAGGGCTCCAACCCGTGTCCCCCGCATTGGTAGGTGGATTCTTAACCAAGGTGCCACCAGGGAAGTCCCCAGAATTCCCTTTTATCCACAGTCTTGTCAACATTTTTTAATTTCTTGTCTTTTTGATGATAGTCATTCTAATAGGTGTGAGGTAGTATCTCATTGTGGTTTTGATTTGCATTTTCCTGATGATTCAGTGATGTTGAACACCTTTAAACGTACCTGTTGGAAAGATGTCTGTTCAACTCCTCTATTTTTTAATTACAGTTTTGGGGGGTATTGAGTTGTATGTGTTCTTTATATATTTTGGATATTAACTTATTATCAGGTACATGATTTGCAAAAATTTTGTCGTATTCCATAGGTTGCCTTTTCATTTTTTTTTTTTGCGGTACGCGGGCCTCTCTCTCACTGCTGTGGCCTCTCCCGTTGTGGAGCACAGGCTCCAGACGCGCAGGCTCAGTGGCCATGGCTCACGGGCCCAGCCGCTCCGTGGCATGCAGGATCCTCCCGGACCGGGGCACGAACCCGTGTCCCCTGCATCGGCAGGCGGACTCTCAACCACTGCGCCACCAGGGGAGCCCTCCTTTTCATTTTTTTGATGGTTTCCTTTGCCTGTGCAAAACGTTTTAGTTTGATATAGTTCCGCTTATAATTATTATTGTTGTTTTATTATTATTGTTATTTTTGCTTTCATCGCCTTTGCTTTTGGTGTCAGAACCAAAAAATCATTGGCAAGACTGACCTTAAGCAGCTTACTCTCAGTGATTGTTTTCTGGTTTCAAGTCTTACATTTAAGTCTTTAACCATTTTGAATTGATTTTTGTGAATGGTATAATATATGGATCTAGTTCTAATTTTTTTGCAAGTGGCTATCCAGTTTTTGTTGCATCATTTATTGAAGAGACTATCATTTTTCCATTGGATATTCTTCTTTGTCATAAATTAATTGAAAATATATGTGTGAGTTTATTTCTGGGTTTTCTGTTCTGTACCATTGATTTATATGTCTGTTTTTATGCCAATACCATGATGTTTTAATTACTATAGCTTTGTAATGTAGTTTGAAATAAAGAAGTGTGATGCCTCCAGTTTTGTTCTTCTTTCTCAAGATTTCTTTGGCTATTTGGGGCTTTTTGTGGTTCCATATGTATTTTAGGATTGTTCTATTTCTGTGAAAAATGCCATTGAAGTTTTGATAGGATTGCAATGAATCTGCAGATGGCTCTGGGTAGTATGGACATTTTAATAATATGATCTATGAATAGGAAATATTTTTTCCTTTATTTGTGTCTTCTTCAATTTCCTTCATCTTATAGTTTTCAGTGTACAGATCTTTTATCTCCTTGTTTAAATTTATTCCTAAGTATTTTATTGTCTGATAATTTGTAAATGGGATTATTTTCTTAATTTCTTTTTCTGATAGTTCATTAATGTATACAAACACAACTGATTGTTGTATATTGATTTTGTATTTTTCAACTTTTCTGAATTTGTTTATTAGATCTAACAGTGTTTTTGGTGGAAAGTTGAGGGTTTTCTATATATAATGTCATCTATAAAGTGAGAAAATTTTACTTCTTCCTATCTGATTTGGGTGCCTCTTATTTCTTTTTCTTGTCTAATTGCTTTGGCTAGGACTTTCCATGTACTATGTTGATTAAGAGTGGTGTGAGTTGGCATCCTTGTCTTGTTCTTGATCTTAGAGGAAAAACTTCTAGCTTTTCACCATTGAGTAAGATGTTAGCTATGGGTTTGGCATATATGGCTGTATTTTTTTAAATTGTTTTTTATTTTTTAATTTTTGGCTGCACCATGCAGCATGCAGGACCTTCCCCAAGCAGGGATCAGACCTGTGTCCGCTGCATTGGGAGCGTGGAGGCTTAACCACTGGACCACCAGGGAAGTCATATATGGCTTTATTGTGTTGAAGTATGTTCCTTTTATACCCAGTTTGAGAGTTTGTTTGTTTGTTTGTTTTTGTGGTATGTGGGCCTCTCACTGTTGTGGCCTCTCCCGTTGCGGAGCACAGGCTCCAGATGCGCAGGCTTAGCGGCCATGGCTCATGGGTCCAGCCGCTCCGCGGCATGTGGGACCTTCCCGGACCGGGGCACGAACCCATGTCTCCTGCATCGGCAGGCGGACTTTCAACCACTGCGCCACCAGGGAAGCCCTGAGAGTTTTATTTAATCATGAAAGTATGTTGAATTTTGTGAAATGCTTTTTCTGCATCTACTGAGGTGAATATATAATTTTTGTCCTTCATTTTGTTAACTTGGTGTATCACATTGATTGATTTGCAGGTGTTGAACCATCCTGCATCCCTGGAATAAATCCCACTTGATCATGAAGTGTGATCCTTTTAATATACTGTTGAATTTGGTTTGCTAACATTTTTCTGAGGATTTTTGTGTCTGTGTTCATCAGGGATACTGGCCTGTAATTTTCTTTCTTTGTGGTTTCCTTGTTTGATTTTAGTGTCAGGGTAATGCTGGCCTTGTAAAACGAGTTTGTAAGTCTTCCCCCCTCTTCAGTTTTTTATAAGAGTGAGAAGAATTGATAATTTTTCTTTTAAAGTTTGGTAGAGTTCACCAGTGAATCCATCTAGCCCTGAGCTTTTGTTCTGTTGGAAGATTTTTGACTACTAATTGAATCTCCTTGTAAGAAATACATTTCATAAGGCTATAGCTGCCTTAGATAGTGATTTCTGTGATGGATCTGGGCAAAGTCAAAGTCAATTGAAAACCTTTGGAAAGGATTCACCCTTCTCGATGCCATGAAGAACACTCATGATTCATGGCAGTAGGTCAAAATATCAATATGAACAGGAGTTTGGAAGAAGTTGATTTCAACCCTCATTTGTCCCACGATGCTAGGAAGCCTCATTCCTAGGTCAGGTGAGGATTTTGTTGATAGGCCATTTATGTGCTATATTTGGATTAGGCCCTGTTAATAACCTAAATATTCTCTGGATCATGTCTTACTAGTCTATTATGATTCAGGAAATGTTTTCCCTTGTTGCTTCTTTCTGTATCTAGAGTTGAACTAGTACAGTTAACTTTATATAGAGCTATATATTTGATCAATTGCCTCAAGATGTTTAGCCGTCATTAGTTTTGTCAGAGACCTGGTTACACATTGCGTAATCAAGAAACAACAATCTTATAAGATAGCCTGGATGTAAATAATATAGCTAATAACATCAATAAGGTCCTAAGTAGGGATTTAAGCCATGAGCTTCCAGAACCAAACCAGAACCTTAAAAGATCACCAAGACCAGGAAGTGGATCTCTTAAGGCAGAAATTTGATTTTTCATATGGATCTTCATAAACATGTTACATTAGAGGATTAGGTGGTATGAAAATGCAACATTCAGTTTGAATTATGGTACCGGTGCCTCCTTGAGATGCTGTAAGGATATAGAGGGCCATGTGATTTTGTAATACTGCTTTTCTCATCATAGAGACCTCAGAATTCAGGTTTGAATTGGCCTGATTACTGCCATTTAAGGCCAGTTGGGTGAATTTTGTTAAGGCTTTGATGTGGGCAAATACATCTTCCATTCCTACTGAAGGCAGAAAAATAGCTGCTAACTGATCATACCAATGAAATACAGAACTTTTGATCCATCAGGCTTGTATTAATGGTAACCTTTCCAGAGTCATATCTAAATTGGCATATGTGTGGTCTTGAGCCCAGGGGAATTCTAGGGTACGTCTTCCTATCCATCGTGGTGGAAGCCAGGGTTGCAAATTGGTGCTGTAAAGCCATTAAATTCCATTAGATACAACCCAGTATATTTCTGTTTGCCTGACCCAGGCTGTTCCATAGCATTTGTTACCTTTAAAAGAAATGATATGTTGGCATTTTTATAAGGGACCCAACCTAATTTTCTAGTGATTTTAGGCTGATTACCTTTAATATGATTTAATTGTTCCCACCATGGAGGGGGAGGGGATTTAAAATTAAATGACCATAGCCTGGTGTTAGCCATCTAAATCTGTCCTAAAACCAAGGGAGAGTCTCTCAATAATTGAGAAGTTATATTCTTTGACTGAAATTTAGCTCATTGCACTGATTGAGCTTGAGTAACTTTAAAAGAAAATTCATATTTATGGTCAGTGTCAGAGTGAGTATGATTGATTGGCCAAGTGAGGGGATCCCATGTAGTAACATCAGTAGTGGCCCAAACAGAACTACTTCTTCTGAAATAAATTTTCTAAGGGCCATCCAATCAGAGCCTTGGAGAGGAGAAATCCACAAATGTATACCAGGAATAATGGACATAAGTAATTGACCACAGACTCAACAATTGGATTGATTTCTAAAATTTGCAAAGGGTTGTGCGCATGATAGAAAAACATTTGATTCATATGCAAAAGTCCAAGAAATAAAGAAAACACTATAAATAGTCATTCAGGTCAGGTCTGGCATCTTGAGATACCTGTCTACTCCTGATGCTGTCTTCTTCTTGTCCTGTTTTGTGTGTCATTTCTACTCTGTGTGACTATTGTTTTAAGGTGAGTTTGAGGTCACCCGTTCTCTCTATAGATCATTCTGGTGCAGTGGCCCTTTTTTAAGTGGGAAATATAAATCTAAGAATTAATTCCCTTTAGTTTCTCTGCCCATGAGCTAGTAAGAGTACCTGATAAGGGTCCTTCCATCTAGGATGGAGAGAGTCCTTTAAATGATGCCTTCCAGTATACATAATCTGTTGGTTGCAGGTCATGGAGCATTTTATCTTCATCCAAAAATAGATTACTAGGATAAGCTTCAGAAACAAATATAGAATGTCCTTTTAGTAATTCAATTAAACCATACAGTAATGCAACATAGTAACAAGGAGCCATCTAGGAAGTGAGTCTTAAGCAGTAAATTCAAAACCTCAAAGACATTTAATAACATTAAAATTCAATACCCACTGAAATGTAATTTTTTTTTCTCTAAAATTACCCTCATTTCTATCAAACACAGCCAAATTAAGACTAGTTTATTTACAAAATAAGTCTGGTGTCAGTAAACTTGGCCTGGTTATTTATATGTGTAATTGATCATGTACCTTCTTTTAATATTAGCTTTGTTGGAATGTTTCATGAGGAATCTCTGATTGAACTTTAAAAGGCCATTTAAGGCCAGAAAATCCATGCCAAAGACTTTCCATCAGATTCCACTTGCAAAATCTACAGATTTGGATGGGTTCCTCTCTTCTAGAGGTACCCCAAATATCTTACAATTCCTGCACCTGCCAGGAAGTGGCTTTCCTTATTCACCTGTTAAGGCTGCTGGGAACCCTGTAAGCAAAGTACTAGGTTGTTTCTCCAAGGGGCTTTATGGCTCCATAAAGTCTGCCTTAGTTCTTTAAATCTGCCTGGTCACATCTAATTTTTGCGTATTCTCCAGCCAAAGCCATGGTAATATAACCAATTTCTCCAATTATGTCCTGTTATAAGGCGAACAGATTCAGTTGAACTTACGCAAATAATTATTGCCATGCCAAGAATACTCATTAAGTGTTTCAAAATTCTGGAGGGATAAAGTAGAGAGAAAAGGTAAACATTTCATTCAGTTCTGCCTATGAAGGTCTGTAAGTCATATTTAGCTTAAGGGGAAAGGTTTCCTTATATCTAGAAAACAAAGATTAAAGCCAATAATATTTCAGACAAAGTCATAAAAATTATCAGTCAACTCTATGTAACTAATTCTTGTTGATTTTTATCTTCTTTTAACAGTTTTATGAAGCCATCAGGTTTTTCATTAGAATGCTTTAATTTTCTTACCCAGTTCAGTGGTATGATCTGAAAGTTACCAGAAACCTGTATTTTTCTTCTTTCTATGAGTCTTCTTGAAGATGAAGCATTTTTGTTAAAACATCAGAGTAAAACAGTAGCTGTATATAAATGACAAAAGACAAAAAAATGCATGATTAAAAGACCTGATTACAATGCAGTTGTCAAATTGGTTATTTTTATGATGTACGATATTAATATAACTAGAATTATGACTAATAACATTATACCAGGACATATTCAAATTTTAGAAATTTCATGTATTTTCTAGAACATTTATATTCATGGCATTTACTCACACAGTATAACCTGAAAAGGTTTATTGCCACTGATTTGACAATGTCTGCATGTAATTTAACATACCAAATAAGCCTAATTAGTTTAATATCTCTCAATGAGATGTATCAGGTGCCCTCTGAAGCAACCCAAGTTTAGCTAGGGGTCAAAAGAACTTCATTTAGAATTTGATTTGAGGAAGTTTTTCAAAGATATCAATAAGTTTTAAAAACACTTGGTTAAATAGGATCAGAGGTCACTGTGAAACAAAACTGTGAGTGCAGTGGCTAATGATTTGATCCTTCTTGATCTGGATGGTGGGCAGCATTCCGTGTTTTACAAAGACTTCAGTGGAGGAAGTAACTGCAGATGTGGTAGAAATAGCAAGAAAATTAGAATTGGAAACAGAGCCTGAAGATGTGACAATTATTGCAATCTCATGGTAAAACTTTAACAGATGAGGAGTTTCTTCTCCTGAATGAGCAAAGAAAGTGGTTTCTTAAGATGGCATCTACTCCTGGTGAAGGTGCTGTGAAGATTGTTGAAAGGACAACAAAGGATTTAGAATATTACATAAACTAAGTTGTTCATACAGCAGTAGGGTTTGAGAGAATCACCTCCAGTTTCGAAAGTTCTACTGTGGGTAAAATGCTATCAAACAGCATTGCATGCTACAGAGAAATTGTTCGTGAAAGCAAGAGTCCATTGATGCAGCAAATGGCATTGTTGTCTTATTTTAAGAAGTTGCGATAGCCACTCCAGCCTTCAGCGACCATGAGTGTTGTTAGATAATGGTTAGAATTTTTTAGCAATAAAGTATTTTTTAATTAAGGTACATTTTTTAGACAGTGCTATTGCATTTAATAGACTACATTATAATGTAAACCTTCCTTTTATATGCACTGGGAAACCAAAAAATTCATGTGACTTGCTTATTGCAATATTCACTTTATTGCAGTGGTCTGGAACCAAACCCTCAATATTTTGAGGTATGCTTGTATTTTCTTTCTCTTTGTTGTAATTCTCACTTGTTTCATGCATTGTTCTCCTGACCTTGGTGAGCCTGTTCATGAGCATTATTTTGAACTATCAGGTAAATCACTTATCTTCATTTCATAAGATCTGTTTCTGGAGTTTTGTCTTGTTCTTTTGTTTGGAATATATATTTTTATTTCCTCATCTTCTTTGAGTCTCTGTGTTGTTTTTTGTGCATTAGCCCCCTCTTCCAGTCTTGACAGAGGGTTTTATGTAGCATATGGACCTCATCAATCAGCTGAGCCTGAGTTTTTACTGTCTCTCAAACGTTTGTGATTGTCCAAGCTATCTTCTTTGTTCTTGGAGCCTTGCAGTAGCGGAGAGAGTGCCATGACCTGATAGTGTCCAAAAGGGGAGGATTGCAGTCAGCACCTAGTTTCAGGTTGATTGGAAGTCAGACCCTCAGATAGCAGCTGGGAAAATATGTAGTTAGACCTCTTCTAGGGAAACACTGGGAGATGGGTGTTTTTACACTTGCCTGGATATATAGCCAGTCATGGGGGAATGTCCTGTGTTCATTAAGAAGTGACTCTTTGCTTGCTACAGTCCTGTGGGACTTCTGAATGCAAACCCTTTTGACTATCAGAGCCAGGAATTCTAGGGGCCTGTCTCTTGGGCAGCAGCCACAAAAACTGGAACATCAGATGCATTTACAAGCTCCTTCTAGTGAGATACAGATGACTTGCAGCAGGGTATAGGGAAAAGGCAAGGGAGGTGTCCACGTGCTTTCACAGTCTCCAGAGCGAGTGGCAGTCAGCCCCTAGATGTGTGCTAAATTAGAAGCCTGACCCTCAGGCAGCTGCTTTTAATATATACAAATAGTCCCTTTTCAGGGAAACACTGGGAGGTGGATATGTTTTATCTGCTCCCTCTGCGCTGAGCCTGAGGGTATAGGCACACTGAATCCTTGGAGCCAGTTAAGAACTGTTTCTTTGTTTTCTGTAAACTTGTGGGTCTTGTGGATAAAAATTGCATTGGATTTCAGAGCTAGGTGTTTTGGGACCCCATCCCTTAGGTGAGAATCTTAAAAGTTGGGATGCTAGATGTTGAGTCCAAACCTTTTGCTCCTCAGGGAGAAGCTGGGAGTTGGGAGTTCCCTCCCAATTTTATGGTGTTGTGCTGGGGGTTGGGGTTGATGGGTATTTTCTTGTTTGCTCCATGTGTAGGAGTTGCTGAGCTAGCTTTTGGATTTCTTTCAGAGGGAATTGCTCCGTGTGTAGCTGTACATTCAGTGTGTCTGTGGGAAGAAGGGAGTTCAGGAGCCTCCTGGTGTTGCCATCTTGGACTGGAACTAGTCATGGGCTTTTCTGGAAGTGTCCCAGACAGCTGGGGAATCTGGGTGCTCACTCACATGCCCTTACTTTCCCCTGGAGGAGAAATCGTGGTCTGAGAAGGTGTCACTTGGCACTGAGTGGTACCACGTTGGGGGAGGTGTAACATGGGTACTGTTCCTTTTACCCCCTCCAGTGTGTCCAAACTTGTATTTTTTTGTTCCAACAGTAAGCTGAAACTTTTCCACTGGAAATCTGGACTTCCACAAAGATTCTTTCATTCGTGGATGATTATCTAAGACAGTGTCTTCCTGGGGCTCCCAGACCACAGCCTAGAGGATCAGGAGCCAGTTCACAGGCCACTGCAGGGTCTGCAGCTGGGGTCCAGGTCTCTGTGTGCGTATTATCCCATATATGGGTGGGTGAGACTCCTCCCAGTTTCCTTGAAGTTCAGTGCTGGATTCCACAGCTCCTGCAAAAGCACGTTTGTTCAGGAATGGATGCCAAATTGTTGATGAGGAAACACTGAGGGACGTCTTATTCAGCCTTGTTGCTGAATTTACTCCCCTGCATTTACTTAAGTTCCCTTGAAGTTGACCCAATCCTGTTTTTTTATAGCTACAGGAAAATGACTTTTGTAGAAGGAAGTTGCCAAGGACAGGTGTAACTGAGATACAGAGACCTTGTGGAATTTTGTTTAAACTGATTTTCTTACCAAAATTCCTTGAATGTGAAAAGCACAACACAGACCTCATTCTTTATAATCCTCATTATCCAATTAAAATAGTCTTATTTATATTGAAAGGAGGAGTACATTGGGTTTTCCTTAATTCAATCTCACTGGTATTTAGAGTATGTAGGAATGTAGAGTGATATATAGAGTTGTGACCCAGTGCCTAGGTTTTCTTGAAGAATTTGTCAATGCTTTTATCAGTGATTTTAAGTCAACCATTTTACTTGTCTATTCAGTACCTCTGATTGCCTGTTTATGGAATTGGAAACTTTTAAGTACCATGATTTTTGTAACCTAATAGAGGTTGTGATGATTGATGAGATACTATAAATTCACCAGATGTCCTCATCCATGAAGAAAGCCCAGCATTCTGCATACCTGGCTAGAATTTCTGATTGTTTCAGTTTAGTAATGAACCAGAATTTCTGTATCCTGTTGGTAGTCAGTCCAAGAGGAAGTTACAGATTTTCCTGAAAAATTGAAGACTGACAAAATGGTGGGAAATTGGACATTTAAAAATTTAAGTTATGGTATTCTTTTCAAGATAACATATTTTGTACTGATTAAGTTACTTAGCCAAGTAACCTAAAAGATTCTTTATACTTTTTTTTTGTTTGTTTTAAAACTCTTGTTTCAGATTTTTTTTTTCCAGTTTAAGTTTTCATGTCACTCAGTGATGAGAATATTATTCTGGACTTCCAATTAAAGTCTGAATTCATAGTAATCAGAAATTGAAGAAACTTTTATGCATTTCTGTATGTGTGTTTTGTAGTTATGTTTTTTGTTTTCATTTTATAGGAATTGCAATGTTGTACTAGATATTCTCTCTGCCTAGGATGCTTTTATTCCATGGTCATACCTGGCTGGCTCCTATTATCATTTAGACTTTAGAGAAACCCTCCTTGATAATCCATTTAAAATAGTTATCAATCACTGATCACTCTCACTTTTTCTATTTCAGATCTCTGCGTAACACTATGGCCATTGGGTATTTCCTTTCCCTTCCCTCTTCTTCCTTTTCTTTCTTACATCCTCCCTTTCTTGAACTCTCTAGTTTTAGAAGTCTTTCCTTGTTTAGATGTCTCCCAGCATCACTTAATGTTTGAATGAGTATCTGAATGAATGAACTACTACATCTTTAGGAAAGATGTTTTTCTTTGTACAATCTCTTATGAAAGTTTTAAATAAATTCCTTCTCATTGAGATTGCTTGCTTTTTCCAAATTTATGGCTTTTCTCTTGATTCCATTCTTGAGTCCATTCTGAGCTCAATTTCTATCCTCCTTTTTCTTTTTTTTTTGTTTTTGTTTTTGTTTTTTTTTGGTGGTACGCAGGCCTCTCACTGTTTTGGCCTCTCCTGTTGTGGGGCACAGGCTCCAGATGCACAGGCTTAGCGGCCACGGCTCACAGGCCCAGCTGCTCCACGGCATGTGGGATCCTCCCGGACCGGGGCACGAACCTGTGTCCCCTGCATCGGCAGGCGGACTCTCAACCACTGTGCCACCAGGGAAGCCCTATCCATCCTTTTTCTTATTTTAACTGGGCATGTCTAAAATATTATTATTTCAAAAGAGTGGATGTGATTCTTCTCACATAACAGAAGGGAGTAACTAACTCAAAGCAACGACTAATTGGTGAATTATTTTTTGAGTTTTGGATTGCATTATATTCTTTTAGCAGTTCACATATTCAGGTGCTAAAGTCATGCTTAGTATATGCTGGGCACTGAGGATATAAAGATGAGAAATGCAAATTACTTACCTTTGAAGAGCTCACGTATTGTTGGGGAAGGTAGACTTATAAACACATAATTTCATGAGTTCTAAAAGGTGTCATAGGACATATGCATTATTCTTAATAATTGCATGGGTATTTTCCAGGAAGGTGAGAACAAGGAGAACATTCTCAAGCACATGCCCAGTGGTTTCTTAGGCACCAGATTCTACCCAACTCCAGATCATTCTCCACACTGATCCTTACCCTGTGCAGGTACTTTTAAGCAATGAGGATACTGCTAAGCAGTGTCTGGCATATGGTACACACTCAAAAAATATTCAGTGAATAGATGAATAACTTTCCCCTTTGGGTAACAAGGGTCCATCAGAATTTTCCTAGTCGGGGGTATATACACGAGTAATGTTTTTTTTTGAAAGAATCTCACATTGACATGTGGGTGGAAAAAAAAAAAAAAAGCTCTGGGGAGAGCTTGGTGCCAGTGGGGCCTGCTATGATAATCCAGGAAGGAGTCAATGATTCTGGCTCTCCTTGAAACATCTGAGCACCTGCTATGATAATCCAGGAAGGAGTCAATGATTCTGGCTCTCCTTGGAACATCTGAGCACCTGCTATGATAATCCAGGAAGGAGTCAATGATTCTGGCTCTCCTTGGAACATCTGAGCACCTGCTATGATAATCCAGGAAGGAGTCAATGATTCTGGCTCTCCTTGGAACATCTGAGCAAAGTGCATTGGCAGCACATATGCAAAGTAGGGATGGGGTGTTGGATTCAGGAAAAAAAAAAGTGGAGATGTTTAGAGGAAGGGCAAGAACTCTTCTATTCATGGACAATTGTACACTGCAGATAACTTTTCTAAGTTACTCAGAAGTGTTCAGAAGCAAATACCCTTTGAATTTGAATCATTGGATTGTTAGTGTTACTCTCTGAAGTTACAACTTACAAAATAAAATCTTTTGCTGTTTCCCCTAAGACCTGACATTTGTCAACCTTGGCTCCTGCTTTAGGGCAATTTGGCTTAAAAAATTTTTTTTTTCCTAAGAAAGTAAAGCACTGCCATTCAATAAGAACTTGTCTGTGATGGAAAAGTCTCTTCCCTAGAATTTCTCTCACATTGACAGAGATTGAACTCAGGGTAGAATCCATTTGTCAAGGCAAGTTTAGAGAAAGGACTCCTGCTCTTGGGGCTGCCATGCAAGTCCCTCTCAGTCTTAAGATTCTGTGGCAATGCTTAGTACCTGATGTAGCGGTGCTTCCTGAATCTCAGTCGGATAAGATCTCTCACATACATGTACCATCTGTATGATTATTGTTGTTTTCATTATATAAACTTCAAATTAAGCCAAGTATATTAAAAAAAATTAGGCTAACTCTGCTTCACCTTCATGGAATCAGATTTTGTGTGCTGCTTTTCTTTTTTTCTAATGCACGTTAAGGTAAACTCATAACCAATAAACCACGATTATTCTTGTATTAAATAAAATGATATTTCATTTCCCTAATGATACAGGACTTCCATATTGGGAAACTCTTGGATAGTGTTTTGAGCTTGCTGTGACACAAACCTTTGAGAGCAAAAGTTCTGGCTAAAATCTGGAGGTGGGAAAAGAATAGTGAATGGATCCAGAACATTTACCCACTGACTGCTGTCTCAGTCTTCTGGTCTATTGAGGGGGAAAGTATGAGGGTCTCAATGAATGAAGAGCCAAGAGTACACATCATCTTTCTTCCTGGAAAGAGGAAGTTAAGCCTCAGCTTTGGGTGGCCAATGAAGGAATGATACTGGAGGCTGAGAGATCTGATGTATCTCTTTCACACAGACAAAGAATGGCACAAGAGGCAGGGTGACAGCATTGCAGGTGGTGCAAGAATCTGGGAGGGACCCCCAGTGGATGTGAGACTTGTGTTTTCTTTGGGAACTTGGCCTCCAATCTGATCTTGGCTGTTGGGAGTGACCAGATCTCCAGATAAGTGGGGTTTACTTGCTCACCATGGCCAAAAGGCAGAGACATGTAGGTTTATAGCTCATTCAGATGAAGAATCAGGATTCACACTGACCAAGACATCACTCTGTTATATATGTTTGGTAGTTGAGGAGCTAAGTAAAGAAAGACTACTTCTTTTAGCAGCAACTACAGGGAGAAGGCAGAATGATAGAAATGCAGTTACAGTGGCACTTGGATTAATAAAACCCCTGGGAAACATGCCCTTTTACAAGGAAATCATCATGTTTGAGAAAATACAAAACAAAAACGACTATAAATCACCAAGTTGCTCTACATGCTTTTACTTGACTGACAAAAACAAACAAAAAAACACACCAACAAATAAAACATTTAAGTAATCAACCGAAAACCTCTGTTTCACAGTTTGTGTTGACTGCGCACAGTTTGAAGTGAATAAAGAATTTTATGAGGGCTTCCCTGATGGCGCAGTGGTTGAGAATCTGCCTGCGAATGCAGGGGACACGGGTTTGAGCCCTGGTCTGGGAAGATCCCACATGCCTCGGAGCATCTAGGCCCGTGAGCCACAACTACTACTGAGCCTGTGCGTGTGGAGCCTGTGCTCCGCAACAAGAGAGGCCGCGACAGTGAGAGGCCCGCGCACTGCGATGAAGAGTGGTCCCCGCTTGCCGCAACTAGAGAAAGCTCTCGCACAGAAACGAAGACCGAACACAGCCAAAAATAAATAAATAAAAAAATAATTAAAAAAAAAGTCTTAAAAAAAAAAAAGCATTCTATGAGAAAAATTCGTTTGAGCCTCCAGTCTCATCTTTCTGTATCTTCCCCAGCATACTGCCTGCATACTCCAGCACAAGCCCCCTCCTGAATTCAGTGGTCACTCCATCCTTTCCCCTCAAGGTTCAAGACCTTCTTTCATGTCTTCTTCTTCCCCATCAAAATTGAGAGGCATCCAGAAACCCAGACCATTTATGCTTACTGATTATTAATGGATTATGTTTTAACTCAACATATCTGTGAGTATGCTCCATGGACCACAGTTTTTCAGATGTCAGTGGGCTCCATGTAACCAAAAGGAAAACATTATGGGTCAAATAAGTTTGGAAAACTCAGCGTTGAACAACTTCAGTAGGTTTCATTACTGCAGGACTTCTCAGAAACTGAAATGTGTATATGGAAATGATGAAACATAAGAGAGGTATATAGTATTCAGTGTTTCCCAAACTTATTTTGCCATAGTAAAAATTTATTTTGAGCATCTCCCGGAATTTATGTCATCTGACACACTCTGGAGAATGCTGTTTTAGCTGAAACTCATCTAAGTGTGCCTAAGCAAAGTATATCTAAGCAATCTGTTTATATTTCATAGCTGTAATAGATTGAATAGTGGCCCCCAAAAGATGTGGACAAGTCCTAACCCCCAGTACTTGTGAGTGTGATATTATTTGGAAATAGAGTCTTTGCAAATGTAATTAAGGATTTCAAAATGAGATCATTCTGGTTTTAGGGTAGGCCCTACATCTAAGGACAGTGTTCTTATAGGAGATAGAAAAGGAAATGACACAGAGATACACAGGGAGAGAAGGAAGCAGAGATTGAAGCTTTGCTGTCATAGCCAAGGAACCAGTAGAAGCTGGAAGAGGCAAGCAAAGATTCTTCCCCAGAGCCTTTGCAGGAGGCATGGTTTTGCTGATGATTTCGGACTTCTAGCTCCAAAGCTGTGAAAGAAGAAATTTCTCTTGCTTTGAGCCACTTGGTTTCTGGTAATTTGTTGTGGGGTCCTAGGAAACCAGTATAATGCCTTTTACTTCTAACTGTGAAGTGTGGTGACTTAGGCTTTGATTTTTTATTTTTTATAAAAGATTAGGGTTCAGTGAGTAGTGGGCATATATATTTGAGGGCAGAGCCTGACTCTGCTTTTTGATCACTTAAAGTTGATTTAATCTTTTGAGGTGGTTGGTTGAGGGAGTTGGGTATATAAGTTGGGAGTAGGTGTCCGTCTAAAAGACAATTCCTTTCCTTTTGGGCCCGTTTTCAGCGTTTTCCTGTCTTGGCAAGGGACTCCTTCAACCTTCCTGTTTTCTTTACCTTGCATACCTGATCAATCACAAATCCTGATAAATGTTAACTTCCAAATATTTCTCTAATCCATCATCTTACTTATCTGTTTACTGCAGTACCTGAATGTAGGCTACACCACCTCTTGCCTGAGCACTGGAACCTCCTCCTCTCCAGAATATTTTGCACCCAGAGCATATTATATATGCCCCTCTCTCTCCTCACTTTAAATACTGTCATGGCTCCCACTTCTCTTAGATAAGTACCATCCTTGTGCTACAAGGCCTGCTATGATCTATCTATACTAACTCCCCAAACTCATTTCACACCCTGTTTGACTCTGCTCTCTTTCCCTATCCTATAGGATAGAGAAAGTTCATATTGTTGAACCCAAGCATAACTTCTATTCTTGTCTCCATAGTCACCTTATTTGTGAACCCAGTGAGCAAACATGGGTTGGTGGGGAAAGGAAGCCAACAACTTTATAGAAAGCCTCCTCCGTGGTAGAGGCCCTTTGATCATCATTCATACGGAACAAAGATATTCTTGCACTGTGAATCCATTCTGATAGGTCCATGTACAGGAGATAGGAGATTTCCCAAATCCCCTTTTCTTGAATCTCCCAAGAAACTTGATCCTTCCAAGTTCCTGACAATCAACAGAAACCGTTAACCACTATCCATGACTTGATATAAACTCTTACCTTAGATCTTCTTTGCTCCTAGGCAAAGTTGCCCATGGAAAGAACTGCTCAAAGGTCTACTCACTGCAGCAGTCCATTTCTGGTGCCAACAGATTGGATAGAAATAATTGTAAGCCAAGCTTAAAATGCCCTTTTAGTCAAGTGGACCTAGAGAACTTCTCTCCAGACTTTAAAAGTAGGTTGATAGAGAGGTGGTTACACAGTCTTTAGGAATGAGACTTTAGGAGCAGCCACACCCAGGAGGGGGAGCCACCTGCTTATGCTTTCAGGATGTGCTCAAGCCAGATATCATAAATACCTCGTCCATTTGATAATTGGGTGCTGCAGGGCATACTTATATTTGTGGGTTGTTAAAATCAAATAGCACCTAGTTTCGTGTCTCCTGGTTTTCCATTATAAGACGTTCAGTTTCTACCAGTAGAAGGCCAAGAGTGGTTTCTAAAAATGAGAATAGTTATCTAACAGAGAGTGCGTGATTTTATTATAAAATCTTTGAGTCCACTTTCCCCGTTGGGGATAGTATAGGCTCCTTACAATGTGCTCTTCTGCTGTAGACAATTTATGCATCACTGGATAATTTGGGTCAGAACTCTAGGGGCGCCCTGAATCCCACTCACTGCAGTCTATGGGATCTCCCAGTTAATGGCATAGAGAGAATCCTAGTGTGGATCTTTTTTTCCCCTCCTTCCTGCCTTTCCCTTTGCCTTTCTACTTTCCTTTACATATTTATGAGCTCTCTCTACCCCAGTCTGTCCTGCCTGACTGTGGAAAGACCCTTATTTCTCAAACTTCTTAATGCAGTCCCTGCCCTTTTCTCCCTACGTCCCAAGACTCCCGGATATAACTTTTATAATTCTGTCACTTTTGACATTTTAATAGTTAGCACTTAATTCATTTTTTTTAGTACTGTAACTCTTCCTTATTCTGGAGTCCTGGAACACATCACTAATTCTCCTACATCATTTGACCTTTGTCAGAAACTTCCGCAGTAGGAGAAATGTGTTGAAGCCACATGTCCCCTTTGCTAATGAAAGTGTCATATTAAGTTGAATTTGCCTTGGGATTTGGGTCATTGCTGAAACAGTGTCTTGGAACATGTAATAACTGTAGGGAGCCAGGATTTCTGCTTCATTATTATTTGAGAGATGTTCCCTCTGAGAACAGGACATGTGTTTCTTCCTATATAAACCTTTCCCCAGGAAGGGGCCTATAGGCCGTTTGGCCCATTGCACCAACAAGGCCTTGTCGCAGGAGGAAGGACACTCTCTAGCACCTGATCCCAGCTGGTTTAAAGGCCTGGAGACATGGGCTTGCCCTTGCTCCCTGGGCAGAGTTAGATTCATGACTTCACTCTTCATGGTTTTACCAGGTTATTACACTCCATTTCTCTTTCTAAAATCCCTCCTCTTCCTTAATTTCTGTTCAGACAAAAATGCCATCCCCCATTACACATCATTTTACCATATTTATGGACTAAATTCAAGTGCCGCCTATTTTTTATGAACTTCCCAGCTGTGCTTGTTTCTCTCCCTGGGAACTATCATTTCCTTTATTACACTTTTATTCCTTGTCTTGTCTCTCATTCCCCTCACTTTAGATATAACTGTGACCTTCTGAATCCCCAGACTTGGTATGTCATCTTCAGAGAAATCTCAGTAGATTTTTGCTACATATGTATTTTTTTTCCACAGTGGAATAATAGGATTTTGTACATATACTCAAAACAATGGTGTTCCTTCTTCTCCCTGGCAAAGCTCATAATATAAATTTCTCTCTAATTTGCTATTCTTGTTTGCTCCTTGGTGTCTTTTTTCATTATTAGTTCCATATTTCCTCCAGTACCTTAGGCACAGCAAACTTCTCAGTTGAATGAGTTAGCATTTTTCACATTGAGTTTTACACAGCTGTATCTCACCTGTGTTTCCAAGCTCATTTTATTTTATTTTTTGTATTGTTTTATCTTTGCTCACTGATATTTGCAACATCTCTTAGATTAGTAACATCAGGAAAATCTCACTAACTTGATGATCACCCTTTCTCCTGGATCTTTATTAAGATATAAAGATTTAACACCAATTCCTCAGTACCGTACTAGTCATTTTGGTTTCACACAAGCCTTTGAGGCAGAATGAGAAAGGATGCTGTAGGTGTGTTGGCCTGTTGTATTAATACCTTACCTTGCATGTCATCTGGATCTGCTAATTTATACATCCTCCTTAGATTTTCTAACTCTTCATTCACTTCTACTTTTCCATAAGAAATTCTTTTGATAAGATTATCATCACTTATTAACTGTCCATATTTAGAGTCTTTCAGAGTTAAAGATGGACTCCTTCTGCCTCCATAAATTGTTGTAGAGGGTGGGAGATTAATCAACATTAATTGAGTCTTATTATGTTTAACCATGTTAATATTCCATTCAATGGGAAGCACCCCCATATTAGGAGATTTTCTAACCTCCTTTTAGTAGATTTTTGAAGATTAGGTGCAGAGAGGTTAAGCAACTTTATTATTGGCACATGGCGAAAAAGTGGCTGGGCTGGGATTTGAACACAGGCCTCTCTGGCTTCACAGTCCAGGCAGCATCTAGTGCACCAACCAACTATGGAGGGTCCATCAGACAGGCAGCAACACTGCTCTGTGGCCTGTTGGCTCTTGGCCAAGAGTTTTGGTGTACCTGGTGAAAATGAAGAGGAAGCATCCGGTGAGGAAGGTAGTCAGGGCACCACTGAGAATGAAGCAACCACAATGTGCTCTGGGAAGGAATTCAGGAATTCCACAGGGGAAGGTGGCGTCTAAAAGGCGTATCTAAAAAGTACCTGTGTGCCACCTCCTCCCTTTGTGATCTCCCTCTTACCATTCCCCCACAACTTAACACACACCTTCTGACTATGCTTGGCTCCCTGGGTCTGCTGCAGGAAACTTTTAGCCTGTTTAATATGCATATTATGATATTATTCTTTTAAGATCATGGATCTGTTTTCCTACCACTGTCTCTAGTGAGACATGAATTTGGAAAGACACAGCTATATCACTTTCTCAGGAGAAAGGTAACAGAGCAGTATAAGGAAAAGCACAGAGAAAAGTTATGGTAGGTGTATCCATGCTCGCCTTTCATAAACTTGAGGGAGGGATTTTGTCCAAATGGGCTCAGTGCCTTGGACACCTGCTCCCTGTTGTTGGTTTGGCTGCAGCTGCTTTATGAGATTCTCTCAGTCACCCTCCTGCCACAGAGCTTTATTTTCTGATCTATATTGACCCTTGGGTGGCCCCCATGGAGCCTACCTTGTCTGGGGCTTGGGACTTGTTCCCCTGGGTCTCAGCATTGGACCAGTCCTTCCAACTTCCATCCCCACAACAACTGCTTGGAACTAACCCAGCCTAGGTCAGATTCTTGGTCAGCTCACCCAGAGGAGAGGTCAGGTTGGATAAAGGGTTGGTCTCTTGGAACAGGGAGGAGCCAAGTGCTAGAGATGGTGTGTTCTGTAATAGTCATTCTCAGGTTCGTCTAGATTAAATTACAGTAGCTCAACTAATCAGCATAGGCTGTTGAGCACTTGCTACCCTGGAGTCCTATGCTAGGCATTTAAAGTGATATAGATGTCCCAAATAAGGTTGCTGGATTTAGTAAATAAAAATACATGACACGTAGTTAATTTGAATTTCAGATAAACAATATCTTTTTAGTGTAAGTTCCAAATATTGCATGGAAAGTTTTTTTCTAGATTGCATAGAAACTGTCTGGGTGTTAAGTAGCACAATTGCAGCTGACATCCCCTACACTGAATGAATTTGGAACATTGCATGGGACATATTTATACTAAAAAACTGTTTGTTGTTTATCTGAAATTCAAATTTTGCTAGGCATCCTGTATTTTACTTGGCAAACCTAAGTCCCAAAGGAAGATGCCTTAACTCATGTAGTAAATACCTTGTTGGGAAGATGGAGTCAGTGAAGACCTGCAGCAGTCCTTGGCAGCTCATAATAAAGGCCAGATGACTGCCATGAACAAGAGGAGAGTCGGGCTTAGTTTAACCTGCTAAATTGTTGTCATGGCCAGTGTAGACCCTCCTCTGGCCCGTCTGTCTATCTTTTATAAAAGGGATGTGTAGTGCAGTAAGAATGTGGTCTGTTGTCTCAGCGCTGCCAACTTTAGAACTGTTGGCAATCTGTGAATTTTATAGTGCATAAGTATCAGGGCAATGTTTTCAAGGAAGCCCATCCTGGGTGGATAGTCTAGCGCTTTGATGCTGTCCTCTTATTTAGGCCAACTCCAAATTCATGTGTGAAATTAACACCAGGAAAACATGAGCAAAACTCCAGCCTTGTAATTTTCTGGGTAACTGAGATTGCTTTCGCATAAATATTTATAATTTTGTTTTTCATCCGCAGGTTTGTATTTTCATCTTTTGGCATTAACTAATAAGTTCCCGTTTTCCGGTTGTGCCAGGCTAGAAAATCACCTATCAGCAGTGCTGAAGTAAAGATTTAGGCATCACAGGGGATGTTGTACTAAATGACTTCTAAGGTCTTTTCTGTTTTTTTTTTTTCTTTTTGATAGGAGAATTTTAATGTTTTTCATTTATCATTGTAAAACAAAGGACAATTTTATAACTTTTTTGTACGTAGCTGTTACATGTAGGCAATCCATCTGGTTTTTTTTGAATTTTATTTTATCTTTTTATACAGCAGGTTCTTATTAGTCATCAATTTTATACACATCAGTGTATACATGTCAATTCCAATAGCCCAATTCATCACACCACCATCCCAACCGCCCTGCCCCCCCACGGCTTCCCCCCCTTGGTGTCCATACGTTTGTTTTCTACATCTGTGTGTCAGCTTCTGCCCTGCAAACAGGTTCATCCGTACCATTTTTCTAGGTTCCACGTATATGCGTTAATATACAATATTTGTTTTTCTCTTTCTGACTTACTTCACTCTCTATGACAGTCTCTAGATCCATCCACCTCTCAACAAATGACCCAATTTCATTCCTTTTTATGGCTGCGTAATATTCCATTGTATATATGTACCACAACTTCTTTATCCATTCGTCTGTCGATGGGCATTTAGGTTGCTTCCATGACCTGGCTATTGTAAATAGTGCTACAATGAACATTGGGGTGCGTGTGTGTTTTTGAATTATGGTTTTCTTTGGGTATATGCCCAGTAGTGGGATTGCTGGATCATATGGTAATTCTATTTTTAGTTTTTTAAGGAATTTCCATACTGTTCTCCATAGTGGCTGTATCAGTTTACATTCCCACCAACAGTGCAAGAGGGTTCCCTTTTCTCCACACCCTTTCCAGCATTCGTTGTTTGTAGATTTTCTGATGATGCCCATTCTAACTGGTGTGAGGTGATTCCTCATTGTGGTTTTGATTTGCATTTCTCTAATAATTAGTGATGTTGAGCAGCTTTTCATGTGCTTCTTGGCCATCTGTATGTCTTCTTTGGAGAAATGTCTATTTAGGTCTTCTGCCCATTTTTGGATTGGGTTGTTTGTTTCTTTAATATTGAGCTGCATGAGCTGTTTATGTATTTTGGAGATTAATCCTTTGTTGATTCGTTTGCAAATATTTTCTCCCATTCTGAGGGTTGTCTTTTCGCCTTGTTTATGGTTTCCTTTGCTGTGCAAAAGCTTTGAAGTTTCATTAGGTCCCATTTGTTTATTTTTGCTTTTATTTCCATTACTCTAGGAGGTGGATCAAAAAGGTTCTTGCTGTGATTTATGTCAAAGAGTGTTCTTCCTATTGTTTTCCTCTAAGAGTTTTATAGTGTCCAGTCTTACATTTAAGTCTCGAATCTATTTTGAGTTTATTTTTGTGTATGGTGTTAGGGAGTGTTCTAATTTCATTCTTTTACATGTAGCTGTCCAGTTTTCCCAGCACCACTTATTGAAGAGACTGTCTTTTCTCCATTGTATATCCTTGCCTCCTTTATCATAGATTAGTTGACTATAGGTGCCTGGGTTTATCGCTGGGCTTTCTATCTTGTTCCATTGATCTCTGTTTCTGTTTTTGTGCCAGTATTGTATTGTCTTGATTACTGTAACTTTGTAGTATAGTGTGAAGTCAAGGAGTCTGATTCATCCTGCTCCATTTTTTTCCCTCAACACTGCTTTGGCTATTGGGGGTTTTGTGTGTTTCCATACAAATTTTAAGATTTTTTGTTCTAGTTCCGTAAAAAATGCCATTGGTAATTTGATAGGGATTGCATTGAATTTGTAGATTGCTTTGGGAAGTATAGTCATTTCACAATATTGATTCTTCCAATCCAAGAACATGGTATATCTCTCCACCTGTTGGTATCATCTTTAATTTCATTCATCAGTGTCTTATAGTTTTCTGCATACAGGTCTTTTGTCTCCCTAGGTAGGTTTATTCCTAGGTATTTATTCTTTTTGTTGCAATGGTAAATGGGAGTGTTTCCTTAATTTCTCTTTCAGATTTTTCACCAGTGTACAGGAATGCAAGAGATTTCTGTGCATTAATTTTGTATCCTGCAACTTTACCAAATTCATTGATTAGCTCTAGTAGTTTTCTGGTGGTATTTTTAGGATTCTCTATGTATAGTATCATGTCATCTGCAAACATTGACAGTTGTACTACTTCTTTTCCAATTTGTATTCCTTTTATTTCTTTTTCTTCTCTGATTGCTGTAGCTAGGACTTCCAAAACTATGTTGAATAATAGTGGTGAGAGTGGACATCCTTGTCTTGTTCCTGATCTTAGAGGAAATGCTTTCAGTTTTTCACCATTGAGAATGAGGTTTCCTGTGGGTTTGTCGCATATGGCCTTTATTATGTTGAGGTAGCTTCCCTCTATGCCCACTTTCTGGAGAATTTTTATCATAAATGGGTGTTGAATTTTGTCAAAAGCTTTTTCTGCATCTATTGAGATGATCATGTGGTTTTTATTCAATTTGTTAATATGGTGTATCACAGTGATTGATTTGCGTATATTGAAGAACCCTTGCATCCCTGGGATAAATCCCACTTGGTCATGGTATATGATCCTTTTAATGTGTTGTTGCATTCTGTTTGCTAGTATTTTGTTGAGGATTTTTGCATCTATATTCATGAGTGATATCGGTCAGTAATTTTCTTTTTTTGTAGTATCTTTGTCTGGTTTGGGTATCAAGGTGATGGTGGCCTCGTAGAATGAGGAGTGTTCCTTCCTTTGCAATTTTTTGGAAGAGTTTGAGCAGGATGGGTGTTAGCTCTTCTCTAAATGCTTGACAGAATTCACCTGTGAGCCATCTGGTCCTGGACTTTTGTTTGTTGGAAGATTTTTTTTTTTTTTTTTTGTGGTATGCGGGCCTCTCACTGTTGTGGTCTCTCCCGTTGTGGAGCACAGGCTCTGGATGCGCAGGCTCAGCAGCCATGGCTCACGGGCCCAGCCGCTCCGCAGCATGTGGGATCTTCCCAGACCGGGGCATGAACCCGTGTCCCCTGCATCGGCAGGTGGACTCTCAACCACTGCACCACAGGGAAGCCCTGTTGGAAGATTTTTAATCACAGTTTCAATTTCATTGCTTGTGTTTGGTCTGTTCATATTATCTATTTCTTCCTGGTTCAGTCTTGGAAGATTATACCTTTCAAAGAATTTGTCCATTTCTTCCAGGTTGTCCATTTTATTGGCTTAGAGTTGCTTGTAGTGGTCTCTTAGGATGCTTTGTGTTTCTGCGGTGTCTGTTGTAATGTCTCCGTTTTCATTTCTAATTTTATTGATTTGAGTCCTTACCCTCTTTTTCTTGATGAGTCTGGCTAATGGTTTATCAATTTTGTTTATCTTCTCAAAGAACCAGCTTTTAGTTTTATTGATCTTTGCTATTGTTTTCTTTGTTTCTATTTCATTTATTTCAGCTCTGATCTTTATGATTTCTTTCCTCCTGCTAACTTTGGGTTTTGTTTGTTCTTCTTTCTCTTGTTCCTTTAGGTGTAAGGTTAGATTGTTTATTTGAGATTTTTCTTGTTTCTTGAGGTAGGCTTGTTATAGTTATAAAATTCCCTCTTAGAACTGCTTTTGCTGCATCCCATAGGTTTTGGATCGTCGTGTTTTCATTGTCATTTGTCTCTAGGTATTTTTTGATTTCCTCTTTGATTTCTTCAGTGATCTCTTGGTTGTTTAGTAATGCATTGTTTAGCCTCCATGTGTTTGTAGTTTTAACGTTTTTTTCCCTGTAATTGATTTCTAATCTCATAGCCTTGTGGTCAGAAAAGATGCTTGATATGATTTCAATTTTCTTAAATTTACTGAGGCTTGATTTGTGACCCAAGATGTGATCTATCCTGAAGAATGTTCTGTGCACACTTGAGAAGAAAGTGTAATCTGCTGTTTTTGGATGGAATGTCCTATAAATATCAATTAAATCTATCTGGTCTGTTGTGTCATTTAAAGCTTCTGTTTCCTTATTCATTTTCATTTTGGATGATCTGTCCATTGGTGTAAGTGAGGTGTTAAAAGTCCCCCACTATTATTGTGTTACTGTCTATTTCCTCTTTTATAGCTGTTAGCAGTTGCCTTATGTATTGAGTTGCTCCTATGTTGGGTGCATATATATTTATAATTGTTATATCTTCTTCTTGGATTGATCCCTTGATCATTATGTAGTGTCCTTCCTTGTCTCTTGTAACATTCTTTATTTTAAAGTTTATTTTATTGTATATGAGTATTGCTACTCCAGCTTTCTTTTGATTTCCATTTGCATGGAATATCTTTTGCCATCCACTCTCTTTCAGTCTGTATGTGTCCCTAGGTCTGAAGTGGGTCTTTGTAGACTGCAATTATATGGGTCTTGTTTTTGTATCCATTCAGCCAGCCTGTGTCTTTTGGTTGGAGCATTTAATCCATTCATGTTTAAGGTAATTATCGATATGTATGTTCCTATGACCATTTTCTTAATTGTTTTGGGTTTGTTTTTGTAGGTCGTTTTCTTCTCCTGTGTTTCCCAGTTAGAGAAGTTCCTTTAGCATTTGTTGTAGAGCTGGTTTGGTGGTGCTGAATTCTCTTAGCTTTTGCTTGTCAGTAAGGCTTTTGATTTCTCCATCGAATCTGAATGAGATCCTTGCTGGGTAGAGTAATATTGGTTGTAGGTTCTTCCCTTTCATCGCTTTAAGTATATCATGCCACTCCCTTCTGGCTAGTAGAGTTTCTGCTGAGAAATCAGCTGTTAACCTTATGGGAATTCCCTGGTATGTTGTCATTTCTCGCTTGCTGCTTTCAATAATTTTCCTTTGTCTTTAATTTTTGCCAATTTGATTACTATGTGTCTCGGCGTGTTTCTCCTTGGGTTTATCCTGTATGGGACTCGCTGTGCTTCTGGACTTGGGTGGCTATTTCCTTTCCTATGTTAGGGAAGTTTTCATCTATAATCTCTTCAGATATTTTCTCAGGTCCTCTCTCTCTCTCTTCTCCTTCTGGGACCCCTATAATGCGAATGTTGTTGCGTTTAATATTGTCCCAGAGGTCTCTTAGGCTGTCTTCATTTCTTTTCATTCTCTTTTCTTTGTTCTGTTCCACAGCAGTGAATTCCACCATTCTGTCTTCCAGGTCACTTATCCGTTCTTCTGCCTCAGTTATTCTGCTATTGATTCCTTCTAGTGTAGTTTTCAGTTATTGTATTGTTCACCTCTGTTCTTTAATTCTTCTAGGTCTTTGTTGAACATTTCTTTCATCTTCTCGATCTTTGCTTCCATTCTTTTAACGAGGTCCTGGATCATCTTCACTATCATTTTTCTGAATTCTTTTTCTGAAAGGTTGCCTATCTCCACTTCATTTAGTTGTTTTTCTGGGGTTTTATCTTGTTCCTTCATCTGGTAGATAGCCCTCTGCCTTTTCATCTTGTCTGTCTTTCTCTGAATGTGGTTTTTGATCCACAGGCTGCAGGATTGTATGTTCTTCTTCTGCTGTCTTCCCTCCGGTGGATGAGACTGTCTAAGAGGCTTGTGTAAGTTTCCTTATGGGAGGGACTGGTGGTGGGTAGAGCTGACTGTTGCTCTGGTGGGCAGAGCTCAGTAAAACTTAAATCCTCTTGACTGCTGATGGGTGGGGCTGGGTTCCCTCCCTGTTGGTTGTTTGGCCTGAGGCAACCCAACACTGGAGCCTACCCGGGCTCTTTGGTGGGGCTAATGACAGACTGTCCAAGGAGTACTTCCCAGAACTTCTGCTGCCAGTGTCCTTGCCCCTACGGTGAGGCACAGCCACCCCCTGCCTCTGCAGGAGACCCTCCAACACTGGCAGGTAGGTCTGGTTCAGTGTCCCCTGGGGTCACTGCTCCTTCCCCTGGGTCCTGATGTGTACAGCACTTTGTTTGTGCCCTCCAAGAGTGGATTCTCTGTTTCCCCTAGCCCCGTCGAAGTCCTGCAATCAAATCCCGCTAGGCTTCAAAGTCTGATTCTCTAGGAATTCCTCCTCCTGTTGCCGGGCCCCCAGGTTGGGAAGCCCGATGTGGGGCTCAGAACCTTCACTCCAGTGGGTGGACTTCTGTGGTATAAGTGTTCTGCAGTCTGTGAGTCACCCACCCAGCAGTTATGGGATTTGATTTTACTGTGATTGCACCCCGCCTACCACCTCATTGTGGCTTCTCCTTTGTCTTTGGATGTGGGGTATCTTCTTTGGTGAGTTCCAGTGTCTTCCTGTCGATGACTGTCCAGCAGGTAGTTGTGATTCTGGTGTTCTCACAAGAGGGAGTGAGTCACGTCCTTCTACTCTGCCATCTTGGTTCCTCCCTAAGGTCTTTTCTGTTTATGAGATTCTGTTATTCTATTTCCTTGGTGACTCAAAATAGAATTATATACTGATTTTCCTGTAGTACTCAAAACTTGTAGTTGACAACCAAAGGGATTAGAAATATTGATGATCACACCTGTCTTTTGTGTAGGTTTAATCAAGTGATATATTACTGAAATTTGTCTTTTGATAATAATGATTTAATTGCTAAGCAACTGTTTATATAATGTTGGCCAATGAAAAATTCAGAATTCAGGCTGTCTAAGCAATGAACTGGTCTGAAAGATAACAGCATTATGACTGGAAAAGAATGAGATATATAATATAGGAGTCATTCAGAGGAAGATGCGATAGAAAAGTCATTCTCAAACAGTGGATGATGATCCTCATGACTCAGAGTCATCTGGGAAGTTTAAAAAAACACAGGTTGAGAGAACTCACCTTGGAAATTCTGATTAGTAGATCTGGTTTATGACAATGGAATCATCTCATCCTTCCAAAAGCTGGGCTCTGGGCTTCTACCTGCTTAACAAAAACTGAGCACTCCCACACTTGCCAGTATCTGTGAGCATGCACGTGGGATGGGGTTATCTTGGGAAGCAACTCTTTCTCAGAGTCCCAAACATGATTTTGGGCAGCCCATCCCTCACCACTGCCCTCCAGTTCCCTTTAGTTTCTCTAGCACCTGTCAGTTACTGTGCCAAACTCTATGCATTTCATACCCTGCTTCTCCTGATGCCTGGTCCCTTCTCCCCATGCATCAGTAAAATCTAGAAAACCACTCATTAGAGGAAAAAAAAGTTCCTCCATGCCCTGCGTTCCTTCTTACCCTCATAAGTAAGCCTTAAGGTGGCAGATGGGATCCTGAAGAGAAAGATTAAATTTCTGTTTGCAGTCTTTTGGAGCTACTGTAACAGAATACCACAGACTGGGTGGCTTATAAACAGCAGGAATTTATTGTTTATAGTTCTGGAGGCTGGAAGTCCAAGATCAGGGTGCCAGCATGGTCCGGTGAGGGCTCTCTTCTGGGTCACGGACTTCTATAGTATCTCATGTGGTGGTAGGTGATAGGGAGCTCTGTGAGATATCTTTTATAAACATTAATCCTATTAATGAGGGCTCCACCCACATGACCTAATCACCTCCCCAAAACCCTACCTGTTAATGCCCTCACCTTTGGAGGTTTCAACATATGCGTTTTTGGGGAAAAAAAATATTCAGAGCATAGTACTTACCAATGGATCATGCCAAATTGGAAGGTGCTTCTATACTATTATATGTATTTCAGTAGATTTGTAAATCTGCAGAATAGTGTTTCTTTCCATTTTATAGTTTGGCCAATAAGTGGTTCACATTGCTGCAGGTTGAAATTAGTGAGTAAAGATTTTTTGCTTTTAGTGTGGACCTTCCCCAAACCACCAAATATACTGCTTGCATAATGCATTCTGTTTCCACAGAAAGAGACAGTTACTTGCCCAGTCTGACTTAACTTAACTTACAAAGGTGTTTGAAGGCTTATGTTAACTTGTTTGGTTTTCTTTTGGTTCAGGTTTCACTTCCTCCTTAGTAATTGCTTTTGGAAAAGGCATTTAACAGAAAAGCTAACTGTTGTATCTAAAGATTGATTATACCCTTTCTTCCATTTCTCTGTCCTTATCAATTTTATGTGACATATGTGAAAGTCAATATAATGTTCATCTTTCATGACTGCATGAAAAAATGCTCAGCTATAAGAATCTTCTAAAAAAACAGACTTTCCGGGCCTCCCTGGTGGCGCAAGTGGTTGAGAGTCCGCCTGCCGATGCAGGGGATACGGGTTCGTGCCCCGGTCTGGGAGGATCCCATATGCCGCGGAGCGGCTGGGCCTGTGAGCCATGGCCGCTGAGCCTGCGCGTCCGGAGCCTGCGCGTCCGGAGCCTGTGCTCCGCAACGGGGGAGGCCACAACAGTGAGAGGCCCGCATACCGCAAAAAAAAAAAAAAAACAAAACAAAAAACAAAAACAGACTTTCCTCCTATCCCTTAAATCAATATTGGACATAATGTTTACCATTAATATTTTCTAATATGTCCATGCATATTTTGAAAGTCTTTTTTCTTTCTCTTTGAATATTATGTGTAGTAATTTTAGAAAATGTGGGAAAAGAAGTTTATTAAGAAAATAAAAAACATTTGCAATTTCACCCTCCAGAGAAACTCATTATTAATACATATACATTTTTTGCAATCACTGATAAATTATATGTGGATATGTGCATAGAATATATATTCTCTTTTTTTTCAGATACAAGTGAGAGCATATTCACACAATTCTACATTTATTTTAATTTACCAGTATATATTACAGTCACTGTATATCAGTATATGCAGAGCTACTTCATTCTTTTTTGAGGCTGCATATTATTCCATTGAAATGAAGTCCCTTCATTTATTTAACTAGTCCCCCAATGATGCCTATTTAAATTGTCCCACATGTTTAGTTATTAAAAATGTGACATTGAATATCCCTGAACCTGTATGATTTTATCCAAATGGACTGATACTGCAGGATACAGTGCTAGCAGCGTCAGAAGTTTGATGGTTATAGCCAAATTGCTCTCCAGAGAGGTTATAGCAATGAATATTTCCATCAGCAGTGTTTGATAGTGTCTGCTTTCCCACACACTCACATTATTAAACACATTGGACCTTGTCATTCTGATGGGTGACACTTATCTCATTGAATTTGCATTTCACATTATGAAAGAGTATGAGCATCTTTTCCTATGTTTAAGAGCTATTTTAATTTCCTTTTTATCTATATTCACTCTTTATATCACTTAGACATTTTTCTATACCTTTTATTGTCTTTTTAAAATTTATTTTTAGGAGCCTTTTGAATAGTAAAGAAAGTTAGCCCTTTGATTCTTAATTGCTTTCTTGCAATTTTTTTTCCACTTTGCTATGGTCAAGGGTGTTTTTAATTTTGTTAATATTTTTCCTCATGTGTAGATATTTTTTAAAGGTTTTGTGTCATCAAATTTATCAATATTTTCTTGTGTGCATTCTAGATTTTGCATTTTCTGTGGAAATAATTTTTTCTTTCTAAAATTATATATGATTTTTTCATGTTTCACTTTTTTTGTTTCATTTTAACTTTACTTTGGTTAAGATTGGAGGCATTAATTAAAGTGCTTTTCCCCCCCAGATGACTACTTGTTTAATTACATATTAAGTAAGCTACCTTTTCTTCTTTGTTTTGAATATCACTTTAAACACATGAAATTTCTGTATCTATTTGTGTCTATATCTGGAATGTCTATTCTGATCCATTTGTCTATCCATGTGCCAATACCTTTCTGTTTGAGTTATTGTAACTTTAAAATATGTCTTAATATAGGGTAGGACTAGTGCTCTCTCATTACTTTCGTTTTTCCAGAATCGTCTCTTTTACAAAAGTCTTGGTATTTTTATGTATTTCCATATTTGGGGGCATTTGGTTTATTTAAGAATTTTAACCATTGTAAGTGATAGCTATAAGATTTACTATCAAAAATAATGTTTACATTTTCTTGTAAATAGTCTTTTACCACACTTCAATTTATTTCTTTATAAAGAATACTAGATGTGAGATTATTGGATAAAAATGAATAAGCTTTCTGCAAGGCTGTTAATGCATATTTTCACACTAACTTTCCAGAATCTAAAAGTTTGTCAGAGGATGTATTAGTTGTCATTGTTATACAAAAAAATTACCCCCAAAGTTAGCAACTGATAAGTGTTTGTTATCTCCCAGTTTCTGAGGGTCAGATATCCCAGCATGATTCTACTCAGTTAGGGTTTCTCACAGGGCTGCAGTCAAGGTATTGGCTGGTGCTACAGTCAAGGCTCAAATGAGGGAGCGTTTGCCTTCAAGTTCACTCATGTGGCTGTAGGCAGACCTCAAGTCCTTGTTGGTTCCTTCCTGGCCAGAGGTATCAGTTCCTTGCCACACTGGCTTCTCTATAGGGCAGCTCACAATATGGCAGCTGGCTTCTCTGAGTGAGCAGGGAAGAGAGTGAAAGAGAACAAGCAATATGGAAGGCACAGTTTTTCTATAAGTTAACCTTGGAAATGACATTTCACACTTTTTCTGTATTCTGTTAAAAGCAAGTTACTAAGTCAGGCCCACACTTGAGGTAAAGGGACTACACAGGGCATTAATACCAGGAAGCAGGAATCATGGCAGACATCTTCAAGGCTACCTACCACAGAGCACTAGTTTCATTGCATCATCACCAGCACTGTTTTTTTTTTTTTTTTTCCGGTACACAGGCCTCTCACTGTTGTGGCCTCTCCCGTTGTGGAGCACAGGCTCCGGATGCACAGGCTCAGCGGCCATGGCTCACGGGCCCAGCCGCTCCGCGGCATATGGGATCTTCCCTGACCGGGGCACGAACCTGTGTCCCCTGCATCGGCAGGGGGACTCTCAACCACTGCACCACCAGGGAGGCCCGCACTGTTTGTTTTTATATTTTAAAACCTTTTCAGTTTGATAAGTAAAAATAATCATATTTCACTGTAATTTTATTTTTTATTTCTTTTATTACTAATGAAGAAGAAGTTTCATTTATTGTTTATTGGCTGTTTTTAATTTTATTCTTTAAATTGTCTATTTATCCCCTCCAATTTTTTCCCTTTGTGGATCTTAGTTACCCCCACCCTCCAATAGGTTTGTAATTCTAATTTAATTTGAAATTGTGAGCCTTCTATGGAAGAGAGTTTTCTGTAAATGTTAGGGATTTGAGAGAAATTTATATCTCATTTTGCTTTGTGGTTCAATGCAAGTGCTTACTTCTTTTTTTTTTTTTTTTTTTTTTTTTTTCTCTTTTTGCGGTATGTGGGCCTCTCACTGTTGTGGCCTCTCCCGTTGCGGAGCACAGGCTCCGGATGCGCAGGCCCAGCGGCCATGGCTCACGGGCCCAGCCGCTCCGCGGCATATGGGATCCTCCCAGACCGGGGCACGAACCCGTATCCCCTGCATCGGCAGGCGGACTCTTAACCACTGCGCCACCAGGGAGGCCCCAAGTGCTTACTTCTTAGCAAAAAGATTGGACTATTAACTGTGGCTAACATTGGAAGTTGCTTTTTAAACTCTGAAGAAAAATAATGAAAAATTTGACATTTATTCCCCCAACTGCCGTGGGATTTATAATGACATGTTGACATTTAATGGTTTTAACACTTGTTACAGATGATCTAGCAGTTTGTAGACTAATCATTAGCATCTGACTTTTTTTGATTCAAAATAGTTATTAAAATTAATTAAAGTGCCATGCTTAAGACTTTGCAGAACTATGAAAGCCTTATCTATTAAAAGATTCCAAGAGGGCCAACTCTTAGGTATAATATTCCAAGTTTTGCTTAGGAGATCAAAAATTAAATAGCAATAAGTAACATCATGTATAATTGCAGGAAGCTTATTATTTTCTAAGACAATAACAAATATTACATAAGAAAGAACAGCAGACTTGTATCAGTCAATATGTGACCTTGGGCAAATCATTTGTCTGTTGATTTCTTCATCTACAAAAGGGAGACTGATGGCCTTGTTACGAATTTCAAAATGCCATGAACATTAATGAACTAATATCTGTAAGACATAAAATTTATGGGACTATTTATTTTTATGACTCTTGCTAAAGTCTCTGCTTTGTAATTCAGCCCCCTTCATTACTGGACAGCTTTAATTGCAGGACAGTTTTTCCTTATTTTAAGCTAAAATCTACCTTCTGCTAATTTCTGCACATTTATTGTAGTTTTATCCTCTGAAAACATGTTAACTTTAATTCCTTACTACATGTTAGCACTTTAAATATTTGAAATAAGCTCCTTAGTTCCCTTCTAAGACTAAAAAAAATCCATACTAAGCAATATTCAGTCTAAAATAAAATTTGCTTTTTTATTTATGAAAAATTTAAAGAACCTGAAGGAATTGTCATTTTCTTATGTCAAATTATGATCACTAAAACTATTCAGTAAAAACTCAGTTATGTAGAGTGCTTTACAACAAAATGGCACACACAGATATTTGGTCATTATTCTATGGTTGTTTATAATATAGAGCAGACGAATAATGGGGCTGACAGAAAGCAAAAGCATTCTGATAGCTGAGCACACGCTGCATTTTAAAGATGAATACAGCTCACAGAGAATACCTTGTTCTGGCATAGAGGCAGCTCTATGGGGTAGAGAGTAATGAAGAAATTGGAGGAAAGTCTGCTTTGCATTTGGGGCTGGTTAGTGGTTGGATGAGAATGTAGAGAAATTTCTTTTCCAGTGCTATGGCCATAGTAAATGCTCAATATATTTATTTGACCTTCTAGTATGACGGTGTTTTGTTTTAGTCTTTTATTTGGGGTTGATGAAAGTACAGAACCTATAGTACTATTTTGTTGCTGGTCATCTTTAATCTTTCTTCATGCAATTTAATTTTATCAATTCATATTTTTGACGTATGCATTGTGTATCAGACATTGTGCTGGGATGTTAAAGTGAATTAGACAAGTTCCCTTTACTAAAGGAGCTTGTATCATAGATGAGTGACAAATAGGAAAACAAGGAAAAGCCATCCAGATGTCCAGGCCTTCATATGGGGGTGGATCACAAAGTAGAGTGGGGGCCTCTCAAAGCTTCTCAGAGGGAGACTGAGGCTGGGTCTTGAAAGCTGAGTGAAAGAAGAGAAGGGCATCCAGGCATAAGGATGCAAAGGCGTATATGCAAAGGCACGGAGGAAAGAATCCACAAGGCCTATACAGGTCACCAGCTAGAGATTGGAAATGGCTTGAAGTATGGAGCTAGAGAGGAGCAGTGGTGGGAAATAAATCTGGAGAAGGAGCCAAGGGCATTATTACACCAGCCATGTGCCAAGTCCTTCTTTAAAAAGAATTGCATTATGTTCTCTTCTTGCTTCCCATTGTCTCTGCCTTAGACTAATGTTTTCATCTTCTGCCACAAGCCTCAGTCTACTGACACCCTGGTTTGTTTTCCTCCAGACACTACTTTTAAGCTCTTCTTCCTATATGTCTCCATCCCTGTCCTCATTTTTAACCCCTGGTTATAGGCTCAGTGAGCCCAGGCTACTTAATTATACTGTCTCTTGTCCAGAGCTTTATGGAGCTCCTAATCAGAAGTTTATATAAATCAGTATAAGTTACATTTCAGAACCCTTTAAAATGTTTTTATTTCCTCATGTAAGACTAAGACAGTAGTTATAAGCTTATCAGTGTCAATCATATACTTTCATTACAAGGGTCAGTAACACAACTCAAACTAGCTTTAAAAAAATATATTAGCTCATATTACTGAGAAGTTGCAGTGTAGCTCAGCATCACTCATTGCTAGATCTAGGGCTCAACGAATGGCAGCAGAACTTTGGCTGTGATTCTCCTTCTATTTTGATGCTTCTTTATTTTGTGTTGGTTGTATTCTCAGGAAGGCTTTGTCAACTTGGTGGCCTCTGGTAGCTCCAGATTGATAGTATCCATAGAGTTAGCATTCTCAGTGTAAAGAGTGCTTCTCCTTCCCAACAGTTCCATCCATCCTGGATTTGAGTCTCATTGGCCTGGACTGTGTCTTGTGCCCATCCCTGAATAAGTTACTATGACCAGAGCTAAGAAACCAGGCCATTTCATATGCCTATATCAGAAGCTGGGAGCTTTGAGATAGCTGAAGCCCAAACCACAGGCACAAAAGTGTGCAAGAGGTGATTTCCCATGATACTAGAATGCCATTACCAGCAGGAGAAATGAGTACGTGGCAGCAAAAACAGAAGGTATCTAACATAAAGGTTTTACAATTGAATATCCATTCTTCCATCCTACAAAATTTATTGAGTGTCTGGGATTTTAAGGTACCATGATAAATAAACGTGGTTACTGTCTTGAGTGGTCATAGCCTTTAGGTGGAAAAAGATATGTAAGGTACCAGAGTAATCAACAAATAACAGCTAGGCTTGGATCCCCTTTGTTCATTCTGTCTTCAGCCTTATCATGGGAAGCTCTGTCAAGTCTTTGCTGAATTCATTATGTATTGCACATACTATGAATGTCAGGGTTGAAACGAAAATATAAATTAAATTTTTTATTGCATTAAAAACATTCATAGTGATGTTTGGAATACTGTGCCAGAGGTAATGAATGAAGACTATGATATGTTCACTAGAGGGAACCCATGGGTGAATACCAGGTATTTTCCCATTACTTGGGTGGAAGGTTGGAAAATCTGGGACTTCAGAACCTTTTGAAAGAATAAAAGAATATGAGTTTGGCAATCTTAGGTGAAGAAATTGTCCATAGAGAAGATGGTTGAGGGTGATCATAATCTTAAGGAGGAGCAATGATCCTAAGTGAAAATCACATAGATAAAATAGAGAATAAGAAAGAACACAAGTGTTCTAGGAGAGAAGACCTCTAAAAAATCCAGCACTCAGCTGAAATTCTTATTGGAGTGCCAAGACACTCATTCACATGAAATATACTACACATTTGAAGATGTAATATATATCTTTATAATGAATAATCTACAACAACATGGCATCTTGCATTTACATAGGGCTATTTATCCCCAGATCCAATCAGACCTTCTAGATGAGTACCAAATGTAAGTGGTTTCCTCAAGGTGATGCATCTTACTTTCTTGTTCTCCTCATAGTTTAAATACAATTCTAACCTTGTTTAAATTTTTTATTTTTTATTATTTTCTTTTGGCCACACAGCACGTGGGATCTTAGTTCCCTGACCAGGGATTGAACCTGTGCCCCCTGCATTGGGAGTGTGGAGTCTTAACCAATGGACCGTCAGGGAAGTCCCTTTGACCTTATTTTATATATGTGTTTCAGCTTGCATTTAAACTTTTTGTTGTTGTTTTTGCTGGCTTTGAGGATCTGCTAGAGAAAGATTACAAAGAAAAATGCATAACACTCTGGAAGAGCATAGGTGTCCTGGTCAAGAATCTCAATAGAAGAAGTATAACCTGCTTTTTCTAACTAAGATTGTTCATAAGAAATACAAGTGCTTATTTCTCTTTCTATTTTAAGTAGATAGAAGAGTATTTAAAAATACATTTTTAGCATAACAAATACACAGAAAACGGTGTTCCCACCACCTAATTTGACAAATGGAAAATCACCAGTAAGTTTGAAGGCTCCTTTTTTCTCTTCCTCAATTCTATACCATTCTCTTCTTTCTCCTTACATAATAAATTATTTAGTTTTTGAACTTTACATAAGAGGAATCAAACTGAGTTTTTGCTTCTCTTCTATGTGCTTTTAATTTTTTCTTAACATTATATTCTTGAGATTTGTCCATGTTAAAACTTTTACTGTAGTTTGTTCATTTCAAGTTGCAGTTACTCCGTTGTATATATGGGTAGTATTCTATTCACAATTTATTTATCATTCTACTGTTGATGGGTATTTTATGTTTCTAGTTTTTATTGTTTTAAACAGTGGTAGGACTATTCTTGTCCATGTTCCTTAGACTGAGTGTAATTGGCGAGTCATATATGTGCACCTCACCAGATAAATGCCAAATGACATTAACAGCTAATAGCAGCTGTGTATTAGAGTTTCAGTTGCTCCACATCCTTGTAACTCTTTGTTAGCCTGGTAAGTTTATTATATTTTTCTTTTTTTGTATTCCTTGATTACTAATCAACTTGAGTATATTTATAACTTATAGTCCTTCAAGATTCCTCTTTGGAGAATTGTCCATTTAATTCTTGAGACCATTTTCTATTGAATTTTTGTCTTTCTCTCATTGATTGTTGGTATTTCTTTATATCTTGAATTAATCTTCACTTTTTCCTGACTCGCTTATTCATTTTCTTCTGTCAGAATGTTTTGATAATAGAAGATCATAACTGTAATGTACTTAAATGTATCCATCCTTTATAGTTTGAACTTGTTTGCCTTGTGTAAGAAATCCTTCCTAACTCCAAATAGGCATTCTTTTATTCTTTTTATAAAAGCTTATAGTTTTGCTTCCCTCCCCCTGCTCCACCACAGTTAAGTATTTAATCCTCTGGAATTGACTTTTCATAATGTGAGGGTCCAATTTCCTCTCCTTCATATGGATACCAATTATTCCAGAGCCATTTAAGGAAAATGTATCCTTTCCACACTCACTGACAATGTCATATTTGTCAGACATCTATATTTCATATATGTGAGAGTCTTTTATTAGGGCCCTTTATTCTATACCATTGGTCTATTTTTCTATTCTACCACTAGCATGGTGTATTAACTGCTATAAATTCAAAATAGTTATTATCTGCTATGGCATTCCTCACTTTATTTTCTTCTTCAACCTATGTATTCTATTTTGGGTCATTTGAGAGTAAGTTGCAATATTATGACAGTTTACCTCAATATTTCAGTGTATATAATTATCACAGTCATGAAATTTTATATTGGTATATTACTGTTACTTACAATACAGTCCATATTCACATTTCAACCATTGTTCCAATAATTCCTTTTATAGCAGCATTCTTTCCCTGAATCCAGATCCAATTTGTTAGTTGTTAGTTGTTGTATCCCTCTAGTTTCCTTTAATCTGGAACACTACCTCAGTTTTCTTTTATGCTTAATGATAATGACATTTTTTGAAAAGTATAGCTCAGCTCTTTTCTGAAATATCCCTCAACGTGGGTTCAGTTGCACTTTTCATAGGAATGCTGTATAAGTTATATTTTACCCTTTTCAGTGCCTGATATCAGAATGTCAATTTTTCTGATTATTGAGACTATTAATTTTGATCACCTGGTTAAGGTGGTGTCAACCAGGTTATTCCACTGTAAAGTTTTAATTTTTCCCTTATGCAATTAATAAGCAATCAGTTGAGAGAAACTTTTAGATTAGGTAAATATGTGCCTTATCAAACTTTTATCTAATAGTTGTAGCATCCATTGATAATTCTTTCCTGAATCATTTATTCTTACTACAGTTTCTAATCAGTTATGTTTTAATCATGTCACTCCTTCTACACTTACCATTACCATTTTTAGAAATAGATACAAGTTCTGTTTTGTTCTTTTTCAAATCTTCTTGGCCATTTAAAATAATATTTGCTTTTTACTTTATTTTCATCTCTTTTCTTTCTTTCTTTTCTTTTTTTTTTTTTTTTTTTTTGCGGTATGCGGGTCTGTCACTGCTGTGGCCTCTCCTGTTGTGGAGTACAGGCTCCGGACGTGCAGGCTCAGTGGCCATGGCTCACGGGCCTAGCCACTCCATGGCACGTGGGATCTTCACGGACCGGGGCACGAACCTGTGTCCCCTGCATCGGCAGGTGGACTCTCAACCACTGCGCCACCAGGGAAGCCCTTATTTCTTGATATATAATAAAGTTAGCTTATATTTTATACGTGTTTGATAATTCCAAAACGTGATCTCTTTTGGTCTGATTTTTCTATTTGCTGTTTCTTCTATGTTTCGTAGTTTTTGACTATGAATTCAATTTTCTTGCTACTTTGTCTGAGGCAACTCTTTGCATTTTTCCAGGCACTTTTGGGAACAGTCAACACTCTAACTTCCAACTTCCAGCTTCCAAGCACTTTACATTAAATCCTCTGGTGAGGTTTTTCAGATCATTCAGGTCTGACAGTATGAATTTGGGCTGTAAAACTCATGGAGACTGACTTGTAGTTAAAACTTTGAGGGAAATATTTCTCTCCTGCCACTTCAGCACTGAAATTCAACAGGTAATGTTTTCTTGCTGTCTTTGGGATGCGGAGGATGTGTGTGGGTCTGTTTCAACTTCACCCTTTTTCTGAGGTCATAGCTGTTGGACAGCCAGTTTCATGGATGGAGTCTATTGTGGGATTCCCTGACTTGGAAGGGCCCTGGCTTTATTTTTGTTACCAGTGCCCCAGGAGGTCATGACGAAAGAAGGTCAAGTTCACCAGTTTTGATTTCAGGAATAAATCTGACTTCAGTGATTTGCTTATTATTCTCAATTCCTGTTTCTACTTAATTTTTGGCCTCTGAATATTTCTTATCATTTTTGTTGTCCATCTGAAACATCTTAAAAGAAGCTTTCATAATTTCTCTAGTCTTTTTAGTTGTTTTTTGAGTCAGAGTTGATTGGGTTCTTAACCACCATACTGCTAGAAATGGATTTCTCCACCGTCTCTTTATCTTCATATTGAGACTCATAACCACTTTACCTTTAACAGAGTCACACAAACATGAACATATTCAAATATACCAGTGGGGTAGATTTCAATATGCCTGTTTGTTCTTCTCATAGAATAATGCATATAAATCCTTTAGGTGCTTAATGAGGTTATTTCATGCAATTGTAGCCTAAAATCCAGTTTCATAGGTTGTATATTTGTTTCAACATTTTGGCCGTGTTGATGAAACAGTAAGGAAAATTTTTTGGTAGGAAATTAAATTAGGTCTTGTGGTCCAAACAAATTTCAAGGATTCTTTTACCCTTCCTTCTGAATATTTGTTTGAAGTGACTCTCATAATAATAAACAGGCATTTCGTAAATATTAATTGGGTAGGCAAGCAATGAATGACTGAATGAACAAATAAGTATTGTTCAATAGCTTAGTCTCAGTCTACATAGGATAGCCTTCAATTGACTATCAGTGAATGAGTCAGGTTTATGTCTGGCCTCATCCATCTTTACTACCTTCTACAACCTGAAAAGGGGAGGTTTGGGTAAAGAGGGTTTCAGTGAAACATTGTAAATACTTGCCTCAGTTCAGCCACTAAATTGAATTTTCAGCATAAATCCTATCCTAGGCATCAACAGTTTAGTATTATTTGGAAAGGTACAATTGTTGTAAACATAAGTGCTGGCTATTTATCAAGTTCTACCATTCTTATTCCACCAAGGGATAAACTGGTTGTAGCATTTGCTGTCATTGAAATACATTGAATTTTCAAGGATTGCTTCCTAAAGTCTGCTTATTTTATTTGGAAACATTTTTGCCTGAAATTCTGGCTGCTGCTGCTCTGAATAGGGTGGACTGTGTAGTCAGGAACTATAACAGAAATATAAGGGTCTTAAGAATCTCAGAAGAGAACCTCAACTTGCCCTGGGTAATAGCCCAAAGTTTCCTGATAGAGCAAGAGAGAGTCTCAGTGTCCATGGTCAGAAAAGGGTCATCTTAGTACCTGGCCTTTAGGTAGGGACCTATCATAGAAACAGAGCAAAACTGGGTTTCTGGCACATAGGCAAGGCTTAAACATGGCTGAGTGTAGAATCTGAATATTAATTGAGAAACACATTAGACTGTACATCAGCTCCCTCTAAGCTACTTCCTAAAGGGTTATTCCTTCTACCACATCTTCCACTCCTCTTTGAACAGGATAGAACAATTTTTAATTCTTTAATTTCTGAATCTCTGTATATCTTTAATGGTAATAAAAGCCTTACTATTCAAATATATTAGCACAGTGGCCTTTTCTAAGGAATGCTCCCGTATGATATGCTAGAGAGGTACCCAGAGTCCTGCAAGACTAGGCATCCTACATTCTAGAAACCACATTTTAAAGGTTATGAAAATCTTGACTACTAAATACTCATTCCTTAATTTCAGTTATTAATAAAAATATTATTACTACTTTCCTCCTATATGTTAGAGCCAGTGGCTCAGTGGAAAGGTACCTATTTGTAGATTGCCTAATTTATATCACCTCTAAGTAAGTCATTCACCTAGGTGGTTCATATTGAGTTTGGTCAAATAATTGATGAAGACTATATTATTCCAAAGCTATGTAATTTGTTCTTTATCTTTGCCAATGACTGAGCTTTGGAGGAGTAAATATGTAAATTAAAATAGGTATTTATGTTCAAATATTTTTGCTTCATAACCAAGTCTGTAATCTGTTTGGTACAGAATACTCTACCAGATGTTACTTTTTGATATCTGGCTGCTAAACATGATGGTGGTGTGTTCTGACAGCTGAAATAGATATAATGGTGTAAAGATCCTCATGTTTTGTAATGATCCGTGTCTCTATAACCATCCACGGATCTGGGAAGTAAGCAACTGTATGTGATTTATTAAATTTAGAGGAGAGTTCTGAACATGAGAACATTTAAATCACTTGAAAAAGCACCCTGATAAAGTCTTGGCACAATTTAAATTCAAGAGACAGGGACTTCCCTGGTGGTCCGGTGGTAAAGAATTCGCCTTACAAGGCAGGGGATGCGGGTTCGATCCCTGGTCCGGGAACCAAGATCTCACATGCCGTGGGGCAACTAAGCTGGTGTGCCACAACTACTGAGCTGGTGCGCCTCAACGAGAAAGCCTGCGTACCACAAACTACAGAGCCCACGTGCCCTGGAGCCTGCGTGCCACAACTTGAGAGGAGAAAACCTGCATGCCACCACTAGAGAGAAACCTGTGCACCACAATGAAGAGCCCACACGCCGCAACAAAAGATCCTACATGGCACAACTAAGACCCAACGCAGCCAAAAATAAATAAATAAATAAATCTTTAAAAAAATAAATAGGGGCTTCCCTGGTGGCGCAGTGGTTGAGAGTCCACCTACCGATGCAGGGGACACGGGTTCGTGCCCCAGTCCGGGAAGATCCCACATGCCGTGGAGTGGCTGGCCCCGTGAGCCTTGGCCGCTGAGCCTGTGCGTCCGGAGCCTGTGCTCCGCAATGGGAGAGGCCACATACCCAAAAAATAAATAAAAATAAATAAATAAATTTAAGAGAAAATTTTACATGGTTTGGGGTTTCCTAAAAGGGTGTTGAATTGTTCTAATAGACTGAAAAACATGTAGTGGCAATATTAGAGTGGCCAGGTTGCATCATTTTCACTTACTCATTTATTTTCTTGATATGAACAGATATTTAATGTAGGGCAAGACTATCTTCAGCATTTGCAGTATCTAGTTTAATTTGGTTTGGTTGCTTAACTGTAATCTAAAACCCCAGATTTTATGTGTTTCCTGGGAGGGTACAGGTACAACTCCAAAATTTAGAAGATAGATGATACATATATTTGGTAGAACTGCTAACCTAAAAAAGTTTAAACTAAATCCTGAGACAGAGAAGACATCCTAAAGTAAGATCATACCCATGGAAAACAACATCTGTAATGTGAAGAGAGGCAGCTTAGTCAAGGATTAACCCAATAATTCTCAGGTATATGGAGCAAAACTTATACTGGGAACAGGGCTTAGGTTGATTGTGGGCAAGAAGCTAAGTGAACCAAGATTTTAACAACAAATACATGTTAATATGATTTTTCAGTATTTCCAATGTTATAATTTGTGAGAGTTGGTTTTTCTGTAGAGGGAATTGAGTAGTGGTAATAATAATTGTAATATTAATAGTTACAGCTAACTTTTATTCAAACTTATTAAGTTCCTACTATTTTTTAAAATTCCTTGCAATAACCCCACAATGTAGGTATTATTATTATTATTCCTATTTTATAGATGAAGAAATTGAAGTTCAGAGATGCTATATAATTTGTTCAGCTAGGACTAAAGAGCCAGGATTTGAAAATTGGTGCTTTAAACATTACTAGATTATGGAACCAGTGGATTTAGAGAAGCATATTCCAGGACTAGAGCATAGAGTAAAACTGGGAGTAATGGTCATTTGCTTAGATGTCACATTGAGAAGGATGAAGCGGAGTCTGGAAAATAATTATATAGATATTATTTTTATGTGTCAGATACATGGGTGAGCAGGAGCAGAATATCCAAGGCTGTCTATGGGCAGTGAACTTGCAGCAACCTACTCTTTACTGCTGGGCCTCATTTCTTTTGTGTTCGGATGGACCAGCTTTAAAGTAGCATATTCTGGTTACCCCAGACCACTGGGGTAACCACTTCCACAGTGGAAGAATGCAAGATATGCTTTTATGAGCTGTGAAACCTTATCTCCCAGGGGTTCCTTCCCCCTGCCCCCACCCCGACCCTTTGCCTCCACTTGTACTTCCAGTACAATCTCTGACCGACTTGCTTTCAAACCTGCTGCTTCTTTCAATTGGAGACAGATCATCTACCTTTCTAACCCTTCCTTTATTTTAAGTCAGTTGAAATGTGACTTCAATTGCAAAGCTTTTCCTGACTTTCTATTAGGGAAGGCTTCATTGCTCAAGCTGAAGTTTACACAGTCCTCCATTAAAGTAATCATGTAAGAATATTGTGATTGTTCGCTTGTTTCTTTGGCTTGATTGTATACTATAAGGCAAGAAATTTTTGTTTGTTTGTTTTTTGTTTCTTGTGTATCTTTGTGCCTTGCACATGATACCCCCTAATAAAAAAATATTAAAGTTCAATAAGAGTAAATGAGTGAATTGATAATAGTTGGGAGGTGAATAGTAAAGTGGCATAGTAAGGAGGCAGTAAGAAGGTATTTATCTACAAATAATAAATGCTGAAGAGGGTGTGGAGAAAAAGGAACCCTCCTACACTGTTGGTGAGAATGTACATTTGTGCAGCCACTATGGAGAACAGTGTGGAGGTGGAGGTTCCTTAAAAAAACAAAAATGGAATTACCATATGATCCAGCAATCCCACTCCTGGGCATATATCCAGAGAAGACTCTAATTTGAAAAGATACATGCACCCCAGTGTTCACTTGGCTATTTACAATAGCCAAGACATGGAAGCAACCTAAGTGTCCAGCGACAGATGCATTGATATAGATGTGGTATATATATGCAATGGAATATTACTCAGCCATAAAAAGAATGAAATAATGCCATTTACAGCAACATGGATGGTCCTAGAGATTATCATACTAAGTGAGGTAGTCAGACACACAAAGACAAATATCATATTATATTGCTTATATGTGGAATCTAAAAAAAGGGTACAAATGAACTTATAAAAAAGAACTAGAGGGACTTCCCTGGTGCCACAGTGGTTAAGAATCTGCCTGCCAATGCAGGGGACATGGGTTCGAGCCCTGGTCTGGGAAGATCCCTCATGCCACGGAGCAACTAAGCCCACACGCCACAACTACTGAAGCCTGCACGCCTAGAGCCCATGCTCCGCAACAGAGAAGCCACCGCAATGAGAAGCCCACGCACCGCAACTAGAGAAAGTCTGCGTGCAGCAACAAACACCCAACGCAGCCAAAAATAAGTAAATAAATAAATTTATATTAAAAAATGTTTTTTTAAAAAAGAAATAGACTCATAGACATAGAAAACAAATTTATGGTTACCAAAGGGAAAAGGATGGGGGAGGGATAAATTAGGAGTTTGGGATTAAAATATACACACTACTATATATAAAATAGATAACCAACAAAGACCTACTGTATAGCACAGGGAACTGTATTCAATATCTTATAATAACCTATAATGGAAAAGAACCTGAAGAAGAATGTGTGTGTGTGTGTGTATATATACATATATACACACACCCACACGTATTATAAAACTGAATCACTTTGCTGTACACCTGAAACTAATATGACATTATAAGTCAACTATATTTCAATAAAAATTTAAAGAATAAAATACATTTAAATTAATTAAAAAAGAAGGTATTTAGGTGAGTATTCAAATGTCTTAAAGTGGAGCTCGCTAGAGAGATAGGTGAGGATGGAAGGTGAGAGAAGCAGAGGGATATTCTTGTGAGAGCAGTCAACAGGCTACACAGGCAGGTTGAAGTTATGAACTGTATATATATTGCTCTGATTATAAAACAGGCAAAATTGCAAAATGTACCAGGATAACACAATTCAACTCTCTGGATAGCTACTCAGAGTTTTACTGTGCTAAAAGCAGAACATCTGATTAATATTTTACAATTTCAGCTCTCAAAAGGCAGAAGGAGCAGCATGGGGAAGGCTGTTAAGGACCTGGCATTAACACAGTGCTAACAGGCATGGTGTGGAAGAGATTGGAGCTCTGGGGAAAGAACACTTGTTTCTCTTTGCAGGAAATGATTACTTTTATTTTTCAAACCATTAAAATTATACACATACAATTATTTCTCCATAAAGCTGAAAAAATTATGCACATATTTATTATGCACACATTGTAAAGAAAAAATTATGCACACATTGTAAAGAAATGTAGAGAAAGAAAAGAAAAATAGCCCCAAATTGCCTTTGCTCTAAGTTATTGCTAACATTTGTGGTATTTCTTCAAGTCCCTTAAAAAAATGAATATACATGTAATGTATGCAACTTTAAAAATTGAAGTATAGTTGATTTACAGTGTTGTGTTAATTTCTGCTGTACAGCAAAGTGATTCAATTATATATATATATATACATTTCAAAAATATTCTTTTCCATTATGGTTTATTACAGGATATTGTGTATAGTTCTCTCAACTATATAGTAGGACCTTGTTATTTATCCATTCTATATATAATAGTTTGCATCTGCTAATCGCAAACTCCCAATCCATCCCTTCCCCAACCCCTTCCCCCTTGGCAGCCACAGACTGTTCTCTGTGTTAAGTCTGTTTCTGTTTCATAGAGAGGTTCATTTGTGTCATATTTTAGATTCCACATATAAGTGATAGCATATGGTGTTTGTCTTTCTCTTTCTGACTTACAAGCTCACTTAGTATGATAATCTCTAGGTCTAACCATGTTGCTGCAAATGGTGCTATTTCATTCTTTTTTATGGCTGAGTAGTATTCCACTTGTATATATGTACCACATCTTCTTTATTTGTTCATCTGTTGATGGATATTTAAGTTGTTTCCATGTCTTGGCTATTGTGAATAGTGCTGCTATGAACATAGGGGTGAATATATGCAATTTTTACACATTTGGGACATATGGTTTGGTAACATTTAAAAATAATGCTATTTTGAGAAGAATTTTTCTGTATTATTTTAAATTCCTTTATAATAGTACTTTATTAGATAGATGATATTCTATATATGGATACATCATGTCAGGAATACTTAATTTCTTATTAATAGATGCTCAAGTTCTCAATTTTTACTATAATAAGTAATGTTGCAATGATTATATTTATCTAGGACTCAATTCATTTCATTATGTATACATTTTCTGAATGGAAGTCTAGAAGTGAAATTATAGGCAGAGTATGACTGTTAAGGCTTTTTCATACATTCAGTAAAATTCCTTTCCAGAATTGCGCTTCCATTAGTGGGATGTGGAAGTGATGTTCTTGCTTTATCTTGGCTTATATACAAACACATATTCACACTATATGTATGCATACATACACATATAAAATATTTAATATAAATACACAATATATATTTTTTAAATTTGCATTTTCTTGACTACTAAAGAGTTTCTTTGATTACTAAAGAGGTTAAAGATTATAAAGAGTTCAGTACACTTGTCCATGAATTGCTTCTTTAAGAGTTTTATCCTTTTTTCCCCCTTTTTTGACTTATTTTTCTTATAAATCAATCTGTACTATCTGAATTCTGTAGATTTATTTTCTTTGCCTCTTACTTTGCTTCTGCATATAACAGGAAGGAAAAGGAGATGACCTAGCAGGTAAGAATCCTTACTCTTTATAGGAGCAGGGATGGAGTGGTGCCTATTGTAAATCTTTTATTTCTATAATGGTTAAATTTTCTGATATTTGGTGGTAGGCAGAGAAAGAGAAACTCACAAAGGGGAGAGAGAGGGCATAGGTGGGAAACGAGGAGAGAGCAATGAAGGGTGGCAGAATATGTTACCCCCAAATCCTTTAGTGTATGGATTATTTTTGAGCTAAAGGTTCTTGAAAAATAGCAGGTACAAGAAAGATGCTCCAACGTCCCCCCACCCTTTTTTTTCCCTCTGAAAACAGGAGATATAATTCCCATGTGAAAAATGCTCTCCCTCTACCGGAGGAAAGAAACATTATCACCAGAAGTAGGAGTCAAGGCTGGGAATTTTTTTTTTTTAAATTTATTTATTTATTTATTTATTTTTAGCCGTGTTGGGTCTTTGTTTCTGTGCGAGGGCTTTCTCTAGTTGCGGCGAGCGGGGGCCATTCTTCATCGCGGTGCGCGGGCCTCTCACTATCGCGGCCTCTCTTGTTGCAGAGCACAGGCTCCAGACGTGCAGGCTCAGTAGTTGTGGCTCACGATCCCAGTTGCTCCGCGGCATGTGGGATCTTCCCAGACCAGGACTCGAACCCGTGTCCCCTGCATTGGCAGGCAGATTCTCAACCACTGCACCACCAGGGAAGCCCAAGGCTGAGAAAATTTTGTACAGACATCCTATAATTCCTGTCTTTCCTCAGTCTGCCCATATACTTTGGTTACTTTTCCACAATTGCCTCTATTTTTTCCCTTCCTTCCAGTTTTATTGAGATATAATTGACATACAGCACTGTATAAATTTAAGGTGTACAGTATAATGAATGATTTGACGTATGTACATCATGAAATGATTATCACAATAAGTTTAGTAACTATCTGTCATCTTATTTTTCCTTGTGATGAGAACTCTTAGGATTTACTCTTTTAACAACTTTATATATAAAATACAGCCATGTTAATTATATTTATCATTTGTACATTACATCCCTAGTACTTACGTATCTTATACCTTGGAGTTTGTACCTTTTGACTCCCTTCATCCAATTCTCCCTTCCCTGACCGCCTGCCTTTGGTAACAACAAATCTGATTTATTTTTCTGTGCATTTGTTTTTGAAGTATAACTGACTTACAACACTATATTAGTTCCTGGTGCACAACATAGTGATTTGATATTTCTGTACCTTTCAAAATGATCCCCACGATAAGTCTAGTTACCATCTGTCACCATACAAAGATATTACATTATTATGGACTATATTTCCCACACTGTGCATTTTATACTCATGACTCACTTTGTAACTGGAAGTTTGTACCTCTTAATCTCCATCACCTATTTCTCTCCTTTCCCAACACCCCTCACTTCTGGCAATCCCATCCTTGTTCTCTATATCTATGGCTCTGTTTCTATTTTGTTTGTTCATTTGTTTTTGTTTTTTTAGATTCCACATATAAGTGAAATCATGTAGTATTTGTCTTTTTCTAAGTGCTTATTTCACTTAACATAATACACTCTAGGTATATATATACATATGTATATGTATATATGTGTATATATACCACATCTTCTTTATCCATTCATCTATTCATGGGGATTTAGATTGTTTCCATATCTTGGCTATTGTAAATAGTGCTGCAGTGAACATAGGGGTGCATATATCTTTTTGAATTAGCATTTTGTTTTCCTTGGATAAATACCCAGGAGTGGAATTGCTGGGTCATATGGTAGTTCTATTTTAAGGAAGCTCCACACGGTTTTCCATTGTGGCTGCACCAATTTGCATGCTCACCAACAGTGCACAAGTGTTCCCTTTTCTTCACATCCTCACCAATACTTGTTATTTTTTTTTTTTGACAGTAGTCATTCTGACAGGTGTGAGATAATAGCTCATTGTGGTTTTGATTTGCATTTCTCTGGTTATTAGTGATATTGTGCATCTCACAATTGCTGCTCTTTGTTCAACCTAATATATAAGTACTTAGGTTTGGCACTTCTTTGGGTCTTTGTTTATAATACTTATGAGGGCCCCTATGTCATGTCAAACTTATTATAAATAACTTTGTGTGCTTTTCTCTTGTTTATTCACAACTTGATGAATTTTTGAATTGCTTTCGGTTTTGGGCTATAATGCTTCTAAGAACATTTGCATACAATTCTTTACATGGACATAACTTATTTCTCTTTGGTACATACCTAGGCATGGAATTATCAGGTTGTATAGTAAGTTTATGTTCAACTTTTTAATATAACTGCCAGACTCTTTTCAAAATGGCTGCACCATTTTACACCAATTAACCAGCAGTCAATTATAATAGTTCCTTTACATTTCCATACAAATTTTAGGATCAGCTTGTCTGTATCTACAAAATTTCCTACATGGATGGCATTAAATCAGCAGGTCATTTTGGGGACAGTTGACATCATAACTATTTTGAGTCTTCCAATTCATGAAACAAATATGTTTCTTCACTTATTTAGATAAGGTTTGATTTATTTCATAAGTGTTTTGCAGTTTTCAGCATATAGATCCAATTCATGTCTTGTTATATTTATACCTAAGTATTTCATTTTTGAGGAGAGCTGTTGAAAATAATATTTATAGTTTAAATGTTTTTAAAATTTAGAGTTTCAGGGCTTCCCTGGTGGCGCAGTGGTTGAGAGTCCGCCTGCCGATGCAGGGGACACGGGTTCATGCCCTGGTCCAGGAGGATCCCACATGCCGCGGAGCGGCTGGGCCCGTGAGCCATGGCCACTGAGCCTGTGCGTCCGGAGCCTGTGCTCCGCAACGGGAGAGGCCACAATGAGAGGCCCGCGTACCGCAAAAAAAAAAAAAAAAAATTAGAGTTTCAGTTGTTCATTGCTAACATATAGAAAGAGGATTGAGTTTTGTGTTCTGACTTTGTATCTTACAAGTGTTGGGACTTTTTTTGTAGAATTCTTGGGATTTTCTGCATAGACTTTTATGTCATCCCTGAATAGGAACAGTTTTATTTCTTCCTTTCTAGTTTTTTATGTCTTGTATTTATTTTCTTGTTTTATCACATTGGCTAGAACTGCCAGTATGATGTTAATAGGAATGAATAGAGGGAACATCTTTGCTTTGTTCCTGATCTCAGGGCAAAACAAAAAACGATTCTTTCTTTTATCCTTTCTCCCTCTCTCTCTCCCTCCCTCCCTCCCTCCCTTCCTTCCTTTCTCTTCCTTCCTTCCTTCCTTCCTTTCTTTCTTTTTTCTTTTTTTTGCCTCACTCTTGTCATGAACAGAGCAGGACAGTGTGGTCGGTGACCACAGGCAGAGACACACTAGGCACTGGCTGACCTATGTGTTCCAGTGCTGACCACAGAGAATGGACACTGCATTCCCTATTTTGTTTGTTGTGTTGTTGGTTTATGTAGATGCCCTTTTATTAGACTGAGTAAATTCCCTTCTATTTTCTTTTCTTTTTTTAACATCTTTATTGGAGTATAATTGCTTTACAATGGTGTGTTAGTTTCTGCTGTATCAAAAAGTGAAATCAGCTATACATATACATATATCCCCATATCTCTTCCCTCTTGCGTCTCCCTCCCACCCACCCTCCCTATCCCACCCCTCTAGGTGGTCACAAAGCACTGAGCTGTCTCCCTATGTTATGCGGCTGCTTCACACTAGCTATCTGTTTTACATTTGGTAGTATATATAAGTCCATGCCACTCTCTCACTTCATCCCAGCTTACCCTTCCCCCACTGTGTCCTCAAGTCCATTCTCTAGTAGGTCTGCGTCTTTTTTCTGTCCTGCCCCTAGCTTCTTCAGAATCTTTTTTGGTTAATTTTAGATTCCATATATATGTGTTAGCATAAGGTATTTGTTTTTCTCTTTCTGACTTACTTCACTCTGTATGACAGATTCTAGGTCCATCCACCTCACAGAAAAAACTCAATTTCGTTTCTTTTTATGGCTGTGTAATATTCCATTGTATATATATGTGTCACATCTTCTTTATCCATTCATCTGTCGATGGACACTTAGGTTGCTTCCATGTCCTGGCTATTGTAAATAGAAATGAAATGAACATTGTGGTACATGACTCTTTTTGAATTACGGTTTTCTCAGGGTATATGCCCAGTAGTGGGATTGCTGGGTCATATGGTAGTTCTATTTTTAGTTTTTTAAGGAACCTCCATACTGTTCTCCATAGTGGCTGTATCAATTTACATTCCCACCAACAGTGCAAGAGGGTTCCCTTTTCTGCACACCCTCTCCAGCATTTATTGTTTGTAGATTTTTTGATGATGGACATTCTGACTGGTGTGAGGTGGTACCTTATTTTAGTTTTGATTTGCATTTCTCTAATAATTTAACAGGTTTTCATGTGCCTCTTGGCCATCTGTATGTTTTCTTTGGAGAAATGTCTATTTAGGTTTTCTGCCCATTTTTAAATTGGGTTGTTTGTTTTTTTAATATTGAGCTTCATGAGCTGTTTATATATTTTGGAGATTAATCCTTTGTCCATTGGTTTGTTTGCAAATATTTTCTCATATTCTGAGGGTTGTCTTTTCATCGTTTATCATTTCCTTTGCTGTGCAAAAGCTTTGAAGTTTCATTAGGTCCAATTTGTTTATTTTTGTTTTTATTTCCATTACTCTAGGAGGTGGGTCAATAAGGATCTTGCTGTGATTTATGTCAAAGAGTGTTCTTCCTATGGTTTCTTCTAAGAGTTTTATAGTGTCCAGTATTATATTTAGGTCTTTAAACCGTTTTGAGTTTATTTCTGTATGGTCTTAGGGAATGTTCTAATTTGATTCTTTTACGTGTAGCTGTCCAGTTTTCCTAGCACCACTTATTGAAAGGCTATCTTTTCTCCATTGTATATTCTTGCCTCTTTTATTAAAGATAAGGGGACCATATGTGAGTGGGTTTATCTCTGGGCTTTCTCTCCTGTTCCATTGATCTATATTTCTGTCTGTGTGCCAGTACCATTCTGTCTTGATTACTGTAGCTTTGTAGTATAATCTGAACTCAGGAAGCCTGATCCCTCCAGCTGCATTTTTCTTTCTCAAGATTGCTTTGGCTATATGAGGTCTTTTGTGTTTCCATACAAATTGTGAAATTTTTTGTTCTAGTTCTGTGAAAAATGCCAGTGGTAGTTTGATAGGGATTGCATTTAATCTGTAGATTGCTTTGGGTAGTATAGTCATTTTCACAATGTTGATTCTTCCAATCCAAGGACATTGTATATCTCTTCATCTGTTTGTATCATCTTTAATTTCTTTCATTAGTGTTGTATAGTTTTCTTCATACAGGACTTTTGCCTCCTTTCGTAGGTTTATTCCTAGTTATTTTTTTCTTTTTGTTGCAGTGGTAAATGGGAGTGCTTCCTTAATTTCTCTTTCAGATTTTTCATTATTAGTGTACAGGAATGCAAGAGATTTCTGTGCGTTAATTTTGTATCCTGCTACTTTACCAAATTCATTGATTAGCTCTAGTAGTTTTCTGGTAGTATCTTAAGGATTCTCTAAGTATAGTATCACGTCATCTACAAACAGTGACAGTTTTACTTTTTCTTTTCAGATTTGGACTCCTTTTATTTCTTTTCCTTCTCTGATTGCTGTGGCTAAAACTTCCAAAACTGTGTTGAATAATAGTGGTGAGAGTGGGCAACCTGGTTTTGTTCCTGATCTTAGTGGAAATGGTTTCAGTTTTTCACCATTGAGGACGATGTTGGCTGTGGGTTTGTCATATATGGCCTTTATTATGTTGAGGTAAGTTCCCTCTATGCCTACTTTCTGGAGGGTTTTTATCATAAATGGATGTTGAATTTTGTCAAAAGCTTTTTCTGCATTTATTGATATGATCATATGGGATGATCATATGGTTTTTCTACTTTAATTTGTTAATATGGTTAATCACATTGATTGATTTGCATATATTGAAGAATCCTTGCATTTCTGGGATAAACCCCACTTGATCATAGTGTATGATACTTTTAATGTTCTGTTGCATTCTGTTTGCTAGTATTTTGTTGAGGATTTTTACATCTACGTTCATCAGTGATACTGGCCTGTAGTTTTCCTTTTTTGGGACATCTTTGTCTGGTTTTGGTATCAGGATGATGGTGGCCTCGTAGAATGAGTTTGGGAGTGTTCCTCCCTCTGCTATATTTTGGAAGAGTTTGAGAAGGATAGGTGTTAGCTCTTCTCTAAATGTTTGATAGAATTCACCTGTGGAGCCATCTGGTCCTGGGCTTTTGTTTGTTGGAAGATTTTTAATCACAGTTTCAATTTCAGTTCTTTTGATTTGTCTGTTTATATTTTCTATTTCTTCCTGGTTCAGTCTCTGAAGGTTGTGCTTTTCTAAGAATTTGTCCATTTCTTCCAAGTTGTCCATTTTTTGGTGTATAGTTGCTTGTAGTAATCTCTCATGATCCTTTGTATTTCTGCAGTGTCAGTTGTTACTTCTCCTTTTTCATTGCTAATTCTACTGATTTGAGTTTTCTCCCTTTTTGTCTTGATGAGTCTGGCTAATGGTTTATCAATTTTGTTTACCTTCTCAAAGAACCAGCTTTTAGCTTTATTGATCATTGCTACTGTTTCCTTCATTTCTTTTTCATTTATTTCTGTATCTGATCTTTATGATTTCTTTCGTTCTGCTAACTTTGGTTATTTTTTGTTCTTCTTTCCCTAATTGCTTTAGGTATAAGGTTAGGTTGTTTATTTGAGATGTTTCTTGTTTCTTGAGGTAGGATTGTATTGCTATAAACTTCCTTCTTAGAACTACTTTTGCTGCATCCCATAGGTTTTGGGTCATCGTGTTTTCATTGTCATTTGTTTCTAGGTATTTTTTGATTTCCTCTTTGATTTCTTCAGTGATCTCTTAGTTATAGAGTAGTGTACTGTTTATCCTCCATGTGTTTGTATTTTTTTACAGATTTTTTCCTGAAATTGATATCTAGTATCATAGTGTTGTCCTCGGAAAAGATACTTGATAATATTTCAGTTTTCTTAAATTTACGAAGACTTGATTTGTGACACAAGATATGATCTATCCTGGAGAATGTTCCGTGAGCACTTGAGAAGAAAGTGTATTCTGTTGCTTCTGGATGGAATGTGTTATAAATATCAATTAAGTCCATCTTGTTTAATGTATCATTTAAAGGATGTGTTTCCTTATTTATTTTCATTTTGGATGATCTGACCATTGGTGAAAGTGGGGTGTTAAAGTCCCCTGCTATTATTGTGTTACTGTAGATTTCCCCTTTTATGTCTGTTAGCATTTGCCTTATGTATTGATGTGCTCCTTTGTTGGGTGCATAAATATTTACAATTGGTATATCTTCTTGAATTGATCCTTCGATCGTTATGTAGTGTCCTTCTTTGTCTCTCGTAATAGTCTTTATTTTAAAATCTATTTTGTTTCATATGAGAATCGCTACTCCAGCTTTCTTTTGATTTCCATTTGCACAGAATACCTTTTTCCATCCCCTCGCTTTCAGTCTGTATGTTTCCCAAGGTCTGAAATGGCTCTACTGTAGACAGCATATATATGGGTCTTGTTTTTTTTTTTTTTTTTGCGGTACGCGGGCCTCTCACTGTTGTGGCCTCTCCCGTTGCGGAGCACAGGCTCCGGATGTGCAGGCTCAGCGGCCATGGCTCACAGGCCCAGCTCCTCTGCGGCATGTGGGATCTTCCCGGACCGGGGCATGAACCCGTGTCCCCTGCATCGGCAGGCGGACTCTCACCCACTGCGCCACCAGGGAAGCCCATGGGTCTTGTTTTTGTATCCATTCAATCAGTCTGTGTGTTTTGGTGGGAGCATTTAATCCATTTACATTTAAGGTAATTATCGATAGGTATGTTCCTATTCTATTTTCTTAATTGTTTTTGGTTTGCTTTTGTAGTTCTTTTCCTTCTCTTCTTTTTCCTGCCTAGAGAAGTTTCTTTAGCATTTGTTGTAGAGCTGGTTTGGTGGTGGTGAATTCTCTTAGCTTTTGCTTGTCTGTAAAGGTTTTAATTTATCTGTTGAGTCTGAATGAGATCCTTGCTGGGTAGAGTAATCTTGCTTATAGGTTTCTTCCTTTCATCACTTTAAATATGTCCTGCCACTCCCTTCTGGCTTGAAGAGTTTCTGCTGAAAGATCAGCTGTAAACCTTATGGGGATTTCCTTGTATGTTATTTGTTGTTTTTCCCTTGCTGCTTTTAATATTCTTTCTTTGTATTTAATTTTTGATAGTTTGATTAATATGTGTCTTGGTATGTTTCTCCTTGGATTTATCCTGTATGGGACTCTCTGTGCTTCCTGGAATTGATTAACTTTTTTGTTTCCCATATTGGGGATATTTTCAACTGTAATCTCTTCAAATTTTTTCTCAGTCCCTTTCTTTTTCTCTTCTTCTTCTGTGACCCTATAATTTGAATGTTGGTGCATTTAATGTTGTCCCAGAGGTCTCTGAGCCTGTCCTCAATTCTTTTCATTCTTTTTTCTTTGTTCTGCTGTGCAGTAGTTATTTCCACTATTTTATCTTCCAGGTCACTTATCCGTTCTTCTCTGTCAGTTGTTCTGCTATTGATTCCTTCTAGAGAATTTTAAATTTCATTTATTGTGTTTTTCATCATCGTTTGTTTGGTCTTTAACTCTTTTAGGTCCTTGTTAAACGTTTCTTGTATTTTCTCCATTCTGTTTCCAAGATTTTGGATAAACTTTACTATCATCACTTTGAATTCTTTTTCAGGTAGACTGCCTATTTCCTCTTCGTTTGTTAGGTCTGGTGGGTTTTTATCTTGCTCCTTCATCTACTATGTGTTTCTCTGTCTTCTCATTTTGCTTAACTTACTGTTTTGGCGGTCTCCTTTTCTCAGGCTGCAGGTTGATAGTTCCTGTTGTTTTGGTGTCTGCCCCCAGTGGCTGAGGTTGGTTCAGTGGGTTGTGTAGGCTTCCTGTTGGAGGGGACTAGTGCATGTGTTCTGGTGGATGAGGCTGGATCTTTTCTTTCTGGTGGGCAGTTCTGCATCCAGTGGTGTGTTTTGGGGTGTTTGTGACCCTATTACGATTTTAGGCAGTCTTTCTGCTAATGGATGGGGTTGTGTTCCTGTCTTGCTAGTTGTTTGGCATAGGGTGTCCAGCACTGTAGCTTGCTCATTGTTGAGTGGAGCTGGGTCTTTGCATTGAGATGGAGATCTCTGGGAGATTTTTGCCATTTGATATTATGTGGAGCTGGGAGGTCTCTGGTTGACCAATGTCCTGAACTCGGCTCTCCTACCTCAGAGGCACAGGCCTGATACCTGGCCAGAGCACCAAGCCCTGTCATCCACATGGCTCAGGATAAAAGGTAGGGAGGGAGGGAGGGGGTGAGAGAGAGAGAGTGAGAGAGAGAGAGAATGAGAGAGGAAGGGAGAGAGAGAGAGAGAAAGAAAGAAAGGAAGAAGGGAAGAAATAAAATAAACTTATTAAAATAAAAAAATAATTATTAAAAATAAAAAATAAAAAAGTACTAGAAAAAAAAGAAAGGAGAGAAACCAAACCAAAAAACAAATCCAGCAATGATAACAAGCATTAAAAACTATACTAAAAATACAAACAAAAAAAATGGACAAACAGAACCCTAGGACATATCAAATTGTAAAAGCAAAGCTATACAGACAAAATCACACACAGAAGCATACACATACACACTCAGAAAAAGAGAAAAAGGAAAAAAAATATATATCATTGCTCCCAAAGTCCACCGCCTCCATTTTGGGATGATTAGTTGTCTATTCAGGTACTCCAGAGATGCATGGTACATCAAGTTGATTGTGGAGATTTAACCCGCTGCTTCTGAGGCTGCTGGGAGAAATTTCCCTTTTTCTTCTTTGTTCACATAGCTCCTGGTGTTCAGCTTTGGATTTGGACCTGCCTCTGCGTGTAGGTCGCCTGAGGGCGTCTGTTGTTTGCTTAGACAGGATGGGGTTAAAGTAGCAGCTGATTATGGGGCTGTGGCTCACTCAGGCCGGGGGTGGGGGGTGGGGTGGGTGGGGAGGGTACGGAATGCGGGGTGAGCCTGCGGTGGCAGAGGCCAGAGTGACGTTGCAACAGCCTGAGGCATGCTGTGTGTTCTCCCAGGGAAGTTGTCTGTGGATCACGGGACCCTGGAAGTGGCGGGCTGCACAGGATCCCGGCAGGGGAGGTGTGGATATGCAGCAGCAGCCTTAGCGTCTCATGCCCGTCTCTGGGGTCCGTGATGCTAGCGGCGGCTCAGGGCCATCTTTGGAGCTCGTTTAGGTGGTGCTCTGAATCCCCTCTCCTCGCGCACCCCTGTTGCTGTGCTCTCCTCCGTTGGTCCGAAGCTTCCTCCCCTCCACCCGCAGTCTCTGCTAGTGAATGGGCTTCCTAGTGTGTGGAAACCTTTCCTCCTTCACGGCTCCCTCCCACTGGTGCAGGTCCCGTCCCTATTCCTTTGTCTCTTTTTTCTTTTGCCCTACCCAGGTATGTGGGGAGTTTCTTGCCTTTATGGGAAGTCTGAGGTCTTCTGCTAGCGTTCAGTAGGTGTTCTGTAGGAGTTGTTCCACATGAAGATGTATTTCTGACATATTTGTGGGGAGGGAGGTGATCTCCACGTCTTACTCCTCCGCCATCTTGAAGGTCTCCCTCCCTTCTATTTCTAACTTGCTAAGAGTGTTTATCATGGATGGTTGTTTAATTCTGTCAAATGCTATCTTTGTTTCAGTTGATATTATCACACAGTTTACTCTTGTCCACTGTTTATATGGTGGATAATGCTGATTTATTTTCACATTTTAAACCAGTCTTGCATTCCTGGATATCCTTTGTTTGGTTGTGGTATGTTTTTTTTTTACAAAGCTTGATTCTATTTGTTCATATTTTACTGAGGATTTTTTGTGTCATCTTGGCATTGGTGGCTGTTGATATTTTTCTTTTTCCCTTGCTGATTGGATTTTTCTGGTTTTTCATATGTAGAGAAATTTTGGATTGTATCCTATGCATTTGAACGTTATGGTATGAGACTGTTCTTGTTTAAATCCCATTGAGAATGTTGAAATTTTTGTTTTAGCATGCAATCAACCCAGTTCAGTACAGGCTGCAAGTTCCAAATAGTTGTGGTTTTAATATCGTGATTTTTTTTTTTGGCCACTCTGCACGGCTTGCAGGATCTTAGTTCCCCAACTAGGGATTGAACCTGAGCCCTGGCAGTGAAAGTGCCGATTCCTAACCACTGAACTGCCAGGGAATTCCCTCAATTTTATTTTCAAAGCTTTTGTAGTGTTATTTGAATCAATTCTGTATATGCACTACTGAGTGGTCAGTGTGGGATTTGGGCAGTGGGTGTGGCCTGTAGTTTAGATCTCAGTTTTTGGTATGCTAATTAGGGTCAGACCCTTGCATCAAAACGTGGGATTGAGTCCAGAAGTTACGAACAACTTCAGGGGGTTGCTTTTTTGGAGCTCTTACCTCTCCGTGATCTCCCTGGTACTTACTGGCTTCCTGGGTTTCCCTTCTCAGTCTTCAGGCCAGAAATCTGTGGCTGCAGTTATCTTACTCTTCTGCAGACATCCTGGGACCACACCTGCCTGCATCTTAAGCTAAGCAGAAGGAAGACAGAGAGAGCAGAGTCTGGCTTCTCACTCTCACCCTTAAGCAAGAGGATTCCATCTTTGGGGGACCATGTCTCCTCCCATTGGAGAAGTTTTCTCCCCTTCATTGTTTTAGGAGCTTGTGAACCCCTGCTACCTTGACTGGGGCTGTGATGGGGTTGCATTGGAGCTGGTGGAGCAGAGCCAGGGCCCACCCAAGGTTGGTGTGTGTATCATGGTGCTGGTGAGTGACATGTGCTTCCTGCTTGTGCTGCAATATGTGCGGGTGCTGAGGTGCACACAGCCAAGTGCACCTATGCCACGGTCCTCTACCATGATCCTCTCTTCTGTGGTTTTGATTTGCATTTCCCTAGTGACTAATGATATTGAGCATCTTTTTATGTGCTTATTGGCTATTTATAGTCTTCTTTGTAGAAATCTCCACTTAAATCCTTTCTCCATTTAAAAATCGATTGTCATTTCGTTATTGAGGTATATGGGTTCTTTATTTTTCTGGGTACAATTTCCTCATTAGGTATCTGATTTGCAAATATTTTCTGCCATTTCATAGGTTTCTTAAATTCTTTTTTTCCAGGTTTTTACTTTCTTGATTGTATTTTTTTACGGTATATTTTAATCACAATTTTTTTTTTGATGAAGTCCAATTTATCTATTTTTTTCCTTTTGTTGTTTGGACTTTTGGTGTCATATCTAAGAAACTATTGCCTAATCTAAGGTCATGAAGATTTGCCTGTGTGTTTTTTTAATAAGAGTTTTATAGTTTTAGGTGTTATATTTTAGTTGAAGAACAATTCCTAGTGTTTTTTATATGATGTAAGGTAAGTGTCCAACTTCCTTTTTTTGCATGTGAATATCCAGTTGTCCTTGCATCATTTGTTGACAAAAACTATTAATTCTACTATTGAATTGTCTTGGCACCTTTGTAAGAAGTCAATTCACCATAAATGTGAGGGTTTATTTCTGGGCTCTCAATTCTATTCCATTCATCTACATGTCTATTATTATGCCAGTACTACACTGTCTTAATTACTGTAGTTTTACAGTAAATTTCAAAATTGAGAAATGTGAGTTCTTCAACTTTGTTCTTCTTTTTCAAAGTTGTTTTGGTGGGAATGTGTTTTTACCCTAGGATAATATATATTTAAGGCTTGAAGTTTAAAGAAATGACAGGCTTGGGTATTTGTGATTCTTATTCAGGCTGTACATTTTTTTCCATCCTGTGCTTTCCAACTGAACAATTATACCCAAATGCTATTTATACTGTTAAAAATGTGCTTTGCCAGCCCCATGTGCCATAGCAATTTTGGGCCCACTGACTTTACTCTTACCTGCTAATCTCCATTCTTAAATCTGCCTAATACATTACCTTTGGATTCATCTCCTACTCTGGTCAGCCCCAGATGAATTTTTGAGCTTTAGATGTGATTTTCTATGTATGTATTTTCAAACTGAGCTTGTCAACATACTCAGACTCTACATCCTTCTGTGTGCTCTGTGAACACTCCTGCTGGAATAGGGTCATGCCCCACCTTGATTCCATGCCCTGGCATCATAGGGACCCTCTGGGCAGAGTTCTAAGCTACGTATTGGTATTCTTTCTTGTGGCTTTGTGCCTAAGTCCATTCCTAGTACTAACTGGATGTTTAACTCTTTCCAACCAGTGGGGAGCAATTTTGGTGTTGAAGCAGCACAACCTTGTATGTGTGTGTCTATGCAGAGATGCTATATTTAGTGCTTCTTTTTGGGTTAAATGGATAGGCTCATTGAATGGGTTTATGCTAAACAGTTAAGCCCTTTACATGAAGCAGTTAATTGTCTTTTCTAGTCTCTGGATCTTTATTTTGACTTTGATTTTTAAACCAACAATACACAATTAGGTTTTAACCCATTTTCAATGAAATGCTAAAGAGTGATGGAAAACACATATGTCAATTCACTTGGAAGCTTGTGTGTAGCTTTAACCTAAGTGATGGCTCCCTAACCTGAAAACAAAAAGGCAATTTGTCTCACTTAAGGATGTAACATATTCACAGGAGGCAATCCAACCACTGGATTACTGTTTACTGCTTACTGCTTTGTAGATAAGAACCTGTGGGACTTGGAGAGATTTATCAACATTCAGACTATATACACATACTCTGTGCCAATTCTAGGTTATATTTATATTTTAGGTTGATTTCCCAAGAAGCAAGAGGTTCAGCACTTGTACCAGGATGTTTCCATGTTTCTTTTTATTTTTTTTTTATTTTATTTTTTTAATTTATTTTATTTATTTTTTTTTTTTGCTGTACGCGGGCCTCTCACTGCTGTGGCCTCTCCCGTTGCGGAGCACAGGCTCCGGACACACAGGCTCCGCGGCCATGGCTCGCGGGCCCAGCCGCTCCGCGGCATGTGGGATCTTCCGGGATCGGGGCACGAACCCGTGTCCCCTGCATCGGCAGGCGGACTCTCAACCGCTGCGCCACCAGGGAAGCCCCATGTTTCTTTTTAAACCTGGAATCCCAGTTGCTTGTTTGCAGAGGTCAGTTGCATTGTTTTTGGAAATGGGAATGGAAAATTCTTCAGAATCCCTATGAGGTCAGGTCAGGTTCTACCTGAAGGTTGTTTAAGAGCCCGAGTTTCAATCAATTGAATGAATAACCTTTTTGATTGTGCCAGAGTCAGGATGTTTTTATCTGGACCAGTGCTCTTTCGTGGGCTCTGGCCAAATATAACTAATCTTTTTAAGTGAACTTAACTACTTGTCCTTGAATTCTGAAGATGGAACTGAAAAATGGCCCAGGCTGTGACTTAGTAACCCTGTTTCTAATATTAATGGAGAGAGAAGTGTTACATGCCTTAGCAAGGCTGCCTTTAGAGATGAACATGTCTGGTTCTTTTTTCTTAATTTAGACTAAGTCACATAGCTCTTTGAAAGCTTTCTGGAGAGAGCCTCTGCCTAGGCTGTACTAGCCATTCTTTGCCTTTTCCTCCCTTCATTATTCTTGTTCTTTAAACAAAAAAAATCAGGTTTTATCCTTTAAAAAGAAAACCCCACAAAGTCTCTGGAACTCCATATCTTTAATTTGCACTCTGATTCTGATTTGACAAGTGGCAATCTGGTTTTTACTCCTTTGTATCCTTTCTTGCCATTTTAGAAATACTGAAGTGATCACAAATACAGAGGAAGCCTCCTTAGGAGAACTGACTCAGCAACCCTCTGCCGAGAGAAAAGGCTGTTTTCTTCCTCTTCTTCATTGTGACCAGGGCAACTCAAATTATTTGTCCACAGGAAAGGCCCTGGCTTTCTGGGAGCTCTAATGGGCATGCCAATCAATATTGCTTATACGAATACATCACACTCTTGGTAAGGAATTTCAACAGATTTTCTTTCTCTAAGGATTCAGTTAATAACATTTATACAACACCCACAGCATGCAAAGCATGGTACTGGATATGGGAAAAGAAGGCAGAGAATCCCAAGGAATTGTTCTTGCTCTTTAGGAGCTTAGTTGAGAGAGAGATAAGTATGTTAGTTAAGGTTCTCTAGAGCAACAGAACCAATAGGACATCTATATCTATGTCTGTCTATCTATATATCTCTATCTCTATCTATCTATCTATCTATCTATCTATAGCTGACTCTTGAACAACATGGGAATTAGTGTTACTGACCCTCTGCAGAGCCTGTGGTTCTGCATCTGCATGTTCAACCAACTGTGGATCCAACTACAGTAGAACTGTAGTATTTACTATTGAAAAAAATCTACCTATAAGTGGATGCACACAGTTCAAACCCATGTTTGAGGGTCAACTCTGTGTGTGTGTATGTGTATGGAGAGAGAGAGAGAGAGAATGAGAGAGAGATTTATTTTAAGGAATTGATTGGCTCACATGATTATGGAGACTGTGAAGTCCCAAGCTAGAGACCTAAGAGAGCCAATGGTATAAGCTGCAGTCCAAGTCTGAAGGCCTGAGAACTAGGAGAGCCAATGATGTAAGTTTCAGTCCAAGGGTAGAAGACTGATGTCACAGATCAAGCAATCAGGCCAGATAAGTTTCCTTTTACTCAGCCTTTTTGTTCTATTCAGGCCTTCAAGTGATTGGATGACGGCCACTCACATTAGGGAGGGCAATCTGCTTTACTCAGCCTACCCATTCAAATATTAATCTCATCCTCAAACACCCAGAATAATGTTTGCCCAAATATATGGGCATTCCATGGCCCAGTCAATTTGACACATGAAGTTAAATGTAGACAAGGATGTGAAAAACACCAAATAATTTATGGGTTTGATAAGCACTGTTTGGAGTCATGCTCAAGTGCTGAGTGATGTTAATCAGAGGCTGTTTGCCACCTTCTCAAGAATATGATGGAGGTCACAAAAGATAGGACAAGGTAGTAACTAGAGTCCCTTTGAAATGGGTCATGCAGGCATGGCAAGGATAGTCAGTGAGTTGGCCCTGGAGCAGGAATCTGAGGAAGACCAGAGGCTAGGGACTAAGCTGATTTAGAGAACAAAGGTGGCAACAATGTGGTCAGCTCACACCTCTGAAGTTAGGAGAGTCAGAAGGAAGAGTCCAGGCTGCAACCACACTGGGACTCTCAGTAACAGGACTGCATCAATGAGTACTTGCTGCCAGCCAAAGACTCCCCCCCCCCCTTTTTTTTTTTTTTTTTTTCTTTTTGCGGTATGTGGGCCTCTCACTGTTGTGGCCTCTCCCGTTGCGGAGCACAGGCTCCGGATGCACAGGCCCAGCGGCCATGGCTCACGGGCCCAGCCGCTCCGCGGCATATGGGATCCTCCCAGACCGGGGCACGAACCCGTATCCCCTGCATCGGCAGGCGGACTCTTAACCACTTGCGCCACCAGGGAGGCCCCCCCCCTTTTTAACCAATCTGTCTGTCCAGGTCTATCAAGGGGTGTCTGTTTATTGAGATCAAGTGCCTGCTTTCTTTTAGGAACCCTCTGGTACTTTCCTCGAAGAGTTAATTATGAGGCAGAAGGAAAACTCAATGAGAACCAGATGCAAATTGGCTCCATTGAAGACTTGGAGGTCTTTTGACCTGTAATTCTGTACTTGACTCAGCATGAGATGTAGTGTAGTTTGGATTCAAACAGTTTACATAGGACTGTAGATTGGGCCTTCAGGTGACAGAGACATAAGTGGCAGGGCAGAGTGGGGTGTCACAAAGCAGCTACCAGGAGAAAGTGGTGTATTAGAGTGTATAGTATGAAGAGGCAGGAGCTGAGGGAAACTTACAGAAGTCAGAAATCCGTGGAGGCTCAGCATGGTATAGAATCATGCAGTTTTTAGAGGCTGGGATAAGGAAATCAAAACTCCAGAGAGTCAGGATGTATTCAGAGAAGTCAAAATGAGTTAAGTATCAATAAAAAAGGTCCAGGCAAACCAGTAAGAGGAGACAAAGTGTATAATTAGTTTTTTTTATGCTGTATAACAAATGACCACAAACTTAGCAGCTTAAAACAACACACATTTATTATCTCCCAATTTCTGTGGATCAAGAGTCTGGGCATAGCTTATGTCCTCATTTCAGGGTCTCACAGACTGCAGTCAGGGTGCTCCCAGAGATGCAGTTTCATTAGAGGTTTGAGGTCCTCTTCCTAGCTCACTGGTTGTTGGCAAAATTTAGTTCCTTGTGGTTGTAGGACTGAGGACCTCACCTCCTAGAAGCTGCCCACCATTCTTTGCCCACCATTCTTTGCCATGTTGCCCTCTCTACAACATGGAAGTTTGCTTTTTCAGGATCAGCAGAAGAACATCTGCTGCTGCTACTTCTCTCTTACCTCTAGATCTTTTTCTAAAGTGCCATGATTAAATCATGTCCACCTAGGATAATCTCCATTTTGATCAACTCAAAGTTAATTTATTAGGCACCTTAATCCTTAATTATATTTGCAAAATTCCTCCACGTTTGCAGTATAATGTAATCTAATCACTAGAGTGACATTGATCATATTCACAGCTCCCACCAGCACTCAAGGGGAGGGGATTATACAAGGTGTCTACACTAGGGGCTAGGAATCTTGGGGCCCATCTTAGAATTCTGCCTACCACAACGTGTTATTAGTCAATACAGTGTGATCCTCTGACCTTGAGTTTAAGAAACAATTTGGCTTCTCCAAGGGCCTGTATATGTATTTTCTGTGAGGGTAATAGTGATTATAGCCATGGAGTCTGAGAGAAAGTAAGTAACCAATTATACCTATAGGGCCAGAATGTGTTTAGATAATGGGAATACAATTTATAGGTTTTTGCTGGGATTTAAAAAAATGTGATAAAAGTTGATCTGTTGAAGAATATTCCATCTTCTCTAAGATCTCTTTAAAAGGGAAACCTAGGGGTCTGACATATACTTTAGAAGTTATTTAAATAATCCAGCTCTGAGGAGAATCATGGCTGAACTTGAAAGCTCTGGGAAGAAAAGGGTAAGGTTAAACATAAAAGACACATTTTAAATTAAATCTATATACATCGGGATGGGTTGGATTTTGAGAGAGTGCAGGAAAGTGAAAAGAAATAGGAAGTGTCTCTAGGGGTATAAAACAAAGGAACTAGGATGGAGATACTGATTTTTTTTTCATTTAATGAATCTTTGGAAGACTCTTATGTGCAAAATAATGTGGGAGAGGGGTATAAGGATATGATTTTTCTCTTCATGAGCTTAGAGTATTATAGATGAGGAGTTCCTGATATCAAATGCAGCTGGAGATGAGGATGGAAAAGAGATGTAGGTCATGAACATTGGTATTCTCAGTGATGTGGCCGGCCAGAAGTACAGAAGACACATCTCAGAAGGTAGTGGAAATAACTAGAGGATACCCATTTGAGAAGCAAAACTGGAAAATCAGTAGAGAAGAAACAAGTATTGTATAGAAGACAGTAAAAGCAAAAAATTTCCTTTGGACTTTAGAAACAAAGCATATTTAAATGACACTGTTGTTGTTATTATTATTAATAATGATAAAGGCTCTAAAGTAATTTGAGCTTGGATTTAATCAGGTATCCATGGTAGTGGGACTCCTATCATTCTATAAAGACTGCAGATGTTCATCCATATTCCGAATGGCTGACTGAGAAGGAGCCTTAGATGTTTCCTAGGCCAGTCTATCACTATGTGGGACTCCATTTTAAGCATCTGGGTGGTCAAATGCCTCTAGAGGAAGGAAGCTCACAATTTTCAATTTAGACTATTTTGTTGTTCTATTAAGTCTTCATTCCTGACTTAAGAAGCTTACTTTTACAATAGAACATTTCCTTATTGAGTATGCCTGCATTAAACTAGGAAGAAGAATTCTAGGGGCCCATATTTGGGAAAAATACTCATTAGAGCACCGTTTCTGGGCGTGGGGTTGGGGAACAAAACTGAAGAGCCTATCAATTTAAGGATAGCAGCTCTTCCAATCCAAGGATCTCTGCTCCTTTTCATAGGCTTTAATCAAATAAGAATCTTCTTTAGTACATTGACCCCTTCCCTTTTATCCTCAGCTTATGAAACTTGTTGGACTCCATCTCTTAATGACAACCACTGGTCTCATTTCCTATATGTGGGTAATGACTACAGGAATCATATAGTCTACATTTTTTTTTTTTTTTTCTTTTTGCGGTATGTGGGCCTCTCACTGTTGTGGCCTCTCCCGTTGCGGAGCACAGGCTCCGGATGCGCAGGCCCAGCGGCCATGGCTCACGGGCCCAGCCGCTCCGCGGCATATGGGATCCTCCCAGACCGGGGCACGAACCCGTATCCTCTGCATCGGCAGGCGGACTCTTAACCACTGCGCCACCAGGGAGGCCCCATATAGTCTACATTTTATCTAATCATCTTAATTTTAAATTCCCAATTCTGCAATTCTGCATTCTCTCTCTTCATATGACCCATGTGTAATACTTAGTGCTATCTTAAAGAACATGTATTTTTATGTTATATATCATTTTATATGTCTGTGAAATGCAATCTTGTTTTGGGAAATGAAATGCTATTATCATATCTAAAATCTACCACACTCAAAGTTTAGAATTATTAATAGAAAACTGCTCTAAAAGTACAAATGCACCACTTTATTTTGCAGATTTTTTCAGAGTTGCTGAGTACTTTAATTAATGTCAGTTAATGAATCTAAAATTGGGTAAAAATATCAAGTGAAAAATGACAAGGAATTAGAATATGATTCTGAAGTATTATTTATTGTCACTGTTATGTAGTGGTATTTTGCTAAAGTTTGTATGGAATAAAATTTGACTCTTGTACAGTATGTATCAGAATGCTAGTGCAATTTTGGAATTTCCATAGAGAATGATGACTTGAAAAATGTATTTTAGCAAGTACCAATGTACTTTATGACAAACTGATCAGTACTAAATAGTAATGATTATATTCCACAACTCTAGAGCCTACTAAATTATAATCTCCTAAAGGCAGGGATCATGTCATATTTAACTTTGTTTCTTCCATGGGACCCAGACAGTGTGATTCCAGGAATTAGTAAAAAATCATTTGTTGCATTGTGTATTCATCTTAAAAGCCAAGTTTTCACTTCCCTAAGAGGACAGCATGAGGTAAAAGATTAGGCTTGAGGAAAACATAATGCCCTCCCTCAAATCAAAGACATGGCCTAGTGGGGTCTGGCCAACCAAAGCATTGTAAGAACCTTCTTGTTTGAGCCAGGAGGAATTCTGACTTCTGTATTATTTCCTAAGGGGCAATAAAATTGTGCTGCTGAGCTTCCAAATCTCAAAGGAGGAGGGAGCTGAGTGGGACATAATGAGATGCTTTCCTGTGCCCCCAAAGGCTTCAGTATCAGCTTCTGATTGGCTCACCAGTCCCATCCCATGCTTTCCTCCCACTGACTCACTCTGTCACTGTCCCTTCTGCCTCAAATACTGTTACCCTAAATTTTTGCCTGGCCAGACCCTTATCATCATCCTTGCCTCAACTCAAATGTGACTTTCTTGGAAAGGCATTTTCTGAAAATCCTAATAAAGTAGGACTGCCCACCTCTACCTGTTCTCTACCTATTCCTACTCTTTTCTGGTCCAATTCAGAAAGGAAGCTGCCTCTGACTCCATATCTGAAGAATCATTACCTAAAGAGCCTGATTTTGACTCTTACTTCAGGGAGCTCAGTGAATTCCAAAGGATCTCGCCAGTGTCAACAACTCACCTTATCTGACAAGGATGGAAAAGAGCATGGATGTTATAGGCAACCCATCATCACCCTGGATAAAACCAGTCACCTTCTATTCCTTTTTACTCTTTTATTGTGTTTATGACACTATTCCTATAGGAAATTCATAATTATTTATTTGCTGCTTGCTGCTTTAATGTTGATCTGCCCTTCACAGATAACCATGAGAGCAGAGATCTTGTCTATTGTAGTGACTGTTGAATTTTCAGTCTAAAATGGTGCCCAGCACATGTAAATACTCAAATATTTGTGCTGTATAGTTGAATGATAAAGTGGCGCCATTATGAAATGATTACATATGTGAGGACTAATTTAGATGACATGTATATACTCAGGCTAGCACCTGATACAAAATGGGCAAGCTATAAATGTACGATGTCTCTCCAGCCTTCCTTATGAAGGAGGGTCAATGATCTCTTTGCAAGTGCTACTTGAGCAGCACTTAAATTCAGGTATCACAAAGTTGGTTATGCTTTTCTTACCTGTTTATTTAAACACCAGATAACCTACAACAAAGACCCTGCTCTTTCTCCACTCTTGACAAGTACCTATTTTTGTAATGATTCTTTGACTATATTTTGTAACTCAGAGATTTCACTAAGTTTGAGTATCCTTCCTCCTTAATCAGCAATTGTTAATGAGAATATTATTAAACTATAAAATAAGGTTGACAAGAATGAGTTTTATCTTAATCAGATAGTCTTTATGCCCATTGTATTTCATACACTTTATATTCTTACTCAGATAAGAATTGGTGTACAGATATTTGTATATATCACAAAATTAGATTATGACTTATCTGCTATATCAAAGTAACTACATATCAGTGCTTATTGGCTATATCTGCACAAATTGGGCCTGGCTGATGTTTTTCTAACAATGAGGTCTGTTAATTAGCTCAGCTGCATACAGGTTGGTTAAGCTTGCACAAAGTAAACTTATGCCCATTGATTCCTTCTAGTTCTAATTCAGAAAGGGAGATGCCTCAGACTGCAGATCCAGAAAATCATCATTGAAAAGGTCTGATTTTGACTTTCAATCCAGGGAGTTTGATGAATTCCAAAGGTTTTTGCTAATATTGTCAATTCACTTTAACTAGCCAGGATGAAAAAGAGTGTGGATGATGTAAGCAACATCACCACCCTGGAAAAAACCTGAAGAGTCATTCAACTTATTTGGAGAAAGCTAGAGTTCCCCTGCCTGTGCACAAAGAGCAGGAAACATCATTGCTACCCTAGACCCCTCTCTTTCTCTCTTTTTTTATCTTATAGAGCCCTTTGAAAGGTTTCTGTGCAGGCTTCTACCTCCCACATTTATGTGCTCTAGCCATTGCTAGCAGCTGGAGCTTTTTTCTCCCTACTGTTTGGGGACTAGCATCTCTCTGCTTCCATGAGGAAGAGGCTCAGGGTTTCTTTTTTTTTTAGCAACTGCATGCCTGGAACTTAGACTCCAGCCCAGGCTCATTGACCTATGAGAGGGAGTAAATCTACTGCCTCAGTCCTATAGGGCTATAGCATCAGTGCAAAGGACCTAACATGATGTCAGGTTGAAGGGCAAAATCTATAATTCATTATTGTGTAGAGTGGTAGATCATCTGAAACCCACATATACGGATTACTTATATAGCTTCAGTTTTCATGATGCAAATTGGCTGTAACAGGATTGAATAATCAAGGGGGCACAACTTGCATTCCGAGGACCAGTGTAGGTTATAACTTGAACCTACTTGGAAATTAACATTGTTCCTGGAGGAGGGGGTATGGTGGAGCTGTTGAGTTCTTTGAGTGGGTTTGTGCTTTTTTTTCACAATACTGAGTGATGAGAAAGTGGAAGAAGCTTGTGCTAATGAGTGGGTTGGAGATGGGAAAGGAGGGACACCAGTATGGGTCACAGATATGTGCTCAAAGGCAGCAGCATTTGTTCAGGGGTGTTTGATTCTATAGCTATGAATAAACACTCCTGTTAGAAAAGTAAGGCTTATCAGTAGTTTGAAACCCTCTACTCCCTAATCTCTTTCTGACATTTATTTAAAAACAGAATGCATTAAGTCCCTGTGTGCCCAGCCTCAGGGTCATACTGGCAAACTTCTTAGTTAATTATATTTAAATATAATTTTTGGTAGTCCATGTTATTTTAAGACTCCAAGTTTATTTAGAAACAGGAGGTTGTTTTAGAGCCACAGTTCTCTCATTATAGCAGAACAGACCATGTTTCTAATTCTGAAGCTCCCCAAATGTGTTCTGGTCCTGTGTTTTCTCTATTTTCTTTCCTTCACTTTTAATGTATGTTCTTGACAAACATCAGATGGGCACTCACCATGGTCTAGAACTCTAAAAATGTCTGGAGAGAAGGAGATAAAGAAGGTCCAGTTCTTTCCTTTATGGAGCTGACAGTGAATTAAAACTATAAGTGATAAATAATGAGTTATACCATGATGTGATAAATGCAGGTATAGAGGTCGGCCTAAAGCCCTTCAGAGGGTAAGCTACATGCTACAGAGCTAGGAAAGCTGTGAAGGAATCTCACCAACACAAATGAGATAATAATATTTAAATTATAAGTTTGTTTTGGGAATTGAGTGAGATATTCTATCTAGAACACTCAGCACATGGTAATCCTTCACACCTGTTAGTTATTATGATGATTATGATGACATAACTTTGCTTCCAACTAACTCTTGAGGTAAATTTTATTTACAACTGTCTTAACACCCCTAGAATGTTGAACAACTGCCTACTTTCTTTTTCTTCACTCTCTCCTTTAAGAAAATGCTTCCTTGTCTATTTTTCTTCTTTTCCCACCCTAGAATACTTGTCTATCAACCTGACTAAATTAAACCAAAAGATATAAGACAAGAATGTGGTGGGAAATGGAATTGGGAAAATGAAGGCAAATAGAAATTAGAAGATTGCAATTCTACACGCATCTTTGCCTAACCACAGAGGTTGGAAATCACATACAGAAATTGCCTATAGAAAGCGAATGTTTCTCTTCTGCTGTATCTGAGAATAATAAGATCTGTCAGTGGGGACTGGCTTGGGTTTTCCAGCCCATGAATTGGAAGCATGGGACAAACATCGTTCTCAGCATGTCTGTAGTTCTTGAGTAGGAAGACAAGTGGGTTTAAAATAGTAGAGTTTATTTGTACTTACAGGCATTTTTGGGAAAGATACTTAATATAATATCCAAATGCAGCATATAAAATATATATTTCTAGGGACAAAAAATGTAGGGATAGCAGTGTGCATGGTAGATATAAGTAGTTACCATCTTTGAAAAGTAGTTAGGGCAATAAGAAACTGTCTGAAGATATGCAAATACAGGTGCAGTCTTACTATATTTTTATGATATTTAGTATTCCATTTTTCTAAAGAGTTGAAGATGGTTAAGGGACAGTATTGTATAGAGGTTAAGGATACAGACAAAGTCTATCATTAACTATGGGACCTTCAAGTATCAGCTTCTTCATCTCTAAAATGAGAGCAAAATCAGTTATTATATCACAGGGTTTTGTGAGGATTAAATTGGAAAATGCTCTTAATATGTTATTGGCGTACAATAAGCACTCAGTAGATTTTTTGCTATCACCAAATGAGCAGGTAGCATCTGTAATTATTGAATAACATCAGAACATGATGTGGAGCACCCATTTCTGAAGACACAGTACCTTACTGTAATATTGTTCTGTTTCACTTTTCAGCCTTTTTTGAGGATAAGGAATATAACTATGATAATGTTTCTGCATAGCTTTTTACCTTAAGAATCTCTTTGTTTTTTGGCTGCTTGATTGTGTTCCGTGACTTGGGGGGCCCATGACTTTTCTCATTACTTCTACCATGGAAGTGTCACCTGGCACTCAGCCTGCTTTAAATGTGCTAGGCAGGTCTGGGCCCTGTAGCTCATTTGGGTCTGTTATAAAAATCAGTACTCCCTCTGCAATCTGCCTCAGAGGAGACCAAGCCAACAGAAACACATGCTGCCTGCCAATATGGGGTTTGACCTGGCATCTGCACAGAAGGAAATTTCTCTGTTTGCACCAGGTTTTAGTGGCAGTATGTCATTGGGTCATGTTATGCAAAGTTACTTGGGATCTGAACTGAAAGCCTGTGCCACACTTGCCTGCCTCTTCAGGTAGTTGGAGGTGTTGATCAGGACAGCTAGTCTCATTCCTTATATGTGAGTTGGCATTATACAGGAGAGAAGCTTCTAGAAGTGGCACTTCTGGAAGTAAGTGGCCAGAAGTCTGGAAGGAAAGAATGAATCCTAGATGATATACTGAAAACTATTGACCTCTGACAAGTTTTTTGTTGCTTCAGATTGATCTGGCCAAGTTTGCAGAATGCCCTAAAACTTCCAATTCATCTTTCACCTGTCAGTTAGCTGTTGCCTGAACACATTTTTTTATGAGCAGTGCCACTGTCCTGTTTTACAAGGACTTGGAGTGACTAGTGTCATTAGCTCTAAGTGCTCACAGGGGTGGAGCTTTAGCCTGGGCTAATATGATGGGCTGGGGTGGCTGCTGAGATGATGGGGCATGTTTAAGCACCATGTTTTCAGCACAGGCCCTATGACATTTTAATTTGTCCAGATACAGATTCTGAATTAGTAATTTTAACTGAACTGACTTGCCAAGTCATTCAAAAAATTGGGTCCTGATAATTTTTTTGTAATAATTTTCTTGGTTCTCTGAATCAGCCAAATCAATTTACTGTGTTACTACCAAAACAACAACAACAACAACAAAAAAAGGCACAGTGGCAGTTGCTTATGACAGTCAAGTGGAAAAAGAAAAGAGCAGAGGAGTCCAAGCCTCATTTTCTCTGTTAGGAAACTACAGGTTTTAATACCAGCTTCGTAAGTTTTAATAAGATAACTTGGGTAAGGAAATATTTGACAAAATATGTAAAAGTGCTTCTTGCCAAGTCAGCACATTTCCGAAATGGAACTCATGTTGGTGAGAAGGGTTGGATTGGCGTTGGATTTGGAATCATCTGGCTAGAAAGTAGAGTTGAAGCTATGGGAGTGAAGGAGGTCCTGGAGGAGACAGAGGGTTGTGTATGCGTATGGAAAGAGAGAGGGAGAGAGACAGAGAGAGACAGAGAGAGAGAGGAGAGGGAGAAGGAGAGAGGGAGGGAAGGGAATGGAGAAAGTGGATATATGAGAGGAGAGATGTACAGCTTAGAAAAGGTGAATGAGAAGACCCTTTTTACCTCATGGGATGGGACTCAGCTGCTGGTTACCCTGATCTTAGAACCTCAGTTCCCATCACCATCTCGATCCCTATCTCCAAAGGGAAGCTTTGCCTCTCTGCAGTTGCTATTTTTTGGAGCTTTCTTATTCCCCCTCCCCATGAATGTGATTTTAAAAAAATTTAGAGTAATTATATAAACTGTAGTAACAAAAGGAAGTCCAGAAATGTAAGAATACTGAACCAAGACTACTAACATGTTTATTTTCTTATAATTTTGCTGCATGTTCAGAGTTGATAGCAATAGATATGTGCAGTAAGGGTGCAAAGCTTGTTTTCAGCTGACATTCATTCTTATTGGTTGGTGCCAATAGTACAGATTGTTAAAATGTTATAAAAGTCATTTCTGTCTGTATTTAGCTCAATGACCTCCCATTCCTCCTCCATCCAAATATAAACAAACCATCTTCTTTCTTAGTTTTTCCCAGGCCTCTTTCTAATAATACCAGGAGCCATCGCCTAGGGTGATGTATGTATGTCAAAGACATCTTCGTGCTCTAAAATAAATTCTTAAAATTTCAACTTATTGTTTCATTGAAAGAATGTAAATCCTGCCAACTTCCATAGGAAAATACACTGTTTTTCCCCCTTTTCAAAAACAAACCATTAAGTTGGAAGATAATCAAAACCTTGCCTATGAATTAATGTTGGAAGTTTGTAAGACAACACCTGTTTTGCAATTAGTATCTCTAGAACTTGTAAGAATTAGAAAGGATTATAACAGATGACTTCTTTAGTTTGTAAAACAAAGGAGGCAAGCACTTATCAACATTTCTTTCTTTTTTTTTTTTTTTTTGCGGTATGCGGGCCTCTCACTGTTGTGGCCTCTCCCGTTGTGGAGCACAGGCTCTGGACGTGCAGGCTCAGCAGCCATGGCTCACGGGCCTAGCCGCTCCGTGGCATGTGCGATCTTCCCGGACCAGGGCACAAACCTGTGTCCCCTGCATCGGCAGGCGGAATCTCAACCACTGCGCCACCAGGAAAGCCCGACTATGGATTTTTTTTTCCTCCTTTAGGTGAGATGGGAAGGCGGGAGTGGTGAGAAATTTTCTTTTCCCAGGATGGATAAGGTCTCAATATTGCCCCCTGCTGAAGTCTTTCCCCTTGGAGATTAGATTTTTGTTTTGGAGAAGGATCTGAAACAGTTTTACAATGGGTATTCTTTCTTCCTTTCTCCCTGCCAGGGCCATGTGGGGGCATTTCTTGGATCTTTACCATGAGAATTTGGTTGCATTCCTGGAAAAAAAAGCCCTTGAAGTGGGAAGGGGGTTCCCTTATATTTCTGCCCCCCAGGAATTTCCCATTCTCTTGCTAGTCCCCATTCAATCTTCAGCAATTTGTCAAAATTACTAGTCAAGTAAATGGCCCCACCACTTGTGACATCTGCTCCAGGTAAGCAAATCTCAGGTGCTGCACCTCACAGGATGTACCTGTTTCTTTACTTTTTGGGGTGGCAGTTTACACTGTGATACCAGTTTTCTGATGGGTTCAAGAAGAGTTGTTGATTTTCAGTTTTTCACCCCCGCTTTATTGAGATATAAATGACACATAATATTGTGTAAGCTTAGGTGTGCAGTGTGTTGATTTTCTACTTATATATTGCACAGTGATGACCACCAAAGCATTAGCTGACACCTCCGTCCCATTGCATAATTACCGTTTCTTTTTTGTGGTGAGAATGTTGTCCCCCTTTTCTTGTTGTGAGGATAGGAGTAATGCTTCCAAGTTATTTATATAATGTTGGAGCTGAACTAAATGTTATCTCAGGAGCCTAATTAAAAACGCAAAGATAACGCCTCTTCCCTCAGGAGTGGGTGACCCCTACGAAGCCCTGAATTTCCTCACAAACTTAACTTCTAAGATTCCATAGCAGATGGGTTCGTGGCCATGTGCAGGTACATGTGATAATGTGGCGAAGGTGGGGTGGAGAGTGGAGAGGAGGGAGATTGGGGATGGGGTGGAGAGAAGGATCCATAACTTGACTGCCTGCAAAGGAGAACTGGATAAGATGGCAGCATGAGTAAAGAGTATCAGCAAGTGTTGCTGGCTTTTCTCAACTCAAAGAATGAGGAAATGCAGTAGGGAATGATGAAAGGAAAATGTGAGATGGGGTGAAGGGGGCAATCACAAAAGAGGGCATCACCAAAGCTGACAACCATTGCTTACTGTCTTCAAAGCTTTTCATTTTGCCACTCTGCTGCCCCTTGCGGGGGAATCCTTGGGAACTGTATGGTGCAACTATAAATTTTATAAAAATTCAGTTTTTGAGCAAGAGGGAGGAGGTATGGGGATATATGTATATGTATAGCTGATTTACTTTGTTATACAGCAGAAACTAACACACTATTGTGAAGCAATTATACTCCAATAAAGATGTTAAAAAAATTAAGTTTTTTGGGGCTTCCCTGGTGGTGCAGTGGTTGGGAGTCCGCCTGCCGATGCAGAGGACACGGGTTCGTGCCCCGGTCTGGGAGGATCCCACGTGCCATGGAGTGGCTGGGCCTGTGAGCCATGGCCACTGAACCTGTGCGTCTGGAGCCTGTGCTCCACAACGGGAGAGGCCGCAACAGCGAGAGGCCCGTGTACTAAAAAAAAAAAAAAAAAAAAAATTAAGTTTTTGAATTTGTTTAATAAATGTCTATGTGGGCAAAAATAATTTTCCTTCTGTCCTTATACTAGCAAATAGTTTATTTTCTGGTCTTCTCATATCTTCATTGGGAATGTATATTTTATTGATCATTTTTTTCAAGGTTACAAATCTAACAAAAAGGTATAGTAATTAAGATTTTTGACTGCACTTCTGCACTGGCCATTAACTAATTGTTTGATCTTAGACAAGTTATTTAATTTAACTAAGCTTTCGTTCTTTATCTGTAAAATCTGGATAACACATATCTTACAGAGTATTGTGAGGTTTCAGTGAGATAATTTATGTAATAAGTTTGGTTAGTACTAGGCACTGGACTGGTAAATAGTACATGCTAAATAATGAGTAGCTATTATATTATTATAGTTTCTATTGTTATGTCTTATTTTTTTCTGTATGAGGAAATCCTGACATGATCTAAAAATGACAAGACCTTATTCCTGGATTTCCAAAAAATCAGTTAATATGATTAATTCTAGTATAGTTGTCAACATTAAATATAAATTTTATTTTAATAAATTTATTTATTTATTTTTGGCTGCGTTGGGTCTTTGTTGCTGCGTGTGGGCTTTCTCTAGTTGCGGCGAGTGGGGGCTACTCTTTGTTGTGGTGCAGGGGCTACTCTTCATTGCAGTGTGCGGGCTTCTCATTGTGGTAGCTTCTCGTTGTGGAGCACAGGCTCTAGGCGCGTTGGCTTCAGTAGTTATGCCATGTGGGCTCAGTAGTTGTGGCTTGTGGGCTCTAGAGCGCAGGCTCAGTAGTTGTGGTGTGTGGGCTTAGTTGCTCCGTAGCATGTGGGATCTTCTCGGACTGGGGCTCGTACCCGTGTCCCCTGCACTGGCAGGCAGATTCTTAACCACTGTACCACCAGGGAAGCCCAGTTAATACAAATTTATGTCGTATGTGTACAATACATACATACGTGTGTGTATATATATATATGCATGCTTATACATGTATATTTGTATATGTATATTCATATACACACACACACTTGTGTTTGCTTAGAAAAAATTCTGGAAGAACACATAGAAAACTCTTTGCACTAGTTATTACAGGAGAGTAGAGATAGAAAATGAGGAAGAGAATGAAGAAAGTTTTACTTTTTATCTTATACTCTTTCATTCTGCTTAAAATTTTATACCATAAACAGTATTACTGTTTTTAAAAAAATCTTAGATTCCTTTATTTCAGTGCATGCCAGATACAGGTCCTCCCCTAAGAGTCATAATTGCTGTGAATATATTAAAGGCTCAGAGAATTCCTACTGTAAATGAAAGTGTAATTTTGTTTTACCTTTTATTCCAAATGTATTTCACCATAGGATCTAGAATTCTGTTTTCTTGGAAGAACGTTTACATTTTGAGGACCACCAGTGTCCTACAGGACATGTTTGGGAAACTGTTCTAGGTTGATGTAGACTAAAGTAATATTCAGAGTACCACTTCATGCCTTCTTAGTCTTTCTGTTTCTACTCGTTATTGTCTTTTGTGGTACTTCTGGATAACCGTAAATACAATTTTGAGTTTTGGGGAGGTTTAGATCTTCCCATAAAAGTACCTTATTCTTCATTTAGAGCACAATGAAATGTTCTATTTTTTGAGGGTAACTACCTGTCTTATCAAAATATCCAATGTGTGACACTCTCTAAAGGGGACTTATTGTGGTTCTCTCTTTTTTTGGGTATTTGTTTTCATTTTTATTTTACAAGCAGTTTGTAGCAATTACAGAAAAATCAGAAAATGCATACCATAAACATAAAGAAGATAAAAATCACCTATCTAGATTGAGAAATCTTATCTTTTTAAAATCATTTTTTAAATTGAAGTATAGTTAACTTAAAACTCACTTTGATGTCTGATATGTGTGTATATATATATATATATATATATATATATATATATATATATATAGTGTATGTGTATATACATATATGTATGTAGTGTTAGCATTTTCATACCAGTGAATCTTTTCCCTTGCTTTAGAGTCATTTGAGAAAGAGTATCTAGTAAATGGTATCATTTTGTAAAGGAAGAAATAAAACTTGCATGTTTTTATAAACAATCTTTGAACTATACAGATACATAAATAAACAAGGATTGCAATATTTAAGTTAAATGTTGTTTTAATAATTATGCTATAAAATGGGTTTTATTGTGGTAAGATGAGCGGGAAAACAGTCTTCCTATTACAGTGATTTAAGTAAAGTACACAGAATAAATATCAGGAACTCTTCTGGGTATGCTTTTGGAAGCTTCAGCAGAAGGAAAGTGTTAGGGACCAAATGTGATTTTTCATGTCGTCACACTCTTGACTTGAGATCTCAGCAAGAGAAGACTGTGGAGACTTCCTTAGGGCATAGAACACAATTCTGTGTTTTATCAGAAGGGACACAATTCCTTTCGGTTGTCTGACCAAATGCTTCATATGCAAGTTCAAATATTTCAGGAAAAAATAAAATACCCAGTTAACACCCTCTTCTTTTAAAAAGAGAAAAGCACAGCCTTTGGGGTATTTTAGTCAATATGCAGCAAATGCAGTCCTTCTCTTTTGTCACGCACTCAGGATCTAGATGTAAGCACCCAGAACCCCTCTTTCTGTAAGCCTTTCCCAGGCACTAAGGCTTTTTGCCTACTCCAATGGGACATGACACCACATATATCTTGAATTGCATTTTGCATTTAGCTCACATAGGGATGGACTAAATTATATCAAAACAGGTTTTCTGGTTCAATGATGATGATCTGAGCCATGAAAGACATGTTATCAGCACTGACAGTTTACATTCCTCACCAGATAATGAACACAAGCCCAAGAGTTAAATGCTAATGCTGCCCTCCAATCTGTAGTTTTAGAACAGGTTGTATTACTGAGAGACTAAAGTACTGGGGATATGTGAAGACATACACTTTGTCTGATTTCATTGCTCCAGACTGTACTGCCAGCTCTGGGTGGCTGACCCTTAAATGTGTGCACCTCATCAGAAAGAGGGGGTGGCAGGGGTAGGTCAGAGTGGGGATGGATGAACTTTTTCGGATCTATGTCTTCTACTAAAAACATCCCCAGAGCAGATAACTGCAGACCGTGTGTCAGTAGCCTTATCTTTCAAAGAAGAACAGCCTATAGTACCCTAGACTCAGAGCTAGAAGGGCCTTTAAAATAATGTAGACCAAATCCACCTTCTTATGTGTGAGGAAACTGAGACCCACACAGATGATATGAGTTACCTAAGGGCATAACATTTCTGATAAAATAAGTCACATTCTTTGGTATTCTGATAATTACTGAATATTTATTACAAGATAATTTATTTTACTTCTTGAGTATTTCAAATTGATACATGCTATACCTATAAAGACATATAAATCTTTGTCTATAAATCAGTTGGTTGGAATTTAAAATCCTCCCTCCTATTTATTTATTCATTTGGTAGTGAATTTAGTCTTACCACTAAATTGTATGTCCTATATGGTATTGATTATCCGTTTTGGTTTCTTAACTTGTTATTCAGTGAGCTTTGTAGACAAATATCTTCAGTGGTCAGTAGGATGCTAAAGGGTGATCCATGGGTTGGCAGACCACAGTGCACTCCGTGATGACTTGTCAGTATCTGCTTTGAAACTGTATAAACCTATCCCTCATCCTCACAAAAATCCTGCAAACTGAGTTTTCCCCTCTGGTGTTACAGACTTTTAAGCTTAGAAAATTTAATAACTTGTACATGATTACACTCTTAGAGGTTCTGATAGTCTGCTTGGTCTACCATAACAAAATATCACAGACTGGGTAGCTTAAACAACAGAAATTTGTTTTCTCACAGTTCTGGAGACTAGAAGTTCAGGATCAAGGTGCCAGCAGTGTTGGTTTCTGGTGAGACCTTTCTTTTTGGCTTGCAGATGGTCACCTTCTAACTGTCCTCATATGACCTTTCCTCTGTGTGTTCATGGAGAGAGAGATCTCTGATGTCTCTTTCTCTTCTTATAAGGACACCAATTCTATCAGATTAGGGCCCCACTCTTATGTCCTCATTTAACCTTATTATCTCCTTCAAGGTCTTTTCAACCAGTACAATCACATTGGGGTTAGGGCTGCAACATATGAATTTTGGGGAGACACAATTCAGTCTAAAACAGAAATGGAAGAGTTGGGCTGTGAACCTGAATCTGCCTGACTTTAAAAGTCATGTTTATCCTGTAATACCTGCTGATTCTTAGTGTGTGAAATTAGTGTATAAAGTGGCAACAGTAGTATTTTTCTCCTGTCAAGTTAATGTATTTGTACCATAGTTCAGAATTTAACTCCACTGTGATTTTCTCCACTGCTCCTCCCATGGTTGGTGGGAATGGCTGATAAGCCTAACTAAATGGTACAAAATAAAATAATCTATCACTGATATACTTTAGCTCCAGAAAAGAGATTTCTTCTGGGGCTGTGAGTGCTTGTGTGTTGCTTGTGTGTTGATCTATCATGTCTGGTTCAAACTCCAACTATCAGAACTTGGCAAACAGGTGACACCATTGACTCATTCCAAACAAGTACAGTCACTTAATATTGACTCTATCCATACAAATACGTATTGAGTGCCTACTATGTGCTTGGTGCTTTTCTAATGGCTGGGGGTATGGCAGTGAAAAAGACTGATAAGATCCTTGTTCTCATGGAGAAGACAGGGGCCGGTAAGCAGAGAAATAAGAATTTCATACAGGATTGATGCTCTAAAGAAAATGAAGTAAGGTAACAGGATAGAGGGCACTCGGGGTGGGATAGCATTAGTTTGGTGCTCAGGGAAGGCTTCCTTACTATGGTGACATATAAGCTGTATGATAAGGTATATTCGTCAGGGTTTTCCAGAGAAATCGAACCAATAGGATGGATGGATAGATAGGTGGATAGATAGATAGATAGATAGATAGATAGATAGAGATTTATTATGAAGGATTGGCTCACTTGTTTATGGAGGTTGAGAATCTGCCATCAGCAAGCTGGAGGCCCAGGAAAGCTGGTAGTATAATTCTCGTACAAACTCGAATCCTTGACAGCCAGGGGAGCCAGTATTGTAAGTCCCAGTCTGAGTCTGAAGTCCCAAGAACCAGGAGTTCTGATGTCCAAAGGCAGGAGAAGGTGGATGTCCTGGCTCAAGCAAGAGAGCAAATTCACCCTTCCTCTGCTTTTTGTTCTATTCAGACCCTGAATAGATTGGATGATGCCCAGTTGCAGGTGGTGACCTTTACTCAGTCCACCAATTCAAATGCTAAGCTCTTCCAGAAATATCCTCACAGACACACTTCAAAATAATGTTTTACCAGCTATCCGGAAATCCCTTAGCCCAGTCAAGTTGAGGCAAAATGACCATTATAGAAGGTGTTAGTCATGAAAACATTGGGGGGTTAGGTAGTCCAACCAAAGGAACAGTAAAGTAGAGGCTCTGGGTGGGAAACTGTGATTTGTTAGAGGAACAAAAACCCAGTATGGCTACATGCCATGAACAAGAGGGGTCATGTACCAAAATGAGATGGGAGAAGTCAGTAGGGGCCAGTTGCAGAAGGCCTGGCCCAGTGTGCAAGGGAGGCTGGCATTGATTCTCAGGGCATTGTGACTTTCTTGGCCTGTGTCGTGCAGGAGAGTAACATGGTCTGATTGGCACTGGCAAATAATAATTTTGCAGTGTACATACCACTTTCAATGATGGTAATTTTGTGTCTCTTCTCACAAAGATGCTTCTCATGAGCATCTTCCTGTGAGGCAGAAGGGAGCAATATAGTCTGTGGAGTGATCAATTTTTTTTTTTTTTTTTTTGCTGTACGCGGGCCTCTCACTGCTGTGGCCTCTCCCGCTGCGGAGCACAGGCTCCGGACACACAGGCTCCGCGGCCATGGCTCGCGGGCCCAGCCGCTCCGCGGCATGTGGGATCTTCCGGGATCGGGGCACGAACCCGCGTCCCCTGCATCGGCAGGCGGACTCTCTACCACTGCGCCACCAGGGAAGCCCTGGAGTGATCAATTTAAAATCAGTTTTTGAAGAATGGCTGTACTATTTATATTAATTAGATTATTTATATTAATACAGAAAGTTAGACTATTTATATTAATAAGGATCTATTTAAGCTTTGCTTATAGTTAACTCATGTCTAGTGTGTCAAGAAGCTTGGCCACTTGTTTGTCATTTCCCCTCTGTTTCTCCACTGTTCAGATAATCTGGATGATGTTCTCATGAGAAGTGATATACAGCTTCCTTTCTTACTGACTCTTTTCCTTCCCTCCTTCTATCTACCCTTCTCTCTTTCCTTCTAGTGAAAAAGGCATTCTGCATTTTCTGTCAATAGGTGCTCTTTCCTTCATGCAAATTCAGCCTGTTCCAATTATATTTTCTGGGCACTGATTTCATCATCTGCTTATAAAACTCCCCCAGTTATCAGAATTCAAAAGCGACAATGGGAGGGAAATCAGAACCTGGCAGATGAATGGGAGGCTAGCAGATATTTGCTGCTTGCCTGAGGTAGCTGTTGTGAGCCAGACTCACCCACAGAAGGCTGCTCTTGGAGAAGGGGCTATGTCGCCTTCACCTGCTGGTACTCATCTGTTCTGGTCTTTGTGTTTCGATGACCAGCTGACCTGTTGTGGGACATCTGGTGTGGTTTGGGGACGTCTGTAGCTGTTAATGTGGCAGGCTCACCCATGGGTGAGCAAGGAGAATAAGAAAGCAGAGGTACAAGACAGGAAAACCAGGGAGATCAAAGGAGTAATGGGGACAGGATGAAAAAAAGAAAAGTGAGAGGCAGTGAAGCTATGCTGTAGATGGTGGGAGGTTTTGAGAGCATAGAAGAGATAATTCTAATTTAATGTGATGAAATAGCAAACAAACACTGGAATGCATGATGACAGGAGTAGGGGAGAGTGTCAGGATATGTTCATTTGTGCTTGTTCACTGATTTGTCCTTAATGCTGAGAGCCCAACTCTTCTCTGGAAGTAGGCTGCATGTTCTAGCACAGACTTCTAGAAGGGATCTCTGGTTCTTGGTAGCAGCACAGCATTAATCAAGTGCTATTTTATGAGGATCATCATTGTAAGCATCTGAGTGCCCTTCTTTCTCCTGCAGGAGCATATATGAACCTGGACAACATACCCCCAAAGCACATCAGCCCTGAAGATAGTCTTGGAGCCTCTCTGTCTCTTTTTCTCCTCTTACTCCTTCTTCCTCTTCTTCTTCTTCTTTCGGTACCATGTGCCCCTATGTACCAAGTCACCTTGCAGGGCAGGTGAAGTATAAATAGAAATCCATAGGACTACAATGGAATCTATTAATAATGAAATATGCCACTCACATATTAAATAACAAATGTGGTACAGCAATATATGTGCTTTCTTAATTAATATATTAAATAATGAGATCTAGTGATACATCTGATAATTTCTATTATATTGAAGTGGTATGAACCTATTTTGAGATATCTGGATCATTTGCAATATAATATGAAAATATTTATGATTTCTATTGGTTATATAGTCACAAGTACCATTGATTTTTTTTTGCTTATTCATAATTTAAACCATGCTAAATTTCAGTCAGATGTTAGTAAAAATAAAGATTTAATTTTTTTAACCATTCAAGGTCACAGACCTCCTATTTTCTGTTCACTGGTCTTGGGTTAAGAGTTAAGAATCTCTGCTCTAGTTGGTCCCTGAAGTAGAGAGATTAAGTGGCCAGCCTACCCATCCCCAAATTGGTAGGATGTACTCTGATTCTGGGTTCTTTCCATAGAGTTTAAAACATCCCTGAGGAAACAGGATAATTTTAATGAAGCCTAGAGCTTTATGTATTCTGAGGGTATGCTGGGGTAATCAGTACAGAACTGGACATTATCAGAATCACCTGCATTAAAGCTCAGAATCCATATAGTCTTCTGGAACTGACCTGCTTCCCCATTGACCCATCGTCCTAGCCTTAGAAGAGACCACCTGCAGGATCACTGTGAGCTGAAATAATTTGCACATGTGCATCATAATGGCACCAGGGTGGTTCCAGTGGCAGCATCCCAAACCAGAAGAATATTTATTCACACATCAAGGTAATTTAGAAGAAATAAAATTGACTTTCTGTCTATCAGGATGATTCTTGCTCTGGGCTAGTTTTTATTTGTAAACATCAGGCCATTGTAACCCACATAATATTAGACATGAAGCAACAGATACTCATTTTGGGAGATGTTTAACGATGTTACATTGGAAGTACACAGGTATTGCCAGAATGAGTGATCCATTTCCTGCCTAGGATGTCAGAGCACCTTCCCACTGTCTCAGTGCACAGAGGAATGATGGCCTCACAGAAGGACTGCAGACAAGGGGGCTCAAGTTGAAGACACGGAGTCTAGGTCTAAAAAGCCAAGACTGATCAATATTGTGGGTCCTGGAGCTTAAAGAAAGCATTTTATTACAGGAGCTGCTCTAAGGGGTTACAGAAAGGTCTCCAGAGCAGATTCTGTTACAGTCTGCCAGTAGTTACTCATGGCAAGCAGAGTAAAATCAACCTCATCTAAGATGGAGGAGGCCTTCTGTGCTCTAGGTTTGGCCTTCCCTCAGACCTCATCCTCTTCTCCTCTGTCCCCTTTTCACTGTTCTCCAGCTAAATTCTCTTTCAAGGCCTTTGCTCTGGCAATCCTTCTGCTCAACCTGTTTTTCCCCCTCCTGCCCCTTCATTAACTCTAGACCCAGTTTCCTATCATTCCCCACCCCACTCATTCTACCAGAACCAACTTAATCTCCTCATGGAGAATGTCTCCCCACTCTGTCCATGAGGACATTCCCTCTTCAGATCTTTGAATTTGCTCTTCCCACTGCCTAAAACTTTCCCCAGATAGTCACCTCACCTTGCTCAGATCTCTGCTCAGTTGTCACCCTCAGGAAAGCCTTTCCTGACCACCCTATTTAAAATGATCTCCTTCCCCTTTGCCCCGCATCCTCTCTGCTTGATTTTTTTCCCCCTGTGATTTATCTCCATCTGATATTCCTTTATTTATTTTTGCTGCCTATATCTAGAATATAAGCTCTATGAGGGCAGAGATTTTTGTATTTTGTTCGATGCCATAGCCACAGTTCTTAGACCAACGCTTGGCACATAGTAGGCATTCAATACAATTTTGAACACATGAATCTTCTGCCATGTGCCACCATTGTTTAGCTGTACAGGATGGGAGGGTGAGATGGTTCTGGAGGTTTGCTTCTCCTTACACAGAGTCCTAATCACCCCCACCAGGTTTATAACCACAGTCTGTACGCCGCTCTCAGAGGTATTACAATTTCTGAGTCTTTCCAGGCTCCTGAGGTGAGAACAGTCTTCCTTTCTTTTGGCTCTCAGTCCTCTATTATCTAAATAGACCTTTTCCAAACTTTCTAAGATCTGCAAAGTCAGTTACCTCTTACATATTTTCTATCTTAGAAAATTTTGTAGTCCACTCTTGTTTTCCTGTCTTCTTGCCCTGCCAACTTACAGCTCTGCCTAATGAGAAATTGCTGTATGCTTCAATGCAAAGAAAATGACAGATAACACATATTCTGGATTTTTTTTGTTGTATGGATCTAAGATGGTGTACTCAGGAGGAAATGAGGTTCCTGGAGAGTTCAAATAGGTTGTGTGATTGTGTGTGGGAGACGTCATAGAAGAGACAGAAGCCTGGATATGCGTTTGGACTAGATTATCTTTTTGGTCACTCTCAGCCGTAGAAGTCATGATTCAGTGATTCTGTGAAATGCTCTGAACTGCTCATATAAAAGGTGCTATGGATACAAAGAGCATTATTATTAGCTCCATTTTTTGAAGTGATGTTATAATCTTTGTTCATTTCCAGTTTTATTATTCATTTGAGCTTAGTGAATTTTCTCACCAGTTTCCCTTTTGTATTATCACAATATCTAACAACTTTAATCAGCCAATTTGTCTTGACAAAAATTACATGCATGGCTGTCTCTATTCATAGCACTGTTTTGTTTTTTAAATCTCCATTCAACCATAGCCTCCCTCTCATAGAATACCCAATATGTATATTCAGTTTCAGTGTTTTGGCTTCACCAAGAGTCCCTTATCTGTTTTCCACAAACATGACCAGCTTTAACACCATTGTCTGAGAGCATTGTTTTTAATCATTCCATATTCACGTGGAACTCATATGTAGCTCCATTATCAAGTTTCAAAATGAACCAGAATTACTTGATGGAATCTTCAAATAGATTGTTAGAAGCAATTTTATTCCCTTGTGTTATTTAGTCCCGTGCTCCTATTTTGTCAAGAAATATATTCCCTTTTACCTGGCCTTGTCAGACTTGATTATTAGACAGGGAGTGCATTAATAAGATAAAAATCTTAGTCTAGTCAAGATTAGAATCTTATATGAAGCTCAGTGTTTTGTCTGCCTTGGAATTACCTAGAATATGGCCATATACTCAGTTTTAAATTGGTTACACTGCTTTCTTGTTGGTGAACATTCAGCCTTATTACCACAAGGCTCAAGTTCTCTGGACTTCTGATAATCCATCTTAACAGAGTTTATGGTATTTATTTCTTATCTTGAATTGGTTTTTTAAAGTTTGTTTTGGGAGATGATGATGCTTGCACAAATTTCTAAACACCAAGGCCATGATCTCCTAGGGGCTACACAGTAGTTGGGACCTTTTAGACCAGACAGAGCAAGTCTATTTTCATGTTTTGCCTCTAAAAGCACAAATGCAAGCTGGCCAATGAATTCATCTTTATTCCTTGTAAAAGTCAGTCCCAGGCCAATCAAAAGAATGCTGAAAGTACAGATTCTTTTTGAGGTTCCATTTAAAAATGATATTTGTTCGATACAGAGAACAGACTAGTGGATACCAGAGGGGAAGTTGGGGGAGGGCAAAATGGCTAAAGGGGGTCAACTGTATGGTGACAGATGGAAACTACTTTTGGTGGTGAGCATGGTATAATATATACAGAAGTCTAAATATAATGTTGTACACATGAGACTTATATAATATTGAAAACCAATGTTACTTCAATAAATAAAAGTTTTTAAAAAGTGAAATTGATTTATTTGAAAAGTATCAGTATATGGTACCTACCTCTAAAATCTTTTATTTCATTTTGAAATCAGAGGACTTGCCTTTTGTCAGCCACCATATTTTCTCATGACTTCCCCTCAGATTATAGCATGTGTTGGGGTTCTAATTCCTGAATCTACTTCTCACAGATATTCTGCTTAATATTACTGAACTTCAGTTTATGTGCATGAGAAATTAGATTTCTAATGCCTGTCTTTGTGTTGTTAAAGCAAATAAAATATAGCCAAAACTAAGATGAAATAATTTTAGAACTATCCATTATTTGGTGTTAAGTTTCTCTGCTTCCATTGGCATGAGTAATTTATATCTATCTGTGTATTAGTATTGTAGACAGACAGATACGTTATCGATAAGAGACTAGGAGAACCTAATTATAAGCTTTAATCTGAGAATGATTATTTAATTACTCAGATATTCAGTTTTTCTATTTGCCCACAGAAACAGCCAAATATAGGCATATTTAGCTCTAACAATGGCTGTTTCCCTAAATTTGCATTTAATCAATTGCTGGCAAATCAAATCATATTTCTAGTACATGGAGGTAGGATGTAGAGGTGGCATGCTCTTTAAAGAAAACTTTTTATGAATTTAACAATTAACCCCCTAATGCACCTACCTTTATAAATTTGGATTTTTTAATAATGGGTTTTGGTGAAAGAGTAATTCAGGTTTTATAAATGAAGTCATATTTCAAATGTACTACAAGAGCATTCTTTTAAAAACTGTTACTTTATCTTGAATCCTTCTATGAATATGTTTTCTGATTTATTTCATATTTATACTTTTGACAAATTTTGATTTTTATAAATCAGTTTTAGTTTTTCTTAAAGTGGGAGACAGCTGGATTACTCCTCTTTATCCTACAGATGTATAGTATAGGGTAATTGGTTAATATCCACAGCTTTCTAGAGAGATGAATAAAACATTGAGCTCTGTATACTATCAATATCCTCTCACCTTTTCTCCTCACATGCAGGTGAGTTTGTTGTGGTTGAAAAATTGGCAGGGAAATGTTACTGGTTAATTTCTCTATCTCAAGATAGAGTGTTCTCTTCAAGATACATTTTTATTTTATGAAAAGAAATAAAAATAATTCAAGTAGAAGTAAAAGGAAACAAGTACAATAGAAACTTGAAAATTGCAAATTTATTACAAATAAAAGAACTAGCATAGGAACCAAAAAAAAAAAATCCTGAATTTTCTGTAATGATTAAATTTCTTTTTAAGCCTGGAATACAGTAGTGAGAACAAAGACACACTTTCCACTCTTCCATCTCTTGTGTGTTTCCTTTTCAAGCATAAGGAACTTCTGTATCATCTCTGAAATATTCTAGAAAACTTTCAAAACTTTCTCAGTCCCTGATGTTCGGCCTTACCTCTCCCTGAACCCCTTCACCACCCTCCCTCCCTGGTGTGCTCAGGCACACACACATAGACACCCAGACACAGGTATCTCTGCTACTCTTTCTTACTTGGGTTTGTACCACATTTTCACTGAGTTCTCTAAGTAGGTGATGCTCACTTTCTTCATTGTGCAAGTGAGGAAACCACTAGTATCCCAGGCATTTTCTCAGTCTTCTGTTTGTAATATAAGATGCTTGAAGGTTCTGGAAATACTGCAACTGAGATGAGGATCTTCCTTTTTTGCTGCCTTAGCCTTGTGTGGGCTTAAAGGTGGCTCTTGAAAGCAATGGATGTTCTCTACAGGGAAAAGGCTTTAACTTAAGAGCAAAGGTCAAAGAGTTGACCCTCTGTACTCTGGTTTCAGTCTCTTGCTTAGGCTGTGAGGCATATTTAAGGACTGAGAAATCTGGGTTCTGGGTCCTCATTTCTAGAAACTTACCGTTATCTTTTTATATAATATTCTTATGCCTAAAAACCTTTCAAGCTTTCATCTGATGCTACTTTCAGGGAACTGTTTAGACCTTGCCCAGGTTTGGGGACTCTTTAGCAGTTCTTTACTATTGTGTAGGAAAGTAGACTCCTGTTAGATTGATATTGCCTCCTTCCTGTAGGTTATAGTGTCCTCAGTTTATATCAGCTGATGGAAATGCCTCTGGGGAAATGAATCAGCTAGTAAGGCTACTGTCATTGAGAGGAAAAGACCCTCCCTCCGACCTGCCAAAAAAAGAACATAAAGGGTAAGAAATTTTCTGATGGCACTGAGGTCTAGGGAATCTTTGAAGCAGAAATCTTAGGGTTCCTGCTTAGCTACTGGCTCAATATGGGACCTTGGGTAAGTTGCTTCTCTTTCTGGACCTCTAGTCTAAAAATAAAGTAATTTTGTCACTAGGGAAATAGCTTATACCTATTGATATTTTTCTTTGTTTTGATTGTTTTTAAAACAGCTTTGAATTTATTGAGATATAATTCACATGCCTACAATTCACCCATTTACAGTTTCAAATTAATGTTTCTTAGTATATTCATAGCATTGTGCAACCGTCACCATAATCTAATTTTAGAACACTTTCATCCTCCCCTGCCCCCAAAAGAAACTCTATACCCATTAACATTAAATCCCCATTTCCCTTCTGTCTTCTTCCCCCAGCCCTAAACAACCCCTAAGCTATGGTTTGTCTCTATACATTTTCTTATTCTGGGCATTTCTTGTAAATTGATTTGTACAATATATGGCCTTTTGTGACTGGTTTCTTTCACATAGCATAATGTTTTCAAGTGTTAAACATATTGTAGTATGTGTCAGTACTACATTCCTTTTTATGGCTGAACAATGTTCTTTTGCATAGTTATATCACATTTTATCCATTCATCAGTTGATGGCCATTTTGGTTGTTTCTGCTTTTTGACTATTTGTACCGAGATAAAAATCCTGTATCACATATATGATTTGCAAAGGTTTTCTCCCATTCTGAATTGTCTTTACACTTTCTTGATGGTATCATTTGCAGTGAAAAGTTTTAATTTTGAGGTAGTCAATTTCTATGTTTTTTCTTTTGTTACCCAACTTTTGGTGTCATATCTAAGAAACCATTGCCTAACGCAAGGTCATGAGGACTTACTCTTTATGTTTTCTTATGAGAGTTTTATAGTTTTAGCTTTTATATTATGTCTGTGATCCATTTGTTTGTCTTTCATTTCAGAGTTGACCTAAACACTGAATAATATCCTTGAAAAGAAATGGTCAAAATGGCCCAACTCCTAGTAGAGCCAAATAATGGAAAAGTTGACAAGGATTGCAGTATGTGCTGAATATTGTTTCAAGCAGTTGTATCATGATTCCATGCTCCCATCTATGTTTTCTTTACTTATACCTCTGCTATGGTACGTTTTAATTTTAATTTTGTTCTCTCACTTTGCTGGTCAATTTAAGAAATAGTTTCCATATTCAAGTCTGGAACTGATAGCTAATGGGTATTGAAATAAAGCATACCTTGTTGCTATTGAATTATTATATTTTTCTATGATTTTTTTGCTCTTTAGTCTACTTACTACCCAAACCCGTCTTTTATCATCCTCTAAAATCATTTTCAGTTTATCATTTTCACATGACTATAAAATGTGCCTTTTCCTAATCTCTTTAGTTTCTCATTTTTATTATTATGTTCTGGACGATATTTTAAAAATCCTTCATTCTTTGACAGGGATTTAAAAAGAAAGCTAATAATGTTGTTCCATATAATTATTCTGCAGTATTTACAGCTCTTAATATGTTAAACAGCAAAAGATTTATGCTTGGCCTTTTCAGATGAATATCAACTGGGTTAAATTTACTAATTAGCCAATGATCTGACCTCATTGGTGCTTCCAAACTTAGTGATCCCCACCCCCCAACACATAAAGCTCAAGTGTTAATCTGAACAAGGGAATGAGAAAGTTAACTACTGAAGACATTCAGTAATGGTCCAGCTTTCCAGTATTAGCCATATCTTGCAAATCCTTGACCTCCATGTTTCTTTATAAAGTTAGTCACACATGTTATTAAGGGAGCCCTTGGACTGTTCCCTTCACTTCTAGGGAAGCAATTATCTCTATTGTACTTAGAGAAACTGTATCCCACATAGTGGTTGTCTTCCTACTCCCTAGGAAATAATCTGCTGGAATTCAAAATACAATTACCACACTTGAACACCTTCCTATATCCTGTAGCTGACCATTATTAATGGTATCCAATTATTCATAGCAATCAAGCAGCTGACCTTGATAAACAGATCACAGCAGTGGGTATTTGACAGTCAGTATGCTGGCTGGGCATAATAGGAGGAGACAATGTCATATCCTGGTCGTCTTGAGCGAAAACAGCATGTCACTGACAGACTTACCAGAATACTATAATAACCTGATTGCAAGATTTAGCATGTCATTATTTTAAAAGCATATATTTAGATATACTGGCAGGAGCTAAAAAAAAACATTGATACAGGTAAGCTTGGCTTTTGGGAATCTCTGGCTTACCTGACGTCGCTGCTAATTAACTGCATGACCTTTGTTAAGTCATTAGGTTTTCTAAGTTTTAATTTCCTCAATTCTAAAATGAGGGCATTTTGCCTACTTTCAAGGTTAGTTGTGAGGATTAAATGATATAAAAATTATGAAACAATCAGGTAAGCAGAAATTGCCCAGTCATTGTCTGTTCCCTGTCCATAGAGTCAGCCTGAGCCCCAGCTCCAGCAGAGGTAAAGGGCATAGCACAAAAGCCTTTTTATTCTTCACCAAAGTGCAGGATAGGTTCTGACTCTCACATGAATGCTGCTTTTTTATTCTGCTTTTTCCACAAGCCCACAAGTCAAAGTTTTTCCTTTGTTGTGCGGTGGTATTAAAGTGTGATATTTGTTCATGGTGAAGGAGCCTAAGCATAAAAACTGACATAAATTTCCAGGTGGTTGGCTTTTGACCCTTCCATTTCTTTGACTGTACTTTCCCCTTGAGTTGGCATGATGTATAAGAGTTCTGATCCAACTGCAGAAAGGAGCAGATTGTTTACTTATGGAAGTACATTTATTCTCTTATGTCACTAGGAGGATGATTTTCACAAGGGACTAACTTTATGTAAATTTTGAGCTATGTGATTTGAAGGGGGATGGAGAAATTCACACAGTTTATATCCACTAGAGGGTCATCGGCATGTCTAATTCAAAGTGGCCAGAGAATTCCTTCATTATGTCCTACTTCCTTGTCTCCATTTGAGATGCTCCAGTGTCAGTTACATCCCAATAAGAAAAAAGTAATCCATACTTTTATGAGATTGCTAGAGTTCAGATAAAAAAAACTCTAGAATTTCTTATACACACTGCTTATCAGTGGTGGATATGCAGTGAGTTAATTTGCCATGAACACTCTGAAACATCAAGCAAAATCTACTAAGAGAAATAGGAACTTAATTTTAAGAAGGTGGCTAATAGTGTTAGATTAGCCTGGAACATAATTGGGAATTGTGAAATAGCTTCTATTTTTGCACTCCAAGTGGACCATATGCTATGTAAGCAGGTAAAGGGAAACAAGGGATTCAGTGGTGGCTCAGGACTCTGGTATATTCAGCCTGCAGGGTTGGGCAGTTCAGAAAGTGGCCCTGTCTGCTTTGTAGGCAATTAATTGCCAGGTTAAGGGCATAGTCTTAAACCCTGACAGACTGAATTTCAAATGCTAGTTTTTCCACTTTATTTATTAAAGTTTTTTAAATCTGAGAAATGGCAGTAACTGTCAGGACTTAATGAAATCATAAATGTACAACTATGTAGATGCTAAGTGTAGTGAGTTGCATAGTAACCCCCCAAACGGTATGTCATGTCCTAAGTCTTAGAACCTTTGACTGGGACCTCATTTGCAAAAAGGATCTTTGTAGATGTAATTAGGTTAAGGATCTTGACATGAGACCATCTTAGATTAACCTGATGGGTCCTAAATCCAAAGACAAGTGCCCTTATATGAGACAGAAGATAAAAGACAGACACACTGAAGAGGAGACCATGAAGACAGAAGCAGAGTTTGAAGTGATGCAGCCACAAGCTAAAGAATGTCAAAAGCCACCAGAAGCTGGAAGAGACAGGAACAGAATCTCCAATAGAGGATCTAGAAGGAGTGTGGCCCTACTGACACCTTGATTAAAGACTTCTGGCTTCCAGAGGGCAGACAGCAGAAGCAAGAAGAACTACAGTCCTACAGCCTGTGGAATGAAAACTACATTCACAGAAAGATAAACAAAGTGAAAAGGCAGAGGACAATGTACCAGATGAAGGAACAAGGTAAAACCCCAGAAAAACAACTAAATGAAGTGGAGATAGGCAACTTTCCAGAAAAAGAATTCAGAATAATGATAGTGAAGATGATCCAGGACCTTGGAGAAAGAATGGAGGCAAAGATCGAGAAGATGCAAGAAATGTTTAACAAACACCTGGAAGAATTAAAGAACAAACAAACAGAGATGAACAATACAATATCTGATATGAAAAATACACTAGAAGGAATCAGTAGCAGAATAACTGAGGCAGAAGAATGGATAAATCACCTGGAAGACAGAATGGTGGAATTCACTGCCACGGAACAGAATAGAGAAAAAAGAATGAAAAGAAATGAAGACAGCCTAAGAGACCTCTGGGACAACAGTAAACACACCAACCACATTATAGGGGTCCTAGAAGGAGAAGAGAGAGAGAAAGGACCCGAGAAAATATTTGAAGAGATTATAGTTGCAAACTTCTCTAACATGGGAAAGGAAATAGTCATGCAAGTCCAGGAAGTGCAGAGTCCCAGGCAGGACAAACCCAAGGAGAAACACGCCGAGATACATAGTAATCAAATTGACAAAAATCAAAGGCAAAGAAAAATCATTAAAAGCAACAAGACAAAATGAGAAATAACATACAAGGGAACTCCCATAAAGTTAACAGCTGATTTCTCAGCAGACTCCACAAGCCAGAAGGGAGTGGCATGATATATTTAAAGAGATGAAAGGGAAGAACTTAAAACCAAGATTACTCTACAAGGATCTCATTCTGATTCGATGGAGAAATCAAAAGCTTTACAGACAAGCAAAAGCTAAGAGAATTCAGCACCGCCAAACCAGCTCTACAACAAATGCTAAAGGAACTTCTCTAAGTGGGAAACACAAGAGAAGAAAAGGACCTACAAAAGCAAACCCCAAACAATTAAGAAAATGGTAATAGGAACATACATATCGATAATTACCTTAAATGTGAATGGATTAAATGCTCCAACCAAAAGACACAGGCTGGCTGAACGGATACAAAAACAAGACCTGTATATATGCTGTCTACAAGAGACCCACTTCTGACCTAGGGACACATACAGACTGAAAGTGAGGGGACGGAAAAAGATATTCCATGCAAATGGAAATCAGAAGAAAGCTGGAGTAGCAATACTCATATCAGGTAAAATAGAGTTTAAAATAAAGAATGTTACAAGAGACAAGGAAGGACACTACATAATGATCAAGTGATCAATCCAAGAAGATATAACAATTATAAATATATATGCACCCAACATAGGAGCACCTCAATACATAAGGCAAATGCTAACAGCTGTAAAAGAGGAAATTGACAGTGACACAATAATAGTGGGGGACTTTAACAACTCACACCAATCATCAAGATATAAAATTAATATGGAAACATGAGCTTTAAATGACACAATAGACCAGTTAGATTTAATTGATATTTATAGGACATTCCATCCAAAAACAGCAGATTACACTTTCTTCTCAAGTGCACACAGAGCATTCTCCAGGATAGGCCACATCTTAGGTCACAACTCAAGCCTCAGTAAATTTAAGAAAATTGAAATCATATCAAGTATCTTTTCCGACCACAATGCTCTGAGATTAGAAATCAGTTACAGAGGAAAAAACGTAAAAAACACAAACACATTGAGGCTAAAGAATACGTTACTGAATAACCAAGAGATCACTGAAGCTATCAAAGAGGAAATCAAAAAATTTCTAGAGACAAATGACAATGAAAACATGATGATCCAAAACCTATGGGATGCAGCAAAAGCAGTTCTAAGAGGGAAGTTTATAGCAATACAATTCTGCCTCAAGAAACAAGAAAAATCTCAAATAAACAATCTACCCTTATACCTAAAGGAACTTGAGAAAGAAGAACAAACACAACCCAAAGTTAGTAGAAGGAAAGAAATCATAAAGATCAGAGCAGAAATAAATGAAATAGAAACAAAGAAAACAATAGCAAAGATCAATAAAACTAAAAGCTGGTTCTTTGAGATGATTAAACAAAATTGATAAACCCTTAGCCAGACTCATCAAGAAAAAGAAGGAGATGACTGAAATCAATAAAGTTAGAAATGAAAAAGGAGAAGTTACAACAGACACCACGGAAATACAAAGCATCCTAAGAGACTACTACGAGCAACTCTATGCCAATAAAATGGACAACCTGGAAGAAATGGACAAATTCTTAGAAAGGTATAACCTTCCAAGACTGAACCAGGAAGAAATTACGAACAGGCCAATCACAAGTAATGAAATTTAAACTGTGAGTAAAAATCTTCCAACACACAAAAGTCCAGGACCAGATGGCTTCCCAGATGAATTCTATCAAACATTTAGAGAAGAGCTAACACCTTTCCTTCTCAAACTCTTCCAAAAAATTGCAGAGGAAGGAGCACTCCCAAACCCAATCTATGAGGCCGCCATCACCCTGATACCAAAACCACGCAAAGATACTACAAAAAAAAAGAAAATTACCAGTATCATTCATGAATATAGATGCAAAAATCTTCAACAAAATACTAGCAAACAGAATCCAACAACACATTAAAAGGATCATACACCATGACCAAGTAGCATTTATCCCAGGGATGCAAGCATTCTTTAATATACGCAAATCAATCAATGTGATACACCATATTAACAAACTGAAGAATAAAAACCATATGATCATCTCAATAGATGCAGAAAAAGCTTTTGACAAACTTCGGCACCCATTTATGATAAAAATTCTCCAGAAAGTGGGCATAGAGGGAAACTACCTCAACATAATAAAGGCCATATGTGACAAACCCACAGCAAACATCATTCTCAATGGTGAAAAACTGAAAGCATTCTTTCTAAGATCAGGAAGAAGACAAGGATGTGCACTCTCACCACTATTATTCAACATAGTTTTGGAAATCCTAGCCATGGCAATCAGAGAAGAAAAAGAAATACAAATTGGAAAAGAAGTAAAACTGTCAGTGTTTGCAGATGACATGATACTATACATGGAAATCCTAAAGATGCCACCAGAAAACTACTAGAGCTCATCAGTGAATTTGGTAAAGTTGCAGCATACAAAATTAATGCACAGAGATCTCTTGCATTCCTATACACTAACAACGAAAGATCAGAAAGAGAAATTAAGGAAACAATCCCATTCACCATTGCAACAAAAAGAATAAAATACTTAGGAATAAACCTACCTAAGGAGGTAAACGACCTGTACTCAGAAAACTTTGAGACACTGATGAAAGAAATCAAAGATGACACAAACAGATGGAGAGATATACCATGTTCTTGGATTGGAAGAATCAACATTGTTAAAATAACTATACTACCCAAAGCAATCTACAGATTCAATGCAATCCCTATCATTCAGTGCATCCCTATCAGTCTCTATTTCTGCCTTGCAAACTGGTTCACCTGTACCATTTTTCTAGATTCCACATATATGCATTAATGTATGATATTTGTTTTTCTCTTTCTGACTTACTTCACTCTGTATGACAGATTCTAGGTCCATCCACCTCACTACCAATGACTCAATTTCATTTCTTTTTATGGCTGAGTAATGTTCCATTGTATGTATGTGCCACATCTTCTTTATCCATTCATCTGTTGATGGAGACTTAGGTTGCTTCCGTGTCCTGGCTATTGTAAATAGTGCTTCAGTGAACATTGTGGTACTTGACTCTTTTTGAATTATGGTTTTCTCAGGGTATATGCCCAGTAGTGGGATTTTTGGGTCATATGGTAGTTCTATTTTTAGTTTTTTAAGGAACCTCCATACTGTTCTCCATAGTGGCTGTATCAGTTTACATTTCCACCAACAGTGCAAGAGGGTTCCCTTTTCTGCACACCTTCTCCAGCATTTATTGTTTGTAGATTTTCTGATGATGGCCATTCTGACTGGTGTGAGGTGATACCTCACTGCAGTTTTGATTTGCATTTCTCTAATATCACTGACTTTAGACAGTTTAAGTATAATGTGTGTTGAAGAAGGTCTTTTTACATTGAGATAATTAGGTATTTTCTTAGCTTCACGGACTTGTATATACAGTTCCTTCTCCAGGTTTGGCAAGTTCTCAGCTACTGTATTTTTAAATAAACTCTCTGCTCCCTTCACCCTTTCTTTTCCATTTGGGATACTCATTATCCTTATGTTGCCTTTCCTGGAGTTGGATAATTCTTGTAGTTTTCTTCATTTAAAAAAAAATTCTCTCTCCTCTTTTACCTGAATCATTTCTATATTTCAGTCTTCAAGCTCATTGATTTTCTCTTCCATATGGACTACCCTATTTCCAGTGCTTTCTATTGCATAATTTATCTCATTTACTGAGTTCTTTAGTTTTAGAATTTCTGTTTGGTTCTTTTTTTAGAGTTTCAGTCTCTTTGTTAAAGTATCCCTTCTGTTCATTAATTTTATTCCTGAGCTCATTGAATTGCCTTTCTGAGTTTTCTTGTAGCTTGTTGAGTTTCTTCATGACAGCTATTTTGAATTCTCTATCAGTTAGATTACAAACTTCCATGACTCTAAGTTTAGGTTTTGGAGAATTGTCATTTTCTTTTTGTTGTACCGTGTTAACGATGATTTTTCATGGTGCTTGATGATTTGTTCCTCTGCTGGCACATTTGAAGTAGATAACACATTTTTTAATTTAGGCAATATTTTTTAAATTTTGATTCTAACAATTCAACAGCTTGGTAATTACAGGATTTTCTTTTGCTTTTCAGTGGGTGGTGCTATAGCTCACGTTTTTGGTTTCTCTTACCGGAGCTGCCTCTGGCTGTATTTCCACCCTCTACCACTTCTGCCCGAAGTTATGCCAGTGCCCTCATCATCATCGCTGTTTGTGCCTCTGGGGTCACTGGTGCCCTGCTGCTGTCAGTGTTGCTGCTGTTGCTGGTATTGTTGCTGGGTTCACCGGTATGATGGGGGCCTGCACGATGTCTAGGGTTGCAGAGGTTGTGGCTACTGCCACCATAGCAGGGGAGGAGAAACGTATGTAGGGAGCTGGGTGCCTCTGCCATGTCTGGCATTGTGGGATTCTCAGGTGTCGCAGCTGCAGGCAACAGGGCTGGAGTCATGGGCACTGCTGCAGCTGAAGGGACTGGGTTGTTGGCCCTGTGGCTGCTACTGCCCAGTTCCCTGTGGCTACAGGTGCCTCTGTGGCAAGGAAGGTGGAGTTGTGTGCTCCACCTCCCCTGCTGCTACCAGGTTCTCTGGGTTGTGGGCTCAGCTCCTGGGGCCTGGAGGCTGGGATCATGGCCACCACCTCCACTGTTCCCCGGTCTGCCTCCTTCATACGTTTCAATCCAGTCGCCTTCAGTTGTGCAGTTGTGTGGGTCCCTCTGATGTCTTTGTGTGCTGGGCAGAGGAACCTTTGTTGAGTTATGGAGGTTGTCCTGTCCTAGTTGTAGACTGAAGGGGAAAGACAAAGGGAGTGTCTCACGCTGCCTTGATGCTGATGTCACCAATCACTAAATACTTTTAAAAGAATACTGTGTGATGGGCATCGTGAACAATATGTATAGACCCCTGCCTCCCTGAGTGTACTTTTTAGTGGGAGATACAGACAAATAGAAAATAAATTCTCACCTCAATAAGTGCTGTGAAGAAATCTGTTTGGGTTTTGGGACAGAGAAGAATAAGGTGGATTAAATAGGATAATTGAGGTGGTGAGTTCCCCACAAGGAAGGAAACAGGGAGAAAAGTAGAGACACTGTTTTTGAGCAAGTGACTGAGTCTGAAGAACTGTGGCAGAAGTTTTACAAAGAAAAACGGAGGTGTTTTTGTAGAGGGCTTCTGTGTTAAAGCAAAGTGTTGACTTTAAAATTTGACTTTGTATTAGGAATGGGAAACAACACGTTTCCATTTGCAGGATGGAAGTTGGGGCCACAAGGCAATTTCCTAGGTGTTCTAGGGCAGGGGTCAGCAAACTTTTTCTCTAAAGGACCAGATAGTAAGTATAACTTGTGGGCTATATGGTTTCCGTTGCAACATTTTGACTTTATGTCATAGCAGGAAAGCAACCATAGATAATATGTAAACACGTGAAGCTGACTGTGTTTTAAATTTCATTTATTGGATGCTGAAATTTGCATTTCATATAATTTTTACATGTTTTGAAATATTTTTCTTTTTTTCTTTTTACAACCATTTAAAAATGTAATAATCATTCTTAGTTCTAGAGCTAAGAACAGGCAGAATAGGCAGGCAGTGCACATAGCACATTAGTCGTGGTTTGCTGACCCTTGTTTTAGAGTGAAACTTCTGTTCTTACAAGGAATGGAGCAACTTTCTATGCCTAGAAATTCTGCCTAGAAAGCAGCAGCCAGCAGGCAGGAATAGACATTGATATGGGGAAGAGAAGACCCCTCAGGCACAGTGTGATATCTCTGCATAATTCTTAGTTCTTGCTGGTCTGATAAACATGGGGTTGAGTTAAAAATGAATTTTTTTGCTTCATAAATCAACATTTAATGCTAATGTTTTTTCTTGATGTTTCACCTATAAAAGTGCAAATTATGCATGAAATTGATGTACTTTATTCCATAATGAACTAATCTGATAGAAAAACACATTAGTATTTATACTGAAAACATGTCATTCATAACTATTAAGACATTTTGAAATGGAGACCCGTGTTCCTGAAAACATGAATGACTGGAAATTGGGGCCATTCGGTTATGACCAGGGAGATGGAGCATTGTATTCCTCCCACCCTACTGGCATTGCCTAGTTGCCTTTATGACCATAGATTTTAAAATGACGAAATACATTTCATAAAATTTCTTATTCCATGGTATCATTTCCTGAATGATAATGAATTGTGCATTCCTATATAATACTGCATTTACAATCTCCACTGTACTTGGGGATCTGGAAATATGTTGATAAACAAATGGTTATGAATTTGAATTTGTCAAATGCTTTGTGGATTCAAATGCCTTATTATTCAGAACTCATGGGTACTGCACAAATTAAGTTTAAGTTATGGCTTCTCAATTCTTAAGCATAGGCTTTCTAAGTTCCTTTAAAACCTCATGTTTTAGCCATACTGATTCTATTTTGGCACTCACAGAAAGTACATTCTATTGTCAATAAGTTTTTGTATGTTTAACATTAAATGTCAATTTAAATGGAGGCACTCTACAGATCATAGATTTTTAGAGCTTAAGGAGGCCCCAACTTCCTCATTTTATACCTGAAGGAAACAATGAGGAAATGACTTCATAATTCATTAGTTTTACCATTAGCTGTAGGTAGTTTCTATTTCACTCGGTAATGAGCTCAGCTGTCCTCTGCACACTCAGAAATACTCTCAGTGGTTTGTAGAGGGGACAAAATCATTCCCAGCCTCTCTGATAGTCTCGGTTTTCCTAATAAACTTATCTGGGGAGATCAGGAAATCATAGTGGATTGTCTCAGTAACTTTCTTTTCATGTAGCCCATGGCTTTGGACCTTGATACTAGGAACTACTTCATGTAATACTGTTACCTTATTAAGAGAGTAAGTGAAGAGTGTGTACACTCACCTTGGAAAGAGTGGAAGCAAACTTATTCTAGAGGGACCTGCTCTGTAAAAGAGCCTTGGTGGGTGTTCTGCAGGTATTAAATTAGACTAACGAGTAGCTGATCAAGTGGCTAAGACTAGTGATGGAGTGGAGGTGCATGGGTGCAGGAAGCAGTAGTCAATAACAAGGTTTCTGGTTGGTGAAGGACAACTGAGGAACTTTAGACAATGGTCAATATTTGTCTTAAAGAAAGCAGCAAATAGAAATCTATACCAACTGCAGAACTGAACCCTAGGTTTGGGGCCAGGATTCAATTCTTGGGAGAAGCTCTCACAAGGTATACCTATGTCCTCAGGGGGATGTCTAGAAGACCAGAAATGAGACTTTTTCAGAACTTGGGAAGTGGAGGCTAGAGAGGAGCCCAGAAGTCTTGGGGGTAAAAGAAAGGCAATGAGAAAGGGGAGGGAAAGCAGTTAAACGATTTAAGCACATTTTTCCTCTGTCTGTTTGGGCTCAGGGAGTGTGAGTTCTCAATGAAGTCAACTTTATAGAGATATCAAAGGCAGAGTTGAGGGCAACGACCCAGTCCACCTCTGTCACTCCACTGTAGACCATACTCAACAGTTGTGCCTGATCCCTGTCTGCCTTCACATGGGCTGTTGGGCATGACAGTGCTCACTTGTTCTCTAGAGATTTTCGATTAGGAGACTTCTGTGAAAACAAATTCTTCATAAAATCTGGAGATAATAAATAGTCTTTTAACTGCTTTTATTGTAGAGGAAAATAGACAATAATATTCCATTTAATAATTATCTTTTACTAATATGGTAGAGTTATAGCAATTTACATGACCTTTTATGTATTTAAGTTTACACTCATGGGGTTTTAGACTTTCAGCCCATGATTTTTAATCTTTGGTGTAGTTCTTGTTTCAACATTTTATGAAATTAGAATTTTAGCACTATTGATATTTATAAATAGCTGAATCATTTAAAAGATATATAAAATTTAATGTCCCTTTAAATTGCATTGAAAAACTCAGTCTCTGTGGTAGAAATGGTCTGGTACTTTCCTGACTCATTATTGCTCCTAGTAAGCGAGCCTCTCCACCTGATTGCTGTGTTTTTCCTGGTCTTAGTTCTGCTTCTGGGAAGGTTGCATATTTCAGAGGATCTTAGGTCAGCTTAAAGCCCAACTTGCTGCTTCTTTCCTTATTAACCAGGCTACCCATATGTGGATCCAGGTGAAGCTTCACGTACATAACAACTGTGTGTACTTATCTCCCCAATAGTTATACTTAAATATCCAGGGTTGGATCTCATTCTTTTAGGGTCCTGGCTAATCTATTTTGTCTTGGTTTTGCTTGCTGAAATGTAGTTGCTTTAGATGGGTTTTTGACTTTGACACTTATGTAACTCTGGGTCTAGTTTCTCACCTGTCATCCTAGGTTCCTTCCTGAATACCTGGAACCTACTTTCTATTTTTGAGCTCTAGTTCTATACAAATTATGGACATGGGGCTTGAACTGCACAATTTATTTTCTTCACCTGCTTTTTACTTTCTTTGCCTTCTATAGTGATTAGCAAACCTCTCTCTTATCTGTTCTTTTAGGTTCTCTGAGCTCTGATTCAGCCTTTCTTTAATCATTGCTCCCAAATCATTCATTAACCTCACTGACACCTCTGCCAGTGTCTTGATTCCTTTACCCCTCCAGCTTTTTTCTTCTTCTTTTTTTTCTGGTTCTCTGGGCTTCTTAAGAACCACATATCAATACCTCTTCAATACTTTTGACTTTGATCATAGATATCCAAGACTTTCCACATTCTTTTCTATCTCAGTACAAGACTAGATGTCAATGCCGGATGCCTTCTACATTAAAACCAAAACCAAACCAAAACCAAACCAAACCAAACCAAACTATATATACTTAAAGAAAACATAAACAGCACCATTCCACCACTGGATTAGTAAAAAAAAAAATCAGGCTGTATGCCTACATAGCCTTATATGTATTCATGTTATAGCTCGGCCAGTTTTATTTTGATAGATTATCTACCCTAAACAGAAATACTTTGTGGAGAGCTCCACATACAACATGAAAAACAACCTTGAGTTATATTCATAACTCCCATTTGAATTAGAAAGGAATTTGACTCACCAGTACTCTTCTTTGAGGTGGCTCACACAATTTCCTTAAAATATTTTAATTATTTGAAAGAATATTCTAGGACATTTTATTATTTATTGCTTTTGATATGACATGAACACAATGCCTACAACTGGTTTTCAGAATATTCGAGTTTTGAAGACTTATCTTTTGATTTATTCGTTTAAAAAATTTTCCTCACTGAGAGGCTTTCTTTCATACATTGCTTTGTAAAATAACCTGGAAGAGAAAATAGAATACTAATTTTTAAAATCCAATTGATGACATTATTTTTAGTTGGATTTTGTCATCAAGTAGTATGAGATAGGCTTCCTTAAGCCTATTAAAAGGCTTCTTCCAAAAAATTTTATTTTTAAAAAGCATGAAAATCAATATAAACTTTATTCAGTCTTTTAAAAGTATTACAACCTGATTTATGAACAACATATAGTTTATCTTGGTGAATATACCATGTGTACTTGAATGCATATTCTTCTGTCATTGGAATATTTTATGAATGTCAATTTATAGTTATTTAGTCTTCTATATCCTTACTGATTTCTGTCCACTTGTTTTATCAATTACTTAGAAAAGAGTTTTGAAATTTTCAACTATTTATTTCTCCTTAAATAGTCAGTTTTTGCTTCATTTAAGTTCTACTTTTAGGTGCATTTAGTTTTTGCTTCATTTAAGTTCTACTTTTAGTTGCATACTTTTAGGTGAATTGATATTTTTATCATTAGGATTCCTTTATCTTTATCCTTGGTAATATTTCTTGTTGTAAAGTTCACTTTGTCTAATATTAATACAACCACCCCAGATGCTATAGACTGAAGATTTGTGTCCCCAAAATTCATATGTTGAAAAATAATATCTAGTTTGATGGTATTTGGAAGTGAGGCCATTTGGAGATGGGTTAGGTCATGAAGGCTCCACCTTTATAAAAGATTATGAGATTAGTACCCTTATAAGAGGATCCAAGAGAGCTCCCTTGCCCCTTCTGCCAGGAGAGAGCACAGTGAGAAAACAGCCTTCTGTAAACCAGGAAGCATGCCTTTACCAAACATGGAATCTGCTGGCACCTTGATCTTTAACTTCACAGTCTCCAAGACTGTGAGATAAAATTTCTGTTATCCCAGTTAATGGTATCTGTTACAGCTGCCTGAACACACTAAGACACAACTTTATGATTAATATTTGGAAAGCACGTGTTTTTCCATGAATTTACTTTAAATCTATCTATATATTTATATTTGAAGCTTTTTTTTTAAAGATAGCATATAATTGGGTCTTACATTTTCATCCACTCTGACAGTGTCTGCTTTTTAATTAAAATGTTTGGACTATTTATATTTTAGGAAAACATTGGTTTAAGATTGGAGGGCTGTAGTTATTTTTTTCTCAAATGTTTGATAATACTTGCCAGTGAGTTTCAATTTTGTTAGTTTTCTCTATTGTTTGTTTACTTTATGTACCAGTTGATTTACACATTTATTCTTTCCTCCCTTTACTTATGCTGAGTTTAATTTCATCTTATTTTTCTTGTTCTTTTTTTTTTTTTTTTTTTGGCGGTATGCGGGCCTCTCACTGTTGTGGCCTCTCCCGTTGCTGAGCACAGGCTCCGGACGCGCAGGCTCAGCGGCCATGGCTCACGGGCCCAGCCGCTCCATGGCATGTGGGATCTTCGCAGACCGGGGCACGAACCCATGTCCCCTGCATCAGCAGGCGGACTCTCAACCACTGCACCACCAGGGAAGCCCTTTCTTGTTTTTTATAGTGTCTTAGATCATTGATTTTAAATGTTTCTTCTCTAATATAAGCATCTAAAGATATAAATTACCTTTTAAAGAGTGTCTTAATTGCATCCCACAAAATTTAATATGTTGTGTTTCCCTTATAATGCAGGTCAAAATATTTTCTATTTTCTTTTGTGATTTTTTTTCTTTGACTCATGTCTTATTTAGAATTATATTTCTTAGTTTCCAAGTATTTGGGGATATTACAAGTATCTTTTGTTATTGATTTTTAAATATAATTCTAATTTAGTTTGAAAATGTATTCTTTATGTTTTCAATCCCTTGAAATTAAGGCTTGTTTTTTTGGCTCAACACATGGTCTATATTGTGAATGTTCTATGTGTGCTTCAAAAGAATGTGAATTCTGCAGTTGCTTTATGTAGTGTTATATAAATTCCAATTAACTGGTTTCACCTAGTGTTCTTTAATTGTTTGATAGTGTTTTTCACATCTTCAATATTCTTTGATCCTTGTCTCATTAAGGCATGCCCTTCAATCATCTTTATTATTATTCCTTTACTTGAAGCATTCTTTGTCTGATTTTTAATATAATCAGTCCAGCTTTATGTATATTGTTTGTGTGGTATATATTTTACCATCATTTTATTTCCAACCTTTCTGCATATTTATATTTAAATACATCTCTTGTGGAGAGCATGTATTTGGTCTTGAGTTTTTCCCAGTCTGACAGTCTTTGCGTTTTAATTAGAATGTTTAGATATAATGTTAGGCTTAAGACTACCATCTTTTGTTTTTCTATTTTTTCCCCCTGTTCTTTGTTTTTTTCCTCTTCTTCCTTATTTTTGATTAATTGAATATTTTTTACTCTTCTATTTTATCTTTCTTTATATCTCCTTATTTTGTTATTTTAGATGTTGCTGTAGAGATTAACATACGCATCTTTAACTTATCACAACTTGAGTTAATATTATTCCATACTATGGACTGAATGTTTGTGTCCCCCTCAAAATTCATATGCTGAAGCCCTAATCCCCCCAAGTGATGGTATTTGGAGGTGAAGCTTTTGAGAGGCAATTAGGTCATGAGGGTGGAACCACCATAATGGGATTAGTGCCCTTATAAGAAGAGACATGAGAGAGATGATTGCTCTCTCCTCCTCATGGGGATACAGCATGTCATCTACAGACTAGGAAGAGGGCTCTCATCAGGAATAGAATTGGCCAGGACCTTGATCTTAGACTTTTACAGCCTCTAGAACTGTGAGAAATAAATGTTTGTTGTTTAAGCCATCCAGTCTATGGTATTTATTGTAATAGTCTGATCTGACTAAGGCATACCACTTCATGTATAATATAAGAATATTACAGTGCTATGTTTCTATTTACTTCCCTTGTATTATTTTTCCTATTACTGTCATACCTTTTACTTCTACATGTGCTTAAATCTCCTAATCCACTTCTATTACTTTTGCTTTAAACAATTTTTTAAATAAAGTAAAAAAAGAGGAAAGGTTTTTTTAAATATTTGCCTGCATATTTACTGTTTTCAGTGCTTTTCATTCCTTCTGATAGATCAGAGGTCTGCACACTTTTTCTATGAAGGGGCAAAGAGTAAATATTTAAGGCTTTGTGGGCAATACAGTCTCTGTTACAACTACTCAACTCTGCCATTGTAGAGTGAAAGCAGCCATAGATAGTTTGTAAGCTAATGATTATGACTGTGTTCTAATAAACTTTTTAAGTGAATAATAACATTTGAATTTCATATAATTTTCAAAATATTATTTTTTTGATTTTTTTCCAACCACTTAGATGTGTGAAAATCACCTTAGTTCATAGACCAACCAAAAACAGGTAGCTGGTTTAATTTGGCTCACAGTCTGTAATTTGCTAACCCCTGTTATACATCCTTAATGCATTAAGCCTCAACCTGAAGGTCATCTTGTAACATTTCTTGTAGTGCAGGTCTACTATTGACAAATTTCTTTTTTGTTTGTCTGAAAATCTACTTACAATGTTTTCAAAGCCTTAAATATTTACTCTTTGGCCCTTCACAGAAAACGTGTGCAGACCTCTTATCTACCAGAAGGAGTGAAAAGCACTGAAAATAGTAAATATGCAGGCAAATACAAATACAATTCTAGGCTGACAGTTTTTGTTTTACAATACCTTAAAGATATTATTCTGTTGTTTTCTGGCAAGTTGCATCTCTGCGCTCTGTTCCTTCTGCCTGAAAGTGAAGTCTTTGTTTGGTCCACAGCTGTAGCTTGGAAAGGTAGAATACTGAAGCAAATTCAAAACTCACCTTGTGCATTTCTCTTCTCTCAGTAACACAGTCTACATTGTCTTTTGTCTAGTGCCTAAAAAGTTGTTTTATATATTTTCTTCAGTTATATATTTCTTTTTTACAGTGAGAGTAAATCCTATTCCTGTTATTCTGTTGTGGCTGATCCAGAGTAAATCCTATTCCTGTTATTCTGTTGTGGCTGATCCAGAAGTCTTTTGAATATGTTCAAAACATAAGTAGTGATTAGTTTATGTTATAATCATAAAAAGTCATGTTTGGGTCCTGAGAAATATTTAGTATTTAAGAGTAAATATTTTGCTCTATAATTAACCTCTTTCTCACTCTGGGTTTTCTAAACTTTTTTTTTTTTTAAATAGGAACCCTAGACAGTTGGACTATGGGGTCATAGCAAAAACCTTATCTTAGGCCATGAATCTTGATGGGCATAACCTCAACCTATCAATATTTGTTGAGTACCATTTATGTATAAGATGCTGGTAGGTCTCAGAATTGTTACTCTTGCAAACTCAAATATTATAAAATAAATCATCATATAATATCACTTTTTGAAGAAAAGTTAAAGAAGAATGTCACAGAAACAAGATTCCACAATTCTAAATCATTGGAAGTTGATCCATCTGAAAAATGAGTGTTTTCTGAAAAACAAAACAAAGCACTGAGAACTGAATTTTAGTCCTAACTCTTTTGGAATGATGTTGTGCAGTTCACAATATTTCCAGGCATTGCTTTCGTCCTCTGTGGTGCTCAGTGATCTTTAAGTTCTCTTAGATATCTAAAATTTGTGATTCTCTGCATGTCCTTGTGTACCATTTGTACCTTTCTTCTGTCTCATGCAATTAGGACATAAATAGAAGAGCATAATGTTTTTGAGATTCTGCATTCTGAATATGATTTTAATTATTTAAAATATGAAATGTTAGAGTGCACTTAAGTTCCAAAAAATGGTTTTCTAAACATAATAGCTAATTACCTTACATGTATGCTTTTATGTGTCCTCTGAGTCATATCTGCTCTCAGTAGCTGCTGACAAAACAGGATTTTACTGCTGAAAGAGCAGCAGATCTAATACTGCTGCAAAAGAGCAGGCTGAATATTATTTTGCCTTGGGTCATCAATAAAATTCTAGTCATGCTCTGATCCTACACTTTTTATTGTTCCCCATGATACATGACAGGTAAAAGAAGGCTTTACTTTTTCAGGCATTGCAAAACTTAAATGAAGTATTGGAAAATACCTAAAAAGTCACAAGTCTTAGAGAGGTTGGAAAGCTTTCTCCCTGACTTAGTGACACACACAAATTGGTGTATTTGTTAGGGTAATGCTGAGTGCTATAACAAATACACCCACATATAAAGTGGCTTGCAATAATAGGAGTTTGTCTCTTGCACAGGTAGTAGTCTCTGGCAGGTGAACATATGAGCAGTGTAGGTCTCCTTTTTGTGGTCGTTTCGGAGCCCATGTTGATGGAGGCTTTGCCATTATTCAGGGATATAGGCAGATAGGGACTCTGTCAACACAACATACCATGTCCATGGCTTCAGTAGTCATATCCATTCCACTTAGTCAGAAGTGGGGAAAGAGCATGAAGAAGTTCACGAGAGGTTTCTGTGGGCCATTCTTCTTCAATTCCATTGGCTTCATCTATCTAGAAAACAGATGGAGAAATATCAGAACAGCAAATAGAGCCCAAACTGTCTGACTCCTGAGCCCATGCTCTTAAGTCTTCTACATTATCTTTTCTGATTTTGAAGCTACTTGTCTGTCTTAGTCCATTTAGGCTGCTATAACAGAATATCATACACTGGGTGGCTTATAAACAACAGAAATTTATTTCTCACAGTGCTAAAGGCTGCGAGTCCAAGAATAAGGTACCAGCAGATTCAATGTCTGGTGAAAACCTACTTCCTGGCTCATAGCCTTCTTTCTGCTGTGTTCTCACATGGTGGAAGGGGTGAGGGAAATTTGTGGAGTCTCTTTTATAAGGGCACTACTTCAATTCATGAGAGCTTGGCTGTTATGACCTAATCACCTCCCAAAGGCCCCACCTCAAATGGGGCCCCAACACATTGAGGATTAGGTTTCAACATATACATTTTGGGGGACACACAAACATTCAATCTATAGCATTGTCCAACTCTGGAATTCTACCAAATAAACTATTATTCGAATGCAATCTTGTATGAAACGATGCTAATGAAGAACAATGAAGTTTTTATTTGAATGTTTCCTATGATTTTCCAGATTTTTCCCAAAAGGCCCTCTGTCTCTTTTTTTCATCCAGCTCTAAACTGAATGTGAGAGCAGAGCTTCCTCCTTTTGGTAACTTGGAGATCTAAATTTGCCCTGGGAAATTCAGGGAACACAGATAGGCACACAATCCACAATCAGCAGCTGTTTCTGTCTTGGGGCTGCAGTGTTCGTATTTTGAAAGGTGGTTTTAAAAACCAGCTTAATCTGTAGCCCTGTTAAGTGGAAGGGGCTTCACACCCCTTTCTTCTGGATCAAAGAGGATGAAAAGTTCTGTTTATTTATCATTATATTTGTTATCCAGTAACCTCAGGTTTCATGTAAAAACTCAACTGTGCACTTGTATCTGCTTTGGCGTTAAAAAAATATATATACAGTCTTAATAATTGTTAATGTTCCATTTTCAAGTCCCCAGAGATATATCTGTCTTTTTCAATGCATGCAACTCAGTTTTCAGATGTGCCCCTTGAGGCTTTTTCAACTTTTGCTATTTTTCTGGACAGCCATTTTATAGTCCTGATGAACAGAACATATACTTTCAGCTATCCAGAAAATATACCACATTTACATGGTATTAGCTAAAACGAAAGATACTTTCCATCCAAAAAATGTCCAAAGACACTTTCTTCCTCCAAACTGAGGCAAAACTGCCAGACATTTGGCTGCTTTTAAAAATATATTTATCCAAGACAACTGCGATTTTCATGAGTTTTATGGATAGAAAAAAGCTTTCACTCAGCTCTTTAATTCAGAGTTGTCCTGCGATATAATGATAGGAACTCCAGTGGGCTTATTCTTTAATGGAAGATGAGATTGTTCTATATTTGTGTCCACTGAAGACAAAATTAATTGCAGATAGGAAGTTCGTGGCCTCACATGGAAAATATAATGACCCACGTTTGATGATAAATTCTGACCATTATTAGATGCTTCCAGAATTACTGTGGTAGTTCTGGAAGCAGAATTCTGAATATGGTTTAGGTACCTGGTAATTTTGCATGCTTTATTTTGTTGTAAAAATAGTTTGGGGGGAATATAAATGATGTGCTCAATGGGAGTGATTTTGCTATTTTTTAGTTGTAGTAAAATACACATAGCAAAATTTACCATCTTAATCCTTTGTAAGTGTACAGTTCAGTGGTGTTAAATACATCCATAATGTTGTGCAACTGTCACTACCATCCATCTCCATAGACCTTTTCATGTTATGAAACTGAAATTCGATATCCATTTGACAATAACTCCCCATTCTCTCCTTCTCCCAGTCCCTGGCAACCACCATTCCACTTTCTCTCTCTATGAATTTGACTACTCTAGGTACTTCATATAAGTGGACTCATATAGTATTTGTCTTTTTGTGATTGGCTTCTTTCACTTAGCATAATGTCCTCAAGTTTCATCCACGTTTTAGGATATGTTAGGATTTCCTTCCTTTTTAAGGCTGAGTAATATTTCATTGTATATATATACCACATATTGGGTTGCTTCCATGTTTTAGCTGTTGTGAATAATGCTGCTATGAACGTGGGTTTATAAATATCTCTCCAAGATCCTGCTTTCAGTTCTTTTGGGTATATATCCAGAAGTGGAATTGCAGGATCATATGGTAATTCTATTTTTAATTTTTTGAGGTGCTGTCATACTGTTGCTCATAGCAGTTGTACCATTTTACATTCCCACCAATGGTACACAGGGATTTTTTTCCGTGTTTTTAAAAAAGTTAATTAATTAAACAATTTAATTTTGGCTGCATTGGGTCTTTGTTGCTGTGTGCGGGCTTTTCCCCAGTTGTGGCGAGTGGGGGCCACTCTGTTGCGGTGCATATGCTTCTTATTGTGGTGGCTTCTTTTGCCGCCCGGCATGGGCTCTAGGCATGCGGGCTCAATGGTTGTGGCTTGTGGGCTCTAGAGCACAGGCTCAGTAGTTGTGGTGCACGGGATTAATTGCTCCGCCGCATGTGGGATCTTCCTGGACATTGGCAGGCAGATTCTTAACAACTGTGACACCAGGGAAGTCCTTTCCATGTTTTTTAAGGGAGGCAGCTATGATGCGATAGTAAGTGCATCAGCTTTAGAGACAAAAACAAAATGAGTTTTAGTCCCTGAATATCATTCATGTGATTCAGGACTGTATGATTCTTAATCTCTCTGAATCTCAGTTTTCTCCTTTTTAAAAAATACCTACTTCACAGGATGCTGTGAGATTAATAAGATAATGTGTGTAAAGGCCACTGGAACTGTCAAGTGCTATAAAAGTGTGAAATATTTATTATGATATATTTGAATATTGAGAAATAAAAACCTGCATTCTCTTTCCTGATCCTGTACATATGTGTGCACACGCACGGACATAGTGTCACTGAGTATTTCTCTATAGGGCTTACTATTTACAACACATTGAGTTTCAGTAAAAGTTAAATTTAATTCCAAGGATAATAATCTCATGGAGAAGAGCTCCATTTTATACCATTAGCATAAGAATATCAATAGAAAAATCCCTGCTGTGTATAGCTACACCTATTAGCCAGTAGTGTGCTATGCCATAACTTTTCTTTCTGAAGGAAAATATTTAAGACCCAGGGAGTTGTGTACAGTCACTATGACTGACTTAGGTGGATTTAAGTAGCTTTGGCATTTAGTATCTATGTGACAAAGGCCAAGTTCCTATGTCTCTGAGCTTCAATTTATAAGTTTCAAAACTGAGGGAAATGGAATAAATCATCATTAGGGGCTTTTCCAGATTTGAAAATCTCTGATTCTAGGGTCACTGTGTGGTTGGTCTAATATGATACGATTGTTAACTCCTGTCAGTGTTCTTGAGTTCAGGTAACGTAATGGATCCAGAAGCAATTCATTAAGAAAGTAAAGTAATAATAGAAGTAAGAATAATTTCTACCAAGCATGAGTGAAATTTCTCAAGTCCAATAAAAGAATGACTTGTGGTTGGATAAGATCTGATAATGTTTGTAGTCTTTGGAAGAATAATTATATAAAAAATGAAAGACTGTGATTATTAGTATGCAGTTAATAAAATAGTATAATGTTCTAGAGTAGTTCTGTCCAATAAAATATTGTGCAATGATAGAAATGTTCTATACCAGCACCATCAATATGGCAGTCATTAGCCACTATGTATCTATTAAGAGCTTGAAATATGATTAGTGAGACTAAGGAACTGAAAAATTTGAATGTTATTTAAGTTTATTTAATCAAACTTAAATAGCCATATGTGGCCAGTGGCTACTTAACTAGAGAACAGTTATAGAGAATATGATCTGTTCCCTGAATTATAAACTTCTTTAGGGCAGGAAATCTGATTCTTCATCTTGCTATGCATTCACTAAAGCCAACACAAGGAGATCAATAAATAATTGTGTCAATAAAGGATGTTCCTTAAAAAAATGATTTGTGGTCAAGTATATTTAGAAAATACTATTCTATCACATTTTTTGAGATTCATAATGCATAATAACACATTAAATTCTTTGACAAATTCTCTAATAGATAGGTCTTAAATCTACATCTTTCAAACTTATTTCACTACAGACTTCTTTTATGTGTGTGTGTGTGTGTGTGTGTGTGTGTGAGAGAGAGAGAGAGAGAGAGAGAGAATGAATATCCCATAGAACACAATTTGGGAAACAGCTCATTTATTGAGAGACATGGGGCTTGGTTGGTAGAATACAGGACCACCTATCAGATGGATGAGCTCACTCTGTCCAGGTGCCTAGATTCTTCTCTATATATAATATAGATGGAAGATATTGATGGAGTGAAGGGCTTTGGAATAGAAACCAGAAGGTAGGCATCTAGGAAACTGGGATAGAAAATATTTAAGGACTCAGAACTCTCTGTGGAATTGGGGAAGGAGGCTTGTAATCTGGAACTCCATGTGAGAATGGTCTTCATAAGGTGAACATCTGCTCCCTTGAGAAATACTGTTTCTGACTATTGAAAGTAATGTATGTTCTTAATGTTTGTTGTTTTTTTGAGTCTCTTAGGGATTGTTTATTTAGATGCTTTTTCTATTCCTTTTGGAGGAGTGTCAGCTTTAAACCTGAATTTGGTATTTAAAGTACTAGGATTTCCCTGAGAAAGATTTTTGAAATTTATATTAAAATGGAACACACAAAAGCTCCAATCCTTATCCTTGGGTTTCCATGATTGAAATTTTGGTTGGAGTTGGATCACATTTACCTAAAAATCAGATATGGTTAATATCTAATATAAGGAGCAAGAGGAAAAAGATCAAACTTTCTTGTTTATCTAGCTTTGTATCATCCTGAGATTCTGTGCATAAAAGTGTGAGTGAGAAGTAGAGCTGGCTGAAACTACCTGGTATAACACATTTTTTCCAGAGAGTAAAAATACTTGGTTACCTCTTGATTTATGAGGCAATGAAATATTCCAGCACATAAATATTGATGCTGAGACCCATGGGATATAGGAGTGCTAAGCACATTTGCAAGACATAAAGACCAAAGCTAAATGAAGTTACATCTTTTCCTATAAAATGCAAGCTGTCCCTCAATGGATTTTACCATCCTGTTGATTTTATTTCCTCCATCTTTATAATTGTAGACATCCTGCCAGCCTGTTGAAAACACCACTAGTATTTCTTCCTGAAATTTAGCCAACCTACTAATTATCCTTAAAATTCTGATTAGGCATTTGCCCCTAAAATAATCACATCAGCGAAATAACTAGAATTTTGAGCCAGAAGCTGAGAACAGGAAAATGGCTAAATAAAGCCATTAAAAAAAAACAATCTAGGGCTTCCCTGGTGGCGCAGTGGTTGAGAGTCCACCTGCTGATGAAGGGGACATGGGTTCGTGCCCCGGTCCGGGAAGATCCCACATGCCGCAGAGCGGCTGGGCCTGTGAGCCATGGCCGCTGAGCCTGCGCGTCCGGAGCCTGTGCTCCGCAACGGGAGAGGCCACAACAGTGAGAGGCCCGCGTACTGCAAAAAAAAAAACAACAAAAAACAAACCCAAAACAATCTATAGGAACAATTTTCTGACATGAAATAGATTTTTAAAAATTAAAAATATTATATTTCATTTAACTTGCCTTGGAGCAGGAAGAATCTTAATTCTGCATATTGAATACAGCTGCCCTAACATTTATTTTTTATCTGCATGGGCAGGGGCACCATGGAAACGGGGCAGAAGTTAGCATATACAGACACAGATGCTGGTAGGTGTATAGATGTTAGAATTCTCTTGTAGAGGTTGCATAAAATAAGTCGGGGACACATTGTGTTGTATCCCAAGGATTGGTGGGGAAAAATGCATTTCCCAATCAGGCCCTGCTTTTCAGCACCATGTAAGAATCCCCTGGGAAGCCATGAAGCTTTAGAAATCTTACTTCAGTTGTAATTATCTCTCTTCTCCCATCAGATCATATCATCCTTGAGAACAGAGATAATAATAATGAATGTATTCTTTAAACAAACATTTATCTCAGGTCTGCTAGATTCCAGGCATTGTTCTAGGTATTATAGTCGTGGTTCTTGCCTTCAAGGAGTTTATATTCTCTTGTTGGGGGAGAGACAAACAATAAGCAAATGAAGGGCAGAATATATTTCTGATATTCACAAGTGCTGAAAAATAAATGAAACAGGTAGCATGATAAAGAATGAGGGTAGTCCAGGAAAGCCCTTCTGAGAATGGAACTTCAGAGCTGGGACCCAGCATGAAGAAAGAGCCAGTCACAAGAGGGCAGATTGAAGTAAGAGAAATAAGTACAGATGTGTTAGAATAGGAGAGTTTTAGTTTCCAAGGACAGAAAGAAGATCAGCAGGCTGGCTGGAGTAAAGGATCTGTTGGGAGAGTACAGCCAGATTACATAGGGCCTTGAAGCCCATGTTAACGCTGCTGTTTTGCTGAGTGCTTTATCTGCATGGTCTCACTTGGCAAAACCACAACTCATTTAAATTTCAACTTTGTCTCTTCCTCTGTGATGTGAGCAAGGCAATGACGGTGACTCTCACCACTTCTGTCCCATGTAGTACTGGAAGTCCAGGACTGAACAATTAGGCAAGAAAAAAGAAATAAAGGCATCCAAATTGGAAAAGAAGATGTAAATTTATCTCTGTTTGTAGACGACATGATCTTATATTTAGAAAACCCTAAAGACTCCACCAAAAAAAAAAAAAGTTAGAACTAATAAAAAATTCAGTAAAGTTGCATGCTACAAAATAAACATGCAAAAGTCAGTTGCATTTCTATACACTAACAATGAACCATCAGAATGAGAAATTAAGAAAATCCCATTTACTATGGCGTTACAAATAATAAAATACTTAGGAATAAACTTAATCAAGGAGGTGAAAGACTTGTATATTGAAAACTATAAAACACTGATGAAAGAACTCAAAGCAGACACAAATAAATGGAAAGACATCTCACATTCATGGACTGTAAGACTTACTATTGTTAAAATGTCTATATCACCCAAAGTGATCTACAGTTTCAGTGCAATCCTTATCAAGGTCCCAATGACATTTATAGAAATAGAAAAAACAATTCTAAAATTCATACAGAACCACCAAGGACCCCCAAATAGCCAAAACAACTTTGCGAAAGAACAAAGCTGGAGGCATCACACTTCCTGATTTCAAAATATATTACATGCGCCGTGGGAATGTAAATTGATACAGCCTCTATGGAGAACAGTATGGAGGTTTCTTAAAAAACTAAAAACAGAGCTACCATATGACCCAGCAATCCCACTACTGGTCATATACCCTGAGAAAACCATAATTCAAGACGAGTCATGTACCACAGTGTTCATTGCATTTCTATTTACAATAGCCAGGACATGGAAGCAACCTAAGTGTCCATGGACAGATGAATGGATAAAGAAGATGTGACACATATATACAGTGGAATATTACACAGCCATTAAAAGAAACAAAATTGAGTTATTTGTAGTGAGGTTGTTGGACCTAGAGTCTGTCATACAGAGTGAAGGAAGTCAGAAAGAGAAAAACAAATACCATATGCTAACATATATATATGGAATCTAAAAAAAAAAAAAGGTTCTGAAGAACCTAAGGGCAGGACTGGAATAAAGACACAGACGTAGAGAATGGACTCGAGGACACGGGGAGGGGGAAGGGTAAGCTGGGACGCAGTGAGAGAGTGGCATGGACATATATACACTACCAAATGTAAAACAGATAGCTAGTGAGAAGCAGCTGCATAGCACAGGGAGATCGGTGCTTTGTGACCACCTAGAGGGGTGGGATAGGGAGGATGGGAGGGAGACACAAGAGGGAGGAGATTTGGGGATATATGTATATGTATAGCTGATTCACTTTGTTACAAAGCAGAAACTAACACACCATTGTAAAGCAATTATACTCCAATAAAGATGTTAAAAAATATATTACAAAGCTACAGTAATTAAAAGAGTATGCTACTAACATAAAAATAGACATATAAACCAATGGAACAGAAGAGAGAGCCCAGAAATAAACCTTTACATATATGGTCATCTGATCTTTTGACAAGGGTGCCAAGAATACACAGTGGGAAAATGGTGTTTGCAAAACTTGATACTCACTCACAAAAAAATGAAATTAGACCCTTATCTGTGCCATACGCAAAAAGAACTCAAAGTGGATTAAAGACTTGAACATAAGACTTAAAACTCTAAAACTCTTGGAAGAAAACATAGGGGAAAGGCTTAATGACATTGGTCTTGGCAATATTTTCTTGTATATGATACCAAAACACAGGCAACAAAAGTAAAACCTGACAAGTGGACTACATAATCTAAGAAACTTCTGCACAGCAAAGGAAACGGAGAGAAAAGGTAACCAATGGAATGGAACCTGTGGAGAAGTAATTTGCAAACCACATATTTGATAAGGGGTTAATCTCCAAGATATAAGGAACTCCTACAACTCAATAACAAACAAATAATCTGATTAAAATATGAGCAAAGGATTTGAATAAACATTTTTTCCACAGACAACATATAAATGGCCAACAGGTGTAGCAAAAGATGCTCAACATCACTGACCATCAGGGAAATTCAAATCAAAACCACAATGAGATACCACCTCACACCTGTTAGGATGGTTTTTATCCAAAAAAAAAAAAAGATAACAAATGTGGAGAAATTGGTATCCTTTTAAACTGTTGGTGGGAATGTAAATTGGTGCAGCCACTGTGAAAAAAATTATGGAAGTTCGTCAAAAAACTAAAAATAGAACTACCATATGTTTCAGCAATGTATATATTCAAAGGAATTAAACTCAGTATCTTGAAGAAATATCTGCACCCCTGTGGTCATTATATTGAACATCTGCTCCATGTTCATGCATCATTGTTCACAAATGTCAAGACATAGAAGCAACCTAAATATCTCTCAATGAACGAATGGATGAAAAAATGTGGTATACATACAATGGAATATTATTCAGTCTTAAAAGAAAATCTTGCCATTTGCAACAGCATGGATGAACCTGGAGGACATTATGCTAAGTGAAGTAAACCAAACTCAGAAGGACAAATATTACATGATCCAACTTATCTGAGGAATATTGTCAGACTCATAGAAACAGGGAGTGGAATGGTTATTTCTAGGTGATGGCAAGATGGGGAAAAGGGGAGGTATTACCCAAAGGGTAGGAAGTTTCAGTTATACAAGATGACTAAGTCCTAGAGATCTACTATATAGCATAGTGAATATAGTTAACAATACTGTATTGTATATTTTAAAATTTATTAAGAGGATAGATCTTATATTGTGTTCTTATCACTAAAATAATATAATAAGTAAGAAGGCAGGAGGAAACTTTTGGAGGTGATGGATAGGTTTTTGGCATAGATTGTGGTGATGGTTTCATGGGTGTATACTTATTTTCAAACCTATCAAGTTGTATACACTATGTTCAGCTTTCTGTATGTCAAAAAAAGAAAACAAACAAAAAATCTATCTCAGTATGAGGGTATGAGGCTTAGTGCCCTTGTCCTCAGTAATGCTGATAATAGAAAACTATATTTCTGAACTGCATTACTTTACCCCTGCCAAAGAAGTACCTTTTCATGAATTTACATTTTAATGATGTGGAGGATCCAAATGAGGACTGGTCATGTGATTAGAACTTCTGTTTCTTACAAAGGTGGCTACTGAATTTAATGTTTGTTAGATTGCTCACCTTTCCTTCTATAAGTATCCATGTGAAAATTGGGATTTTAAAATTTGGATTTATAAATGTTTATCTCTCCTAAAAACTCGACAGTGACTTCTTGCTCTTCCTCTCTACCCCTCTTCTACCTTTTCCTTCTTTCACTATTTTGCCATGACTATCAGGAAACTCAAATATAAATTTAATTATAAAACATACAATAACCACAGCAGCCTAGGTATATATTAATTTGTATCTCCCAGTAGCTGTAGGCTTGAAACTTTCCATTCCTATTTTAATACTCACACCTTATATGTGTCTTTAATTGCAGTACCCTCAAATCCTTTTCAGACAGGTAAAGCATTATTTGTAAACTAACATATGCTTAATAAACAACCATCTGCAGTGGTAATAAGCATTTTCTCATTCCTATAGTCATAATTTCATAGTTTCATTCTTTGGGGTTTTTAGCTTTATAACTAATTCCCATTATCCTTTCACCAATTATTTGTGTTCTGCCCAAATTACCTCAGATCTTTCTACCTACCCTCCCAAGTTGTGTAGACTTTCTTCTAGTGGTTTATATCCAGATTCTCTTGGAAAATTTCTCTCTGGCTGCTAGGTGCATTAACAGTTTACACAGAACTGGAAGTACCTGGGAGTTCACATCTTTCTGGAGTGGCCCTTAGTCAATGACCGATTAAGGCCTAAGCTCCTTTACCTCCAGTTGGGACAAACTGTGATATGTAATTTATACTCTAGAGCTTTTAGCTCCAGCAGGCTGAAGCTGAGGCTGGTGGTGAAAGTGAGGCTAGGACTTCACGTGGAATCACACCTTTGCATGGCTTCTTCACCTCTGTTGTCCTGCTTTCCTCATTTCCTGACTGGTTACTCTTGGGAGCACTTCCTTAATAAATTTCTTGCACTTGAATTCTCCTCTCAATGCTTGCTTCTAGTGAACCTGATACCATTTATTGAGTTTGGATCTTTACACACACACACACACACACACACACACACACACACACACATGCACAGTCTCAGAACACTGTGGAAGAAAAGGGCTGAATATTAATATTTTAATTACAGCATAGAGACATTCAGAGTAGAACAACGTAACTATCCCAATCCTAGGGTAATTAACCGTAAGTCCTTACTGGAAGAACCAAACTTCTTCAGGGATATTGTTGATGAAGATATAGTACCTACAGTGGGTGGAGTGAGGCAGAGTGGTGGCTTTGGAGTCAAACAGATATTAATGTGAATCCTGACTATGACACTCATTAGATGTACAACACAGTATGTTTTCACACCTTATTTTTCTTATCTCTAAAGTGGAAAACATAATACCTACCTTGTAGGAATGTTGAGATGATTAGAAATTGTGATGTATAAAACAATAGCTTCAGTAAGGTGTTCATTCTCCAATTAAACCTACATTTTTAGAGATGTAGAGGTAACATTTTATTTAAAGAGAGATAAGATTCTTAAATACAAATGAGAGAAATCTCAGGGTGGATGGGAGTGAGATAGGAAAACTAATGGAAAGTCATTAGTAAGATGCAAAAGAGTCAAGGCAAGAAAAAGATTAAAAAAAAAGAACCATTCAACTAAGATTTCTTTTAGTTGTTAATTAAAGGAAGGAGATTAAAAGAGAAACTAGACCTTAATATCTGTCTGTTCACTGTTGAATTTAGTATAATACCTATCACAGAGAAGGTTCTTCCTCTAAAATAGAATCTCATTGAATAGTGTTTAGAATTTGTTGTCTAAACCTCATGCTCAAATTAACCTCATAGTAAACCTTACATAGCTCTTATTCCACATGTGGATTCAGTCATTTCCAAAACACAGCAACAGTAAAACTTTTAGTGCTTTTTGTAGGGTATCTAATTAATGAAAGGTTTAAAATATCACTCTGGTTAGATATCTAAGTTATGGGGTTGGTACCAGATCATTGTAGTCAATATCCTGGAGTCTGGAACAGGCACACCAGGATGTCAGCAACTGTGTAGAACATTATCTCAGCCAAGACTATTTATGTTTGGACATGCTGCTATTTACAAAGTAACACTATTAATGAGGGCTAATTCAGTTTAGCTGTTCAAAACAATGGAACATTTATTTGTCTAAATAAATTTGAAGAAATATTGCCAAAGAAATAAGTGAAAGATTCAAGCTTCCTCATTTGCAATGGAGTGATTGTTGAAAATGATAATGGGAATGACAGTTATAAAACTAAGTCCAATGAGAGAAGCTGTGAAATTATGACTACAGGGGAAAAAAGTTTGTTAGGAACACTCACTTCTGGGGACAGTTTGGCTATGGAGGTGGATAAAATAATGGTGAGTCTGACTCTGGACACATTTAATAGGAAACATAGTATACTCTACCACCCCCCCCCCTCCAAATGAAACAGATGGCTCTATGGGGAGGATATAGCCCTGGAAAATATCATGGGAAGATACCATTTAAGACAGAGATCGGAGAAAGAGACTACGACCAAATCACTATCCTCATCTTTTCGTTTATTTCGTGGGTAGACAGTAACATTCTTTCACCGTGTGCTTGCTATGAAATTTTGGAACAGGCATATGGTGATATGTCCAATCCAAAAGAACTCTGATTCCATTTTTATAGATAAAGGAGATTAGCAAAGAGGCAGCCTCTGTATATTTATGTGGATTAAATACCAAAGCCGTGGAAATAGTTGTAGGATGACTAAGCTAGCCAGTCTTGTATGATGTAATCATTCTATTGGGAGACATTTTCTTGAATCTTCGCTAATTGTACTAAACATTAAGACAATTACCACAGTTCCCTTTGAAACACTTCTGTCCAAAGGAGAAGGAAGAGAAAGATCAAGTAGTTGGGATGAAAAGAAATGGTAATGGGTGATAAAGCTTAGTACAAACCATTTTTGCGTTAAAATATAGGGAGTACCAAAGTATATTTTAGACACCATGCATTAAAAATAAACTTGGGGGAAATAGTTTAAAGTTTTCCTAATTGAGAACAGATTCAGTTACAGAACAGGAAAAGTCTCTGAGTCTCATTAATTCAATAAGAAAGTAAAGCATATGCTTCTAATAATGCAATATAAGATTAGCCATCATGCGTATAATTGCGGGTATCATATGAAATTCACTTTCTTTAATTATGTGTATTCACTTCTCTTTAAGAATGAGAATTCTAAGCTTTTCCACACAAATGTATTTATACTTTCAAACCAATTAATGTAAAAATGATCCTCTAGTAGGGTTTCAAAATATTGAGAAAATCTTAACCTGAGTCAATGAATGTCAAGAAACTGCTTTTAAATTAAACGTGAAAACTTTTAGATTTTTTGTTTTTGAAAATGCTTATACTTTGGAATGAAATAATTCACCTAGCTAGACAGAAAGCATACCCCCACCCTCTACTAAATTTTGTTTTGAGCAACATTGGTTTATATTGTATATATTTTCCAGACTAAAACTATTAATCTTGTGGTACCATGAATTCACGTGTGTGTTGAAATAGCATTTCTGTGAGAGCTAGTAGTTTTCTAGTTGTACCATGAAAAATATTGATTATGCACTACAAAGAACCAGCAATAAGAACAAATGGATAAACTGGTGTAAAATGAGTGTTGTTATCTGATTCCTTTAAGAAAGCCAAAAAATGCTGTTGGCTCTCAGCCATGTAATCCCTTAAAAAGTGTACTCAGGACAATCTGGTAACTCCTATAACTCAGTCTAAAAATCTCCATAAATAGAAACATAGGACTTTATGCTTTTTAGGCATAAATAGTTATAGAATGAGAAAGGGTGGGGAGACCTTTTAAGCGCAGATAGCAGGGCGGAGATGGACACCCTGCACCTCTTTTCTCTTTCTTCTCAGAATTCTTTCTTTAGTAAGAGAGATATGATCTGTGCAACTATGAAGAAAAAATGCACTGACTGAAAAAACATTCAGCTTTGACAAGAGCAAGCTTTAGAACAAAATGATGAGAACAAATATCTAAACAGACTTTAAAGACAACATTAAGCAAAGTGATTAAAGAAGTTTCAAATCTTGTTTTGCTTTTGCTGGAGCACATTAAAAAATAAAATACCCCTCTCTCCCTTGTTCTTATATGCTTGTCTTCCAAGCAAAAGATAGGAGGACCAAAATGAGTAGTTAACTTGGATTGACCTTCCAACAGCTGCCCCATTAAACTTCAGAGGGTGTGCATCCTCATTGTTGGAATCAAGTGACTATAGGTAGTGCTTCTGTGTGTGTTAAAGCTGAAGAAGCACTTGAAAGAGGTGACTAACCCCTTTTGGAATCTGAATCAACAAAATGTATGATGCTCTTACATGAATAATATTGTCATTTGAAATACAAACTTTATCTATTTCTCTGCCCTTTGAAAAAAGGTGAAGCTAGTCATCTTGATTTTGCTTCTCTTATTTATTGAAGCTCTGCCAATATTTCTGCAGAAGAAAAGAGAAGCGTTGACAGTTCTCTATTACAAAATGCTTAAATAAAAAGTTCTGGTGTCAGGTAGAAGTTTAAATATTGAGAATATAGTTATACAATTATGGTTTAAGGTTTTCACATTGATTATCTTTAGAGAGAGTCTGGGATAGAGAGGGTTAATGGGCACACTGAAATGAGCAGAGAAACTGCCACTGCAGGTGTTTGCTTTAATGGGGTGTTGATGGAAAGCCAGGGTGACCTAAGTAGGGAAATGAGCAAAAGAGAGAAAGTGTTGAAGGGGCTAGTATAAAACACAAGTATGTGACCCTGTCAAGCTTTAATTCCTAGAATTGTTTTGGCTTTTCTTGTTTGAGAATGCTGCTTTGCTAATTTCTGTATACACCCAATTTGTTTTTTATGAGGACAGGGCAGTTAGAGTGGAGATTTCAGAAAAAGGGTTATTTAATCACACATAGGAAGCTACAAATTCCTTATTTTCATTTGACAAACTTATCAGGTAAAATGAATTACTTCTCTAGGTTTTCTTTGTCTATATTCTTTAACTTTATATACTAGGAAAATTATAACATATACACATACAATAGCAGAGAGACTAGTGTAATGAACTCCTATTTATCCAGCCTCTAAAATTATCAGCTTCCCTGCCAACTTCCTGGCTCCTCTCATCTCCCAGAGTATTTTCCAGCAAATCTCAGTCATTATGTCATATCAACTGTTATATTTCAATATACATCTCTGAGTAATAAATACTCTTTTAAAATATATCTACAACCCCATTGTCATACTAAGAAGTGCTACATCATATTTATAGTACCATAAATAAATAATTTCTTAATATAATAAAAAATCCAGTGTTCAGATTTTTTAATCTCATTTTTTAATGATTTGTATGACTCAAATAATGGACTTGAAATAATGTCCATACATTACAATTGGTTAGTATGTTTCTCAAGGCCCTTTTATTCTATAAGATTACTCTTTCAGTTTTACTTTCTCCTTGCTTTTTTTTCTTTTTTGGTTGTTGTCATAGCAACTGAGCTGTTTGTTTATAGGGTAGATTTTGCTGATTACATTCCTGAGGTATTGTTTACATGTTTCTCTGATCCCTATGTCTTATGTAAATTGTTGGTTAGACCTAGAAACTTGATCAAATTTAAGTTTGATATTTTCAGTAAGACTACTTCCCAGATGTTACTGTTTACTTTCATAAGGATGTGCAAAATCCTTATCCTGTCTAGTTGTTTCTTTCTGTATGTGTGATGTTAGCAGCCATTGAAGATCTTTATCTAGATCTCTGTTTCTTTCTTTATCTAGATCTCTGTTTCTTTCATTCCTTTTTATGAAAGATTTGGCTACCCTGAAATACAGCTCATAAAGTCAAGGCAGAACAACTGCTAGACTCCATCCCTTTAGTTATCAGTTAGTATCATTATAAATTCATGGATTAAATCCATTTGATGCATCCTGACCCACAGTGCTACTATCCTTACTGATAGAAGATAGCCTTGGACTTGAATAGCTTTCGGACTTGAACTGCAACATTGGCTCTTCCCTGGGTCTCCAGTCTCCTGGCATACCCTGTAAGTTTTGGACTTGCCAACCTCCATAGTTCTATAAGCCATATAAGCCAATTCCTTAAAATAAATCTCTCTTTCTCTCTGTTTCTCTGGAGAACCCTGACTTAGACAATTGTTAAACAAAATTTGTATTAATTCAGCAGAGTCTTCCCGAGTGACTGTTGTTTCAGGCATTCCTTCAGGTGCTGAATATACAACAGAGAAGATAGACCATCTTTATTGACCTCCTGGATCTTAAATTCTTCTGTTTTCACCAATTAATTACTTCCTTAAAATGCTTTGAGACATCACTCCTTTACTATTTATGCTATTTGTTCAGCATTTTAGTTGCACATGGTAGACATATAATTATTATTTTGCACAGTCAATATGTGTTTAGAATCACTCAATTTATTTGCTTACTCTTTCTACTCCATATAAGACCATTCTTCTGGGATAGCTTTCCTTTTCTGGAAATACAGATTCTAAAAGTTCCTTCAGTAAGAATCTGTTGGTGGTAAATTATCTGACCTTTATTTAATCTGAAAATATCTTTATTTTGCCCTCATTCTCTAAGGTTTTGATATGTGTATAACTTTAGGTTAAGAATGTTTTCTTTTGGAATGAAATAATGCCATTTGCAGCAACATGGATGCAACTAGAGATTGTCATACTAAGTGAAGTACGTCAGAAAGAGAAAGACAAATACCATATGGTATCATTTATATGTGGAATCTAAAATATGACACAGATGAACCTATCTATGAAACAGAAACAGAATCATGAACATAGAGAGCAGACTAGTGATTGCCAAGGCGGGAGGGTGGGGTGGGTGGGGGAGGGATGGAGTAGGAGGTTGGGGTTAACAGATGTCGGCTTTTATATATGGAATGGATAAGCAGCAAGGTCCTACTGTATGGCACAGAGAACTATGTTCAATATCCTACGATAAACCATAATGGAAAATAATATATAAAAAAGAATGTATGTATATGTATAACTGAATTACTTGGCTGTACAGCAGTAATTAGCACAAGATTGTAAATCAACTATACTTCAATAAAAAAGAATGTTTTTTTTTCAAAATATTTAAGCTTTATTTCTACTGCCTTTCAATTATTAAAAAACAGTCAGTTGTGTGTCTTTTCTCTGGCTACTTTTAAGACCTTCTTTTTCTCTTTGGTGTTGCACTGTGATGTGTCCTAAAGTTAGATTTATTTATACCAATTGCTATAAATTTTTACATCATGGATCTGAGGGTTTATGTCTTTCTTTTAGTCTGGAAAACTATCAGCTTTATCATTTGGAATACTACTTCTATCTCTTCCTCTCTTCTCCTTCTGTACCTCTAATTATATCTATCTTATACCTCATCACTTTATTTTCTCTGTATCCTAATGTATATTTCATATATTTTATCTCTATCTCTCCATACTATATTTTGCAGGCTTTTTTTGGCTCAAGTGGGCCAAACCTTGAGGTTTTTCAAATTTTAGGGGAAATGTTCTGTCTCTCCACCTGTCTCCAAGTTTGCATGCTGTCCTTTTCTTTGAGGTTGGTTTATTTCTAGCTCATCCTATTTTTATTTGCTATATCTATTTCCATATATATTCTCTGTGTATGTGTGTGTGTGTGTGACTTCTTATTAGATTTCCTACCATGGATAGGCTCTACCTTTTTTCTACTGTCACAATGTCCTAGTGAGGTTTCACAATAAGTGTTAGACCCCAGTGTATCAATGTTCATATCCCCTCAGGTTCTTACATTCTACATAGGAAACCACTGCTTTGGAGAATTCAGTCAGTAACAAGTTTTAAGTAAGCACATGCCTTGATTTTACTGTATTAATAAATTATGAACATTATGAAAATTACACAGTGATTAAAATAGCATGAAATAAATCATACAGATAAACATCTTCCTTCCCCAGTGAATCATCTTGAAAGTCTATTTAGATGTGCACACCTTGCTTTACACAATGGAAGTTCAAAAACAATTTTTAAGCAGGGGATATGTCATGATTAAATTGGTACTTCAATAAGATCATCTTGGGTGTGGTAAGGAGGAGGTTGGATTAGAGCAATACTCAACTTTGGCTGTCCATTAGAGTTACATTGATAGCTTTAATAAAGTTTTTTTAATAAAGTTTTGATACTACCTCAAATATTTAATTAATCTGGATTGGGGCCTAGGCGTCAGCATTTTTCTGAAACAACTCCCCCAGGTCATCCTGTTTTCAAGCCATTGTTCAGAACTATGGAGCTAAGGCAATGTAAATGGAGGGAAAGATTTAAATTTAAGAGATAATTGTAAGACAGAATTGTGTGATCTGATAACCACCTGGGCATGTGATAGTGAAAAATGAAAGATAACCGAGAATTTTAGCTTAGATGACAACACATGCATGAGAAGCCAACTTTTGTGTTACTATGTGTTAAAGTAAGTGCTAGCTATGTGTCAATTTAATCTTCACAGCTGTGGCAGAGGCTGGTTATCTGTTCACCATTTCTCTTTCCTTCTGTATGTAGAGCTGGACTACATTCCCCAGTCTTTTTTTTTTTTTTCTTTAATTAGGCCATGTGATTGAGTTTAACCTAAAGGAATGTGGGCAGAAGTGATATATACCATTGCAGGTCTGTCCCATAACAACAAAACCTCCTAGGAAATTGTCTTCTCTCTCTTTTATTTTTTGTTTGCTAAATAAGGCTGATGCCCAGGGTGTGTTTATTATGTCATATCTTCCTTCTTTCTTGGGTCCCTTAATGAATGCATAGAGAAGAGCAGAGCATCACAACTTTTACTTACCAAATCATTGAAATTGAGGTGAGATAAATTTTTGTTGCCTTAAGCCACTGAGATTTCTAGGTTTGTCTGTTACAGCAGCTAGGGTTACCTTAATAATTCTATAAGATAAGTGATATTATTAGCCTTACTTTTCACATAAATGTAGCAGAGAGAGTAGGTTTTCATGGAAAGACTTTGAGATGCCTGTATTTCATTTAAGTAAAGGTACTTACAAATATAGGCGTGAAACTTATGATAGTGGTCAATGTGATAAATACATTTGTGAGTCATCAGCATGCAGGTGATTGTTGAGGCTATGGAAGGGAAAGTGATCTCTTGAGGAGACAAAGCAGAGAATAAAGGAAGTGGACTAATGATAGAATTTTAGTACTAGTAATATTTAAAAAGAGGATCTATTGTGGGAGACCAAGAAAAAAGTTAGAGGTTAGAAAAAAATGAGATGGAGTATCATCAAGAAAATCAAGAGAAGATATACCTTTAAAATGAAAGGTCTATCTTAATGACAAAAGATATGGAGTTCAGTTAGCTAAAAACCAAAGAAAAGGCCACTTATTCAATTAAGTGGTGAATGCTGACCTTTATAAAAGCGCTTTCAGGAGGTTGGTCAGATTCGAAGTTGGATTAAAATCATTTGACATGTGACTCAAAGAGAAAACTTGTGGGTGATATATGTAGTTTATCTTTTTAAGATGTTTGGCAGTAAGGACAAAAGGTACCGTGTAGAATAAGCATTTTGATCCCTGGGTCAGCTGAACACCAGAAAAAGGAGATTTTCGACAGTAGGGTATGTTTCAGACCAGCTTCTCTGCTCTGAGAAATTTCTGCATGTATGAGAAAATAAATGAATCACTTTTATTTACCCCAATAATATTTACATATAAATATTAAATGTAAATGGGACTATATCTGAAAAAGTTAGCACCTTGAAGGCAGGATGATATAAAATTAGGTAAAATTAGGTAGACTGAAACAAAGTGACACTCTAAGAATCCAGTTTAGGGATTAAAAAAATATGGACAGCATCGTGTTGTAGGAAAGTAGGGAATAACTAAATATGTTATTTAGCCAGGAGAACAGGAAAGAAAGAAACTTGGAGATGAATCAGACATGGTGATGACTTGCTAATATAGTATTGATACTATACAAATCTGATTCATATTTAATGAACAAGGGTTAAAATCCATGCTTCTTTTCGTACTTTACTTGTCTCAGGCAGGAATGCTGTATTTATATTGAGAATGTAAAGAAATATTAAGAAAAAGTGTTGTCCCTTTGTCTTGGACCAAAGACTTTTATTTTTCTTTGCTGACAGTAGTCAGAGATCAAACTTAGCCAGATCAAATTTTCTCAGTGGCTGAGAAGAGGAACAGCTAAGCAGGTCAGTTTCTAGTAGTGGAATTGGAAGTATGTGGTAGGAAAAGATGAAGCCAAGGATATCTTCAAGCAGGTACATGTGTTGAGTATGGATTATCTGGTGTCTTGAATTTGGTGTTCTTGAAATTATTTGTGGTTATCTTCTGCTCTTTTTTTCTGTTGTTTCTCTTTTTCTTTCTAAGTACATATTTTTTATATGCATTTGGTACTGGGGATATGAACTCAGGATTATACTTCCCCTCCTAGATTAGGAGCAATTTGAGGGCAGGTTTACTTTTTAATCAGAGTCTAGTTACATTGAAGCATAATCAGTGTACAATAAATAAAATTATTAGGCTTTCTAATAGTTCTCCACTGAATTGGGAATGAGGACAGGCAAGAACAAATTTCCCTGAGGAGCTGAGGCACAGGAATGCAGAACGGTGAAATGTGAAGTAATCTGAGCAAACCTGACACAACCTCTCTATATCCTCACTCTATAGTATTTGTATTTCAATTCAGTTCTAAGCTCACTGAAATAACTTTGAATGTATCCTTTTTCTATCACAGAATTTACCAGCATTAAAAGGAGGCATCAATCTCTTAAACCTATCAATCTTCTTAAATTCCCAGGATCTGGGAAAAGTTGTTTGAAAATAATTATTTGATTTTAATATATTGTTTGTAGGTTTCATTCATTCATTCAACAGATATTTTTAAGCATCAAATGTGTGCTCAGTTATATATCAGGTTCTAGAATTACAGTGGTAAGCAAGGTCCTGATCTGTGCTCTATCGAGGCTTATAGTCAAGTATAGATTAATCAAATGCTCATGCTGTTTGAAATGGTATATAATTAAATGGAAATTAATGTTTCTAGGGGCCATATAATTATGGAAGCTGATCTAGACCTGGCTTGTGTGTATTGAGGGGAGAAGGGGATATACAGGGAAGGTTTCTCAGAGGAAGTGATGCCAGAGCTGAGGTCTGAAGGCTATTATTTGTTTATGTCACTGTTTTTCCATTATAATATTTTTTTTACCATGAGAACATATGATCTACTTCACAATGAGGCCATTGGCTTTATGAAACCATTTTAAGTACACAGAGGGTGGTGAAAAGCAAGGGCTGCCCATTCCTTGCTGTTTCCTTGCATTGCAATAAGAAAATTTTGTGCATTTGAACTGACTGGGTTTATATCCTGTTGAAATGGACAGTACTGGTTCAGGCACACAGATAAGAGAAATAAGTATAAATGACCATGAAATGCAAGGGGTTGACTCGGGAAGAATGCTCTTGTTTTATACTCTGAGATTGTAGCTTAGATGTGGCAGTGGAAGTAAGAGACACCTTTTATTTGGGGACTTCTCTGGAAGTGCCTGCTTGTTGTAGAAATTCACCTTTTCTACTAGTTGTAAAATGCTAGAAAAATTGTTCAACCACTTTTGGTCTGCTTTCTATTGATTGATTGATTGATTGATTGATTGATTGAGGGCCTCTCACTGTTGTGGCCTCTCCCGTTGCGGAGCACAGGCTCCAGACGCGCAGGCTCAGCGGCCATGGCTCACGGGCCCAGCCGCTCCGCGACATGTGGGATCTTCCCGGACCGGGGCACGAACCCGTGTCCCCTGCATCGGCAGGCGGACTCTCAGCCACTGCACCACCAGGGAAGCCCTGGTCTGCTTTCTTATTCACAAGATTGGGTTAATAATTCACAGTGTTTTCTGAGCACTCTTCTACACTTGAGCTGTGAAATACAATACACATTTTATTTATGATGACCAATGAATACTGCAGTATTTATTGAGTGGGAGCAGATATGGAGGGTACTAAACTCATGACAGATGTTTATTCATATAACATTATATATATATTACTGGCTAAAATGCAGCCTCAAAAATTGAAATTTATACATGAAATTGAAAAAATATATAAACCATGCATATGAGAAAGGTAGTAGGACATTAAAACATGGTGAAGATCATAGACTTTGGAATAAGTTAACAAGTGGTTACCTTGGGCAGACATTTTACATGTTTGAGTCTCAGTTTCCTTATCTGTCATAGGGGGATATTAATAACAGCGAATAATAGTACCTTCCTCATAGAGTAGTTGTGAGAATTAAATGAGGTGATTATTTTGATGTAGCAAGCTCTGGTTCATATTAGCCAATATTATGAGGGTTTTTAAATCTCTTTAAAATCTAAAGCTCAGTTTCTTGAATTGATGCAACAGGGAGTAGGTGGAGATGTGCCAGAGGATAGGCACTTCTTGTTCAACCACTGATTTTAGTAGATTAAAAATTAAGAGGATTATATGGATTTGTCTTTGCAAATCCTAAAATGATTTTCTAGATTTCGGAAAAATGTTGACATGTTTTAACTTCGCCCTTAACTGAGAAATGTTCCCAGTATCTTGCTCTTTTAAGTAATTGAAAACACTGTCAACTCAGATTGCCTCTGAAAAAGGCAAACTAAGGTGTTTTCAGAGACACTAAAATATGATATGCCTCACATTTATTTTGGTAAATATCTTGATTTCCTTATTTACTATGAGAAAAAGAATTTGGCAAATTTTCAATTCTAAAATACATAGTTCTTAGAGAATATACTGTGTATTTTCTCCCAAATTTATAGAATTGCCAAAACCTAAATCTATGCTTCCTTATTAACATTTGGGTGTTATTTTAAAAGAAAACCTGGACTTAATTAAAACACAGGCAGAAAGATTATTTATATATATATATATATATATATATATATACATATATATATATATATATACATAGAATAGATTTTATGTCACCTTTCACTTGTGTAGCTTCTGTATTGGGAGCTTCATGTTTAACTTTTTTATTCTTTTAAGTGGAAATTGGGAGCCATTAATTGGAGGAGGAGTTTTCTCTTTGGGGTTTTGCACATTCATTTCTCTTGTTTGGGAGGATCCCTTCTTTTATCTTTTGGGCTAATTCAAAGCCCACTTTGGCTATTACTTCCCCTATGAAGGCTCTCAGACCATCCACCCACCAGAATTGATTGTATCTTCATCTGTGCAATATTTTGTACCCACTAAAATACAGAGCAGTGATTTCCTTACATATCTGTATTTCCTATGATTTGAGCTCCTTTGTTCAGATTCCACATCTTCTTAATCATGTGAATTCAGGCATGTGAGAAGTCTTCAAAACCTATCTGTTAATTGAAATTGACTCAAAGAAGTGTTGCTAAACACTAGTAGCAGGTGGAGTTGAGAATATAGAAGATGTCCACAGGGGCCTTCTGGAGGTATTAAAAGAGCCACTTGTCTCACAGAAGTACCTCTGAAGCAACAACAGGGCCTCAGATGGTAGAAAAGTCCAGAGTTATTCCAGAATATATCTGTTCCTCCACAAAAACTATGTTGGGAAAGGATCAGTATCCAGGAGTATAGATGGGGCACCTTGGGGATGAATTAAGTCAGCTTTCATCAGCCTTCAACTTGTGAACCTATAATATGGCAAGTAATTATGTTTATTACTCAAGTAAATTGTTAATCAAGTAATTTATTAATTAAGTAATTTATAAGCCTTACAAGCTATGAATCTATAATATGACAATTAATTACATATTCATTAATCAAGTGATTTTCACTCAGGTCTGTGGTAGTTGCTCTGAATACATTGGGGATACAGAAGAATTATAGGCCTGTTCTCTGGCATGGAATAGCTTCAATTCAGTGAGGGGCAGGCAAAGCTAACTATAGGAGACAATATAAGCCAGTATAACAGGATGAAGAATGGGATGTATCTTTTTGTTAGAATTTAATTAATACTCAAAAGCTGAGGATATCAGGTGACAAGTATGCTCAAGTTCTAAAAGAGAGATGCTATCTCCTTCACTCTCAAGCCTTGAGATGATGGCAGCCCCAGCTGACACTGCGAATGCAGTCTCCTGAGAAATCCTGAGCCCTGCTGTGCCCCAATTCCTGACCAAGAGAAGCTATGAGATAATCAGTTTCGGTTATTTTAAGCTGTTAAATATGAGAGTAATTTGTTACTCAGCCATAGATAATTAATACAGTGTCCTTTTAAAAAATAAAAACTCACACAAGGCCCTCAAAAAAATAAAAGAGAGATGCTAGACAAGTTTTCATAAGATTTGAAAAGATGCAGCGAAACTGGATTATGAACTTAAACTCCCATCTTTTACGTGGAGCTGTAACAGAAATCTAGAGATTACCCTGACAGGAGATTCTTTGCAGAGGTTTGTGACTCAATCACCTCACCTAGGGGACACAATCAAGTTGGGGGAGATAATCTGTAATAGATATCAGTGGGAATCAAGAGAACGTCTCAGAGATTAGGGGTGTTTTCCAGAAGTGGAATGTGGCATACAAAAGTTCCCAGATGTTTGAACTATAATAAAAATATTTCGTGCACTGGAAATGGATGGATTTATACCCTACTGAAGTGGACAGTTTGGGGAAAGGACAAATAGGAGAGAAATGACACATGCAAAGTCCATGGAATATAGAATAGTGTAGGGAGAAGGGAACATGATGCATTTTCTGGGAGAACATGACGTTGTCCCCTTTAGCTTTGTGGAGAGAACAGCTGATTCTGGAGTCTGGCTTGAAGTCAGGAACTGGGTGGAGCTTCTTCCTTCTGTAAGGCAAAAAGGGAGAGGTGTGCTTCCTGAGCCAAAAGGCCATACTCACAAAATCTGGTGGATAAGAGGGGTGAGTTTCCATGGGAGGGGTGTATGCTTAGGATAGTAGTGGTGTTGGACCTTGCCCAAAGTGTTACCTGCAGGGAGGTGACTTGTGCAGAAAGAGGATATGAGAGAATACTGTTGAAGACTGCAGTTGGATGGCTGCCAACAGACATTAGGCAGAGAGGGCATAAGACATGTCAAGATTCTTAAAGGAAGTAACTCCAAAGAAGCCATAAAAGCGCCCCCCAAGAAATAACCAGCTTGTGCACCTGCACCACAGAAGACCCTAAATCACAACAATGCTCATCAAAGAAGATATTGATTGAATCATCTTCTTCCTGTCTCTGCCTCTGGATGGGTAACAAGCTGCAGAATGATTGAGGAAGATGTGGGGCAGGGAGAGAAAAAGAAGAAAGTTTCTAATGTTTGAAGGTGACATGAAAAGCAGTATGATTTGCCCAAGATACTGCATAAGATCTAAGGAGGGAGAGCCAGAAGAGAGTGTTTGAAATCAGTGGCAGGTGTCTAGAGCCCTTTCTATATTTATCCTATTGACTTGAGCCCATTCAAAAACATGCTTCTACACATTTAATTAAAATTTAGGTAGTATTGGAATGACATAAGAGCCATGGATGAAATTCCATATGGATGAATGGTTGGGAAGGCCTCAGGGAGGGGCTTTGACTTTACCCAACTCCTAAAGTAACGACTGAGAAAGAGCAAAGAGACAATTTTATTGTTAATATTTTTACATATAAATATTACTTCTTCACTTTTTACACAAATGGTAGCATACCGTACATACGGTTTTATGTCTTGCCTTTCTACAGTTAATGTATCTTGAAGATTTTTTCATACCAGTATTTATCATTCTTTTATCATTCTTTTTTTTTTTTTTTTTTTTTTTTTTTCGGTACGTGGGCCTCTCACTGTTGTGGCCTCTCCCGTTGCGGAGCACAGGCTCCGGACGCGCAGGCTCAGCGGCCATGGCTCACGGGCCCAGTCACTCCGCAGCATGTGGGATCTTCCCAGACCGGGGAACGAACCCGTGTCCCCTGCATCGGCAGGCGGACTCTCAACCACTGCGCCACCAGGGAAGCCCTATCATTCATTTTATGCATAAATCTTATTCTGTTGTAGGACTGTACTAAAATTTATTTAACCAATAAATTTTGATTGATGCTTAAATTGTTTCCAGTCTTTCTCTATCATTAGCAATGTTGCAGAGAATAATCTGTACAAGTTTAAGTGTAGAATAAATTTTTAGATGTGGAATTGCTGCATTAAAAAAAAATGTTGGCAGATTGCCCTTTATGAAGGTTGCATGGGATTTACACTTGCACCAGCAATGTGTGAAAGTGTTCTATATTCACTCACAAACACTGAATGTTAAGTTGTTTTTTTTAAAAAAATTTATTGTCATATAGTTGATTTATAATATTATATTAGTTTCAAATATATAGCATAGTCATTCAATATTTTTATTTTTATTTATTTATTTATTTATTTATTTTTTGTGGTACGCGGGCCTCTCACTGCCACGGCCTCTCTCGTTGTGGAGCACAGGCTCCGGATGCGCAGGCTCAGTGGCCATGGCTCACGGGCCCAGCCGCTCCGTGGTATGTGGGATCCTCCTGGACCGGGGCACGAACCCATGTCCCCTGCATCGGCAGGCGGACTCCCAACCACTGCGCCACCAGGGAAGCCCCCAATATTTTCATTTTGTAATGACTTTAAATGGTTTATAATCCCTGTGCTTTACAATATATTCTTGTTACTTATCTATTCTATACATAGTATTTTTTTGATGAAATAATATATTTATTGAAGAAAATAAAGCACCTCATTAACTGGAAATGAATGACAATGTTGATTTACATTGTATTCGTCCTGTGTTTTCATAAAACTAGTACATTTTGCTGACAGTTTCCTATACCCTTTATATGAGCTGAAATCAGCTTATAAACGAAAGATAATGATGATCAGTAAATCAGTGCTCAATTTTAATTCAGGTTGCATAAATAAAAGAAAGATGGCATAATATGTTATTGTGCTGGTTTAGTTAATGTTTCTCTTCAGAATTATAGGAATTAGGATGATGTCAGCAGTGAAAACCTGTACGCTTTTCTGAATCTAACCAAAACTAATTCTATTTTGTTAGTTTTGTTTTGCACCAAACTGGCTCTCAGGTGATTGATTGGAGGAGGCTGGGGAGACCCACCTATTCCAACCACAGGGATTATCTTCTATCAGTCTACGGATGCTCCATTACAACTTTTCCTCCAAATACAATCAACATTATTGGTCCAGTCTGATTTTCTGCATTGTGTTTGGAGAGATTGTTTTTGTGCACTCCACCACTCAAGTGTGGCTTAGGACTCAGGACATACGTAGGTGACCATGACTCTTGTATTATATTTCCCAGTATTCAGTTCTAGTCCTTCAGCCCCTCCCTCCTATATCAGTTTGGCTCATAAGCACCTTGTAGATTTCACTTGCCTTGCTTGTCCCCCAGGACCCATGGTTAGTCATTTCAGTGTTTCAACATTTCTGTTACCTTGCTAATCTCTAATGTTGGATTACCCCATTATCTGCTTTCTCCACTGCTAGGTAACCAAGTTGTGTTTCAGAAAGCCACAACAATTTTTGGAATGAGGTCTGTGCAGCATCACACTCTCTCCTCTCAGCTGTGTCCTCAGTGTGTCTTACTCTCCTATTTATCTCTTGCAGACTTTCCAGAATATTTCTGAGAGCAATTGCACCAAATCTTTCTCGCTATTTTTCAAACACTTGATTACTCAACCCCCCCAGCATAGATGACTTGCTCTACTTTAAGATCACATATGTCCCCTGTTTTAATGCATTAGCAGTCCCCTGTGGACTTTCTCACCAAGTCCAACTTCTTAGCTACATTTTCAAGACCTTTCATGCTTTGGCCCCAACATCCATGCTCTTGTGTGTGTATCTGAGGGTTTCCATTTTTTTTTTTTTTAATTGTGGTATAGATGTTTTACAGTGTTGTGTTAGTTTCTGCTGTACAGCGAAGTGGAGTTCCTTGTGCTGTACAGCAGGTTCTCATTAATTATCTTTTTTATACATATTAGTGTATATTATACATAGTATTTTGTATCTCTTAATCCTATAGCCCTATCTTGCCTCTCCTGCCCTTCCTTTCTCCACTGGAAACCAATAGTTTGTTCTCTGTTATCTGTGAGTCTGTTTCTATTTTGTTATATACATTCATTTGTTTTATTTTTTAGATTACACATATAAGTAATGACATAGAGTACTTGTCTTTGTCTGACTTACTTCACTAAGCAGCATACTCTCTAGGTCCATCCACATTGGTGTAAAATTTCACTTTTTTATGGCTGAGTAATATTCCATTGTAATTATATATCACATCTTTTTTTATCCTTTCATCTGTTCATGGACACTTAGGTTGCTTACATATCTTTGCTATTGTATATAATGCTGCTATGAACATTGGCATGCACATATATTTTCAAATTAGTGTTTTTGTTTTTTTCGGATATATACCCAGGAGTGGAATTGCTGGGTCATATGGTAGTTCTATTTTTAGTTTTTGGAGAAACCTCCCTACTGTTTTCCATAGTGGCTGCATCAATTTACATTCCCACCAGCAGTGTATGAGGGTTTCCTTTTCTCCACATCCCTACCAGTGCTTGTTATTTGTGGTCTTTTTAAGGATAGTCATTCTGAAAGGTGTGAGGTGATATCTCATTGTGGTTTTGATTTGTATTTCCCTGATGATTAGTGATGTAGTATCTTTTCATATGCTTACTGGCCATTTGGATATCCTCCTTTGAGAACTGCGGTTGAGTTTTTAAAATCCATTTTCTATTTTTTTCTTTTATTGATTTGTAGTAATCCTTTATAATTCTGCACAGTAGTCCTTTGCAATATGCATGTACAGCAAATACCTTTACACATTCTGTGGCCTGCCATAAGAATTATAATGAGTTATAATAATCTTTTTTTTAAAAAAAATATTTATTTCTTTATTTTTGGCTGTGTTGGGTCTTCGTTTCTGTGCGAGGGCTTTCCCTAGCTGCGGCAAGCGGGGGCCACTCCCCATCGTGGTGCACGGGCCTCTCACCATTGCGGCCTCTCGTTGCAGAGCACAGGCTCCAGATGCACAGGCTCAGCAGCCGTGACCCACGGGCCCAGTTGCCCAGTGGCATGTGGGATCCTCCCGGACCAGGGCCCGAACCCGTGCCCCCTGCACTGGCAGGCAGATCCTCAACCACTGCACCACCAGGGAAGCCCCTATAATAATCTTTTGATATGCATTGTCTTCTAGAAGCTTTAAAATTATACCTTTCATATTTAGGTCTGCAATTCATCTAGGATTGATCTTTTTTTGGGGTGTATAGTGTAAGGTAGGGAAGGATATTTTTTTTTCATATGGATATCCAGTATACCTGGCTTCATTATTAAAGAGATTTTTATTTTTCCATCACACTAAAGGTGTTACCTTTTGTCATTAATTATGTGTTTGATCATATATTTGAGGGTCTACTCCTGGATCCTATTTCTGTTCCACTACTTTGTCTATAATTACACTAAGACACTCTGTCTTAATTATTAGAGCTTTATAATAATTATTGATTTTTGGTAGTATAAATCTTCCAGTTTTATTGTTTTTCTTTAAGATTGTCTTGGCTATTTTTGGCCCTTTTCCATATTCATTTTTAAATCAAGTTGTCAGATTCTAAACACAGTGAAAGTAAGAAACCTATTGAGATGTTTTGGGGATCACATTGAAACTGTAAATAAATGTGGGGAGAATTGACATGGTTATGACATTGAGTCTCTCAATTCATGAACATTATCCATTTAATTAGGTCATCTTTAATTTCTTTTGATATTTTGTTGTTTTCTATGCAGAGTTTCTGTATATCTCTTGTGAAATTGATACCTGTATACTTGCTATCTTTTAAGGCCAAAACATTTTAATGGCATTTGTTATAAATTTCATTTTGTATGTGTTTGCTGCTGTTTTTGGACTCCAATTTTTATCTTTCCAGCCCTATGAGATGTGTAACACTGCCTGAATTCTCATCTTCTTAGCATTGCTTTCTCTTGGACTTCTTTGCCTCTCAATTTCTGAAGCTTAGCTATTGGTGGGGAAGAATGGGTCTGATTGTTGAGCTTACTTCTCTGTGTTTGCCTTCTCAGAGCTTGGTCCTTCAAGTCCAGACTGCATTAATAGCTCTGAACTCCAGCTGTTTTCTCAATAGTCCAAGAACATATCAAATCTTTGTTCTAAAATGAGTAAAAACAGGCACAAGCGAATACTGAAATTAGTGAAATTAATGAAAAATTAAGATTAGTGAATTAATTCATTGTAAACTCTGTGAAATTAAATATTAATTTATATTCATTTTTGTACCTACTCATAGTTGTTTTGCAGTCTCTGATAACTTTAATTACAGAGTATTTTAGGTATTAACTAAAGTCATTTTTCCCCGTATATTGAGTCTAAATAAAAGGAAACCTTCAAACGAAACAAAACAAACTTTGCCCAACTTCTCTTCTTAGCTACTGGTCCCTCTGTGGTTTTTCACCCTGTCCATTTGTGTCACTTATGAATTGATAAGTGCCTTGAGGGTAAAAAACAGCATAGAATTTAAGTCTCACCTAAATGATTTTTCCTTCTGTCAGGAATCTTGTCTTGGTACCTCTTCAATGATGTCAAACAGATTAAAAAAAAATTTATCCATATGTTCTACTTGTTCTCAGTGAGAAGTGGAATGTCTCCTGATCTTTATTTCTTATTTTGCTGTTCACTTGAGTTTTCTCTTTTTTTAGCCACTCAATTTTGTTTTATTTGATCAGTTTTATTGTTTTTCTCAAAAAAATTAGTTCTAGATTTTTTAGTAATACTACTATTTTACTAATCCGTTGAATGCAGTGTTTTCCTTATTAATTTTTTTCTTTTGCTCTCCTTAGATTTATTATTTTTTGTTCAGTTTGTTTCATTTCTTGCATTAGATGTATATATATGCCTGTATGTTTTAAGTTATTTACAGTAATTCAATATGTATATTTAATTTACTTATAGGAAATTGCTATATATATATATATATAAACCTATAAATATTTCTCTAAGACTGAGATACAACTTATAGATATTAGTATGCTATATTCTTACAGCAATCTATAAAGATATACAGCAATTTCAGTTTTAATTTTCTCTTTGACATGTTGTTCAAAGAGTGGGTTTTTTTTTTCATTTTCAGATTGTATGAACTTTCTGTTTTTATTTTAATTTCTAACTTTATTGTATTATGGCCAGAGAATTTGGACTATTTCTGCTTTCTAGAATTCATTGAATTTTTTTGTGGCTTAATAGCTTCGTGAATTTTTCATGGATACTTGAAAGAAAGCATAGTCTCTGTATCTTCATTTTCTGCTTTTAGTATGCTTCTGTTTCTTCCTTGAATATTCACTAGTTTTTGTGAATATTGATACTGTCTTTTATAATATATATATATTTCTACTATTATAGTTTTATTTTTTTATTTTTTATTTTTTTTGCGGTATGCGGGCCTCTCACTGTTGTGGCCTCTCCCGTTGCGGAGCACAGGCTCCGGACGCGCAGGCCCAGCGGCCATGGCTCACGGGCCCAGCCGCTCCACGGCATATGGGATCCTCCCAGACCGGGGCATGAACCCGTATCCTCTGCATCGGCAGGCGGGCTCCCAACCACTGCGCCACCAGGGAGGCCCTATAGTTTTATTGAGCATTGTAACCTTTACTATTTTAAAACTTTCTTCTTTTTTCATCGTATGTTATGTATTTTGCCATTTATTCACTCAGTGTGATACTTAGATCATAGTTTCTGACTTGTTTTTATAGTAAGAAAGTAATTTATCAATTCATTAAAAAATTTTCTAAATTAATGTTTCAGGTTTGATTTACGTTTATAGTGTATATTTGGTTTTGCTTTGTGATCAGATACGGAAAATTTTTTCTTTCAATAAATGAATACAATTTTTAAAATTCTTACTGAAATAACAAATATGTTTCATCTTAGTTTGTCATATTTTATTTTACATTTTATATTTTTATAGCTTTTAAAAATATTTCATGGCTTGCTCTGCTTTTTCCACTTTATGTTTGTGCTCCTTCTGGTAATTAGAAAAGTCTGTATTTTTTTGTGGTTGTCTCCCATAAAGCTATAATTTTATATGATAGTCTTAATTCTTTCTATAGATGATATTTAATAATTTTCTAATATGATTAATTATAAAATTAGTATGATTTTCTACTTTCCTGCCTCTTCTCCACCTCCTAATTTTAACTATATGATATTTCTTAATATTTACTTTTGGTTTTATCAGATAATCTTCTTCTATTATTGATTTTTCTGCTTTAACTATTTTTGACCTCCAACTGTTAAAAGTAAGTCAGTATCCTTACATTACCTGCCATCTTTATCTCACCTTCCTTCTTAACATTTTGCTTATATACTATTAAGAGCTGTAATATCCTTTTCTGTCAGCAAAACTCCACAGTTGTTTTAGTCTTAGACCTACAGTTACATAGATGTAACTCACTGATATTTCTTCTGCCACTCTCTCCTGTCATCTTTTTGTGGCCTCTAGAAAATTCATCCAGACAGCTTCATAGGAACAATATTCTTCATGTTCTTGCTGTTATTAATATATTATCAAACTTGATTTTTAGCCTTTTGAAAACAGACTTGTGTTGAAATACTAATGAGGAAACATGAATGACGTGTTTGCTGGACACTTTTTCTTCTTTTGTTCTTTCCACTCTCTGCCTCTTGCTGTCTACCCGGTTACGGGGGCAGGGCTCTCAGAAGCCTTGTTTCTGCAAAGTGACTTTACGTCCCTTGGCAACGGGTGAATGATTTTGAGTAGGCGCCAGACCCAAGTTCAGTCAGTAGAGTCCCATCTGTAGACATTTGGGGGAAAGAAGATGATAGAGATATAGATAGATACAGAGATAGGGATAGGGACAGAGAGAGAGAGAGAGAGGGAGAGAGAGGGTCTTTCTCTGGGTGGCTGGACCTGTAAATAAGGCTGTTGATACCCGGTTTGTAGCTAGTAAATGGGAAAAGCAGGGATTAAAAAGAATAATAAATGGGGCAGTAGTACAGAGAGATGCAGAGCTAAGTGAGGAGGAAGACTTTCTAGGTTTCCTATAGATTCTAGTTTATGCTTCCAGTTTGTTCCTGAGACCTGCCTGCTTCTCTTGTTTCCATGAAACATCTTTATAACCTTATAATAAATTCACCTATTTTACTGAAATAGATTTATTTTATTTGCAACTATAATAAGCCGACTCATACCCTGAATGTAATCACAGATCACAGTCCACCCAGCTAAAAAGAGTAAGAAAAACTAGATTAGATTACTCTTTCTTATCCTGCAGAATATTTTCAACGTAGAATCACCATGTGAATACAGACTCTTTATTAGCTAGCTCAGTTACCAGATTAGATCTGGTTTAAGTACCAGGAACTTATTGGCTGGTCACTATAATACAATAGTGCAAAATTAAAAGCAACTGAGAGGTTCAGTCATTTGTATTGGTAGTGGCTCATTAAGTCAGCCACATGAGCTGCAGGCAGGTACATCTGGATTCACACAGCTTGCTACTCTTTCCCTTCAATTCTGCTGTGGTTATCTATGCTTGCAGCCCAGCCATTGGCTGATCTTAAAAGCAGTCTGATCAAAAAGCACACTTTGGGCTTCCCTGGTGGCGCAGTGGTTGAAAATCCACCTGCTGATGCAGGGAACACCGGTTCGTACCCCGGTCTGGGAAGATCCCACATCCCGCGGAGCGGCTGGCCCGTGAGTCATGGCCGCTGGGCCTGTGCGTCCGGAGCCTGTGCTCCGCAACGGGAGAGGCCACAACAGTGAGAGGCCCGCGTACCGTAAAAAAAAAAAAAAAAAAAGCACACTTCCCCAGATAGGGCTATTTCTATAGCCCTCACAGTCTATAATCCAAGGCATAGCAGCAGGGTTGAAGTATCCCCAGGTAACTGAATATTCTCTTGGTACTTTGAAGAGCAACCTGAACTTCTTAAGCTTCTCCAGAATTGTTGGGGACATGGTGGAGGTGGCTGAGGGAGGAGCTGTAGCCTTAGAAATCATCCCAGTCAGGCATCTTGGTAATGTGTAGGCCTGTTCAAAATACATACAAAAATGTAAAGCTTAATTAGTTTTTAGCTTAGAACTTGGTTGAAAACTTCATTTAGTCTCTTTATTTCTTTCCCATTATTGAGACAACAGATATTTTATTAAACAGAAAATAAAGGAAAATGAAACAAAGAAAAAAGTCACTGAGAGTTCTACCAACCAAAGAAAAACACTGTTAATTCTAGCACTTCGGTATTTTTTCTTTCTAGATTTTGTTTTTAACTTTTCAATATATTCTTTCATTTGCTTGGCATAATGTTGTATATTTACAATTCCGAATCTCTTTTTTATTCATGAATTTTCTGTATTATTATAAACTCAATGTAAATATTTTCAGGGGCTTCATAATATTCTGTGAGATGGATATCACATAGTTAATTAACCATCGCTTTGGGACATTAATATTTCTAATTTTGGGATTTTTTAATGTTCCAATAAATCTCTTCTGTATAAAATTTTTTGTATATGTAGAATTTTTTTGTACGTTAAATCTTCAGACATTTCTGCTCTGATTTTGAATATTTTATCTCTGGCAGTACGTCAGTCTCTCACCTTGGCCCAGCTTCCCTTTACATTTGCAGGGACTAGACCTGGGTCTGTGAACCGAAGGGGGCCCACGGCAGGTCTGGGAACGCTGAACTTGAACTGCTCCTTTGAATGAATCTGAAATCTGGTTTGATCCCTTTGTTTTCACCTCACTGCATCCCAAAGATGAGAACTGGCTGAGAACGTTTCCAGATTTGGCTCTGCCAGCTGGCAAGGCATCCCCAAATAATAAGAGATTATTAGAATCCTGCCCTTTTCCAGTGAGCTTTTATCCACATTCATCTTTGTGTTGTGCCAGTTAGGTACAGTGGTTTTCTTTGTATACACCCTGGCAGCCCTAGCCACATAGATTTGGGAGGAAAATCTCACAGAATGTGAGATCCTTTTAGATAACAGGAGTTTTGTTAATTTTAACCCAAAGATACTTGTGATGGCAGTGGGGCTGTGAGTGTCAGCTGCAGGTAAGGGCTCAGCTGCTAGGCTGCCTGTGTGGAACTTTGCAGATACTCCATTTCCTTCATGGCTACAGTCTTATTGAGGTCAGCAATTGATGTGAAACCAAAAAAGGGAATCAGAGACAGGGCTTCTAGAAGACATGACATCAGGAGTCCAGTCCTTGCTTTGGGTACCTTTATATGGCTCTGCTTAATTCCTTTTTGCAGAACTGGGGGTTGTGGTGGGCACTGCCCCTTCTCTGTTAGCAACCCGAACACTTCTAGTATTAGTAATTGAAGAGATATTGATGTATCTTGGGAAGGGGTTAACTTCTTTCCCTCTGGTTATTGTCATCAGTGGGCAGGGGGACATACTCAGGTGGTCAGGTGGTGTGTGGGAGCTGAAATTCCAGATAAGAAACAGTTGTCTTCATCTCAAATAGCACCTCTACCTCCATCCCTGGGCCTGGGATACTGGGTTATTTCTCTGCTATTGCTGAAAGAGAAATGCCAGTATATTCCCATGGTGCGTGTGTTTGTGTGTGTGTGTATAATTAGTGAACTATTGCAACATAATGTTAGCTGCTTTTTTTGCCAGAGGGAATCTTATAGTATTTTATAAAATACTAGAATTTTAGAGCCAGAAGACACCATAGATATCCATTAAACTATGGATTAATAGATTATTTTTATAATTTTTTTTTTTTTTTTTTTTCGGTATGCGGGCCTCTCACTGTTGTGGCCTCCCCCGCTGCGGAGCACAGGCTCCGGACGCGCAGGCTCCGGACGCGCAGGCCCAGCGGCCATGGCTCACGGGCCCAGCCGCTCCGCGGCATATGGGATCCTCCCAGACCGGGGCACGAACCCGTATCCCCTGCATCGGCAGGCGGACTCCCAACCACTTGCGCCACCAGGGAGGCCCTATAATTTTTTTATAATTTAAAAAAATATAATTTTTTTCCACAATAATTTTTTCTTTCATTTTTATTGAGATATAATTATCATAGAGCACTCTATAAGTTTAAGGTGTACAGCATAATGATTTGACTTATATATATCATGAAATGATTACTGCAAGTTTAGTCAATATCCATCATCTCATATAGATACAAAATTAAAGAAATAAAAAAAATTTTTTTTCCCATGATGAGAGCTCTTAGGATTTACCCTCTTAACAATTTTCAGATATAGCATACAGCAGTGTTAATTATATTTATCATGTTGTATATTACATCCCTAGTACTTATTTACTTTAGAGCCATAAGTTTGTACCTTTTGATTGCCTTTATCCAGTTCCCCTTCCCCCACCCCACTGACTCTGGTAGGTACAAATCTGATCTCTTTCTCTATGAGTTTGTTTGTTTGTTTTTGAAGTATAATTGACATACAATACCATGTTAATTCCTCAGGAAAGAGATGCAGAGCAGTTTTAGGGAATTTTCCAAAGCAGAAGAGGTATTGACTGGGTATTCTGGCCTCAGCCAAATGGTCTTTTCATTACACAAAGCCTATTTTTGTAGTAAGAGAAAAATTTTTTCTGTATTTCTTTTCTTTTTTAAAACAAAACTACTTTGCTGAGGCAGGAGAAAGAATAACACAAAAGATTCATTATTATTACTGTTACTATTTAGCATACTATTTTATACTTGTTATTTTACTTTTTTATTTTTTATTTTTTTGCGGTATGCGGGCCTCTCACTGTTGTGGCCTCTCCCGTTGCGGAACACAGGCTCCGGACGCTCAGGCTCAGCGGCCATGGCTCATGAGCCTAGCCACTCGACGGCATGTGGGATCTTCCCGGACCAGGGCACGAACCCATGTCCCCTGCATTGGCTGGCGGATTCTGAACCACTGCGCCACCAGGGAAGCCCTATACTTGTTATTTTTAAAAAACACTTTACTGATGTATAATTAGCTTTCAGAAAGCTTTACATAATGAGTTTGGAGATGAGACTGTACCTGTGAAACCATCACCACAATCTATGCCATAAACATATCCATCACCTTCAAAAGTTTCCTCCCCTCTCTTTATTATTATTATTTTTGTAAGAACACTTGACAAAAGTTTTACACTCTTCAAAATTGTAAGTATACAATACAGTATTGTTAACTATGGGCACTTTTAACTATAGCCTGTGTAGTAGATCTCTAAGACATTCATCTTGCATAACTAAAACTTTGTAACCTTTGACCTCCTGGCTTGCCCCTCCCCCTAGCCCTGGCAACCACCATTCTATTCTCTGCTTCTATGAGTATGGCTATTTTAGATCCCTTAGATAAGTGAGATCATGTAGTGTTTGTCCTTCTGTGTCTGACTTATTTCACTTAGCATAATGCCCTCCAGGTTCACCTATGCTATTGCAAAGAGCATGATTTCTTTCATTGTTAGCCTTCTTTCTTGTGTGTATGCACATTTTCTCTGTCCATTTATCTGTCAGTGGACATTCGCTTTGCCTCCATGTCTTGGCTATTCTGAATAATGCTGCAAACTAACATGGGAATGCAGATATCTCTTCAAGATCTTGATTTCAATTCCTTTGAATATATACCTAGAAATGAGATCTCTGGATCATATGGTAGTTCTCTTTAATTTTTTTGAGGAACCTCCATACTATTTTCTATAGTGACTGCACCAATTTACATTCTCAACACCAGTATATGAGAGTCCCTTTTTCTTCATATTTTCACCAACACTTATCTTTTGTTTTGTTTTGTTGACAATACCCATCTTAACAATTGTGAGGTGGTACCTCATTATGGGTTTGAGTTGCATTTCCCTGTGATTAGTGATAATGAATGCTGATGAGCACCTTTTCATATACCTGTTGGCCATCTGTATGTCTTCTTTGGAGACATGTCTGTTCAGCTCCTTTGCCCTTTTTTAGATTCGTTTAATTAATTAATTATTTTTTTTGCTATTGAATTGTAAGAGTTCCTTGCAAATTTTGGATAATAATCCTTTATTAGACACGTGACTTGTGAATATTTTCTCCCATTCCATTGGTTACCTATTAATTTGTTGATTGTTTCCTTTGCTGTTCAGAAGCTTTTCACTTTGGTGTAATCCCCCTTGGCTATTTTTGCTTTTGTTGCTTGTGCTTTTGATGTTATATCCAAGAATTCATTGCCAAGCTGATGTCAAGAAGCTTTTTCCCTATGTTTTCTTTCAGGAGTTTTATGGTTTCAAGGCTTATGTTTAAGTCTTTAATCCATTTTGAGGTGGTTGTTAATAGAGTTATCAGTGGAAAAACAATATATATAACATGATAACTATGTCTTTGTTGAATGGATATATTGAGAATCTCTGCTTTGCATATATCATGTCTATTTATTTTGTTGAATGAAAAGATGGATACAAAGCAGGACTACAAAAGACTTGATGCATCCTCCTGAAAACAAGTAAATTATAATGTTTTATCCTTCTTAAGGTTTTTTATTCTTAATTTTCTATCATGTAATATTTTTCTTACTTGTTTATTTTCCTTTCACGTATGTGGGGGTTGAAGAGTGATGAAAATGTTTCACATCCCTTTGGACTCCTTCTTTTCCAGAGTTCTGCCAAATGGCCATTAATGAATTAAGTGTAGAGCAGGAGTCAAGAGACTTGAGCTGTCTCTCTTGAGTTTCGGCAGGTAATTTCGTCTGTCTGGGGACTTTCTACCCCTTAGGTATAAAATAAGTAATTGTACTAAAGATGCATGTAGTTCCTCATAACTCAGAAATTCTGTGTCTTTAGCTTTATAATAAATATATGTTGCTATGAGAGCTTGGTACAGGGCACTTTGCCTGGGCTTTTTTTTTTTTTTTTTTTTTTTTTTTTTTTTGTGGTACGTGGGCCTCTCACTGTTGTGGCCTCTCCCGTTGCGGAGCACAGGCTCCGGACGCACAGGCTCAGCGGCCATGGCTCACGGGCCCAGCCGCTCCACGGCATGCGGGATCTTCCTGGACGGGGGCATGAACCCGTGTCCCCTGCATCAGCAGGCGAGCTCTCAACCACTGCGCCACCAGGGAAGCCCTGCCTGGGCTTTATAAACAGTTGTCTGATCAAACTTCTGTCATAAATGAATGATGGGAATCAATGAGCATTTATTTAATGAGCGGTTTATCCTCTTCCACTTCTCCCATCTTCTTAAAATGTACAGGTATATTTAAATGGGTGCACAGGAATCAGAAGAATTCAATATAGTGTTTTGTTGATTAGAAACAGAATAGTCTAGAGCCTGACAGACTTGTGTTTGAGTCCAAATTCTTCTCCTCATTCATGTGAATTACTTAATTCCTTTGAGGTTTAGTTTCCTTGTCTGTAAAACAGAGATGATTATATCCCTTCATTGGATCATTAAGAAAATTAAATGATATAGTGTGTAAAGTGCCTGGCATATAGTGAGTATCAGTAAATTTCTATTGATTTTCTGCTCTTTGAATTTTAGATTTTCCCTTGAGTAATTACAGAAATCATGCTACACACAGGTGGCAGTTGCTGGCCATCTCTGGTGTGCCTTAGCTTGGAGGTGCATTCCTCTGATTTCTGCCTCCATTTCACATGTCCTTCTTTCCCGTGTGTCTGTGTCCTGATTTCCCTCTCATTATAAGGGTCAGAGTCACTGAATGAGGGCCTGCCCTAGTCCAGTTTGACCTCATCCTAGCTTGATTACATCTGCAAAGGCCCTATTTCCAAATAAGATCACATTCACAGGTACTGGGTTTTACTTCTTCCTTTCCAATCTGCATTCATTTTGTTTCTTTTTCTTGCCTTATGATAGTAAATAGAACCTTAAGTACAATGTATTAGAGAAGTGCTGAGAGTGGTCATTCTTGTATTTTTCCTGATATTTGGAAAGAGTCTATTTTATCTCTATTAAGTATATTAGCTCTGAGTTTTTGATAGATGCCCTTTATTTGGATTCAGGAAGCCGCCTTCTATTGCAATTTGGCTGAGAGTTTTTTTTTTAAATCAGGAATGGGTTTTGGATTTTAGGAAATCCTTTTTCTTCATCTATTAAGATGATCATGTATTTTTTGGTTAAAATAATGAATTATATTGATTCTTAAAAATTTTTTATATTGATTCATATTTTGATTGTCAAACTAACCTTTTATCCCTGGGATAAATCCCATTTGGTAATGATATATTATCCTTTCTGTATATTGTTGTATGTTATTAAATTTTTATTTATTATGGAATATTTGCACTAATATTCATGAGGGATATTGGTCATTAGTTTTCTTTTCTTGTAATGACTTTGTTATGTTTTGGTATCAGACTAACAGTGGCCTCATAGAATGAGGTGGAATGGATTCCCTCTTCTTCAAGTTTATGGAAAGGTGTTTATAGAATTGATATTATTTCTTCCTTAAAAATTTGGTAGAAATAACCAATGAAGTCATCTGGGCTTGGAGTTTATTTTGTTGAAAGGTATTAGCTACAAATTTGGTTTCTTTAATAGGTATAGGAGTACTCAGAATATCTGTTTCTTCTTCTGTGAGATTTAGTAGTTTGTGTGTTTCAAGGCATAAAGTTTTTCATATTTCCTTATTCTTTAATATCTGTAGAATCTATAGTGTTGTTACTTCTTTCATTCAATGCTGTTAATTTGTCTTTTTTTTACCCCAGTTTGTTTGACTAGAGGTTTACCAATTTAATCTCGAAGAAACAGTTTTTGGTTCAATTTCATTTTTCTATTTTTTCCCTTTTTTTCTATTTCATTAATTTTTACTTTGATATTTATTATTCCTTTCTTTCTAGTTACTTTGAGTTTAACTAATTTGAGTTCTTGTTTTTCTCGATGCTTAAGGTGGAACTTTAAGTCATTGATTTGACTCCATTCCATCTTTCCTAAAATAGGTGTTTAGTTCCATGAATTTCCTACTAATCAACGTACCACAAATTTTGAGATGTTGATACGTTGTGTTTTCATTTTGATCCAGTTTAAAATACTTTCTAATATCCTCTGATTTCTGTTTTGATCCACAGGATATTCAGAAATGTGTTTTTTAGTTTCCAACTAGCTTGGGATTTTCTTAAGCTCTTTATTTATCTTTATCAATCTATTATTGATTTCTAATGTAATTACATTATGATTAAAACAACATACTTTTTATGACTTGGATCCTATTCCAGTTATTGAGACTTATTTTGTGGCCCAGAATATCATTTGTATAGGTAAAAGTTCAGTGTGCACTTGAATGTGTATCCTACTGTTGTTTGGTGAAGTATTCAGTAAATGTTAATTAGTTAGGTCAAGTTGGCTAATGGTGTTATTCAAATCTTTAAAATCTTCCCTTTTTTTGTGTCTATTTGTTCTATAAATTATTGGAAGAGGGGTTGAAATACCCATCTGCAATTGTGGGATTTTCTGTTTCTCCTGGAAGTTCAATCAGTTTTTGCTTCATATATTTTGAAGCTCTGTTTTTAGGTGCATAAATATTTAGGAATGTTATATCTATTGATTAATACTCACTTATAATTATGAAATGGGCTTCTTTATCCCTACTAGTAATTTTTGCTTTTAAATATACTTTGATATTAATGCCAACACTCCAACTTTCTTTGATTAATGTTAATATGGTATATGTTTGTTCATATTTTTACTTTTAACCTATTTGTTTCTTTATATTTAGTGCATTTTCTTGTAGCAGTATATAGTTGTGTCTTTAAAAAAAATCTGTCTATAATTATTGATATGTTTTGGTTTAAATTGATCATCTTGCTATTTGCTTTCTGTTTGTCTCATCCATTTTTTATACCTTATTTCCCCAATTATCTTCTTTTTGTTGGACTAACTTAATATATTTATGATTCTGTTTTACCTATATTGTTGACTTAACTAGATAGAGCTCTTTATTATAGTATTTGCTAGGTTTTATATTATATATCTTTAATATCACATTCTAACTTCAGGTAAAATTATACCACTTCATGAACATTTTATGAACTTTTCAATGGTATACATCTTTTTCTCCCTGTCCAACTTCTGTGGTTATCCTCTGTCCAATTTTACAACTGTTATAAACCATGTTTATTCTTTTTTAAGAAATTTATTTATTTTTGGCTATGTTTGGTCTTCATTGCTGTGCACGGGCTTTCTCTAGTTGCGTCGAGCAGGGGCTACTCTTTGTTGTGGTACGTGGGTTTCTCATTACGGTGGTTTCTTTTGTTGTGGCACTCGGGCTCAGTAGTTGTGGCTCATAGGCTCAGTAGTTGTGGCTCATGGGCTTAGTTGCTCCGCGGCATGTGGGATCTTTCCGGACCAGGGCTCAAACCCATGTCCCCTGCATTGGCAGGCAGATTCTTAACCACTGCACCACCAGGGAAACCCCAACCATGTTTAATCTTACTATTATTTTTGTTTAAACAATTAATTGTCTTTTAAAATATATTTAAAATAATAAGAATAATATATTTTCCCATTTTATTGCCATTTTTAGTGCTCTTTATTCCTTGTGTAGATCTTTATTTCCATTTGGTATCATTTTCTTTCTGCCTGAAGGACTTTTTAAAAAAACATTTATTGTAGTAATGATCTCCTGGTGACGAATTCTTTCAGTTTTCTGCATAAGTCTTTATTTCATCTTCTTTTTTGAAAGAAATTTTCACTAGGTATAGAGTTTTAGATTGACAGATAGTTTCACTAAGTTTTTGCTTGCATTTTTTCCAGACAAGAAATCAGCTGTCATTCTTATCTTTTGTCTCTTTGGATGTAATACAACTTTTTTTCCCTCTGACTAATATTTTTTACTTATCACTGATTTTGAGCAGTTTAATTATGACATACCTTGGCATATTTTCTTCAGTTTCTTGTGCTTGGGGTTCCTAAAATTCTTGGCTCTATGGGTTTATAGTTTTCAGCAAATTTTAAGGAATTGTAGCCATTATTTTTTTCAAGTATTTTTTTCCACCACCTCCATCATCCGCCAAACCCAGAGACTCCACTTATACATATATTAGGGCTGCTTGATTTTGTCCTACTCTTCATGGAGGCATTGTTCATTGAAAAAGCTTCCCTTTAGTTCATTTTGGGTAGTTTTATTGCTACATATTTAATTTCATTAATCTTTTTTTCTTCAATGTCTAACCTGCTCTTAATCTTATCCAGTCTGTTTTCATTTCACATGTTACATTTTCACCTTTAAAGGTTTGATTTGGATCTCTTTCTCTCTCTCTTTCTCCTCTCTACTTAAATCTCTGAATGTATGATATATAGCTGTAATAACTGTTTTAATGTCCTTGTTTTCTAATTTCAACATATGCATCAATTTTGAGTCATCTTTGATTTATTACATTTAAAATTTTATTTTCCTTGTTGTTTTTTTGGTCTGGTAATTTGTTACTGGATTCCATCTGTTGTAAATACTACATTGTTTGGTGTTTATAGAAATAAATTTTTTTTTAATTTAGAAAATACTTTTTTATTACTATAAATATTCTTGTATTTTGTTCTGGAATACATTTAAGTTATTTAGAAGGGTTTGGTTTCTTCGGCTCTTGCATTTACTTACAATTTGTTAGGTGTAACTGTAGCAGTGCTCAGCCTAAGGAGAATTACTCCACTAATAATACAAGACCGCTCTTTGTAGTCTATCCAAAACTCAGTGAATCATGAGGGCTTTCATTTTGGCTGGTGGGAACAGACACTATACCTGGCCTTGTGTGAGTGTTGAGCATTATCACCTCTAATCCTTTTGTATGACTCTGCTCAGCTTCAGGAATTTTCCTTACATACACTTGCTGATTATTACTCAGCTGAACACTGAGGGATCCCTTTGCAAGCTTAGGAATTCTTTCTCTGTATATCCTTCTTCTCTTTGGTGTACTGTCCTAAGAACCTTCTTCACAGACTTTTACCTCTTTCTCCTCAAGTTACAAGGTACACTCTGCTCTGCTTAGATTCCCTCTACCTGCACCCTGATTTGAAACTTGCTTAAGGAAGTAAACTAGAGCAACTATAGATATCACCTTACTTGTTTTCTGTCTTTCAATGATCACTGTCCTTTATTGCCTGATATCCCATGTCATGAAAACAATTTAAAAAATATTTTGTCATTTTTTGTTGTTTCAGGCTGGTGTGTACATCTGGCCAGAAGCAGAAATTTTCAGTTGTCTTAAAATCTTAGTTAAATACTGTATGGATTTTTTTTCAACTTCTCTATGCTTATATCAAATCTCCCAAATAAGACAGTGAACTCCTCTAGGACAGGGGATTCATCTTAAACATGGGCATGTTCCATGTAACACTGTGTAGTTTGCTGTAAATTTTAAAAGTTACTGGTACAAGGGTAATGACTGCATAGGAATTATTTGCAATATTCCTTGTCTATCACACGATATTTAATAATGTCGTCTTGAGTTTATTGTTATCTGTGCTCCTCTGAAGGAAGAGGAGGGCTGAGTCAGTCTGGCTTTGAGTGAAAGTAGAAGTTACAGGGCTTGAGACCCTGGGTTGTAAATGAAATTTACAACTGGGTAGAAAAGTTAAAGACCAAATGTTGAGTGAAAGTCAGGAAAAGGAAATACAGAGGAACCCAGTGTGTGGGATTCCAGTGAGGAGCCAAGAGTATGGAATCTGGGAACAAGGATAAAGGGGGAAAAAAGCAGTCCTGCAAATATCCTGAGGTATGTGCTGGATGATATTCATTTGAATATTTAAAAAAAATCACCTGGCATAGAAATGGTAAAAAGGTGAGTGAATCTGGCATAAAGAGACAGAAGTTTTATGGAAAACTCACTTGATGCACATTAACTCTAACCGGCTCTTCTCCCAATTCTGTTAGTGTGGCTCTAATCGCTACATTAGCTCTATAAACCCCGCCATCCTGCTTATTTGGAGAGGTTTCCTGGCTTTGTTGCTTTATAACTAAGATATTTGTAAACATAATAAACACTCCCACAAAACATCTGTCTCAAAATTGGTTCACTTTCTTCATAAAGGAGCCAGAAATTCTGGTATGATCACAATAAAAAAATCATGCTGTTTGTTATACTAAGGGCATTTCATTACCTTAGCAAGTGTTTTAAATGAATAATAAGTTTAAAACCCAAACAGAGTATTATAAGGTAATATCGCAAAACATTTCAGAATTATTTGCTCTTTGTTCAGATACTATAGCTTCTAGGTAGAGCAGTGTCTGATAGGCCTTACTCAATATAACCATAAATTTCTGTGGTTTCTACCCACCCATCAGATTCCATAAAAGCCAGATAAAAATTCCTGAAGATCATTTAAAATAATAATAGAGCTATGTCCTGGCACTGTGATGAAGGCCATGCAATATATTATCACATTTAATACTTGCAATAATGCTATGAAGTTGGTATTATTATTATTTCCATTTACTAGAGGAAAATCCAGTAGAGAGTTTAAGTAACTTGTCCTAAGTTGCTGGTTTTCAGGAAGATCAACATCAGATCTGTTTGATTTCAAATTTCTTAATCACTGTTCTGCATGATTTTCTCTCATTCTCTCTTTTGTCTCTTTTTTGGAGGGAAGGACTGAGCTACAAATTCAACAGGCTTTACATAATACCAATTTATCATTATTTCACTTAGTCAAAATGTGTTATAGACTTAATGTTTTTGTCCCCCCAAATACATTTGTTGAAACCTAATCCCTAGTGTGATGGTACTTGGAAGTGAGGCTTTGGGGAGGTGATTAGGTCATGAGCATAGAGCCCTCATGAATGGAATTCGTGCCCTTATGAAAGAGACCCTCATCAACCATGCGAGGACATAGTGAGAAGATGGTTGTCTATGAACCAAGAAGTGGGGTCCCATTAGACACCAAAACTGCTCCCACCCTGATCTTCTTCCCAGTTTCTCAGAGCTATGAGAAATGTCTGTTGTTTAGGCCACCTAGGCTATGTTATTTTATATTTTGTTATAGCAGCTCAAATAGATCCAAGGCCATTCTAGAATATGTTCTTAGAATTCATCAAAAGGCCCTGACTTTGTAATTAAAGGGTTTGCTTGAAGAGTCTCTCTTCCACTCTCTGCTACTACCTTAAAAATGTATTTCAGGATAAAATGGCACTGTCTACCCATAAAAATTCATAAAACACAATAGGTTTTCTATATTTTTGCTACTGTAAAATTCAGATTAACTTTCCTTTTACTGGAACTCAATGCAAACCAAATATTGGGAGGGAGAGAATTTATCTGGAGGTTGTGGGCATTCCCTCACAATGACTGATAGGGGGCAGCAGAGGGCTTTCCAAGTGAGCATGGCTGAGGCCAGGTGAGAAAAGCTTTCCTTGGGTGTGTTGGGAGTGGGAATAGAGAGAAGGGTGAGCAGTGGTGGAAAGGGTTATCAGAAATCATGAAAGGAAGGAGAAAAAGGAATCAAGTCATGGACGTAGCTAGGCCAGGTAGGAGAGAGTCAGAGAAATTGCCAATTAGAGTTGAAGATAACAACCAGTTAAATAGACAAAACCCCATCTGCAGGGCTTTCTGTCTAGTCCTATCCAGCTTCAAGCTATGAAGAAATATAATTACAGATTAAAAAAATCTTAGGTGGGGGCCTCCCTGGTGGCGCAGTGGTTGAGAGTCTGCCTGCCGATGCAGGGGATACGGGTTCGTGCCCCGGTCCGGGAGAGTCCCATATGCCGCAGAGCGGCTGGGCCCGTGGGCCATGGCCGCTGAGCCTGCGCGTCCGGAGCCTGTGCTCCGCAACGGGAGAGGTCACAACAGTGAGAGGCCTGCGTACCGCAAAAAAAAAAAAAAAAAAATCTTAGGTGGTACTAGTCACAATCTTATATACTTTATATTTGATATTATATTTGTTGGTTATTTTTATTACATTTATTATATTTGTTACATTTATATTTATTATTTAATTCTCATGAAAATCTCATAAATTCTTTTTTTTATTTGAAATACAACTTTATTCTGATTCTAAATGAAAAGGAATGGGAATGACAGTAAAAAACAAGATTCTACCACTGAATATAGTGATGTGACTGTAACAGTCTTATATATTGAAACCCAAGGAGGAAACAACTGTGTTGCAAAACAGCTAAATATGCAGGTCCAAAAAATGAAGGTTTTTTTTAACTGCCGCATTCACTCTGAAGCCCATTCATCTCCTTTAGCATCCCAAAGATTAAGCACATGTTCTGCTTAGCTATATAATAAAGTGGCAAACACGCTGCACCACTGACATCACAGGACAGTTACCTGTAAGACTAGACTTCTGACTCTGGGCTCCAGCTTCATTTTCTCACATGTCATCATCTTCATCTGGGAGAGCAGTTGTCTGAGCAGCCTCTAGATCATGCTTATACCGCACTGCCAAGGCTGGGTCCATGACCACCTCTGGCAGGTTCATCGCATGGCGATGAACTCCAAGTTAGGGTCTCTGATCAGTTTTCTAGCAAGCCAGAGGAAGGGCTTTTCAAAGTTGTAGTTACTTTTGGCAGAAATGTCATAGTACTGAAGATTCTTTTTCCGGTGGAAGACAATTGACTTTGCCTTAACCTTTCTGTCCTTAATATCCACTTTGTTGCCATACAACATGATGGGGATGTTTTTACACACTTGTACCAGATCTTTATGCCAGTTAGGCACGTTCTTGTAAGTAACTCTCGATGTTACATCAAACATTATAATGACACACTGAGCTTGGATATAATAGCCATCTCTCAGTCCACCAAATTTCTTCTGACCAGCTGTATCCCATACATTGAACTTAATACATCCTTTGTTGGTATGGAACACAGAGGGCTGGACCTCAACACTCAAGGTAGCTATATACTTCTCAGATTCACTAGTCAGATGATGTTTCACAAATGTATCAGCAGTTTTTCCAGTACCACCATCACCACCCAATACAAGTTTGAACTGAACTTGGGGTTCTTCTTGGGCAGCCATCGTGATGTTACTTCCAGAAGCATCTCTGTGCCCTTCTGACTGAGCTCATAAATTCTTACAAAAATCCTATGGTGGGGATTATCCAAATATTACAAAAAAAGAAACTAAGCAAGTGCAGAAAATTTGGGGTTAGATCTTAAGGCTAACCTAATCTCAGATCATAGGCTTTCTCCCTTAAATTCTCAACAAAGTGACAGTTTTCTTCCAGTAAAAGATTATTTCTGCACCCAGGAAATTTGAAGAAAATCAATGCAGCGGTATTTTAAAAATTCCAAGTTCCCTTTATAAATCTATTTTTTTGTCTAAGCAATATTCTTTATTTTTTTAATTTTTATTTTAACATCTTTATAAGCAATATTCTTTAGAACGCACTTATTGGAATGAAAATCTTTTCTTGGAGATTTGTAGTTCTTTGGGATACCAATCAAATAATTTAATTATCAAATTATCTGAAGGTAATAAGAGAATAGTAGGTATTAGACTAGGGAGTCCCTCAGTTGCAGAGGTGTATGTGACCTTGAGGGTTTCAGTTACTTATAGAATTGACACTTCCTCTGAGAAGCTGTTATATTACCACATAAGCTTGATTTATGCTAAATTTAGATAAAAAAAATGAAGCAGCCATTATATGAGCTCAGATTATTATGAGGCTGCAATAATTTATATACATTGGTTGGTATTTAAAAATTCTAACATGATTTAGAAATTAATATTTAGAAGTTTGTTTTCCAGCATAATTCTAGAGGAGGGGCCAGAACTGTGGAACCGGTATTCTCTCATGATTTGTTTAAAATAGTGAAATCAGCAAAATTCTACAAGAGCAAAAGAAAAAGGTGATCCTAGCATTGGTATAACAGAATGCCCTTCAGGATGCTCTACCTCATCTCAAAATAGCCTGCAAAAAAATGAAAAATACATAAATAAAAGGATATATAGGGCAACCAATAACAGAATATTGTTTTCTCTTATATTGCGTAGATGTGTCCATTTTATGCGTATATTGTAGAACTATGCCTAGGCTAGTAGGCATAGTTACATACCTATGAAATTAAGGCTATGTAAAATTATTGGATAGAATCTTTAAACTTTGAGACTCTAAGATGGTCTTCATGATTCCTGCTTGCTGATATCCATGCCTTTGTCCATTCCCCTGATCTGAGTATGGATGGACTTATGACTTGCTTCTAACCAATAGGATATGGCAAAAGGAATGGACTATGACTTGCATGATTATGCTACATTATTTAAGAATCTGTTTTGCTAGAGAATTTCCTTATTAACTTGATGAAATAAGTAGCCATATTGGGAATGTCCATGTGGCAAGGAACTTACGTAAGCTCCAAAGGCTATCAAGGAGCTTGACCTCAGTGCTACAGCTGCAAGAAAATAAATTCTGCCAACAACCTGAGTGAGTCTGGAAGTGGATTCTTCTTCAGTGAAGCCTAGATGAGAAAACAGTCCTGCTGACACTTTGATTGCTGCCTCAGAAGAACCTAAGAAGAGGACCCAGCTAAGCCATGCCTAGACTCCTAGCCCCCAAAAACTGAGATAATAAATATGTATTTTTTTAGGCTGCCAAGTTTGTAGTAATTTGTTATTCAATGGCATATCTAATATATACTCCATCTAGCTAATATTAGCCTTACCTCTAATTACTCTCTCATATCACTTTGTTTAAATCTTTAAAAAAATTCACATAATAGTTGTTTACTTTTAATTAATTGTCTATCTCCCTTCCCCTAAATCTCTTACTAATTTTGTAACCTCTGACAAGTCACTTGAATTCCCTGAAGCTCAGTTTCTCCATCTATAAACTGAGTTTAATCATACCTATGTCCCCAAGGTTGTGAGGGTTAACTAGGCTTGTGTTTGAAAGAAGCCCTGTATGATGTTTTAACTCCTGTCTTTTCAGACTCTTTCTAGATAGCATTAACTTTAATCATGACTCATTCTGTATGCCCTAGATTTTGATGCATATCAGGCCCTAAAATCTTGGCTTACTCCTTGGATTCTTGTCTTCTGGTCTATCTGGTTCTCTGAGTGGGCAACAATGCTTGTTTATCTCTGACTGCTTTGTTGCAGCTCATAAGCTGAGCTTATTACACAAGAAGGGTGGTGGTGGCCAACAGTCTACAACAAATGAGAATTTCAAAGCTGTTTTTTTAAAAAAATACTTTGGTGCTCTTGGAATAGGGTGGTCACACCCGGCCAATTCCACTACCCTCTTCCTACTAGATAAACAAAACATGAAATTTCTCTTCCTGTAGCATTGAGTCCACTGGGAAAAACATGAGCACACTGTGCTTTTAATTAGCTGGAGAATGAATTCTGAGCCTGGGCTGTTTAAAAAAGTTGGGAGCAGATTCTCAGCACCTGCAAAATGGTAACAAGTTTCCTGGATAGTTGTGGTGGCTTATCTGAACATGAGTGCCTTACAGTCCCCCGAAACTACCAGTGCCTTCAGGGCCTCCATAAATAAGTGCCTGGTTTATAAGTTTGTATCTTCTGATATAAATCCCATGCTTTGTTACCCTAGCCCTCTGAAAAAATTGTATGTGAATGAAAAGTCACAGAATTATAGAAAGGAACTTAGCAATAATCTAGCTAGCATTTTTGAATACTGTACTCTCTGCTGTGCAGAGTGCTTGATACAGTGTCTCATTTAATGTGATCCGACTCACTCATTGTACAGATGGAAAAATCTAAACAATTTGGTTAATTGGCAACTTTCATTTATAGCATGTGCTCTACTTCATCATAGTGCTTATATATGAACAACTGAGTACATAAATTACATTTACATGGCAGCTTGAAAGTAGGCAGTATAATATAATGGTTAACATCCCTGGCCTTTGGGTGCTACAGATTGGGGTTTGAATCCTGGTCTGCTGTCTCCAGCTGTGTGCTATAGGATGAGTTACTTAACCTCTCTGAACCACTATTTCTCCATCTGTATCATGGAGATTAAAATGCTACATCGGCTTGTTACATGAATTAGGTAAAATTAAGAATGTGAATGTAGGGCCTCCCTGGTGGCGCAAGTGGTTGAGAGTCCGCCTGCCGATGCAGGGGATACGGGTTCGTGCCCCGGTCTGGGAGGATCCCATATGCCGCGGAGCGGCTGGGCCCGTGAGCCATGGCCGCTGAGCCTGCGCGTCCGTCCGGAGCCTGTGCTCCGCAACGGGGGAGGCCACAACAGTGAGAGGCCCGCATACCGCAAAAAAACAAAACAAAACAAAAAAAAGAATGTGAATGTAAAATTAAGAATCTAAGTGATTGTGTAGTAATGTGTGCCATAAATGATAGCTATTATTATAAAGTACTTTCATATCAATTAAACTTCATGTAAGTGATTATTACTATTATTATCATAATCTACAGTTTATCTTTTAATATTATCTTATTATTTTACACTTTTTGCAAATAAGAAAATGAAGTCATAGAAAAGAGAGGTAAATGCTGGTCAGGTGTTCAGTGATATTAGGCAAGAGCTGAGACTCAGATTGAGATGTACAGACTTCAGCTCTCAAGCTGTTTCCTATTCTGCAGTGCTGTTTCTTTACAGTAAGTGCTCCTTCCATTCAGCTGAGAACTTAGCTCCCTGCTTAGGCTAGAACTCCTTGAGGGCAGGAATTTTGCATCTCCAGGGAAACCAACACGTAGGCCTTCAATAGATATGTTCAGTTTATAAAAACAAGTTAACACACAATTCTAAGGAGTATGAACTCTTAGTACAAGATAAGTCACTTGTCCCTCAAACTGAATCTCAAAGGCAGAAGCAAGGCAGTTACCACAGAAGGACAAAGTGCAGCATGAACTACCCAGAGATCCAGGACAGGGCATCATTGCTGGGTAATTACTTTGTAGAGGTAATTATATAGGCCATATTTGCATATATTAGCCTAAGGCGGTGTGTGTGTGTGTGTGTGTGTGTGTGTGTGTGTATGTATATATAAAGGCCACATTTTTCCTCCTTTCTTCCCCCACCGAGCACAGTTTCAGAATTTGGTGTTCATAAGGATATAGGGCTTTATTGATTAATTACTTCACCTAATGGGTATTTATTGAGCTTCTAATATGTGTCAGACACTGTATTAGACCCTGAGGACACAAAAATCAGTAAAGCTGAGTCTTTCCTTATGGAACTCATAGTAGGGAAGAAAGATGAAATGTTAACAAGAAAAACATATTTGTGATAACCTACTATTGAGATTGAGGTAAGCTCAAGTTGTTCTTAGAACACATAGCAGGGAGATTCTGATTAGGACTGGGAGGATCAAAGAAAACTCCTTGGAAGGAATGATAAGTGAGCTAAGTCTCAGAGGAGTTAACCTGAATAGGAAGGAGAGGTGTCTATTAAATACCACATGCTCAAAGACATGGAGATTTGAATCATCAGGGGCAGTTCTGGGAAATACAGGTGATTCAGAGCATAACTCAGAGGGAGAGGGCCAAGGCCATAAATATAACTGGTGAAGTAATCATGGGCAGATCCTGAAGACCTTATAAAGCACTTGAAGGATTTTGGACAATAATTTAAGGCATTTAGAAACCATTAAAGCTTTAAGCAAGGGAGTGACATAATAATATTTGGAAAGATGACCCTAATCATTTGTGCAGAATAAGACTCATGGGCTGATGCTGGTGGAAGGAGAACCTTTAGGAAGCTGTGGAAGTAAACCAAGTGACAAGTCGTAGCAAGGACCTGGTCACCAAAATATAGGGCAGAGGAAGGAGAGGGGGATGCTGCAGATGACACCCAGACTTTGACGCTGGTGACTGGGGAACGGTGGTATAATTCACTAAGGAATAATGAGGAACAGACTTTAGTGGGCCACAGGGAGCGCTTGGTAGTGTGGATGTGATAAGAAGGGAAAGGGGAAGAATGGGTAAGGATATTGGAGGGAAGCAGTGGTATCACTGAAGCCTGAGCTGGAGAAAATAATGATGTTAGGGGATAATTTATCGCAGCAAATAGAGAGAAAGAGAGAGGTGGAAGAGAAGGTAAAATAAGGACTAAAAAGTGTTAATTGGATTTAACAAATATCAGTCACTAGTGACCATGGTAAGAACAGTTTCAGAGAAGAGCAGGAAGCCAAGAAAAGATGGTTATATATTTTTATTCGGAAGGAAAAAAGCCTAAGGATGGCATGGAAGTCATATTAAAGTTTTCTTCCCTCTGGGAACATGGTAGGCTTTCATTTTCTCACACGCTTTGAAGTTAGAGCTATGTGACTTGGTATTGCTAATGAAATGTAAGCAGATGTGACATTGTCACTTTGGGGTGGAAACGAGCTGGTGTGTAATTTTCTACCTCTCCTTTTCCCGTCTCAGAGATCTGGAAAGCATGTGTCAAGATAAATTTCCCGTTAGCCTGCTTGAAAGACTACAATGAACACAGCATCCCAGGTGACCCACATTGAGTGTGTAACATGAGCCAAAGTTCAGTTAATGTTGATTTCTCTATCTCTTGTATTTTGCATTGCATCTCAGCTTTGTATCCACCAATTTCCTTTTTTCTCTTTAGAGTTATTTACTCTTATAATATAGAAAGTGTACTATGGGACCCACATGTTCAAGTACCCAGAACAGATTGGCTAGAGGCTCTGTGTCCCAGTTCCAAATTCCCATAAGAAAGAATTTGATTGGCCAAGCTTGGGTCAGGTGATCACTTCTAGCTCTAATAAGCTTTACCACAATATGGAAGGGGAAGAGCTATGTCATGATACATAAGTTGTGATGGGAGCACAACTCACTTCATGAGAAGAGGTATGGCATAATAGATGGTATCTTTGACATCTCCAGTACAGTTATGAGACTTCAGTGGCTGTATCTTGTGGAATTAAAGGCACTGGCTCACTTCAAATAGGGTAGATGCAGTCTCTATAACCATATCTAACCAAGGGTCAAAGAGGAAGTTCCCATATTTTCAGTACCAATGTTCAATGCCCAGTATTTTGGGTGGGGTGTGGGTGGCAGTTGGAGGAAGCTATAAATCTCTCTCTGTCATATGCAAAACCATCAGGCCCGAGGGCCAATGGCTCCAACAAGAAACAAAGGTGTAACTCATAAGTAGGAGGCTTCAGACCAGCACTGGCAATGGCTGCACTTGCACATAAGAGGAAACATACCATAAAAGATCATTATTCTCATCTGAGGGCAAATTATTGACTTATTGGGGAAGAGGTATTCAGTAGATGGCAGATCCCCAAATCAAAAGGTCTTTAATCCAAGCAGCTGTGAATGATGCTGGGGATAGCTTATTGTAAGGCCACTATTAACTTTAAACGAGTATGATTTCTCCGTTTCATAATATCAAATTTCTTGCTTGGTTAAAAAGCTAAGTGAAACAAATCTTTTCATAAAACTTTCCTTTAGTGTATTGTGGCTGACAAACTAGCAAGTAGGCAGTTTGTGAAAGATGATGGGGTTTCCGGCGGAGATATTTTCTGAGATTCCAAGTGTGATCTTGGACCAACAGAAATATGATGAACTTGAAAAGTAACTGGAATCCTTAGTTCTCCATGTATTTCTAATGCTAGAGTTTTGTTGCCATTTGTACAACTGGACAACTTTTTATTTGCCTTAAGAAGGGGATACCATGAAGGGAAAAAAAGTGTAACTCTCACCAGTGTTATAAACTCTGGCAACTCAGGAAACTCACCTGATGTTGTGAAATCCTAGCTTCTTTTTCCCAGCCAGTCAGGAACAGAATTAATTTGCCTCTGATAATCTTGTGGCCATAATCAGCACAGCAGGCATAGGATAAAACTGAAGTGGGCAGCAGACTATTTCCCTCCTCAGAGCTCCATCTTCACATGATGGGACTCAGCTCTGTATCTGGCCTTTCAGCCATTGATCCCGCCTGAAATCCGAACTCATGGCTTCTGCTCATAACCACTCTTAGCAGGGTATATGCTCAATGGCTTGTTGATTAAAAATAGAGGGGAGTAAATGTCTTTCTAAGTTTATGGTAATGATTGCCTTCTACTGGGTAGGACTCACTTCTGACCTAGACCTAGGTCAGAAGTATTTGCCCAATAGTATCTTGCTGTTTTCCAGGCATGATACCTGAGGCTACAGTCTGGTTTAGATTTTTTTATGAAATCCAATCAATATAATATATTTGGAGGTTGGCAGGGGCTACAAAAGTTAATGGAAGGATTTTAAGCTTCAGACAGTCATAAATGCCAGATAAACCCAAGCTTCTACTTGACTGTGCTATGATTGGGAGTTGGTACCTGCTGAGTGTTTCCTTGGAAAACAGCCCATCTAAAGCAGATCAACCATGTGGACCTGAGGCACAGTAATTGGAGAAGTCCTGGACTCTCTCCCAGGAATGCCTTTAGTGTTATCTTTTGCCATTTTAGTTATTGTTTTTCTGAACTATCATATATATATCATATATATTTTTATAAATAAATAAAATTATATAAAAGTAGACCTTTTCCTTCCACCGAAGGTGCAACCTCCTAGAGGGAAAGGAGCATGATTTTTATTTCTAGGGTCGTCTACATTGCCTAGTAGAGTGTCTGAAAGGATGCAGATAACAAGATCCCTGTGAGAGATTCTCTGAGGCAGACTTTTACTTGGTTTCAAATGCTGCTGTTTTTGTCTATATTTGATATGATTATTTAATTGGCTCCAGCTCATTGTCCTGCTTTGGTCTCTAAATAGTGTGGTGTGTATGACTTTATATGGCCTTATAGACTCAATATCTAAATGACTGAGATAATTGCATTTCAGAGCTTCATTTTACAGATACATAAATTGAGACCCTGGGTGGAGTGAAATTGAAACCCAGGTTTTCTCATTTTCATGTCTGTTTGCTTTTTCCATGCTCTTGAACCCATTGCCTTGCTCTGCCTTCATTTCTTTATGATCTCTAGTTACATGTCCAGCTTTGATCTTGACTCAGTCTTGACCTGGGATGGAATCCCTGACTCTCCCTTGACTTACTCTTGTCCTTTAAACCTGGCCTTTACCTTTGTTCACCTTTTCTAGATTTCTAGCTATTTTCTTCCTCTGCTATGCCCTGAGTTTAGTCTGACACTGGGTATCTGCATATATCTATGAGCCGTTATCATCTGAAAACATACACCCCAAGGCTTTAACACAAGGAGAATCAGGAGGGCTGCTGAGCAAGGTTAGAAATGCCTTGCACCTGCCTGGAGTTGAGCAGGTGGAATGGTGACCAGCAAGGCTGCAAATCACCAGGCTGCACCCAGCCCTAGGGCCTCTGAGGAGAGTTATAACTTAAAAAAGCATTAGAAGCCCTGAGGCCAGCTCTCTGTTCTTAAAGTACTCCAGGGGTGCTTTTAGTATTTTAGAAGAAGGGAGAATTTTCTAGGAGGGAATAAGTTTGCCACTCACAGATGGAAGCAATTCTCTAAACCAAACCCTGGAAAACATTCCGGTGATTTATCAGCTTAATAGCGGCTTCTTTCTCTCAGCAGAATTCAGAAAGGCTGAATGAGACTTTGACTTCTAATTTAGGGAATACAGTATGTACAATGCTTAGTTTTAGTGAAATGAAAAAAAATGGAGCTATGTATTATCATTGTTGCTGTTATTATTATTATTTATTGAAAAGTATTTAAAGAATAGTTATTTACCATGAGAGCCATGTAAGGCCAACTTTTCATTGAGAAGAGACACAAGTAATTTCAATAGCCAAACCCTGGGCTGCTTTTAGCATCCAAAACAGCAACCTTCCTAAAAAGCATTCATCTCTGTCAGATTAGTTTATCAGATCAGCTGGCAAAGAGCTAATCTGGCCTGCTTCTTGCTACTCCAGGCAGCCTAGAGGCAAAACTGAGACTAGGAGAAGACGAGGTGGATTTGGTTAAAGGTGGAGTTTATTGAAGTTTCTTTGTGATGAAGGGGAGGGATTCTTCTCTAAAAGAAAAAAGTGGGGCTCTGGGCTATTGGACTAATTTGACCAGACTGGTCAATTCAATTCAAAGAAATGCTCCAATTGGTCACACAGGTTGTAAATAACCAGGAAATGTAGGCAAAATAGTTTAAAATTTGTGCTTGTTAGAGTTATCTGGAACACCTGATCTTGAAGTCTGATTCTATCAAAATAAGGAAATGTAACTCATAGAATTATAAATGGGACTCACTGAAATGAGTTCATTTGTCTGTCTGCCAGTTATTTCTCGTTTACCATTTAGGTGGGGAGAAGGGAAGAAGCATCAACTTGCAATTGTTAAAAGCATACTGGAATTTCAAAAAGCCATGACTCTTAAATTCTCTGAACTTCTCTTTCAGTAATTCCTTATCATCTTAATTTCATGGGTCAGATATTAGGATGAGCCTGAATTGCAGGTGCTACTGAGAAGGAAATGGCTAAATGAATAATATTTTTTACTGCTTAATATTTATTGAATCCATCTATTTCTAATTACAATATTGTGTTTCATCTCCTACAAGACTGCTTTTGCACATGGAGTGAGATGACTTGTAACATATACTGCCATTATTATCAGGGACTTCTTATAGTTATCATTGTTGATTTAAAATCTTAGCAAACTACAGTACATAGAAATCTGAAATAAAATGAGCATCTGGCGACGATGTACCTTTCTCCTTGATTGAAAAAGTTCCCTATGAAATCTAGTGTTATTCATAGCATATACCTTCATTTGCTGCTAAACAGAGACACACAAAAATATATCACATTTTAATGGTCGGAATGTGAAATCTTATAGCATGCACTGTGTTGTGTGTGTGTGTGTGTGTGTGTGTGTGTGTGTGTGTATGTATGGGCACATAATATATTAAAACCCAGTACTCCACATATTATTTTAAGTAGATTTTTACTGGTAAATTGGGAAAGAAGAGTAAGAGGGATAGAGTGGGTGTGTGTGGTAGGCACTCAACATAGGTTTGCTGAGTTGAGTCAAATACTCTGGGTGCCTAAGACAGAGTGGCAGGGTGAAGGTCTGAGTTCCAAGGTCTGGGCTCTCCTGAGAAGTTGCAGAGAGGTTGGTTGGTTCCTTCTCAGTTCTCACGTTCCTTATCTTTCATACTAGTGTATTTCTGGCCTTCATTCTCTGAGAAAGTCTTTAATGCTGTTCTTTGTCTGCTGACAACTTAAGAAAGCCCCCTGCAAAGGAAGAGTGAATCACTAACATGGACAGAGATAAATTTTCCAAGAGGAAAAGGTGAGGAAAGAGAAGAGGAAAAGTGAATAAATAAGATACCTATTTCTCCCTAATTTAATGCACAGGCACAGAGGAAAATTTAGCTGCACAAGTTTTTTTGGTTTTGAATAAGATTTAAATAAAAGCTTTCTAAACCAATAAAGACATATATAAAATTCCTGTTGTCCTCCTTTACAGGAAACTACCTGAATCCTGACAGAAGAGACACATAACTGAAAATGAATTGCTCATTTTGGAGAAATACACTAATTGAATGTATTTGATGCTGTGTAGCCTACTCATTTATTTAAAACATGGCAAAAAGTATTTTAATACTTAGACACACACACGCACGTAGACACAGAATTTCATTATCATGTGACAGTTAGGTTGGTTTCTTTTTGTGTTGAAATGGTTGGAATCCAGGAAATCTCATCTAGTCCTTTTGTATCTTCTAGAATAAATTAAAGAAATTGTAATTGAGCTTCCTAAATGGAAAGTCAAAGTAACCCAGTGTTACTCTTAGGGATAATGTCAACAATATCTAACACACAAAACATTGCCCTGTCCATTTGTTTCTTGTGATTCTATGGTAAAAGATATTGCTGAACTAGTAGTAGTATATTTGTACATGCATTTATGGGTTTTTTTTTTTTTTGCGGTACATGGGCCTCTCACCGTTGTGGCCTCTCCCGTTGCGGAGCACAGGCTCCTGATGCACAGGCTCAGCGGCCATGGCTCACGGGCCCAGCCGCTCTGCGGCATGTGGGATCTTCCCGGAACCGGGGCACGAACCTGTGTCCCCTGCATCGGCAGGCGGACTCTCAACCACTGCGCCACCAGGGAAGCCCTGCGTTTATGTTTTATATGTTACATTACATGGCAAAAGGTTGGTAAGCAGTTGGCTTTAAGGTAAGGAGATTATCTAGGTGGGACTAATCAAATCACAGGAGCCCTTTAAAAGCAGAGGGTTTTCTCTAGCTCATAGCAGAAGAGAAATCAGAGAGATTTGAAGCATGGGAAAGATTTGACGCTCTGTTGTCGGACTGAAGGTGGAGGAAGCCAAGGAGCAGAGACCCCCTAGTGGACGACCTGAATGAATTTGAAAGCAGATTTTTCCCCAGAGCCTCCAAGATAAGAAAAAGCCCAATCCTGGTGAATTCCTTGAATTTTCTCAGCAGAGAATCTAGTTAAGCCTGCCTGAACATCTGACCTACAGAGCTGTTGCCTTCTGTCTGAGGTTGGGGCCTGGCCGTGGGCAAGGGGTGGACTGGGTTCAGACACCTGGTCCCACCACATCTTGCATGGGGTAAGGCAGTAGCCATCCATGTCCTCCTGGGCTAGGAGCATCACAGTACACACAGATGAGTGAGCAGAATCCTCTTGCCCACTTCTGAGTCAGGTCCTGAGAAGCATGGAGGTTGCAATCCTTTGAGGGTCTCCTATCTGCCATTGGTTTGGGCCATGGGATACAGGAAGAAGATATTGACTGTATTTATATATTATTTGCTAAACAGGATTCCTTCTATTTAACTTCTTTTACAACTGAAATTTAAACCAATGCTATTGTCTAGTATCAATCACCAGGAGAAAAATGTCAACAGTAATAGACCCATAACATCACTATAATTTGATATATAATTGGCCTATAATTTGGCCTATAATTCATTTTTGGCACTTTGACATCACGACCATTGAGTTTAGGTGCTCAGCCATTCTGATGTAGATTGCACTGTGTTGTGTTGTGTTCAAGTGGGTTTCAACTCAGTAAGTCCTGGATTGACTCTAACCTCAGAGTCTTCCTTGTGATCAGTTATGTGGTCATGGAAGCAAAGGGGTTGGGTGGGAGTGGTGGAGGGAACTTTAATTTGGGTTGTGAAACAAGGAATCATATGCAGAACCAAGGAGTAGGTAGAACCCGAAAATACGAAGTTAGTAGTACGAAGAGCTGGAAAAACAACTTATATCAGGGGTCAGACATTTGTGTGTTGCTTCCGTTTCTGTCATTAGCATGCTGTGTTGGCTTTTTCAGAGCAAGTTTCTCAGAGTCTCAGTTTCTCTAGTTGCAAAATATCTCTTCTAAATAGGTCAATGGTTGTGAGAACTGGACAAAATCAACCCCTCTTGAGCTGTATCCACATGCCCTCGCACTTCAAAAGAAAACACTCTACACAGATATGGAAGTTGGAGTTTTTAAATTTAATGGACACGTAGGCATGGAAGACCTAATTCTTTAATACTTAGAGAACAGCCATTCTGAGGATGCCCTCTTTGGGAGTGATTTAAGTATTTGATGATTATATAATAATTGATTGTGCTCTCACACTTCAGAGCAGATTAAGTTTCTTTTTTTCATTGTTCTCAGTTTAATTGAGGTATAATTGGTATACAACATTATATTAGTTTTAGGTACACAACATTATGATTCAATATTAGTATATATTGTGAAATGATCGCCACAACAAATCTAGTTAACATCAGTCACTATACATAGTTACAAATTTTTTTCTTGCGTTGAGACCTTTTTTTTTTCAGGAATATATCCAAGTACATATATAGAAAAAATTTTTAACATCTTTATTGGAATATGATTGCTTTACAATGGTGTGTTAGTTTCTGCTGTATAACAAGTGAATCAGCTATATGTATACGTATATCCCCAAATCCCCTCCCTCTTGCATCTCCCTCCCACCCTCCCTAATCCACCCCTCTAGGTGCTCACAGAGCACTGAGCTGATCTCCCTGTGCTATGCGGCTGCTTCCCACTATCTATTTTACATTTGGTAGTGTATATATGTCCATGTCACTTTCTCACTTCATCCCAGCTTACACTTCCCCCTCCCCATGTCCTCAAGTCCATTCTGTACGTCTGCGTCTTTATTCCTGTCCTGCCCCTAGGTTCTTCAAAACCTTTTTTTTTCTATTTTTAGATTCCTTATATATGTGTTACCATACGGTATTTGTTTTTGTCTTTCTGACTTATTTCACTCTGTATGACAGCCTCTAGGTCCATCCACCTCCCTACAAATAACTCAATTTCGTTTCTTTTTATGGCTGAATAATATTCCATTGTATATATGTGCCACATCTTCTTTATCCATTCATTTGTCGATGGACACTTAGGTTGCTTCCATGTCCTAGTTACTGTAAATAGTGCTGCAATGAACATTGTGGTACAAGACTCTTTTTGAATTATGGTTTTCTCTGGGTATATGACCAGTAGTGGGATTGCTGGGTTGTATGGTAGTTCTATTTTTAGTTTTTTAAAGGAACCTCCATACTGTTCTTAATAGGAGCTGTATCAATTTACATTTCCACCAGCAGTACAAGAGGGTTCGTTTTCTCCACACCCTCTCCAGCATTTAATGTTGTAGATTTTTTGATGATGGCCATTCTAAGCAGTGTGAGGTGATACCTCATTGTAGTTTTGATTTACATTTCTCTAATGATTAGTGATGTTGAGCATCCTTTCATGTGTTTGTTGGCAATCTGTATATCTTCTTTGGAGAAATGTCTGTTTTGGCCTTCTGCCCATTTTTGGATTGGGTTGTTTGTTTTTTGATGTTGAGCTGCATGAGCTGTTTGTATATTTTGGAGATTAATCCTTTGTCAGTTGCTTTGTTTGCAAATATTTTCTCCCATTCTGAGGGTTGTCTTTTGGTCTTGCTTATGGTTTCCTTTGCTGTGCAAAAGCTTTTAAGTTTCATTAGATCCCATTTGTTTATTTTTGTTTTTACTTCCATTTCTCTAGGAGGTGGGTCAAAAAGGATCTTTCTGTGATTTATGTCAGAGTGTTCTGCCTCTGTTTTCCTCTAAGAGTTTTATAGTGTCTGGCCTTACATTTAGGTCTTTTATCCATTTTGAGTTTATTTTTCCGTATGGTGTTAGGAAGTGTTCTAATTTCATTCTTTTACATATAGCTGTCCAGTTTTCCCAGCACCACTTATTGAAGAGGATGCCTTTTCTCCATTGTATATTCTTGCCTCCTTTGTCAAGCATAAGGTGACCATATTTGCATGGGTTTATCTCTGGGTTTTCTCTCCTGCTCCATTGATCTATATATCTGTTTTTGTGCCAGTACCATACTGTCTTGATTACTGTAGCTTTGTGGTATAGTCTGAAGTCAGGGAGCCTGATTCCTACAGCTCTGTTTTTCTTTCTCAAGATTGCTTTGGCTATTTGGGGTCTTTTGTGTTTCCAAACAAATTGTGAAATTTTTTGTTCTAGTTCTGTGAAAAATGCCATTGGTAGTTTGATAGGGACTGCATTGAATCTGTAGATTGCTTTGGGTAGTAGAGTCATTTTTACAATGTTGATTCTTGTAATCCAAGAACATGGTATATCTCTCCATCTGTTTGTGTCATCTTTAATTTCTTTCATCAGTGTCTTATATTTTTCTGCATACAGGTCTTTGGTCTCCTTAGGTAGGTTTATTCCTAGGTATTTTACTCTTCATGTTGCAATAGTAAATGGGAGTGTTTCGTTAATAATCTCTCTGTCAGATTTTTCATCATTAGTGTATAGGAATGCAAGAGATTTCTGTGCATTAATTTTGTATCCTGCTACTTTACCAAATTCATTGATTAATTCTAGTAGTTTTCTGATAGCATCTTTAGGATTCTCTATGTATAGTATCATGTCATCTGCAAACAGAGACAGTTTTACTTCTTCTTTTCTGATTTGGATTCCTTTTATTTCTTTTTCTTCTCTGAATACTGTGGCTAAATCTTCCAAAACTATGTTGAATAATAGTGGTGAGAGTGGGCAACTTTGTCTTGTTCCTGATCTTAGTGGAAATGGTTCCAGTTTTTCACCATTGAGACCGATGTTGGCTGTGGGTTTGTCATATATGGCCTTTATTATGTTGAGGTAAGTTCCCTCTATGCCTACTTTCTGCAGGGTTTTTATCATAAATCGGTGTTGAATGTTGTCGAAAGCTTTTTCTGTATCTATTGAAATGATCATATGGTTTTCTCCTTCACTTTGTTAATATGGTTTATCACATTGATTGATTTTCGTATATTGAGGAATCCTTGCATTCCTGGGACAAACTCACTTTATCATGCTGTATGATCCTTTTAATGTGCTGTTGGATTCTGTTTTCTAGTATTTTGTTGAGGATTTTTGCATCTATGTTCATCAGTGATATTGGCCTGTAGTTTTCTTTTTTTGTGACATGTTTGTCTGGTTTTGGTATCAGGGTAATGATGGCCTTTTAGAATGAGTTTGAGAGTGTTCCTTCCTCTGCTATATTTTGGAAGAGTTTGAGAAGTATAGGGGTTGGTTCTTCTCTCAATGTTTGATAGAATTTGCCTGTGAAGCCATCTGGTCCTGGGCTTTTGTTTGTTGGAAGATTTTTAATCACAGTTTCAATTTCAGTGCTTGTGATTGGTCTCTTTATATTTTCTATTTCTTCCTGGTTCAGTCTTGGAAGGTTGTGCTTTTCTAAGAATTTGTCCATTTCTTCCAGGTTGTCCACTTTATTGGCATATAGTTACTTGTAGCAATCTCTCATGATCCTTTGTATTTCTGCAGTGTCAGTTGTTACTTCTCCTTTTTCATTTCTAATTCTATTGATTTGAGTCTTCTCCCTTTTTTTCTTGATGAGTCTGACTAATGGTTTATCAATTTTGTTTATCTCCTCAAAGAACCAGCCTTTAGTTTTTCTGATGTTTGCTATCATTTCCTTCATTTCTTTCTTTTTTTTTTCTGATCTGATCTTTATGATTTCTTCTGCTAACTTCGGGGTTTTTAAAATTTTGTTCTTCTTTCTCTAATTGCTTTAGGCATAAGGTTAGGATGTTTATTTGAGATTTTTCTTGTTTCTTGAGGTAGGATTGTATTGCTATAAACTTCCATCTTAGAGCTGCTTTTCCTGCAACCCATAGGTTTTGGGTCATCGTGTTTTCTTTGTCATTTTTCTCTAAAAATGACAATCAGGGCTTCCCTGGTGGCGCAGTGGTTGAGAGTCCGCCTGCTGATGCAGGGGACACGGGTCCGTGCCCCAGTCTGGGAAGATCCCACATGCTGCGGAGTGGCTGGGCCCGTGAGCCATGGCCACTGAGCCTGCGCGTCTGGAGCCTGTGCTCCACAACGGGATAGGCCACAACAGTGAGAGGCCCGCGTACCACAAAAAAAAAAAAAGAATCAAAAAATATCAAATTTTTTTGATTTCCTCTGATTTTTTCAGTGATCTCTTGGTTATTTAGTAACATACTGGTTAGCCTCCATGTGTTTGTATTTTTTACAGACTTTTTCCTGTAATTGATATCTAGTCTCATAGCATTGTGGTTGGAAAAGATACTTGATATGATTTCAATTTTCTTAAATTTACCAAAGCTTGATTTGTGACCGAAGATATGATCTAACCTGGAGTATGTTCCTTGCATTCTTGAGAACGAAGTATATTCTGTTGTTTTTGGATGGAATGTCCTATAAATATCAATTAAGTCTGTCATGTTTAATGTTTCATTTAAAGCTTGTGTTTCCTTATTTATTTTCATTTGGGATGATCTGACCATTGGTGAAAGTGGGGTGTTAATGTCCACCGCTATTATTGTGTTACTGTTGATTTCCCCTTTTATGGCTGTTAGTATTTGCCTTATGTATTGATGTGCTCCTATGTTGGGTGCATAAATATTTACAATTGTTATATCTTCTTCTTGGATTGATCGCTTGATCCTTATGTAGTGTCCTTCTTTGTCTCTTGTAATAGTCTTTATTTTAAAATCTATTTTGTCTGATATGAGAATTGCTACTCCAGCTTTCTTTTGATCTCCATTTGCATGGGAATATCTTTTTCCATCCCCTGACTCTCAGTCTGTATGTGTCCCTGGGTCTGAAGTGGCTCTCCTATAGATAGCATATATATGGGTCTTGTTTCTGTATTCAGCCAGTCTGTTTCTTTTGGTTGGAGCCTTTAATCCATTTACATTTAAGGTAGTTATTGATATGTATGTTCCTATTACCATTTTCTTAATTGTTTTTCGTTTGTGTTTGTAGGTCTTTTCTTTCTCTTGTGTTTCCTGCCTAGAGAAGTTCCTTTAGCATTTGTTGTAAAGGTGATTTGGTGGTGCTGAATTGTCTTAGCTTTTGATTGTCTGTAAAGGTTGTAATTTTTCCGTCAAATCTGAATGAGATCCTTGCTGGGTAGAGTAATCTTGGTTGTAGGTTTTTCCCTTTCATCACTTTAAATATGTCCTGCCACACCCTTCTGGGTTGTAGAGTTTCTGCTGAAGGATTAGCTGTTAACCTTATGGGGATTCCCTTGTATTTGTGACTTTTCCCTTGCTGCTTTTAATATTTTTTCTTTGTATTTAATTTTTGATAGTTTGATTAATATGTGTCTTGACGTGTTTCTCCTTGGATTTATCCTGTATGCGACTCTCTGTGCTTCCTGGACTTGATTTACTATTTCCTTTCCCATAATAGTGAAGTTTTCAACTATAATCTCTTCAAATATTTTCTCAGTCCCTTTCTTTTTGTTTTCTTCTTCTGGGACCCCTATAATTCGAATGTTGTTTGGTTAATATTGTCCCAGAAATCTCTGAGACTATCCCCAATTCTTTTCATTCTTTTTTCTTTATTCTGCTCTGCAGTAGTTATTTCCACTATTTTATCTTCCAGGTCACTTCCTTTCTTCTGCCTCAGTTATTCTGCTATTGATTCCTTCTAGAGAATTTTAAATTTCATTTATTGTGTTGTTCATCATTGTTTGTTTGCTCTTTAGTTCTCCTAGGTCCTTGTTAAATGTTTCTTGTATTTTCTGCATTCTGTTTCCAAGATTTTGGATCACCTTTAGTATCATTACTCTGAATTCTTTTTCAGGTGCGCTGCCTATTTCCTCGTCATTTGTTTGGTCTGGTGGGTTTTTACCTTGCTCCTTCATCTGCTGTGTATTTCTCTGTCTTGTCATTTTGCTTATCTTACTGTGTTTAGGGTCTCCTTTTCGCAGGCTGCAGGTTCATAGTTCCCGTTGTTTTTGGTGTCTGCCCCCAGTTGGTAAGTTTGGTTCAGTGAGTTGTGTAGGCTTCTGGTGGTGGGGACTGGTGCCTGTGTTATGACAGATGAGGCTGGATCTTGTCTTTCTGGTGGGCAGGACCACATCTGGTGGTGTTTTTTTTTTTTTTTTTTCTTTTTGCGGTATGCGGGCCTCTCACTGTTGTGGCCTCTCCCGTTGCGGAGCACAGGCTCCGGATGCGCAGGCCCAGCGGCCATGGCTCACGGGCCCAGCCGCTCCGCGGCACATGGGATCCTCCCAGACCGGGGCACGAACCCGTATCCCCTGCATCGGCAGGCGGACTCTCAACCACTGCGCCACCAGGGAGGCCCTGGTGGTGTGTTTTGAAGTGCCTGTGAACTTATTATGATTTTAGGCAGCCTCTCTGCTAATGGTTGGGGTTGTGTTTCTGTCTGCTAGTTGTTTGGTATGTGGTGTGCAGCACTGGAGCTTGCTGGCCATTGAGTTGAACTGGGTCGTAGCATTGAGATGGAGATCTCTGGGAGAGGTCTCGCTGATTGATATTACGTGGGGCTGGGAGGTCTCTGGTTTACCAATGTCCTGAACTCGGGTCTCCCACCTCAGAGGCTCAGGCCTGACACCTGGCGATCTAAGACCCTTTTGGGAAGTCTGAGGTCTTTTGCCAGCGTTCAGTAGGTGTTCTGTAGGAGTTGTTCCATATGTAGATGTATTTTTGATGTATTTGTGGGGAGGAAGGTGATCTCCACATCTTACTCCTCTGACATCTTGAAGGTCCTCTCTGAGATTAAGTATTTTGAACTAGAAAAGTGGAACCTTTGTATGTTTGTGCTTACTAGGATTACAGACTGGGGTAAACAGGTACCTGGAGCATTGGATTTTCTTAAAAAATAATCTTTCAACAGAGGCGGTTGTGGCTAGATGATCTGACTCTGTCAACCTGCCTTTAGATGATCATAGTTTGATAATTTTCTGTACACCTGGACTGTTGTTTATTAATATTGTACAATCTGGGATTATAATGTAGTAGTCTTGATAATATCATTACCTGATATAAATGTTTCCTATCTTATTTATGATAAACTGGCAAGTTTCTGCATCTGTCCAATTAGTGAGTTTAGAAGTAGAATTTTTTTGGATAACACCATGAGGTTACCTGGGTTATAAAATTTCAGAGGTGAGCCATTTTAACAGGGCAGTAACCCCTTGAGCCATCATATAATTGTCATTACAAGGAATATATCTACATCTATGAGGGGAGGACATAGGTCCCTAAATTTATATAAAAGCTTTCTTTTCCTTTGTCTTCTCATTTAATATCACATTTTCGCCTTGATTCCTTCAGACCTGAATTTTGAACTCTGGCCCACAAAGAGGGTATGATGTCTTCAAAAAATCATTGTACTAGGCTGTTTCAGATTGTGCCCTGCCTTAGAATTTGTTTGGTGGGAGGTTGTTTCTTTAAACTCTTTGTTGTCCTATTTGAAATTAATATACTGCAACACTTGTTAATATGGCTGGACCTTCCATGGTTTTAATTTGAATCACTGAGGTATTTAAAAGATAGTAGAGAGTAGCTTTCATCCCTTTGGTCGTGTGCTAAGATTAAATACTTACTTTCTCGAGCCTTAGCAGCCAGTCTAAGTGAGGACACTGCAGAGGAGATGATGAAAAGACCAGAGAAGCTGCAAACATCTATGACACCCCTGAAGGTGAAATTCAGCAAGCTCCTGCTGCTACAGTTTCTAAAAGTAAATACAGGATTTGGCATTGCTGAGACTTATCTCTACTCAAAGAACTCAAGAGATTTGAGGGGAAGGGGAAGGCAGGGAGTTGGAACAGATGCCAAGGCAGCTGGAGACAGACCCTGAAATAAGTAATGGTACACTATTTAGTTACTGAACGTGAGGGTGCTTCTATGCACCATGTTTTTAAAGGAGTAATTGATTTTTATTGCTACTAAGCCTGAAATAAACAAGTGATTTGATTATTTTGTCTAGATTCATTGGTAATGAATCAATTAGCAACCATTAAATTCAGCCAATCACCTAGTTACTAACTGGTTTATAAATCCACCACTCCAGTAAAAGGGGTATGTCTACACACGGCCTTGGAAACTCAATGTCCCAGAAAAAGGGGTTTTGAAACACATATTTGTCTTTTAGCTGCACATGCTTATGACTCATATGTCTGGTATCTTTTATATCTTGTTCACTATTTGAAAAATGGATTGAATAACTAAGGCTCCTTTTAACACAGAGAACCATTCCTGGGAAGAGAGAGTTATAGATGTCTAGCTATAAGGAAGTACCATGTTCCTATAGTTCTTGAGCTTGAAATGGTGTAAGCAGGTTTAAAGCTAGTATTTACCCTCTTCCTTTCAAAAGAACAATGTACCAAGTCTCATTCTTTAGTTCTGTACATTTGAAGAATGATCCATGTAACAGCTTATGTCTTCTACCAAATGCTGTGCCACACAGTATCTAGAGACCACTACGAGAGATGTAAGTACAAGTTGGGAATTGGTTTGAAAATTCCCTTGCTCAAAAATGAGACATGAGGCCTAGAGCATGAGCTTAATAGCTTACATGTCCTTTCTACAACCTCTAAGGCTATGGTTATGGAGTAGCCTGCACAGAAGAGTCTATCTTCTTCCTTTGCTAAGTTTAGCAAATGCTGAAACATTTAGTAGAAAAAACAAAAGCATAGGTGCTTTTGGTTTTATCAGGAAACATATTTTGACAGTGAAATATTAAAAGCTTCTAATTAAATTCAAATCAACTTCCAAGAATGCTTACAGTATTAGGATAGGTTAGGCTGTACTTCAGGAACAAATAAATCCTGGTATCTCAGTGGCTTAACATATAAACATTTATTACTTGCTCAAATCTTCTGCAGGCTCAGCAGTTCCTTCACACACCTTCCTACCTTCCTTCCAAGTGGTGACTCAGGACTCCTGATCGTGCGCATCTTGTTGCAGCTCTACCATTCAACATGGGGCTTCCTGGTTGCTGCAGCCATGGAAGAGAATTTAGAGGGTAGTTCATGGACTTTTCACTGCTTCCGCTCTAAAATGACAGGTGTCATGTCCTAGCATAGTTTACTGGCCAGAACAGGTCACTTGGCCCCACCTAACCGCAAAGTCCCTGCAAAACAAGATCTGTCTTAGGTCTTAGATACAGAGCAAAACCAGATGTTAGTGAGCACTGTTAATGTCAACCCCACCTACAGTGTGCCGCCCACTTTGCTAAGTGGTGAGGATAACAAAGATGAATGCAATGGAGTTTTCCAGTTTAAGAAACTCATAATCCATTGGTTTAAAAATATGCTTATGAGATTTTAGTGCAGTATCCATATTAACAAAATAAGACATTAATTGACTATATGGAATGGTTTCAATTATTTAAAAATATAATCAGAATCATTCATTCAAAGACATGAATATCACAGCATACATAAATAGTGGCCTTTAAAATCTAAAGCTCAACATGAAATTAAACATTTATTAAGACTTTCACTTCATTATATATTGGCTACCAGTAAAACTTTGGCTTCATGCAGTTTACTGGAATTGGGAAAGTGAAATGAAACCAAACACAAATGAAAATCCTTCTTTGTTAGTATTGAACTGCTTCTGATTCTAAGGAGGAGGCAACTCAATATGTACAAGAATGTGCAGGATTTGAGAGACCAAGCTGAAACTTATTCCTAGTAAGTGGCTAGGCAGATAGAGATCCCCAAGAAGAAATGAGGGATCCTTAGAAGTAGAGGACTTTCACCAACTGACAGAGGCCAATTTCATCTCATTTTGCCAGTTGGATAAGTTATAAAAAGGGAGGACCTTTGTCAACTCTTTCCCCCTTTCGAATGATGTGTTAATCAGAATTATAAGTCCCTCAGGGACTGTTTTCTTTCTTACCCTTTTTAGAGTTGTTTTTTTCCTGAAGGTAAGGGTAAAACTTGCTCATCAAAGAAAATTTAGAAAGTACAGGAAAGGCTTAAAAAACGGAAATAATTATTCTTAATGCCCTTGTTCAGGGATAACCTCCATTAACATTTTAGACTTTATATATTTATTTTATTTTATGTCATTGAAACCGTACCTTATAGGCAGTTTGATGTCTTGCTTTGTTAATAGAGATACTGCCTCCTACTTACATTTCATAAACATATTTTTAAAATGTGGGATATCACTGTGTATTCAGCATTGAGAACCACTGCTCTAGCACAACCATTTCCCCCTTTTTGATCTATTTTCTGTTTTCCCAGGCCCAGCATTTTATCCGTAGCCATGTCTAATTCCATTCTCACCTGTCAGAGAATACTAAAACCCTACACAACCACAGCTGACATTTTATTAACATTACTCAGGGGACCAGCTTAGAAAACCTATACATTCTTCCACATTAAGAAATCGATTAGCTGTATTGTACCTCAGCCAGTATAGACTCAGTTCTGGCTGCACATTAGAATTACTTGGGGAGCTTTTAAAAAATCAGAAACAAAACAAACACCTCTGCTCATCACCAACCCCTGGAGATTCTGGTTCAACTATTATGGGATGGGTCCCCAGTCAGTGGTATTGTTTTTATTTTATTTATTTAATTTTTGACTGTGTTGGGTCTTCGTTGCTGCACGCGGGCTTTCTCTAGTTGTGGCGAGCGGGGGCTACTCTTCGTTGCAGTGCATGGGCTTCTCATTGTGGTGGCTTCTCTCATTGTGGAGCACGGGCTCTAGGCGCGCGGGCTTCAGTAGTTGTGGCTCACGGGCTCTAGAGCGCAGGCTCAGTGGTTGTGGCACACAGGCTCAGTAGTTGTGGCTCGCAGGCTCTAGGGCACAGGCTCAGTAGTTGTGGCACATGGGCTTAGTTGCTCCGTGGCATGTGGGATCTTCCTGGACCAGGGCTCGAGCCCGTGTCCCCTGCATTGGCAGGCGGATTCTTAACCACTGTGCCACCAGGGAAACCCCAGTGGTATTGTTTTTAAAGCTCTCTGGTAATATGTAGCCAGTTTTGAGAACCACAGAACTTTCATAGGGCGAGAAGATCAGCAGCCATGAGAACACATAACCCTAAGGCACAAAAGATCAATAGCTAGATCTTCCCCAGTCCTGAGGATTCTTTGAACAATGAGAAGTATTTCTCTGCACATAGTAGAGTGGGAAATTGGATATAAGTATCAATAATGAGAGTGATAATGAATAGTTTGCCTGGCTTTGCCAAAGGATGTGCATGTGGGAGTGATGGGAAATGAGATTTGTGAGGAAGAGAAGTAGACACGCGGGGTCAGGCAGTATAGTCTCAACTACAAGGCCAAGGGCTCTTAGAAATGCGATTTACTAGACAGTTGGGAGCTCTTGTAAGTCCCTGAGCAGTATAATTCTCAGACATCTAGTGCTTCTTAAATTGTTTTCTGCTTCTAAATCACCTTATCTAATCACACATTGTATGTCTGTATAAGTGTGCCATTCCACTGTTGCTTATGTGTATGTAGTATATTTTGGTGTATTGAACCACCATGCCTGTTGGGGTATAACCATTAAGCAACTATATATTTATTCCTCTGTCCCTTTAAAAATATTTGTTGGAGCTAGTTCTTTCCTTGCTTCTGGATGAAAATCTAAGTGGTCCGTGACTACTCTAGTAAGTTCTACATAATGGGCACTATCAAAAGCTGGCTCTGTCCTCTGGATCTGGCATGTGTTTAATCCTTCCTTTCGTAGGATACTCAAATATTCTTTGATGGAAACCTTCTTCTACTACTGCCAAGTTACTGCAGATCCCTTGATAATAGCAAATATTTCTTTATTCTGGCTGATGACTTAGTCCTTCCACAGGCAGGCACTAGAAATCAGGTACTGCCTACAGTTTCTCTCTGCTCAAGTCTGTTACCCAATCAGACAGGACATAATAACATTCAGGCTCTCTCTCTCCTGCGTGGCACACATCTGGTCCATGGGAAATGCTTATGCGTGTTTTGTGCCAACAAACTCTGGGAGTTCGGGCTGAACCCACTCACCCACCATTCCTTTGACTTGTCAATAGTGGCTAGTCTGCTTGCCTTTGGACTGTTACATTTGTAAGAAAGAGTCAGACATCAGGGCCCAAGGCCTTGTAACTGTGGGGAATAAATGCTCCTAAGTGTTCTGTTGAAGCCCCTCTCATCAGTGTGAGGTGAGAGGGCCAGCCTTTCCTTACTCTGACTTGGGATGGAGGGTGGGATTCACTCCACATTGATGCTTCTTTCCAAAAATGCCTCCTCAGAACTGCTGAAGAAAAATGTATTAATCACAATTAACTAAATAAGTCACTGATGCTACTTAGCCTGAACGGTTCTACTTAAAGTTACCCAGGTGAGAAGTGGCTAGATTGGAAACCACACTTGCCTTTATGATGACCAGTTTGGGACTCATATTTAAAACTACTGATTGTTTTCTCTGTCCTTGGCATATTAATGCATCTTCATACTTATGGCTCGTTACTCCTTTTGGCAGTCTTATGGGCCTCTTATTTCACTTCTGTTTCAACTGCTCTGGTAAATGACTGCCTACCTGTCCCCCCAGAGGACCCCAAAGCAAATTTCAGGCATGCCCCATAGCCTATATTTAAAATCATGTTGCTCAAAACATACTCTCCAAATTTCATAAAAATCTGTCAAGCTGATTTTACTTGATGTAGTAACAGAGATATGTTAAAACATATACGAACGTATTTTTATTTTTATAGCTATACATACATGCAGTTAAAAATAAATAAATATTAGGTAGTAAATTCAACTGGCTAATGAAAAGAGTATTTTGATTATGTTTCTGGAATAGATGGGAATTTGAATGGTATTGTTTCTCAACCCTGCTGGAGGCTGGGGAATAGTAAATTTTCTCAAATACCATTTAAGTCTCTGTGCTTCTTGCTGTTTGTGTTGCCAGGATATCATAGGTCTTGATGGATTTGTTATGTGCAGTCATGCTTGGCTGATTGTTCCACCTCTTTGATCGCCCCACTAGGCTGTCCTTTGGAAATCTGCTGTTAGCCTGGGCCTGCTGTGTTGCCATGTGCCCTGCAGCTTTCATCTGATAAACAGTTCTTTCTGTTTGTTTGCTCTGCTAGGTGCTTACTATATAAATTCGAGTTAGAATAAAAGGTTTAGTTTTGACCTTCCCAAATTGCTAAATATAATTGCATCTTTTTATACATCTTTACTATACTAAAGGCACTGCTGAACAGACATAATCCTTTCAGAAGGGAAATGAGTTATTTGACTTCTTTGGAAGTTGTAGATTCATTTTCATTTTTGCTCTAGTAGCCATTGTTTATTTGAAAATTTTCTTGCAGTTTATTAAAGTGAGCTCTCTCTGCATTTTGCTGGAGAACTTAGCTCTTCCTGACACAAATGACTGGGGGTTTTATTATTTATTTATTTTGCTATTATTTTAAAATATTTAGTGAATCACCAGCAGATTTTAAAGCTCACTAAGAGGTTTCAGAGTTTCTTCTGCTGAAGCAGTGGGTTATAAACAAGATGTAATTTTTAAAATTGAGATTCCAGTACAGGTAGAGTTGAGGGTTGTATTAAATTTAGTAGGAGAAAAAACAGAGGGGGTTTAACTTCAACATTTACCTTTTGCAGACATCTTTATTACTCTCCCATCATTTGGCCTCTCTCTGGGAGAACCTCCTGCTCTTGGTGGCAAGTACTCATTCTGTATGAAGAGGTTATCTTCAGGGAATGGGGGCATCCCCTCTCCTTATTAAAGTCCTGGGATCTGAACATTTTTCATCAACAAATGGCTTAAAGTTTGTGTACTTGATACAGAGAGGTGTTACTTAACTCTCATTGTACTTCTCAAATTTCTAAAACTAAGTGTTCTTAAAGGAAAAGAGGTGTAAACCCTAGGGTTGTAGGTTTAGTATATCACAAGCAAGATATTTCTTTAATATTTTTATCTTCAAAAGTCCTATAACATTGACATTCAAATATGTATATTTGTATACATATATATAATATTTATCTATGTTTAATGTAAACAATTTATATGTAAAATTATTTTCCCCTAGGCAACCTTTGAATAAAATTAATAATTATTCCTGTTCTGGGTAGAAATTCAGTGTGGTCTGGTTCCTTTATTCCTCCCATTTTACTCTTTCCTAGGCGATTAGAGTCGTTATGGCTTTTCTTTCAGAGGATATGTTGTGTGATGATATGTTGTGTCGTCTTTCTTCCACTCTAGTAAGTATCAAGCTGTACTTGATGGAGCTCCAATTATGGCTTTATATTTTCCCCATGTTAGCTCTCTTTAGGGGAGGGCTAACTTTGCTGCATATACAATGCTGTCTCTGACAAAGATGGAATTCAGTGCCCTCATGGTCAGCATTTATTTATTTTTTAATACAACCTTCCTCCTCTTTGTTCTTCCCTCTCTCCCAGCACACTTTGAGCCTGGCTCAAATGCTTTCCATTTGCTACAAATCCCTTTCAACAATTTTATCTTCTTTACCACTTACTTCCTCTAGAAATACATTGTTCATTTCTTAAAGATATGTACACATCTTTTAGGTATGGTATTTAAAGCACAATAAACATAAGCCTAGGTGCTTTCTGAGTGAATTAACTACTAAAGCTTATATATAGAGATATGCATGTGCGAGTGTGTGCAAATAGTGAATAGCAGTCAGAATATTATTGTCACCAACCACACTGATAATTGAAGATTCCACAGATGGTGTGTCAATTCTCTTGTCCCTTTGCCAAGCATTCTTCTTGGTCCCTCCCCAATCCCCTCTTTTTTTCGTTCATCATTCTAGCTTCTAGGATCTCTTGGAAGAAGCAAAGATGTTGTCAATACAACATCCAATACATGCCAAAAGGAACATCTTCTCTTCCTGCTGTTTTGCTTCCTTCCTTTTTATTTATTCTTCCTATTTCTAGACTGTGCATACCCTGTTAATAATCAGCAGTAACCCATTAATACTCATGAGGTAGGTATGCAGGAGAAAATTTAATTGGCATCATTCTACACTTGCAAACTGAGAACAGGGATGGGTTTAAATCACTCTAGATGAGGAACCAAAATCTAAACTTATTGCCATTGACTCAGGGCTATTCCTTTCTCTCTCCTTTGTAATAGCACTTCAAAGTATACCACAGCACAGATTTCCAGACATAAATAGAATACTTAAATTAGAGCTGTGACCTGTCTTTAATAATAAACCAATAATGAAATACTGAAGAGAAAATCACCTAATTACTGAACATATATGAAATTTCCACTATACTGCTTGGATCTGAAGGGACAAATTACTTTAGATTTGAATCCTATCCATTTAGCTGGAATTATGTCCAAGCTGTAGATTATCCCAAAGCAATGGATACATAAGTAACTGTATATCTCAGAATACTGGTTAATTTTTGTAACTTCCAATTAAAAGGTTTCTAGTCTTAGATTTCATAGGATTTGGTTGGAATTGATACAATAATCGAAGCTTCTCTTTGTTATTCTATAGTTTCCTTGCATTCATACATTCAGCCAACACATACTTAGGGCCTAATATATGTCATATACTGTTCTAGGTGCTGTAAAAATTACTTACTGAGTGAATGTGTTTGCAGTTTTGCAATTCAGCCATATTTGGAAAATGGATCTAGAAGAAGTGAAGGTAAAGTAAGGTTAGGATGAAGTCATGGATACAATATCTCTCTATTGCAAATTACAATCATTCCTTTTCATTGTTGTTTAAATGAATCATAGAATTTTTGGGATGCATGGAACCTACTCTAATCCCCTACCATGTAGAGTAGAGAAAACTGAGTATGGGCAGATTAAATGGTATGCTCAGGATCACAGAGCAAATTATTGGCACCTGGATCCAGCCCAAGATTGCTGAGTGTTAGGATAGTTAGGGACATGTGCATTTTAGCAAGACCAGGGAAAACCGTTAGGCTTCGTGAAGTCATTGATGACCCTGAATCCAAAGGTATGCCTTCTTCCTTTTTAGGAAAAGAAAAAAAATCTTACATCGTTGTCAGGGTCCTAGCTTTCAAATTTGGTTAGTAGATTCATTGGTGCTGATTGGCCTGTTAAATATAAACAAATAAATAATTACTTTTTTCATTAAAAAGTTAAGGAGATGGTATGTTGGAAGATTTTTCCATCTAAGACAAAATTGACTTCTCCTTGTGTGGCCCTTCGGTTCCTCTTGTCACTACTGAACAGAGGTAGCATGAACATCACAGAGACTGAAAGCTGTATGGAACATTAGGTACCATAATTTAACCTTTTCATTTTACAATTGAGATAACAAAGCCTAAATAAAGAAAGTGACTTGCCAGTGATGTACAGATAGCTAGAGGCAGAGCAAGGTGTCTTGATTCTTAATTCTAAATTCTTCTGCCTCCTTATTTCATGTTCTGGCATTATTTGGTAGAATATCGGAATCTTGTTTCATAGGCAATAAAGTGTTTATCCTTCCTTTGAAAACAAACTTTCTGCTAGCACTAGAAGATGATTCTGTGTCTGTTTGTATCCACTCCTGGGTTTCTGGGGTATTTTCTTCCACTGAGGCATAATATGCCTATGGTTTCACAGAGAGTGACCAAATTTCAGTAAAAGTTGCTCTGGATGGGCCTTGGCTTTATTCCTTTAAGTTCTTAGAAAGGTGGTGATTGGGCTGGGAATTTTCTATAATAGAGAAGTTCCTATGCTACTGACAGTTTCCTTTTCTTTCCAGATTTGGTTCATTCTCTTAGGCATCTTATTTTAGAATTATATGAGGGATGTATGTGTATATATCTGGAAAGTTTTACAGATATTTAAACAAAAGAAGCATGAAAATTCTCTCTTGATAACAAACCCCTCAAATAATCACCCCTTAAAAATAAGTTATGGCTGAGTAATAGCTGTGGCTTTCATTGTCTACAATGGACATCCATTAGGAATCTGGGGCACAAGGTTGATGGATCATTGCTAACAAGTAGGAGGACTCTGTTAGTAGTCATTCTGAAGGGTTCCAAAGTTTATTTGAAAGTTCAGTTCATGGAGAAAGAAGGTCTTTGTGAAGCCCTTTCTATAGTTGATGAAAGTTCAGCCACTGCTTGTATACTGGGGATAACACGATAGACTTGCTTCTGGTATCTACACCCTCACTCATTTGCTCTCACACCTTTACTTCTCAAGCCAAAATGGCCCATGTCCTTGTTTTGAATAAGCCAATATAAAAATTCATGGAAAAAAAGCTGCATGCCTATTCATCTATATTAGGTAACAAATCCCTGCTCTCAATCAAGGAAAAGAAGTTCAACCTCACAGAATTTTCTTATTGTTCAGACTGCTTTTATATATTCACAGAATGATAAATATTTATATAATGTTACATCATGACCTGCTCTGTCATATTACACATACTGTGTACTGACCTTCATCCTTCTTAGTAACACTTTCTTATTTGTGTTATATAGAGATCTAACTCCTACCCTTTGCCCCATTGGTCTCACCCAGAGAGAATTTGTCTAGCCCCTGCACCCCAATCTTGATGACATCTTGGTTCTCAGCATGAGGAGAATCTGAGAGTCACCAATGATCCACTTAGAAAATCTTTTTTTCTACATATTTGCTGATAAAAACAAAATTGCTCAGAGGTGCAGGAAGATTTCTGTGGTTCTGTTACTACCACTGCCTTGGAGTTGTGTAGATTTCTAGTTTCCATACTTCACTGGATCCTTATAAGATTCTATGAGTTAACAGAGACAAATTTTCAGTCATATTTTCAGGTAAAGAAATTGAGTCTCAAAAAATAAAGTGACAGCAAAAGTTACTGAGACACTTGGTGATGAAAATCAGACTGGAGAACAGATCTAATTTCTGGTACAGAACTTTTTCCTAAAGCATCCCAGGTCTCTATATTTTCTCACATAAAGATTCAAAGTTTGTTTCCATATAAGCAGCCACTGAATCCTGAGCCTATGAGCAAAGTGTGTATAAGCCCCATGTATCTGACCTGTGACTCTTTCTGCTAGTAGACTTGATAATGATTGTCACTGATGAGGTGAATGGTTGAGTAAAGCCCAGGAAATCTCTAGGCCATGTAGGTTTTTTTTTTTTTTTTTTTCGGTATGCGGGCCTCTCACTGTTGTGGCCTCTCCCGTTGCGGAGCACAGGCTCCGGACGCGCAGGCCCAGCGGCCATGGCTCACGGGCCCAGCCGCTCCGCGGCATATGGGATCCTCCCAGACCGGGGCACGAACCCGTATCCCCTGCATCGGCAGGCGGACTCTCAACCACTGCGCCACCAGGGAGGCCCATGTAGGTATTTTTTATTCATAGCTTGAGGCTGTGGTGGGAAAGCAAGAGAAGGTAATGAACGTTTATTGAGTGTCTCACTAGGTACAAATTCTGTGCAGGTGCTTTACCTATGAGCATAGCAATCCTGTGAGGGAGTTAGACATTTTCTGCATTTTCAAAATGAAGGATGTGAGTTTCTGAGGAAGAATCAAGATCTTGCAGCTAGAAAGTAGCACATGTGGGTGAATGCACTGTGGTGAACCAGAATCTTCTTCCGTAAGTAAAACCCAACTTCTTCATCAGAGCAAATATATTCTAAAAAGAGCCGGATGTTCTTCTGCACTGTAGCAATTGAAATAGTCAGTTAACGAAGCATAGTATGGCATGGGGAGACAGACCAGGCTTGAAATTTTAGTTTAATAAATTGTACTATATTATTATTACCATCAAACTCAATACATTTCAGTGTTTTTGGTCTTCTTTATCCTTTAACTAAGGAAAAAATACATTTCATTTCACTTAAACTGGTATTCTCTTTCAGTCACAGAATCTTTAACCATGTATGTGGTATTACACTCATACATTTACTTATTTTAGTAACCAGGGGAGTCCTGGGAATTTCAAGTTTAATATAAGATGAATTTTGGAATAGAGACTATCTAATACTTATGTCTCCAGACATTCTCTGGAGACTTCCAAGTGGTGGGGGGAAACTATTTCAAAGCTTCCACACACATCTAAGAAGTGAAATCCTGTTGATAAACCCTTTGGCTAAATGCCATGAACTAAAACTTTTGCAAACGAATCTCATTGAAGTTTTATTGAAAAAGAAAAAAAGTAATTCCATCAAAACAACAATAACAACTGAATCAATTCCATGTCAGTGCTAAAGACTATGCTTAAGAGAGATGGTTTTGATCATTTAATTTTTTAAATGGAAATATGAGCCTAATGAAATTTCCTCACATCCAGCCTCTGCCCTTGGCAGTGAAATATCTCCACAGATACACTTGTCAACATAATAACTGGCAGCATTTTTCTTTCATCCAAAGAGGTAACATTTGCAATTACTGATGGGATCTGGAAAGATCTACTAGATGAGTGGCTAGCCAAACAAGGTCCTAGGGGTAAAGGCTTTTCTAGATGTACTGATGGAGCACTGTCACAAAATGTTGGTTTATTTAGTCCTCTAATTAACATTTACCTATGAGCATAGCAATCCTGTGTGAGAGTTAGACATTAGACATTAAGTTCCTGGGTGCAGCAGTTTAAAGGTGGGAATTAATCCAAAGTAGTTTTGCAGTTATAAAGCTGTATCTAGTTGAGAAGCTGATAATCATTTTCCTGATTTTTTCTTGCCATCTAAGGCTGTGCTTAAGAGAGCATCCTGTTTGGGGTTGGATTAAGGGATAGTTGGAGCATAGTGTCATCACACTGACATTTCATAATTCTTTCTGGTAAGCAATTGAATTCACAGAGTCCAAATTTTAAATGAGTGTTTCAAGTATCTTGATGAGAATAATGGCAGTCACTTTGCTTCAAAATATTCCTTAAAACTGTCACTGTTTGCAGATGACATGATACTATACATAGAAACCCTTAAAGATGCTACTGGAAAACTGCTGCAGCTCATCAATGAATTTGGTAAAGTTGCAGGATACAAAATTAATATACAGAAATCTGTTTCATTTCTATACATTAACAACAAAGTATCAGAAAGAAATTAAGGAAATAATCTCATTTACCACTACATCAAAAGGAATAAAATACCTAGGAGTAAACCTACTTAAGGAGGCAAAAGACCTGTATTTGAAAACTATAAGATGCTGATGAAAGAAATTGAAGACCACACAAACAGATGGAAAGATATGCCATGTTCTTGGATTAGAAAAATCAATATTGTTAAAATGACCATACTACCCAAAGCAATCTACAGATTCAGTGCAATACATATCAAATTATGAAGGACATTTTTCACAGAACAGGAACAAAAAACTTTTAAACTTGTATGGAAACACAAAAGACCCAAATAGCCAAAGCAATCTTGAGGAAGAAGAACAGAGGTGGAGGAATCATGTTCCCTGACTTCAGACAATACTACAAAGCTATAGTAATCAAAATAGTATGGTACTGGCACAAAAACAGACATATAGATCAATGGTGGAGAGCCCAGAAATAAACCCACACATTATGGTCAATTAATCTGTGACAAAGGAGGTAAAAATATATAATGAAGAAAAGACAGTCTCTTCAATAAGTGGTGCTAGGAAAACTGGACAGCTACATATAGAAGAATAAAATTAGAATATTCTCTAACACCATACAAAACTAAACTCAAAATGGATTAAAGACATAAATATAAGACCAGATACTATAAATCTCCTAGAGGAAAACATAGGCAAGACATTCTTTGACATAAATTGCGTGATAATTTTTTTGGATCCGTCTCCTAGAGTAATGGAAGCAAAAGCAAAAATAAATAAATGGGACCTAATTAAACTTAAAAGCTTTTGCACAGCAAAGGAAACCATAAACAAAATGAAAAGACAACTATGGAATGTGAGAAAATATTTGCGAATGATGCTACCGACAAGTGATTAATCTCCAAATACAAACAGCTCATACAGCTCAATATCAAAACAAAACAACAAACCACCCAATCAAAAAATAGGCAGAAGATCTAAATAGACATTTCTTCAAAGAAGACATACAGATGGCCAAAAAGGACGTGAAAATATGCTTAGCATCTTTGTTTAACTCAGTTTTCTCAAGAAGCTACAAAATGTGTATTATGTCCATTTGGAAGGGAAAACTGAAGCCTAGATATTTTTAACTTACCCCATATCACCTAGTTAACAATGGCAAAGCTAGTATTGGATCCCAGTTTCTCTGACCCCAAAGGTCTTTATCCTTCTGCCAGACCATGCTACATCCTAGTGCTGATGTCCCTCAAACTATGCTGACCTGCCAGGTTTTTTTTAATTGTCAGAATATCCTAGGGGATGATTATACTAGCAGATTGAACCCCCTTTCTATCCAAACAGCAATACTCTGATAACAAAGTGATTTTTTCAAAAACCATAAATGCAGAGGAACAAAGAGAATATAATAGGAATTTGGAATACAAGAAACATTTGGAATACAAGAAAGCAGACAGGCAAGTGGTAACTGCACTAATCAACCAGAAAGATCTGGGTCTAAGAGATCATGAGATGATCTGGAAGTCAGCTGATAGCTGATAGTAAGCCCAGCTTCTGCCTGAAGGACCATCTTGAGAGTTTATACCATTCACCAAAGCAATGAAGTGCTGGAATTTTTAGAGCAGCTCAGGCTCTCAACAAGTAGGCAAGAGGTTAAGCTGTAAATTTTGGATTTTGAATGCTCTAGAATTTCCCATTTCTGTTTTCAGCTATGGAATAAAGGAAGAAACAGAGAACTAAAAGTTCCTGTGGTATAGATACCAACAACCAGGATGATCTTGGGTGTGTCATTACCTCTCTGGGTCTCGATATTCTGAAATATAAAAGGAAAAGGCTACACTAAGCCACCTCTATGATCCCATTAGTACAAACATTCTGTGATCCTGAAGATGTAATCTCTGTTTCATAGGTCTGCATTTATGTCAAGGGAAATGTCATTGTAAGTTTTTTATCATCATAGCAAAACCATGAAAGCAGCAGATGAGCAGTACATTTGTATATCACAGTGTAACCAGTCATCCCTCAATTATACACATCTTATTGAAGAAATGACAGTATAAAAGTATAAAAAATCTATAAAATTATATTCAACTGGCTAGCAGCCTGTGTCTGAATTTTTAATAGAGTTATATTTCTTTTCTGTGTTCAAAGAGGGCTTTTCCACTTGAATATAAGAGATGGGGTACCTCATTTGGCTGCCCTTTCTAAACTGTGGGCTAAATTTATTAATGCAGCTCATGACTTCTCCCCTTTATTTATTTCATTAAGCATGGTTTTTATTTTCTCATAAGCCAATATATATTTTGTTATTATGGAAATAAATATCAAGTAGGTAAGAATGAGATTATAGATTTATCCCACATAAAGACAATGTGACAGATGAAAACCTGCATTTGAAAAGAGCTATATCAATGTGAATTATTAACTTTCCCCAGATTACTTATAAATATATTTTTATTCCACAAGGATTATATTAAAGAACATTTAACACAATATTCATTCAAGTAAACAAATTCAAGTTATTCACAATTTTTAGGATTTAATTTCTTGTTTAATTAGGTCATCTTGTGTGGTTTAAGCAACTTGATTTTTTTAAAATAAAAGAATTAGTAAAATTTCTGCTTGATGGTAGTAATTACATTGGATTTGGAGACAATGCAAAATGAGGGGACAAATGCAACTAAAAGAAAACTAGAAAGGTTATAATAGAGGGGAAAAAAAGAACTAATATCTTTCCATCTAAAACTTCAACTGAACTGAACAGATAAGAAAAAAATACTGAATGGACTAAGAAAAATGAATACAAAATCCAAATAATGGTCTGATTTTGGAACTTAAGGATTCCATGTGTCTTTCATTTATATAATCTCATTCTCTCTCTCTCCATATCTATATCTATATCTATATCTATATCTATATCTATATCTATCTGTATCTCTATATACCTACACACACACACACACACACACACGAGTTGGGAACACTAGATTAATTCATATTTTGTTTCCCATATTGGAGAAACAGATTTGGAAATTAGACTTTAAAAATTTAAAGATTTTGCTATGCTACAGATTGAAATAGATTGTTCATTTGATGATACTGAATTCCCAGTATGACAACCTTTATCATGACCTACGTTTCTATGCAAATGAATTAAAAATATTGAATAGTCTTTGTGTTAGGGGCCAGGAGGACCCTAAAGATGAAAAGAAAAAAACTGACATTTATTTGGCACATACTATGAGCTAAACACTGCGTTAGTCAATTTGTGTGCAAGGCTGTTAATATTATCTGTATTTCACTGAATCAGAAATTGAGGCCTGAAGAGAACCTCTAGCAAGTACAGCAGCTGGGCCTCATACCCAACCATCAGATTTAATACATCATCCCCTGTACTACACTGGCTCCCTAAAATACAGTCCTAGTCTGTAAGTTGCTTATCAGGCATTGTTTTTGCAAAATAGTAGCCAAGGGAATATAATACTTGTGGAGCATGGTAACTGACAGAAGGGATATAGAAATGTTGTTGGAAAAGAACAGAGTAGGGAATGAGTGTATTTACTTAGTGGAGCAACAGGAAACCCTTCATGTGAAAGACAGTATTAGAGATTGCTTCCTAAGCAATAAGAAAATTTTGACAATTGGAGATGGGAGTGGGAACATTCCAGAAGAAAAGAAGTCAGCTAAAAAGTTACTTATGCAGAAAGTACAGAGGTAATCCTGGAAAAGGAAATTAGCCAGTTTTATGGGAATCTTTAAGTTAAAAGCCAAGGAGTCCTTAAATGTCAAAAGAGACTGAAAGTACAGACCTTAATTAGGAGGTAACCATAATAGACTAAATATCAATACATGTGGGTCTTGGCAACCACTGGATATGGTGGTGTTAGAGAGGGAGATGACGACAGTGATTCAAAGATTAGGATCAAAATGCTATCATCATATTATTATTGTTATTATTATTGCTAATAGGAAAAAGAAACCAGAACTAGTAAAAATCTTCCTGCATGAATATATTTGTTTTGCTTTTCTTTTTGAATCCTGTTCTCCTCTAGGACACATATCCCAAGCATAAACAAACATAACAATTTCTAGCCCTCTATGCCATATGTGGACATATGGACCAGATATGATCCCTGGACCAGAACCTAGGTTCCCAGGCTGTGGCACACAGTACTGGGATAGATAGGTTATCAGTGGTGCATCATCCCATCTCCAAGTCAATCAAGAGATCAATTTTCCCCATGAGGGCTACCCTTTCTTTCTTTCTTCTTTTTTTTTTGGCTGCACCTCAAAGCTTGCAGGGATCTTAGTTCCCCCACCAGGGATTGAACCGGGGCTCTTGGCAGTGAAAATTTAGAGTCCTAACCACTGGACTGCCAGGGAATTCCTAGGACTACCCTTTCTTAATTGTGGTAATTTATGTATCTATTCAATTAGCCCAATATTGTTTTTTCTTTCAATATGTACATTTTTTAAAAAAAACTGCTAAGTTGTTAAGACTTAAATACTTAAGTCATTTGGACCTAACTACTTAATAAACAGAACTGTTAGGTTTTTTGTTTGTTTGTTTGTTTTTTGCCTCTGGGCGATGTGAGAAAAATTACTGAGATATTAAAGGTGCTGTAAACTTAAATTTTAGGGACTACAACTGTACAACTCTGTATATAGCACTGGGCAGAGTATGAGTGCCATTAAATAGGACAAGATTTCTTTGAATCCCACTCTTAAGAATTTTTTCTCCACCCCACATCAGCTACCCACTTCCACAATCATATTTTAGATCTTGTCATCAGGAATAACTGTACCATTCCAGTGCCCCATTTTCAACCATTTTCCCAGTGGGACTTCTCTTACTCAGTATCTTTTATATACATTATTCTTTACTGTTCTCTTGTGCTCACTTCCCTGCTCACCCAGCTTAGAATCCATGCAACTTTTCCCAACTACAGCCTTAACTCTTTTCCCTTCACTTTTCCTGTCACACTTGACAATACCTCTACCCTCACTAAATCTAACTCTCCAGATACTTCACCTCTGCACCCATGCATCAAAGTGTGGCTGGAGAAAAAGACACAATCATGTTGCCTAATCAGTGTTAAATTCTCAAACACATCATTGACGCCTCATGGTAAGTCTAATAAATTCACCTTATTTTGTGAGATGACTCACACCTTCCTCTCCTCCAAACTCTAATACTCTTTCCCCAATCCTTTATTCCCTCCTTCACTGAAAAAATAGAATGTCTCAAAATAGACCTCATTTTCCCTCCCCAAATCTCTTACTATACCTGCATCCACATCTCTATAGTCTTTTCCTTCTTGTTTCCTGATTGAACTAGCCCCATTCTAACCTACAGCTTCTGTATTTGTATATTAGATATCAGTCTCTCTTGCCTATTCACGGGCTTCTCTTTTGCATCTCAATATTTTCTTTCTCTTGTTGATCACTCCCATAAATATAAAATCATGCTATGAAGTATTTCATTTTCAAATACAGTAAAGGACCCATCTTTAATCAAACAATCACCCCGTTTGTCTGCTCCTTTTTACAGCAAAACAAAAACTTGTCCCTACTCATTGTCTCTTCCTCATCTGTCATTCTCTGTTTGATCCACTCCAAATCTCCAATTAGGCTTTTGTTTTCACCATCTGCCAAAATAACTCCTATAAAGGATACTGCCATTTTGCCAGGCTCATGGTATGTTTTCAGTTTTTGTGTTACTGTATTTCTCAGTAGCATTTGGCATTGATGATCATTCCTTTTTAGAAACACTTCCTCACTGGTTTTTGGGGTCCTGCTCTTCTAGCTTTTCTAACATCTCTTTCATCATTGTCTGTCTCATCCACTACCAAAGAATCTCTGTATGGAGGGTTTTATCTTGTTTACCTGTATCCTCAGTACCTATAACAGAACCTGGCACATAATACTAGGGGCCCCAAAATAGAGATAAGTGTTTTAGATGGAAAATTTAGGGAAGACAATGAAGGCAGTGCCTTTAAACTGGACCGGATTGGGCAGGATTTCATCAAATATTTTATTTTGAAGTGTTAGGGGAAGTAAGTTAGAGGAAAAAGCATTAGCGAAGATGCAAATATAGAAATCATTGGCCTGGACTTCCCTCGTGGTCCAGTGGTTAAGACTCCACACTTCCACTGCAGGGGGTGCAGTTTCGATCCCTGGTCAGGGAAATAAGATCCCACATGCCCTGCAGTGAGGCCTTTAAAAAAAAAAAATCATTGGCCAAACTTCGGGAATGATGACTTGCTTTCCAGTCACACTGCAGTATGGGGGTTAGGATTTCAACTCTTAAATTTAGGGGGACACAAACAAGCGGTTCACAATAGACATCTATACTGCATCCAGAGGCAAGTGTACATTCAGGCTTAGGAACAGTTGCCTTGCACATGGGTGACATTGGATACAAGATATGTGGATAGGGCTTCCCTGGTGGCGCAGTGGTTGAGAGTCCGCCTGCCGATGCAGGGGACGCGGGTTCATGCCCCGGTCCGGGAAGGTCCCCCATGCCGCGGAGTGGCTGGGCCCGTGAGCCATGGCCGCTGAGCCTGCATGTCTGGAGCCTGTGCCCCGCAATGGGAGAGGCCACAACAGTGAGAGGCCCGCATACAGCAAAAAAAAAAAAATCTGTGGATAGATTCTTTTATTTATTTATTATTTATTATTTATTATTTTATTTTTGGCTGCGTTGGGTCTTCGTTGCTGCGTGCGGGCTTTTCTCTAGTTGCGGAGAGCAGGGGCTGCTCTTCCTTGTGGTGCGCTGGCTTCTCATTGCCAGTGCTTACCTTGTTGTGGAGCATGGGCTCTAGGCGCGTGGGCTTCAGCAGTTGTGGTGCTCGGGCTCAGTAGTTGTGGCTCACAGGCTCTAGAGTGCAGCCTCAGTAGTTGTGGCGCAAGGGCTTAGTTGCTCTGCGGCATGTGGGACCTTCCCAGACCAGGGCTCGAACCCGTGTCCCCTGCATTGGCAGGCAGATTCTTAACCACTGCGCCACCAGGGAAGCCCCAAGATAAGCAGATAGATTTTTGTTAGAACATAGTGCATTTATGCAATGATGCTTTTGCAGGCCATATTTGAAAAATGAAATTATTATTCATGGCAATCACTAATGCTAGGCCTTTTCAGTAGAGGGCACTGGAGGGATATCTAGGAACATGTCTTCCAGTTTCAGTGCTATTTATCTTGGTCGGTCAATGACTTCCTACATAGTTTCCCCAGGAATCCAGTGGGCAGTTCCCGAGTAAGCCCCGTGGGCAGCTCTCTAGCAAGTCCTGTGGGTGCCCCAGTGGGTGTCTTCCATGCAAATCTAATTGGCACCCCAGTGAGTGATTATTTTCTTGCTTGCCAGCCTCAGCCTGCAGGAACTTAGCAAACTTGGCCATCTGTTGGGCCATAGCCACACCTTCCAGTGAAATCTGAACCTCAGCCCTGGTGGAGCTCATTTCTGGGTTTGTTTCTTCCTTGGGCACTATCCTTCAGCCCTATGGGTAGTGGCTGCACCTCATGTTTATTTTCTTGTATTCTTTAGTGTTCTTTTACCTTTTACTAGTAAAATGTTTATTCTCTTTGTACTAGTTAGCAATTCTTTAAAGTTTCCCTGATTAAATTACTGGTGTGGTTTCTGTATCCGGTTGGGTTCTTACTGATAAATGATTATTCCATGTATAATGGATATCACCCAGATGTAGCAATTGGTAAATTCAGAATGTGCCTTTTAAATGCTAATATATTTTCCTTTCCAATTACCAGCAATTGGTCATCATATGGCAGAGTCTACATCCAAACTTAGTAAAAAAACCTCAATTTACCCAAGTATATGTTGAAATAAAAGCAAAGCACCATAAAATGTCAGTTGTCAAATGAATTTGAGAAGCATATGAAGATGTTTCATTTTCTCTTTCGCAACAGACATACTAATAAAACAAATATTTGAATGACAAGTCATAGAATAACATGAACTTGATATTTAATTGTGATCTGTTGAAGCTGCATTATCCAAGTCATGATATGGAAAAACAAATACAACAAATAAAATATGTTTTGTCAAACCTCTGTGTCTAGAGTAGTGGAGAGAAATAAAAATACTGAGCCAGTGTTATTTGAAAATACGGAACCAGTTCTTGGGGAAATTATTATTGCCTTTTCCAGAGATAATTCTATGGTCTAGACCAAGGAGTGACCAATTAAGGCTGCAGGTTGACCTCCTGCTTTTGCAAGTAAAATTGTATGAGAATACAGCCATGGCCATTCATTTACATTTTGTTTGTGGCGGCTTTTGCTTGACAATGCACAATAGAGTAGTTGTGACAGAGACAAAATGACTCCACATAACCTCAAATATTTATTATCTGTCTCTTTAAGAAAGTTTGCTGACCCTGCAGGACGTGGGATCTGTTTTTGCCATTGAGGCTTGAAAGCAGCTAAATAAATGATTGTGACTAAGTTCCAGTAAAACTGTATTTATAAAAACAGGCTACAGCCCAGATTTGGCATATGGACTTTCATTTGCTGACCCTTATTGTAGAGCATAGTAGGTATGCAATAAATATTAGCTGAATAAATTTTAAAAATTGATTTAAAAAATTCTAATATTGGGCTTCCCTGGTGGCGCAGTGGTTGAGAGTCCACCTGCCGATGCAGGGGACACGGGTTTGTGCTGCGGTCCGGGAAGATCCCACACGTCGCGGAGCAGCTGGGCCCGTGAGCCGTGGCCGCTGAGCCCTGCGTCTGGAGCCTGTGTTCCGCGGCAGGAGAGGCCAGAACAGCGAGAGGCCCGCGTACTGCAAAAAAAAAAAAAAAAAAATTCTAATATTGCCAACATATCCTGTTCTCTTTTTCAGAGTGTGTGTGTATCTCTGAGTAGATGATACTCATGTGACAACTGACCACCGGGTCTGATGGATGACTTACTTACGTAACCTCTGGAGAGTTACCTACATTGTGATCAGAAAGTACTGTGCCCGTGTGGAAAACATTGCAGTCCTGGGGCTAAAGATAAACTTCATGCTTGATAAAAAACGACCAAAAGGTAAGGCTTCTCCCTGGTGTGCTGCAGTCTTCAGTCTTCTGTTTTTCATCCCCACTGGCAACTCAAAGCTGTCCTTAATCCATCATATACCTCTTGAGCATGTGCTCTGGGTTCACTGTCATGATGAAAAACTACTCCATGAACTCAGCAGAGGAACTCCAGATTGAATCTCAGCTGTTTACATAGCTTCTGAAGAAAATGTCACCCAAATATGGGAAACAATCCAAGAGGCATTTCGAGTATTTGTTTTAAACTAGAAGTATTGACGGTGGTACATGTTTTTTTCAAAGCTGTTTGTTAGTTCTACAAAGCCAGGGAGGCAACTTTCACTAGCCAGTTTGAGATTACCTAATTTGATGATGCTACCTCCGTTATCTCATTCAAACCTGCCCTGGCACCTCTATTCTACTGCAAGTAGCATAATCCAGGCCCTCATACCTCTTCTCTGAATTGCTGCCTCCAGCTTTTCATGTCTCTAATGTGTTTCACCTTTCTCAGCCAGATTAATCTTCCTGAAGCACAAATCCTATCACATCACTATTTTTCTCAGAAACCCCAAATGATTCCCATATGCCTGGAGAATAAAGTCTAGTTTTAGTCAGTCAACAGCCTTCGGTTCCATTTATCTCTACCACTCCCTACCCCTTCTGCTTACTCTCGACTACTTCCTTTCATGGAGGGTTGCCAGATAATAATATACAGGATACCCAGGTAATTTGAATTTCAGATGAAAATGAGTAACTTATTAGTATGAATATATCCCAAATACTGCATGGGAAATATTCATACTATAAAAATGATTCATTATTTATATGAAATTTAAAATATAACTGGGTATTTTTATTTGCTAAATCTGGCAACCCTACTTCCATGCTTGCTACATTTACCAGATTCAAATATATTTTGTTTTCTATATGTACCTCATGCTTTACAGTTTTTCTGATTCTTGTCAGAATTACCTCCTAACTACCTAGATGCATAAATAAAATATGGAGCACATAACTGTTCACTCTCCTAAGTCAACATGATGTAGAAGAAAGGATAAAAATGAGACATAGTTGGATTAGCATTATATTATGGCTTCAAGTTGGCCATCTCTATGACCTTTGGGCAAACTGCTTAGCTTTTATAGGCTTCATTTTATCCATCTACACAATGAGGATCATAATACCAACTTCAAGTGATTATTTTAAGGTTAAGTGTGTAATTTTATAAAATCTTTTAAAAAATATGTTGTTCATAGGAGGGGTTCAATAAATGACAGTACCTTATCAACTTTCTTCTTTTATCAGTGCTTCTTAAACTTGAGTTACCTCAAAGTTCCCCCAATATATGGATTCCAATGTAAGAAACACTTTATTAAATAGTTAGGTGGTCATTTCACACCTTACACATAAATACTAATCAAACTTAAGCAATGAAAGTCTGAGCAAAGCATGGTTTTTAGAAGTTTATCTAGATAATCTAGAATACGATATATTTTTCAACTCAACAAAATACAAAGACAATATTTAAACACTATCATAAAGAACTTTAGGAGTCACAGGAATACACCAATAGATCCTTATTAGAGAAACACTGCAGTCATTCTTATTTGTATACATGCTTTACTTTCTACTAGACAGATTGTCTTTAGTCAGGCCACATATCTGGGTTTTGTTTCTTTTCCATATAGAAGTCTTCTGTAGAGCAGAAACTTATATTCATTAACTGAAAGGCTGATTGACTGAATATATAAATATTGACCTCAAATTCAGAAGTATAGGCTTTAATGATGACTTATGTGTATGTTTAGCAATACCATTTACATCCAAGGCCTGTTTTTTTTTTTTGGCTGTGCTGCGTGGCTTGTGGCTCATGTGATCTTAGTTCCCTGACCAGGGATTGAACCCATGCCTTCAGCAGTGAAAGCACAGAATCCTAACCACTGGACTGCCAGGGAATTCCCCAAGACCCTTCTTGATGGTGTATCTGTACCACCTCTTCTGTATAGAGAATGGGTTATGTGACTTTGGCCATGGTTTATTGGACATCTGACCTGGCTGGCGTATGCTGAGTCAACCAGATTTTATCTCACAGGATGTGGGAATTGTTGTCAATCTCTGGTGGGTATTTAAAGTAAAGTGCTGTCTGCCTCCCATGGGGCATCTTATTCTACTGGGAGAAGCAGATAAAACTGTTCTGCAGAGGGTGATATTAATGAGGCAGCCACTGAACTGGGGCTTAAGAGAAATTGCAAAGTAACCTGTGACCCAGCTTTCCACTACCTGATTTAGTCCCTTATGGAAGTAAAGTGCTCGTAACTCCTATTTTTGATAAGAAAGTTTGAGGCTATTTTTTGTTATTCACAATCAAATAACCTCTAATGAAAGCACTCGGGTCAAAATTGAGTACATCTTTCAGGACAGCTGCATAGAGTAGTGAGGGTCACCTGTGGGCAGTGTGAATTTTAGAGCTGGCTGTGTGCATGTGCTCTTTCAAGGCAGAGGAAGCTAAAGGAAAGCAAGAGGGAATGGTAGACAAGGGAGAGAAAGGACCACTGACTGGCTAAGTGAATGTCAAAAAACTTGGGAAAATTGTCTAATGCAGTTCTTTACTAAGTCATAGTAAATGGTCTGCACCTTCTCCTTCATTTTCCTGTGAGATGTTCAGAAAACCTATAATATTCACTAAACTTTGGATGAGTGTGCCTTTTTTATAATCAATGTGCAAGACGAATATGTTGGGTGGCAAGATGGATACCTGTTTTGACTAAATGTAGTAGTGGGGCCCAGACTTGGATTTCAAATATGCCGGGCTATTGATTCAGTTTTCATTTGAAGAAAAGGTTTCTTAGGTAAAAATTTTCATAAAACAGTCATAATAAAAAGAGCCTGAACAAAGAATTGAAAGGTATGGGATAACGTACAAGATGCCTCACCTCTTCGTTAGTCTCATGTCATATTACTGATAGAGTAATCCTGGAAAATATTAGAAGATTTTATGAGTTCAAATATTATCCAGAGAATGAAAACAGTTTATAAACCACAAAGAGCTATGAAGGTTAGAGGCAGTATTAGGTTTACAGTTTAGATTATGAGCTCCTTTTCTTTGCTTCTGTTTCCTAATATCCAGTGCAGCAATCATAATAACTTAGGAGGTGCTCATAAATTGATTGTTGAAGAAATGAACCTAGGCTTCAGAATCACATATGTATTTTATATACATACAAATAAATCAATCTCAAAGCATTCATTGACAAAGGGAATGCAAACTGTCCTTGTCTACTAGGGAACAAATGATAGGAAATAGCAACAGAATTGATTTAGGTTAAAGTCACATCCCAATAGTGAGGATGGTAGCAGAGGAAGTCGAATATCCCTTCCCTAGAGAGTCTAAAGAGATTGGATTTTGTTCTCCTTGGAGCAATTTAAATCTAATCTTGATGAACTTGAAGATCTCTCAGTATCTTTTCTATCCCTTTAATCTTAGGATTAAAATGAATCTGAAATCTTCTCTACATCTGGGACAGCAATTGATGTCTTCTGTATAGGCTTAGATAACTCTGATTCAGTGGGACGTGTCCAAAAAATGCACTGCAGCATATATGTCACTTGGTTGGTTTCTCGTTTGTCATATTTATCATAAGTATTTCTGGTATATAATTCTAAAAGGCTTAAAACAATCTGTGGGCGTTTTTACCTTCAGTGAATCACCCTGAGGGCATATAGCATGTTCCTTTAGGTCTTTGATGTGAGTAATAGAGAGTGTATGTAACTTAGTGCTCTTGTGACTAATTTCATGTAGGTTGCTTTTATTTATGGAACAACATGAATGAATCACTCCATGTAGTTCAGTGGCTTTACATAAATATGTAAACAATGCATCCCAGTTTCTGACTGATAGTTTTTAGAATGATGGTAACATATAGACCAGAAGATATAGCATCTATACAAGTTTACTTCATAGTTTTTCTGGATGACTTTTGTTCTTAGAACTGTCTTCAGTTTGGGGCAAGGCCCTGAACTTTAGAGGGCTCCGTGTATCACACAAACACAGACAGAGTACATTTATATAAGAGTATGTGGTTATTTCTGTCACTTGGGATCTAGGAGTCATACTGGCATAATTCAATCTGAAACCATGAGCATCCATTCTCATGACCAGCACCATTCTCACCTCAGGAAATCACTTCTCCACATCTTGCCCTATATTTTCAATATAAAAGGTAGTCATATCCAAATGTTATAAAGATTTGTGAGACCTGATACTGCTGGTGTCACAGATGGACTGTGCTTTAGAAATCAGAGAGAATTTGAGTGGCAAGCTTACACAGATGAAAGAAAACACAAATAATTTGCATCAGTCTGCGTTTGATCAGGAAAACAGAACCACTCTAGGCATTATGAGAAAAAATAACAGTTAAAGGAATTAAGGTTGCCGTGATTGTGGAAACAGCTGAGAGAGTGGATGTTGGAAGTCTGTAGCTTGAAGGTGAGGGAAATAGTCACTAAGGACCTCAGCTGGAGGCTCTAAAACCTGTGATTCTTAAAGGATTGCCAGGGAATTGCTGCAATCTCAATATCTCTGGGAAAGTTCCTACCAACTAGTGGGCTATCATGAAAATATGGATGCATCTGGAATGCTTAGGAAGTCAATGAACATCCTCCATCTATCCATGAATCTCGTTACCGCGAACTCCAAAGAATAATGATTTCTTCTCCATTCTGCCTGCACAATATCACATGAGTTTCTCTCATTGGTAGTCTCTAACCCAGAACCATACAAAGTTCAGGCTCCTAAAAATGTAGTTCCCGGCTACTCCTCTGCATTGCATAGGAGGGCAATAGGGGCAGTGTTGAGTTGACAACCGGCAATTCAACACAATCACCCCTTTATCAACTCAACATCCAAGTGTAACGCTTCTCCTTAAATATTTAATTTCTGAATAAAGACAAATATAATGTCTTGCTTCCAACTAATATGATGCACTTAACCTTAATTCAAGTACAGACACATTCATTTTCCCCAAAGGGAAGGCAGAAAGGCTCATATGCCACTTTATTTCTGATAGTCCATGACTTGAATATTAAAATATAGAGTTGACCACTCTGAACATATTTTATATTCATAATGGAGAATATAGGGGAAGCTTAATTTATGCAAATATATACATATCAAAGAGTAAAGAAAATATGGACAGTTACTAGCCCTTTTTTTCTGCTTCTTGTCACATGGCCATAATTGGTATTTGTAACTTCCCACTTGCACTATCTATAATCCCTTTGCCCTCAGCAAGTGTATCATAGTTTTTTGTCCAGTGGGGACTCAGAATTGGTATCCATGTTGCTGATAAATTGCTCCTTCAACAGTGGATATAACTATATCAGCAATGGGGAATGAAAAGTCATATTTTTGAGCCAATACATAATTTCCAGCCATGGTTGATATTCACAGAATGGAACGTTTTGCCCATCTAATTGTTAAGTGTCTCCTCTGCTATGTTTACTCTTGTATTGTTACATGAAACACAAATATCCCCCACATTTTGTGCCCATTCTGAAAGATTCATCCACATACCTCTTCTCCTAAGCAGTTTTTCCAGTTTTTGGATCTTGTCCTTTTCAATTCCCTGGTCATTCAGCTAAATTGTCAGTGACTACCTATAGGTAAGTGTAGATTTACAGTTTTGTTTTTCAAGTAATCTTATCTTTGAGGCTACCTAACTTAAAATTCTAACTGCTCAAAATTCTACCTGCAAGGAGGATATCTGTTAAATAGCGTCCCTTCAGTACTACTACTGCCATCTATTTCCAAATAGTTTTAGATTATCTTCTGGAACCATTTGTAAGCCATGCCCAACGAGTTTCCCTTCTCAGTGAAGTGGTCATAGTGGAGTTTTCATGAGGCCTTGGTATGAGGTGAGGGAGAAGAGGCAATGCAACATGAGTAGGCACCATGAGAATCTAAATCACTAGCTTGTGGCAGCTTATATTCACCTTTCTTCTGGAGCCCAGTCTTGCACATACCACTTCCACTTGATGATGGACTGCTGTCACCCACATCAGTCTTTATGGCCTGGTGGTTCATGTAGCATTCAGCTTATGATGAGCAGTTCACTTTACATAGTAACTCTGTGGCCACAGTCAATTATTCAGGGCCTAGTGTACAGGAAAATGGTTTTCTGCAGAAAAGAACATGATTTATTCTAGAATTCTAGTGTCTGCGTGATAATTCATCACTAGGGTCCTGTCAAGGCCCTGTTTACCATCTCTCTCACAGATACTTCATGTTCCACTGAAACTGCTGCATCATATAGCACAAGTGGCAGAGAGGCTTACACAGCAGTGTGGAACAACAGTAGAGCCTGCTCTTTGGGCTCCACTAAGAACTAGAAATCTTGCAAGTTATTTGGTAAATGTGTCCAAACAACCTTCATGACCAAATCTGACATGCTTTGCCTTTAAAACTCAGATGCCCAATAGGCCTTGGTGGTAGTGGATACCAGATATACCAACTTGTCCTTCACCTCGGAGCTGATATATTGACATGCACTGGAACTCTAGAAACCTTACTGAAGTTACAGAACCCTAAATTATTAAGGGGTTTATGTCTTATGTTTTGCACACATGTGTTTTAACAAGGTGTCTGGGGTATGGATTAGAAAATTTTTTCTGTAAAGGGCCAAATAATAAAATATTTTAGGCTTTGCAGATCATACAGCACTCCCTGTCACATGTTCTTCTTTTTTGTTTGTTTGTTTTGATTTTTTACAATTATTTAAAGATGGAAAAAAAGTTCTTAGCTCATGGGCTATGCAAAAACAGGCTCCTGGTAATTTGATTGCTGCTTTTAGGCAATACTTCCCAAACTATCTGTGGTATGTTTTTTTTTTTCTTTTAAAATTTCCAATCCATTTCAGACTGCTGTTTTTGTTAAAAAAACAGTAAAAATGAATAATGAAAATAAAATTATAAAGACAGAAAATAAAATTTAATTTTTAATATTAGGTTCAATAGGCATAAAATTGTGTGGTCAAATTGCTATAAAACTTCTAAATTATTAGTCTAAATTTCTGTACTTAACTCATTGAAAATTAGCAACATACAATTTTCAAATCTCCATCAGTATGCAGACTACACTTTGAATAATACTGATCTAGAGTATTTGTTACTTTCTGCTCATTAGGTCAGTCAGCATTCAGTGAGTTGAACTGTTGTCATGATCCGTGGAATGGCCAAATAACCAAGTTCTTTATAGCCTAGATTAAAACAGTAGGCTGGAAAGTTAATATATTCCTAAAAGAAGGGAAAGCAATACATTATTCTTTTGTTAAAGGAATAGGAAGAGAGAGAAAAAAAATCAGATCGGTAGCTGCACATCAGGTAATAGAGGTTGTGTTGATTTGCTGGAACAAATTTCTGTTGATTTGATGCCTTTGTATTAATTTATGATAAACTATTGTAATTCTCCAAGAAGCATCTGGCTTCTGCATAGTCCAGATAGGTGAGTTGAATGGGTATGTGATAGGTATAACCTCCCCCAACATCTTTCAAGTCCTTGACAGTGACATTAATCTCTGTAGTCCCTCTGGGAATGCAGTATTTCTTTTGGTTTTACCACTCCTTGTCATGGACTACCAGTGTCTTATTATCCAGTGCCATTGGGGTCTTTTTAAGATAGAGTTATGTTACAGCTGGATTGGGACAGATCTCTACTTATCTCTGGGAAATTGGGAACTCTGGTGTTGACACTTAGGCAAGATTAAGATGATGTAGGCTAACTAGTGGTCTTTAATGTGCTGTTAAAAGTTCAAAATTCTCTTGGTGGAGGCCAGGGTCAGCTTTTTTACATTTTTTAGGGATATTCATATTGATGACTTACCCCTGGTTTAGCCAGTTCCATAGCCAGGCTTTGGCTATGTGATGAATAGGGTGTAGAAGACCCCTCTGGAAACTCTTGCCTGATCTCTCCTGAAACTAGAATCCTCATACATATCCAGATCATTGTGGTTGTTTGAAGTCCAGAAATGAGGCTCCTCCTGTGCTGTTGAGACAGGAACCTGGGAAGCTGTGCCTGGAAGTCTCAGCCCCTGATGCTTCCTGCACTTGCTTTCTTCCTTCTACCACATGCTTTGTCTTTTCATATACTTTAGGTGAGTGTACCCTGAGAAATCTCAATTCTCCAACCTTATGTAACCATTGTAGTGTCATTGCTATCTTTAATTAATCAAAGAACCAATTTCAGGTCTTATTCTTAAGATTCTATTATCCTAGAACATTTTCCATAACAATAGCATATCCATCTGGATTAGATCAGGAAAACAGAGCCCCACTAAGTAATATGGGAATCAGGAATTTAATATAAGAGTTAGGGCATCATAAATGTAGACAGATTTGTAGTAATGAGGGATGGGGAGGATGCAGCCAGAGGTCACAGTTACCACCACTGATGGGGGTGTTATTAAAAATTACTGCCATTTTTAGTATTTGTTGAGAAGATTCTTACTGAGGGGAAAAATAACTATTTGTATAATTCTGACTTCAAATGTTGATTACTAGCTCTTAAATATGTGATATGTGGGCCTGTGTTTATAGTTTTATCTGGGCCCCACAAATGTTAGGGATAAGCCTGCTTTTTCTCATGATGCTCTCTTGTGATCTTTTCTTGGCAAGGTCTTTGCTTTGCCTAAACTTCAGGTTCATTTGCTGTGTATTCCTTGCGTATCATATCTGACCAACTCAAAATTTCCCCTTACTGTAATGGTAATCAGCTCTTATGCTTGTAGGTCATCTCCAGGGCTTTATTTTAGCCTCAACATTGGGTCCTAAAACCAATATTATTAAGTTTGTATTAACTCAATGGAGTATCATGTTAGTATCTTTATTGTAGTATATTTGCATTTAATACAATGATGACTTGGTAAAAATGGAGATGATTTAAGACTTTATTTAGCCCTATGGTTGAAATAGGAATAAAAGTATATAATAATAAAGGTGTATGGGGTTTCCTGGGAGTGGGAGTTAAGCATTATCAAAAGAAAGTTTGAGGGTGATTTTGGGCTCTTCCCTTTCACCCCCACTATTCAGTCAGAAATATTTTCCGGGCCTCCCTGGTGGCGCAAGTGGTTGAGAGTCCGCCTGCCGATGCAGGGGATACGGGTTCGTGCCCCGGTCTGGGAGGATCCCATATGCCGCGGAGCGGCTGGGCCCGTGAGCCATGGCCGCTGAGCCTGCGCGTCAGGAGCCTGCGCGTCCGGAGCCTGTGCTCCGCAACGGGGGAGGCCACAACAGTGAGAGGCCCGCATACCGAAAAAAAAAAAAAAAAAAAGAAATATTTTCCTTTATCATATTTGTTTACATTTCTTGGTAAGATTTTGTTTTAAACTAGCTTTCTTAAATTTAAAAAATGTTTAAAACCCATGGATTTAACCCAAGTCCTTATTTTATATTTGAGGAAATTGAGGTCCACAGAAATAGATGAATTTGCTTAAGGCTACATAATGAAATAATGGCAAACCTGGGAGTAAAACCCAGGTCCCTAGTCCCTGACTATGCTCTTTTCAGTTTTCTTACAAGTGCTTATATTACAGAGATCTTGGAACTCTGGGAGCTCTCTACAGAGAAGCAGAAAATGCTATGATAGCTTGTTTTACTTACATACAAATATAATTTCATGTTAATCAAATAACATTATATTCTAGTATATATGAATAGAAGCTGATACCAGATTCTCTCTCTCTCTCATGTTCTCTCTTTCTCTCCCTATCTCTTTCTCTGTCGCTGTGTCACACACACACACACACACACACACACACACACACACACACGAGAAAAAAATAACTTAAAAACATTTTATTTTTTCCACATAATTACTTCTCTCAAGTTGGGAAAATGTCATTTTAATGGCAGGACACCTACATGTAAGTGGAGAAGCACCACTCTTCATGGATGCAGATGCAGAATTTGAGAACCTGGTACCACTTCATGCCGCCTTTCACACACATTTTCTAAGGTTCTGATTTTAAAAGTTAAAGCTAATGTTTTACATATTTTAAATTGGCATACATTTTATATAATTACAAATAATTATTTTATTTCCTCTCAAAAAGCTTGAGGAAATGGAGTTTTGACATCTGGTCTGAGATTTAAAATGCATTCTAAAAAATTTATTCCTTAATTGCATATCTCTGAGTTTGGCCTTCAGTTGAAAAGTGTAAAGATGCAGAGGACAGTATTCAAATGACTTGCAAATTTATGATTAAAAAAAATCCTGATCTAATAAGAGTCTAAGTTTTCTTTCTTTTTTTTTCAATGTTAGCCTTTATTTTATTTCATTTTTATTTTTAACATATTTATTGGAGTATAATTGCTTTACAATGTTGTGTTAGTTTCTGCTGTATAACAAAGTGAATCAGCTACACATATACATATATCCCCATATTTCCTCCCTCTTGCATCTCCCTCCCACCCTTCCTGTCCACCCCTCTAGGTGGTCACAAAGCACCGAGCTGATCTCCCTGTGCTATGTGGCTGCTTCCCACTAGCTACCTATTTTATGTTTGGTAGTGTATATATGTCCATGCTACTCGCTCACTTCGTCCCAGCTTATCCTTCCCCCTCCCTGTGTCCTTAAGTCCATTCTCTATGTTTGTATCTTTATTCCTGTCCTGCCTCAGTTTCTTCAGACCATTTTTTTTCAGATTCCATATATATATGTTAGCATATGGTATTTGTTTTTCTCTTTCTGACTTACTTCACTCTGTATGACAGACTCTAGGTCCAGCCACCTCACTACAAATAACTCAGTTTCATTTCTTTTTAAGGCTGTGTAATATTCCATTGTATATATGTGCCACACCTTCTTTATCCATTCATCTGTTGGTGGACACTTAGGTTGCTTCCATGTCCAGGCTATTGTAAATAGAGCTGCAATGAACATTGTGGTACATGACTCTTTTTGAGTTATGGTTTTCTCAGGGTATATGCCCAGTAGTGGGATTGCTGGGTCGTATGGTAGTTCTATTTTTAGTTTTTTAAAGAACCTCCATAGTGTTCTCCATAGTTTTGTAGTGAGGTGGATGGACCTAGAGTCTGTCATACAGAGTGAAGTAAATCAGAAAGAGAAAAACCAATACCATATGCTAACACATATATATGGAATATAAAAAACGAAAACAAAAAATGATCATGAAGAACCTAGGGGCAAGACAGGAATAAAGATGCAGACCTACTAGAGAATGAACTTGAGGACACGGGGAGGGGGAAGAGTGTAAGCTGGGACAAAGTGAGAGAGTGGCATGGACATATATACACTACCAAACATAAAATAGATAGCTAGTGGGAAGCAGCTGCATAGCACAGGGAGATCAGCTCAGTGCTTTGTGACCACCTAGAGGGGTGGGATAGGGAGGCTGGGAGGGAGGGAGACGCAAGAGGGAGGAGATATGGGGATATATGTATATGTATAACTGATTCACTTTGTTATACAGCAGAAGCTAACACACCATTGTAAAGCAATCATACTCCAATAAAGATGTTAAAAAAAAAAGAAATTGGTGACCAACTGAATATGGTTGTCAAGAGAGAACTATATTGTATTAATGCATAAAGGATAATTTGGAAAGAAAAAGAGAGAAGGAGAAGAGTGAAACAACATCAGCAACATCAAGAAAAGAGTTTGGGAGAGCAGTTATTGACCAAATTTAAATTTATATTTCCTTAAATGTTTTCAGTTTTAAAGGCTTTCTTCAAAAATGAAATTTAAAATTGAATATATCCTCTCTAATCCTCTTCTCTTTGCAGTTTTGTTTTCTTCTATTCTGATTCTTCTCATTTTCACATCAGTTTGACTATATAGGAGAGAATTGTTCAGAACTAGCATAACAATTACTGAATTAAGTAGCATATCCTCACTCTTTTAACTTTATTTTTATTTATTTATTTATGTTTTTTAAAGATTTTTTTGATGTAGACTATTTTTTAAGTCTTTATTGAACTTGTTACAATATTGCTTCTGTTTGTTTTTTTTTTTGGCTATGAGGCATGTGAAATCTTAGCTCCCCGACCAGGGATCAAACCCACACCCCCTGTATTGGAAGGCAAAATCTTAACCACTGGACCACCAGGGAGGTCCCCTTATTGTATTTTAAAATGCAATAAAAAGTTGATATGTTGTCCCTACTTAAACTCATACACAATTTTGGGGAAAAAATAAGAGAATTTTACTTGCTTACAAGGGGCCACAATTTTAAAAGAAAGAGGCCCATGAAAAGAGACAATCCATAGTATTTCAGCACAAATTATTACATGGGAGTCCCAATTCAAATTGCATAATGTTTGGTCTAGATTTGACAGAAACCAATATGTTTTGATAAATGAAAAATACAGATCTCTTTGTTTTTGATTGGTTTCACAGTCTCTCCTTTTCAGTTCAGCAAATACTTATAAAATACTTTCTGTGTGAATAACCTAATTGATCCTATGGTAGATAAAGTAATAGCAAATAATCCCAGAATTTTTTGGATTCCTTTGTCATCCAATTACAGAGGCCATCTGTTCTTTTGGATGCCTTGGTAAATCATAGCTGGTATTAGGAAGGTCCTACTCATGGCCCATCTTGGAAAGCACTCTCTTTAATTGAGAAATGCAAAGCTTTTCCAGGCTGAGGAAATGTAGGGCAAATTTTAATTTTTGTTTTTTTCTCTCTTCAAGTTCCTTCTTTTGGTCAGTCATTTCTTTGAGGTACAGATTTGACTAAATAAGTTTGCTTTGTGATTTTTCCCATTCAGTATCATTAACTTGGTTTTATCAATACACTAGGTTAGAGACGTGTGATTTTCCCAGTTGTACCTGTAGTGCATAGGAATGGATATTGGACACATGCAAATCTTGCAATTAGCTTCATATTCTCTAACCAGCCAATCTTTTCACCCAGCAAACTAAGTTGTAAACCAAGGGTGGGGAACCTAGGTAATGTTTGGTTGTCCTGTGGTTATCTGGACAGTGCTTTGTTTGCTATAGAATGCTGTAGAGTACTAGTCAGTGGACAAATTAGCAGAGATGGTAGTACAACATTTTTCTCCATGTAAAGTATGGTTTCCTCCTTGAGAGACCAGAAGTATTTCTAACACTGTGAAGTGGTTTTTTTTAAACCTTTTTTTGTTTTTGTTTTTAGGTGACAGCTTTATTGAGACATAGTTCACACAATATTTAATTCACCCATGTAAAGTATACAATTCGATAGGTCTTAGTAAATTTACCAAGTTACCTAATCATTACCATAATCAGTTTTAGAACACTTTTATCACCCTGCAAAGAAACCCTGTATTTCTTAGCCATGAAGTCCTAACTAATCTCCTTTCTGTATCAGTAGATCTTCATATTTTGGATATTTCATACAAATGGAATCCTATAATATGTAGTCTTTTGAACCTGCTTCTTTCACTTAGTGTAGTGTTTTCAAGGTTCACCCATGTTGAAGTATATATATCAGTATTCCATTTCTTTTTGTGGCCAAATAATATTCTGTTTAATGGATTTATCACAAATTATCCATTTATCAATTGATAGACATTTGCATTGGTTCCACCTTTTGGCTATTATGAATAATGCTGCTCTTCATTACAAGTTGTTGTGTCATATGTTTTTATTTCTCTTGGATATATACCTAGGAGTGGAAATATTGGGTCAAGTGGTACCTCTATAGTTATTTAGACAGTTATGAGGAACTCCCTCAATGCTTTCCAAAGTGGCTACACCATTATATTCCCATAGTTGTGTACGAGGGTTCTGATTTTTCCACATCCTTGCCAACATTTGCTAGTTTCTATCTTTCTGCTTATAGCCATTCAAGTGGATATGAAGTGATATCTCATAGTGGAGTTTTTCTTTTTTCTTTTCCTTGATGACTAATGCTGTTAAACATCTTTTTATGTGATTATTTCCCATTTGTATTTATTCTTTGGAGAAATGTTTGTTCAGGTCTTTTGCCCATTTTCAAATTGGGTTATTAGTCTTTTTATTATTGGGTTGTAAGTGTTCTTTATATATTCTAAAATGAGTCCTTTATCAGATGTATGATTCTAAAATATGTTCTCCCATTCTGTGGGTTATCTTTTAACTTTCTTGATGGTGTCCTTCGAAGCACAAGAGTTTTTAATGTTGACAAAGTCCATTTTATCTTTTTTTTTCTTTTGTTACTTTTGCTTTTAGTGTAATATTTAAGAAACCACCAAAGGCAAGGTCATGAAGATTTACCCGTGTTTTCTTTCAGGAGTTTTATAATTTTAACTCTTACATTTAGGTTATTGATACACTTTGAGTTAATTTTTCTATATGCTCTGAGGTAGGGGTCCAGCTTCATCCATTTGCATGTGGTTATCCAGTTGTCCCAGCTGCATTTTAGTACTGTGCAGTTTTTATGGGTCCTTCTCAGAATTTCATTAATTATCTGGCTGTCAGTTCAATTGAATTAATTGATCAGATTAGTCCGTCTGGAATATATTTGCCAGATGTTTTATAATTCAGGTAATTCTTCTAATTTCTTATAAGGCAAGGTTTGAAAATGGAAGGAGATGATGCAGATTTTCTTCATTTATCAGATTTGAGTGAATCTATTCTGAAAGGTTTTGCTCATTCTTTATTATTTAGGGCAGATCTCTTCTGGGATGAGGTGCACCACTGAACGGCATTGAGTGGATCCCTTTCTATTCATAAGCAGCATGATCTAAATGAGGTGATTTGAACCTGCCTTTTCAGGCAGTTTATATCATGCTTTAGTCCCATTAACCCAGAATAAAGATAGATTTATTTACCATGGCTTGTATTTTAGAAATAAATCATAAGAGTTGGGAGTGGGGGCATATATGTGTGCTAAGTTATTAGGAGACGTATATATTGTGTTTCCCTGGGGATCCACTGGGGAAAATATTTCCATGGCTAAAATAGCTCAGTTTTTTCCCCAAATAGGATGCAGGTTGTACATTTCATAGGTACTATGATTACAAGAACTGTGATCCATAGGAGTTCCCTGTGTAGTTTGACTTTCCAAGCACAATACCCTTGGCTTGGTATGATTGTGGAGCCTATTTTAGTAGGGAAAGATCTCAAGTAATTTCTTATAAAATACCTTCCACATAGAATTCAGCATATTCTGCTCAGTCATGTGGTCCTTGGGCCATAGGGATTCTCTTACCATGAAATGGAAAATAATCATTATTTCTTTAGAGATTAATAAAAGAATGAACCAGCTGTAATAAAACAATGTCAGAATAGCAAAATGTGACTAAGGTTAAACTTATAGCTCTAAGCAAAATGATCATTAGGAATTCATCTGAGCAGTAGATCATATTAAACCAGCACAAAGTAAAGAACAAAGTTATCAGTGACAAGGAAAAGAGAAAAAAAATTAGTGCCTGATTATCCATACTTCCAGTCATGGAGTGTGACACAAAGGACTTTGAAAAAAGCTATCTATATTTGAAAACTGTCTGCTCCATCCAGGGATCTTAGTATAGGTATCTACTCTTGTGGATCATCTGCTCCTGAAGGCTTTTTAGTTAGCTTTCAGTGAAATTCCTAGCATACTTAGAGATTCATTGGTAAAATATTTTATCATTTGTACTGGGCTCAATTCCTTGAAGTTTAACAGCAGTAAGAGTAATTAAACATCCTAAAATCTTACCTCATAACTAAGTTCTAATGTAGATATATGCTGATGTGTTTTCTAATAGGCCCACTAACTAGGTTAAAATCATGGAAAACATTTATTGGGTTTTCTTTTGGAAAGCAAGCTTATAGTCATGGTGCTGAGAACCTATTATACCAATCATAACTCTGATATTCTCCTCACCACCCCCGCCACCTCCAGGAAAACAGGAGATATGTAAGGTCATAGTATATGACAGAGAATTAATTTTTGTTTCTTCCTGTGATAGATTCTGGTTTTAGTGGGTATTGAGAAAGTTTGTGGAATGGGTTTATGGGTCTCCATCTGCATTTTGATTTTTTTGTTTAGAATATACAGAATGGATCTATAGATCTGTTCATTTATAGGTCAGAGGGAACTTGTTTATGCATGGGGTTGTTAGGAGAAAGGAAATGTAAAGATACAGAAATTATAACCTAGTTTATAGTGTCATTATAGCCTAGCTTTATCTAGTTCATTAGACTTTTTAAAGTAAATTCTTTCTAAAGTGAACTGAATTTTGCAATTTCATTTACAAATATATATATATATATATATATATATATACCCAGTAATTTATCCGGAGTAGAGTTGTATAGAAGAAAAACATACTTCTAAGTTCTTTCAGTAAGAGTCTAATGGAGATAGATAAGGGCTCAGAGACAGAATCAGGCAAATTTGAAGGGGTGGTAGAAATTCCCAAGGACAATTATACTCTAATTTACTCTGGGGGACCACTTGAGGGTGAAGTGGAGCAGTTTTGTGTGGAAAGAATGGAACTTACATCCAGTAGAAATGTTAAGGTTTGCCTTAAACAATTATGCTAAGCTCATTTTGAGTGGCTAAAATAATCACTGAAAAAAGCTATGTGTGAATCTATGCCCTGAAGGAACCTATCACTGGAGTCCCAGGTAGGACATGCCATTAGCCTTTTTAATCTCTTTTGAGTCTTCATAGGCTGTCTTTTTTACAATGTCCAAATTATTTCTGGTTTCTTGTTATGTGTTAAAATTTAGAGCACAAGATGGACCCTTCTGAAAAGGGAATTTGTTTCCAGTGCTCTTGGTCATCTTCACTCTATTTAATTTGCAGTGCTGTAAGATTTTTCCTTTTCTTTTATTCTTCTAAGAGTCTTGGTAGTGCTCAACTATTTGTGGTAATTCCAGATGAGCCACTTGCCAATCTCAAATTCATCCAATCATTTTATTATCTCTGTTTATAATCCAGATATGGTACCAGAATATTGTTTAGAAGTACTAGTGAGACTTTTTCTAAAGTACTCAGTTGATTCAAGACTCTTTTACCTATTGTTCTTATTTATTTATTTATTTTTATTTATTTATTTTAAAGCCCAGGACACGCCACTCATGGCCACCGGGGTGGGTGTAGCCGCCTGCCCCTTGCCCAGGATACCTGGCTCCTGGTCAGTGGGTTGGCTGCAGCTCACTGTGCACCCTTATAGATTTGAATACTTTGTCCAGTTAACCACAATAGGGAAGATTTCAGGAATGGCCTACAGTAATTTTCTTTTCAATCTCATTATTTGTTTTATCCAAGTCCCCTGGTATGATGGTTCATTAGGTTTCCAGTCTACTTTGAGTCATTTTTTCCCCTCCCTCTGATATGGTAACCAATAATCTATTAAACTGATGCAAACCTGGAACCTAGTGTATGGAGGTAACAGTATTCTAGATTTCTCTTTACATTTTTGCTTGTTGTCTGTAAACTTGTGAAATTATTTAACTATATTGTGAAGCTTAGCATGGGACTAGGTTTAAACACTTGAAGAGGTGAGCAAGTTCTTACTGGGTATTGAAGAGAAATCTCTTTTTTGCTAAGGGTGTACTCAGCTACTGGAAAGGATATAGGATTTTGTGAGAGTGTGGAAGGAACAGTAGCTAAATGTCCTTTGGAACTGCCATGGCTAAGGAAGCTGAAAAATAATTTCAAGTCCTCTTCATAAGAGACTTTATCCTCAGTAAATGTCAAAGGTAGGGGAAGATATGCGTGTTAGGTTTTTCCTGAATTTTCTTTGTTAAGATGAACAGGGAATCTTGTTAAAAAAAAAAAAAAGAGCTACATGAGACTCATATTGATATAGAGAAGATTTACTGTACCAATCAAAGAAACAGGCTCATTAGGCATTTGAGATTTTGTTTCCCTTGAGTTCAAAAGCACTCCATAAGTGAAGGATTGTGTTAAAGGCACAATTACTAACTGTAGGTCACAGAAAATTTGGGTTGTCTCAAGTAAAGGAATGCCACTTAGCTAAATACAGAATTGTGATATAAGGATAATATATTAAGTGATGGAGTTCAGGAACCCTACCCCAAAATATGACACTTTGGCATATTGCATATGTTAAGCTGAAGGAATTTGAGAAGTGGCATGTGCAAGAAGGACTTTCTGACCTTCCCCTGAACGCTCAGATTTAACCATTTCTTCAGGTCTTCATTTTCTTACAAAGGCTCCCGTGTCACATAAAACTTATATTAAGCAAATTTGTATGCTTTTCTCTTATTAATCCGTCTTTTGTTATAAGGGCCCCAGATGAAAATTTAGAAAGGTAGAAAAAAAAGATATTTTCTCTCCTGTACATAAGCAAACTGGGGTTTTAAGGTAAGATGGGGCATGGGGGCTGGGGAGGGACATTTAAGAGTTAATTATTCCCACAAATACAAAAAGACAAATGTAGTCAACACAAAATAATTTGAGGATTTCCTCATCAGCCAAAGCATAGGAATGTCAGTGGTATAGTATAAGACATAAGACATCTTCCTCAGTCATATAGTTGAGGCTGGCCTACAGTCTTTGTACTGCAGCCCCTGTAACCTGGTTGTTAAGAAGCCTGAGTCACCAGAGGTTTCCTGGAATCCTAACAGACATATAACCAGAACAAAAGAGTTACTACTTCTTAACACTTTCTTCCAGTGGAGAGAACCACGTAGCCATGGGATAAAATAATCCAGGTCATCAGAAAGCCATGAACCAGAAATAATATAATCACACACTCAGGGATGCAAAGTTTTCTCGCAGTGACGTGAGACTCACCCAAGGAGATCATGAAGAGCAGCCTGGGTATAAAGGGTGGTTTGCCCTTCTCTAGTACTGCAGGCCAGTCGGCTCCGAAGGATTAGGTCCCAGAAGGACTTCAAGAACATTGTTAAACATTTTTTAGAAAACAATTTGGGGAGGGATAGAATTTTTATTTGTATGCAAGAGATATAAACTTTAAAAAGGAGTTCATGACATAGACTAATCACTATTTAGGGCTAACCTCACTACACAGCAGTCCCAATTCTGATTGGATAATTTGGGTCAGTTTTGATAGAAACCATGAGTTCCTATCTTCAACAACAAATACTACAATTTTCTGATTTTCCTAGACAACAGTGTCTTGGGTAATGTTCCCCATCTATGGTGACTTCTGCATGGCTGGTACTCAGAAGTTCCTGCTATTCATGGCCTTTTTTATGAAAAGTAAACCTTTTGTTATTTTAGAGATGCAAATCTCTTCCTGAGTGAAAAAAGCATTTAACTCAGTTTATGAAGTTTGCTAGATTGAGGGCAAAACATCTTTTTTCTTTTTCATTATCCCTTCCCCCCTCCCCCTTATTTCCCCTTCCTTGAGACTGAGAAGAGAAATATAGAGGAAACATATTTTCATGGGTTAGTTTTATCCTAAATAAGATGTTTTTATAGGGAGCTGGACCTAGACAACCAAATATTATAGATTAAGCATTTTTTCCAAGTCTCAAGTTTATAATGTACCAGAATGTGGAATTTAGAATAAACACCGAACTAGGATTTAGAACTTTTAGATTCTCGCCTTAGTTTTACCTTTATGAGCTGTGTAAACCTGGATAAAACTATTCCTGCTAAGTCACAAGTTGTTTATCTGTAAATAGAATAATATACTGTTTCTTCCAACTCCAGCTGAGGATTGTGAGATTCAAACACATTGAAAACTGAATATTGTAGAATATGATTTGTTATCATTCAGTTAAAAATAAAAAAAGACAATGCCAAGACAAAGCATTTGTAGTGTCAAAGTATATAATGAGAAAATTTACAAAATAAAGAAATCCAAATAGCCAGTAAATATATACACAGATATTCAATTTTATTACTAATAAAAATGCAAATTAAATCAGTAGAGATATTTTTTTTTGCCATAAAACTAGCAAATATTTTTAAAATTATAATTTCCAGGGTGTCGGGAAACTTCAGAGCTTCACACAATGCTGGTGGGAGTGTAAATTTATAAACATTTCTGAAGGGCAACTTGTAAAGTAATAAAACTCTTAAAAATGTTTGTGCACTTTGACAGAGTAATTCAATTTCTGGGAATTTTTCCTATGAGGAAATCAGAAACATGCAAGATGATGAATATGTAAGTGTATTGACTTTAACATTAGAAGTATGTACAAAAGAATTGGGGACAATTTATGTGATCAACAATAAATTAAAATACATTCAATGAATAATATCACCTACTCCCATTCTTGTTATAGTCATTGATAAGCTCACTTGTCACTACCTTCCATTCCTTGTGATTTCTGCTCCTGGCTCTCAATTCTCCTGAATATATTTCCTTTATATTTCTTTTTAACTCATTATCCTTATGTATAACCACTCCAACCCTGACTTCTCAATTCCTTGACTTCTCCTCCAGTGATCTTTTCTGCCACAGTAATTCAGCAACACACTGTCATGGTCAACTCCTACAAAGAGTGGTTTTTCAAATTAGAGTAACTGTATCTTGGGACACAAAAGCCTTTCCCAGGGAATTCTTGGGTAATTAAAGAAAATCACTTTCCAAATTCTCAACATTCATAGGTCCCCTTTCCTGAAATAGATTATTTTGAGAAAGAGCTTGTGGTGTGCATCATGTCAGTTATCCTCTTATGTCTCCACTTCTGCAATTGCCTTTCTCCTATTTTACCATCTGTATTAATTTCTTATCACTGCTGTAAAAAATTACCACAATTGTACTGAAGTAAAGCAACAGAGATTTAATATATTATCATTCTGGAGGTTGAAATTCTGAAATTCGTTCATATGAGGCTAAAACAAAGGTGTTGGCACAGCTGCATTTCTTCTGGAGGCTCTGTGGGACAATCTGTTTCCTTGTCTTTTTTGGCTTCTACAGGCTGGCCACCTTCCTTGGTTCATGGCCCCGTCCTCCAACTTCAGTGCCACCGGTATAACATATTCCATTGCTTTCTCTGACTCTGAAACTCTTGCCTCCTTCTTAGAAGGACACTTGTGATTACATTGACCCACCCAGATAATCCAGATAATCTCCTCATCTCAACATTCTTAATTTAATAACGAATGTAAAATCCTTTTTCCATCTAAAATAATATATTCACAGGTTCCAGAGAGTAGGATATGGACATTTTTTTTGGAAGGGGGTATTATTTTGCCTGCTAACCATTCAACCAGGATCTTATTTTAGTACATGTCTCCTGGATGTAAAATTTTCCAAAATGCCAAATTTAGTATTCTAAATATTGATGATTGACTCTCAAGACTGCAAACAGCACTTTGACGCTGTTTCCCACCAGTTTCCTGCCTTCAAAGAAGAGGTTAATAAATTAGTTTAAATTATTTATTTTAAATTATAGATTTCTATATAATTTCAGATATATAATTCTGGAGGGGTTTAGTTAATTGAGCAGAATTAATATCAGTATAACCATTCTTCTTCTATTTTCGTCTAATTATTTACATAAATAAGTTTTTTCAATGCTTAACTATGAAAAATGAACAAATAAAAATGTAATATATTTGATGCTAAACCTCCTCCCATTCTAATAATAAGCATAGCTAGCCCATGGAAACAATACTTTTTTTTAAAGCCTATCCGTCTTATTAACAAATGTGTTTTTATTAAGATCTTATATTTTATATTTAATAACTATAAATTTTTGTGGCGTACTTACAATGCTTTGATCAATTTGCTACTACCAATAATTACACAATAACTAAATCTAGAAAAAATTTTAATATAAGTTAATTTAGAAACATTATTTTGCAGAAATGTAAATAGACCTATAACTTTCTAACATAAAAACAAACATTACTGAAAGAAAATTCTGTGTTAGGAATAGAATAAAAAAAGATGGAAAAAAATGATGTAAAATATTTATCTCTTAAAGAGCAACTGACCTAAATGGGAAGGAAATCCAAAAAAGAGGGGATACATGTATACGTATGGCTGATTCACTTTGCTGTACAGCAGAAACTAACAAAACAGTGTAAAGCAAATAAACTCCAGTAAGAATAAAATAAAATAAAATAGAGAACCTTATTTACATTTTTAATATGTATGATGGTACATGTCAAATGACTATAAGTATATTCTATAAATTACATTAAGTGCTGTAACATTTTAATTTTAAAATTCTAATATTTACAACATGCTAAAAAATTACATTGTTTGTATCTCCTTGAGCTTCCAATGAGAAATTATATATCATCCCCAAATTTTTCATTACCAGTAACTAAACCTTTTCTAAAACCTTATACAATTACTTTTAACTTTGACATTTACTCCTTCAAAACCTTGGATCCAACAATATTTTCACATTATTAGGTCCTATAGTCTATTGTTCATACAACTTTTTCATTGCCCTTAAGCCTGCTTAACCTTTGTCCCATCCTTATACATTTCTTTTATATGCCCTTAGTATTTTGTCCATTTTCATAATACTTGAAAAACAATTCGACTTTGAAGTTATGAATAAAAATCATATTTCCAACTATACTGAGTGTGTGCTTCCCAATTGAGCATAGCTGGTAAAAAAAAAAGAAAGCAGGACTTCCCTGGTGGCGCAGTGGTTGGGGGTCCGCCTGCCAATGCGGGGGGCACGGGTTCGTGCCCCAGTCCGGGAGGATCCCGTGTGTCGCGGGGCAGCTGGGCTCGTGAGCCATGGCCGCTGAGCCTGTGCATCCGGAGCCTGTGCTCCGCAACGGGAGAGTCCACAACAGTGGCCCGTGTACCGCAAAAAAAAAAAAAAAAAAAAGCAAGCAAGCAAATACTGACTGGTCTCCCTTTATATTTAATATTTATATTAAATGTATATGGACTAAATGTTTTCAATAGAAGCAGGGGTCATCAGACTGGATAAAAAAATCAAGACTTAATGTGTTGCATATTTGAAAGTTGCTAAGAGAATAGATCTTAAAAGTTCTCGTTACAAGGAAAAAGAATTGGTGTCTATGTATGGTGACTCATGTTAACTAGACTTATTGTGGTGATCATTTCACAAATGTTGAATCATTATGTTATACACCTGAAACTAATATAATGTTATATGTAAATAGTACCTCAGTAATAATAATAATAAAGACAAACTGTATGCTATTTGGAAGAAAACCATTTTCAATATAAAACACAGGTTACAAGGAAATGATGGAAAAAAATATTCCATATAAACACTAATTATAATAAAGTTGGAATGGCTATATTAATATCAGAGAAGTATAAAAATTTTATTAGGAATAAAGGGGGACATTTCACAATGATAAAAGTTTCAACGAATCAGCAATATATGACAATCAGATGTTTATGTACCCAATAGCTAAAGATAAACATTTATGAAGGAAAAACTGATATGACTGAAAGGAGAATTAGGCAATTTTGGAATTACATTCGGAGATTTCAAAATTTCTTTCTCAGTAATTGATATTGTAAGTAAACAGAAAATCAGCAAACAGACCTGAACAACACTATCAACTGACTTGAACTAATTTCCAGTTATTAAACACTCCATCCCAAAATACAGAATACTATTTTTTTTGCTATTTTTAAAAATGTACATGATAGACCATACTATGGACCATAAAACCAGTCTCGATAAATTTGAAATTATTAAAATAACACAAAGCATATTCTCTGACCAAAACAGAATTAAAATAAACATCATTAACAGAAGAATATTTGGAAAATGTCAAAAAATTATGCCATAGAGTTTTAAATAGCCAATGAGTCAAATAAGAATTGAAAGTTGAATATGTGAAGTTAATGAAAAAGAAAACACAACATAAATCAGTGCTTGCATGGAAATCTTTGATTTTAAATGTTTATGTTAGAAAATAAAAAAGGTCCGAAGTTAATTTTCTAAGTTTCCAACTTAAGAGGCTACAAAAAGAACAAGTTAAATCCAAAATAGATAAAAGAAAGGCAATAATGAAGATAAAGTATGAAAATCAATCAAGAGTAATAAGGGAAATCAATGAAACCCATACCTAGTTTCTTGAAAATATCAATAAAATTGATAAACATCTGGTTAGATTGAGCAAGAAAAAAAATGACATAAAATACAATATCAGTAATAAAAAGACAGCTATATATTTTATATACATTTAAAGAATAATAAAGAATATTGTTAAACATTTTATGTAATATATTAAGAAACTGAGATAAAATAGGCAAATACCCTGACAGGAACAGGATAACAAAATTGACTCAGGAAGATATTGAATGCCTATGAATGCCTATGTATTCTAGAAAGCACCTCCAGTCAACATCTGACATCTCTTATTTCCTATTTTCACTCATTTCACTCATTTCCTGATACTCTCCTTGGTTTACTCCATGTCAACTCCATTGACCTACCAGCAGTTTCTTGAACATGCTCGGCACCCTCCTGCCCGAGCTGCAGCACTGTGCTCCAGATGTCTGCTCAGATGTTACATGATCAGTGACATCTTCTTTGAGAACCCTAAATAGTTATCTCCCAAGTCCCCACTATCTCCCTATCCTCCTTGCCATTTATTCTTTGTGGTACTTTTCACCATCTTACAATAAATATTTGTTGATGAGTATATGAAAATATACAAAATCTTACACAGCATTTAAACATTTAGTGTGAGAGGAAAGTTCTCAAGATAAATTGATTAAGAAAAATGACATATTGCAATGCCATTCCCCTGTATATTCTCAATTTTGTCAGTAAATATTATGTATATATGTCTGTATGTACAGAAAAGGATTTTTTTTTTTTTCAGTACGCGGGCCTCTCACTGTTGTGGCCTCTCCCCTCTCCCGTTGCGGAGCACAGGCTCCGGACGCGCAGGCTCAGCGGCCATGGCTCACGGGCCTAGCCGCTCCGCGGCATGTGGGATCTTCCCAGACCAGGGCACGAACCCATGTCCCCTGCATCGGCAGGCGGACTCTCAACCACTGCGCCACCAGGGAAGCCCCAGAAAAGGATTTATACGCATTCACCAAGATCTTATTTCTGTGAGGAAGAATGCTAGTGGATTTAATTTTCTTCAACTTTCTACAGTGAATGTTTATTACATTATAAATAGACAAAAATAACTTAAATACAAATGAATTGACTGAAAAAGAAGTGGTCAAGAGGACTCTTCAGCTTAGTCCCTCTCTGACACATTTGAAACACGGGGATATTACAGGGACTGAGTTCAGAGACTTGAAATAGCAGACGTGTCCAGAGAAGACATTCTAGAACATATATTGCTGAGCATGTACTTATTCCGAAGGGAATGAACAGCTTGTTTAAATATATGGCTAGGATCCTCACATGTCTTAACTTTGATATATTATTCATGCCTCAAATGTGCTTCTTCCTGTTTTCACCAGGGCTCCAAAAAACCCCCAAAGCCTTAACCCCAGGTAAATTGTTTTCACTTCTAAATATATGTATGTAAAAAAATTCACCAACTACAGTTAAACTAGGTATTATCAGCTAATTATACTGTCAATTTTAGATTAACAGGTACTACGGAAAGGTGGGAAAGTCTAACAACCCATGGATCAGAAAAGTGTTTTATTTTTCTTTGTCTTCTGAAGAATCAGTGAGCATTGTTCAAAATTGGGACATCATGTATACCCTGAATAGAGTGAAAAAAATTTTAAATCAACTGAGTTTATGTTAAATAAATAAATGGATTCACATAATTTTAAAATGCCTCAACCATTAAAATATTCACTAGACTCTACTATTTAGAGTTAGACTTATTTCATTCCTAGTTGAGTTGTTTAAACCCCTCATTCATTTGGTTCTGTAATATATAGTATGAAAAGTACATCACAAATTCAGGTATGAATCAAAACAAATGAGTAAGTGTTTATTTACTACAGCACCAGCCACAGCATTTGACATGTCTGTAGTGTTCCAGGAAATAGAATTTCCATATTTTTTGGGGGAAGACTCCTTGGTCTAATTCTTAGAGAAACATACTTTTCTTTGAAATTTTGCTGTCCATTTTCTCTAACAAACTGATATTTGCTATCTAAACCCTCCACCTTTGCTCTGAAGCCTCATGCAACCTTATATACTTAACTCTTGTTGTTGGTTGTCTACAGTTCCAATATTTTTTCCACGAAACTCACATGTCCTTCTGCCACAACTCTCCCTTCTCCCATTGATTTTTGTGTCTGTGTCTGAGGGGAGGCTCCTGACTAAAAGTATACAATTAGTCAATTGTTAGAAGTAATGAAAATAAATAGATTGAATTTCTTGTCCATTGTTGACTAGGAACCTAATGAAGCTTTCAAAAGCCTGTGGGAAATAAGGGATGAGCTCTTGGCCAACAGACCTTGGAAGGGAGAAGTAACTTCCATTGGCAGTTGGAACAGATGGCATCTTAAGCATGACAGATTTCCCACCACTCTAAGTAGAATCAATATCCAGGAGCATGAAGTAAATTAGCTGGCAGTGGATGAGAAGTCTTCCTATTAGTTTGATTTAGGTATGGGTCGATCTGTATAGTTTTGCCATGATACTTTGTTTCATTTCATTACTTTTAACCAGATCCAATAGCAATCATCTCAAGGATTCTGTGATGATTAGGTAACTGAAATAAGCATGAGACTGGAAAGATTTTAAAAGAAGGAGCAAAATAATTGACATGGCCAAACTACATCTCCGTGTTGGCTTTCCTCCTCTGTGCATATTCAGATAAGGCAATTTCATGGGCAGCACTCTTCTGAGCAAAAGTTGTAACGTAGATGGAGGATGATGGGGATGTATATGGATAAGATACTGATATTTATCATGACTTGACTTTATGCCTGGTGTTTTCCAACTGGAATTCTTTTAATTCTTGTGGCAGATCACTTGGGTAGTGACAAAGTCTAACCTCAAATCCATGTTTGTCTGAGTCCAAAATCCATGCTTTTTCAAACTTTCAGCTACATTATATTGATGGTTGGTCTTCCATTACCATTTAGCTCTTTTCTTAAACCCAACATCCTGCTTGAGTCCATTTTTAAAGGCTTTTTCCCCAGGAAAGTCTTTATGTCCTTGGCCTAGGATGCACTGATTAAATATAAGGGTCAATTGCATTTTGATTGGGACACCCAGTGACATAATTCAAAGAAATGAATTCCTAATGGCAAATTAATAGGTATTTATTCATTTACCATCCTAATATAAGAATTGACTATTCACCAAGCATCTACTATGTGATAAATACACTGTGCTGGGTACTGGAAAAACAATAGTGAGCAAAAAATGACAATTTTTGTTTCTATGCGGGAGAAATACATTAATCAAACAATCACATAATTACATGTAAAAAATCAAATTTCTGAAGAGTGATATGAAAGAGAATTAAAGTATACCTATAATATTGAAGGCTTCTGTCACAGACTGGGTTCACAGAGTGTAGGGAGTTTATTAAAAAGTATTCTGAGGTCAGCTCCTGTGGAAGGGAAGGAAATGGCAGGATAGATCAGAGGGAAAAGTTGGGTTATGATGCAGGCTCACTGAAGGCTTCACCTGACATACTGAGAACCCTGAAGCTAGGATGACCCTTCAGAGTTGCCTAAAGTTGGGATGAGGGACCAGGTCCTTGTATCCCATATCAATTAGTCATTGGATTTGTGTTGCTTTGGAAGGGAAGTATTTTGAGGACAAAGTATAATGTGTGAAAATGGATATAACTTTTTTCTAAAACTTTGACTTAGGTGGGAAAGAGAGTGATAAGAGTGATAGAGGGCAATGAGGGCTGAAGTGAGAATTATATTTTCCAATAAAAGAAGCTTAGGAGCGTGGTCCTGGTGAGGAGAGACTTTATGGTATATTGTTGGGGGAGCTACCTGTGGGTAGGAGGTTTTATCAGAGGTACAGATGTCTCACCACAGAAACAATCTATGTGTAAGCCCTGCCTTGCTCCTTGGTTTGGGTATAAATAAGAATGGTTCACATAGATTTAAAACTTTAAACTCTTTACTTACAGATTGCACTTCCAACCTTTTTCAAGATGTTTACTAGGAGACCTACCTCAGCAAAGTGGAATGATTAAGGTCAAACATAGAAGCCTGGGTCATATGGTAGACATGAGATAAAAGAGAGAATGAGTTTGGCATAGGATATTGGAAACAATCATTTTAGGGTCTGGAATCATTCCTCACAATAACAACAAAGGATGTGACTATTGATTGATGCAGGAGTAGAATTTGTGCCTTTGCTCTGAGTACTGGGAATTTACCTGGTATAATTAGAACTAGTTGGTATGGCTGTTTCCAAGAAGAGGATTCAAAACATGATAGCTACGGGCAATGGCAATAGGAAGCTCTGTGGTTCAGTTTATCAATGGTCTTCTTACATCTGGAATTGAAAGGTGGGAAAATATGAATTTCAAACTTTCTATGACATTAATATTCTAGATACGTTGGTCTACCATTTAATCACACGGAATTTTGCTATTTCCACTTTCAGTCTGAGTGGTTAATTCTGCTTTTCTCACCAAAACACATTCTTGGGGGAGAACTATGATATGTTCATTCATTCATTTAACAAATATTTTCTCAATATCTATTGTGGGATTGGCACTTTCCTAGTGGTAGAGTACAAAGTGGTTGCAAAAAATGGTCAGAGCAGTCTTGCAGGGGAAGACAGACTTGGTACATAAAAGTAATAAATGGTTATATATTGTTATAGAAAAGGATTCAGAGCAGTCTTGCAGGTATGGTATGGTGGGGAGAGAAATTAATAGATTAAGTTATATTTTGGAGAAAAATTACAAAATATTAATGAATTGAATATGGGATGTTATGGAGAAAAATAAATCTTAAATGTTCCCAGATTTCTGGATTAAGCATCTGGGATGGACTATGGTATCATTTACTGAGAAGGAAAAGCCTTGGGAAAAAGAGATTGAAGGAGGTTTAGGCTACTAAGGGCTCAATTATGGGCATGCTATGTTTGAGATACCTATGAGCCATCAAAGTGGATATTTCAGGCAGGTAATGGTATATGTGTATGTTTAAAGATAAGAGCAATGATCTGTGTATGAGAAATACATTTTGGAATTGATGACACATAAATGATATATAGTCATAGTAAAGGATGAGATCATTTAGGGAAGAAAACCAAGGGAGGGAAGAGAAAACCCTTTACAGAGTCCTGAGGAACTCCAGAATTTAGATTTGAGGTGGATGATAAAGAGATCTTGGTGCTGAAATGAGAATTCTGGTATGATGACATAATATCTGATTACATCTTCACAATGACACTTAGGAATAAAAAATAAGAACAGTTTCCATTTATAAAGCACTTGCTATGGCAGCCACTCTTTCAAGTGCTTTGTCTACATTCGCATGTATAATTCTCACAACAAGCTTATATGGCAGGCCCTACTTTTATCTCCCTATTTTATAGTTGAGGAACCTGAGGCCCAGTGAGGATAATTAACTTGTCCAGGGTCCTGTATGGAAACAAGCTTCAAATCCAAGCAGTCAGGCTTCAGAGCCTGCATATAACTATGGTGCTATTTTGCCCCTTAAAATGCCACTTGGCTCTCTCCACAGTATGGCAGTTTGCTTCTCTAAGGCTGGCAGGTGAATCTTTCTCACTTCCAATCTCTTCCTTTCGGAAGGATCCAGTCCTTTTTATGGGCTCACCTGCTTAGGCCTACCCAGGATAATCCCTCTTTCGATTAGTTCAGTGGCAACTTATTTAGGACCTTAATTACATCTGAAAAATCCTTTCACCTTTGTCATATGATGTAACCTAATCATGGGAGTGAATTCAGTCATATTCAGACTCACTCATGATCAAGGGGGAGAGATTGTATAAGGTGTGGACAAGGGGTAAGAAGCTTGGGGACAACCTTAGAATTCTGCCTGCCATGGGGACCAGAGTCACCTACAGAGTTGCGATGGATTCAGCCTCCTGAGTATACTCGGGGTCATCTGGGCATGATTAATTAGAATGTCAGTCATTTGAGTATGTGGATTGGAAGCCACTCCAATCCAAATCACTTCCATTTCACCTTCTCCCAAAGTTGACCACAGCTGCTGTGGAACTGAACTGCAAGACTACACACTGAGCAGTTGCTTAGGCAACCAACACATATTCTACCCCATTTGAACGCTAGTTAAAATGGTATTTACAATGGCATTGCTAAACAGAATTGAAACTAAAATATTACAGCATGTCAAAATCCTAGACGTGGCAGAAACTCAAAGAGAATGATTATCTGAAGAGCCAGCACAAGCTTTTGTACTGTATGTAAGTTCACAATCTAGACTCATTATAAATTGTTATTCAAAAGGATGCATGCCTTCTATCACCATTATTGGTTTACTAACCAGTACCTTATATATATAGCAGGTATGCAGCAGGTATTTGTTGAACTAAATCAAAGTTGCCTTTCCAGAATGGCTATTTATTATGTATCTGAACTGGTGCGTACAAAATTTGAATTTCCATGACCCTGCGTTTCCCCAAACCTGCTTTTAAACAGTCTGTTAAAAGTATAAAAAACATCAAATGCCTTTTTATCCAGCTAATTATATTACTGACCAAAATGACCACTGTACCTTTAGAAATCATGTTTATTTGTCAAGCAGTAGGTGATGTAATTAAACACAGTATTGTTCACAAGAGTGAACAGCTTACTTTTAGTTATCCAGATGCAAAAAAAAAAAAAAAAAAAAAAAATTGCCCTGTAGCTCCACAGTGAATTGCTTGCTGAAGGTGTTTCATCCTCATGGTGCATAAGAGTAATCCCATGCACAGAAAAAATCCACGGAGAGCATTGTTATCCTTTGAGGCAACAATGATTGCCCATTGGTCTTGTCAGTGCAGTTCCCAGGACACATATTTGCCACACTGTGTTCTACAGAATATTAGTTCCTTCAGGTGTTAATAAGGGTTCCTGACAAAAAGGTTACTGACCAAAATGTTGGGAAATGGAGCACATTTTGCCCTCCCTTCAAGGAACCACAGTGTACATTAGCAGTTGAAAAACTTTCAGCAGCATGAAGACAGGTGTTTAACCCAGCATTTTCCAAACTAATTTGACCACTGACACTACCTTTTCCTCCTTAGTGACTCTGCAGGTCACCTAATACTATGTTAAGAAAATAATGTTCCTGGGATACACTTAGAGGAATGCTCTCTGAATTAACAGGGCATTTGATAACAGTGGTTATACTCATTTCTTCTAGGGACAGTTCAAATTGTGGTGGGTAAATGGGGGAGTAAATACTGACTGAGAACTTGTGATGTGTAAGACAGGGCACAATATCTCTTTTTAACCTTCAATTATTACTGTAAGACAGGTAATCTGACTCCTCTTTTACAGATGCAGGTGTTAGAGTTAAAGGAAGTAAAGCAATGTCCACTATTAGTATTCAATCCTTTGTACAGAAAAACAAAACTGCTGATGACACAAGTTTACCTAAAAAGTACAGCTTTCATGAAAGTGTTCTACAGAGGTTCTGTAGAGGTCCTTGGAGGAAAATTAAGAGTCTGTTCATGTCCCTAAGTGAGATTGAATATCATATGCAGAGATACATCAATATTTTTATTAGTTAAGGACACTGAGATTGGGAACGAAGAATGAGATTTGAGGTGGATACCAGACCCAAGTACCCTCAGCCTTCTGGAATGAGATGGTCACCCCCAGCTGAAAAGAAATGGGTCCGTGGGTGTCAGTGCTCTGAGTCTATCACCTAGATACTTGCTGGATATGTGCATGCTTGTGAGATTCTTTTAAAATTAATTTTTGTTGGAGTATAGTTGCTTTACAGTGTGTTAGTTTCTACTGCACAGCAAAATGAATCAGCCATACATATACATATATCCCCTCCCTTTTGGACTTCCTTCCCATTCAGGTCACCACAGTGCATTAAGTAGAGTTCCCTGTGCTATACTGTATGTTCTCATTAGTTATCTGTTTTATACATAGTATCAGTAGTGTGTATGTGTCAATCCCCATCTCCCAATTCCTCCACCCCAACCCCCTTTTCCCCCTTGGTATCCATACATTTGTTCTCTATGTATGTGTTGCCTGCTTGGGAGATTTTGATTGAAATTGTGCCTACTTGATTTTTCTTTATAAAATAAAGTTCTCAACCAGTCTTTGACACATGCATCAGCAATAGTTGATAAATAGTTTAAAGGTTTTATTTCCCTGAAATGTTCTATAAGTAGAAAAATTTACAAAAATAAGGTTTTAGGGAAAAAAAACCTCTATAGCTAGCTGACTGAGTACTCCAATATATAGTATAGTATAGTATGGTATAGTATAGTATACATTAATGATATTCTATATTTGAGGACTGTCTTCTCAGTACTATATTTTACATGCTTTTTTGGAAAAATTGCTCTTGTGCTATAACCTGCTGGAGTGATTTTTGAATAATAATGTGAATAAAAGATGGTTTGTTGAGATTCAGGATTTTATTCCTTTCAGTTAGTAGGGAGAGCAATATTAATATGTCTTAAAATTGCAAAATAAGAAAAACAGGGTACGTTTATTTTTTCCATGTGTATGATGTATTGAGTCTTTCTACTTCTTAAGTGTTTCTCAGTTTCAACCATCATGCAAGGCACTGAATCAAGATGGACTTTTAAATAACACACTGTGGTATTAACCAAATACCATTACTATGGAAAGTGATGAAGAGTACTTTAGCTGAATTACTTGTAACCAGAAATGCCCCAGATGCAAGCTTGTTGCATATTTTCTTCAGGCAAATGCCTCAGTCACCTTGTCATTGAATAACTTTGCACCTTAACTCCACGCTAATATATCCTCTTTCATTCAGCTGTGTAAACAACTAAGCACAGAAAGAAAACCCTACAGAACACACTTCACTGCACTCTGGCCATTCTTCCTATCAAGCAGGAATGTGTACTATTTTAGGTTATTTGCATTTGTATATATAGTGTACTCATATATATGAAGTCTCTACTAGTTTTCTGTAAAGACTTGTGTCTTTGGAAATCCACTGGTCATCTAGGTGACAGGCTGTATGGTTTTCTCCCATGTCATGATGAGGTATGTGTATATGTATGTGTGTAGCTCAGTGAGGTGGTTCTTATTCATGGCTGCTCATTAAAATTCCCCAGGAACTTAAAAAAAAAAAAAAACCGAAACCTGGGTATTAACAGAACAATTAAATCAGGATGTCTGTAGGTGGCGTGAGGTTATAGTTATTTACTTCGCTATCTATTTATTTTAAACTTTTATTATGGAACACCTTTAACATATATAAAAAGTGGGAAAATTATATAATGAACCCACAGGATAATGCACCCAGCTTCTACTAAATCATTGCTAAACCTGTTTCATCTTCACTCCAGTCAACCCCTCTTTCACTGCCTCCTTCTTTTGGATTATTTGGACATGAGTTCTAGACATCATATAATTTGATTTGTGCATATTTTAGTATGTATATACCTGTGACTAAAAGAAGAGGACTCACTAAAATATCAATTATTTTATCATCAGAACACAAAAAGCTTAATTTCTTGACATAGTTAAATATCCTGCCGATGTTTACACTTCCCTAATTGTCTCATACTTTTTATAGTTGTTTGGCTCAAATCAGGATTCAAATAAGGGAAATTCATTGAGATTGGTTAATGTGTCTCTTATGTCTCTTTCAATCTATAGATTACCTCCATCTGTTTTTCTTGCTTGCAATTTCAAAAAGAGACTGGCTCATTTGTATTGTGGAGTTTTCCAAATGGTTACAAGTGACTGAATCTCTGTGACTTCATTTAACACATTCCTTCGTTCCCTGTATTTCCTGTAAATTGGTATTTAGAATTATAAGCTTGATATAATTTAGATTGGATCACTTTGGAAAGATTATTTCATAGATGTAGTTGGTTACTTCCATCATTAGGCAAAACATTTCTCGTTGTTTCTCTTTTTGTGGTATTAACAGCCTTTGATGATCAATGCTTAGACTCATTTTTTTAAAACTAAGGTTTACAAACGGTTATATTTGAGTTCAGTTATTTATTCTTTACTTACTAGCTGGAATGTTCCTATAATGAGAAGCTTTCCATCATCAATTATTTGTTTGCCCTGAGATATAGTTTGTACAGTAAAGAAAGAAAAAAATGCTTGATTCGTTCTCTTTTATTTACTAGTTTTCAAATAATAAAGTGGTTCCCTAAGTTATTCTAATAAGGTGTATTTTTATGGTTTTACTATAAATGCCTGAATTTTAAAATATTTGATGTATTTTATTACTTTGTAATTATTTTCCTTATTTATTCTTACATTGTCTTAACAATGGCCAGAGTAGCCTCTTTATTTTAAAATCTGAGACTCTTGGACACTATAGTGTAGTAGTATACTAGTAGTCTCTGGTAGCATTCTTTCTTTCTGGTATGGAAGCTCATCTTTTTTATTTCCTTCAAGTTTTATTGAGATATAATTGACATACAGCACTGTGTAAGTTTAAGGTACAGCTGAGGGCTCATATTGAGCGCTCCTGGAAACAGCCATTTCTCAAAGGAGTCCTAGTTCCTTTTATGGAGAAACAAATCTGGATTTGTTTCTCCATAAAAGGAGATTTAGAGACACAAATCTGGATTTAGAGACACAAATCTGGATTCTAAGCATGCTCATCGTTCGTGAATTGCTCATTTTCTAGGTCTTTCCAATAGATAGAGCTGGGAAATGTTTATATTTTTTAAAATTTAGAAATATGCTGTTTTTCTTTAATAATTAATTTACATCTGAATCTTTGTTTCATGCCAAAAATCTCAGTTCCTAATTACATTAATATCAGTACTCATTTATTAGTAATATATATATAATATATATAATATATAATATAATATGTATATAGTAATATATTATATATAATATATATAATATACAATAATATATATATATATCAGTAATATATATATAACATAATATCAGTACTCATTTATTTATCCCATATGGCACACTGAATTTTCCAAAAATAGCCACAAAAATGTTTCCAGTGCCATGCCATGTGTGCTTCTAGAAACCTGTCATTTCCCATTAGGAGGTAGAGTCTATTTTCCTTCCACTGAAACTGGGCAGGCCTTTGTATACAACTCAATGAATAGAATGAGACAGAAATGACACTACATGGCTTCTAGAAGTTAGGTCATAAAAGGTGATGCAGCTTCTGCTGAGCTTTCTCATGGATGCTCACCCTTGGAACTAGGTTCCAGGGAGAAGTCACCTGTAGGCTTTCTGGCCAGCAGCCTCAGGTATGGTCTCACCTGACAGACAGCATTAACCACCAGACTTGTCGGTGAGCCTTCAAATTGTTTCATTTCCCCAGGTGACATGGATTGGAGTACAGATAAGTTAATTTCATCAAGAGCTGCCCAAATAGTTCAGGAGCAAAATAAATGCCATTTTTTTGGTGTTAAATTACTCACAACTTACTGCTTCTAAGTATAGCCCATTCTCACATCTTTTAAATTTAGCTTTATTAAGGTATAATTAACATAAAAAATATACAATTTAAAGTTTACAATTCCATAAGTTTTGATATATGCTTACCTTGTGAACTTGTCAGCACAAGCAAGAGAATGAACCCATCTGTCACCCCAAGACTTTCCTCATGCTCCTTTGTGAACTATGTAATCTCTATCTGCTGCACCTCCTTTTCCCCCAACTCCCATCTGTCTCCAGGCTTCCTATTATTATACATTAGTTGAATTTTCTAGAATTTTATATTAATTGAATCATACATTCTATACTCTTTTATTTCTGGCTTCCTTCCCTCAGTATTATTATTTTGAGATGCATCTGTTGTAGCATCTATCAATAGTTCATTCCTTATTTTCTCTCTCTATTTTCTATCTGTTCCCTAATAGAAATCTTGAACTTTACTAGTAACTTCTTCCTTCCTCCCTTCCTCCAGCATGTATTTGAAATAATATAACTTCACTCCCAAATAGTATCAAAAGGCAATCAATGAGCTCATTCTCCTTTTCATATATGTCCCTGTTTTTGTTCCCCCATTTTATTATAGAAATTGAAACCAACACATATGATACTTTTCCCATTGTAACTATCACTTTATCTTAGTTCTACAGATGAATATATATTTAATATCCATCCACTGCCGATATTACATCAATGTTTCTCTAGTCATTTTGGTTGTCCAAAGATTTCTTTAGTAGAAAAAGTGGTATTCTCTGTTTTTGTGAGGGTTGTTTTAGCTGTTGTTTTCTTGTTTGTTTTGGCAGGTTAGTAATAGTTGTGCCCTTCTTACTTGAAGTTATATTTGTCTAGATAATACACAGTGGTTCACATTTTCTTTTCCATAAGTATTTTACATGTGTTGCTTCACTTTCTTCTGACATAAAGTCAAAATGTCTGATGACAACCTGATTTTCTTTTTCTTACTGATGACTTTGGGGACTGGGGCACACTTGATACCTATAGGACTCTTTTTTTCTTTAAAGTACAATTATTTTACTAGAATATATCATGGCTGTCCTGTGATGACTTTCCCATATATGTGGCACACCTTTTCAGTATGAAATTTCAAGCATTTTTATTTATCTATTTTTTAACTTCAGGGAAGTGATCGGTAGATTTTAGTACTTATTTATTTATTTTTTTCTTTGCTTTAGTTTTCTCCAGGGACTCCTATAGCAGTATGTCAAATCTTCTTTGTTTATCTTCTACAGCTGTCTCTTCCTCAAGAATATTTTGCATCTTTTTCTGTATTTTTTTAATTTAAAAATTTTCCTCCTTTCTACTTTCTATTTCTCTTAAGACATTGTCAGTTGTGTTCATTTGCTTTTTTTTTTTTTTTTTCCGATACGCGGGCCTCTCACTGTTGTGGCCTCTCCCGTTGCAGAGCACAGGCTCCGGACGCGCAGGCTCAGCGGCCATGGCTCACGGGCCCAGCCACTCCGTGGCATGTGGGACCTTCCCGGACCTGGGCATGAACCCGTGTCCCCTGCATCGGCAGGCGGACTCTCAACCACTGCGCCACCAGGGAAGCCCTCATTTGCTTTTGAATGATTTCAATTTTAGTCTTCATTTCAAAAATGATATTTTCTTCTATTCATGTTCATTCCTGAGTTTTGTCCCCTATCCTTTCATAGCTTCCACTTTCCAATAACCTCATTTCTATGTGTTTCTAATTCTCTTTTATGCTCTTCTTTCATAGCTTCTATCACTTTCTAAAAAACATTTTCACTTTTTTCTCTAAAATATCAAGGTAGAGTTTTGTGGATATATATTTCTAGACAGTCTTATTGTATTCTGCTCCTTACTTATTTTTTTTAATAGTAACTTTGTATGGAACTTAACACTTTCTCTTTTGCTTATGTTTAGAGAATGTTTCCCTATAGACAGGAAGGGTGATACAGAATAGCTTTTCTAGAGTCAGACCTTTAGAACTACCTTTTCTGTTGATTTCATAAAATGATTTTTTAAAAAAAGAAGCAGCATAGTAAGCAGTTCCTGAGATCTGACTCATTTGTACCCTTCCTGCACTTTCATCTCTATGCATTTTCTGTCAAACACAATACATGCTAGCTCATCTTTAAGCTATCGGTAAAAATATACTGAACCCCCAGTCGACCCACACTACATGCTTATAATACTAGCCTGAGAACACTGTGCTGTTTGCCCTGGTGACTAAGAGTTATATGGTGCTAAAGAGAGAAGGGGATTTTTTTTTCTTACCAATTCCTGATACCCTGACAATTTCAGGCAAATTTTGGAAATACTTAAGTTTTAATTTTCCATCAATCTACCTTTCTCTCTGCACTCCACTCCAACACCCTCAAGCCCTCTTCCTTCTGGCCTCTAATAACTTCAAGGCTATGCCTTTGAACCATTTCAACTGAGAAGCAGAACAAAAGTTTGGGCCTCTAGAGTGATTTAGTGACCTCCCTGGCCATAAACTATAGTCTCCTTTTCACAAAGCTGATCTTTGTCAGCCATTAGGAAACTGATATAATTAAACCAATTCACACTGGTGAATGACTGATGGCCCATAACCACTCCACAGCTATTAATATTTTTAAAATAGGATGCTTGGATTACTAATTAGGGAATTTTAAACACTTGCTACAAAAATGGGGAAAAAAAGCAAAATGTCAGGCCATATCAAAGATGGATTTTGCACAGATGAGCTAATAAGTGGGTAGCTGGGTTAGGAGCACTGCAAAGCATACAAGGTATGCTCTTTATATTTCCAGAAAGTGCCACCATGCAGAAGGTGCCCTTGGAGCTGAGTCACTCAGGGGCCCTTACTAGGGTAAATCCATTACACATTTTCTTGCTTTTTACCATGATGCACCTCACAGGTTTTGAATTGGGGCTGCCTCTAGACATGCTTGGACTCTAAAGCAGGTCTGTGGCAGAGACTGCCAGTTGCCTACCCTAACATCCATCCTCTCCTTCCTTCCTAATTAATAGAACTCTGCTATGTTGAGGATGGTAGTGTGTCCAGCGAGAAGCTTATATTTCCCGGAATTCCTTGTCCATAGATTATAGACATATGTCTAAGATCTGGCCACTGAGATGGAAGCAATGTGTTGTGTGAATTTTCCATAAACACACTTTGAAAGGGAGGGGATGCCCCTTTGTCTTTGCTCCCTTTCCTTTGCCTACTGGCTGGAACTTGGACCTGATCACTGGAGAGGTAGGAATCATTTAGAAAGATAAGAGCCAGCCAGGGTCCTTGATAGCAGTGTGAAGCTGAAATAACAACTCTGGTCTACCCATATGTGGACAGCTTTTACTTGAGAGAGAAGTAAACTTCTGTCTTGTTTAATCCTCTGTTTTGAAAGTCTCCATTACTTATAGCCAAGCCTATTGGTATTTCAAGCCCCTAATTCACAATTTAACTACAGCCAGCGCATTTTTTCCATGTCATTTATAGTTAAACAAAACAACTTAAATTCTGTCCTAAAATGTACAGGTTTCAGTTTAAGAATATTTATTCTACCAAGAAATTAACTTTTCAAAGTCATCAGACCTTAGAAATTCTTTCTAGTTCATATCTGAATTACAATACGGACTCCTGTGCTTAACACATTGCTTCTCAATCTTCAATATGCATATGAATCATATGAGAATCTTAATAAAATCTAGATTCTGACTCAGAAGGTCTGGGGTGGAGCCTGAGATTCTGCATTTCTAACAAGCTCCAAGTGATACTGATGCTACTGCTGATCAGCACTTTAGATGGTGGGCATCAAATCACTTAGGGTGTCTTTAAGTGTGCAACTCTCTTTCTCTGTCCCTTTCCCCTCGTCAGAGTTTCTGGAGGTGGGCATTGGAAAGCTAGCTGTATGATGAAGAGACATCATGTAAAATTTTTATAAACACACAAGTTTGAAAGTCATTAATATGGTACACGCATTGTTAGTTGTAAATTTCAAACAGTACAATAGATATTAATGCAGGCTGGGAAATGAATTTGTTTCTCTTTTTAAGAAGCAACAGTAAATCCTTCCTTCTAATTTGGAAAAGATAATCTCTGTTTTTAACCTAGAGTGTACAGAAATAGCCAGGTTTTAAAACTTTCATCATATTTCTTGTCCATGGAGAAATAGAAAAAAAATTCCAGATCAGAGATTCTTTTTGTTTTTGAAATATTGTTCAAGTGTCTGATTGGGAGTATAAGGGGTCCGAAAAACATTCTTTAGGTCAAATTATGCACTCTTACCTTGAAAGAACTATTTGGATTAAAACAGCATCAAAGAGACCTCTGCTATTTTTGATCTTAGAGTGGGTCAGATTTTTTAAAGAATTACATTGTTTATAGAAATTGTGGTCTTTGGGCTACCTCTGTGGCCAAATATCAAGCTCTTGAATAGGGGAATGAAATATGTATTTTCAAGGTGAAGTAAAAAATTATAGCAATCATATGTATTAACTCAGGCAAAAAATTTTCTGGAAACATTCAGAAATTCTAAGAGAAATGTTTCTTTCTTGGTTTTTAGTAATTTGTAGGCTTAAACATGTGTTTTTGTATGTAAACCCCAGTCATGTATAATTATGAATTTCTACAGTTAAGTATTTTCTTTCTGTGTAATTTTTTTCTTTTTATTCTTTCCCCAGAGAAGTATCATTTCTGAAAATCTTCTTTGATTTTAGTTTTAAAATAGATTTTTGATAATGAATTCCCTTTGATTTGATTGAGACTTTATGTATGATACATTCTATTTCTTGTTTTTACTTCTCCTTTCTCATCATTGTTTCATTAATTGAGGTTTCTTGTTACTGTTTTCCCACTAGTTTTCTCCCTCTGTTTGGAAGTATATACTCCATTTTATTCTTTAAGTTATTACTCTAGCTATTTTAACATGCATGTGTATGAAAGCCTAAAGTTAACTGATATTTCTACCTTCTTCCAGATTAAGATAAGACTTACAGAATTTTTAAACTATGATCTTCATCCTTACTACTTATATTCAATTGTTGTTCAGTGTTTTATGTTTTCCCTGAATATTGTTTCTCCTGGATAATTACCATTGCAGTTGTTGAGGTTGAATCAATAACCAATGGCCACTGATTTAATAAATCATGCCTATGTAATGAAGCCTCCATAATAACCAAAAGAACAGGATTTGAATAGCTTCCAGGCTGGTGAACATGTATTGGTGCTGGGGGCTTAGTAACATGACTGGAGAGAGCACAGAAACTCTGTGCACATTTCCCCATACCTTGCCCTGTGAACCACTTCCATCTGGCTGATCCTGAGTCATATTCATTTATAATAAACCACTAATCTAGTAATTAAATTGCTTTCCTGAGATCTGTGAATCATTCTAGAAAATGATTGAATTCAAGGATGGGGTGGTGGGAAACCCCAGTTTATAGCCAGTGAGTCAGAAGCACAGGTACAATAATAATCTGGAGTTGTGATTGGTATCTGGAGTTGGGGGAGCAGTTTTGTGGGATTGAGCCCTTAATTTATGGGATCTGACGCTATCTCCAGGTAGATAATGTCAGAAATGAGTTAAATTGTAGGACACTCAGCTGGTGTCCAGAGAACCAGAGAGTTGCTTCATGTGGAAAAACCAGAACACACATCTGGTAGCCAGAAGTTAAGCATGTGTGTTATGTGTAGAGAAGAAACACAGGAGTTTTCCCGTGTTCAATTTAAATCTCAATCAGGATTATAATTTTAAAGGATAGGATTTATTATAGTCAACCAACTATGTCTTAAAGTTATTATTGTTTAGAATGTGAGCATAGGCATATTTTAGATTTAAAAACTCAAAAGTATCTGGGAAAATGAAAGTTTATATGTATATGATAAATAATAGCAATTATCATGTGTGATTCAATAGATATTTGACTACTCTGCCCTGGTGAATCTCGGATGTATTCAATAAATTGTTTCTGAATGTATGAATGAGTTGATGTTCTTCATAAGTCATAGTCAAAGAAAGACATGATATGTTGGAGACTGTATATGTGTGTGTGTGTGCGCGCGCATACACATCTGTGCAAAGTAGGGTAGAAGAGTCATTGCTTCTCCTCTAGATTTAAAGAACTGATAGTCATATAGGGACTAGTCTGTCTTTTTTATTGATTGGCCATACAATCAGCTGGTCAAAACTCCCACCATCTAGGCTATCAGACAAAGCAGGCTTGATATTAAGTCACCTTCCAGGATTCTAACTTGCCTCACACTGTCCAAATTACTGGTAAAACCTAGAGTGAGGGTCTCAGCATTGGGTGTTTTCTTAATGGATGTGAAACATAGTAGAGACAATTAACAGCAACAATAGAAGCTAACATTCAGTGAACACTTACTGTATGATAGGCAGGTATTCTTTAAGGGCTTTACTGGTGTTAGGTCATCCCTCAATAATCTTACAAGTTATATGCACTTATTAGCTCTATTTCATAACTGGCTCAGAGAGGTTAAGAAATTTGCCTCAGATCACACAACTGGTAGGTTGGAGAACTTAGATTCTAACCTGGACATTTTGACATCAGGGCAGTGTTCTTACTCCCTACCAGATGCTTACTGCCTGCATCTTAAGTCAGAAGAATCAAGACTGAAGAGTTTGAACCACATTGAGCAGTAGCCTTCTTCACTCTAGGTCAGTAGTTCTCAACTGGAGGCAGTTTTACCCCTCAGAGGAAATTTGGAAATGTCTGGAGACATCTTTGATTGTCAGTACTTGGAGTAGAGTGAATCTGCTGGCATCTACTGGGTAGAGGGAAGGGATGCTGCTAAACATCCTACAATACATAGGAATGACCCTTCACAACAAATCATTATTCACTCTAAATTGGCATTATGCAAAGTTAGAGCAATTCTGCTTTTGGTTAGTAGCTCTCAGCCTTGGCTGAAGATTAGAATGATTTGAGAAGCAACCAGACCAATTATATCAGAACCTCAGAGAGTGGGATATTTTTTTAAGCTCCCTAGGTGATTCCAATGTACAGTCAAGTAGAGATCCACAGCCCTAGGGAAATTTGTGCTTTTAAATGTAAGGCACTCACAAATTCTAATTGTGCCTCCATCTCCATTAATTATGCAAGTGGTTGGTGAGAGAGGCAGGAGTTTCACTTTAGCAGTTTTGATTTTTGAGAACTTTTCTATCTTCTCTAAGGAAACAGGAGAAGAAGTAATCTGAAGAACAAAACTGAATAGGTGCTCATTCTCTATAGAGGCTGCTCTAAAATTGTATCATTTATTTTGTACTGAAATCTTGATTAACCAGTCCTGGCCAAACCTGATTAAGACTAAGTCCTTGATCTTGATGTCAGTTTGTTGCTGGAGGTGAGAGGCTTACGTATTAATATGTGCATGGTAGTGGTAAAGGGATTACTGTAGCCAGAAGGTAGGGAAGCTGAGAATGATAATTCCAAGTGTCTCTCATCTTGTGAAGGCACAGCTTTAGGCAGGGAACTTGAAGGAGGACTTTTGACAGGGAGGTTGGCAGCAGAGCCTTATTGTCTGGGGTCTATACTTTGAGAAGAGTACATGTCCAGATGTGAGCTCTTGAGTGATAGCCACAATGACTCTGCCTACTTCATATTCACCAGGATCTAGGAGGGGGCAGAGATCAAATTTCTGATATGAACTTAAGAGAGCAGACCAGATCACCTAAGCCAAATTATATAAACATTTGGATGTTTTTTGTTTTTAATATTTTAAAATCCCTAAACATTTAATAAAATGAACTTTACTGTTCTAGATTTGACCCAGCTGTGCTAAGGGATCTTAAGAGAGAAGATTTCCATGCTTGAATCAGAATATTGAAGGATGAGCAGCACTTTCTAAGAATTGCACTGGGGGGGTGGTAACAGTCCCCCATAAAATATTTCCCAAAAAACCCGTGAATGCTTCAGTTAGGACTACACCATCAGACCTTCCCCTGTATCTGGAGGTTCCCCGTTTTAAGACTAAGATTTGTGGAGTGCGTTTTATTTATTTATTTTCAAATTTAACTTATTCCAGAAGAAATACAGCATGGTCAACCCTTTGATTTTAGCTTGTAAGATCCATTTAGGACTCCTTACCTTTAAAAATGTAAGATAATGTTTGTTTTGTTTTAAGCTACCAAGTTTATGGTAATTTATTGTAGCAGCCATAGGAAACTCAAACAGTAATAATGCCCCTCTTCCTGGTAGAGTGGGTCCACTCCTTTCTGACCCTTGCCCATTCATCACAGTAATCTCTGCTGTTATTATTAATAAGACATATGAACACAGGAAGTGTGACTGTCAAAAGGAAGTAAGAACAAATGAGTGAGCATGATATAGTCTCATCAAACATTTTCCAAATTAAATTGTGAAGAATTAACTGCTAGAAGGTACTTTTCAAATCTGTAATAGTCAATTACATGAAAAGTACTTAAAGATATACAGAACATTTTGCAGAATGTATTCTATGCAGTTATACATGTAATTTAATACATTTAGAACAATAAAATTTCATGTAAATATGACTGAAAATTCCAGCTCGTACATGGGGGAAGAAAATATTTTAAGGCCTGAATTATCCAATTAAACACATAATTTGTAGGTTCCCATTTTGTAATGCCTGGGTACAGCCTTGATTTAAAATTCTGTAACTACTCAAAGTTTTTCAGATGTAGATTTTCTCTATTTTTCCATAGGCAGGAAAATGGCATTTACTTTTTTTTTTTTTTTTTTTTTTTTTTTTTGCTGTACGCGGGCCTCTCACTGCTGTGGCCTCTCCCGTTGCGGAGCACAGGCTCCGGACACACAGGCTCCGCGGCCATGGCTCGCGGGCCCAGCCGCTCCGCGGCATGTGGGATCTTCCAGGATCGGGGCACGAACCCGTGTCCCCTGCATCGGCAGGCGAACTCTCAACCACTGCGCCACCAGGGAAGCCCCGGCATTTACTTTTGATTACTACTTTGGAGGAGAAAAGCATTTTGGTTCTTTCATTTTGTGAATTTATATTCCAGTGTCAGAAATAACATTCAGGGATTTGGAGTCCAGAATATCAGCCAAAGAACAGTATTTGCTGGATGAAATTAAAGGTGATTTTTCTCTGGCAGGGATAGAGAATACATGGTATATGCAGGTAAGACAAAGAAACTGTGTGAGTTAGTGGGTGTTGGTAAAGGAAAAACAGTTGGGAAAATAGGCTAGAGTAGCTTATAAGTGATCCCAAAGTATAATTATTCTGGGGACAGTTTCCTGGGTGATAGCATAGCCAGTGTAGAGATAAGCAAGCTTAATGATATATTTGAGATTTTGTTTGTCATATATATATATATATATATATATATATATATATATACACACACACACACACACAGACATACATATATATATATCTTTAAAGTTATGTATCAAAGTGACTATATTGTTTTCAAAGTCCTACCTCTCACAATTTTAACTAGAAAATAGAGAAGGCTCAAAATGTGTTAAATTAATAATGAGTTTAAAGATATAATTCATTATTCAATGATTATGGGACTTGTAATTTTTTAAATTATCCATTCTCTAACTTTTAGTGGTTCTCAAATTTTAATGTGTGTAAAAGCATTACCCAGGGAGCTTGTTTAACTGGCTCTGATTAGGTGTGTTTGGGGGAGAGGCCCTGGAATTTTAATTTTAATAAGTGATTTTGCAGTGGCTGATGCAAACTGCACAGGAACAAGCACCAGGCTGCCCACATCCACCCCATGGCCATTCACCTGAAGTTGGGATATAAAGCTTGTTGACTGGCAACAGAGAGTGGGGTTCCCACACCAGCAACATGGACATCACTGGGAAGCTTGTGATAAATGTAGAAACCCAGCTCCATCCCAGACCCACTGAAACAGAATCTTTATTTTAATAAGATCCTGGGATTTAGGGGTGGTAGTGGGATGATTTACAAGAACATTAAAGTTTGAGAAACAATGTTCTCCTGGAAATCAGCCTCTATAACAGTGGTTCTTAATCAGTGGAGTGCCTCCAAGTCCTCTAAGGTGCTCTGAAAAATTACCCCGGTTCCACTTCAGACCCACTGACCCTTCAGTGATATAGGGTCAGGAAATAGCTTTTAAAAAAGATATCCAAAGGTGACTCTGATACACACCACTGGTTAAAACCAATTGCTCTTTAGGGCTTGTCTGGCAACTCAGAACCTTTGGGATGACAAAAATCACACCAGATCACTCTCAAATCTTAGTTTTGCTTTGCAGTGTGACAGCCTAAAATTAAGAGCTGACATTTTTATTACCTCCTATAGCCTCTGTTCTTTTTAGCTTCCTTGTCCTAGTTGTCACACTGGGAGAACTCAAGGAAGTCAGCAAGTTTTCATCTCTGTCCTGTGTCCTCAGAGGATGGCTGATTTATTCCCAAGTTCTCCTGCCTTTTAATTTTATTTTTTCAGTTGAAGTCTATACTAGTGTAGGTCAGACAATTCATAATTCACTCTGAGACTGTGGAAAGGACTCTGAGGTCCTCATTTTCCTCAGGAATTGAGCAGTAGTTTGTTAAAACTCCAGAGCTGTTAAGTTCTCACTCTAACTGTGGTTCTCATAAATATGAAGAAATAATTAAACTTTATTAAAGGACAATCCAGGCATGAATCTTTTTTTTTTTTTTTTGCGATACGTGGGCCTCTCACTGTTGTGGCCTCTCCCATTGCGGAGCACAGGCTCTGGACGCGCAGGCTCAGCGGCCATGGCTCACGGGCCCAGCCACTCCGCGGCATGTGGGATCTTCCCAGAGCTGTGCATGAACCCATGTCCCTTGCACTGGCAGGTGGACTCTCAACCACTGCGCCACCAGGGAAGCCCCAGGCATGAATCTTTATTTCATCTAATGGGCCTTGTAGTAAAGTAACTTTTAAGACATTCTGATGCAATTTTTAACTCAGTCATTTGTGGGGTAGTTTATTTTATTTTGTAATTGGAAGGTGCTATAAAGTACAGCCTTAGTTCAGATGGTTCTTAAGGACATACCAATAGATCCTTTGTAGATGGGCTCTGAACCAGTCGAGAACAATCAGACACTTGGTGGTCTGTGGCTAAAGCATCACATGCTACTTTTCCTGGATTCAGGAAGGGATAAGGCAGCTGGGTCTGATTGCTTGTGGAAGTTCTGGTGGCGGAGTTCTTTAGGAATTTCTCTAGCTTGCTTTGTGTTCAGTCCAAACACCAATCCAGAAGCAGAAAACCCTCTTTTCGACAGTCAGCATAGTTGACTTATGTTGTCAGTCCGTCAACATAAGAATAGACTATGTCTCAAGAGGAACGATGGGGTGAGGTTTTTCTTCTACTGCTTGAATTCAGCACCTTGGAGAAGGTCCTGCTCCTTTTTGTGGGCACAGTGCTGTCACAGAGACTCCTTGTTGCCCAAGCCTTTCACCTGGCCTGCATTTTGAAATGGGACCATGCTTAAGAAAAATGGTTGCCTTCCATGATAAAGCATTTTTGGGCCAAGGAAGCTATTCTTATACTTTTTAAAATAATCTCTGCTTTGCCCATTTCTGTTCGGCCCTGTCACTTTCTCTATGCAAAGAAAACTCACAGTTGAGAGGACATTTACTTCAAGCTGAGGAGTATTAGAGGATACTACTTCTGGTAGATGGTTTCTTTCCAAAGGAAAAGGTCTAATTTGATAACTGAGAGATTAATATCCATTGTGCCATCTTGCCATTGAGGGAAGCCTATTTGCCTTGAAAATAAAAAATATCTTTCTCAGCAGTCAGTGCTTTCCTTTAAGGATTTTATAACAAAGATAAAAATTGTGATTGGCAAAGTAGTAAACATTTAACACACTTATAATATTATATAATAAACACAACATGCAAGTAGTAAAGGAACATATTCTTATATGCTGCATTGATTGTCTACTAGCATTTAGCATGAAAAGTAACCCTCACACATGGCTAGTTATGACGATGAAGTGAGTTGAAGGAAGGAAATGGAAATCAGGATGAGGATCCTGACTTCATAACCAGGGTAGGGATGGAGGCTCATCCTCCGTGAAACTTCACAATGTACTTTTCACAGGAGTAAGCCTCATACTTTTTAGTCAGATTGGAAGATCACTAGTGATTTTGTCCTCATGAAGAAGCACCTTGATTTTCTGAAGCAGTTGTTCAGCAAATTATACTCAGCAGTCTTCTAGTTTCATTCACTTGGACTGTGATTGTGTCACATTATAGTAATTTTTATCAAAGTGTGGACTGACCTGGTACAACACTTTGTGGCAAACTCATCGCTGAATTACTCCTTCCATGGCCACTTTGTGAACAAAGGAAAAAAGAGGAATGCAAGGAGAATTTTGTCATTTTCTAATTTAACATTAGATCATCTTTTGGACTTATGGAGTGTGCAGCAGACTTAGAGAAACAGGTTACGGATCTCTCTTCATGGTTCAGCAGTGCCAGGCCCCTTACTGCTGAGAGGAGGCATGCCTTCTGTCCCACCTCATAGATTCTCTATGGCCATCTTGGAAAACTCCTCACCCATTGCTCCTTGCACCATGGTGACCGGCAAGGGGCTCCTTTTAGTAATTCTACTTCTCACAAGACCATTAAATGACAAACAAGAATTACTATAAAAATATTATTTCTAATTTCTGTCTTTGATTCTAATCCTTATTTAGGGATATAGGCCTTTTGTGTCTGTGTAACCCAGAGTGAGTAGAAATGCAGAAGAAAGGTGGAAGAAAGGTGGTATAGTGGAAAGGCAGGGTTTAAAGAGTTAAACATTTAAGTTTGACTAGTTCCCCAATCCATACCTAATAACTGGGAAAAACTCGGAACACAATCAAGGGGGGCATGTCTTACTGTTCATGACAGCATCCCTAGTATAGAACACATGTCTGCCATATGACCCTCTGCAAAGATGTGTTGATTACTGGACTAATTGGAAGATCACCTGAGATACTGTAAGTGAAAGCAAAGACAGACTCAGTGAATGCTGTGTGCTTTCCTCTGCTCTGCTGGTGTGTGGGTGGAAAAATCATCACTTTCTGTAAATGCGTGTCAGCCATGCAGTGCCTGTGCTCAAAAATGCCAGGATCGGAGGAGCTGCAAGATGGCAGAAGAGTAAGACGTGGAGATCACCTTCCTCCCCACAATTACATCAAAAATACATCTACATGTGGAACAACTCCTACAGAACACCCACTGAATGCTGGCAGAAGACCTCAGACCTCCCAAAAGGCAAGAAACTCCCCACGTACCTGTGTAGGGCAAAAGAAAAAAGAATAAACAGAGACAAAAGGATAGGGACGGGACCTGCACCAGTGGGAGGGAGCTGTGAAGGAGGAAAGGTTTCCACACACTAGAAGCCCCTTCGTGGGCGGAGACGGGGGTGGTGGTGGGGAGCTTCGGAGCCACAGAGGAGAGCGCAGCAATAGGGGCGTAGAGTGCAAAGCGGAGAGATTCCCGCACAGAGGCTCGGTGCCGACCAGCACTCACCAGCCCGAGAGGCTTGTCTGCTCACCTGCCGGGGAGGGCAGGGGCTGGGAGCTGAAGCTCGGGCTTCGGAGGTCGGATTGCAGGGAGAGGACTGGGGTTGGCTGCGTGATTACAGCCTGAAGGGGGCTGGTGCGCCACGGCTATCCAGGAGGGAGTCCGGCGAAAAGTCTGTACCTGCCGAAGAGGCAAGAGTTTTTGTCTTGTCTCTGTTTCCTGGTGCGCGAGGAGAGGGGATTCAGAGCGCCGCTTAAAGGAGCTCCAGAGACGGGTGTGAGCTGCGGCTGTCAGTGGGGACCCCAGAGATGGGCATGAGATGCTAAGGCTGCTGCTGCCGCCACCAAGAAGCCTGTGTGGGAGCACAGGTCACTATCCACACCTACCCTCCTGGGAGCCTGTGCAGCCCACCACTGCCAGGGTCCCGTGATCCAGGGACAACTTCCCCGGGAGAACACAAGGCGCGCATCAGGCTGGTGCAACGTCACACCGGCCTCTGCCTCCGCAGGCTCGCTCCGCATGCCGTGCCTCTCCCTACCCCCGGCCTGAGTGAGCCAGAGCCCCCGAATCAGCTGCTCCTTTAACACAGTCCTGTCTGAGTGAAGAACAGATGCCCTCCGGGTGACCTACACGCTGAGGCGGGGCCAAATCCAAAGCTGAGCCCCGGGAACTATGCGAACAAAGAAGAGAAAGAGAAATCTCTCCCAGCAGCCTCAGGAGCAGCGGATTAAAGCTCCACAATCAACTTCATGTACCCTGCATTTGTGGAATACCTGAAAAGACAAGGAATCATCCCAAATTGAGGAGGTGGACTTCGGGGGCAAAAATATATATACTTTTTGCCCTTTTTGTTTTTCTGTGTGTGTGTATATGTATGCTTCTGTGTGTGATTTTGTCTGTATAGCTTTGCTTTTACCATTTGTTTTAGGGTTCTGTCTGTCCGTTTTTTTTTCTTTTCAATATAGTTTTTAGCACTTGTTATCACTGGTGGATTTGCTTTTTGGTTTAGTTGCTCTCTTCTTTCTTTTTTTTCTTTTTATTACTTAAAATTTTTTTTAATAATTATTTTTTATTTTAATAACTTTATTTTATTTTATCTTCTTCTTTCTTTCTTTCTTTCTTTTTTTTCCTCCCTTTTATTCTGAGCCATGTGGATGATAGCCTCTTGGTGCTCCAGCCAGGCATCAGGGCTGTGCCTCTGAGTTGGGAGAGCCAAGTTCAGGACATTGGGCCGCAAGAGACCTCCCAGATCCATGTAATATCAAATGGTGAAAATCTCCCAGAGATCTCCATCTCAACGCCAAGACCCAGCTCCACTCAATGACCAGCAAGCTCCAGTGCTGGACACCCTATGCCAAACAACTAGCAAGACAGGAACACAACCCCAACCATTAGCAGAGAGGCTGCCTAGAATCATAATAAGGCCACAGAAACCCCAAAATACACCACCAGATGTGGACCTGCCCACCAGAAAGACAAGATCCAGCCTCATCCACCAGAACACAGGCACTACTCCCGTCCACCAGGAAGCCTGCAAAACCCACTGAACCAATCTTAGCCACTGGGGGCAGACACCAAAAACAACGAGAACTATGAACCTGCAGCCTGTGAAAAAGAGACCCGAAACACAGTAAGATAAGCAAAATGAGAAGACAGAGAAACACACAGCAGATGAAGGAGCAAGGTAAAAACCCACCAGACCAAATAAATGACGAGGAAATAGGCAGTGTACTTGAAAAAAAATTCAGAGTAATGGTAGTAAAGATGATCCAAAATCGTGGAAATAGAATGGAGAAAACGCAAGAAATGTGTAACAAGGACCCAGAAGAACTAAAGAGCAAACAAACAGTGATGAACAACACAATAAATGAAATTTAAAATTCTCTAGAAGGGATCAATAGCAGAATAACTGAGGCAGAAGAACGGATAAGTGACCTGGAAGATAAAATAGTGGAAATAACTACTGCAGAGCAGAATAAAGAAAAAAGAATGAAAATAATCAAGGACAGTCACAGAGACCTCTGGGACAACATTAAGCATACCAACATTCAAATTGTAGGGTTCCCAAAAGAAGAAGAGAAAAAGAAAGGGACTGAGAAGAAGAGATTATAGTTGAAAACTTCCCTAATATGGGAAAGGAAATAATGAATCAAGTCCAGGAAGCACACAGAGTCCCAAACAGGATAAATCCAAGGAGAAACATGCCAAGACACATATTAATCAAACTATCAAAAATTAAATACAAAGAAAAAACATTAATAGCAGCAAGGGAAAAACAACAAGTAACATACAAGGGAATCCCTACAAGGTTAACAGCTGATCTTTCAGCAAAAACTCTCCAAACCAGAAAGGAGTGGCTGGACATATTTAAAGTGATGAAGGGGAAAAACCTACAAGCAAGATTACTGTACCTAGCAAGAATCTCATTCAGTTTGATGGAGAAATTAAAACCTTTACAGACAAGCAAAATCTGAGAGAGTTCAGCACCAAACCAGCTTTACAACAAATGCTAAAGGAACTTCTCTAGTCAGGAAACACAAGAGAAGGAAAAGCCCTACAATAACAAACCCAAAACAATTAAGAAAATGGTAATAGGAAAATACATATCAATAATTACCTTAAATGTAAATGGATTAAATGCTCCAACCAAAATATATAGACTGGCTGAATGGATATAAAAGTAAGACCTGTATATATGCTGTCTGCAAGAGGCTCACTTCAGACCTAGGAACACATACAAACAGAAAGTGAGGGGAAGGAAAAAGGTATTCCATGCAAGTGGAAATCAAAAGAAAGCTGGAGTAGCAATTCTCATATCAGACAAAATTGACTTTAAAACAAAGACTATTACAATAGACAAAGAAGGACACTACATAATGATCAAGGGATCAATCCAAGAAGAAGGTATAACAATTGTAAATATTTATGCACCCAACATAGGAGCATGTCAATACATAAAGCAAATCAACAGTAACACAATCATAGTAGGGGACTTTAACACCCCACTTTCACCAATGGACAGATCATCCAAAATGAAAATAAATAAGGAAACACAAGCTTTAAATGATATATTAAATAAGATGGACTTAATTGATATTTATAGGACATTCCATCCAAAAACAACAGAATACACTTTCTTCTCAAGTGCTCATGGAACATTTTCCAGGATAGATCATATCTTGGGTCACAAATCAAGCCTTGGTAAATTTAAGTAAATTGAAGTCATATCAAGCATCTTTTCTTACCACAATGCCATGAGACTAGATATCAATTACAGGAAAAAATCTGTAAAAAATACAAACACATGGAGGCTAAACAATACACTACTTAATAACCAAGACATCACTGAAGAAATCAAAGAGCAAATAAAAAAATACCTAGAATGAAATGACAATGAAAACACGATGACCCAAACCTATGGGATGCAGCAAAAGCAGTTCTAAGAGGGAAGTTTATAGCAATACAATCCTACCTTAAGAAACAAGAAACATCTCAAATAAACAACCTAACCTTACACTGAAAGCAATTAGAGAAAGAAGAACCAAAAAACCCCAATGTTAGCAGAAGAAATCGTAAAGACCAGATCAGAAATAAGTGAAAAAAAATTAAAGAAACGATAGCAAAGGTCAATAAAAGTAAAAGATGGTTCTTTGAGAGGATAAACAAAATTGATAAACCATTAGCCAGACTTATCAAGAAAAAAAGGGAGAAGACTCAATAGAATTAGAAATGAAAAAGGAGAAGTAACAACTGACACTGTAGAAATATGAAGGATTTTGAGAGATTACTACAAGCAACTATATGCAAATAAAATGGACAACCTGGAAGAAATGGTCAAATTCTTAGAAATGCACAACGTTCAGAGACTGAACCAGGAAGAAATAGAAAATATGAACAGACCAGTCACAAGCACTGAAATTGAAACTGTGATTAAAAATCTTCCAACAGGGCCTCCCTGGTGGCGCAAGTGGTTAAGAGTCCGCCTGCCGATGCAGGGGATACGGGTTCGTGCCCCGGTCTGGGAGGATCCCATATGCCGCGGAGCGGCTGGGCCCGTGAGCCATGGCCGCTGGGCCTGCGCATCCGGAGCCTGTGCTCCGCAACGGGAGAGGCCACAACAGTGAGAGGCCCACATACCGCAAAAAGAAAAAAAAAAAAAAAAATCTTCCAACAAACAAAAGCCCAGGACCAGTCGGCTTCACAGGCGAATTCTTTCAAACATTTAGAGAAGAGCTAACATCGATCCTTCTCAAACTCTTCCAAGATATATCAGAGAGAGGAACACTCCCAAACTCATTCTACGAGGCCACCATCACCCTGATACCACAACCAGACAAAGATGTCACAAAATAAGAAAACTACAGGCCAATATCACTGATGAACATAGATGCAAAAATCCTCAACAGAATACTGGCAAACAGAATCCAACAGCACATTAAAAGGATCATACATCATGATCAAGTGGGGTTTATCCCAGGAATGCAAGTATTCTTCAATATACCCAAATCAATCAATGTGATACACCATATTAACAAATTGAAGGAGAAAAAACGTAAGATCATCTCAATAGATGCAGAGAAAGCTTTTGCCAAAATTCAACACCCATTTATAATAAAAACCCTGTAGAAAGTAGGCATAGAGGGAACTTACCTCAACATAATAAAGGCCATATATGACAGTCCCACAGCCAATATCATGCTCAATGGTGAAAAACTGAAACCATTTCCACTAAGATCAGGAACAAGACAAGGTTGCCCACTCTCACCACTGTTATTCAACATAGTTTTGGAAGATTTAGCCACAGCATTCAGAGAAGAAAAATAAAAGGAATCCAAATTGGAAAAGAAGAAGTAAAACTGTCTCTGTTTGCAGATGACATGATACTATACATAGAGAATCCTAAAGATGCTACTAGAAAACTGCTAGAGCTAATCAATGAATTTGGTAAAGTAGCAGGATACAAAATTAATGCACAGAAATCTCTTGTATATATTATATACGTATAGCTGATTCACTTTGCTGTACAGTATAAACTAACACAATATTGTAAAGCAACTATACTCCAATTAAAAAAAAATAGCTAGGGGTACAGGAGACAAAGTCCAACAGGATTTGTGGAAGAGATGGCAAAGCCAGGTTTTCTTTCCCTTTATTTTCTTTTCATGTTAACTTTTTTGATTCCTTACCTAACCTTGATCTATAATGACATCTTCTGGGAGGAGACAACTTTAAGCAACTTTACAGATACAAAAAAACAAAAAAAAAATAGGAAAAAGGAAAGCACATATAGCTGATTAGTTTGCCTCTTTCTGCTCACTACCCTTTTATTATTTTTCTGTTTTTGAGCTGACAGGGTTTCAGTCTTTTCAAATCAAGTCTATTAAATGTTTAGCATTCTGACTGGCTAAACCCAGCAGTAGTGGTTACTAGCTGTTCTTCTGCTGTTACTAAGCAATTATTGAAAACTTATTAAGTACACAGAATGAGGCTAATTAGTGCATATAATACACAAATAAAAACTGGCATTGTAGAAGCAATAAGCAGTATTCTGTAAAGGGTATTGCTAATCTGGATTTCTCCATTCTGGGACAAGAATTTTGTCTACAATGGTCTCCCTATCAAAATTACAGAGTTTCTTTAATTAGAACTTTAGGGAGGCAGAAAAACCATTAGTTGGTAGTGACTTAATGCATTGGTTGTGAGTAAATGAAAATAGTACATAATGAACCTAAGCTATCATTTATATTCAGTACTGTGATATATTGGGACTTGATATAAACTTCTAATTTCTCCTCTCTACCAGTTTGATGAAGACTTTTAGTCCTCTTTATCCTGTCCAATATTGCAGAGAGGATGGACTTTAGATCTGATTCCATAGACATATGGGGATACTGCCCCAGGTCTTATGCCTGAGCCATTCTGGGCTGAACTCTTATTTCAAAGTCCTTGCTTTTATTTTCTGCTTATGCATGGGCTCAAGCTTTATTTGCTTAACTTTATGACTTTAATTAAGCTCTACAAAATGCTTATTATTAATTTTTTATTCAACTGAAATGGGCTATTCTCGGTCTTTTTGCATGAAGCTGTATTTTCCGTTACCATGATTTTAGTTACTTCCAAATCCTGCAAATCTCTCTTCTGAGCGTCAAACCTCCATGTTCAAATGCCTACTGGGATGTTCCATACATCATTCAAACTCGGCATGACTAAAACTGAGATTATTTTCAACTCCTTCCTACTCCCAGATTGTTCAAATCCAGACTTGTCCATTTCCTGGTATGGGACTTGGGCAGGTCACTCAGCCTTTCTGTGTCTCAGTTCCCTCATCTATGAAAGGGAATAAGAAAAACAATTATCTCATAGACTTAAGGAGAATAAATGAGTTAATATGTGTGCCTTTACATAATAAACACTATATAAATATTAGTTACTATTATTTTTAAAAGTATTAGTCCCTTGGTGCTCTCTAACTTTGGAAATGGCACAACATTCACCCAATGGCTCAAGCAGGAAACCTCAAATTGGATCATCCTCAATTTCTCCCTCACCTCCCCCAATTGAAGAGTGAGTCCTTTGGATACTACTTCTTAAATATCTTTTGAATCTTCCCTCTTTTCTCTAACCCCAGTGCCATTGCATAATCCTGTATTACTGCAGTAGCCTCCTAGCTAGCGTTTTACCGCTTATAATACCTTCTTCATTCCTACTCTCTACACTAAATACATAACTATATTTTAAAAATGCAAATCTGGTTGAATATTGTCCCCACTTAAAACCTTTCCATGCTTGTCATTACCTCTCCACTGTCTTTAATAAGGTATACAGAGGTCTAAATAACCTGGCCTCTTCTTTCTTTTTTAACCTCAATTCCTGCCTTTTCTCACTTTTGGGTCTTTACTGGTTTGAAGGGCTCTTCTTGCCCAACTTTTCCTGCCCCCCCCACCTCCCCCACCCACAATTTGGCTACCTTCTCATACCTGTGGATTATATATTGCTTTGACTGCTTAACATCTTATTCCCTGGGGGCACTCAACTACAGTACCCGAAATTGATCCGTTCCCACTGCACGGGTAACTTTGTGACTACTTGAATATCTAAGACGATAGACACATTGGTTCTTCCATGGCAGATGTTGTTCTCTGGGTCAGAGAACAAAACAGCACCAAGCCCAACATATACTATATGGAAATTCAGGTTTTCCCATGTATATCCATAAGGTAGGGAAAATAGCATAGTACTATTGTAAGAGTCTGATTTTAGATTGTCACTAGAATGAGCAATCCTAACAAGTTGGATTAACAAGTATCAATTGTTAGAAAAAAGGACAAACTAATAGCATTTATGTCTCTTTCATTACATTTTACTCTCCCTGAATATAAGGACTTTATATGTCTTGTTTGTCATATCTTTTGTGCCTTAGCATGAAACTGTCATTCAAAAAATAATTTATAGAATTGAGTCATCTATTTTAGAGTGTGAAGAAACACTAAGAAATGATTTTGTCTAGCCCTCTGATAAAAGTGTAATACTATCCTTATGTTTGACAAATAAGTCACCTGAAGTCCAGAAATTTACAAACTTATTCTAGGTCACATGGAATCACTTCCCTAATATTATTCTCTTTCTACCACTCCTTGTTGCCACCCAATTGCATTTGTACATTTCTAATATGTTAATTTGCCTGCATAGAGACTGGAAAAAACTAGCTTTCGTATCCTAATTTCAGAGCACTCTTTGTTTGTTAAATCTCAGGGTTGAAAATAAAATTGGAAGTTAGAATGGGACAAAAATGCCTGTTTTGGGAGTTTGGGATTTATCCTCTGGGATAAATTTTTAAACTATTCTCAGTGGAACCCCTGTCAGGGACCTCAAGAGCTTTGTCTGGACTTCCCACTTATATTTCAATCAGAGAAGTTCCTTGGCTTTATTGAAAGCTTCTTTTGAAGAAAGAAATGTGTGAATAAAAATACATTTGAAAACTATTGCTCTAGGGAGTATGTAACATTTTTGTTCGCTACTCAAACATCATCTTTGGTTGAGCTCTTAAGGTAAAATTTCCTTCTTTTTTGTCTTTGACCAGATTCTCTTAATAACTTTTAGGGTGAGGGTTAATTTTGGATCTATATGTTAAATAGCTAAATGTTAGCAGTTATAAAATAAAAAATATATTAGGACCTAAAAATTTATCAACCAGATTAAGAAAAATAGAGTACGCTTTAAGTATTCTCTTTCATTTCCTTTTTGAAAAAATATGCAGTTGTGGGGAATTTGAAAAATGTCTATTACATGCACATTCTTATATTCTCTGGGCTAGTTTAGTGATAAATGCAATTGGTGAGTTAAATGAGAATGGTTAGAAAAACTGCTGAAACTTGAGCAGTAATTGTGGATTAGTTAATGGTTGCCCAGGGGTGGGTGTTGGTAGTTCTAATGATTTTTGGATAGCATTGCAAAAGCTTCTGAAGAATCTTTTAAATCACGCAATCTCTCTATTCTATTACTTGTAAAATGAGGGGCTTTATATAGATGAGGACAATACACATTTTTATAGATTTGTACGGTTCTTTACAGTTTAGTAAGTGCTTTCATGTTTTTCCTCTTCTGAGAGAAATGTAAGGCTCCTTGCAGCTTCAAAATTCTATTACTTTATATTTTATTGATTCTTTTGAATGTTCTTTGAGATTTTTAAAATTCAAAACTGACATATATATTGAAGGGTTTTAGTTTAGTAGTGATATGACCTTCCAACTCCTTGCTTTCCTAGATATTACTTGGATTATGATCATGGTCTCTGTTAATGAATAATCTACTAATGAATAAGTAGTGTAGAAATATTCAAAAGGATGCCTTTCAAAAGAACTAATTCTAATACCTTGTGAACAATTAAAATCCTAAATAGCTAAAGATTACACAATTGTAGCACAAAGTTCCATTTATCTTTTTCATTTTCTTTAAAGAATTCCAGGCTTCCCTGGTGGTTCAGTGGTTAAGACTCCTCGCCTCCACTGCAGGGGATGTTCAATCACCAATCAGGGAAGTTCTGCATGCTGCGGCCAAAAAAAAAAAAAAAAAAAAAATTCCACAGAACTGGGGAAATGATCTAGTATACATGGAAACTGGTTTTCAGATTGTCATTATCATGGGCAATCCAAAGAGGGTTGAATTACTAAATCTGAATTACACACACACACAATTTGCAACAAAGGAGGCAAGGCAGTGGAGAAAAGACAGTCTCTTCAATAAGTAGTGCTGGGAAAACTGGACAGCTACACGTAAAAGAATGAAATCAGAACATTTTTTAACACCATATACAAAAATAAACTCAAAATGGACTGAAGACCTAAATGTAAGACCTGAAACCATACAACTCCTAGAGGGAAACATAGGCAGAACACTCTTTGGCACAATTGTAGCAGTATTTTTTTTTGGATATGTCTCCTAAGGCAAAGGAAACAAAAGCAAAAATAAACAAATGGACCTAATTAAACTTAAAAGCTTTTGCATGACAAAGGAAACCGTTGACAAAATGAAAAGACAACCTACTGAATGGGAGAAAATATTTGCAAATGATAGACTGATAAAGGGTTAATATCAAAATACATAAATAGCTCATATAACTCAACATGAAAAAAACAAACAACCTGATTAAAAAATGGGCAGAAGACCTGAATAGACATTTTTCCAAAGAAGACATGCAGATGGCCAATAGACACATGAAAAGATGTTCAGCGTCATTAATTACCATAGAAATGCAAATCAAAACCACAATGAGATATCACCTTACACTTGTCAGAATGGCTATCATCAAAAAGACCACAAATAACAAATGTTGGAGAGTATGTGGAGAAAAGGGAATTCTTGTACACTGTTAGTAGAAATGTAAATTGGTGCAGCCACTGTGGAAAACAGTATGGAGATTCCTCAAAAATCTAAAAATAGAACTGCCATATTATCCAGCAATTCCACTGCTGGATTGATAGCTGAAAAAAATGAAAACACTAATTTGAAATACTAATGCACCCCAGTGTTCATTGCAGCATTATTTACAATAGCCAAAATATGAAAGCAACCTAAGTGTTCATCAGCAGATGAATGGATAAAAATGTGGCATGTATGTGTGTATACACACACACACACACACAAACACATACACACAATGGAATACTACTCAGCCATAAAAAAGCATGAAATTTTGCCATTTGCAACAACATGGATGGACTTGGAGGTTATTATGGTCAGTGAAGTAAGTCAGACAGAGGAAGACAAATACTGTGTGTTATTACTTATATGTGGAATCTAAAACATAAATTAGTTAAATTACAAAAAAGAAACAAACTCACAAATATAGAGAACTAGTGGTTACCAGTGGGGAGAGCGAAGATGGCAGGGACAATATAGGGGTAAGAGATTAGTAGGTACAAACTACTATGTATAAAATAAATAAGCTACGAGGATATATTGTACAGCACAGGAAATATAGCCAATATTTTATAACTATAAATAGAGTATAACCTTTAAAAATTGTGAATCACTACATTGTATACCTAAAACTTATATAATATTATAAATCAACTATACTTCAACCCCCCCACCCCCACAATAATGGCCACTGTCAGAAGACAATCTAAATGTTTCTACTAAAACATTTTCTCATTTCTCTAGTATTAGTTTGAGATTATAATACTTAAAATGAGCCCCAAAAGGAGCTGAAACAATTTGATATAGGCTATTTTTAAATTAAAGGGAGTGAACTATAGGAGATTTTGTTTTTTGCTTAGTTTCCTTTTTAGGGAGGTGTTAAGGATAGGATAGGGCAAGAGGCTGATTGGGAGTGATTCCAGTTATTTCTTGTACAGTTTTTTTTTCCTCTAGGAAAAGATTGTCAAAGAAGAAATAGGGTAGCTTAATGCTAATACAGGTCCTTCCTCTAGACATCAGACATACTCCCGTTCAGATTTTCATGGCTTTTCATGACAACACCTAGAGGAAGAAAATATGTAGAATGACATTTATTGAACATCTACTATGTAAAAGGTGCTCTCTACATTGAGTGTAAAAGGATCCAGATGCAGACTGTAGATCTAGGTAGAGTCATATTCTTTTCTATGTAGAGCTTAGATGATCCTAAATGGATTTAGATATAGCAATTGTCCATCTTCTATTTCTACACATAAATTTACAGAGGAAAGAGTCTGAGTTTCATCTTTTTTGAGAGTCACATTTTTTGAAACTAGACCTGTGGACTGGAGTGGCTCTTCCTAGACCATCTTGAAGAAATGAGAGGAACAAGAGTTTCAGCCAGACTTGACTCTTGCATCAGGGACCAGAGGCTGAGGACACTGGATAGCTAATAATCTGTGAAGCAGCAGACACTGGAACCTGATCCAACCTAGCAAACTTGGAAGCTAAATTGTGACCCAGGGATGCGTCTGTGTGAGGACATGGGACTTGCTTAATATAGAAATTTAACTCTCAAATTCAACATGTACATGGCAGAGACTAGAAAGTCAAAATTACAATTTAATTTTTATGGACCTTTCTAGATTCGCTATCACTGAATTCACAGAATAAGATGGAAGACTTCATCTTTTGTTTTCCCTTTCGGATTTGTTTCTCAGATACCTCCCATACTGTGATCACCTCCCCACATGGAGAGATAATGACATTTAAAGGTTTGTACATTGACTATAATTATGAGTTTCAACGTGCACTCTGATATTAAGTTCTAAATCCCGTATATTATGGGACTCTGGAGTAATAATTGGAATACAGGCTGAGTTTGAAGCAGATTTTCCCTGACTAAGAAGAACACTGGCAAGATATGACGTATTTGTCAATTTGAGGATCTACTATGGCCTGGGCAAATCGGCTGGGTCCTATAATGGAAGCCAGGCACCAAGAAGGACAACAGAAGGCACTTGGACTGGGTGAATTGGTCACTCTGTTAAGTGTGGGGTATTCTGATTTTGGCAAGAAGTGATACAGAGGCTCTGGTCTCAAGTAGTATGAGCAAGACACTGGCATGAACATGGACTAGGGGTTATGTTTCTGCTTCATTTCTACAGGACACTGGTCATGTTTGTCCCAGTGAGCTCTGGTGGTAAAATCAAGAACTCTTATCACACTAGGATGGTGATGTTTTGGGAACCTAAGTGGTACTGCTTTGTGGTCCTCCTTCCAACATCCATTCTTTTCATTTTCTCTTTTAATTAAAACCTAAGGAGCTAGCTCTTTATCTTGGTAACTAAGGTGCAAGTAAAGAATAGATTTTTAAAAAAAAATCATTCACATTTATCAGAGTACTCTGAAGACAGCAGTTAAATATTATTTTCTGTCAATATGAGTAGGTTTGGCAAAAGGGAAAGAGTGTTCTTCTATCTCAGAATTCTAGTAAAAGAAACAGAGAATACCCAGTCAAGATAAATATTTTAGTCCCATTAATTATTTTTTCCTGTGTCATGAAGAAAGCTCATAGATGGTATATAGTAGTCATATAAACAAATATTTATAATGTTCCTACTTAGCCGCATTTTACAAAGGATTTCAAATATCCTTTTCCTGTAATTCTTAAGTTTTGTACAGTCTTACTGAATGAGGAAAATGGCCCAATTTTGACTTTTCCTTTTTTATGACTTCTAGAAATGACCATTTTGCTGGAATGTGTTCCTAGAAATCAATAATGCTGTGGAACATATTTTCTCATATACAATATTAGAGTTGGGAATCACATTTCTTATCCAGGTCTTAGTGACCTACACATCATACCCATGATCCAAAACATATCACAGAAGCAAGGGTAACTAGCCATCACTATAAATATTTAGTAGATGACTTTCATTCTTAGAAATAATCTATTTTATTTTATTGTTTACTATACCAGCAGTGTATTTTCATTCTGTAGGTCTATAATTGTCAAATAATGGCAATGTCTTACAGTTTAATCTGTTATATATAATATACATGAAACTCACAAAAGCAGCTAGGTTATAAATTTGGCTACAACCAATATATTAGCTCAAACATGTTTTTAAACTTTTATTTAATGATAACATCCCTTGCATGATTTGGAAAGTCTCTTTTTAGGATAATTTGGATGACAGTCCTAGGAAGTTTACATGAATTCCTTTTTTGACCTTAGCTTTGTGCACAAAATACCAGGGACACAATTATTATTGTGGATAAAATTTTGAAGATTCTTTTACTGACAAGAATACATTTGAAGTTAAGGGTTAGTAAAAATAAGAAAGATGAAGATATGGTAATACAAATATTTATTAAGGCATTATTTTTTATAATGAAAAAGTGGAAAAATATAAATGCCAATTGAAAGGTTTAGCTAAATGAATTATATTACAAAGGAAAGTTCTATAGATATTAAAACTGATGTTGCAGAAGCATTTTTATTAACATTGGAAATATTATCATATGTTATTAACTGAAAAGCATAGATTGCAAAATAATACAGTGTAAAATTATATACTGATACACCTAGGTTATATAATAAGAAGGCTACTCAACAATGAAATTACTAATACTGCTTTTTCTGATTGTTTGTGTTGTTTTAGTTTTCTTATTTTGCCAGTCTGAATATCTGAATAACAAAAAAAATGTTAAAGAATATGTTTTATCCCTGTGATAAGAAAAAACAAGAAAATTTAGGACTTATTTCCCAACCCCGAGACTTTTTTGTCATTTATTTTAAATTATGCTATTGGAAATTCCTTGTATATGTATCTTTACATTCTTGAGAACATATTATTTATGGGATGAATTGCTGACAGCTGAGTTATTGGAGGAAAGAGTATTTACAGTATAATTTTTAAGATATAAACAAAAAGATTGCATCCAATATGATAAAAGGGGAATTATATGAAAAGAGAATTTATAGAAGCACAAATACAACTGTTCAATAATGATATGAAAATCAAGGCAAATGAAAGTAACATGATTTTAGACTTATCAGATATGTATTGAATTTGATCTATCAAGTTTTGTAAGGGCTGGGGAAACAAGTGCTCTCATGTATAGTGGAAGGGAATATAAATTGGTACAGTGTATTATTTTTTAAATTAAGGAAATGAATGGGCTGATCTTTCCCTATATTATCTCAGTTTCTTCAAAACCGAATTTTGAACCTACTAAGGCATCCCTCCCTTTATCTCCAGAATAGACAAAGACTCTTGAGAGTTACTTTTAGTTTTCACATTCATTTTCCTTTCTCAAAGTTCTCTTAATCTAACTGACTCTGCAAGGAAGGTCTATATTCTACTTGTTCCATAAGGACAGCGGAATATGGATATGCTTTTACTTGTCAGTTTTGCTGTGTAATGACCTTAAAGGGTCAGAGGCTTACATCATGAACCTCATGGGCTCATGGGTCAGCTGGAGAGGACCTATTTCAGCCTGCACTTCAGGTTCCATTCTACTGCATGTGTTTTTCATTCTTTCTTGACCTGGATACCCTGGGCACATTCTTCTCATGACTGATGGTGGGAAGGCAGAGGCAAGGGGCAAGCCAAACCATGCGTGCACATTTAACCTCTGCTCCCATAGTGTCCACTAACATTCCACTGGCCAAAGCAGAAAACATGTCCAAACTCAAAGTCAATGGGGTGGGAAATATACTCTGTCTACCCTTAGTAGGATGTACCCCAAATTCATACAGCAAGGGCATGGCATGTGTACTTCTGTATCACACCTGTCCATTTTAATAGCTTAAGTGGTAGGAAGGCATTTGCCCTGCTCCCTAGTGGGTCTCCAAATACACATTTTGAGATCGTACTGGTTTCATTATTGAGGTGGATAAAATTATTTTTCATGCGAAATTTTTATTTGTTGATAGTCAAAGTTATGAACATATGAAACCATGGCTACTCCTGTATTGTTTTACCAATCACTTTCTCATAAATTCCTATTTGATTCTCACAATCACTCTAAGCATTGTTATTTTCGGTACACTGAATAGTTAAATGACTTGGTGGAATTCAATAGTTGGGATCTTTAGCACTGCATAGCATGCCATGTAATAACTCCTGTATGTGACTTTTTAAATTGTCTTTCCCAAGGTCACAGACTTAGTATGTGGCAAAACCAATGTTGAAACACTCGTGTCCTGTCTCCTTCTAACTCTGCCAGTACACATCTTCTTTAATTAGTGTCCAACAAATGGTCTGATTTTTCCAAAAGCCTCTTCTAAAACCACATTAAAAAGAAATTATCCTAAAGGTGTAATCAGGTTAAGTACTGACCTTATGACTGAAGAGGCTTGTTCAAATGGCCAGGCACACATGGCTCAGGGAGTTTAGTCACCAGATGCATTTTTCTGTGAGAATGGCAATGAATAAATATTTACCCCAAATTTGGCCTAGGCATTACCTGACTGCTTCATTGCTTTTGCCATTATCTTGCAGCATTTTCATCTCTAGTTATTTAATTTAGGAGAAATAAAAATTTAGAAGTCTCAGTTTAATCTCACACAGAAGCAAAAATAGTTGTGCCATATACTACTTTTATTACTTTTGACCTATTCTAGCTAAGATTATAGATTAGGCAAGTTTACTCATCCATCAGTGGAACAGGTGACTGGATTTGTGAAGTGACACAGATCATAAAGATCAGTGAGGTGTTTGTTTCTATTTAAATTACCTTGGAAGGGCATTAATTTAAGTAAGCCTAACCGAAGCCTTATAGCTGGAAAGGATAGGATTCCAGGGTTTCATTTTTAAGAATGCAATTTAGACTATGATATGAAAAAAGCCAATGATCTCTTCTATGTCAGTCCCTCACAATGTGTGTGTTAGGAGGCATTGTTGTTTAGGGAAAAGAGACTGCAAAAGTAAGACGCATTTTTGTTTTCCTAAAACTCTTCCAAAGTAAGAGAAAAAATAAAGTTTCATTTACGGTAGGAAAATTATAATCTTCCACCTATAACTATTTCAAGTTTTTAGAAACTGGAAAAAATTAGTAAGTTCATTGTTATCCCAATGTCCAAAGGATATCCAAAATGACAGTGACCCAGAATGTGCCTACCTCTAAATAATCTATTTAAAAAGGGGCAATGTGAATTTTCAGGAAATCACTTATTTCCGTCTTTGAGCTTGAATGACAACAATGGGAAAAACCAGGCTTACAAAAAAATTCTATCCTTAATAGTGAGGGAAATGTCTAATTAAGAGATCACCTCCATTATTGAATACCCTCAGAAATGCATTTTGCTATTAAATACTCACTTTTCCTTCACAAATGGTATTAAAAGCCCTATGTAAGATGTACGAAGTCATCCTTAGAAATGACTCTATGCTAGCAAAATTAGAAGCATGCAGCAGTCATAATAGATCAGGGAGGCTTAGTGAAGGGAACAGAAGCAGCTCAGCAGGAAGCAGACACTTGAACACAGCAATTTAAAGTTTACAGGCATAGGTTGAGGCTTTTAAGAGGTATATCCATGCTAGGTGTGCTGTTAATCCTTTATTAGGCCATGGAAATGCATTGCACTGAAGAAGCAGTTTCCCCAGTTAAGCAAACATCATTTGTTTCCTCACCAAGTCAGTTAAATAGATAGTTTTTCCTATGTAAATATTTTGGAGGAACTAACTGGCCTTTTATTAAGGATTTTTAGTAGAACTCTCTTCTTACCTCTAGGACCAACTGCAGATATATCAACTCTGCACAAGAGTATTGAGGAGAATAAAAAAGAAAGGTGTTGGGCAATAGCATGAAGAGGGGCAAGAAATGAGAAAGAAACTAAAAATAAGGGTTGGTGGCTGGAGCTGGATAAAAGGTTAAAGAAGCATCTTTTAGGCGAATGGGCAGCCATAAAAATAGAAAAAGCTCAGTGAGGTTCTGAGCTGGTTCTGCAGCTAAATTTCACAGTATCTAGCAAAATGCCATACACAGTATGCTATGTGTTCCACATATTTTTATAGCCTGATAAAAACTTAAAGTATGATTCTTTCCCAAAGAATTTTTAAATTATAATGGGATATTTTTCAAAAGATGCAGTGGCCTTGTGATCTAAAGGACTAAGCTCCAACAAAACTTACAGAAGGTGGGAGATACATAGGCTACTTGCAATAATCCTGGCTCTGGTGACCCATGACATATTTTGAACACCAACATTATTTTGCTAAGAATTCTTTTGATTTATTCAGTGTAACTAATCCGAACCATATGGCTTCATCAGTGATCAGGCTCCCTGAATGACTGACCAGCCACATAGTAGTTCCAAGTCAAACTAAAGAATGAATTCCTCTGGGTACTTTCTTACAGTGCTAATACGTGGTTCAATGTGCTTGTATTAAAAACAAACTAACAGGGCTTCCCTGGTGGCGCAGTGGTTGAGAGTCCGCCTGCCGATGCAGGGGACACGGGTTCGTGCCCCGATCCCGGAAGATCCCACATGCCACGGAGCGGCTGGGCCCGCGAGCCATGGCCACGGAGCCTGTGTGTCCGGAGCCTGTGCTCCGCAACGGGAGAGGCCACAGCAGTGAGAGGCCCGTGTACAGCAAAAAAAAAAAACAAACAAACTAACAACAACAAAACAGTCTCTCAGTGGTAGTAATGGTAATCAGAATTGCCAGTTTGTGAACCTGGCTCTACCCCTACTAGCTATGAGATGTGAGCATGGTTACCTTCCATTTATTAATTTATTTAATTAATATCTGGTTAGCTCTCGCTAAATGCCAGGCACTGGCTTAGGGCTTTGAGATGTAATAGTAAAGTGAGAGGGCATAGCTCCTTCTCTCTAGAAGGATTCTGGTAGAATAGTAAACTTAGGTAGGTGGATGTAAGAAAATTACACAAATTATATGCAAATTTTATCTTAGAAAAATGGTGATTTTAGTCACCTGAGGACATTAATATCAGTGTCCTATTCATCACTGTTCATCCCTCTCTTTCTCATGCATCCTATAAATTTATGCATTTTCTGTTCTTTTAGGAAGAAGCTGACATTTATTGAGCATTTTTATGTTTTTAGGTATCATAGTAGGGTGAAAGGTGGCCTCCCAAAAAGATATGTCCATGTTCTAGAACTTGTGAATATGACATTATTTTGAAATAAGGTCATTACAGATATATTGAAGTTAAGACTCTCAAGATTAGATCATTCTGGATTATTCAGATGGGCTCTAAATTCAATCACAAATGTCTTCGTAAGAGACAAGAGGGGAAGATACAGAATGGGAGATTATGTGAAGATGGGGGCAGCAATTGTAGTAACACAGCCACAAGCCAAGGAAAACCTGAAGCCACCAGAAGCTGCCTAGAGCCTCTGGAGGGAACACAGCCCTGCTGGCACCTTGATTTTGGACTTCTGGCCTCCCAGACTTTGAAAGAATAAATTTATGTTGTTAAGCCACCCAGTTGTGGTTGCCCTAAATATCTAATACAGGCCCCTTCATAGATATTTACATACACTATTATGTTTAATTCTGTCTTGACACTTTCTGGATGAAATGAGTTCTAAAATAGAGAAAAGGACAAAAGCCCAGAGAAGTGAACAGATTGCCCGTATTTTCATGCATAATAATGGCTGAAGATTTGATTTAAACTCATTTCTCTCTAGTTCCAAAGCCCATACCCTTTCTACTATCCTAGACTCATTGAATTAATAATAAACTCAAATAGAGTGTATTGTCCATAATACAAAGCATTCTTCATCAGTCTCATTTCACAGAGCCTGCCAGTATATTCTGGACACCAAATATTCAGGTAAAGGCAGGGCTCAGTGTTTATTCCCTATACTATGTTTCTGTATTTTACTTATTCAATTTAATCTTGGAGTTGCTTTTTTTAATAAAAAGATATGTTTTCTTCATTGATTTTTATCATTTTTCAGGCACAGTTCCCATCCCTCTTTCCCCTTCCTATCAAGCTCACAGTAATATAAATGTCCTAACATATGTAGACAGTGTAGTCTTTTCTGTAATATATACTTCAGTCCTGCTGATGATGTGTGATAATTACATATTTTCCCTGAATGTTAAAATGGCACTTTCTTCTTGGTGACTATAGACAATATATAATCTTGTTTCAAAGTTTTTTTTTCCCCCCTACTTGAGCTGGTTGCTTGTATTTTTTAAAATACCAAAAGCATAGTAGATCAAGTAGTATTTCCTCTCAGGAACATAAAATTCTTCTAGGTTTTAAAAATTCTAAATAAAAGGTGTTATCCTTTAAATAAACACATGTGAAATTACTGTCTACTAGAAACTAATCTATCCCATTGCTGAGAAGTCATTTATAGGAACATTTAATGAGAAAAGAATGCATTGTATTTAAAGTAGCTGGTTGTCATTGATCTCTGATCTTGTCTACGAAAGATTTCATCCCAGTAGGGAATTATTTATAGTATCTGAAATTGTGTTGTCTTACCTTAATTTATCTAAGATTTAAAGCAGTTCTATTAGTCTGACACTTATTGACAATGTCCTTTGCTGATTATATCCTATTGCTTAGATTCTTCTCCTCAACTCTTCTCTAATTCATAAAGCTGCTTACCATAGCACTGGGAATCTTTATTGAAGAGGTAACTTGATTAAGTTAAATGGAGGGAAAGGGAATTTTTAACCTACTTATATTGCTTACAGAGGCATAATTAAGTTGTGAGATAAGAGATTTCAGTGACTTCTTAAAAAATCAGTGTTCAAGGAGAATAACAAAGCTTGGAGAAGACACAGTTACAATGCAAAAAGCATTTCAAAGATGGAAAGAAAAACAATTAACAAACTGGCATGATTTGTGATGTGTTTTTCCAGGAATAAGGATGAATTTACTAATGAGTTTTTATTTTTCTAGGTTCTACTTATAGTCAACAATTCAAATGAGTTAAAAGGCCATACACTTTGAGAGACAAGGAGAGTTCCTGAGATCATTAGACCACGTGCCACTGGATTTCATAGACATCAGCCTAGCGTTAAAGATAGTGAACATGGAATCTGTACCTCACTGGCACAGTGGTCAAACTGATCTGGGTAGACATAAAGAGGTTTTGTTTTAAATTGCAAGCACCTTGTTTTTCTTTCCTCTTTTGGGAGTTTTTGAGTGGACCTCATTCCTCTAATATATATCCTTTTGATTTTCTTGCTATATCTATACACTAGTATCAAAAGAGAGTTCATGAGTTAGACCTCTAATGGCAGAAAAAAATAAGTCTCTGTTAAAGCCCTCAGAACTTTACCTTTACACCATGGCTATCCATGCCTAGCTATGGTAACTTTTGGATTACTTAGCATTTGTACAATTTTTAAATATTTTTTTTTCATTAAATGCCAAGTATAAGCGAAGACATATTGGTGACTTAGAATAGTTTCATCCCCCTTTTGCCTAAACTGTTTCATGGACACCTGCCCAAGCCACCCTGGCTGGTCTCTTCTCTGGCTCACCGCACCTGTAAAGTTCTGGTATTAATGATCTTGGTGGTGGTGGTAGAGGGAGTCATGGTACTTTGTTAGTTGTTTTAGACTGCTTGGGAATTGCTTCATGCAAATGGATGAAAGGAGAAAAGGGTGCAATTATAAGAAGGAAATGACTGCTATAGTAACCATTCTTTTGCTTCTTAATACCTTGGCAATCCTTGAGGCCTACCTAGGCCTTGAATTCTAACTCCTTTTAGATATCTATCTATCTGTCTATATCTATCTATCTATCTATCTATATATCTATATATATATATATAAATTCCCTTGAAAGTTGAATGACATTTTCATGGTGTATACCAAAGGTATGGAAGTGGGGATCAGTTTACTCCTGTGGGGAAGAATATTTTATCCTTGACATTGTTTAGAATTGTGGATATGTGATGATCATAAAAAGGAAACCAGTTATAGCTGATATTATTTATATTTCTTTTCTCTAAAGACAATGAACTCACAGTTGGTGATACTGGTGATAAGTTATATAAACATAGAGAAAAGATATATCAGATCTTTTTAAATGGCATATTTATTTAAAGCTGGAGACCTTATCACATTATGCCTATAACATATTTCAATGTGCAGTGACTAAATATATACGTGTTTTAGGGTTTTCTCAAATAAACTTTCAGACCCCAAGCTACCATAGACCATATGTGGTACCAATCTAATAAAGAGGATACAGGAAAGGAATGATATTTCCTAAAAGAGCAAAGTTAGACATTTCTATGGGAGTCCTTGCAACATTTCATGCAGCCAACTGGGAGTTATCTCCTTCTAGGTGATAGCTCAGGTACAAGGAAATGAGATTCACATTGGATAAGTGCCAGAGTCACCTTTACTTAGAAGTCTCATGTTCCAGAAGAGCATAAGTATTTTATCTCCAAAGACACTGCTTCCAGGGGCAATTAAAGAGCCTTGTCTGGACATGAGTCATCATTATCAGGGAAACCCAAATCATGTGTCCTATCCACATAGGATATCCCCATCAGGAGTGATTGTTTCTTTGTAGTCCTCCCAGTCCAGATGAGGTCTACCAATCAGGGATCATTTCTACCACAACCAGTATTGTCTTGTGACAGAGTTGACATTCTACCTTTATCTGGTCCTTAAGGAAACAAAGCTAGAGAGTTAATCAAAGATCAAATTCTCATGAGGTAGGGGAAGGGGTTTTGTTAAGCCGTTGACCACATTGGGTCGTAGAGAGTCAAATTTGGCCACTCAAGTCAGTGACCATGCCTTATTAAAACAATAATTTGTTTTGTCAATTGGATCATTACGTATTGTTAGACTCAGCTTAGACACGATAGGCAAAAATTTGTATTTTATTTATTCATGCATTATCTTTTTTTCTTATTCTCCAATCTTATTTTTTTGGCTATACATAATTGATTTCATCCTCAGTGCTTCCCAAATAGTATTTTATATGTAACAGAATACTATTTTTTCTTTTCGTGAATAAAACATATACTTCTCATAATTTTTCAGAATGACTTATTGGGGTTTTTTTTTTCCCTGTCCTGTAACTATCATAAGAGTTGATACATGATGATCAAAATATAAGATTAGTCTTCAATACAGAGCCCTAAAATCAGTGTGCAAATGTTTAATGCTTTAGGCATATGGGCCTATCCTTGGAATGTTTATCTGTGCACATGCATTTTCTAAAATGATGTTGCTTCTTATAAATATTGTTAAGACATTTTATTTCAGCCTGTTGAGGAAGCAAAGGGATTGTGAAATATTTTCATTGATTTTCCTTCCTACTAGAAGAAATAGAAATTCTTGCATTCCTGTCATTTACAAGTGAATATAACCTTGAGATTCACGAACTCCAGAACAGCGTGTAAGCACAGTGTGATGATTCTCTCAGGAAAGCCAGCACTTATCAAATACCTTTTATTGGAGCTCTGTGCCCACTTTGGCACCATAATTCTAAAGATTTAAGAAATTTAGACATGAGGTGTACTAAGAAGATTAAAATATTATGGTAGAAAACGATAGAAGGATAGGAATTATTTAGTCTGAGATAGAGAAAAAGTAAAAAAGTAACCAACCTGACATGTACAAATCTGAACATTTCTAACGTTTATAATTTACTAAAATGTATAATGAAGGGTGCTGTGTTCTCTATATAGAGAACAATTCTCTTATATGCTCCTTATAGTATCAAAAGTAGACCTAGGGTGCATTTCTTGGCAGTGATGTTAAGTAGTTGTAAAATTCGTCTATTATGCTTGCACTCTTTTAGTGTGAAGTGTATGCATGTTACACTTGTATTGACAAATAAAATTTAATGGAAAGAGATAAATTCAAATTAGAATGGAATGTTTTTCCCCTAAGTAGACAACCGACCAACAATGATGTAAGATAGCATGTAATTTATTGTGAAGATGTGATAAAACTGGTATAAAATACATGGCATCAGGAAGTACCTGAAGAAGGTCTGTTCTTCAGATTGACCTCTTCCATCCCTGGGAATGAGTAAGCAAGGGAACTATGATATGCATCATGAAATAAAACATACCACTGAGGTCTGTAATGGATGTCTCCCTACCAGGAATTTGATGTTATAAGTTGTGTTTGTAGGGAATGATAATGTTGTCTTCATTATCTAATTTAGAAAATGCTCCATTTGTACAAAATAAGACAGCTTGCTAAGATGTTTTCATTTACCTGATTTTATCTGATTAATTCCTTCTTCAATGGCCATTTGATTTTTGAACATTTTTCTGTATTTGTTTAATCACTTTCTTTAATAATTCAACTAACATTATTTCCTACTTATGTATGAGACACCATTTTTAACACTTGGTCATTTGGGGGATACGGGGAGGATGAATATTTGCCATAACCTCACTCCCAGGATTTTTTACTTTTTCTTAGATTTTTTTGATGTGGACCATTTTTGAAGTCTTTATTGAACTTGTTACAATATTGCTTCTGTTCTTTTTTTGTTTTAAACATCTTTATTGGAGTATAACTGCTTTACAATGGTGTGTTAGTTTCTGCTTTATAACAAAGTGAATCAGCTATATATATATATACATATATCCCCATATCTCTTCCCTCTTGCGTCTCCCTCCCTCCCACCCTCCCTATCCCACCCCTCTAGGTGGTCACAAAGCACCAAGCTGATCTCCCTGTGCTATGCAGCTGTGTTCCACTTTGCTTCTGTTATATGTTTTGGTTTTTTGGCCGCAAGGCATGTGGGATCTTAGCTCCCCGACCAGGGATCGAACCCACACCACCTTCATTGGAAGTGTGGAGTCTTAACCACTGGACCACCAGGGAAGTCCCATGCCCAGGAATTTTTTATCTACCTTCATTTGTATGCATACATTTACATGTATGTATTTTGTCATTTGGAATAAGAGGAGAGAGAAAGGGTAAATAAGGAAAATTAAATGATATAAAATTCAAACCAGTGTAAATTGCTTTGGTTAAAAAATGGAGAAAATATTCCAACAAATGGACAATATTATTGAATAAATTCTCTGATGATATAATTGTGGCCAGATTAAGAAACATTGACTACATTATGTAAAAATTAAATGGACTGATTACTTCAGGTTTTAAAATACCCAAAGAGAGGTGTTCATACGGCATTCTGGCCAGAAGGAAGGAATTTACTAAACCGACACATGGTTTTGTCTTTAATTATGAGCTTTTCAACATTTCTAAGAAGTAATTGAAAGAGATAGAGTTATTTGCAGATGGCTCAAAGATATGAGAAAAAAATGATGATGAACACAACACTTGGATTTCAACTTGTTTTAGTAGGACCCTTGTCATTATTCATTTTTCAACCTAAATGCTGCTTCTTCAGATAGCACATCACTGATTCCCGACCCAAATGACACCTCCATCACTCTCTATTATATTACTATATTATTCTGTTCGTTATTTTCTTTGTAGATACATTATCTCGTATTATTACTTGTTTACTTGTGTATAATTTAGCCCCCCAAATTAGGATATAAATTTCATAAGAAGAGTAATTTTATCAGTGACTTTTACCACTGTATTCTCAAGTGCCTGAGAGGTTTTCAATAAATATTTGCTGAAGAAATAAATATGAATGAATAAATGAATTTGTAGTAAAAAAATTGAAGTTGTATTGAGGTAATTTTAGCTCAAGTCCTAAATTAATAGCGTATGTATTGCATATATACAAAGTAGAGGAAGCTTATGTTGACGTTCTTTCAACTGACTAGTCTTAATTTAGGACTTGCTTTATAAGGAACAGAAACCAAAGAACAATATTATGATTTTAATTGATATGAAGTTTAAAAGGAACCAGTGGCTACTAAAATGTGAATGAGCACCATGAATTAAAATATTCTGTCATGGATAAGGGAGATAATAGCCTCATTATGTTTTGGACTCATCAGAAGTTTTCTTGAGAATTGTGTTTAAATGAGGTCGGTTAAACTATGCTGTGTTAAGAATATCACTGTCAGGATGATGAGGAATCTAGAAATCGTCTAAATTTGGAGCTGTTTGAGGGGATTTAATTGAAGAATTAGAAGACAGTGTTCAAAGTAATCACTGCTACTGAAAAAGTGATGGGGGCATCCTGGAAAAGAGAGAACCAGAAAGAAGAAGATCCAAGTTTTGTGTATAAACTCTGTCCAGATCTCTGCCTGACCCCTGAAATATGCATGTAAAGGGCAAAGTACAAGTAAGCTAGCAAAGGACAAAAGATCTGAACCAAGATTTGAGATGCTAACCAAGAGACAGAGTTTGCAATTTGAGTATAGCCAAGTAAACTACAAAAGCAAAAATACATACCAAAACAAAAAAAACAACATTCTCCAGAGGAATATAACAGAATCTGGAGTCTCTACAACATACTAACCTGAAACCAACAGACCAACTCTGAAATGACCCAGATGTTCCAATAAACAAATATTTTAAAGCAGCTATGATAACTGTACTAAAGGTCATAAAGGAAAACATGCTCACACTAACAAAAATTAGGAAATCTAAATAGAGAAATATAAACTATAAAAAGAGCCAAATAGAAATTCTAGAAATAAAAATACTATATACTCGGGCTTCCCGGGTAGCGCAGTGGTTGGGAGTCTGCCTGCCGATACAGGGGACACGGGTTCGTGCCCCGGTCCGGGAAGATCCCACATGCCGCGGAGCGGCTGGGTCCGTGAGCCATGGCCTCTGAGCCTGCGCGTCTGGAGCCTGTGCTCCGCAACCGGAGAGGCCACAACCATGAGAGGCCCGCTTACCACAAAAAAAAAAAAAAAACTATATACTCAATAATGAAACAGTATATAAAGCAACCATACTCCAATAAAAATTAATTTAAAAAATAATGAAACAGTAGTATACTTTCAGAATCTCTAGTTGCTTTATTACTCCACTGTTAGGAATTTTGGTGGTATTTTGACTTTGTTTGACTCAGTATATGAGGAATGCTCAAATCTTGTAGAATATTCAAAGTTTCTGAATTGACTAAATATACTGCACAACTAATAATGCAAAACAGCAAATTATTACCTGGCTGATCACTTTTTTTTTTTTTTTTTTTTTCCCTTTTTGCGTTATGTGGGCCTCTCACTGTTGTGGCCTCTCCCGTTGCGGAGCACAGGCTCCGGATGCGCAGGCCCAGCGGCCATGGCTCACGGGCCCAGCCGCTCCGCGGCACATGGGATCCTCCCAGACCGGGGCACGAACCCGTATCCCCTGCATCGGCAGGCGGACTCTCAACCACTGCGCCACCAGGGAGGCCCCTGGCTGATCACTTTTAATGACAATTTCTTATGTCTTTTTTTATTGACTGTGCTAGAGTAAATAGTTTAGGCTCAAAGAGAAGCAGAATCCTTCTTTTCCTCCCTAAATCTTAGTTTTAATAATGGCTATCCTTCAAGTCTGAAGTGATGATAATTTATTTTGTGTGGTTTCTGTTTATGAGGAAAAGAAAAATAGATAGTCATAGCTTAAGAGGTTGCCCTCATTCAGATGCACAATCTTAATTTATGGAGTAGAAAAGATGAAAACTTTGAAGTAGAATGAGTCTGCCTATAAGTAGAGATAATCAGATCATAATTATGAATCTGAACAGTTAGAGCAGTAACTTCTTCCTTATTGAATGGAAGAGGAAGTGAATATAGAGGGAAAAGAGTTTTCTTTCCCTGCACTACTAACAGCCACAACTACTTGAAAACTGGATTTTACTTCCACTTATCTGCTATAACTCTTCTGTCCAAAGACATCAGTGTCCACTTAATCTCTGAATCCATTGTCTTGTCTAAATTCTCTACTGGCTTTCCTGGAACTTTAGTGTTCTGAATCTCATTCTTCCTTAGACGTTGTTTCAATGTATCCCTTAGTAGCCTTGTCTTCCCTGCCACCAAATGTATGCTGTAGCCTTAGATTTGTATTTAATCCTCTGTATTTCTGGCTTATATATAGTTATTACCTAGGAAGACTTTTACATTGCTTTCTCTCATACACTTTCCAACTAAACTTCCAACTAAACTTGTTAAATGAATGGTTTTAAAAAACAGGAATCTGCAAGCTTCTTCTCTTTCTTGAGCCTCAGTTTTGAATATGTAACTATCTCTCTTTTCTTGGCTCTCCTGTTTTTCTTTAGATTTTGTCCCTTCTTGATCTCCTTTGATGTCTATCTCTGAGTGGGTCTCTCACTTGTTTTTAAAGCATCCTATTTACCTTCATAAAACTTTACTCAATTTTAATGCACATTATTTTTATGCATTTGTTGTCCATCACCACCACTCCAACTAGATTGTAAGCACCATGATGTCATAGACAATGATTGTTCTTTTTACCCCATCTCCAGCACACTGACAGATACTGTATTAGACATTCCATTATTAGTTGTTAAGAAAATAAATAAATGCACAAAATATTTTAATTTGAGTATCTCTTCTACAGGATTATGAGTTTCTTGAGGAATGTATAGTGTTTTATTTTTCTTTATATACCTAGTTTCTATTGTCATGCTGATACTTATCACATACTAAACTTTTTGTTAAATAAAATAAAAATTATGAGATAAGAATACGTGTATGAAGAGGGAAGCAGAGAGTAATCTGACTAGGAAATGGTGAAAGAGAAGATTAGGCAAAGAATCTGCAACTACTTAAAGGCAGTTTTATGTTATTCTTTATTTCTAATATGAGAGAGAGGAACAGGGATTCAGGCATACTGATTAAGGTAAATTCACATTTTTACTCATCATAAATATGGCAAATCTCTGTTTTAACATAATGTTTTACATATTTTGCTCATAAAAAGGTAGAATTACTTTTACTCAAAATTACATGGTAATGTGTACCTCATACCTATAATTAACAAAAGTAGATGGAAATGTAGCTTGTGAATTAGAGGGAAGCTGGGGTGGTGGTGTGGTGCTGGTACACATAAGTACTGTTTGGTAAGACCATTTCATTTCTGGTAATATGGCCAAACGGACCTTGTGATTTTTCTGTTTTAGATTAGGTAATTTTAAAAACATTATTAAAATATATTAAACCCATCACACAATTCAATAATATTTACATGTAAAATAGCAAATTTTAAATCAGAAACTAGGGTATCAGTAAACAAGGGAGTATAAAAGTAGAATTTAATCATTTAGAAGCAGATGATTCTTTTTCCATTGCCTTAAACAATATTCTAGATCTTCATACCATGAATGAATTTAAATCAATGAAAATATCATTTCTTCCTACTCACTATGAATCTTAAAACTTTTATTCAGAGCTGGATAGAAATGTTTAGCCCTGTGTCTCAGGAGAATATACTGTCCACGAAGCCTGATTCAGCATGTCTCTTAGGTATTGCCTGCTATCAGTCCTCAGTTCTCAGGTCCTGTCCTGGGACAACAGTGTCTCTGCCCTGGGTCAGCTGGACATAATGATTTTATTTACTATGGCTCCCTGTTCTTAGTGTGTATCTGTGATCAGGGGATTAGTCATTACCAACCAGATACAATGACCAGATCTATCACCCAATGTTATGAATGTTTGTGTCCCCGTGAAATTCCTGTGTTGAAGTCCTAACCCCCAAAGCAATGATATTAGAAGGTGAGGCCTTTAGGAGGCAATTATGTCATGAAGCTGGAGACCTCGGGAGTGGGATTAATGCCCTTACTAGAAGAGCTTGCTTGCTCCCTTTCTGCTCTTTGCCGTGTGACGATACAACCATAAGACAGCTCTGCAAACCAGGAAGTGGGCTCTCACCAGGTACCAGATCTCACCACACTTGGACTTCCCAGTCTCCTGAACTGAGAGAAATAAATGTTTGCTGTGTAAGTTGTCCAGTCTGTGGTAATTTGTTATTACAGCAGTCTGAACTAATGACTAAGACACCCAGTTCCCCATTATTGTGTCTTCTATTCTGAATTCTATTCTGAATTCTCTACATATCTTCTTCCATGTTGTCAGATTTAAGGGTTTGGATTTTCTTTCTGCTTCACACTTCATATTTGATGAGCTCCTAACACTTCATGCCTTTGACTCAGGCAAAACTCTTCTGGAACACTGGGCCATCTTGGTTTGTCATCTTAGATGAAGTTGGGATCACCTCAAGCAAGAGGGCAGGCCTGACACAGTTACCTTATCTGTGGGGCTAGCTGTGAGTCTCTCCTTACAGGTCATTAATGGGCAGGCATGCAGGGAGAGCTTCTGCAGGAGGGCATACCTACTGACCCTGAGAGTCAGTGAATCTGGAGCTTTGTTTCTTGGGAGTTCATAGCTCCCCAGTCTACTCTTGGTCTTAAAGAGTCAGGACCAGCAAAGGTAGATCCATTTTTCCTCACGAGGGAAGGGATACTGTTAAATCAGTGACCCCCTTTATGTCAGGGACGACTGACATGTTCTCAGGCTGATTTTACTCTTTCATTAATGTTTATATACTCTTTGACTGAGTCCTCAAAGTAAAATGCTTTCCAAGGCCAGGCAAACAGTGTAATAAGTGAAGGAGGGAGAACCAGAGCAGAGCATCAGGAAAAGAGCTAGGATATGTGACATTGAAATGGGACAGCCACTGTTTAGCCACAGCCATTTTTTGTTTGTTTTGTTATTGCTTTTGTTTCCTGCTATTTATTTTTTTTCAAGAAAAGCTATATATCTGGACTTTTATGAGAAATTCTCCAAATTTTTTAAATTTTCATATCTCTTGCCTTGTTTTTTTCTTTCAATTTTATTGGGATATAATTGATATACAGCACTGTATAAGTTTAAATTGTACAGTATGATTATTTGACTTACATACATCATGAAATGTTTATCACAGTAAGTTTAGTGAACATCCATCTCATATAGATATGACATTAAATAAACAGAAAAATTGTTTTTTCCTCATGATGAAAACTCTTAGGATTTACTCTCTTTGTAACTTTCATATATAACATACAGCAGTTTTTATCTTTCATGTTGTACATTGCATCCATAGTATTCATTTGTCTTATAACTGGACGCTTGTACCTGGTGACTGCCTTCATCTAATTCTACTCCCGCACCCTCACCTCTGATAACCACAAATCTGATCTCTTTTTCTATGAGTTCGTTTGTTTGTTTTTGAAGTATAATTGACCTACAACACTATGTTAGTTCCAGGTGCCCAAACATAATGATTGAATATTTCTATACATTTTTAAATCATCATCATGATATATCTTATTACCCTCTGTCATCATACAAAGGTATAATTATTGACTATATTCCCCACATTGTACATTTCATACCTGTGACTCATTTATTTTGTAACTGGAAGTTGGTATCTCTTAATCTCCCTCACCTATTTCTCTCCCTCCTCACCTCCCTCCCCTCTGACAACCACTTGTTTATTCTGTGTATCTATGATTCTGTTTCTGTTTAGCTATGTTTATTCATTTGTTTTGCTTTTAGATTGGACATAAAAGTGAAATTATACAGTATTTGATTTTTCTCTGACTTATTTCATTTAGCATAATACCCTCTAAGTCCATCCATGTTGTCACAAATGGCAAAATTTCATTCTTTTTTGTGGATGAGTGACATAATATATATATACATACACAGTGAACATAGGGGTGCATATGTCTTCTTGAACTAGGGTTTTTGTTTTTTTTCTTTTGTTTGTTTTTGATAAATACCCTGGAGTGGAACTGCTAAATCATATGGTAGTTCTATTTTTAATTTGGGGGGGAATTTTCATACTCTTTTCCTTAGGGGCTGCACCAATTTACACTCCCACCAACAGTGCATGAGAGTTCCCTCTTCTCTATATCTTCACCAACACTTGTTATTTCTTATGTTTTTGAAAATAGCCATTCTGACAGGTGTGAGATGATATTTCATTGTGGTTTTGATTTGCATTTCCCTGATGATTAGTGATGTTGGGCATCCTTTCATGTGCCTGTTGGCCATCTGTATGTCTTCTTTGGGAAAATGTCTATTCCTGTCCTCTGCTCATGTTTTTAATTAAATTGTTTTTTGATGTTGAGTTGAATGAGTTCTTTGTATATTTTGGATATTAACTCCTTATCAGATGTATCATTTGCAAATTCTTGTTCCATTCGGTAGGTTGCCTTTTTACTTTGTTAATAGTTTCCTTTACTGTGCAAAAGCTTTTTAGTTTGATGTAGTCCTATTTGTTTATTTTTGCTTTTGTTTCCCTTGCCTGAAGAGACATATCAAAAAAATATTGCTAAGACAGGTGTCAAACAGCATAGTACCTATGTTTTCTTCTAGAAGTTTTATGGTTTCAGGTCTTAAATTTAAGTCTTTATCTATTTTGAGTTTATTTTTGTATATGGTGTGAGAAAGTAGTCCAGTTTGATTCTTTTGTATGTAGCTGTTCAGTTTTCCCAACATCATTTATTGAAGAGTCTGTCTTTTCCCCATTGTATATTCTTGCCTCCTTTGTTGTAGATAATTTTCCATATAAGTGTGGGTTCATTTCTGGGCTTTCTATTCTGTTCCATTGACCTCTGTGTCTGTTTTTGTTGCAGAAATTCTCTGATTTTAAAATGTTCAGAACTGCTTCACGTTAAGAAAATTTTCAGGGTTAAATAAAGCTTGTGGGAAGGACAGACCTGGCCACTAGGTTACCATGTGTGTTCTAGGGGTCTGATACAGATGGAACAGGGAAAATGTGGAGTTGAGTGATCTTCAGGTTTGAGGATAATACTGTTTTTCATCCACTGGACCTCTCAGTCTTGGTCTCAGCCACTCCAAAGTCAGCATGCTATTTTAGCCTCAGAGAAGTTGCTATGCTCTTTGGGGAGATCATTATCCTAGAAACCTGGTATCTCAATGACAAGAAGACTAGCAAATCAGGATGGTAGACTCCTTTCATAGTGCGTAGGTCATTGCTCTGACCTTAAGGGAGTTATCTGTGTATCATGTTGGGACCTCATTAGTGTGGTATGGCATCTAGGTGGATGTTAGACAATGAAAGTATTTATTATCTGGTGCTATACAGAAAAAATTGTTGGCCTCTGGTCAAGTCAACCAAATAGAGAAAACACGATGTGGACTGGTGGCTCAGTTGGTGACTAGTTTCTGGCCTGACAACAGCTAGCTGTGGTTTAGTGACTAGTGACTGTGGATTGGTTACTGGTGAACGTAACCTGGTGGCTGGTGACTATGGCTTGGTCATAGGTGACTGTGAACTGGTGAGTATGAGTTGGTGACTGGTGAAGGTGAGCTGGTGACTGTGGCTTGGCTACCCAGAGGCTCACCTCAGAAACATCAGGGGTACTAGGCTTTGGGTAGCAAGATTAATTCTTCACCCACTCCTATTGTTAAAATACTACCCTACTTGATGAGCTTAGGCTACAAACTGTAAAAGGCTCAGTTAGGTATGCCTTCAGTAGTATAGTTGTGAGAAATGCAAGGATTGGCTTTCAGTCATTTACATAGAGAAATGTTTTTAAAAGAAATGAAATTTAAGTTTTGTAAAATGGTTTCTGTGTGGAAAAAGCCCAATAGTTCTCTGTTTTTTCCTTTCCTTGCTAAATTGTAGTTAATGTGCCACTCCATACCCATTGAGATTTTGACTGCCTCTCTCTATTTTCTATGAATCTTATAAATCCTCTCTTACAATCTTTCTCTTTTTAAAGGCAAATGTACCCTTACCTCAGGATAGTGTTTTTGTAGACATTAATATCCCATAAAGGCTCATTAAAACTTTTAGAATTGGGTTTCTAATAACATTAGTCAAGCAGACTATATATGCAGGAAAACCTGTGAATTCTCCTTAGAGTCATCATTTTTTTCATTATATTAATCATAAAACCCATATGTTCTTGTCTGTACATGGGTAGAGTGAGAGAGTGGAACAGATTGCTATAATATGTATAGAAGGAGAGGCATAATGGTATTACAGATGCTAAACTTCTTACATGTGAAGGTCAGAGAAGTTCTTTTTTATAAGAATATTAGGTATAATGCATAAAAGTTTTGGAAGCGTGGTCAGTAGTTATGCTGAACGTACGTCATGGTCCTTGGAAGACAGTGCATCTGTTTTTGAAACCCCTTACCCATCAATGTCAAGCCACATTTTCAATTTTAAAAGATGTTGCTGACAGGAAGGTGTTTTCAGCCATAGGAACTCTAGGTCCCTGTGACACTGAAATCTGTACTTTTTCCAGGGTACACATTTCTACTCTGATGGAGTAAAACTTAACTGTTCCAACATGAACATTTATTTGAGGTCTTTTGTTTGTACATAACTCATCAGATCCACTTTTACCCCACTTTTGAATCTTTTTGACCTTACTATACATACAACTTCCATACATACATGCTTTCTGAGCTTGCATAAACCATATCATCTCTCTGGACCTAGAATTCTCATCTGTAAAGTGAAGAGGTGAGCTCTGAAGTGCTTTCCAGTTTGATAGTCTATGATGGAAAGACTCTCAGACAGCATCTGTGTATAGTTAGACAGCACCATTAATAGAGCCATTGAACTGTTTTCCTAAAAGCAGCTTTGGGCTACATGCAATCTTACACAATCCATACCCCATCTTCTCTACAGCCTGGGGTTGATTACCTGCATTAATGAAATAGCTAACTGACAGCTGACCTAACACAGTTATATGAGCTATACCATCTTGGTATTATTTATTCTCTTAATTAATTGCCTAAATTCATTAGATCTATTGAACACTAAGCAATACCATTAAATGTCTAACACTTGACTCCAAGTATGTAACATCCTGCAGCAATAGGAGTGATTTAGTGCCTGAGAAGAATGGACATCTTCTGTGACAGTGGTTTTGTCTACAGATATAATTCAACTGAGAGAGAAGGGAAGGCTAAAAAGCCCCTTTATGCATGTTATGCCTCTGTCCAGTTTCAGTGAGTGGGGTCTAGCTGTTGTTCAATGAGAACTTAAAAAAAAGAGCAAACATTGTTGTTTAAAAATTGGCCAAAGAGAAATGAGGATAATTTAGACAAACTATTTGGTATATATGCTTATCTTTAAGGAATGGGGTTTCTTCCTTCTAAGTTGTCTGTTCTTAGAGAATGAAAAACAGACTAATAATATACAAGTCAAAAGCAATGTGTTACTACCTTAACTCCATTAAAATGTGGAAATCTAAGCATCAAAGGGTTAACTTTTAATTAAAGGAATGTTAAATTGATTTGAAGCAATAAGAACAATAATTAATATTCAGTTAATAACTGAATAATAGACTCCACATTTTCTCCTAGATACAGCCAGTTTTATCTGGGGTAAGAGAAAGAAGCTATTATTTCAATTCTATGTGTGGCTTTTATGAGATAAACCCCTGAAATTCTAGTGCCTCCACTCATGGGAACATCTTAATGAACAATCTGAAAATGAATGAGCCATAGATTTCTCGAAAGTCTGAACTCATCTATTTTCTTATCTAGTAGATGGGAAGAAATTGAGTGCTGTGTTTTTTCTAAATCTCTCTCATTCACAAGGTCTGAAATTTGGAATGATGACTAACAAGTGACTTGATTACATCTTTCTCTTTTGTGTGTTTCAGCTTAGAGTAAACAGAAACATATTACCACCAATCTTGAAGCTAATTAATACCAACAGGGGTTGGTCCTAAAAGCACAAAGGGGAAATTTACTGTAGTCTTGTCAGCTGTTTCTGAGAGCTGCTAGTATATAGTAAATGCAAGGTCAGATATTTGCCTAAAAAAGAGGCTGAGTCTTAAAGGCTATATAGCATGTCTGTATCTTGTGAAATGTCAGATGATCCTCATCTTGGTTGCCTATGATATTCAAAAATTTTCCTATTTCCTACTTCCCTACTTTTCAACGCCAAGTAAATAATGATCTAATATAAATGGAAATAGCTGTGGTAAGTGTGTATGTGTGAGTGGGGTGTGGCTTGGAGTGGATACTGGTCAGTGTTTGAGAACCAACTATATCAGAAACATCTCTATGCATTTATTCTTTATGGTAACCCTCTTAGATAGCTTTTATAGTCTGAAATTTACAGATGAGACCACGAAGCCACTAGGTCCCTATGTGGTTGATCTAGAATTAAAACCTGGCTTTTTGTCATCTGTTTCCAGAGTTCTGCTTCTTAAGGTTTTTGGTCATTGTTCTGTCTATGCATGTTTGCTTCTCAAACAGAAACATGACTTTAACACAGTGTATTTAGCTAAGCTAAAGCTGCCAGGTTTGCACAGAGACTGTGTCTGATCTCATCTCACATTTTTCTTGTTTATGTAAAAATAGATTGTTGTCTCTATTGTCATCTGTTCTCTTTGTATCTACCTACTTTCAGCAAAGGTAAATAAAACTAAATAATCCATTTGCATGAGTATTTGAAGAATGCAGTATCACACTACCTGTTCTTAATATTCACTAAAGCTCTGTGTGTGTGTGTGTCTTTGCAAGGATTTCAGATCAAGAATAGCTACCATGAAGTTTTTAGAATGTTTTATTAACAAAGAAAAATAACTGAAGTAGATGTTATTACAAAAGTAGAATCATTGAAACATATCACAATATACCAGAAAATAATCAGAACTTGGTTTCAAATAAAGTGATAATGCAATATTCTTACACAGTGAAGCAGTTCACAGAAATTTAGGCATTGAATTAGGGCATACAAAGAGAAACTCTAATAATATCACAAAAGAATCAAGAGAAGAAGCTATCAAAAATTCAACATATGAAGATCAGCTACAGTAATGAAATTGTGCTATTAGCAGAATTTGCAACAGCAATTAAACTCTAATATTTGCCTAATGATATCAAAGTCCATTGAGGGTCACCAGGAGCTGGACAGCTGCAGGAGTCTGCACAGGGCCCTGGAATTATATGTGTAGTAACTCAGTGAATAATTTCAAATTTGTTAATTTCACAAAAGAGAGAACATTAGAGTTTGAATGCAACTTCATTGTTTGTTCATACCAAGTTCAGAACCTTAGAGGCTCCAGAAAGTGTCCTTAAGTCCTTGCTTTCTTTATCTGCTCTGTATTTGCTACTTCTCTTAGATCCACAGACGGTTTGAATCCCTGCCTGCATCATAGCCAGCCTCAAGGGTTGTATGAGATTCTGAATGAAATTTTCACAGCTGTGAAAGGATCGGCTTCCTACTCTGAGCTGGAGCACCTTAAACATGGCCATCATGGTGGCCATCAGCACCACTCTTCCTCCTCAATCTGGGGTCTCTCACATTCTTCCCTGCACCTAAAAAGGGTTTCTCTTTATGATCCCCAAAGATTCTGCCCTAGCCTTCAGATGCCTCTTTACTGGCAATGCAGATATTTTTCTAGACTTCAAAGGTTTCACTAGTCTTTCCTTAACTCCTTTCCTGACTTGTTCATTTTATACATTCCATGTGATCTCTCAAGTAATGTAAGAAATTATCATATTCATGCTTTCTCCTCACTTTTTCCACTTCTTTAAAATAATCATCTGAACAGATATTTCATACCTTAAAGGCTATGAATTTTGGAGATTAATCCTTTGTCCATTGATTCGTTTGCAAATATTTTCTTGCATTCTGCGGGTTGTGTTTTTGCCTTGTGTATAGTTTCCTTTGCTGTGCAAAAGCTTTTACATTTCATTAGGTCCCATTTCTTTATTTTTGTTCTTATTTCCATTACTGTAGGAGATGGTTCAATAAAGATCTTGCTGTGATTTATGTCAAAGAGTGTTCTTCCTTCTAGTCTTTCTTATTTCTACTATAATAAATCAAAGTTTATAAATGTTCTTCAACGTGTTCTTTAGGAACATAGCTTATTAATGAGCTATTTTCATTGTTATTCAGTTCTGAGAGTATTAAAATATCCAATATTTCTTCTTCTTTGAACCAAGTTTGTTTTTGGAAATGTTAATTTATATTTTGAAGTGTGTGTTTACTTTAATTTACCTTTTTGTTATTGATTTTTTACTTTATTGGATTGTGGTAAAAGAACATAATTTGTATGATATTATTTTTTTCTCAGTCGTTATAGATTGTTTTTATGGTCTGATACAGGACAAATCTGAAGAAAATAAAAGTTTTTTTAAAAAATAAAAATGAATAAAATAGGGCTTCCCTGGTGGCGCAGTGGTTGAGAGTCCGCCTGCCGATGCAGGGGACACCGGTTCGTGCCCCGATCCCGGAAGATCCCACATGCCGCGGAGCGGCTGGGCCCGCGAGCCATGGCCGCGGAGCCTGTGTGTCCGGAGCCTGTGCTCCGCAACGGGAGAGGCCACAGCAGTGAGAGGCCCGCGTACAGCAAAAAAAAAAAAAAAAAAAAAAAAAGAATAAAATAGAAAAATAAACATTATAAAGGATAAAAATGTCAATCATTAGTCCTCTGAAAAGGCTAATGAAGTGGACAAACTTCTGGCTAGGAGAATTATGAAAAAAGAGAGCACAGGCAAATCACACTAATAAATTGGTGTCATAGCTACAGAAAGAGCAAAGATTTAAAAGATAATATGAAATGCCAAGAATAGCTTTATGCTAAAGAGTTAGAAATTGGCAAATTCTTAGAAAAAAATCTAATGTAGGAAAACTAGCTCAGATCAGAAAGGAAGAAAATACATGGATATTTCTATAACAAGTAAAGAAATTAAAAGAGTAGTTTAAAATATCCTCACAAAGAAAACTTCAGGCCCAATTTTTAGAAGAGTAGATAATATACAAACTTATATAGAGTATAGAGGTGCTATTGTGGCCCATTAACCAGCTTGGTTAATGATTTCAGTTTGGTAGAAGATGAGGACCTTGACTCACCACACCATTAGTAAGACAGAAGCAATTACATAAAAGGGTGCCTGAAACTGAACAGCCTTATCTTGACAATGGCCCCCTTGCCATCTGTTTCTCCCGGGAGATTACTCTGACACCAGAAAGGTACATGTCTGGTGATCAGGAGCTTAAAACTCATGTGTGCCTGACCTTTAGTGTTAATCTAACCCAAGTAGCCACTTCCTCTGCGCCTAACCTTCATTACAATTTTATAGAGGTATCACCCTGTATTGTTCATTCCTGTGACTTGCACTTAGTGTCCAGTTTTCAAGTATAAATCTTCATGGTTTATTTACAGGTATCCTATGCCCTATGGCTTAGGGATTTTCCAAAACCTAGTCTTCTTCTCCATTCCTGCCTCTTGGAGATTATTATTTGTTCCTTGCAAGCTCAGCAATCATTTAGATTTGTATTTGTTGCAGTTTATTTAGCACCTAGATACCTAATTGAAGACCATTCAGAATAACCTTCTGTTGTACTACAAGAAGCAGAAATGCTTATTCATCCTGAATTCTGAATATGAAGCTCATTAACAATTTTGGAGAGTGAGGCAGTGAAACTCCATAGAGGCACCCCTGAAGCAAAATGAAGTCTTTGGGAACTTTATTTTTGATATGTCCCACTGGTCATTTTCTTCTCTGATCTCTGACAACAGGAAAGGTTACAGAAAGTATCACTTTATTGCATAATTTTGATATTCTACTTGAGTTGTCTTAGCTTTTAATTCCAATTAAGGCAAAAACCATATTTTAAATCTTTTACATGCACTTTAATATTTGCAAAGTGCTGGCCCAGCATGAAGGCTCAATCACTAAATGTTAACTGATTAATCATTGATTGAGGCACTGTTTATTTGACACAAAATAACCAGTAAGTTCTTTCAATTTAGTAATTAAACTATTAAAATTGTTTTTTTGGCTTGATAATTTTTTTTCAGGGGCCAAATTTCCTCAGTAGTTAATTTAAAAAAATTACTCCCAGGGCTTGTATAGATATAACTTGAAGGACTTCATCACTTTGAAATCATCACAGTGAAACTATTCTCATTGATCACTGCTTTTTAGGGGCCTGCCCAGGAGCTTTTGTAGAGGGTTGTGATCCCTTTTATAAAACTGGCAGAGTGAAAAAGATTGGGGAAGAAAGAGGCCTTATGCAAACTTCTGCCAGAAACAGTTGGAGTTTCTGAAACACAGACTAACTGCAGTGATTAATTTTTTCTACCTTAGCAGCACACAAGGTGATACAGTATTAGGCAAGGACATAAACCATATTCAGGAAACCAACACATCCTCTGGTAGTCTGTCAGTCAAAGATATATCAAACTTCAGACTGAAATGAAAGTCTACCATGCAGGAGCGCTATCCAATTTTCTTTATGGATGTGAGACTGGATCTGTTACTGGTGTATAACTTCCAGCAACACCACTGTCTTGCCATGTTTCACGTTAGATGGCCGACTGTTTCCAAGTGTAAGGATCTAGGAAACAGTTGATCATCCGATGTTGACAATAGTATCATTAAAAATCGGTTCCACCAGGCTGGACATCTGTAGGAAATGAATAACAAAATATCTCGGTTCCTGAGGAGGGAGGGCAGTGTACTGCTGTGACTGATATCAGTATTACTTGTATGCAAAGTCATCTCAGTTTGTTAACTTTGGTTCATAGTTCCCCAGAGAGCAGTTTTCATCATTTAATGCACACCCACAAGGTATTGTGCTAGGGTTAACAAGACAAGTAAGAGAGTGTTTGGTTGAATAAATATTTATTATTGAATTAAATACTTTAAATATAATGTCATAAGTGCTAAAATAGTGTACACAATATGCCATGGGAGAGCAAAAGAAGAATCTATTCAATTAGCCAAGATAACCATTCAGGGACTTCCCTGGTGGCACAGTGGTTAAGAATCCGCCTGCCAATGCAGGGGACACAGGTTCGAGCCCTGGTCCAGGAAGATCCCACATGCCACGGAGCAACTAAGCCCGTGTGTCACAACTACTGAGCCTGTGCTCTAGAGCCTGCGAGCCACAACTACTGAGCCCACATGCTACAACTACTGAAGCCCACGCACAACAAGAGAAGCCACCACAATGAGAAGCCCATGCACGGCAACGAAAAGTAGCCCCCACTCGCTGCAACTAGAGAAAACCCACACACAGCAATGAAGACCCAACTCACACAAAAATAAATAAATTAATTAAAAAAAAATAAGATTGCCATTCAACTCTGAAACTTCTTTGATGTGAATCTGGTCACCAGAAGGACCCTGATATCCAACCATGACTCAAGCCTTCTGCTACCTAATATTTTACGGCTTCTAATATTTTCCTTACCTAATTCCTCATTACCATCTGTTGTAATTACTTATTTAGTAGTCTGTCTCCCTGGAGATTTTAGAGAGGCACCATCTAATAGAAGTATAATGCAAGACACAAATGTGAGCCACTTTTGTAACTTTAAATTTTCTAGGGGCCATGTTAACAAAAGCAAAAAGAAACAGATGAAATTAATTTTAATATTATATTGGATTTAAACCAACATATCCAAAATATTATAATTTTAATATGTAATAAATTTGTCCCATGTTGGACAGCACAGCTCTGGAGGAATTTCAGTAGGCAGGGAAGACTCCATGTATCTTATTTATTCCTTTGTCATAAGTACCTAATACTGGAGGTCAATAAATATTCGATGAATAAACTAATTTTTTAAAAAGCCTCTTGACAATATTTGTAGCTAAAGAGAGAATTAGGCATCCAAGAGTGATTGCTCTAGGCAATAGATTCAGGCCTATATATATATATATATTTTTTTTTTTTTTTTTTTTGTGGTACTCGGTCCTCTCACTGTTGTGGCCTCTCCCGTTGCGGAGCACAGGCTCCGGACGCGCAGGCTCAGCGGCCATGGCTCACAGGCCCAGCCGCTCCACGGGCATGTAGGATCTTCCCGGACCGGGGCATCGGCAGGCGAACTCTCAACCACTGTGCCACCAGGAAAGTCCAAGGCCTATATTTTTAAAGTCAAAGCAGCAATCTTCATTAGCAGCACAACTAAGTTTTGAAAAGTGTTTTAGAGAAGTGCAACAACCCACTGAAACTCATTAGTGAATAGATTTGAAAGGGAAGCTTTAAATATGAAATACTAAGGCATGTCTCTACAAAGGACTAGTGTGTACTAATGAGAAGGAAATGGTGGTATCTGGTAGTGTTGTAATTGCATTTAGATAGTGTCCCTCATGATCAAATTACAACTACTCCTTAGATATCTTGTGACTGATGATCTGTGATTTATTTGGATTTTTCTACTTTCTTCTTTGGGTGTTTTATCATTTATCTGTGTAATTGCTTATTATGAACCTAGGAGATGAAATGTATTACAAACCAGAGATGTGAAAACTAGGTCAGTAGAATTTAATTACTGAGAAACCTTTATTAAAAAGCGTTTAAAACAAACAAACTAAAACTATAATAATTACCAACCATCATTGGCAGACATAATTCAGAAGAGAATCTTTTTTGAACACAGAAAAATACCAATTATATTCCACATAACTTTAGGAAAAAACAATGAAAGTAGTACAAATAAAACCACATATATTATCTACATTATCATCATAATATACCTGTACTATAACTGAGCAAAGCTGTTTAATTTGTGGAACTAATTTGACAATACTTACAAAGTTTGTCTGACAATATATAATTAGAAAAAAATCAAATTCACTTCTGAAAGCAAATACTAAGAATGCTATAGGTCACTAATTTTCTACTAAGAATGTGAGGTTTTGAAAAACTACCATTTAAGGTCCAGCTCTTTTTTTTTTTTTTTTTTTTTTTTTTTTTTTGCGGTATGCGGGCCTCTCACTGTTGCGGCCTCCCCCGTTGCGGAGCACAGGCTCCGGACGCGCAGGCTCCGGACGCGCAGGCTCACGGGCCCAGCCGCTCCGCGGCACATGGGATCCTCCCAGACCGGGGCACGAACCCGCATCCCCTGCATCGGCAGGCGGACTCTCAACCACTTGCGCCACCAGGGAGGCCCCCAGCTCTTTTTTTAATGAACAAATCAGTGGTTTCTCAGCCAGCTTTCTTGGTGGAAGACTCCAGGGTCTGAGATATTGTGATAAAAAGGAAGTGGGTGTATTTCAAATTACTTTCCCTGGAAGAAACTGATTTTCAGATGAAAGCCTATTGAGGGGTTTAAGTAGGTAAAATATATTAGGTACTTACTTAGTGTTTGTGTTGTAATAAATATTGTCACAGATTCAGAAGCAGTATAAAGCATGACTACTACCTTATTAGTAACAATAATAAATATTAGACACTAAACTATGAAGCTCATTTCTTCATGAAAAAAGTTTTAAGTAAGGGGACATCAGTGAGGTTAGAAAAATCAAGAAAGGCTTCATGGAAGGATGGGGTTTAGATTTCAGTTTGAGAGCTGGAGAGGTGGAGAAGATAGAGAGCAAAGGCGTAGAGGCGTAATGGAGTGGCATGTATGAGGAGACTGGATGAAGGTAAGAGTGTGTGCTAAGAAGAGCAGTGGGATTACAGTGAAAGGGAAAGTTGAGTGTCTTGAAAATTAAGACAGGAGACTCTTATAGTGGGCAAAAGCAAGCTTCCTAGAAACAGATGCTAGGGATATAACTTTTATAATTAAATGATTAAAATATCTCTCATCTAGAGACAGAAAAACAGTCAGTTATTTCTTTTCCAGATCTAGGAGTTTACGAAAATCGAGAAACACTTCTAAGATATAAATGATGGGATTCAGTAAAACATGGAAGGCATTGGAGCTAAAAGAGAAGAAAGCATAAAAAGTGACTTAAAATTCACCTTTTAGTATAGTTGAAAGAAAATATGATGTTGGAAAGGGTAATGTGCTTATGGTTAAAAAGAGATGCATTTGTTTTGAGACATTGTATTAGTCAAGATAGGTTAAGCTTATAATACATAATAAATGACTCCCAAATCTCAGTGTTTTAATGCACAAAAGTACATTCTGGCAAGAGTTGTTCAATTCTGTTCTCAGTGCCTTGCCACCGCAGCTGCCCTCCATGTGGTGACTCAGTGAACCAGGCTGCTTTGATCTGGTGGCTCTGTGTTATCAAGCAGAGGTCTCCTGATCACAGTGGCAAGAGAAGAGAGAGATTGGAAAATCGTGCAAGTTTTTTTTTTTTTTCACCAACTTAGCCCAGAGTTGACGTGTGTCACTTTTGCTTGTATATACATTAGCCAGAACTATTATATTTCCCCAGTTCACCACATGGGGCTTGACAAGTGTAGGCTCTCATATATCCAGAAAAGAAAAAAAAACCAGATATTGGTGAGTAATCAATCAAAAGGTCAACAGTAGACATATTCAGGATGAAAATATCTATAATATAGTTAGTGGTATAGGATTTAGGTTCAATTTAAAGTTGAATATAATCATCTGAGTGTCATCATTATAGCTGTTCATGTTGCTCTGTTAGGGAAGCTAACATTTAGGGATAGTATGGCATTAGAAGAATGAAATGGCTAATTCTGCACAGGAAGGAGATCTTAGATTTGAACTCAGGACTAGTCTGAAACCAAAGCCCTACTCTTAATCTAACATATGTATCGCACCTGTTCACAGTTTGGTCTGAACAGCCCAAATATAAAATGGTTACTAATAAATTATTTAACTGAAGGAGAGCCTAAGTTTAAATTTCTCTGGTACGTGGGGACTTATAGATCAAGTAAACCATAACCTGATTACATAAAACATGGCGCTTTTGTTACTATATCCCAGGTCATAAGGTAAATGATCCCATCCTCAGAGATTCTTCCCTGGTGGTCTTTGTGAAGTTTCATGATGGAATGTAGTACACATAGTAAGGAGGCCAAGGACTGTGGACAGGCAGGTTTCAGACCAAGTCCTGGTCCTGGCACATACCCTCTGGGACTACCGTGTCACATTGGCTAGTGTAAGAAAAATCATCACTGAACTTCATGGGGAAATCTCTTTTTGTACCAATGCTTTAGCAAAATGCCAATAGTTGTTCTTTTAGCTATCTTCGCCAATATTTTTATAGCTAAATGGAAGTGAGAATCAATATTTTTATTCTGGAGTGGGTATATGTGGCTGTATTATAAATATTAAGATTATTATTATTGTCGTTCATTGAGAACCTATGAATTTTTTATGTTTCAAGTTACAATTTATTATATGGACTCAGACTATCTCCAGAAATAACTCTTACTAGAACTTTAACAGTTTTATCAGATCTTTGTCAATTGCAACACTGTAAAATAGTCCTATTGATCAAATCAACATAATCTATTCTGATGGTAAGGAAGATCTAGTAGATGAATAATGGTATTGGCCAGGGATGAGAATCGCATTGAAAATATTGGGGAAGAGTCTGTGGAAACTAATTCTTCCATTATGTCAATCTGCGTGTCTGTCACTTTATACATTAGAATATCAGTTAACATTAAAACAAATAAAACAAACCAAAATAAAAAAAAACTATCATACTCAAAACACTATACCCTGTGGTATTATAAAGAAGACATCATCCCTGCTCTAGAGGGTATAATACTCCATTAATACTCAATCTTTAGTAGGTCCCTGGAGGGCCCTTTAAAGCACAGATTTCTAGATCTCACCCCACAGTTTCTGATTCAATAGGTCTAGGGTGGGGGCCAAGACTCTTCATTTCTGGTAAGTTCCCAGGGATGCTGATGCTGTTGGTCTGGGGACCACAGTTTGAGAACCACTGTTGTTCTCAGACCTACTGAAACAGAAACTCTAGGGATAGAACTCAGGAGTCTGTGTTTTATTAGGCCATTCAGGATACTCTGATATGTGATAAAGTTTGAGAATCACTGATCTAATAGCACTGAGGAAATGGCCAAATTTACTTTTACTCAGCAGATGGGCAAAGTTTAAAGGAAGAGATTCTAATTTCATTGCCCTGACATTTAGTAAGGATCTATTATATATATGTGTGAGGATTTATATACTGCTAGCAGCCAGGGATACAAAGTTGAATAGGAGACCATCCTTTACTCCAGGAGTTAGAAATCCAGTAATGGAGAAATACTTAATCAAATAAATGCCAAGATGCCATCTTGTGATCTAGGGTTAGGGCACAGAAAGGATGTCTTCAATGTTGTCATTTGAGGAAGGGATAGGGGAAACCAGAAGGACTCAGAAAGGAGCCTTTGAGCACCAAGTTTAAGCAGTGTTTCCTTTGTGAAGCCTGAGCTGGGTCTTGAAATGTATTTATCCAGGTGGTGAGGGGTAAGAGGGAAGGACATTTCAGGCAGAGGGAACTTCATTGCAATAAAGCATCTCTGGAATGCTTCATGGAACTATTGGTGTGAAACATTTAAGGAATGTTAGAACTATTTGGGTATAAGACACTTAAAGGATATTATCTAGTTAGAGAGGAAATATTTCAGGAATACTACCTAGATTGTTTTGACAGGAGTGAAGGGTACTTGTTAAGGTGCAGCTGGAGATGAGCTGATAGGCTACTGGCATGCATTTTAACTTTTGGCCAAAATGTTGAAATACTTTCATCTGAATAATAAGTTACCACTGCCCCAAATCCCTTGTGTGATCCTCCCACTGACAAACTGGCTGTCTTCCCTTTCCTTAAATATCCCCCCAATCTAATGACTAAAGTGGTAATTGCTCAACACTGAAGGAGGCTTCCAAGACCCCGCTCCAGGAATACTCCTGTTTGTTTCTGGTTGGTTGGTGCCTCAGCCTTGCTGGTTTTTAATATACTCCTGATGTGAAGTAATTGGAGTTAAAATGTAGGGAAGTCCAGATCGTGAGGGCTTTGTATGCCATAGTAAGGCGTTTTGACTTTATATTGTAGATATTTGCAGAGAGGATAAAGGGGACCTATGATGCTTTTAGGTAATTGCCTATTGTGACAGAGGGCAAAATATATTCTGGAAGAATCCAGAATATTCTATTTTTTTCCATGAGATCCTTTTCTTTCCTAGTAGGATAAACACCCTGGCATTTGGTACTCAGTCAGCTGGAAATCTCTAAAACCATGAAATTTCTCATATCTGCACGTTTAAAACTGATGTGTAAAACAAATGAGACACTTGAGGGGAAAAAACCTGACTACTTACTTTTGTAGGATTTCTAGCACCCATGCCTGAGCATTATATGTAATTAAGGTTCAATACATATTTGTTGAATAAAGTTGATACACAGAAAGGATATAAGAAATCCTTCACCATCAAAAAACAAATTATGGTGAGTAGTATTTTAATGTCAAATACTTTTGGGGCAGGGAATTTGACTTTTTGAAAAATAGAAATCCTTTTATATATTTAATAACATTCTTAACTTTAAAGTTAGATATTCTGGATTATAGAATTTCTGATTCTGGGCTTCCCTGGTGGCGCAGTGGTTGAGAGTCCGCCTGCCGATGCAGGGGACACGGGTTCGTGCCCCGATCCCGGAAGATCCCACATGCCGCGGAGCGGCTGGGCCCGCGAGCCATGGCCGCGGAGCCTGTGTGTCCGGAGCCTGTGCTCCGCAACGGGAGAGGCCACAGCAGTGAGAGGCCCGCGTACAGCAAAAAAAAAAAAAAAAAAAAAAAAAAAAAAAAAAAAAAAAAAGAATTTCTGATTCTATCAGATTTTAATATAATTTTCAAGAAAGAGAGACTACAGATATTTCTTTATGTGGTGATTGCATCTTACTAACTGTGTCCATCTCATCCCCATTATGTAGTCAGGAATCCAATCTATATAAACAGATGGGCTGATAAAATAAGGAAGTAGTATAAGCAATTGGCATAAGAATCAATGATAGTCTCCCTTCAAATACACATGGAAATATTTTACTTAAGGCAAAATATAAGGAAGAAGCCTGTTTGGTGATAGGGAAATATATAAATGAACAAAAAAGAATGTTTCTATTTCCAGTAATTATTTCTTTGAATGTCAGATAACTAGATTTATCATTAATTTCAATACATTTCTACCCAAGGGTAATCTCTAGATAATCTATCTTAATGGAGATTTTAGGAAATGTAACAGTATTTTATAAATATCATTGTGCCTACTCACTACTTCTCTCTGATTATCTTCAGTTATTCTTTGAAAGATTTGGCTCCCTAGAGTCCAAGGGGCAGACATTTGGCCACAATGAATCAGCCTGGGAGGAGTAATTCATACAGTTACTCCATTCCTTAGGGTTGGGTGAGTTAAGACAATGTGCTCAAGTATTTCATCAGAGGACAAACTTATAAAGTCGGCTTGTGAAGAAAGTTACAAATGCATTTCCTCAAGAGGACCATGAAAAAGTTCTGGAAGACTTGTGAAGACTACTGCCAAAATCAAAACAAGGAAGCAAGATTCTCCTTCCAAATAAAGGGAAATCCAAATCAAGGGATGAAGCCAGAAGGAAATAGTTTAAGGACCTATAAAAATATAGGTCCTTATATAAATAGAAAAATAGAAATTTCTTTAGTAAATGTAGAAACTATAGAAATATAGTAAATATAGAAATACTCTGTAGCAGATACTTAACTATAAGAATTGAGGGTGAGGAGAACCCTTTGATGATATTCAATGAAGAAAGCTTTTAGGAGAGACACTGAGACCTTAGGGAACATCTTGTTGCCCAGCATATTCCAAACCTTCCTCCCTGGTGGAAAGTGGTTGTATATCAAACTCAGCAATCTTCTTCTGGAGGAGCAATAGTTGGAAGATTGATGCTGGCTATGGGTTGCAATGGGGTTTCTTCACCTTCAGGAATCCATTTTACTTATTCCTCAGGGTGCAGTTTGTGGGGACACTGAGTCAAATGCAGGAGACTACTAACCAACAAGAAGGTCAATTATTTATGCCTAGAAATAGAATTCTCTCTAGAGTGCCTTTCACATAGCACCCACTCAAACAGATTGGAAGATCTGATCCCTGTTAAGCAGAACAAGATATCTGATTCAATTTATCAGCACATACTCTTCCAATAAGGGAATCTAGTTACCAGTAAGCTAAGATTAGGGAGAAAAACAATAGTTTGAGAAACAAACTGATTTTAACTAACAGTGGGATCAGTTACTATAGCACAAGGTACTCTTCTTTCTTTAGTACTATAACCTGGTAAACAAGCCAGAAAATAGATACTAGTCAAGGGCCCTTTACCCTGGTTAGTGCTGGAGTAACACAGGCAACATTTTTACTACTCAATTTCTTTTTCAGTCATCCAAAACTTTTTTCATTACATGATGTTATGTTACAATTTCTAAAATAGTGCACTTTAATTCAGTGTTTATATTTTAGACTTTTAGGTTGCTTTTTCCTGACCTTATCCTCAGGTTCCAGGTTTATGGCATTTTGATGCACTGATATTTGATGATCCAATGATATATCAAATGGGTACATCAAATGCCACCACGACTGTGGCTCAAGAATGTGGCCATAAAAAAGTTATAAGAAAACATTTGGAAAGTTCTTGTGGAAAGACATTTAATATAGGGGAAAACATAGATGTTGGAGGCAAACGCACCTCAGCTTGAATCCCACTTCTGTTGCCAACTAGTTGTGTGATCCTGGGCAAATTACTCAACCACTGTAAGCTTTGATACACTCATCCTTAAAATGTAAATATTGCAAACTATTTTAGGATTTATGAGGTAAAACATAGGATTATATGTACCTAGAACATGCTTGATACTTAGTAAAAATTCAAAAAAAATGTAACTCTAATATTAATATTATGACAGTGGTGATGATGGTGATGATGATGATGATGATGATTTGACTGTGCCTCTCTGGGTTGACAAGTCATTACCTTATATACAGGGAGATGGGTAAAGGGTTTAACCTGAGCCAACATACCTATATTTGTCACTAACATGGGAGAGCAAAGATATAGTCTAGTTCAGCTAAAGAAAGAATTGAAGCCAGAAGGATAAGATTCAGGGAAACCAGAAATTTAATACTCAAATATTTATTTTTCTTTAAGCATGTGACAAAAGATCAACATAAACTCCCAAAGTGGATGAGGAATAAGATATGAATGTCTGGGGCCTCCGTGGTGGCGCAAGTGGTTGAGAGTCCGCCTGCCGATGCAGGGGATACGGGTTCGTGCCCCGGTCTGGGAGGATCCCATATGCCGCGGAGCGGCTGGGCCCGTGAGCCATGGCCGCTGAGCCTGCGCGTCCGGAGCCTGCGCGTCCGGAGCCTGTGCTCCGCAACGGGGGAGGCCACAACAGTGAGAGGCCCGCATACCGCAAAAAAAAAAAAAAAAAGATATGAATGTCTGGTAGCTAGATTAGATTATAATATTGAAGAAATCTGGCCTCAAGGTATAAAATTACATTTGTTGTTTGCCTATTATGTGTCAGTTGGTTTGCTAGGCCCTTCTTCATACTTCTGTGTCTTAAACCTCATAATATACCTGTAAAATATGTGTTTCTATTCCCATTTTACAGATAGGAAAACTGAAATTGTTTGAACCAACAGAAAATAGAGATAAAATGGCTTGTTAGATACCATGGAGAATCCCACATAGGGTGAAATGCTGATCAGCAGAAATCCAAATTCAGGAAAGCAGCCTATACAGAGGGATTCAGAGATCAATGCTGATGTTACTTGGCAAGAGTTTCCTCATTCCTAGACCAGATTAAGTCTTCTGCTGCTTGCTGCCACAGCACTCTAGGTCCTCTGCTCTTACATTCACACTTTTCTAGAATTATCTGAAGTAATGATGTTACACTTGGTGTACATTTTCTCATGCACTAGATTTGACATTCTGCACATAGTAGGTGTCAGAGGCTTCTGTCATTAGATGTTAACGGATGCATAGTGAGGAATGTGGGGCAGCTTGTTCTATTTGATTCTTCTTCACTCCCTTCCTGGAAGCAAGCCTTTGATAGGTGGGGAAAAATGAATGATTTCATTAGCAAAATGAGGAGAAGTTTCATTCTCTAAGAAGCAGCTAATATTAGCAGAATGGCTGGCTTGTTCTATAAATGCTTCACTCTAAGGAAACTCAGGGACCTAACAGTCCCCACAATTAGCAGTGGTCTCCACACCAGATCTGAGAGTAAAAAATATTCACTGGTTTAGGTGATGGGAACAGTTGCTATGGCAGGGAAAAATCTCAGTGAATTAAAATGTAGAAACTTTTTTCATTTAAAGGTGAAGTGGTGATGGGGGAGAAGGGCTCTGTTCCACAGAGTCATTGAGGAATCTAGGCTGACAAGTACTCTATGAAATGAAGTCTGCCTGTGAGCCCAGGAGGAAAGGGAAAAGAGTTCCAGAATAGCAAGCTAGCTTTACCACATTAACCTAAAAAGAAGGGCATTCAAGTGTTTAATGCAATTTTTTGTGGTTCTCTGAAGACTTCACTGTACAATTTGGCTTTTATTTTCTTTAAATAACTTTGTCCTGGTGGAGTATTCTTTGCATTAACACAGATGTAAATGTAGGAACTTTATTTTCTGATGCATAAATTGGTGCCAGCAATTAATCCATTAGCTATTCAGTGAAAATATAATATATTATGTAACATGCACGTACATGATGTATCAATATATATATGTGCATATAAACACTAGAGGCTACAAGGTAAAGATACGTGCTGCAGACAGTAGGTTTTGTAGGAGGACAGAGAAAGAATTTCTGGATGACTCATAACCACATTTTATTGTGAGTTCATCAGCCTGATTTCTGCAGAGAACACAGAGGGAAGGAATCCGATAGCGTGAGTTTATATATCTTCATTGTCCCTCATAAAAAATTTAATGACAATTTCATAGTTTTACTAAAAATATGTATTTTTTATTTAGAAATAGTCATAAATTTACAGAAAAGTTTTAAGTACAGTATAAATATCTATTTTTCCCCTGAACCTTGTTGAACTCAAGCTGGTGACTAGTTCCCAATCACCTCAGAATATTTTAGCTTAGTGTATGGAGTGATTTTTCACACAGACACATGACTGCAACATTATCTAATCCTCAGATGCATTCAAGTTTCAGCAGTTGTTCCCATATGTTCTTTATAGTAGGATCATCCAATTCAAAATCATGTGTTATATTTCGTTGTCATTTCTCTTTATTCTCATTAGGTCTAGAACAGTCTTTCCTTGACTTTCATGACCTTAGTACTCTTGAAGATAGGCTACTTTTTTTAGTTAAATGCCTCTCAATTTGGGTTTTTCATTATGACCAGATTCAGGTTATGCATCTTTGGCAAGAATATCACAGAAGTGACATATATTTTTTATATCCTATCAAAGGGTGCACAATTTTGACTTGTTCAAAATTATTGATGCTAACTTTGATCATTTGATTCTGTAGGTGTCTGTCAGACTTTTCCACTTACCTTTTCCCTTTTGCAGGTAATAAGAAGGCTGTAAGAAAGCACTTTGAACTATGTAAATATAGTGTTCCTCATTAAACTTTCAAATTAGTCATTTATTATTTATTTTTATCTGTAGAGACATATTAAAATTCTTTGTGTTTTTAAATTTGAGTTATTATTCATTGTTGTCATTATTTATTTTGATGTTTAATTTTCCTCAGTTTGACCAGGTAGAGTCCCTTTTTATCTGGTTTCTGTCTTTTCGACATATCTCTAACCTCTTTGAGTACTTTCTTACTTCCTTATACAACAATATGTTCTTAATTTATGCTTACCCTGCCCCACACCTGAAATCAGCTATTTCTTCAAGGAGCTCTAATTCCTTGTAGTGGAGAATTGTATTTAGAAGTCAAGATTTGGGTGCTAGACGTGCTTATTATTACTGAGATGCCAGGCCCTTGCAGTGGACAGCACTAAGGAATCGAGACTGCATATGTACACATGTGCACACATCAACATCTACATTGCTTTATCTGTCTCTCTATTTTAAAAAAACATGAGTTTATATGGATACCTCTAATTTCAATCCAAAAGCACAGAGTTTATTCTAGTTTTCCCCTTTCCACATTTGTAACTCCTTTCTCTGATAGTGAGAAACATAGATCCATTGCCTTTAATATATTTACTTATTTTGTTTATCCCCTGCATGTTAACCAATCTATCTCTGCCTACCCCCTCCTCAGATATTTCCCTCCTCAACCCTATTGTGTACACTAGTCCATCACCCCAGGGCATATTTCTCTCCATCACAGACACACTTCTCAACCCTCTTTGTCTCTGACTCTCCATTCTAAGATGCATCCCAGGACGGATTATTTATGACTTTGCCTGTTCTCTAAAACCTTGTGCCGGGCCACCCCTAGGCATGGATGCCCTTTTACCATGGGTTCTGTTTCCGCAGCCTCTTCATGCTTGAATTCTGACAATCTGCACCAGACTGGCTCCCCACTTGTCGTGAATACCCACATCATCCACTCAGAATCTGACTCCCCTTACTGGGCTGCCTTCACTTCTGGAGGCCACCTTCTTCATTTTACTTGAACTCTGACACCACATCCCTCTGTTGAAATGCTACTTTTACCACTCTGGGCCACCCCTGTGTGTTGCTTTCCTCACCTTACTTGGTCTAATCTCCTGCATGGGCACTGGCCTCACCTTGTTTGAACTTTGACACCCCACATCTAACAACAATCCACCCCTTTGGTGTAGCCACCTTCTTCTCAGGGTCTCTCACATCCATTCTTACCATGGCAGCTTCCCCATCCCACCCCCTCCAGTATGGACAGCTACCTTGCCCTGTCCCACCTAATGACTTTAGAAGTGTACTTCTCAGGAAGAGTAGAAGAACAAGGACAATTACATTTCTTTTTTGAATAAAGATCATTAGGGGGTGTTGAGTTATTTAACTTATTAATTTAGTTATTAATTTATTCAGCAAATAAATGTAAGCAACTATTCATCAGGCATTGGTCTAAGTGCTAGAGTTATAGTGGTATACAAAATAGGCAATGCCCCTGGTCCCCGTGGGTTTATATTCTCATGGATCTGGAAAGATACCCAGTACCCAAGATACTAATTTGATATTGGTCTGCTCATATTAGGACACTGGGACATTACTCTGGTAAAGTGGCAAACAACCACTGCATCCTAGGCTGGGTGCCATGAAAGAAATTAAGCTGAGAATTTTTGTGCAGTGACTTAAGTAACCTCAAAGGGAAAGGTAACCTATCAGAGAAAAGCCCAAAGGAGAAAATTTGTAAGAATTAAATATCCTGGAGACTTAAAAGGTCAAATACATTATAGAGAACTCAGATGGACTTTATGTCTAATTACCTGTATTTGGAGAAATCTGTGAGGTACACTTGGGGATTAGAGAAGTAGTGGTCATTTCTGTGGTGCAAGATCTAGGCTTCATTGGTCTTATCTAAAAAAATGTCCTAATCAGGGTTAAAAGCTAAATTTTCCAGATAGTAACATTAGACACAGGCGGTCACCCTCTATCTTCCCCATTTTTGCCATGACTCATATCATCCTATGGAAGCTGAAGGCACTGGGGGACAACCTTGAGCTATTCCAGACGGGAGGCTAGTGGTCAGTGGAAAGTGATCTTCCTTGGACTGAGGCTGCCCTTTCTGGTCTGTTGGGATTAGGGCTGGCATATGACTCTGATGCTCCAATCTACAAAAGGGAAGATTTTCACTGTCTGAAATAAAATTTATGGGCTTCTATTACCAAGGAGAGATCCACTACTAATGTAGACAAATCCCTTTCCAGCTTCCTGGTGAATTCCTCACTTTTTAATTAGTAACATTAAAAAAAATTAAATATAACTGCATCTTTTTGTGAGGTTATTGTTAAGAAAATTAGAAGAGTGGAGAAACAATTTGCATTGAGTTCTGCCAAATACATTTTCTAAATTTTCTGCTCAACTGTTAAGAAATAAAACCAGCCAGCTTGCTTTTTTACTGCTCATGTCTAGGTCTACACCTAAGGTCTCTTTAAGATACTATAAAATCAAACAATGTCACTCTCAGTTTAAAGGTTTGTGCAGTTTGGGATGGATCAGTAAAATGGCTATGTAGATTTATTTTGTCACCCAGAAGATGTGTAGTTTGCAGTGGCCTCAGTGGCTCATGCTAAGGAAACTATAAATTTGTTTTTATGAAATGATTAAAGAATGATTGTGAGGAAATACCTGATTCCCCCTCTCCTTCAAATTTGGCAGAAAACTACCAAATTTAATCAAACAAATAAATACTTTTAAGACAAGTTAGTAGATACTAATACTTCAAACTTTTGTTTTTTGCCTCCAAAATGTACTAATGTGAAAATAATTGCCCTAATAACTTTAGAAGTCATTGTCAACTACAAAATATAAGTACAATTAACAGAGGCATGCTTGAACTCACAGTTGGACTCACAATACAGCAAATGGACATAATTTCCTTGTTCAGTGACTTTATGTTTTTCACATCTGTATTTTCACATCTATACTGGTTTGATTCTCAAAGTACTTAGAGTTAAAATATTCACATTTTAAATACTTATATATTCTTTTACCTGTAACTAAAAACTTTTAAAATATATTGGAGACTTCTACTGCTTGTATGACTGACAAAGCTCCTACCAGATTGACCCTCTCATAGATAGCAACTATAAATTCTGGGTAAAATTGGAAAACAAAAATGAAAACGACATCAAGACACTAGAAAGTGAAATAAAAGCAAGTGTATTTTGGAGGAGTTGTATAGAAGAGGGGAAAAAACCATGATTGACTTTTCTACTTTTATATGTTTTAGCCTGGGTATAAGCTGTGGCCAGTGAACTGAGGGGCTGATAGAGGGAGCAGAAACAGAAAATTTTTCAGTCTTGAAGAACCAGAGGGTACAGTTTGGAACAACCATAGCTACCAGAAAATGGAAAAGGAATCCCAGGAAAGAAAAAGTAAGAAACAGGAAGCTCTAGATTCTGAGTAGAGAAACTTTGCCCAAATATCTGGCAGATACCTCAACTATGTGTGATGGAACAGACTCTGGGCTCTAAAGCAGGGGTCAAAAGAACTGAACTGAGATTTGAACTATATCTTTTTCTTTTAAATTTATTCATTTAATTTATTTATTTTTGGTTGTGTTGGGTCTTTGTTGCTGCACATGGGCTTTCCCTAGTTGTGACAAGCGGGGGCCACTCCTCTCTGCGGTGCACAGGCTTCTCATTATGGTAGCTTGTTGTAGAGCATGGGCTCTAGGCACGTGAGCTTCAGTAGTTGTGGCACGCGGGCTCAGTAGTTGTGGCACATGGGCTTAGTTGCTCCACAGCATGTGGGATCGTCCCAGACCAGGGCTCAAATCCGTGTCCCCTGCATTGGCAGGAGGATTCCCAACCACTGTGCCACCAGGGAAGCCCCTGAATTATTTCTTAAAATACAGAATTTACTGCTTGAGTCCAAACAAATGAATTACCTGTTAAAACAAACAAGGAACCAAGTCTCCACAACAGTGTTCATAACACAATTCAAAATTATTTAACATTTGAGAACCAGGAAGATGTGATCAATTCCAAAGAGAAAAGATAAGCAATGGAGACAATGAAGACTGACTGCAAGGTGACCAAAATGTTGGCATTAGACAAGTATTTTAAAGAAAGTTTTATGACTATCCTCAGTAATGTAAAGGAAAATATGCTCATAATGTATGAAAAATTACAACATCTCAGAAGATAAATAGGAACTTTTAAAAGAGAACCAAAACATAAGTCTTATAAATAGCTCTTAACCCAGTGTAGGTTGCAGAGTAGATAGTTTTTTAAATGTCCATTAAATTAAAAATTAACACTTTTCATTGTTTTCTTTTGACCTATTTGTCTTGAGTTGTACTCTTTATTCTTTTCACCTACTTATTTGTTTAAAATTTGGTTGTATTCTTTTAAATAGTTTTTAGCCCTAATATATTGATTTCTTCATTTGAACATTTATAGAGCAGTTGTTATGTGCCAGATGCTGTGTGGGGAAGAGTTTATTAATAAAAGAATAAGAAAGAGAAAAAGAAGAAAGGGAACAAGGAGAAGAGAAGGAAGAAAGATAAGTGCTTCATGAAGTCAGGAACATTTTCTGTATCCCTAGTACCTAATACAATGGCTGAGATATAGTCAATCACTCTAATCAGTGATTACTAAATGAATAAATAAATAAGTATATGATGAATGAAAATATATCATAAGAAGATTTATACTTACTTTGTCTTTTATCTATGTTTTGATCTTTTAAATTCTCTTAATCTTGAGCTACCAATTTCACTTGTGTATTTTTTTTCACTCTTTTTTCTTCATTTTTTTGGGTGCTCAGCATTTTCTCTTCATAGTGTGAATTTCACTATGTCTTTTCTGAAGCTCTTCCTGATCATCTGTCTTTCAGTATGGAGAGATGGAATTGAAAAATTGGCCATCATTTGTTTTTCTTCTTCAAACTTCATACAGTAAAACAAAAATATTAAATTGTAAGACCGTTCGATTTTGGTCATAGTTAGTCATCCTGCCTGTGAAAGATGCAGGGTCTGCCTTCTAAGTTGCTACTTTTCATTTATAGGGCCATGATAATAGCTCCCTTCAATAGGATTATATATGTAGATATTTTACATCAGACTAACAGATTTCATAGAGTAAATATATGTGGATTTAGGCTTCAGAAAATGATTCAACAGTGTTACCTTATTAATAATCATTAAAATATGACTGTTTTCATTGCAAATAAGAGAAATCCAACTCAAACTAGCTCAAGCATAAAAAGGGAATTTGTTGACAGCCGAAAAAAACCTCTGGTTTAGACCTCAAACCAGGTGATAGAGTGATTCAAATAATGTCACCAGGCACAGCCTTGTGCTTACCATCTCTTCACTCTGATTCTCTCTTCAAGTTATCCCATTCTCAGGAAGGTACTCTTTATGGTGGGAAGATGACTGCCAGAAGTTCCAAACTTACATTTAACCTCTCTGCATCCTTCTTTGGGTGCTTCTCAACTGTCTGATTAGATAGCCTTTGGACACATGCTATTACAAAACCATTCATTATGTCCAGGGGCAATGAATACAGTAATTGACCAGACTTATTTCATGTGTCCACATGTAGTGGAGACTGCTGGTGCCCTGAAAAGATCCCCTTAGATCTACTTTACAGATCCTTTGAGACCATCCTTCATCTCTATGTCTTTGCTGCTATTGCCTTACAACTGCAGTATCCATAGGATTGCCCTGGGCTACCCTGGCCCATGGAGAGAGACACATCATGGGGAAGCCAGATGTCTGGGAGTCTATATCAGTTTCACAGTAGCCCATGGCCACTGACTAGACTGGTGTGGGACATAAAAACCCAACTCCCTTGCCAAGAGGAAAAAAATAACAGAAATATCTTCATTCTGGTAACAGTATAAGGTAGTTCAGGATCATATTCTCTGGTCCGTCACTCTCAGAGAACTCATCATCACCACCACCACACCACTCTTACACACACACACACACACACACACACACACACACACACACCCTTATAAATACACATACACACATACATGGGAAGACACATTAATAATTTGTACTGCTCTAAACAGTTGGAAAAATATTCCCTTTCTCTGGATCAGGAACTAGTGGCAAAGGATCTACACATCTGGATTTCTAAGTTTTCTTGATAATCTGAGTTATTGAGTAAATGAATTAGATTGTTGCCAGATAGACAGATCAAAGGGACTTGGTGTAAGTAGTACATCTTTTTTTTTTTTTTTTTTTTAAAGTCCCATCTCCTTTTTTTTTTTTTTAAAGAAGATGTTGGGGGTAGGAGTTTATTAACTTATTTATTTATTTTTGCTGTGTTGGGTCTTCGTTTCTGTGCGAGGGCTTTCTCTAGTTGTGGCAAGCGGGGGCCACTCCTCATCGCAGTGCACGGGCCTCTCACTGTCGCGGCCTCTCTTGTTGCAGAACACAGGCTCCAGACGCGCAAGCTCAGTAGTTGTGGCTCACGGGCCTAGTTGCTCCGCAGCATGTGGGATCTTCCCAGACCAGGGCTCGAACCTGTGTCCCCTGCATTAGCAGGCAGATTCTCAACCACTGCGCCACCAGGGAAGCCCAGTATCTCTTTAAAAGAGAGATTATTAGGTGTTTTCTGGATTTGAATTCTGGCTCCTGTGTGAACTTAAACTAGTCATTAGATCTCTTTGAGGTTTGCCTTCCTTATTTATAAGGAGAATAATAGTACTCAATTTATAGAATTCTTTTGAGGATGAAATAATGTAAATCTGTTAAAAAGCATATGTTGCCTGGCAAGTTGTCAACCCTCAAAATATTTGTTGATGTTGAATCAAATATTTGAATATAATTTCTATATCATATATACAACTCACAGTGTATGTCCTAGTGTTCAGTAATGTTAAATGCAATACTGTATATCTTGTACATCTACACTGCTCTACTCAGATTCTTTTTTTTTGTATGTGCAAAATATTTAATGCAATGCCACAAACAGAAATCAGTGGATTATGCCACTTTCAATTCATTTTTTATTGATAGAATTATCATTTACAGCTAATTAACATCATTAAGCCACTTTATGAATCATGTCTTTACATTTTCTCTTTCCCTATGTTAAAGTATACACTTGAATACTTCAATCATAGTTTTATCATTTTTTACTTTTTCCTATGAAAATAAATTTTATTTTTTTATTCCAGTTTTATTGAGATATAATTGACATACAGCACTGTATATGTTTAAGGTGTACAGCATAATGATTTTACTTATATACATCATGAAATGATAGCCACAATAAGTTTAGTGAACATCCATCATGTCATAACTTATGAAATAAATGAAAAAGAAAAATTTTTCTTGTGATGAGAACTCTTAGGATGTACATTTTAAAAAACTTTCATTATAACATGCAGCAGTGTTAATTATATTAATTAGGTTGTACATTACATTCCTAGTACATATTTATCTTATAACTGGAAGTTTGTACCTTTTGTTTGATCTATACTGCACTACAAAGATTCATGAAGTTTCAGAATGATGAGCTGAAAAACTAAAAATACTTAATTTTTGAAGAAAGTTTAAAATATATTAAGCATAGTTGTTTAAGGACAGGTAAGTAACAAATAATTAAAGAAGGTTTTCAATAACTGTGAGTTTTATTATTGAACTTTGCCATCACCTTTTAATTCTTCTCAATAGACTGTACATCCAGGAAAATATCAATTATCTCATTCAATATGAACCTCTGTCTTATCTACAATTAACCCGTTAGTTTTTTGGCTCTGTTTTGATATTTCCTCTATTCATTCACTTCCACTGAACTTATTCTCTTCCTTCAACACGACAATGGATTTGTCCTCACACTTGTTAAAATTGTTCAGTTCCTTTTTTGGACATGTATAATTTTACTCATTTTTAACCCTAAGGTTGACACATTAAAGATTCACCAGGGGCCTCCCTGGTGGCGCAGTGGTTGAGAGTCCGCCTGCCGATGCAGGGGATACGGGTTCGTGCCCCGGTCTGGGGGGATCCCATATGCCGCGGAGCGGCTGGGCCCGTGAGCCATGGCCGCTGGGCCTGCGCGTCCGGAGCCTGTGCTCCGCAGCGGGAGAGGCCACAACAGTGAGAGGCCCGCATACCGCAAAAAAAAAAAAAAAAAAAAAAGATTCACCAAGGGGCTTCCCTGGTGGCACAGTGGTTGAGAGTCCACCTGCCAATGCAGGGGACATGGGTTCGTGCCCCGGTCCGGGAAGATCCTATGTGCCGTGGAGCGGCTGGGCCCGTGAGCCATGGCCACTGAGCCTGCGTGTCCAGAGCCTGTGCTCCGCAACAGGAGAGGCCACAACAGTGAGAGACCCATGTACCACAAAAAAAAAAAAAAAAAAAAAAAAAGATTCACCAAGGAATTCTAGGAAAATGGGACCTATCCATGTCTTTTTTACCCTCTCTTCCAATGATAGTCATCCTTGTCTTATAGGTTAAAATGGCTTCTGGGGCAGCACATTCTTGGAGTCATATAATGCATGGGGTGCTGTGGAAACCCAGATGGTGAGAACTGGTGTGGACCAGAACAAAAACTGAATAGTAACACCTAATAGCTCAGGGACAAGGATTAGAACTCAGAAGGTCCCTGTGAGAGCTCAGCTAAATGATATGTGGTAGCCATACCAGCTACATAATTTGGGGACCTAGGATAAAAGAGAAATACAGGAACTCCAGTTTAAAAATTAAGAATTTTTTTAGATGGTGATAGCAGAATATTAAACCAAATGTTGGGTCTTTTTAAGTTCATGGTTTTATGAGACTACACAGATCACACACCCCTGAAGCTGGTCCTGGGTAGGAGTAGGTGTTAAGGAAAGGAGGGCATAAGCATCAACCTTATATGATTGTGTCAGACTCTCTAGTCCAAGAAGTCAAGGCAGTGAACTGATGGGCTGTGTCCTTCCATCCATGAGGCTCAAGGAGTTTGAGGAGACTGAGGAGCAGAGAAACTTCCTCCTAAGATTATATCCAGGGACTGGCAGCCTGCATGCTACTATGCCACTAGCCTGCAGGGTTTGGTTTCCTCATTTTTTTCAGCTTTGACCTAGAGGCTCTATTAAATGTCATGAAAAGAAAAACATTAAGGAAGAAAAGAATTGATATAAACATTAAAAATATAACACTATTTAAAAAATAATAATAATATTGTATACTAGAAAACATAAGATATTTTACAAAAATCTAAGATAAATTGGTATGATAATTTGGTAAAGTGGTTAAGTATAATATAAACATTCAAAAAAAATTTCAAAAATCATACCCTATAGTATCATTTTTGCATCAATCAGGGAAGTGAAACTACTAAGAATATTATGGAAAAAGAAATTTATTACAGGATTTAAACATTTTTCAGTTCAGGGAGAGCTTGGAAAGTAAACATCTTAAAAGGAGAGTCAAAAAAGCAGAGAAAAATGATTAACCAACTTTGGTGCATGTTTTTAGAAGCTTGCATACCTGGATAATAGTTGTGTCTGGTCTCTTTAGTTAGAACCATGAAGGAGGCTGGTGTAGAAGTTCACTGAAGATTGTGTAGATGCCAGTGGATGATTGTTGGCTCTTCATGGCCTCTGTCTCTAGGAGTTCATAGTGAAGTGTTGGTGTCAGGTGACTAGCTGCCAGTAGGACCAGTGGTCAGGAAGGAGAACCTGGGAAGAACAAATAGAGACTGAAAACTGCTTGTGCCTCTATTCAGAGCCTAATGGCTGATGCTTAATTTATGCCTCCAAAAATTCATGCAACTTCATTTTTGACCAACGCCAACCTGCATGTATACAAGGAAGGGGTTTTGGGGAAACATAGTGCCCAGAAAAGCCAAATCTAAAATACAGCAATTGAGCTCAGTACCTAAAAAAAGAAATGAGATGAATAGTCTACTCTCAATAGCAAAATATCAACACATTATTTAGTAATAAATTTAACAAGAAAGGCATAAGACCTGCATGAAGGACATTGTAAAAGCTAAGGATATTAAACAAGATTTTGTCTTGCCTTAGAAGATTTAATACTATAAAAATATAAATTCTCCCATATTCAATATGTTTACAGTTAGGATCTCAATAGTTTTTTGTTTACTTAAGTAATCTTTAAGTTTATACATAAAGATGAATCTTCAAGAATGTCCAAGGGAAGGATAGTGGGAAGTGACTTGCCTTAGAGATTCAGAATATATTATAAACAGAAAGCTTCTGCTCATAAATCATTATGGTATGGCCATAAGAATAGACAAAATGGAAAACATGAAAGGTTGATAGAATCCAAAAGTAGATCCTGATATATATGAGCATTTAACATATGACAAAGGGAATATTTCAATATAGAAGAAAATGAAAGGTTATTTAATACATGCATTATTCAGTAAATAAAGGCAAAGGATTATTTCATAAAGCATGACTAGCTGCCCACCAAGAAAAAATTAAAAATGGGTCTTTTTCTCATCCCATATAATCTCCAGCTAGTTTAGATATTAAATGTAAAAAATAAAATAAAAATCTTGTTAGAAAATTCTAGAAAGCCATGTGCACATTCTAGAGGCAAGGGAAGGATTAGTAGTAGAGTTTATACTTAGAAGCTATGTAAGAAAAGTGAGAACTAATTAAGTGTATATAATTAAAATTTTTTCATTATGGCAAAGATAGCATAAATGAAGTGAATAAACCAACAATAAATTTGAAGAAAAACTTGTAAATTAGAGGAAAAAGCTAATATCTATACTCTACAAAAGACTCAAAAATTGATGAGAAAGATGTAAATGATAGAAAAGTAGCAATGAGTATGAAAAAAAATGTTTATAGCAGTGAAAATCTGCATAGTCAAAAATACATGAAAAGATGCATATACACATTAGTAGAAGGAAAAGATAAAGTAATAGATTTCATTTTTTAACTTTTCAGACTGACAAATATTGAAATGAACAAAAAATCTATTGCTGCCTGGGAGTGGGAAAAATGACATGCTTATAAAATACTAAAACAAATATGAAAGCAATCCCTTTGGCATCTATAAAAATGTATTGGCCCAGTAATCCCTTTCCTGATAATGTATTCTGTATAAAGAAAACTTTTAAGTCCATAAGGATTATCTACAAGTTTGTTTACATCAGCATTATTCAGAGTGGGGGAAGAAAATCCATCAATAATAAAAAGGATAGATAAATTATTGTGCTTCCAAATCACTGAAAACATCGAGAACTATACTAGGTACTTTGAAAGATTTCTGTGTAATTGCAGAGAAAAACAATAGCTTTTTTACTGGAAAAAAAAATGGAACAATTATTCCATTTTTGTAATGTATTGTTAAAGCTTATATATGTATATGTATGTATATACATATGCATGTATATATTATATGTGAATATGTACATATCTACATGAGCATGGAGCAAAAATATTAAAGGAGACATTTAGATTGTTAACTTGGTGGGGGAAACAGGAAGGAAGATATGTGAGTAGAGTGGGGCACAAGGGGAGAAGCAAAAAAGTAAAGGATACATTAAAAATAAATTAAAAGGAATGAATGATATGATCATATTTATTCAGGTATGTAAAATCAGAATTATATGATGATGCATATAAAAAGAAGTTTTAAAACTGTTTGAACCAAACCCTTGGCTGGTCCTGAATGGATGGATCTCTTCCAGACCTTACCTTTTGTTTTGCCAAACTTTTCTAGGACCAAGAGGTCAATGAACTCCAGGGCATTTGTAGTTTGGGTGCATTTCCCACTGAATTACTTAAAAGGAGATGAATCATATCCTATTTCTTCTTGAGAAATATGTAGAATAAATGTGTGTGGGTGCTGATAAACAGAATTTAGGACCTGGGAGCCTGCAAGAATGAATGTATCATTAGCAGAAATAGGAAACACAGAAGGAGAGCTTCAGAGAAAAGGTCACAGATTTAGTTAGAACAGGCTGCACTTAGATGCTGGTCTCCACACTTAAGACTGGACCTTAGAGAATACAGCTGAAGGAGTGATTGGACGGTTGGGAGTGGGAAAAAGGACCTTCTGTGGTGGGGACACAGATGCTGCTGTGATCACTGAGGGAATTTTGAGGATGAAGGTCAGAATCTTGGGGAAATTACAACTTTAGAGAGAAGAGAGAGAGAGAGTAAGGTAGGAAAGGATGATGAAGGTCAATGCAGAGAAATAGTATAAGCTGAAGAAAAATGCCAGAGGAAGCAAAAAATGTTCATCTTCAGAGACAGGGTGCCTAACCATGCCAGTGCAATGGAACAGAGAGAATGTTCTAGGCAGAGAGAAGACTGCTAAATTTGGCAGTTCAGGGAGGCAGCACTAACCTTAAGGGGGTGTGAGTGAATAGAGTTAACAACAAACATGGTGGGGCCGCTAATGTGGACCCTGTAGGTGTTCGCTCTTCATTAGAGGAGGAGAGTTCAGGATGTGAGGGATACGGGAATGGAGAAAATTCAAATCCACTTCAGGATATGTTTGTGAGTCATTTGAAACATCATTATTATTACTTTAAGAAGACAATAGTAGAGTTTATCTGTGCCACCAAATTTAAAAGAGCTGCTTAGAACTCAAGAATGGAAATTGGTCTGAAGTAGGCATCTTTACTCTATCCAGCCCCTCTAGGAACCACTTAATCCTCTCTGTCACACCTCTGACTCCAGCTGCAGCTGCAGTAACCTGTTCTATGCTGGCTTTACCCAGCTTCATGCAGGAGCATCCTGACAGCACCCATCTCAGGTCTGACCAGTGCATGCCTTTGGCTGCCTGACGTATAGCTTCTCTTTCACAAGGGTATGCAACATCCACAGGAACCCATTTGGCACTCACAAGTGTTGATCTTGAAGTGTGTGTGTGTGTGTGTGTGTGTGTGTGTGTGTGTGTGTGTGTTAATGGGAGAGTCCTTTGACCAATGAATAAGGGCCAGTGGGTAAATATCTCCCTTTTTTTCCTAGGCAGACACATGTCCTAAGATATATTTCATATGGCTTTTCATTTGATCCTTTCAATCATAGCACCATTTTCCCATAGTAGCAGAGGCCAGCTCCATAATGCATTCTTGTATTTTCCCTTATTCCCTGTTTCAGCTCCCTTATCCCTCATTCCTGACACCTCCGTCAAACTCCCCACTAAATTATTGCATGTAATCCTTTGTCCCTGGCTCTTTTCTTTTGGAGAAACTCAAGTTAAGGCAACTTCTGTTTAAAAAAACATAAATAGGAGCTGTGTGGTCCCTTAAAGGAATAGGGAGAGGAATGAATGCCTTTTTTTCACTAGGTTTGCTTCTGTATCCCTTTATTTCCTGCTTTTTAAAATGAGTTTAGGTCTTCAGTTATTTTGAAAATGTCTCTGATATGTTGATTTCCTTTAGGTGAACAATAGAAGAACTAAGTGTTCTATAATGGATCTTCAGTTAATTACAGAATATACAATAGAGGGTGAAAGAATTCAACTACTTTTGAATAAAACCCTCTTGTAGTTAAAAATCTCTTAGGAAGAACAGTCCTAATTTTCCTTTATGTGCCTTGAAAATTTGCCAGGAATTTAAAAGTTTTTCATCATTGCACATGGCTTCTGGACTTTAACAGTCCCTTAGCTCCTCAGTTAATTTTATGTCCTAAACCAAAATTGCTTCTTTAGGCTTTCTTTCCTTTTTTATGTCACCTAATTTAGTAAGATTTTTGGAGACGGTTATTCTGATTATGCTTTTGTTTTTTAATTATGTGATCTACGGTAACGATTATGCTTTCTGAAAGCAGCTTCTAAATAGAAAACTCTTTTTGAGACCAGTCTGGGAGCTTTCCAGCTGTATGCCTGTCTCTTTTGATCTCAAGGTTGTCCAAGAATTATGTAGTGTTAATGGACATCAGAAAAAAGACCAGGACTTGAGCTTCCTTTCTCTATTGGATTCAATTAAGAGAGCTCATCCAATTACTACCTCTGTTTGCTTAGAGGTTATCAGTTAGTGATAACAGTTTCTCCAAGGGCAGCATCCCAAACTCTTGTGGCTTCTTTATGTTTCTGGCATTTCATTCTAGGCTAAATCTATTTGAACTTTCTGCAAACAGAGGAAGAATCTGTTAAAGGAAAACAACAAATTTGCACTGGGGTACATATTTGAATGTCAAGCACTTTATTTCTTGCAATTGAATTGTACTTCTAATTTTGAACCTGTGGGATTGAGCAGAAATCTGCAGAAATAAACTCTATCCATATAGGTCTGATCCCAGTTGCTTGCCCTGGCACCATTAAAATGGACATCAGGAAAATTATAGTGCTATGACAAAATATGTAAGCCCCTGGATGTTGATGCCAAATTATCTGAGGCCAATCCTGACTCTTACACTTATCACCTAAGTCTGACAAAAGTTACTTAATTTCTCTGAACTTCTGTGTTCTCATCTGTAAGCACAGGTAATAACCACAACCACCTCATCAAATTGCTAGGCCCACAGGAAGCATTCAGTGATAACTATTATTATTCATTATACCAGCTAATGTAAACTACAGTCAATGACAATAACTGCCCACAATATCTGTGGGGTTTTTTAGATGATGAATATGAATTGCCTTTTATATTTTTAGAAAGTAAGGAAGTGACGTGGAACAAGGAATCTTGGGATTGAATTTAAAATCAGTGCCTTTAGAAACAACACTGTGTATTGGTTAAGATCATGGTATCTTGAGCTTGAAAGTCGGGATTCAAATCCCAGCTCTGCCACTTATAGATTTTAATAACACTTGAATGTTATTCATTCAGAGGCTACTTAACCTCTGTGTGCCTGTTTCCTCATTCTGAAATGGGAGATAATTATAGTGCTAACCTTATATAATTGTTATGAAACAGCCTGGCAGGGCTGGTTTCATATCTTGTGACCTGGGCAGTTGATCAAGCCACCATGGTCAGACCAAACCCATGCTTGGTTTAATGTTATGCTGTCTTAAAATTCTTAGTAATTTCTTATTATTCCTCATAATTTTAAACATGCATGAGAGCAGAAGAGATACACATAATATGCATGATCTCTCTGTTCCTTGCTGCTGCATAAGCACATAACATTTGCATTGCCCCATGAGCAAGAATCCTAGTGGACCCAAATACATGTGAATAAAATAAAAAATAAAAACAGCCAAATTATTTTTGTGCAATGCTTTCTTTGTTCTAGCAAGAAAGAAGTACATATGCACATGTGACCTGTGAGAGGTATGAATTTTTGTAATTTTGATGATTGTGTAGATGAGATAAGTGCTCTTACATTTTCACTTAAAGCTGGCATTGCACTATATAAAGATGGACAATAAAATTAATGCTAAAATTTTTTTAAATTAATTTGCTTAGAATGACATTAAGTAGCAAATGAAAAACACCACAAGTGAAGAGAGAGACCATGAAAGAAAAGAAGAATCTGTATATTTTAATACCTTTTACAACATTTCTTTCTTGATTTTTGAACAAAGGACTCTGCATTTTCATTTTTCACAGGGTCCTACAAGGTTGTATAGCTGGGCCCATTGCCTGGAACATCACATGTACTATATATTTATATCTATATCTATATACCTTACAAAAGAATCAGTGGTAGTTCTAGATTTTTGTATAGGAGTGTTGTATTCTTAAAAGGAAAATCCAGAATTCCTATCCATGGAATAAAATTATTCAGACAAGGACAGATAACTTACTTAGTATCTGAACCTGTCCCTGTGAATTTTACATTCTTCCTGGGGCAGATACACCCATTGCTCCTAGATTGGAAGGTTTATCTTCTATACCACAGATGGTGCCAAATAGCTAGATATGCAAGGTCCGTAGTACACACTTAGTATGTTTCTTTTGCCATCTTTTCAGCACTTTTCAGTGTTCCTCAAAAGAACTCTATAGCTTTCAAATAAATTTTTTCATTTGAACCCCCAAACCTTTGTGAGTTAGGCAGTGGAGAAGTTAAAAAATAATATGCATGACTAGCTAGTTACCATCAGTCCCTGGAGAGGCATCACCTGCTGAGATCATCACAATCCAGGGTCTGACCCCTCAGTCTCACAGATTCAGAAAACAGACAGTGTCAGTGTCTAAGAGTTTTATTGGATTTAGGCATGCTGATTCACATCAACTAAGTCCACAGGAGAATGAAGTATGAAATACAGAATGCCAATGCTGTAATTTATAGAGAGAAATGTAACGTTTTGGCACACCAGAACATTCTCTCCCTGTAGAAAAACATCCTGGGAGGCTAGATGATCAGAAGGTAGCTTGTGAGCATGAAATCAGAACAAGAAGAGTTGGCTGGATAACTCATATGTTTAAGGGCATCAGGCTCCAATGGTCTGATAGATCTGTCTCGACAATAAGGAGAACTGGGCATGTTTGCATCATTTTATCTTCCTAGACACGTTGTCTAGTGCTGGAGGTATAGTGGTAATTCATGGCCTTCCTTTCTCTCATACTCCTTACTGACTGATTCATTTTCTCATGAACTCATTCTTTCTTGAGATATGTGATTTTTAACAATACAGTAACAGCCGGGTTCTTTTCCCTTCTGCTTCTGGCTTAGGGAATACTTTTTCTTCCTTAAGGTGCTTTTCATATAAAAGGGATTTCATATAACTGTGCCGGTTTCAAGGTTTAGCTCTTGGCTTTTAGGATTGTATTTTTTTCATCCCTGCCTTCAGGCAGTTCTGTCTTCCTTTCACAAAACAGAAAACAGGCTCAAGGAATGTTAATAACTTGGGAAGAAGGAATCCACATGTTTACTTCTCTTCAGGGTTTTTGTTTATTTGTTTGGATGCAGGTATAACGTTCTTCTTCCTACTATGTTATACTCTACCACATCTGCCTTATTGAATCGCAAACATTTTATAATTTTAAGGCAGCATAATAGTAATTTCCTGCCAAACTCCTTAACCTGACCTACAAAATACTACAGAATCTGCCTCTTAGCTCTCTTTCTGACTTCACTTTCTCTCTCTCTCCCACTCACTCCTCTTTAGCCACACTCACATGTTCTGGCCTCAGGGACTTTATATGTGCTTTTCCCTTTGCCTGGAATGTTCTCCCCTCGGATCTGCCCTGTGTTTTGCTCCTTCACTTCATTCAGAACTCCACTCAAATAAAATCCCTTATCTAAAATTACACCACTCTCATCCCCATCCCAGTACCACACTTTACTTTTCCTCATGACACTTCACTTTTCCTCATGACACTTCACACTTATATCTCACTTAAATTTTACATACTTATTTTGTTTATTTTATTGTCTGACTCTCCCACTGGAACATAAGCTTCAAAGAAGCTTTCTTTGTTTTATTCACTGCTGTATCCTCAGTCTTTTGAACAATCTCTATCACATTGGAATACTGTGGAATAAAAAAGTGCATGTAGGGCACTTAGCATCACTTCTGGTCTTTAGTAAGTGGGTGATAAATATTACTTTGTTGTCTAACATCCATGCACTCATTGGTTCATTTATTAAGCAGGTTTCTCTTGCGTGGTTGTTCTGGGTACAGAGTAAGTGTTTATTAAATACATGTTGAGTGAAGAACTAGATAAATGAATAATGAACTACTGTGGAAGTTGAGAGGAGGAAAAAGTCACTTCCAATTGGATCAGATATCAGGAAAGGATTCCTGGAAAAGGTAGCATTTATACTAGGTCCTGAGGGATGAGTTTGATTCATTTCTGTGGCATGGGGATAAAAGACATTCAATATACATTTATTATATGTTCTCTAGCACTCTCTATTCTTCAATTTTAACAACATAGAACTATCCTAGGAAGTAAGCTTCATGAGGGCAGAGACTGTTTCTATATAGTTCGCCTTGATTTATATAATCTAATATTTTGATGTATCTAGTGTGTCTGTGCACGTGTGCATGTGTGTATAACTGTGTGTGTCAAGTTATACATATGTGTGTATATATATATTTTTTATTCATTATATGTTGATACATACAGTTGATTCTTGAACAGCATGAGAGTCAGGTGTGCTGACCCTTCATGTAAATACGAGTATCACTTATAGTCAGCCCTCCCTGTACGTGGTTCCTCTCTATCTAAGGATCCACATCCATGAATTCAACCAATTGTGGATCATGTAGTACTGTAGTATTTACTATTGAAAAAATCTGCATATAAGTGTACTCGTGCAGTTCAAACCTGTGTTATTCAAGGGTCAACTGCATATATAATGAATGAATAGATACAAACAAAAAATAAAGTGTTACAAAATTTACAAAAGATGAGATTTTGATAAATGTGACACTAAAGTTTCTAAGTGAAGAGGTAAAATAGAAGTTAGGCTTATTTTCTGATTTTGCCTATGAGTTAGTATTAGGGTTGTCAATGAGATTAAAATCTTATTTGTCAATTTTAGAAGACCCTTTTTTCTCTATAGGGGACAGCTGGAGTGATTAATATGCACACAATTTAGAATGAGTTTCAAATTAGCATAAAGGTTTATTATGGAATGTTGATGTTAGTACACTTACCTCATAATCACTTTTTAAAATTAGAGTTTCAAAAAAATCAGTGGTTAAAATGGCTCAGAAAGTTTGAATAATTCCCTTAATGTTGTGATGAGACCTTATTTGTCTTATGATGTATTTAGTAGTTAAGCTCTGAACCACTATCTTACCTTAGGATAATTTAAAATCATATATCTTTTTTTTTTTTTTTTTTTTTTTTTTTGCTGTACGCGGGCCTCTCACTGCTGTGGCCTCTCCCGTTGCGGAGCACAGGCTCCGGACACACAGGCCCCGCGGCCATGGCTCGCGGGCCCAGCCGCTCCGCGGCATGTGGGATCTTCCGGGATCGGGGCACGAACCCGTGTCCCCTGCATCGGCAGGCGGACTCTCAACCACTGCGCCACCAGGGAAGCCCTAAAATCATATATCTTTATGATAGGAAATCCCCCCCTTGGCAATACTTCATAGCAGTATATTCCTATGCAATAGACACTGATATTTCTTATATCTCCATTAGTCATATGTACAACACAGGATTTAAGCATTCTTTATTTTAATGGCCGAGTCACTCAGCTAGTATATGGCTGAAGAGGAACTTATAGTCAGATGTTATGAATCTAAATATGATTCTTATTTCACCTCACCACAGTAGCCATGGCAAAGAAAAAGTGACTACATTTTCCTTGGGAGATTTTTTCCTCTCCTTACCTGGGCATCAAGTTACCAAAGAGCAGATTTGCAAACCCTTGCCTCGGGGATGAATAACTGTAATGGCTATTTCAACACAACTAAAAGGGTAGATTTGCCAGTTCTAAACACTTCTTTGTTATCAGTTTACCTGGCAGAACATGAAATGCAGTGAATGCTTAACTATTTTTTCAGGTTAATTGTTCCCTTCTATATTCTGAACTTTAAAAACAACATATGGTAATACTTGGTTTTACAACCATATTACAGCTAGCATGAAATGTTTATTAATTGTGCCTGATAAACTATAATTTTCCAAGCCTAGTTGAGTCAGAAAGCATGGTATAGTTAATTATTTACACAACTCAGCCAGTGATGTTGTGTTAGATAGAAATTTATAGCAATAGAAGGATTGGACATCACAAAATTCTATTTACTTTCTCTCCAAGCCAAGGATATTTATAAGAATATTATAAGACACATAGGATTTTATTGGGCTTTTTTAAGATTCTAATTCCCCCATGTTCTAATCTGAGGTAGGTTATCATTTGCAGGATAATTGTGTGTTGTTCATTTTAAGTTGTGGATGTGATGCTCAAAACAAGTGGTGGTCAATAAATTAGGGAAATTCTGGATGTACCTTGAAGGCCAGTGAAGGGGGACACCAAAGAGGGCCAGCATCAGATTAGATGGTGACTTCAGAGCCTGACAAGAAAGCAAAGAAAGGAAAAGCCAGGTGTTCTCTATGGTCTATCATGGCTATTCTGGACAGCAATCCTTTGAATATCCATACCTTTACCTTTTGGATGTTTCCTCTCAGTTTTGCTATTTACAGATTTATTCAGGAAGGTGAAATTTACCATGAAGCCATATTATTCTAGATGCATTTCTAATTTCCATCCAGTTATTAAACAAAATTTTTTTATGCCTTTATTCTTACAAAATCTTATAGATGTGGGTTGAGGGAGATGAAAAAGTCATTATTCTTCAATGAACTTTCTATCTAAGTAGATCTGATAGTAACTCTCTGTGATGGTTAATTTTATGTGTCAACTTGACTAGGCCATGGTACCCAGATATTTGACCAAAAACTGGCCTGGGCTTTCCTGTAAACGTATTTTTAAAATGAGATTAACATTTAAATCAGTAGACTTTGAGTAAAACAGATTACCCTCCATAATGTGTGTGGGCCTCACCCAATCAGTTGAAGACCTTAATAGGAAACAGTTGACCTTCATGGAAAAAGGAATTCTGCCAGCAAGCTGTCTTTGGACTTGGAATGCAACTCTTTTTGGGTCTTCAGCCTGCTGGCCTACCCTGCAGATTTTGACTTAACAGTTTCCACAATCATGTGAGCCAGTTCCTTAAAAGAAATACCTCTCTGTGTACACACATACACACACACACACACACCCCTTGTTGGTTCTGTTGTTTCTCTGGAGAGCCCTGACTAATACACTCTGTATAGGCCAAGTGGAAACATCACTAATGAAGTCATAGTTTGTTTTAATTAATCACATTTATTACAACTGTAATCTTTATTTTAGATAATACTCTAAATTTTTTATGATCTATGGTTTTCAAAGGGTTTTCACATGAATTTTCCCATTTGTGGTTTATAAAACTTTGGACAGAAAATTAGGACAAAGTATAATTAACCCCATTTCATAGATTTGAAAGTGTCATCCAGAGAGTTCATTACTGATTCAGAATCAGCTGTGAAGTGATAACATTGGCTTTAGTACTCAGATTTCCTTCTTTATTGTGTAAACCCTTTCATGAGATGTTGCTGCATCTTTGGGGGATATGAGAATGTTAAGTCATGGCAGAAGCTATATATGGCTATATAGCTGTAATATCTATATATCTATATTACCTATATATCAGTATTATATCAGAATAATGAAAACTGAAAAAAAATCTATGCACCTTGTTGTAAGAAAAACATTAAAAAGAAAATCTGCAAGTTACATAGGGAAATGTCAGTTCAAGCGCAGGGAGATGGCTACTTCTAATGCCCCGTTAGGACAGCACGAGGTACTTTCTTGTATTGGTTTAGGTAGTAGGGGAGGTTCTCTTTTATTCCTGTGCTTGAGCTTAATGCTGTTTGTTGGAAACAGAGAGAATCAAACATAGTTATGTTTTAAGGTCTTGGAAATCAGGAATACTAAGCAATATTTTGTTAGAAAAATGTAGAATATCAGGTGCTTTTATTATTCATACAGCTCAGTTAAGTGTTGATCCTTAACATCAGAAATTAGCACCTTGGATACACTTCTTTTAAGGCAGCCATCTTTGAAAAATTCACAGCTTTACATTGGCTTGGTGAAAATCTGGCATGGGACAATAAAACAAGGTAGGCATAAATAATTTAAGCACTATGAATTGTCCTATCAGAAGTTAATTTCCACTACAGTATCTTCCAGCTCCTATTGCCTTCTCTTGTGATGCTTTTTTTCATGCCTTCCATTATAGCCCTAAACTTTGGCTTTGACTATGGGTGGAACATTAAAATCCTTTAACTAAGGGATTTTAATATGAAGCTAGTTTTTGGAAGTCTGCCCGTTACCTCCTCAGCAACAGCAATGATTAGTATATGAGAACAAAAATGTGTGTAGAGTGTCAAGCTTACAACTGGAGGTTAAAAAAAATCATTGTCAATTACACCACAGTAAAGCTAAAAAAAAAAACCCCAACTTTTTGATTGAAGAATCATGGGATTATAAAGTAGAAAACATTTGACATTAGCATTGACTAGGGAAATGAGTTGATCCACACTGTGCTGGAGGTTAGCAGCTGTCAGCCACTGTGCCTGAGTCATATCTGCCTCGCCTCATCCTGGTCTTGAGAGAGTGCCAGACACAGAGAAGGCACTGAATGAGTCATTGCTCCATGTATGAACAGATATTTAATGTCAGTGAAAGGCTCTTTCTGGGGCATACTCTTCATTTCACACATATGATAAACTGGGTAGTACGTATGTTCAAAGTTAGCCTTAGTAAGTAAAAATAGCTCCTGCTTGAAGACCTGCTTGGTGATGTTCTGCTGGAAGTCCAAAGACAGTGAGAGTATCTGAAATGCCTTCCTCTGGGAGTATCCTTCATCTGCATAACTAAAGTGAATTCCTGGGTTAGGGACCATTCAGGTTCCCTGGATGTTTGTTAGTGGCTTCCTATACCATCTATAAATATTTTCTAAATGTGTTAGCATAATTAGAACTCTTTTTATAGCCAAGGGAAAGTGGGCCATTTCTCTCCTTTTGTGATGCTGATCAGCCTCCCACTCAGCTATTGCAGCTCTAATGTGTATGTACTTCAAAATGGACTAGATTTGAACAAAACCTCTCCCAGGAACTTGGGGCAGGGTTATTAGGTGGCAAGTGAATTCTTCTGTTTCTAAAGCAGGGCATTTGCTGCAGTGGGAAGCACACTGCACTAGGAATCAGGAGACCTGGATTCTACTCGTAGAAGTTCTGTGGGGTTTGCATGATGTTTTGTTTCTCTGACCTAAATTTCCTTTTCTATAATTAAAAAGATTGGTTTAAGTACTCTGACTAAATGATCTCATAGTTTGTTAAAGGGTTTTCCAGATGAGTGTTAACTCCAGGTGTTAGAATGTGAGGTCTTGCAATCGAGTTTAGAGATTGAGTTTTGGAGCCTACTAAACCTTCACAGGCATTGTATCCACTACATACAATGTGTATTTTGGTATTTTACAAACTCATCTGTAAAACTGGCAAAATAAGAGCTCCTTCCTTATAATGTTATTCTAAGGATTAAAACATATGTTGGATTTGAAATGATTAGCAAATAGCCAGGCTCAGGTAACACTAAATAAATAGTGTTTATTAGGAGAGAGAGAGATATTATTACTAAACATTCAAAATCAACTGACACTTTAACCTTCACAGTGAGAAATGAAATACAATGAAAAAGAATTGATTCCAAGCCTATACTGTGGGTAAGTATCACTGACTGCTGTACAAAGTATGAATGTAGAAAAGTCAGTTTTCTATTTCTCAGCATATAGAACAATTTAAGATAATTTTGTACCCAAAATCTGATTTTTGCTTAGGGGTGCCAGAGCAGGCTTACATATGCAAATACTTCTTAAAACTTAAAAAGAATATAAACCTACATAGTTATTCTAGTGGAAGAATGATATACATGTGTGTAAATGTGTGTGTCTGTTGGTGTGTTTATCAGTTATTATTATTTTTAATATTTTTTTCAAATGATGCATATTCCCAAGTTTGAAAAACAAAAGAAGTGAAATGTCTCTTTCACCTGGACTCATTTACCTATATCCCTACAATCCCCTCAAACTTCCCCCACAAAATTTAACTACTTTTGTTAGTTTCCTGTGTGTTTTTCCAGGGTTTCCTTATCCAAACTTAATTCTTACCTTTGTTTTCAGAAAAGATAGCATATTCCACACCTTTATATATCTTGCTTTTTGACTTAATTTTATAAATCTTTCTGCATAGTTTCCATCCCACCTGCTCTTCTTTCATTGTGACTTTGACACTCTTCCTATCAAGAGATAATTCCGTGTTCCTTTTCCTTGAATCTGAATAGGATTGTGACCATGGAGGGAGTGATACTGTGATTAGCATAGGACAAAAAAAGCAATGCGAGTTCCTCCTGGCTTTCTTTTTTAGTATGCTGCTCTTAGAACCCAACCACCATGCTGTAAGGAAGTCTAAGAGGCCAGATGTAGGTATTGCAGCTTTAGCCCCAGCTGAGGTTACAAAGCCAGCCTTCACACCAAATTTATGAGTGAGCAGACCTTCTTATTCCAGCCTCAAGGAGTGGAGTCAACTCCCAGTTGAGGCCCCCACAACTGATGGAAGAGTGATAAGCTGTTCCTACTCTGCCATTTCTGAATTCTTGGCCCAGAGAACCCATGAGCATAATAAAATGGCTATTGTTTTGTATCACTAAGTTTGGGATGGTTTGTTATATGGCAGTAGTACCTAGAACAGAGAGTTTGTGTGTCCTTTTTTTTTGCAGCTTTGTAGTATTCTATTTTAGAGTTATACCATATTAAACTACAGTTGACCCTTGAACAACACAGAGGTTAGGGGCATTTACACTTTACATGGAATCAAAAATCCATGTGTAATTTACAGTCAACCCTCCATATCTGTGGTTCTTCTGTGTCCGAGGTTCTGTATCCATGGATTCTACCAACTGTGGATCGTGTAGTACTGTGGTATTTGCTATAGAAAAAAAATTGTATATAAGTGGACCAGTGCAGTTCAAACCCATGTTGTTTAAGGGTCACCTGTATATTCCCATAGGTGATGACTTGGATAGGTACAATTTTTGGCTTTTGAAAAAAAATCCTCTAACAAATAACCTTGTAAATACATCATTTTAAATAAATTCAGGCATATTTACGAATAAATTTCTTGAAGTGGGATTTTTGGGGCAAGGGTAGATGAATTTGTAAGTTTGATTAACATTTCCCAATTAGCTTTTATAGGTGTTGTATTCTTCTACACTCACACTTGCAGAATCTAAGGGCGCTTATCTCAATATAGTCTTGCTAAAGTATGTTGTGGAACTTTTTTGTACAATATAATAAGTAAAAAAAATACTATCTTGTAACTAATTTGCATTTCTTTTATCATGTGTAAATTTGAGCAACTTTTGTATGAATATCCTTTTATGTAAATTATCGCTTTAGATTCTATTTTGATTTCTAGGTTTTTATATATATTAAATAAGTCTTCTATCTACAAAATGATTTGCAGATAGTTTCCTTATTTTTCACATTCTTTTAACTTTACAATATTTTGTGTGATGTTGAAGATTTTGATTTTTATCTGGTTAAAGTTATCAATCATTTATTTTATGGTTTCTGGATTTTGAGTCTTAATCAAAATGACCTTCCTTCTCCAATGTAATCAAATATTTCTGTATCAGTATATGTGATTTTATATGTGTTTTATATATAACATGTATGTTTATATAAATGTATCTAATGGTTTTATATAGTCTCAAATTATATATTTAATAAACAAATGAAATGTAAATATATATCAGTTTTATATATAAACATGTCAGTTTTATATATATACTAGTTTTATAATAATACGTAAATCAGTAAATCAGTTTTATATATTGATAGAATTGTAAAATATCCATTGAATACTATTGAACGCTATACATTAAATATTATTTAAGGAGTTTTTTTTTACCATATTAAGAAACAGATATTGAGAAATGTGACATTAAGAAGATGGCAGAATAGGAGTTTTCAGGCCTTATTTCCCATACCACCACCAGAAACACTGATTTTTTAACAAACACCTACAGAAGAGAGTACCTTTGTGGGAGTGTAGGTGTCCAGCAGAGAGGTCCCAGCACATTTTTGGAGCAAAAAATCTGAGAATAGATGCATTGCAGAGGGTAAGAAGAACAGTTGTTCTCCACCTGCATCACCCCTTTCCCAAGGCAGCGGAGCACAGTGCCAAGAAAGACCACCTTCTCTTCTAGGGGAACAAGAGAGTATAGTGAGTGTCCTGCTTCCCCAACCAATCAGGGCGTTGCCCAAGGGGCTCACTTATTTCTCATCCCACCCAGGACACTGAAGGGATCAGAATACCTGAAGAGTCTTACAGGCTGCTAGGATCAGAGAAAAGGGGTGGGGGCTCCCAGAAACCAGGGTACAGAGCTCAACAAAAAGGCTATGCTTTCTACTAATTGTCTGGTAGACTACCAAAAGGACTGCTCATGGACCTCATAGGATGCATCACCTAGAGAACACCACCTCAGTTCCCTCAGTCACCCCCACGTACTCTACTCCCAGCACTCTGCACGTTCCTTCCTCACTCATAGCTAGAGCTCTGTGTGTGCCTCACTGGTGCTCCTGAATCTCTGCAGATTATGCATGAGCTCGCACTGACAGCTAATTCAACTCTGCTGTGTTGAGGGAAGGTGCTTGACTTTGAATACTTAAGAGCACTGCCCTGGGAAAATAAACAGGTTCTCAGTGTCTGACCTGGCTTTGTGGGATTGAGAGAAAGCATACAATTCTAAGACTTACCCTCTAAGAAGAACAAGCTTGTCTCCTCTAGGCATCAGATAGCAGCTGGGAGAAACAGCTGGAAACTTCTAGGAGGATAGGAAGTTGTGAATGGGGCTATCAAAGGAGAGAAAGAAGTAGAGAAAGGAACCAGAAATAGGGTTGCTCAGGATAGGATTCCCCACTACTCTGTCTCTTCAAAGAAAGCAAAAAACAAAACATTTCAGCTTGGAAAGCCAGTTCTAAGAGGGAAATTTATAGTGATAAATACCTATGTTAAGAAAAAAGAAGGTTCCAAAACAACCTAACTTTACACTTCAAGGAAATAGAGAAAGATGAACAAACTAAGCCCAAGGTGAGTAGAAGGAAGGAAATAATAAAGATTAGACCAGAAATAAATTAGAGAGTAGGAAAACAATAGTAAAGATAATAAAACTGAGCTTTTTTTTTTTTTTTTTTGGCGGTACACGGGCCTCTCACTGTTGTGGCCTCTCCCATTGCAGAGCACAGCCTCTGGATGCGCAGGCTCCGTGGCCATGGCTCACGGGCCCAGCCGCTCCGCGGCATGTGGGATCTTCCTAGACCGGGGCACAAACCTGTGTCCCCTGCATCGGCAGGCAGACTCTCAACCACTGCACCATCAGGGAAGCCCCTGAGCTGTTTTTTTTAAAAGCTAACAAAGTCAACGAGCCTTTAGCTATACCAATAAGAACAAAGAGAGAAGACTCAAATACATAAAATCATAAAAGAAAAATGAGACATTACAACTGATTCCACAGTAATACAAAAGATCTTAAGAGACTGCTACGAACAACTATATGACAACAAATTGAATAATCTAGAAGAAATAGATAAATTTCCAGAAACATGCAACCTACCAACACTGAATTAAGAAGAAACAGAAAGTCTGACAAGACCAATAAAGAATAAGGAAATTGAAGCAATAATAAAAAACTTACCAACAATAAAAAGCTCAGGACCAGATGGCTTCACTGGTGAATTTTACCAAACATTTAAAGAAGAATCAATGACAATTCTCCTCAAACCCTTCTAAAAAAATGAAGAGGAAGGGCTACTTGAAGCTCTTTTTTGTAAGGCTAACATTATCCTGATACCAAAGTCAGAGAAGGACACTACACGAAAAGAAAGTTATAGGCCAATATGCCTGATTGACACAGATGCAAAAATTCTCAACAAAATAAAAGTATACTAAATTGAACAGCATATTAAAAGAATCATACACCATGATCTAATGAGATTTATCTCTGGTATGCAAGGACTGTTCAACATAAGCAAATTGATCAATGTGACACATCACATTAACAGAATGAAGAATAAAAATCATGTGATCATTTCCAGAATCATGCAGAAAAAGCATTTGACAAAATTCAACATACTTTCATGATAGAAACTCTCAACAAATTAGGTATAGAAGAATGTACTTCAACATATAAAAGCCATGTAGGAGAAGACCCTAGCCAACATCATTCTCAATATTAAAAAGCTGAAAACATTTTGTCTAAGATCAGGAATAAGACAAGGGTACCCACTCTCACCGTTTCCATTAAACATAGTATTGTATGTCCTAGCTAGAAAACTTAAGCAAGAAAAATAAATAAAATACATCCAAAACAGAAAAGAAGTATGATTGTCTCTGTTTGTGGATGACAAGATCTTATATATAGAATACCCCAAAGACACCACCAGAAACTATTAGAACTAATGAGTGAATTTAGTAAAGTTTCAGGATACAAAATCAACATACAAAAATCAGTTGAGTTCATATACACTAACAACAAACTATACAAAAAGAAATTAGAAGAGCAGTCTTATATGCAATAGAATCAAAAAGAATAAAATACTTAGGAAAACACTTAATAAAAGTTGAAAGATCTGTACACTGAAAACTATAAAACTGATTAAAGAATAAGAAGACACAAGTAAATGGAAAGATATGCTATGTTCATGGACTAAAACAATGAACATTGTTAAAACATCTATACTACCTGAAGTGATCTACAGATTCAGTGTAATCCCTATCAAAATTCTAATGGCATTTTTCACAGAAATAGAAAAAAAACTCCTAAAATTCATATGGAACCATAAGAGACCCTGAACAGCCAAAGCAATCTTGAGCAAGAAAAGAGTTGAAGGCATCACACTTCCTGATTTCAAAATATATTACAAAGCTACAGTAATCAAAACAGTATAGTACTGTCATAAAAACAGACACATAGACAGATAGAACAGAATAGAGAACTCAGAAATAAATCCACACATTTACAGTTGACTGATCTTCAATAATGGTGCCCAGAACACACAAGGGGAATAGGATAGTCTCTTCAATACATAGTGTTGGGAAACCTGGATATCCACATACAAGAAAATAAAATGGACACTTATTTCATGCTCATACAAAAGTAATATCAAAATGGTTAAAAACTTAAATGTAAGAAATGAAATTGTAAACTATTAGCAGAAATCCTAAGAAAAAGTATCTTGATATTGGTCTCGGCAGTGAGTTTTTAAATGTGAGCCCAAAAATAAAGAGAACAAAAGAAAAACTAGACAAGTGGCATTGAATCAAACTAAAAACTTTCTACACAGCAAAGGAAATAATCAACAGAGTGAAAAGATCCCTTGTGGAATAAGAGAAAATATTTGCAAACCATACATTTGATAAGAGGTTAATATCCAAAATATTTAAGGAAATCAAACAACTCAATTGCAAAAAAACAATCTGATTTAAAAATGGGCAAAGGACCTAAATTTCTTCACAAAAGACAAATAGCCAACAGATACATGAAAAAGTGCTGAACATTGCTAATCATTAGAGAAATGCAAATAAAAACCACAATGAGAAATGACTTCACACATGTTAGAATTGCTGTTATCAAAAAGACAATAACTGTTGGTGAGTATGAGGGAAAAAGGGAGCCCTCGTACACTGTTGATGAGAATGTAAATTCATATAGCCATTGTGGAATAGAATATGGATGCTCCTCAAAAAATTAAATATAGAACTACTATATGAACCAGCAATCTCACTATGAGTATATATTCAAAGGAAATGAACTCAGATCTTGAAGAGATATCTCCACTCCTATGATCACTACAGCATTATTCACAATAGCTAATATGTGGAAACAACCTAAGTGACCATCAATAAATGAACAGATAAAGAAAATGCAGTGTGTATGTATACAACGGGATATTATTAAGCCATAAAAAGAAAGAAATCCTGTCATTTGTGATAACATGGATGAACCTAGGACATGATGCTAGATGAAATGTCAGACACAGGCAAATTCTACATTATCTCACTTATGTATGGAATCATAAAATCAGAGAGTTGAAGAGTGGTTGCTAAAGGCTGGAAAATAGAGGAAATGAGAAGATATTGATCAAAGGGTACAGACTTTCAATTATGTAGGTTAAATAAATTACGGAGGTCTAATATAACGGTGACCATAGTTCAGAATACTGTATTGTATATTTGAAATTTGCTAAAAGAATAGATCATAAGTGTTCTCACCGCACATAAACACACACACACACATACACACACACACAAAATAACTATTAGATGATGGATATGTTAATTAGCTTAATTGTGGTAGTCATCTCACAACATATATATGTATATATAATCAAAACATGATGTATGCTTACATTTAGAAAATTTTTTAGTTGTCAATTATACCTCAATAAACCTAGAAAAAAATAAAAGTAAAGTAAAAGAAGAATGGATGTGGAATTTGACTAAACATCTTTTCATCTTATTTTCAGATAGTCCAGTGAACTCTTAATAATATGATCAGTTTCTGATTTGAACCATCCTTTTCTTTTTTGCAGTTTTGTCAGGTTTTGATTCATTGTTTTAATTACTTTGTAAAACAATTTGAACATTTTCTTCTTATTCCATTGGAGTCATCTCATTCTTAATGGTTTGCCTAATGTAGTGTGTAATTTGTGTCCCAAAGGTCACTAAGAAGTTTTAAGAGATCAGGAAGTACTGGTACTTAAAAACATTGAGGAGCACCCGTCTTCAAATACCAGAATCAGGACTTCTGATTTAGGACTATAATTACGGAATTTATAGCAGTCTGAAGAAGTCACTTAAAATTTTTGTTTTTTCTTTTCTTTATTGAATGTTGGATATTATTTGGGATATTTGAAACTTTGTGTTTCGCAAAGATCTTAGAACATATCCTTCATGAATGTCAAATATGTAGTTGATTCACATATTCACAGTAAACATACAAAATATGACCTCTGTTCTCCTCCTCCAGATCCCTCATTCCCAACCACCCCCTTAATCTCCAACCACATTTAATACTACTTAAGTTTTTCTTCTGGATTTATATGGATCTCTCTTCCGTTCTTGCTCCCTGTCCTTGCTTTTTTAGACCACAATAAACTATATGAATTATTTACTTAATCCTACTGCCTCATATACTCATAAGAGTATGCTTGTAGGTTTCTTTATTTTTTAATTATTTCTTTCAATTGTTTTTGAAGAAGCCCTTTGTGGAGTAAAACTTTTGAGACCTTATATGTCTGTTAATATGTTTATTCAGCCATCACAACACCTTACACATATTATTCCATTGCATTCTTGTCTCTAGAGTTCAGCTGTTTTTGAGGCTATCAGTTTGATGCTTTATCTTTGTGCATGCTACTCCTTTTTTCTGGAAAATTTTAGAAATTTTTCGTTTTGTCAATATTCTTCCAATTTCTTTCTTTATATTTCAACCTTTAATTCTGATAAATTTTCACTGATTTTTTAGAAATTATGTTTCCATTTTCTTTATGTATTTATCATTCCCAGACATCTATTATATATACCTTAAATTTCCTTTTGAAATCTTTGCTCTCTTTTGTCATTCCTGATGACTTTTGAGAGAGTTCCTTGATTTGGTCTTCAAGGAGCAGTTCTGTTTTCCTAGTATATATATTTTGTTATATATCTTGCCTATTAAATCCTTTATATATTTGAACCCTTATTTCCAGTGTGTCCTGTTTGGTGTTACTGATATCTTCCCTTATCTCTTTCAGGGTATTTTATTTTTAATTAATTAATTTATTTTTGGTTGTGGTGGGTCTTCATTGCTGCACGTGGGCTTTCTCTAGTTGCGGTGAGTGGGGGCTACTCTTCTTTGCTGTACGCAGGCTTCTCATTGTGGTGGCTTCTCTTGTTACAGAGCACAGGCTCTAGGCACGCAGGCTTTAGTAGTTGTGGCTCTCCGGCTCTAGAGTGCAGGCTCAGTAGTCGTGGTGCATGGGCTTAGTTGCTCTGCGACATGTGGGATCTTCCCAGACCAGGGCTCGAACCCATGTCCCCTGCATTGGCAGGCAGATTCTTAACCACTGCACCACCAGGGAAGTCCTTTCAGGGTATTTTAAAATGCTTATTTAAAATATTTTTTAAACTACCTGGTCCAATATTTGTAACTCATCTACTATAGGTTGTTCATTTTGTTCTCCCTCTCTTTTGCTTTCTTTTTCTCCTTTAAATTGTAGCTGTGTTCCTCAAATATCTGGTTACTCTTGCTTGTGAGCTCATTTTATCCTAGGAGTATCAGCTATTTTTGTTGGTAAAGGATAGATAAGAGGACAAATAGTACATGATATTACAGCCTGGGCTGGACTATCCACTTGTCTTATACTCCTTAGAAGGACAACTCCCGCTCCTTGGAAACTTCTCTGTGTCTTGGCCCAGGGCACAGATGTTTTGCAGGAAGCTTGATCCCTTTGTTATATTTGCCATTTATGTTCATAGATAAAGTATCAACATAAACATCAACAGCGGCCACACAAAATCAGGAGTAACTTTCAGAAAAAGAACTGTTCATTTCAACATTGTCATGTACATGGCAGGTGCTCAACAAATGTTGAGTGAGTAAATGAGTAATCTGTAAGTTCAACTCAATTACATTAAAATTTTTAGTATGATTTTTTTGGAGGAGTTCGTCGAAGTCATTCTAACATTTATATGGGATTATCAAGGCTAATCAGTAGCTATGGTCACATTGAAAACAGAGAAGAGGGAGAACGTATCTTGCTCAATAGTAAGATAAATTACAAAGCCATAGTAACAAATAATCAGTGATGGTGTGTTAATGAACAAACAGATGAGTGGACTAGAGATCAAAAACAGCGCTCAGAAACATTTTCATGGTTATAAGGATGTTTTATATACCCATTAGCTTTTTGGATTTCTGTTTCTATAAAGTACATATTCATAAATGTCTTCATTTTTCTATGGGGTTTTTGTTGGTTTCACTTTTTTTTCTAACTTGAAGAAGTTCATTGGTATTTTATAAATAAGTCACTTGTCAGTTTTAAACATAAAAAGCATCTTTTCGTCTGTCACTTTCCTTTTAAATAGGTCAAGGTGATATGTTAAAGGTAACTCCAGGAGAATAAAGGAGAAGGCTGAAATTTTCCAGAGAAAGATTTTGCTTGAAGAAGTGATGAAGGACACTATTAGAATAAAATGTACCTAATTATCTAGCTTAAGGCAAATGTTGGTGAAATGTTAGGATGAACTATAAGACTTCAGAGACATTTTGTACAGTACCAGGCCCTTTTGAGGCTGTATCCCTAGACCTTATTAAGGTGTCCTGTCACTCTCCCTTGCCTTGAGGGAATACTTGGGGATAAAGTTAGGAATTTGAGATAAGATAAAGTCTCAAATCCTTTGTCTGGCACATCAGGCCTTTCCGGTCTGCCTAGCTCTTGCTTGCTTTCTCTCTCTCTCTCTCTCTCTCTCTCTCTCATCTGTCTCTGTTCACCACATGACTTTATACTTCAGCCATACTAATTGACTATTAGGTTATTAAAAAAATTCTGGCTCACAGCTTGACTGAAGTCATTTTCTAGATTGCTTTTTCTTATTTTGTAATGAAGCTGTTATTGGACTGCTTCTGGTCATACCTGAAACCACTGCCAAAACTGACTTTCAACTCTGTATTTAACTGAAAACACTGTGTATGTGTTCTCTTCTGCTGTGGATTGACTTGTATCCCGCTAAATTCATATGTTGAAGTCTTAAGTTCCAGTATTTCAGACCTCAGAATGTGACCTTTTTTGGAAATAGGTTGTTACAGATATAATTAGTCAAAGTGAGCTCATTAGGGCGGGTACTAATCCTTATATGACCAGTGTCTTTATAAAAAGGGAAAATTTGGACTGAGAGACACATGTAGAGAGAACTCCATGTGCAGAGATTTAGGGAGGAGATGGCCATTTATAAACCTAGGAGAGAGTTCTGGAACAGATCTTTCCCTCATAGCCCTGAGAAGGAATCAGCCCTGCTGATATCTTGATTTCAGGCTTCTAGCTTCCAGAACTGTGGGACAATAATTTCTGTTTAAGCTACCCTGTTTCTGGTACTTTGTTATAGCAGCCTTAACAAACTAACATACTTTCTATTTCTCAAATTAGCAATTAGCTGCTTTTGAGCACCACTGTGATAGAGACATAGTGACATTTGATTGTTTTTACTTCATTTTAAAATGACATATATCTTATATACAGTTACTTGGTATGTAACAGTAAGTAGAGAACCACAAACCACATTTAGATGTGGGTACTTGGAATACATTTAGTCTTACTTATCAGCTAGATAGCTATTTACTACAGGCATCCTCAATAAATAATTAAAATTTAGGTCTTATAAAAATGATTGTAGATTACTAAATGTCATGGACTTGCTGAGTCACTTGCTTATAGTTGAAACTCTTAATTTAAAATCTACATGCTAGGGCCTCCCTGGTGGCGCAGTGGTTGAGAGTCTGCCTGCCGATGCAGGGGATACGGGTTCGTGCCCCGGTCTGGGAGGATCCCATATGCCGCGGAGCGGCTGGGCCCGTGAGCCATGGCCGCTGAGCCTGTGCATCCGGAGCCTGTGCTCCGCAACGGGAGAGGCCACAACAGTGAGAGGCCCGCGTACGGCAAAAAAAAAAAAAAAAAAATCTACATGCTAAGAGTCTACTTGTAATAGTTCTATAGTGGACCAGAAATAAATGAACCTGAGACAGAGTGAGAAAGAGTAGAGAAAACCTGTGGAGTAGATGTGACACACAGTTCATTCATTCATTCATTCATTCATCAATTTAGTAAATTCTCATCGTATCAGGTGTTATGTGATGATTCAAAGATATAAAGATGATATAACTCAGTGGGAGAAGAGCTATGGGAACAGGGAGAAGGAGAGACTCTGTGTAGAGGAGGTGGAATGGAGGAAAGGGGAAGTTTTGAGTTGTGAACTAAGTAGCCAGAGAGGAAAGGGAGGGGAGGACTTCTATTTCAGGCAGAACAACAGTACATTCAAATGGATACAGGCTTGGGAAATCAGATGTGTTAAACACTGGTGCCAGGTCAAGGAACTTAAATATAAGATGTGTTTTAAAAAATAGTAGGAGATAATACTAGAGAGGTAGAATGAGACAAGTTTGGGTGGAATCTGGAATACCACGCAAAAGGCTCTGGGCTTTGCTTTTCAGTCAATGATAAGCCTTTGTTGGGGTAGGGGGGAAAACTGTGGTAGTGACGCAAGTAGCCCATGGTGAATGCAGAAGGCCCACTGTAGGAGACGTTATGTTTTCTACTTGACCTTTCTCCAGATCCTCGAATGGAAAAGCAAAAGCTTCCATTCCTTTCATACATAAAGTTACTCATGGTATCTTGAAAGTGTGAGAAGTAGAGATTGTCCCTTCATGTCACAAACTTTGAGATCTTCTTAGGATGAGTAGTATAGTGTCCCAGGCCTTATGGTGGAGTAAGGGTGATGACCTGACATTGACTTATATACTTTATTTTTGAGAAGTTTCAGTTGAGGGAGTGTGGGGACTCTAAAGCATGCCTTTAGATGAGAAATACAGAGAGACTATGCTCAGTGCCTAAGCAAGGGACTGGAAAACAAAACTGAAAAGAGAGGGAGAAGTTTTTCCAAGCAAAGAGTCAGGGAAGGCTTTACTTGGCTTCGAGTAGAGATGAGTGAGTTCTTCAGAAGAAATTTCCTTTTGGGGAAACCAAGGCAACAGATCTTTCCTTAATTTAGCAATAAATGAACATATTCGGGTCCGTCTGGATTCATGCTTTAAATCATTAGAATATGCTTTCCCTGTCCTTCTCAGAAAATGTGTTGATTTCAATGACCAGTACAACTCTTCCTATCACAATGTCATTAGATTCTGCAGCCCAAACCCTAACATCCAAGGCAAGTCTTATTCCTAGATTAATATCTTATTTTCACAAGTAGCAGCAAAATACAAGATTTTTGCTCTAGAAACAGAATGTAAACATTGTATGCTTACAGCCATGACTTTAAACTTCCTTTTCTGAGTCCTCTGTTATTGGAGGACAATTTGATCTCAAGCTCTAAGGCTCCACCCAGGTCACGAAAGGTCAAGCTGATGCAGAATGTGAGGTTGCATTTTGAAGAGTGCAGAATGCTTGCATGTCTAGATCTGGGACCAACTATTTAATCTGATGGGCCCAATGTGAAATAAAAATGAGGGGGCCCTTGCTCAAAAAGCAGGAAAAAGTGCCACTATAGGTATGAAAATAAAAAGTGTTTTCCTTTCTTTGGTTGGTTCTCTCTCTCTCTCTTATAGTGTTTTTTAAAATTTTTACTATTTAATGTCATTCTAAGTATGGAAAAAATAAATTGTAAATAATTTGCATGAATTTTACCATTCATCTTCATATTGTACAATCTCAGTTTAATGGAAATATAAAAGCATTTAAGTCATACATGGTATCACTAAAATTACATAGTTCATATTTCTCAGTAATGCAAATACTTGCATGAGAGGAAATATATGCGCAAAATAACTCAAATGTGTTTAAGTCTACGATGCAGGCATATCTACCAACATTGTCTACCTTTAGTTTATTGATGAGTAAGGAAGGACTGAAAGGTAAAGGATCTATACAGGTAAGTAACATGAGTAAGAATAGATTTCTTTGGTCACCATGTCTCTTAGAATACCATTGTCTTCTTTCTGAGTTTGAAGCAAGTTCTTGTTCTAAAGGAAAGCATAGCCTCTTGGGGCTATCAGTGCTCCTGCTTATTTAGTTGTAGATGTAACATGCTGATCTTACACTTGCTTTGAGTCTGGCTGAACTCCCATTGTTCTTGAATTCACCGAAATTCTGTGCTAATGGAGCATCTCCAGTGCTATATGCAAATAGGATGTCAAGGAACAGGGCAGAGATGCATATTCACATATTGCACTTAAATCCTTTGTTTACAACTGTGCTCCATCATCCCTTTGGACTTAACTCTAAAACACATGCTCAATGATAAATTATGAAGAATTTCAAGACAGTGACAACAGAGCATAAAAGAAACACAGGGACGTTTTGAGTGTGGGCTCCTGCGAGGCCTCCTAGGTGGCACACCAAGGAATCAACCTTGCCTGGGCCAACTTCAAGAACTCCCTCTTTGAGCATCACTTGATGATAATGGCATTGTACCTTGATGAAAAAGGAGAAATGCTGCGGTGACAGAGGGTTCAGAGATGAAGAACCTAGAGCCATCAATGAACAATTTTATCAGCTTCTTCACTGAGGTGAATGCTGATGCTAATTTTAATTCTGGTGAGCAGGAAGGCAATGGAAGGTGCTGGTAATTGTTCTGCAGTGGCATTCAAGAGCTCTGGTTTTAGCTTTGCCACCACTGAGCATGACACAACTTCTCTGAGTGCCAATATGCTCATCTGTAAAATGAGGATAATACTGACTCCCGTATATAGCTGCCATGAGAAGTAAATAGTGGATGACATAGGCACATAATAGGTGGTAATAAATGTAGTTTTTTATTCCCACTTTGGAGGTTTTATTTCCACTTTGTTGATTCTGTTCTGCAAGAACAGTAAATCAATACCAAGCTTGGTTCTGAAGAAAATCTGGAACAAGTTTTGAAGGCTTCCGCCACTTGGCTCTAGAGCTTTGGTCCCAAGGATAGTAGCAGGCTGATTGTCCAGGGAGATTATGTCTCTTGATATTCATTAGGTTTTAGAATCTCAGTGAATTATTAAAATTATATTTTTGGTAATGACTAATTACTTAATTATAAAATTGCCTATGTGGGAAAAATGAACAGTTGTGTGCATAAATTATACCTTCGGACTTCTGTTATAATCTATGGCTAAAGTTGCCTAGGGCATATGTATACATGTAACCTATTGTTTCACTTTCTGCAAATGAATTTTATTCAGTTTTCTTCATTTTTTTGTATATAAATATGTCCACTTGCCATCCATTTCCTCGAAGGCTAAGGGAACCAACAAATATTGGCCAGTGGGCTGCTTAGATTTCCTATCACCCTCCACCAAACTGGTACAATATTTATTTGTGCTTAGTTTTCTTTTAATTCTGTAAATCTGCAGTTGTTGCAGTCTCTGATGTATGACTACATGGGTCTATAAGAATATATTCTTGGCTGGGGAAATGACTACATGGTCCATTTTACACTTGACATCTCAGAGAAGAAAGTACAGCTCTTCAAAGGACAGGAGGAAGAAGAGGAAGGAGGAAGGAATCAGAGAGAGACATGAAAGGCACTTGGCATTTAAGGAGGCACTAGACAGGCTGGCTGCTTTATCAGAGCCTCAGGCTGGGGGCTGAGAACCAGAAAGGAGTTCCACACACAGAGAACTTCAAAGGACCTGGCCTGGCCTGGGGATTTGTTAACATAGAAGGTTCTTCCCAATCCTACCTTTCCCTCCCACAAGCATTCTTCCTCTGAAACACGTAGCTAGTTTCAAACCTTGCTTCATGTCTGCATTGAAAATAGTATTTTTGAAACCCTAGCCATTTCCACTTCTAGGCCTAGGAAAGTGGAACTAAATATTTTAAAAGAGTGGAGTAATTCATAAAGCAACTTAATGTTTTTCTTCCCTTTAATTCCAAACTCCCTTAGAAGCCTAGTTCTTTCCTGACATTGAATGAAAATGTGGGGTGTTTCCCAAGTTTCTCTAGTTTCCCCATGTAGTACATTAAAAAAAAAAAAAGTTCTGGTTCATAGCTGGTCATAAGAATGGTAATTAAAGTGTTACCTCCAGGGTAATAAAAATTCCATACTTCATTCTGAGTTCATACTCCCTTCCTTCAGTTGGGGACCTGTTGAGGTAGGAAGTATTTTTTCTCTTTCTTCCATCCCCATGTGTTTTACTTCTCCTCGTCGGTTCCTTCTCACTAGGTAGCCTCTGGCTCCAACAAGTTTAGAATGAAGGCATGCAGGATTGGTAGGGGGTAGAAAACATCTCTGTTGACTAATACTTTTTTGAACTGGCATGTTGCCCTTTCTGGGCTTGATAGTTGCTCACAGCTGATGTTTTCTCATGGGCTGCTTTCGTATGTTTATGGAAAACCCCACTTCCCCAGAAAGGATCCACTTCTTAGGAGGCTGTGAGGTACCTCCTTGGATTGGCCTTTTAAGTTAAAGCTGTCTTCTTGGGCAGAAACTCAAATTATCCCATGCTCTATCATGGTAAGTGGTTCATATTTAGGCCCTTGGCACGTATTATTTTGCTGTTGGCTGATGGAGTTTAATCCCATTTCAACATGCTGTTGCATTAAAATGGGCAAAATGAAGGGGTGTAGCATGGTGGTTAAAAGCAAAGGCTTTGTGGTTCAAGTCCTGGTTCTGCAACTAAATAGCTGTGTGACTTTGAGCAACTTAACTTCTCTGAGCCTCTATTTCTTTATCCATAACGTGGAATGATAGTACCTAATTCAGAGGCTTGTTAGGAGGGCAAAATGATTAAAAATGCTAGCACATATACACTCAACCAACAGGTGATACTACATCTGAACTACAATTCCTTAGCAGTGATATGGTCCTGGATTTATCTGTGCTATGAGAAGAAGCAGGTGGTTCAACCTGCTCACCTTTACATGCATAGTTATGAAACCACTTTTCAAAAACACTCCATCCAGCCATTTAAGGAGAGTTCCTTATTTTCCGGGCAACGTTTGTGATTTCCAAACTATTTTTATTTATAATTTCTCATGTCATCTTGGAGATATCCCTATAAGGTAGGGAAAAAATATTATTATATTCTTCTTTTTGCAGATAAGGTGTTTTTTTTTTTTTTTAATTTTCTTTACTGTTTTGGCTGCATTGGGTCTTAGTTGCAGCATGTAGGCTCTTCATTGTGGCACACGGACTTCTCTCTAGTTGTGGCATGTGGGTTTTTTGCTCTCTCTAGTTGTGGTGCGCAGGCTCCAGGGTGCGTGGGCTCTGTAGTTTGCGGCACTCGGGTTCTCTAGTTGAGGCGCACTAGCTCAGTAGCTGTGGTGCGTGGGCTTAGTTGCCCCACAGCATGTAGGATCTTAGTTCCCCGACCAGGGATGGAACCCACGCCCCCTGCACTAGAAGGAGGATTCTTTACCACTGGACCACCAGGGAAGTCTCCAGATAAGGTGTTTGAGTTGTAGCAGGGACAAAGGTCGTAATGACAGTGCTGGACTCAGAACCTAGGTTATCTGCCTTCCCAGTGCTTTTCAGGCTGTGTTGGCTGCCCTCCTCCGTCATAACATCATTTGTTAAATGAACTCTGCATTAAGGTGAAAGGACGCTATTCCCTGTGGTGACAGTTCAGTGAGAGGCTTTAGAAGAGAGAAAAGTTTCTTGCATGGGTTTTCATCTGCGTAGGTGGCCTTCCCAAGTGAGTGCGCAGGAATGCCTCTGGTGCGGTACAAGCCTGCTCTGTCCCATTAGGGCACTAGTCCCTCCTTTCCTTCAGACAGCGCCAGTTTCTTTAAAAATTACCCCGTTGACATGCCATTAACAGAGCAGAACATGTTGACATCCAGCTGTTGCTTTCATTACCTATTTGTTTTAATTGGTCTCACACTGTTTTCCCCTATTTTGTACTGTGTTGGTTTAACTCTGTCTGCGGTCAGCCTGGCTTGAGCTGTAAACCTTTTATGAGGGGAACTTGCTGATGTGTGGAAAGTCACAGGCAGCTGGCTGGACCCAGCTGGCAAGTCTGGAATATTCCATCTCCAACCTTAACCATTCACTGATTTTGTTTGCTCTTTCAATATCTCCTTTTTAAAACTTCAATCCCTGAAAATTTAGAGAAAGACTATTTCTCTGGGCAAACCTCTAACAAAATTTATTCTTAAGGTACAAATAGCGTATGTTAAACTGAAAATTAGGATGAAGTTGGGAATGAAGGATGTTTGGCAATTATTGCTGTTGGAAAAAAAAATCTCAGTGATCCTGAGTTGGGCGATTTTGCTCTAGTCAGTGTCACTAATTAACAACTGAGCAGTGGTCCAGTGCAGACAATGCCCTTGGAGCAGGACAGAAGTCCAGATGGTAGGCCGTGATCCAGAAGTTTGGACATCAGTCAAGAATGCAAGGTGATTACAAGGTGACCAAGAAAGATATGACAGCTGGCATTTGCAGAAGGCCCTCTTGGTTGTACCTGCAGGTGGTAACTGCTTACTTGGGGTAGTGAGTATCTGAGATAACAGTTTGCTTTATCTACAAAGAACCATAAGGTAAAACTTATTCATATCTCATAGCATAGCTTGGATTCTCAGTTATACTCAACCTGAGCTTTTGTACAGGGAAAAAAGAAAACACACACAAACACATGTATACATACACACAACAAAAACATGGGGCAGGGTTCCTTTAGGAACCAATGACTTACTTGTTTGTTTAACCAGTGAGCAACTACCATCTTCTAAGTACTGTTATAACTGTTCTAGGATCATGTAGAAATGAGGCCATTACCATCAAGGAATCCATTAGAAGAGATAAACTATCATGAGTAATTTTAATATAGAATAGAATGTGGTAAGTTTCACAAAGGTTAAAGAAAATAAAGTATCACAGGGATAAGAGATTTCTTCTGAAGGATTTATTTAAAACACCAACAACAATTCTTGCAATAAAAGAAAAATAGGTTTTGTTCTGTTAGGTGCAAATTACCTCAGCTGTCTATTGTACTTACATTCACTAAATAAATAATGCCATCCTAAGCTGTGACAAAAACAAGAGTTCTTTTTTACAAAATTTTGACTTGAAATCTATGTTATTGATCTGTTTTGATACATAAGGTACAAAAAGATCGGATCCTCATAGAAGGCACAAAATTTACTTATTTATTTTGCCTTAAAAGGTCAAAACTGGACAAAGGGATGTGTAGTTAGCTGATTTGTTCTCCTACATACCCGCTCCATCGCCCTGCAGAAAATAATCATTTTTTTAAACTCAAGGTTGATGGATAAAAGGATGAAAAGGAGAAGAATGTGACTTGAATTCACACATATTGTGTTTCTCAAAATTTGAAAACCTTCATTGTATTGTAAAGGTCTAGATGAAGCACGAAGTAATGTTCAGCTGAAACCATGAAAATTAGCTTTAAAACTCATCAGTACTATAAAGACCCTAATTTCACTAAATCGCAGTCGATTGAGATTTAGTTTGCCCAAATGCCCTTGGGTAACAAGAATAGGTAAAACCAAAGCAATGTGACACATCTGGAAGTTGCTGAGTTGAACATCAGTTGTGAGCGAAACTTCCAAAGCCATGATTAAATACTAAGAGTAGCCCCTCGGTATACTTTTTTTCTAGGCAGGATAAAGTTTTATAAATGTGACCTCAGTACTAAATAAAAGTCATCCTAATTAAAGAGAATTTGCTAATGATAATAAAATCTTGGGATGAGTCTTTGGGCATGATATTCCCTAAGGAGGCGAGCCACATTTCAGTATATACTGCCAAATATTTTTGAGGTTGAATTGCTCTGGGACTCATTATCAATGGGTTTTCATCTATTCTTTTTGAATCAATGATTTCCTTTGTTGGATATAGACTGTCTTTGTATTCTCTTGACACTCATAACAAAAGATGATTTAGAAATTCTGTTTGCTAGAAAAATACATCAGGTGAGTCATTCTGTCCATTAACCACCTCTGTTCTTCACTTTCGTGTGCAGCGTGCTCTCTCCAATGGAGTTAACCTAACTGTGCTGGTATCGATTTCCACTTGAAAAGTAAATGTTTGTTTCTAGTCTCAGCAGTTCCTCAATCTCTTTCTCTTTGTACCTACTTCCTTCTCTGGTTCTCTCCATAACCATCCTTATCCAAACTCTCATTTAGGAGTTTTAAATCATCAAAGTGAAAAGGAAGAATATTGGATTTCAGAATGAAAACCTTAGCTCTAACACCGAATTCCTTACCAAGAATTTTCCAAACCACTTAGGTATAACTATTGTTAGTTTTTACTCCTCAGTTGTGTTATCTGTTTTTCAGTAACTATGCATCAAATATATACATCTGCCATATATTTTTGTATCTCTTAATTTCACTTTTATTATGTCAGTTACTGAAGGGTCATTCAAATTTGCAGCTGAACCAACCTATCTGAAAGACACGTACCACTGCAAGTTTGTTTGAAATAGAGGCTTGTTCTTTTCTTTTTTAAATGCAAGGCAAGGAATTAACGATAGTAGCCAGTTGAGGTTTTCTTTAATTCTAGAAGTGGAGAACATATGTATATGGTAAACTTTAAGTAGTAAGAGAGTCACACATTTTTAAGATTAAAATAGTTAAGCTGGCAGATGTCTGTGGTGCTATTTATAGTCTTTATTACTGAATGTGTCTGATATTAATTGTGTTAAATGTTAGATGTGAAATCCAGAGGACTGCTCTGACTTACGGACTTGATATATTTTTACTGGATGATCAAATATAACAAAGCTGAGTTTTACCTTCTTGACAAACATAGATAATTTTTTAAAAAAATTTTATTGGAGTATAGTTGATTTACAGCATTGTGTTAGTTTCAGGTGTACAGCAAAGTGAATCTTTTACATATGTATATCTCCGCTCTTCTTTTTGTAATATTCTTTTCCCATGTAGGCCATTACAGGGTACTGAGTACAGTTCCCTGTGCTATACAGCAGGTTCTTATAAGTTATCTATTTTATATATAGTAGTGTGTAACATAAAAAAAATTTAAAAGATACTGTGAACTATTTGGGATGCTCTAGTCTACAGCATTAGGGAGACAACTTGGGTAGATAAGTGTGGATAAGCTGTGAAGGGAGGTATTCAAATCTCTACTCTCTCACTAGCTATTTCTGAGCTTTTTGGCTAATTGTTAAAATTCTTTAAGCCTGTTTTCTCTCATCAGTAAAATGGGGATGATAATTATATTTATTTCAGACAGTTCTTATGAAAAATTTCATGTAAAGTGTTTAATACATTGCCTAGCACATACTAAGTACTTGAAAAATAGCTATTTCTTTTTGTAGGCAGAATCACAACTATTTTGTAACACACCTTTCCAAAACTGAATTAATTTAAGACTTCATGGAAACATTTAGCCAGTAAGTCATCACTTATTAAAGCAGACACACTGGGGCAATTCTTTAAAATGTTTCTGTTTATCAAAAGTTATCCGGCTATATATTCTTTAGAGATAGTTCAGCTGGTAACATACACCCCAAACACTTCTAAGGATTTGGATAACACTTTCTTGTTAATATGATGCAGAACTTGAAAACCTCAATCAATCACTGGCTCAAAAAATCAAAAGCTCTTGTCCAGAAATAATGCTGAAATAATTACTTATTTTATAGGGCAAGCATCACTGTGTCTTGACAGTTGATTTAAAGTCTTTGTCTAGTATATCCAATATCTGGGCTTCCCCAGAGATGTTTCTGTTCATTTATTTTTTTTCCTTTGAATGGGCAACACTTTCTTGTTTCTTTGCATGCTTTGTGATTTTTTCTTGTCAAAAACTAGACAATTAAATATTATAATATAGTAACTTTGGAAATAAGGTTCTTTTCCTCCCTCAAGGTTTGCTATTCTTGATTGTTGAAGGTTGCAATCAACTGTTTAGTTACTTTTCCAAACTATTTTTGCAATAACTGTATTCCTTGTTGTGTGTACTCACTGAGTTCTATTCAGCTAGTGTTATGATAAAAATTTTCTCTATCACACCGGGAACTAAAACAAACAAACAAACAAACAAAACCTACCCCAGTTTTTGCAGATGGCTCCATGCTGTGGCACCTCTTTAACATTTAGCTAGGCCATTTACAACTTTGTCTTAGCCTTCACTTCATGCCTGCATTGAGCCGAGAGAGCAGCCAAAGGAGAAAGCATAGAGTCTTCTCAGGTATTTTATGAGCATGTATTCTACCCTGAGTATAAGCATGGCTTCCTAAATTCCTAAGTTTACAGGGGTGGGTTTTGAAAGTTCTACTTTCCCAAAGAAACATTGTCCCCAGCTTTTGCTTTCAGGCTTTAGGTTGTATTTTGTATGTCTCAGCCATAGCCTTTTATCCCAGGAGGCTGTGGATTTTGTTTTCATTTTATCAATACAATGTCTTTGAGGAGTGCCTGCCATTATTTTGCCCTCAGTGATTCCAAGTTAAGTGAAACAGAGATGAGTGTCTTGCATGAGTCCTTCAGGTAACCCCCATACAGGTTAGAATAGACAAACCCAGTAATTTCAGTTAAAGTCTGCTCTGCTCCCTCTGGAACCGGGTACCAAGGTCCCACACTGGGAATGCAGGCTGCCATCTTCAGGACTCTTGTTAAACTGAGGAGGGAATGGGACAAGGGCAAGTAAAAATACCAAGGTTTCCTACTGTTTTCAAGTTACTTTTTTTTTTTAATCAGCATTTTCTTGGTTACTATAAACGTTTTACTGTTTTCCAGAGTTCTGACAAAGTTGGTTCTGACAGTCTGCTTGTCTTTTGTTTTTGTGGAGCAACAGGCTTCCTACTCTGTCATTTTGCTAATGTTAGTCCTCCTTCTATCTCTTTCGAAGTGGATTGACTTAACATCTGGACAAAGTTATGAGTATATTTTACATATTTTTTCACCAAAAAGTTGTGTCCTGATCCTTCTCAAATATGGTTGCTAAAGCTAATATTACTCATTTCAGCACATAACATAAAGCCTTGTCCTAATGTATTTATAATATATTTAAAATTATTATCTTACTAGATCATCAGCTATTAAAACCTTGCTCAATAAAATAGCACTAGGAAAAGGTATTAGGTATGCTGATCATTCATTCACATAGTAAAAGCATATTGAGGGTCTAATGCACTCCAGGCATTGTAAGAATAGACCTTGAGTATTTAAAGTTAAATACGGCATGGTCCCTGATCCTGAGCTACTTAGACACGCAAACAAGTAATGAAAATACACTGTGATAAATGTTATAAAGTTGTGTATAAAATGCTGAAGGAACCTGGAGAAGTCAGAGAAAAATTCTGTGGGGAGAATGGCAAGATTTCAAAGAAGAGTAGACTGTTATTCAGAGCTTTAGAAGATGAGTTGGGATTTAGCAGGCATTCATGATGAGATGTGGTATTCCAGATTGAGTGAACCGCAGGTACAAAGACTTAAAACCTTGAAGCACAGCCTATTATGGGAATAGAAAACAGGTTAGCTGGGCTACAAGAATGGGCTTGTGGTAGAAGCTGCAGGAAGGAAGGCTAGAAAGTTAGGCTGTGACCTGATCATGAGAGAGGCATTGTGTTCCATGCTGAGGAATTTAGACTTGATCCTGTAGAGAGAAGAATGACATGATTTCCCAAATTAAGACTCCCACATTCTTCCTCTGTAAATCCAAAACACTCATTTTTTGGATGAGGAGAACTCAATGGCTTTTCTGTGAAAGATATTTTATGTAGAGTGAGGGACCCAGGGATGAATAAGGCATGATTTTTGGCTTTCAATTAGTTTACAATCCATTAGGCATTACTACTACTCTCCTCTTTCTGTGTTACCTATATTTGCCATTCTACTCAAATGACCAATCCTGCTCCTATTAATTCCATTCTTAAGAGACAACTTTACCATCTACTTCATTGGAAGGAAAATAAAATACTAGATGCCATGAGCTACCTCTGATTTTTTTCTTCCCACCTCACATTTTTCAGTTACTATATTTTTATCACTCCTCCCTTTCTTTACAACCCAGCCTCTTAGCAAAAGCTACTCTCCTTCTAAATATAGTTTCTCTTTATATCCTGAATTATATCATTTAATCCTTTGAGATCTTCATTGGTGATCATCTCTCTTGCTTGCATTTCAATTCATTCCAGTCTCTCTTCTTTCTTTATCTGCAAAAAGCCTTGGATGTCTTCATTTTCTTATCACTTAACTCATTTATTGGAATCCCTCAAATAAGAAGCCAACCTTCCCAACCATTCTACTAAAATTGTACTCTTAAAAACATCAGTGATATCCTAGTTAGCCTACTAGGAACCTTAGCTCCATCCCAGTGTTCACCTTCTCATCAGTAATTGACATGTCCCACCTCCTTTGGTTTCCAATAGTCCTCTGTTTGGATTGCCATGAACACTCTTCTTCAGCTACAGTGGCCTTTCCTCTTCTTCAAAGATATCAAAGCTTTCAGAGACAGGAACATGCTTGTTCCTGTCTTAGGGCCTTTGTCTTTGCCATTCCTTTTGCCTAAACTCCTCTGTCACGGATTTTCACCAGGCCATTTTCTTCTTACCATACAAGTCTCTACTCAATGTCACTTTCTTTGTGGGGCTGTCCTTTAGCACTCTATGTATCTATACTCCTCTTCTGCAATCTTAATTTATTGCATTATCTTTGTGCAACCCTCTTTTGTCTTCATAGCACTTAACCGCTACCTTAATGTCTTTGTTGTATTTGTCTTATTTTTTTTCCCTCCTCATAAGTACATAAGATCCTTGAACAAAGGTATCTTCTATCTTTCTATATGGACTTGATGACATGGGATGGCAGGGCAAAGCTGGGGCAAAGTGAGAGTAGCATCGACATATATACACTACGTAAATAGTTGGCTGGTGGGAAGCAGCAGCATAGCACAGGGAGATCAGCTCGGTGCTTTGCAATGACCAGAGGAGTGGGATAGGGAGGATGGGTGGGAGGCTCAACAGGGAGGGGATATGGGGACATGTATAGGTATGGCTGATTCGCTTTGTTGTGCAACAGAAACTAACATGGTATTGTGAAGCAATTATACTCCAATAAAGATCTATTTTTAAAAAATGTGAATGATAGATTAAAAAAAAAAGTACAGCCAGTAAAAGTCCTTCAACTTTTCTGTTCCTGCTTACTTAATTTGTTGTCAAAATACCTAGGTTTCTCTGAAGGGTAGATATTTCTGATGGACCTAAATAAACTACCCTTTAACTTCATCTAGTATGAGATCCATGCTTCTCATAATTTCTTCTAATTCTAGATGTTTTTTCCTTGTCTTTTCAATACCTTATTATCTCTCAGAGAGTTTAAAACCCTTGGACCTTTTGCTTCAATCAGTAGAAAGAGAAAGACTAAGATAAGCATCACACTAACCACATTTTGGAATTGCACATTTACACATGCCTATTCTAGGATAATAAATGCTCTCCTTTTCACATTTTATCTGAGGTATCTGTAAAGGTTTTTGGCACATGGTTGATGTGCTAAAATATCTGCTGCTCCAAGTTAGCTAGTGTATTAATATGTGCTTTTCCTTTGTTATGCAGAAAGGAAATTCTCAGCTGTTTGCTTCTCCAACTTTTCTTTGTTTTGCTTACTCCTCTTCCTGATCAATATTATAGACTAAAATTTCCATTAAATTCATTAGTTCCCATAGGGAAGCATGTTGCATAGGATCAGATACATTTGCTTTCTGAGACAATTTTCTTACTAAAAGAATTTCAAGAGGGAAACATCCCAGCTTACATTGGATCATAATTTCTAAATGCCTTTAAGAAGACCATAACACATATTAACTTCATAAGTAGAAATTTAATGGTCAAGCACTTAGATTTTGTAGAGCCATGAAAAATCTTCTACTTTTAGTCAAGGATGAAATATTTTCATAGGATTTTCTCCCTAAGGCTTGTTTGAAGTATTGAATAAATGGGTGTAGCATCCACAATCTCTCTTACCTGCATTACCTAACCAGATGTCATGACTATGTGGTTCTTCGGTATCATTTTTACCTACGGTTCTTAACACAAGCACTGTCTGCCAGATAAATTACTTTCCAATCAAAATCTCACTTCTAGCTTCTGAATAGCCACTTTCTACATAATTTTTATATTTGAATTTTGTCCCATTATCATAAAATTGAATGTTTGGATCCCTGGTACTTTTGCTTCTAGGGTGACATTCAAGAACAACAAAATGTTAACTTGGATCCTGTTTCTTCTCAGGACTCTTACGCTATTGGTTAGTCCTTAAGAGAAGACTCTCCTGGCTTTTCTTCTGCCTGTATGGCTACCATGTCTCTTTTTTGCATTACTAATATAGCTTCCTTACCTCAAACATTACATTTAGGTATTCTTCAAGGCTTGGTTCTATACTATTGTTTCTCTATATTTTCTCTTAAGCAAACTTACACAAACCAGTAACTTTACTACCCACCATAGGCACATGGCTTATAAATGTATATTTCTACTCCATGCTCCGGGCATATATAGGCAACTGCTTTATTGTCATTTTGAGAGGGATGTCTCAAAGACACTTAAGACTCACCTTATCCAAACTAAACTCATGATTGTGTTCCCCAAAACTGTTCCTATTATTTTGTTTCCTATTTCAGTGAAGAGTCTAACTATCCACCTTCTGGTACAAACAAAAAAACTAAAACTCATCCTTTTCAACTATTTCTTTTCTTTCCCATGTCAAATCTATCACCCAATATTGTCTATTAAATCTCCTAAGTACCTTAATCTTCCCTCTTCTCTATGAGTGTGAAAACCCTAGTCCTAGCTACTAGTCTCACTAAAATACTATAAAATACTACTGTGTTAATCTACTTACATCTTCTTTTACTTCCTTATAATCCTTCCTCCACATGGCATGGGACAAAAATATACTAACATGATGTAGATCAGCTATTTTCCAAGTGTCATTTGGGAATCTATTCAGGGATTCTACAAGGTCAAAATTATTTTCTTATTAATACTACGACTTTTTCACTCTCATTCTCTTTCATTGGACTGGTGTTTTCCATGGCAACCTGACCTGTAATATTGCAACAGAATGAATGCAGAAGCAGATGAGAAAATCCAATTATCTTCTATTAGGGCAAATATTAGAGGGGCTTGCAAAAACAATAAAAAAAAAAAAAAAAAAAAATCACTCTTGGGCCTCCCTGGTGGCGCAGTGGTTAAGAGTCCGCCTGCCGATGCAGGGGATACGGGTTCGTGCCCCGGTCTGGGAGGATCCCATATGCCGCGGAGCGGCTGGGCCCGTGAGCCATGGCCGATAGGCTTGCGCATCCGGAGCCTGTGCTCCGCAACGGGAGAGGCCACAACAGTGAGAGGCCCGCATACCGCAAAAAAGAAAAAAAAAAAAAAAAAATCACTCTTCTCACTAATTGTTTTTTGTTTTGATATACATAGTTAAAAAATTTTTTTGTTTTATATTGGAGTATAGTTGATTTACAATGTTGTGTTAGTCTCAGGTATACAGCAAAGTGATGTAGTTAATACATATCTTTTTTTTCAGATTATTTTCCCACATAGATTATTACAGAGTACTGAGTAGAGTTCCCTGTGCCATACAGTAGATCCTTGTTGATTATCTATTTTATATACAGTAGTATGCATATGTTAATCCCAACCTTCTAATTTACCCCTCCCCCCACCTTTCCCCTTTGGTAACCATAAGCATAGTTTTCTTAAAAAAATAAAAACGTTGGGCTTCCCTGGTGGCGCAGAGGTTGAGAGTCCACCTGCCGATGCAGGGGACATGGGTTCATGCCCCGGTCTGGGAAGATCCCACATGCGGCGGAGCAGCTGGGCCCGTGAGCCATGGCCGCTGAGCCTGCGCGTCCGGAGCCTGTGCTCCACAACAGGAGAGGCCACAACAGTGAGAGGCCCGTGTACCACCAAAAAAAAAAAAAAAAAAAAAAAAAGTCATTCATGATTCATGTTAACACATCATAGATATATTTTTGTTATTTTAAATGAATGAATTAATCTTTTAAACTTTCTCAGGTTTAACTTATAAGATAGTATTGATAGCTATAACACACAAAAGCTCTTTGGAGTTCTAGCTCTTAAGAGTGTAAAGAGTTCCTGAGACTAAAACATTTGGAAAGCACTGGCCTAGGCCAACAATGGCCTGGTCACTACCTAACTTTCCAAATTCATCTTTCTCCATCACACACCTCTCTTTTTCTACTCCATCAGTCCTTTGTTCTTGCCTTATTCCCTTCCAAGACAGATCATTCTGCCAGAAAGCCTTTTTCCTACCTTCTTTATCCAGTAAACTTGAAGTTATTCCTCAAATTTCATCATCTCAGTTGTCATTTCCTTAGGCAAGACTTCCTAATCTTCTTGACTGGGTCAATTTAAGTGTTTTAGGGTCTCATAGCCTTTGTACCTCTCATTCACTGTTACGGTTATGATAGAACATTTGTTTCCACCATTATTTTGTTAATATCTAAAGACCCACTAGCTAAAATTGCCATGAGATCAGGAATCAAGTCTATTTTTGTTCAACACTGAAGCTCCAGTGCCTAGCATGGTTGGTACCTGGCACCTGGTAGAAATTTATGGAATGAATAAAATGGATGAGCTGGAAAACATGTAGTGGTACAAAGGGTAGAAGTAAAATACAAAAATAAAACTAAGAGATTCTCAAGTTATTTAAGAATTTCACAAGGATTTGGACAGAAAGAGACAAGTCTAATGAGCCATCTAGAAGGAAAAATGAGGTGAGAAAGGCCCAGGGATAGAAGAGCACCAATTGGAAAATTATATTTATCAAGAAGTAAGAGCATATTGAAGGGAGTAACAGGAGATAAGATTGGAAAGATGAGCAAGAGCCAAATGTTCAGGGCCCTGGACTATAACCTCAGAAATTTGAGCTTCAAATCATAGACAATGGAGAATCTAATAAGTGCCTGTGGAAAGTTCTGGCAGGAAAAATAGTGCATTTTGGGCACATTTATCTACTAGTAGTATGTGAAACAAATTAGAATAGTTGTAAAACTAGTTGGGGAGCAACCGAACTTCTGCATAAAATTTCTCTGCAGGATTTGTGGCCACATGAAATCAGTTTTCAGAGACCAGGCATGACTTACATGGTGCTGAGATAAATATCTTAAAATAATAAAGCTTCAATTGAATAGGCTTTCTTTACCACAATCTTCCAAGGTATTTCCTAAAACTAAAGAGTGTTTTTATAATACAGAGTGAACACAGAGTTTTGTATGTCAGTGTCCAGTGGAATGGTTCTGGAAACTTACTTTTCTGTTGTGGTGGATATGATACGTGTTTACTCCCCTGCATGACCCGCTCTGGGAAGCTTCAGTTGTGCACCTGGTCATGTGATGTTTCATCCCTTTATGGTACATTCACCAACTGCATTGTAAATGTCTTCACTCTAGATTGAATTTTTATATACTTGGAATCATGTTGGAACCAAAACTCCAATAACTTGAACTGAAATGAAAGGTGAGACTGTTTTTTTTTTCATTTTCTCTGAAGCAAGTTTATAGTCAGATTGCCTGAAGGAATCACAATATCAGTGAGCTCTATAAATGGTTGTTCTACAGGAAGAGCATGTGAGCTGAGTCTGTTTTAAAAATTGAAAAAATGAGAACATGAAGCTTTATGCCCTGAAAACTTTACTAATAATTTTTCATGTCGGTTTTCCCAGAGCCTTAAGTGGCTACACAAATGGGGACTCTGAGAAGAAAAGCCATTAGCATTATGGGGAATATTTTCCTCCTACATTAGAAATGGAAGAACCTTATAATTTATCATCTTTTAAGGTGCTGGAATGCATTTGATACATCTAATTTGTGGGGACTACCATTTATTTATTGCTTACTCTGGGCTAGCACTATATTGGGTTCTTTAAATATAGTTTTCAATTTAACCCTCATAAAACCCTGGATAGCAGTAGTCTTATTTTTTATTTTTATTTTTTTTTTGTGGTATGTGGGCCTCTCACTGTTGTGGCCTCTCCCATTGCAGAGCACAGGCTCCGAATGCACAGGCTCAGCAGCCATGGCTCACGGGTGCAGCCGCTCCACGGCATGTGGGATCTTCCCGGACCGGGGTACGAACCCGTGTCCCCTGCATCGGCAGGCGGACTCTCAACCACTGCACCACCAGGGAAGCCCTGCAGTAGTCTTATTTTTATCTCCATTAAAGGAATGATGATTCTGAGGGAAAATTTAAGTAACTGCTCCAAGTTCACATAGCTAGTAAGGGTTGGAGCTGGGCTTTTCTGATCCATTCATTTACTCAAAAAAGACTTTGGGGAGTCATGAGTGAATAAGACCCCTCTCCGTATAGAGCTTATATTGTAGAGTCAGAGAAAGATTCAAACAATCAGCAAGCAAATAAATAACTAAGGAACATGTTTTCCTGGAGATATGAAGTCTATGATGAAAAATAAAGCACAGTGAGAGGAGAGTGAAGGGATCATTTTTATCCTATTTTTTGATAGAGTGATGAAATCAGTCTTCCCTTGGGCAATGACATTTGAACTGAGCTTTGAATGGAGTGATGAATCAAACCTTATGAATGTTTTAGGGAAAAGTTTTCTCAGTAAAGACCCTAAAGATAGAAAGCAGTGACATAATCCCCTCACAGCAAGAAGGCCAGAGTGGCCCGAGCAGTATGGGCACAGGCAGAGCGGTGGGAAATGAATCTGGAGTGTTAGTTAGGCACAGGTCATGAAGGCTCTTGTTGGCTATAGAAAAAGCTTGGATTTAATTTGTCAGAGTGATGGGAAGCCGTTGGAAGCTTTTGAGTAGGGAATTGGTGTGTTTTATGTGAGTTGATGTGAGATTGGGGGATAAAGGAGGAAAAGCGTAGAACTTGGGAGACCAAGTAGAGGACCACTGCTAGGGAAAGTCTTGGTGATGAGGACTCGGGTAGTAGTAGAGGTGCTCAGAAAAAAATGTCAAGGCATATTTATTGAAATGAACTAAATTTAACTTCTTGTACTATTGATATTTCCCACAAACTTCTCATTTATTTCTTGATTTCCAATCCTACTTCTATGAAGGGAAAACTATTTCTCTCTACTCATAACACTTCTAACACCAAATGTGTGAGATTTTCCCTACACTGACCAATTATCCAACACCAGCTGGGTATCCTAGAATTCAATTCCATTCTGGCACTACCTACCCAGATTTAGTGTCAGATCCTATGTGTTAAGGGCTCAGTCTCACAGGATTGCCCCCCTTCAGTTCCAGTCACAAGTCTGGGCCTCCCATATTTCCAACCAACTGGCTATAAATTAGAAGTTCCCATGCCCTCCTCATCAAGTGTGATAATCTGATAGAATGGCTCACAGAACTCAGGAAAAAAATTCACTTACAATTACTGGTTTACTGTAAAGAATACAGCTCGGAATAGCCAAATAAAAGAGATACATAGAGCAAGGTTTGTGGAAAGAGACAGGGCACTTCCATGCCTTCTCTGGATGTGCCACCCCTAGCACCTCCATGTGTTCACCAAACTGGAAGCTCTCCAAACCCCTTCATTTATGACTTTTACAGAGATTTCATTACATAGTCATGGTTGACTAAATCATTGACCATTGGTGATTAACTCAATTTCTATCCTCTCTCCTGCCCTCAGAGGTTGGGGCCAGGTTGAAAGTTCCAATCCTGGATAATGCCTTGGTCTTTCTGGTAACAGCCCTTATCCTGGAGCTGTCTGGGGACCTCCAGCCACCAGTCGTTTCATACAAAATACATTCTTATCTTTCCAGAGATTCCAAGTGTCAGGAACTGGAGTCAAATACCAAATATTAGAAGAGAAGATGCTCCTAGCACTGCTATCACTCAGAAATTTACCAGGTTTTTAGGAGCTCTGCCTCAGAAACCAGGGGCAGAGATTAAATATATATTTCTCATTATGTCACATGCTGGTACCATAATCTAGGCTCTTACCTCTTGGTTCTTAGATTATTATCTGATTATTATCATATTGTCATAGATTATTATAACAGATTTTCCTGATTTCTTTCATTCATAAATTTAATCCGTCCATTATAATACCTAGTTAAAATTATTTGTTTCAATAATTATTTACTAATCAAAATTCTTTAGTATAATTCCAGTGAGAGATTTCAGATTAAGATTTGTCTTTTCATTATTATAAGAATACTCATATTCACTCCTGTCTTTATACCTTTTCTCAAATGCTGGCCTTCGTTTTTCAAAAAGGGAGGCATTTCTTATTTACAATTGATGTGCCTTTCCAGGTTGAATTGGAATCACCTTGCCTTCCCCCTAAACTTTCTCCCCAAGCTCTTCCTTAGTTGACATTCTACAGTAATTATTGTCTATACAATTCATCCCAGAACTAAATTATATGTTGTTTTTTCATTTATTTAAATATTCATACATTTGCACATTTGTTAATTGCATTAGTTAATTCACTCATTCATTTGACAAATATTTATCAAGAACCTATTATGTGCTAGGCTTTCCTCCAGACTCTGGACAAAGTGTGGACAAATATATTTTTTAAATCAACTTTATTAAAGTTAATTTACATTCAATAAAATGCACAGATTATAAGTGAAAAGTTCAGTGAGTTTTTACAAATACTCACCCCTGTGTAAACTATGCCACACTCAAGACGTAAAATATTCCCATCATCTCCAAAGTCCAAAAGTCTCTTTGTGCACCTAAAGCCTACCCCGCCCCCCTCAACACCCCTGTCTCCGCCCATCACCATAGCTTGTCATATTTAAACTTCAAAAAAATGAAGTCATACCACATGATATCTTTAATTCTGGCTTCTTTTGCTCATAATTATGTCTGCAAGATTAATCTGTTACATTTTTCACATATTGTACATATTTTATTGACAAGTATTATTCCATTGTACAAATATCCACATATTTCTTTATTACCTGTTAATGGATATTTGGATTGTTTTTAATTTCTTGCTATTGTGAATAATGCTGCTATAAACATTTGTGTACAAATATTTCTCTTAAAGGAATTTTACATTTCTCTTCATTAAACCTATGGATAGAATTGCTGAATCACATGGAAGGTATATATTTTAAAGTATAAGAAACTTTCAAACTGTTTCCCTAACTAGTTGTATCACAGAAGTGGAGAGTAGAACAGTGGTTACCAGGGGCTGGGGATTTGGGAGAAATGAGAAGACGCTGGTCAAATGGTACAAAGTTGTAGTTATATAGGATGAATAAGTCTAGGGAACTAAAGCACAGGCATGAGGATTATGCTTAATAATACTATATTGAACACTGGAAATATGCTAAGAGAAAGGAAAACAAATTAATGACTTCTAGTGTAAGCTTTGACATGTAAAGAGCTTGGAAGTTATCACTCTTGTCCCCACAAAAAAAAGCCCCCAGAATTGAAAATTAATGGCTTTTCTTAGATCTATCAGGGAATTGAGGTCACAGGGCAAACCACCACTCTGAAATCTGGAGAGACGAGTGAATTAAATGCAGAGACCCACAGCTGAGATTAGCTAAAGTAAAGCAGAAACCCCTGTAACCATAAACAGGTGGGAACACTTACATGGTAACCGTCAATAGAAACATATCAAACTGAAATGCAAAGAGAAAAAATAATAATGATAAAAAGAACAGCATATCTAAGAGCTATGAACAAATATAAAAAATATAACATACTAGTAATGGGCATACACAGAAGGAGAATAAAAAGAGAAAGGAGCTGAAGAAACATTTAAAGCAATAATGGCTAAGAATTGTCCAAAATTAATAATACTACTTGTAACAAGTATACCACATTAATGCAAGATGTTAATAATATGAGAACCTGTGTGTTTCAGGTAGAGGGTATATGGGAATTCCCCTGTACTGTTCTGAGATTCGTTTTTTTAAAAAATTATTTCTTTAAAGTTTTAAGTTTTGTTATTTTTTTCAGTTTTTGCCCTAGGAATTAAAGTTCTTCCTCTAGATCTAATTTTTCATTTATTATCATTTTCCTTCAGCCAGAAGAACATCCATTAGTGTTTCTTATAGTGCATGTCTGCTACTGACAATTACATTCACTTTTTATTCATCTGAAAATGTTTTAATTTCATATTTATTTAAAAAATATTCTGTTGAATATAGAATTTTGTTTAATATTTTTCTTTCTTTATTCAACACTTTAAAGATAAAACCTCAATATCGTCTGGCCTGCATTTTAACAGTATGCATATGTGTATGTTTAAGATTGTGTCTGCTAAATCTAACATCTGGTTTAACTTGGGTCAGGTTTTTTTGGTCTACTTTTTTCCTTGAATTTGGTTCTCATTTTTCTGTTTCTTTGCATATCTAGTAATTTTTTATTGCTTATGGACATTTAGAATGGTACATTAAAGGGACTCTGTGCTCACTTATATTCCTCTGAGGAAAGTTGATTCTTTGTCTAACAGGAAGTCATTTACTGGATGATCACCCTGAAGTTGTGTAATCTTTTTTTGTTAGGGTGGGTCAGTGGAAAGCTCAAAGTATTTAAGAAGGCCCTCTAAACATGTTGGAACTTAAACTTCAAACATTGTATTTTCTGTGGATCTTGTCAATGTTCATTTTTATTTATTTATTTATTTATTTTTATATTTTTTTTTCTTTTTGCGGTATGTGGGCCTCTCACTGTTGTGGCCTCTCCTGTTGCGGAGCACAGGCTCCGGACGCGCAGGCCCAGAGGCCATGGCTCACGGGCCCAGCCGCTCCGCGGCATATGGGATCCTCCCAGACCGGGACACGAACCCGTATCCCCTGCATCGGCAGGCGGACTCTTAACCACTGCGCCACCAGGGAGGCCCTCAATGTTCATTTTTAGATAGTATTTTTAAGGTAGAACCGGAGTAGATTTTACTCTACAGTGTAGTTTTAACTTCTAAGGCATGCACTTTTTGTGTTTTTCTGGATGCCCATTGTGTGAAGCAGATCTGTACACTCTGGCTGGTACAACACTCCAAAATCTCTCATTACTGTTGGACTCCCTTTCTCTCTGTTCTGCTGTCATCCTCATAGGAGTCACTTACTGATGTAGGATCAACCTGTGTGTGCCAAGACTTTGGCCAAGGACTCATGAGGACTTCCATGTATACATCTGAAATTGACCTTGACCCCAAGCCAGTCCTCTCTGGTATCCTTCCCTGAAGATTTATGTAGCCTTAAACCCTGATGTCTGTCTCCTCATCACAGTGGAACCACTGTGTCCTGCTTGGGCTCCATTTTTCTGTGCTGTTTGGGGACATTGTCTCCATAGATAGAGCTAGAGAAAACATGGGGCTCCCTTCTCTCCATAATTTTACCCAATTTCATAGTTGTTTATGGCAGGAGGATTACTTCAGCATCAGGTACTATTATAACTAGAAGTTGAAGTTTAATATTATATTATTATTTTTAATAAGTATATATTGTCTTCAACTTCATTGAAGGCTTCTTGAAGGCAAGCATTAGTTCTTATATTTTGTTTGAAACTCCCAGAACCTTGGAATTTGGATTTCTTCTAGAGAGTTAGAGAACTGTATTGTTGGTGATTAAAAATTATAATTTAATTCAATTATTCAACATATGAATAGAAATCCTTCTCTAGAAAATAAAGTAACATCAAAATAAGTTCATATAAAATCAGGAAAAGAATAATCTTGTGACAATGCTATTTATTGCAGGGTGGTACCATCAGTAATTATCTATGCTTTGGTAAAAGAAAGAATTTATTTCTTATCTCTGAAGAAAATGGAGCATCAGTGAGTGCCATTCTTTCAAATTCTTAGTCTCTCCATGCTGTGCCTAAAGGGCCTTGTTTTCATACCTTTGTTTTCTATCATATTGAAAACACTGTCTAGTTATTAATTCTCTGTGCTTCTTGGTTTCTTCCAAAGTCTTAGTAAAGTACCAATTAATATTTTATTATCTTTGAAGTACTTGTTTCTGTGATTAGATTTGTAACTCTTCTATAGTTGGCTTTGCACATACTTGGCACTGTTGTGGTCATTGTTACCACTGATTGATGCTATAGGAACTGAGGGCATATGGCAAGAGGGAAGATAAAGGAAAATATAGAATAAGACTCCTGGACCAAGATGCTTCATTACTCATGTTTCACGAGGATGTTAGGACCTACTTTATGTACAATCAATCAGTCATCAATATTAATTAAACACGTGTTATTTGGAAGAAATAAAGAGTATCAGACATAACTTTAGCCTTGAATGAGGAGTTAGAAAACTTCCAATACCAAATATTAGTTGGAAAAGCAAGACACCTACATAAAATAGCCTTGGATTTTTCCCAAAGTAATACAGAAGTGCTGAGAAGCTAACAAAGAGAAATAAGATCTATATCTTGAAGGTGCTTACAGTATGGCTGAGTAGACATATTCAAAGAGATGGTTATGATACAAAGCAGAATGAAATAGATGTTAAAGCAACATACAAAGGTTATTGAGCACCTACTAAAGGCCACACATTAATTCATTTAATCCTCAACATAGCCTATGATATAAGTACATTATTATTCCCATTTTACAGATGGGAAAACATGGAGGCATAGAGGTGTGTGAAGTAACCTGCCCAAGATAACATAACCAGTAAGTGACAGAGCTAGGGTCTGATCTCAGGCCATCTGGTTCCCACATTTTTCAAATAAAGGAGGAGGAAACAATTTCTTCTTAGAGGAAATATGATGCTGAGGGACTTGAAAGCACTATGAGCAAGATTATCATTAGGGTTCAGTTATCAGTAATAAGGTGCAACTTGTCTCCCATTCCATGAAAAATATATAAATTCAGAAAATACAACTATCTTATGTTCTCAAATCTAGCACAAATTCCCATGCCAAGGTAGGGTTGGCTATCTGCAGAAAAGAGTTCTTATTTGCACCACTTACCCACTGCCCCCTAAAAGATCAAGAATTATCACAAGCTATCATTCAAAATGATTCAAGTCTCTTAGGATTTATTTCTCCAAGATCTTATAATTATTTACTTACTCAATTCCATAGATCCTTGAATACAAGTATGGTTTTACCTTAAGAGCACATACATCTCTCTAGTCAGTGGAAATATTTAGTTCTCTTTATAAATTATTAAATTAACTTTATGGCTTAGAACTAAGTATCTCATGAATCTTGTTATCGTGAATTAATAATAATTCTGTACAATTTGTATAATGCTTTACAGTGTTCTTCCACATAAATTATCTTGTTTAATTTCCATAGCGGTGTAGTGTGTTAGGGAAAGTTGATATTAATAACCCAATATTAACCATGAGGAATTGAAAACTTAGGAAAATTTAAGTCACTTTCTTGAGTTTATATGGCTGTGGATTGTTGACCTGGACTTAGAATTAATCCAGCCTTTTTTTTTTCTCAGCTGGAATGATGGTGAATTCACTAAGGTGGAGCAACCCTATGAGATCTGGCCCCAAATCATCATCCAGGCAGCCTCAGCCATTTATTAGAACTGTGCCAAGTGGCTTAGAACTTGAGTGTGATAGCATGTTAGAGATGGGAGAGATCAGTGTGTCTGGACTTTTCAGAGGCAGGGAAATTTGGTGGTCTTTGAAGGAGGAGTAGAATTTGCATGAGTGGAGACAAGAATTATGCCTTACTGGATTGAGAGCAGCATGAACAAAGGTACTAAGAGAAAGAGCAGTAGGAAAATATTTGGGAAGTGGGACTACTGTATTACAAACCATATAATGGAGGTTAGAAATGAAGTTGGATAAATAAGATGGAGAAGAAGATATTAAATCAGAAGCAGGAAGTGGATAGTGGGGAATGGCATCATGTTCTTGAAATAGGAATTAGCATGCTTAATGGGCTATTTAGGGCTGATCAATCCATTTTTGTTTCTTAGGGTGAGTAATGGTGTGGGTAGGAGATCAGCTGAGAAGTAAATAGTTGATGTTGATAAAGGCTCCAGTTATGGGATTGGTGTAGGAGTGGAGAGAAAGGAGATATTTAAAATAAGGAAAGAGTATTGATACACTGACAGACCGGATTCAGAAGATGAGACAGACAAAATTTAGAGATGGCTTCACGGTTTCTAGTCTGGGAGGTAAAAAAGACTGTTGCAGCCACTAGCAGCAAGAAATGAAAAAGAAAAGGAACATATTTTAGAAAAAAGCTATTTTCCTTAGCTTGTTGAGTGTGACATGACGTTATCTCTGAGGAGGATATCTATGAGGATGCATCTTATGGGCCAATTTGAAAGTGAGGGCAGGAAGAGTTTGATCTGAGAAACATTGACGTGCAGTGGCATCTGATGCCATCAGATTTGGGGTAAACACAGAAGCATGAATGAGAGAAATCAAAGCAAAAGTTCAGTGTTGGAGGCTTGTGAAATTGCCTCATTTAGGTGCTCGAAGATGCTTGGAAGCACAGAAGAGAGACCAAGAAGGAGTGATCAGGGATGCAGAAGGAGAACTAGGAGAGAGGGATGTCAGTGACCCCAGGGGAGGGGAAAGGGTAAAGAAGTTGGGCAGATCAGTAGTTTTTTTAAAAAAACAAAATCTACAATAAGAATTTAGAAGAAATATACCATTGGATATGATAATAATGTAAGCAGTGGAATTTGGGAGAAATAATTCAGATTGAATAAGTTAATCACAGTATACCTACCACTATCAGTAGATAAGTGTATTATATGTAAGGTTCTACATTAACATTTTTGGCTGTTGTAAATATACAATGTTAGAAAGTCAATGGACCTACAAAGCAATTTGTAGAATTCATCCTGAAAGCTACTGAAATAATTACGACCTTTGGAAATTTTACCCATTTGGATGAAATCAGAGTTTGGAAAAGTTAAAATATTTATGGGTTGAGTGATATTTAAGAATTAAGTACAAAATTTTCCAAAATATTAAAGTACCCCCAAATTAAAATGGAAAAGAAAGAGATAGGACTTGCAGCCATCCTAAATAAGTTGTGTACTTTCAAGAACCTGGTGCTGAGAAAATTTTAGAAACAGTATATTTAGCCACAATTTTACCAGCTCATCATGAATTTTCTATTTTCTTAATTCTCACGTTATTGCTGGAGAGATTTGCAAGAAAGGATACTTCTAAAAGTTTCATGTTTCTCCTATTTATTCCCTTACCTGAAGTCATAATCATATTTCCATAGGAATAAATTATGATTTCACAAAGGATTATAGCTTTGAGAGGATAATTAGATGCCAGAAAATGAAGTTTTTAAAATAAGGGTTTTGTTTGTAATATCAAGTATTTGTGACAAACACAATGAGTAATGATGCAGATGTGCCTCAAAATGTAACATGTCATGTGAGTGATGGTCTAAGTTCTGCTGAAGGGAGTTCTGGAAGTTTAAAACTTTTCTGCTATGGTACGGGTTTAAAAATAATAGGGTAGCTCAGCCCTGCCCTGTCATATAGAGAGTTCATGTGAGGAGATATTTCTTTTCTAGCTTAAATTGCTTCTGTAATTTTATGTAGCTAACACCATTATTGCTACTGAGGATTCATTTATATTACACGGACCTCAGGTGCCAAATGTCAGCAAGTGAAATGTGCCTGCATGATACTAATTCCCATGACGAAAAAAGCTAAGTAATTTTCCAGTTACTTCAACCTACAGTCAAGAGGCAAGAATTCCTTAAAAATTACTGAGAAAACAATTGTTCAGGGTTTCCCAGGGAACTCACTTTTTTCCACCCTAGGATCTTCTACCCAGATAGAATTTCTATTCTATCTGGAAATAGAAATTCCCTACATGTGACAATCTGCTCAGCAGTGAAAGGTAAACTCTAAGGTAGCATAGATGGAATTATGTCTCCAGTGCTTAGTTTAGCATACTGCCTGGTACAACGAAGGTCGTGTGTGCATGTGCGCAGGTGCACACGTGTATGTTGAATGAATTCATTGAAAAGGGGGATCAGTCAGAGCATTATTAGTACTGCTCCTGAGAGCAGACTACTTTTTGCTCTGTGTCTGTAGGAAAAACCTTCTCTCTGCCTCATTTTCTCAAGCTAGGAAGGAACCATGTACGCTAGTGCTTCTCTTATGTTTTGGCAGGATGGGCGTTTTCCAGCGTGTCTGTGTGTCTTCTGCACCACCAGGTCTAGTTAGATGGTTACCTGCAAGGGTTTCTAAGCTGCTGTTGCGGAGCTCTTCCTTTAGGGAACACTGACTAGCCTTTATCTAAACCCTCCTGATGTAGAAGTGTCTTCCCATAATACTGTTCCTACCCATTGTGCCCGCTCACCCAAGATAGAGCCCGAGGGCATATTTCAATATGAATATGCTTTATGAGGTTTGGTTCCCAAGTTTGTGAGTGGGGAGAAAAAAACATGGCAGAAGATCAACAATCATCTTTTTTTTTGCTTTCTTTATTGAAAATTATATGACAAAATCCTTGTCATCTGAAGAGGCAAAATATATTCAGCCAGAAAATGTAGGACACTAGTATTTTAGACATGTGTTAATTAATAATGACATGTTAATTTTCCATATATTATAGTTTGTCAGGTTTTTTAAAAATTTGTGATTTGTTTGAGACTTCTTGTTTTAAACAAACATTTGCTTGAATATCTAATTTGTATTTATAATTTTGAATTATTTTTCTTAAAAAGAACCACCCAAGTTGTATAGGCTTCAGGCAGTACAAAATCTGTTTCCCGTCCCACTTGGCCTCATGCTTGCATTTCTCTAATAAAACAAGCCTACATATTACCATTTTAGTTGATGGGAAAGAAAAATAGATAAGAGGTCTTGGCCTTCCCTTTGTGTCCACTGAGAGAGACAAGAAACCCTTTATGCAATCGATATCCCAGGGGTGATGAGCTCCTAGTCACCTCTACTGAGAGGACACCTCTATTTCCAGGAAAAGTTCGTAGGTTCTCTGGTCTCACAGATATGGTTCAAAAAGTGCTGAATTTGGAGTAAAAAAAATGAATTATTATTCTTAACCTGCCTCTTAAGAGCTGTGGGAACTTAAGGAAATCACTTCACTTTGCCAAGCTTCGGTGGTCTCTCTTGCTCTCAAATGTGGTTTTTATCTTCGCCTATTTCACAAAGATCTTTGGATCAAAAGACATAATATATGTTAAAATTCATTGGCATAAATAAAGGCGTACTGGTTTAAATTGTTACTGATATACCTTACTTCTCAGTAGGGACAAAACATGTTCTGTGATCGAGTAGGAAGGCACCTCATCTACCCCTCTTCAATGTTCAAGATAATTATGGACACTGGAATGACAGTTGAGGAAGATGAGAAGTTGGGTGACAAGTAGCCAAAGAAAAGTGTCTTCAGTAGAATTCCAGCCTCGACTTCCCTTGTTTGTGAGTGTATCTCACCTAGTCCATCAGCTGGCTAATGTCTAGCAACATCTGTCTAATTATTTTTGGTACTTTTAAAAAATTATAATCCATGTGTTTGATGGTGACTCTATTTTCCAGAACTGTTGGTGCACATAACAGCCCAAATCAAATGATACAAAATGGTAATTGCTGTTATCTTTACTTTTGTCTTGTGCAATTCATGAAGAAATATCATCATGGGTGGCCATATTGTACAGTAGAAATATCATTCTACTAGTAATAGGAAAATTCTATTTAGTTACAGCTTTTAAAAAGGCAGTATATACTTGAAATGAGTCATATACTTTTTCTGGGTTTTAGGTCCTTTACTGGTAAGATAATGTCAGCCCAATTTTACCAAAAGTATTATGAAGATCAAATAATAAGGAATGGATGTTGAAGGATTTTGCCAAGCCTATAAAGCCTACTTAGTTAAATGGTGATATTATTTCCTAAGAACTCTTAATGAGGAGGCAGTTAAATAACTGAGATTGAAAAATAGAGAAATAAGCAGATGCAAAGTCTACTAATTTGATAATTCCTGGAGCCATTAGCTCGATAATATACACACACAAACATAAGAAAAATAAGTGAAAAACACTTCTTTGATCTAAACTTGCCCTTTTCTTTTCTGGATGGTCTCATAATGATAATCTGGAATCTACCAATTCCATCTAAAGGGATTGTTTGAAGCATTTAATCCATCTTTTAAAAAAGGAATATGTCTGTTGCTTTTATAATTGTGACTGAAAAAAGGAGGTGCTGGATATATTTTGCACATTTTCTGATTCTCAGACAGAGTCACTGGCAAAGATTCTGTACCACAAATTCCCGTAATGTACTGGTGATAAATTTCCTTCCAGGCAAATATCAGCTAACTGCAGTATATAGACATCTGCCCACATTGGAAGAAACAAATCATAAAACTGCTATTCCATAATCACAGAACTGAAAGAACTGCATAAGTGAAATGACAGGCTATTAATTCTGGTTTGGAAAGCATGAATAGGACTTTTGATGAAGTTTAATTTTCTTTTGGCTCTTCAGAAATGGATAAATCATTTAAAATAAAAATAGATGTATTATAGACACTCATTTCTCTCAATATTTATTATTTGGGGAAAAGTGTTTTTTTAATAATGAAAAATAATGATCAAGTGTTCACATGAATGCTTCAAAATAGCACATAGTTCATTCTCTGATGCCTCACTGAGCTCTAAACTTGAAAACTATTTGGCATAATTTAAGTAAACCTCCAGTATATACAATTTTAATTGAAAAGATATACTTCATTAAGTGCTGTCACACATCACTATTGTTACTAAATGAGGCTTGGTGGTACCTCTAAGACCCTTTTCTACTGACTGGTTTTTGTCTCCAACCTGAGCCAAATATAGCCTTCAAGATATATATCAGCTATCATACATTGCATATGAGATATTATGTAGATATAGATATGGTATACATTGTTATGTTTTATAGCATTTATATGATGTACATTCATATGAATATTTTTATCAGCAATTTCACTATAAAACTTTAGTGACATAAGAATAATTATCAATTTTTAAAAGTCTTGCACGTGGAAAAGTATTTATAGTTCTATGAATTAATCAATACAGAATGCTGTGACAGTAAGATACAGAAAGGGAAAAAAAGAGGAGAAAGCATTTTGGAAATAAATATACCCTATTTAATATAAATAAATAAAAATAAATATATCAGTCTAGAATGTGTGAGTAAGAAAGTTAAAGAGAGTTCTTTTTTTGTTTTTGCAAATTCTTTTTCCCATTTGTGAGATAATGAGCTTTATTTTCTATTTTTTTCTGAGGTTGGCAAATTCACCTTGAAAAAAATGTAGGAAATAACACTGAGAAAGGCATATGCACACTACCACTGCATTTTAATTAGGACCCCACATAATCATATCTAAGTTTACTTGTGTTCCCTGCAAAGTATGTTAGGGCCAAGGAGCCAGTAGGACCATTCTGCCTCAGTTACTCTAGAACTCACTGAAGTTTTAGTGAGCACATAGGTAACAACTGATGGCTCAGTGAATAACTTAATTCACGTGGAGAAAAGTACTAGTGGAAATCCACCACTTTTCTCCATTTGCACCAAACCTGGGCTTTTACTACAAGATGCTGGTTTCATCTAACATCGTCTCCAACTGTTTCTTCTTCCCCAAAGCCCCAGGATGATGCCTGAGGCCACCGACACCAGCAGTACGGTGGCTATCAGTGTAGCAGAAGTGACTTGTTTCCCTATCCTTCCATATAAGCGGTTGTCCCACTGGGCTCCCCAGGTAATCACAGCTTATTCATATACTTAAGAATTTACAGTTGGTAAGAATCTCAAAGAATAGAAGCTCAAATTAAGGCAAACATCCAGGTCGTCTCCTCATTTTTCACTTTTTAATACTTTTGAAGGAAATATTTGAAACATGGACTCATACAATTGTCCAAAAAAGATTCCGAAAATATGTTATTGAGGTTTCTCTTTTTACAGTCCTGTCTGAAACTTGACACTTTTGTTTTTTAATAACTGTTATTAACAAGTTGAGAACACTTTCTGTTTTATAAGAGGTTGAGACTTGAATGTACTTTTGGAGAAGACTGTCCCTTGTTTGGGGGGGAAACATACCTGAATGTATCCTTTAAGACCTATCTTATAATGCAGAGGTACACCTCAATTTTCCTTAAGGAAAACTATTTTTTAAATGCAGCTCATGTAGCCTGAGATTCTTTATTTTTTATTTATTTATTTATTTTTGCGGTACGCGGGCCTCTCACTGTTGTGGCCTTTCCCGTTGCGGAGCACAGGCTCCGGGCACGCAGGCTCAGCGGCCATGGCTCACGGGCCCAGCCGCTCCGCAGCATGTGGGATTTTCCCAGACTGGGGCACGAACCCGTGTCCCCTGCATCGGCAGACGGACTCTCAACCACTGTGCCACCAGGGAAGCCCTTAGCCTGAGATTCTTGATGAAAATCGGTAAAGGAAATCCTATGGGAGGCTGAGGCAGAGCTGTGGCTCTAAGACTTTGGGGGGGATTGTGTGGGGAGATTTCCTTTTCCTGGTACAAACAGCTTCTGTCTATAATTTTTGTCTTGCACATCTTATGTACATTCATATGTCTGTGCAAGTGAGAACATGTGAGAGAGAGAGAGAGAGACAGCTTTTATTTGAGTAGTTCTTCACCTGAAATAGGAGAGCATGAGATGGGAAATCAGCAGGAATGGGTTTTCAGGCTTGATGCTTGATGTCCATCTATGGGAAAGCAAGACTATGAGAAAAGAACAGATTCTTTTATAATTTTTTAAATATTTATTTATTTATTTATTTATTTTTGGCTGTGTTGGGTCTTTGTTGCTGCGTGCGGGCTTTCTTTTGTTGCAGTGAGCTGGGGCTACTCTTTGTTGCGGTGCGCAGGCTTCTCATTGCGGTGTCTTCTCTTGTTGCGGAGCACGGGCTCTAGGCGTCTGGGCTTCAGTAATTGTGGCGTGTGGGCTCAGTAGTTGTGGTGCATTGGCTTAGTTGCTCCATGGCATGTGGGATCTTCCTGGACCAGGACTCGTACCCATGTCCCCTCCATTGGCAGGCAGATTCTTAACCACTGTGCCACCAGGGAAGCCTAAGACCAGCTTCTTCTTGGCTTAGCTTGACATGGATTGGCCAATGGATATTCAACTCATCCTGCCATACAAGATCAAATAATCTAATGTACTGATTATATTCTGATATAATTGTTGTTTAGGAGCTAAAGAATAAATCCACCTGTGGTGGGTATTAATGATCAAGACAATAATAGCTAATACCTACTGAGCACTTACTATATGCCAAGCAATATTCTAAATGTTTTATATGTCAACTGTTACCTGTATAAGAACTCTGAGGTAGGAACAATTAATGTCTCCATTTTACAGATAAGGAAGCTGAGGCTTACAGAGAGAACTTTCTCATAGCTCCAGAGAGAGATTACAATTTGGTAGGGAGCTGTACTTGAAGGGTTGATAAAGCCATGTTGCATGTTGTGTCTTGTCTGGATTACCGAGGAAAGTAATCATTTATGACAACACTTAAGAAGGCTTCTCTCAGTGGGCTTCCCACCAGGCATTGGGAACTGAAAAATTCATGAAAGCAGCCTGCTGGTGAAAGGGCCAGCCAAAGGCACATGCCACACAGAATTCACCTACATCTGATTAGAATTCTGTTAGGTAAGATTTTTTCTTGGCACCCTTACCTTTTCTCCGTCCCCTTTGCCTGAAATTCAGGTTTCCTGGGTTGTTGTACTGTTATCCTCTACATCCATTATAACGTGTTGATTGACATGATCCCAAGCATCAAACTATCCTTACTGCTGTTACATTAATACATAGTTTTGAATAAACCTGACCAACCTTATTTATTTTTACCTTCCTGAAGACAACTATTCTTACTTCTGTTGTGTGTGCGCACATGTATATGTGTGTATCATTGGTGTCTAGCTTTTTTAAAAAGTTTTGAATTCAAATGATCCTTGTTTTATTCCTAATCTCAAAGAGAAAGTATGACTATTCATTAAATAAGATATTTTGCTGTAGGCTTTTGGTAAATACCTGTAGAAAATTAAGAAATACCCCTTCCAGTTTTAGTTTTCCAAGATTTTCTTTTTAAATCATGGATCAATATTAAATTTCATTAAACTTTTTTTCTACATTAATTGAGATGATCATGTGGTTTTTCTTCTTTACTCAAAGGATAGAGTACAATGATTTTCTAATGTTAATCAACATTGCATTTCTGAAATAAATGCTACTTTGTCATGATATATTGCATTGCTTATTGAAATAGTTTTGCTAATACTTTGTTTAGAATATTTTGCATCTATGTACATGAGTGAGTTTGGCCTATGTTCTTCTTTTCTTGTACTGTTATTTTTGTGGTTTGGTATCAAAGTTATGATGGCCCCACAAGGAGGTGAAAAATATACCCACTTTTTCTATTCTCTGGAAGAGGGTGTGTAACACTGTGTTACTTCTTTCTTACGTGTTTGGCAGAATCCTCTCGTGAAAACTTATTGGTCTGGAATTTTCTTTGTGCAGTGATAATACAGTTGAACTTCCTATTTACAGAAGGGGAAAATAATGCCAGGGAAAGAGTGACATATTTAGTACTGACAGCCCTAGGTGCTTGACTTATCTCCTGTACCTGAAATTATTGAAAATATCTTTAATAGTTAAATGTGTACTATATGGATTTTTCTTTTTTTTTAGTTTTATGAATTGTAGTTTATAGAATTTTAAAATTTCATCTAAAATTTGTCAGCAGAGTTGTTTATATTGTACTGTCTTTTAATACCTGATCTTTACTGATGTTTCCTTTTTATTCTTGGTATTGGTTATTTGGCTTGCTCTTTTTTATCTTGATCAAGTCTCACTGGAGTTTCATCAAATTTATTAATTTTTTCAAAAAATTAATTTTTGGCTCTGTTGCTATTCTCTACAGCAGTACCCCAGTGAGGCAGCCAGAAATTAGAGGGGCTGGCTTCCTTGTGTGATCAGGGAGGCAGTGTGTACGCATGTGGCCCAAAGGCAGAGAATCACTAGACAGCAGTGAACCAACATTAGTGAGGATGTCAAGGGAAGCCCAGAGAGCTCAGATATTAGAGATCTTTCCTTTGAATATCACATGGGTCTTTGAGAGTCTAATGCAATACTAGAATGGAGAAGGAAGTTCAATAATGGCTGAGGTGGAATTTTCCTACTATACTGGAAGTGCAAGCTTGGAGTTAGAATTGTGTTGGCATAATCAAACTTCTTATGGACTTAGCTTCATACCATCTCATTTTTGTTTTCATCATTTTTCTTGGTAAAAAATCAAAATTTTCATGGACTTAGCTTCATATCCTCTCATTTTTGCTTTCCCACATAGACAAATCACTTCAAAAAAGGGCAAGATTCTCATGAGTCCTGTTTCCAGCTTCTGCCATTGTTACTCTATCACTCACTCCTGAACAGTTACACTTCCACAGCCTAGAAGGGGTTGGTTTATAAATAAGTAAATAAGTTGTGTGTCTGTGTGTGGTGTGTGTGAAAGATGGGGATTTGATTATAATTTTTAATTAGTCCAACTTTAGGTTTACATATCTCAAAGGAACACTATGGGAACACTTGGCAATTAATGTTTGTAAATCACCTTGAGATCCTTGAGGAAGAGAGATGCTATATAAATGAATAATACGGTAATGAAAACAATAATACATGTACTCACATTCCCAAGCCAGTTGCCTGAATTAGGTCTTGAAGTCTAAGGAAAGTTGTACAAAATGTAACTATCTAAATAAGAAAGTATTTTCACAGCACTCAAGTCATAATTGAAAATATCTGTGAAATACACAATAAAAGCATAACCCATGACTATGATTTATAATACACTTATGAATGCTTATCATTTATATAAGTAACTATCTCACTATTTGTATAGAGTTATTGGATCAAAAACTAAACACTGTAATCCTTTCTTTGTGATGATATTATGTGGAAGCTAATTGGCAGTGTTTCAACATAATTGCTGAATGTTGCTTGATAATAAATTATAGTTCTATTACTAATTTAAGACTTGTTAATGGCATAATAGATATTTCTGCAAAGATTTTTTAGAAAGAATTCTTTAAAAAGGAAAAAAAAGAGCCTAGAGCACCTTCAAACCATGAAAGAAATTACTTCCTCCCCACCTGAGTACCTTTCATTTCCTTTCAGTATTAAAGTTCAATACTCCTATACCTCTGATAATGTCCCTTCCTTTCTGGTACTGCATAAGAGGTAAGGGGGAGGAAGAATATACTTGTTTACTTTATGTATGACAATAAATTCTGCCATTTTGTATTATTGTCAGTTGATTTGAAAGTTCTGAAAATGGCATCAAACTTAACAGAACAGGTAAAATCAATCATTCCCATAGTTATACAAAGTAAGTTAGGGCATTAGGGCTTTACTAAATAAGACTTTTAGGACCTAGAAAATAGAAGAAAGAGCCATTCTGTGAGTTATGAACTACTATTACTTTCTAATTTCATAAGTCTATTCATTTCCTACTTAGCCAATTTTATTATTAGAAAATATTTTGTCTGTTTTTGTTGTTGTTTGTTATCTGTCTCCCCCAACCCCCAATAAGAATATAAGCTGTTTGGAACAATATTTTGTCTGTCTGCCTTATGTATTATTCCCAGCACTCTGACTTTACCTTCCACATAATAAATGCAAGATCTCTCACTTATGGAGAGCTTCTTGTTAAATATTTAACTGTATACCACTTGTTGGAATAGAAAAGAAAATAGAGGGTTACTTGATAAGTTGTGGAAAATCATAATACAGAATAATATAATGACTATTTTCTTTTATACTGATACCAGAACAGGAAGAGGAAGTAGACCTTAAATATTGGCAAATTTAAAAACATAAATAAAGCACAATGAAATGTCCTTATGGCCTTTAAAGTATTTCCACATAGATGATATACTTTACTTCAAGTCCTGGTGGTATGTGTCTCAGGTCAAGTAAGGAACAGAGTGGAAAGAAAAGTTTGAACAAGTGAGAATGTATGTAGTTGGGATAAGAAAGCTGAGATTCCACTTCCACTTATTAATGATAGTTTATAGACTAAGAGATTATGTTGAGGTTGAGGATTGGAAGAGCACATCCTTAAAGAATTCTCTAAGCAGTTGAAAATGTGCCTGGAATTGGGTAGGACTGAAGGTCCCAAGATAAGGTTTTAGAAACATCTATATAATTTATAGTCAAGGTTTAGGAGTGAATGTGACCACAAATTCAGAGAGAAAGAATGCTTAGTTCAGAGAGTTGGGAGAAATTCCATCATTTAGAAGATGAGGGAATATTAGAAATTTTCCAAAAAGTTAACCAATGAAATATAATTAAAATAGGAAGGAATCTTGGATAGTTCAGAGCCACACAAAAAGAAAACAATAGAAAAGGGCCTCCCTGGTGGCGCAAGTGGTTGAGAGTCCGCCTGCCGATGCAGGGGATACGGGTTCGTGCCCCGGTCTGGGAGGATCCCATATGCCGCGGAGCGGCTGGGCCCGTGAGCCATGGCCGCTGAGCCTGCGCGTCCGGAGCCTGCGCGTCCGGAGCCTGTGCTCCGCAACGGGGGAGGCCACAACAGTGAGAGGCCTGCATACCGGGAAAAAAAAAAAAAAAAAAAAAAAAAAAGAAAACAATAGAATGGTCCAGAGAGGAATGTTAACTGTCAAATCTTGCTGGAAGATCAAAGGTAGATGGTAGAGGAACAAGAGCTGATTTGGAAATTCAATCTTAAGAGAGCAATTTCCATTGAATGGTAGGAATGGAAGCTAAATTATAGGATTTACTAGTGGATGGGTGCTTTAGGGCACTGAATAAGATTAATTTTTTCTAAAAAGCTGGATATTTAAAGGAGAGAAATAGGAGAGGTTCATGAAGGAGTAAATGAAGAGTTTATTTTTATGTATATTTTATTGTTTAATTGTTTTAGAATAGAAGGACAAGTATATTTATGGGTAGAAGGAATCCAATGGAGAAGGAAAGTAGTAAAAACTAAGACATATAATTTAGTCAAGGAAATAAAAAGACAAGGAAATAAAAAGATAAAATTATACAGAGAGATTTGGATGTCAGGGGAAGGAATTTGATATATTCAGTGTTATGTTCTTGGTCTCAGCCAAACAGGAAAGTAGGCCTTATGCTGAGATAAAATAGGGTCATTGCCATAAAGTGGATGTACTACAAATTTTGGAACCTGATAAACTCAAAGTCATTTCTAGGCTCTGCCACTTATTTTATAACTTTTGAAATGTTACTTCCCATCACTGAATCTACTGCCTTGAAAAATGGGAATAATAACTCCAATCTTGAAGAGTTATCTTAAATTTGGAGGTAATAGTAACCAACATTTATTGAGCACTTTCTACCTACCAGGTCCTGGTTTAAAAACTTTACGTAATTGAACTCATTTAGTTGTTAAATCAACATTTTGAGGTAGGTGCTATCATTATTCCAATTTTGCACAAGGAAATTGAGGTATACAGAGATAGAATAACTTTCACAACTTTCACAAGGTCAAACAGCTTGTAAGAAGCAGAGCTAATATTTGAACCCAGGCAGATACATTATCTCCATAATATATCTAAAAGAGCTTAGAATGGTTCTTGACATATAGAAGATTCAATAACTAGGACTTTTAATTAATGCTAACTTTATTAAATTAAGGACTTATAAAACGTGTTTCTTATTTCATACTAAGTTAAACCCAATAGAAAATCATCCAGTGAGGAATTAAACATTTTCTGCACACCATAAGTTGATCCTGAGGCCATACCTGAGGTTAGCTATATATGGCTTTAAATAGGCATAGATTGGGGCCCAGATATGTCTCATAGTGCCCTAGATGACTAACTTTATCTTCTCTTTAAATATGTTTAAATTCTATAGTGGTTTTTCTCAGTTAATTAAGATATTCTTCCCTAACTTCTTTTTCCTAAGGATTTATGGAGTATCACGATATTGTTTGAGGAATATTGAGGGACTGGTCTTTACTAATTATCAAGTTAAACTGTTATGAACTGAGATGTACACCATCTTGTATCCTTGGTCTCACCACGTCCCACTATTCTGGAACTCTGGTATCTGCTTCTATATTCACCTCCTCATTTAAATACAGCATGTTTTATTTTCAGTGGCAGACTGAGTAATAGGTAAACTCAACAAGTATATTCAAACCTTTGGCTTGAAGGATTAAAAAGCTGATAGTAAAGAAGACCTGAACCAAAATCGGAGAGATTAAGCAAATTTCAAGTTGTGCGAGCCTGGACTCTAGGGACACATCTCTCCTATGGGCATTTTCCAACCCCAAAATAAGTGATCAAAAAACTAACCAGTGTTTTGACAGTTTTGTGTGGCTCAGGGGGAAGAAAGTTGAAGTCTTGAGCCTCTCAAAGGTAGAAAAAGGTCTAATAAACTCTCTGCTTTTTCATGTGGGACACCGAAGTTCTGCTTCCTAGGAATAAGGATGCATTAGAAGTAGTATAGCCCTTATAGGGAATGAAACCTGAAACCAAATCATCTAACACCAGAAGTTAGATGATGGTTACCCCAGATTGCTAGTGTTCCCAAGAACCTGGCAAAGCAAATAAAAATTCTCTCTGAAGAGATATACCATCATTCTAGGCCTCAGACTATTTCTAAAAGTAATTTTTCATATCAATGTTTGGCATGCAATAAAAAATAACTGGACAAACCATGCTGTGAGATAACAAATGAAAACTAGACATAACAACAGAAAATAGAAACAGACTTTTAGGGGATTGAGATATTGTCATTGCAGTTATGAGATAGTTTGAAATAAGTATGCTTTTAGCCGCATAGCACAGGGAGATCAGCTCGGTGCTTTGTGACCGCCTGGAGGGGTGGGATAGGGAGGGTGGGAGGGAGGGAGACACAAGAGGGAAGGGATATGGGAAGAGATGTATATGTATAACTGATTCACTTTGTTATAAAGCAGAAACTAATACACACAAAAAAATAAAAATAAAATAAGTATGCTTTTATGTTCAAGGAGAGAAAGAAAAAGATAAAGAGCTTCAGTAGATAGCTGGAAAATATTTTAAAAAGGGAGATAGCAGAACTGAAAAAGAAAACAAAGATATTTTAGAACTAAAAATACATTAAAAATTAGGATCTTAATGGATATATTTAAAAGTAGGTTAAGGACAACCAAAGACATAATTAGTGAAATATAGGTAAGAAAAACACATTCAGAGTGAAAAACAGAGACAAAAATGAAAAATACAGAAGAAAAGTTTGGAGACAAAAAGGATACAGTGACAAATTTCAATTTAATGTAATTAAGGTTCTAGAAAGAAATAAAGAATGAAACAGAAGGGATATTTAAATAGATTATGGCTAGTTTTTTCAAAATGATAAAATACATTAAACTGGAGATTCAAGAAGACTTATGAACCCAAACAAAATTTTTTTAAAAAATCCATGTTTAAGACCCTCAAAGCTAAACTGTAGAAAATTAAAAACAACAAAGAAAATATAAGTTCAGTGAGAGACTAGAGAGATTGCACTAAAATAAAGAAAAATTAGACTGACTTCTGCCTTATTACTAGAGATAAGTAATAGAAACAAAAAGTAGAATATTATTTTTTAAATTCTGAAAGAAAAATCCAACATAGGTTTTATACTCAGAAAAAAATTCTTAAACTTACATATGATAATACTCATAACCTTCAAATGGCTAGTACTGAGCTTCATAGTTTAAGAATATGGAAAAGTAAAAAAATAATAGATTGGGTATATTGCATATCAGGGCTTGTAGAGAATGTTAGAGATATTAAAAGTCATACACTCTGGAAAATAAAATAACAGTGAGTTATTTCTTCAAATCCTCATCAATTTATTCAACAAATATTTATTGGGTACCCACTATGTGTCTGATATTGAAAACAGTTAAAACCTATACTTTAATGGAGCTTATATTCTTGTGCTGAGAAATAACAAGAGTAGCAAAACCAAAACAAATATATATAAATAAATATATATTATATATATAATAAATATAAAATATACTATCAGACATAAGAATGCAATACGAATGGTAGTGGGTCTCAGAAGAGGCCTCTCTGTTGAGGTGACATTTAAGCAGAGATCTAAAGGAAGAGAGGAAGGAAGCAGTAGAGATACCTATGGACAGACGTTTCCATGTAGGAAAGAAGGTAAGGGTGTATTTGAGGAGCACAATGAAGGACAGTGCCTCCAAAACAGTGGAAGGGAAGAGAATGCTAGATCTGCCAGATGGCATAAAGTTGACTGTGGTCTTTGGATTATTTTGTGATTGGGGGTGCAGGGGAGGGCTAGGGTTATGGGAAAATTTTGTGCAGGAGAGTGCCATGATGGGAGTTAAATTTTAAAAGAATCTCTTTGGCTGCTGTTAGGAGAGCAAACCACAGGAAGTACTGAAGAAAACTGGGGAGTATTGAAGAAGACGTTCAGAAGTCTGTGTGTGAGACACTGGTGGTCATCACTGGAGAGCTACTGGTGTATGTGGTGAAATGATACGGTAGGTATTTGCAGTATCTGCAAAGGGTTAATATATAAAGTATTTTGATTAAATGTTTGCATGTCTTCTGAAGGATATATTTAGAAGTTATAAATTGAATCAAATTGAGAAAGCTTAGGGGCAACTTTAATAAAATCTTATTAAAGTGAACTATAGGAGTTCTAAAAATGTCATCTTAATTTAGTAGCTTCAGATTATTTATTTTGTTTGGGAAAGTACAATAGATCATCTCTTCAGATATGAAATAGCAATTTTTAAATTCAAAATATATTTTAATGGTGCATTTCCAATATAGCATTTCCTCTGAATTATGATCTACTCCAAATGTCAACATGAGAAGTTTCACTGCATTGTGCAAAGATTTTTATTTTAAAAAAGGTGTTCTGAAGATGTTGGGTTTCTGATTCTATGAACTCCAGAAATATTGGTCTGGTTCTAGAATAAATTCATATTATTAAGTGGATGGTGAACTCTCTTCTTAGTTAGAAAAGTATCCCCAGAAGATGTTTTAATAGAACTACTCTTTTTAGAGTAATACAATCACCAAGTGTCTTTCTTCGTGTGATCTGGTGTTCTTTCTCCACCCACATCATTGCTCCACATACTCTTGGAGTTGTGTTCCAATTTAAAATGAACACTGGATGAGTCTATACCAGTGTTCCAGGTCGGGCAGAAGAATCACCATCCAGGCTGTAATTAAATTTCAGTGAATTGCTGCATTGAGAGATTATTTAAGCAAACATGGAAATAACATTTAAGTCTTTTCCTTCAAGTGACAAAATTACATAATAACTATTAAAATTCATGATCCTAGGATTAACCTCTAACTTTGAGATTAGCTTGCTCTTTGTGTCTCAACTCAGTGTCTTATTTAAATTTCAAATCCAGAAGAGTTTAAAAAATGATTTTAAATAGCATTCCCTTGAGTACATTATTAAATCTTACTCTAATCTTGTAACAGGATTAATTACCCGATGGAGAATTCAGTCCTTAGAATTCAAAAATAAATTATTGGAAAGTTTTTTTTTTATAAAAAGATTAATAGATGGGGATCTATGAATCTCAGGTATACCTAACTTTGAGTACAGGCTGGACTTTTCTTTTTAATTTTAAATTGAACAACATTGACAACATGTCCTGCCTTCAGGGGGAAGCTTCAGAGAGTATTATAAAGATACACCAAATAGGCTTGTTTGGCTTGATGTTTTTTGGAGATATTATATTTTTGTTTTTGCTGATTTATAAAAGCGATACCCATTAGTTGAAAAATATTTAAAGATTATAGAATATATGAAGTAGAAAACCAAAGTCTCCTCTTATACTTCGTCCTTTCCCCTGACCTACCATGTCTCTATTCTCTGAGATAATCATTGCTAATACTTTAATATGTATTTCATGTTACGCTATATGATATATAGTTGGGCATATGAGATATCTAATGTGTCTACTGGACCAGGTTGTTTTTCACTTAACAGTGTATCATGAACTTTTTCCATGTCAAGGCATGACTTATGTCATTTGTTTGAAGAGCTGCATAATATTCTGTTGAATCAGTATATTCAGGTGTGTGTGTGTGTGTGTATGTTTGTCTATTACATGAGAAACTGAGACTTAAGGAAATTAAGACTGCTCATGGTCTGAGTAGTCAGTATAGCTGGGTCCTAATTCCAAAGCCCATATTTTAAAAATTATGCTACAAATCCCCCCAAATTTTAACTGTTAATAGTTAATTTCTGAATTAAAAAAGAGAAAAACTCCATTGAATATAGCCATGTTGTTTTCCATATTTCTAGTTCCTTCATTTGGATCAATTTTTAGAAGTAGAGTTGTTGATGTGAAAGTAGTTTTAATTCTGATACTTATTGGGAGAGAAGGACACTCCTATCAGTGATATATTTGATAGTACCTATTTCCCCAAACACTTGCTGGTTCTAAGGATTATCAATCTTGTTAATTTTGACAAATTGATAGATGCTAATTAAAAGAATTCAAGCCTCTTCAAAAGTTCAATGCTTTACTCGTGTATCCTTCTTTGATGAAAAAAAAAAAAAACACATGGATTTGAGGGTGCTTGTATTCATTCTTATTAAATTATAGAAATGTCAGTAAAAGACATAAAGCTTTGTCATATATTTTAAAGATTGTTGTTTCTCCTTAACTTTTTGTGATTTTTTCATGTACAAATTATTAAGTGCAATGGAGACATACCTGTGACTTTTTGAATAGTTTTCTGACCATGGCATTCTGCTTCAAGAGACTTTAGCCCAAAATTATTGAAGTATTCTCTTTCTTATTCATCTTGTCATGATTTTTTATGTTAAATTTTAACCCATAATTAATCAGTGATTAATTTTTGTGTGTGTGGTGGGCATTCCCCTACACCAAATGGAGGGTCAATTGTCCCAAAATTTAATGAAGAATCTATCTACTATTTATAAGTGTAACTTTCATTATTTCTAGATTCTCACTTATGTAACGTCAATTTTATTTTTGTATTCTTTATTCTATTTCAAAATCCTTTCTTAAACTGCACTAAACTTCAAAAAATTACTCAGCAATTATGTGGATTTAGCCCTAACTCTATATAATTTTATTACTAAGCCTTAAATGTAAATCCATAGTTCATAGTTTCTACAAAACATTTGTCCTCGCTTTGATTCATTTTTATTATTCACTTCTTGTTCGGTTAAATTTAATTCTTAAGCAGTTCTTTTCAGAAGTCTGTTTTGGTGTTATACCTTCTGAGTTCTTAAGTGGCTAGTAGAGTTTTTCTCTGAATTGTGCTTCCCTGAATACTACTTCTCAGTGAGATGTTAACAGATGTTTCAAAGGGGAAGGGAACATTATTGTCAAATAAATTCGGGAAAGTGGGTTTAAAATTAGCTTGTTGATGCGTTTTTGTAAAAATTCGATATTATCCGTGAATTTCTCAGAGCTCTTAATAAAGTGTGATTTATGCTTCTTTAAGAAATAAATATAACGTATATTTCTAAAATGTAATTATCCATAGACACTATTTAATAACAAACACATATCAAGATCTTATGGAACAATAATTGTAATCGTTTGGAAAATAGTGGAGTTTAGAATTCTAGATGCTCTGTTCATGAAGGCTCATGGAAGCTTTCCAAATCGAAATGTGAGGAAAACACCCTGCTTACTCCTATCAGTCTGTTAGTTAATTGGGCTCTAATCTGTGTATTGCAACTATCATCTCCTTTCTGTATCATAGCCATTCATTCATTCATTTATTAATCAATATTTAATTGGTGCCCACTGTGTTCCAGGAATTCTTCTAGACCTCAGAATACAGTAGTGAGTGAACAAATCAGAAAAAAAAATGTGGAGGTTAATGGGATGAGGAGGGAAGATGGAAAATAAATGAGTAAAATACAAAGTTTATCATATTATGGAATGAGGGATACAATATAAAACAAAAAGGGACATAGTGGTGTGTGTGTGCATGTGCATTTGTAGAGGGGTGAGATTTGGTAAGGTTCTCTTTTAAATAAGTGGTCAAAGATGTTTTGCTGAGAAAGGTCCTGTTTTAATAAGCACCTAAAGTAGGTGAGAGAGCAAGCCATGCAGGTATCTGGGATGAGCACTGGCATGAAGGACTCCAGTCAGAAGGAACACTGAGTTAATTTTTCCCTTTACGGGTTTGTAAAAGCAGACTGGCAATTCAAACTCACCTTAATGAGAAAATATTTAATTATTTCAGTTGGGGGGATTATAACGAGAAGCATGTACATGTCAGCTGTAGGAAGGTTCTAGCTACATTGTAAGCGACTCTGCCCTAACTGAACAATCCTTCCATCAGAGATGCAGCTGTTTTTCTAGGTGCAGTTTCTGCCCTTAGACTGACAACAAGGAGATGATCTGAATCTGTCCGGCAGCTCTGCTAAAGTGACCCACGTTCAGAGGTAGTCCCTGACAGTAACCCCTGAATTTTTCATGTGACTCATTTTTGTATTTTCTAAGAAATAGAAGCTGCCACTCAACACATTAACGTTAACTGCACTATCCAATATGGTTACTGAGGCAAATTCTGCAATGATTATTTCAAACTCTGGCCAATGAGGAAGGGTTGCTTTGTGTTAGCAGGGAATTTAGAACTGTTTGCTTCCTTCAAAAGCATGATTAGAAACATAAGCACCGTAGAAGCCAGAGACTGAGATTGCATGTATCATTCAGGAACAGAAAGTTTAGGGGAACAAAAATTTCTACTCTTCATCACCTTCATGTATTTTCATTTGGCTCATAACTTCTTATCTCAGTTTTAGCACTTGAGTTAGTTCTGTAAAGGGGATAACAGAAGTGCCCTTTGCATATGAAATTTAAAGTGCAATGTATGTGTGTGTGTATGTGTTTGTGTATGTGTTTGTGTGTGTGTACTGTGAAAGAGAGACATTTGAATAAGACTTCTAGAATAAAGAGCTAAATTCCTCTTTCTTCCTTATTTTGAAGAAATACTAATGAATTTGAGATTTTAATGTTGAAGGTAATTCTAATGTTATACTATTGGGTTGGCCAAAAAGCTCGTTCGTTGTTTTTTTCTGTAAGATGGCTCTAGTAGCCCTTAGTTGTATTTAACTTCATCCAAAGCAATTTTGTTAGATTGTATTGTGACAGCTGTCATATCAGCATTCATTAAAAAAAAACTTATCAAAACTGATGAATTTTTGTGTAGCCATTTTACTATTGAAGATGGAAAAAAAAAGCAACATTTTTGGCATATTATGTTTTATTTTTCAAGAAAGGTAAACACACAACTGAAATGCACAAAAAGATTTGTGTAGTATATGGAGAAGGTGCTGTGACTGATCAAACGTGTCAGAAGTGGTTTGTGAAGTTTCGTGCTGGAGATTTCTCTCTGGACGATGCTCAACGGTCAGGTAAACCAGTTGAACTTGATAGCGATCAAATTGAGACATTAATTGAGAACAATCAATGTTATACCACGCAGGAGATAGCGACATACTCAAAATATCCAAATCAAGTGTTGAAAATAATTTGTACCAGCTTGGTTACGTTAATTGCTTTGATGTTTGGGTTCCCCATAAGTTAAGCAAAAAAATAAACCTTCTTGACCATATTTCCCCATGCAGTTCTCTACTTAAATGTAACAAAAGATGTTCCATTTTTAAAACAAATTGTGACAGGCGATGAAAAGTGTATACTGTACAATAATGTGGAACGGAAGAGATTGTGGGGCAAGCAAAATGAACCACCACCAACCACACTGAAGGCTGGTCTTCATCCAAAGAAGGAGATGTTGTGTATATGGTGGGATTGGTTTTCCCCTTCCGGAAAACTAAATGATTAATTCCAACAAGTACTGCTCCCAGTTAGACTAACTGAAAGCAGCACTCGATGAAAAGCGACCAGAATTAGTCACCAGAAAACGCATAATCTTCCATCAGGATAACGCAAAACTGCATGTTTCTTTGATGACCAGGCAAAAACTCTTACAGCTTGACTGGGAAGTTCTGATTCATCTGCCTTATTCACCATATCGCACCTTCGGATTTCCATTTACTTGGATCTTTACAAAATTCTTTTAATGGAAAAAATTTCAATTCACTGGAAGACTGTAAAAGGCACCTGGAGCAGTTCTTTGCTCAAAAAGATAACAAGTTTTGGGAAGATGAAACTATGAAGTTGCCTGAAAAATAGCAGAAGGTAGTGGAACAAAATGGTGATTACGTTGTTCAATAAAGTTCTTGGTGAAAATGAAAAATGTGTTTTTTATTTTTACTTAAAAACCAAAGGAATGTTTTGGCCAACCCAATAGATTGTCTTCACTTTATACGTGATTTTTCTTTCATTCTCTCAAGAAATTATATCTCTTATCGATGTTATTGAGGAATAATTTATATGCAATAAATTTATTCATTTGAAGTATATAGTTTTGTGAATAATGTCAATTGTAGATGCCAATGAAACATCACCTCATTACAGAACAGAACATCTTCATTGCCCCCCAAAAACCCTCATGTCCCTCTGCAGTCCATCCCTCTTCCCACCCCTTGCCCCACTGATATGCTTTGTGTCATTGTAGATTAATTTGCATCTTATATAAATTGAATCATCTAGTATGTATTCTATTTTTCTCTTGCTTCTTTGACTCAGTATAATGTTTTTATAAGCCGTCCATGATATCAGTAGTTCATTTCATTTCACTGCCAAGTAATGTTTTATTCTCTGCACATACAACAATTTGTTTATTTATCTGTTCATGGATATTTGTGTTATTTCCAGTTTTTGGAGATTTTAAATGATGAACATGAACATTTATGAATTTTCTTTCTGAGACTCAATCAATTTGACTCACTTATAGGATTTCAGCTTCACAAATTGAACTACCTACTTACATTGCAGAGCTGTAATAATTCTGTTAACACTACAAGTCTGGAAATTTCTCAGCTCCATGTGTCAGGGAAGACTTTGCATGTGGAGTTCATATAAAGCTTTTCAATAGAGCTTCACTGAGTAAGATTTGAAATTTAAAATCATCTAAGAAGAGAGTAGAACTTAAATGTCCTCATCAAAAAATTAAAATAAAATAAAATCATGTAAGAAAAGGTAATGGGCAATGAGGCTGAATCACTATCAATCACAGAAATTTAAAATGAAAATACAGTATATGTGGCACCCATAATATAAAAAGTGTGTGAGCTCACCAGGAAAACACAGAGATGCAAATTCTAGAATAGCTAGAGATCAGCCACATAAGTCAGCAGTCATGCTGGTATAGATTATAATAACATTGTTTATCAACACAATGGAGTAAAGACTGTATGAGAAGAGTCCAGCGCTAGACTATGACACTCAATTCATTAGAATAAATCCCAAAGAACATTAACTAATTATATAAATTCCAGTTCCAGTCACATTTCATCAGATGTCTTGAATCATTCACATAAAAGTCTTAAGAGAAAGTATAAGATTCCAAGAAATCAGTTCAAGATGCCTTAAAGTGTAGCCTTTTGAAATAGGATTGTAATGTGCAATTCAACACAAATTATAGTATCATAATAATTCATGTTATATACCATGATTACTTTTTTTCACATTTATTAGCTCTGTGGTTTTCATGATGCAATGAGGGAAAGGCACCAAAAAAAAAGTCTTAATAAATTGTCCTCAGTGGAACATATATAGAAATTAATTGGGGTTGCTAAAACAAAACAAAGCAAGAAACAACACAATGCTCCAGAGTTCACCACAGGGACAGGTAGATTACTGATGATACCTCCCATATAAAGTGGGTTATACCAGGCATGAAAAACTTCTTTTCCACATTTTTACAGGTATTTAAAAAAAATCCTCTTGGCTTCCTCTTATACCCTAGTCATCTGGAGACCATAGCCACCAGAATGTAAGCTCCATGAAAATAGGGATTTGGTCTATCTGTTTTGTTCATTCCTGTATCCTCAGCATGCAGAACAGTGCTGAATAATGGATGAGTAGTCGATGCTTAACAGATACTTGTTAATGAATTCTTTTCTTTTGTTTCTACAAACTGTAGAAACATGTATTCAGACTATAGATAAATACCATGATGCTCCAAGCTCCAATGTCATTTAAGAAACCACTGAGAGTGAAACCAAATGCCTTATATTCACCCCAGTCACAAACAAGTAACAAACAACCTCACCAAATTCCTGATTGTTCACAAAGAGATGGGGTGATCCTTATGCTCATTTCCCAGGAATACACCTCCAAACAGAGTTCAGTTTTATCTTAAGTGCTCTGGTATACCTTTATTCAAGGTTGACTATATTCCTCAGCACTGTGCAGTTTTATATTCATTATTCTCATCATATAGATGAGAGAACTTGGAATGCTTTTTTTACATATTTCTCCACAACAAGAGGCAATAAATTCTCAGTTAGTTGATTTCCTCCCTGAGAAGGTATTCCGTAGCAGTGAGGGCTTTGCTAAATGTTCAGTGAATGAATGGATGGATGGATAGACAAATTTGCAGCAGTGGGAACTTCAGATGAAGAAATGATTGCTTTCTGAGTGTGCAGTGGTACCTTATTATTTGTCAATAGAAGGACTTTGTAAGTTGCATCCACAATCAAGTAAAGCTAGTGTGAAATATCAAAATTCATTGGGAATCATTTTAAATATACAAAAGAGTTGCATGGTATTAAGGACACAGGCAAATGCAGTCTGCCAAGACTCAATCAGGGTCTTTAAATTAAAAGAAAAATAATGAACAAATACATAACCTAGGATTGTGTTAATTCAAAGGGCTTTAGGGTTAGGCAGGAAGACATTTAGATCTTTTAAAACCCCCTCAATGCAAAATTCAATCAAATGATCAACCTGGGTGAGAATTGAAATAAAAAGTAGGTTGTGTGAACTGCAAGAATAAATTGTTTTGAAGTACTGAAAGGTTTGAAGTATTGAAAAGGGCTCAGCCTCATTGTGCAGGTTTGAAACAAATCTCTCTAGAAGTTGACAGCTCTATGTCTCCTGTTCAAGATGTTATATAACCTCAGTTAACTGAGATAATTTTCTTCCTTAGTGGGTACATATTTCAACTGCAGGATACTTCAAATAAAGAACAAAATTATTAAAAAGTTAAAATATTAGAATTAATTTTTAATCTTTGAAAGATACGTGATAGGTACTTTTCATCTATTTATAAATTTTAAGATAATTTGATGTATTAGTGTGATAATCTTATAAGCCCAATAATTTAAAGTGTAAAATTGAGTAAAAAAAACATAATTGTAGTAAAACATAATTGCTATGATTTTCAGTTGAAATCTAAGTTTATGTGGTGTTTTGAAATATCTAAGATAAATTTATATTCACAGTTCTTATAAAGTTGATTTAATTTATGTGAACTATTTATTCTATAATCTGGAAAGTTTTGTTTGCTAAAGTAGACAATTAAAGTACTTTAAAATATAAATTCACTTAATTAAATTTGCAAATGTAATTGAAATATTTGAGGGTATGCAATAAAATTTGTAAAAGGAGCCAAGCATTATTCAAAGTCCCTTGAAAGTAATTATTTAAATTTGCTAGGTTTATAAATAGAAAAATAAGATTTGTATGCTAAACTTAAAGATTTAGCATAAAAATAGGACTTTGAATTATAACTGTAATAATCTGAATATTAATTTTGAATACAAAGCAAACCACTGTCCAGTCTTTTGAGGGCACCGAAAACACTCACAGCAACATTAATTTTATCTGATACTGCTTTACTAACTTTTATTAGAACTAGGTTTAGCATAGCTCTCACACCCCTAGGTGTTCATTTGATGCTGATTGAGTGAAAATGTCATAGGTAACTTAGGCAGCAATAGTAATTAAAATTGCAAATGCTAAACCTGAGGGTACTGGGTCAAGGAGGGCAGAATATAAAGCTAGTAAGGGAGAGTTTGTTAATATGGGAAAATTCTCCTGTGATACACGCTGACACCCAGTTTTAATATGCTTAACATCCGACACCCAGTTTTAATATGCTTCTGTGAAAACTCATAGAGGCTTGGAAAAGAGATTCCAGAACTGCCATGGCAGATCATAGAGGATGGAATCAAAAGGCCCAGAGAGAAGCATGCATGGTGTGATGGTCCACTACATAAGACTGGAAAGCCTAGCAGCTGACTGGTAGCCTAGCAGCTACCTGAAAAGGGCCTCAGGGGACACTGCATATACCACAGCAATGTATAATGCTCTGGTGAGGGGCACTGACATCACTGAGAAGCACTGTAGTGCCTATTCTTTTTAGGCCAGTGCTGATAGTAGTAGATGCCAAGACCCTACAATAGCAGAGGCCAATTGACAACTTTTAATTGTCTAAACCAATGGGGACACGATTACCTTCATGGGCAGAAAAGTTAGAACAGCATCTACAAGGATCTACGGAGATGGATAACAGAGAATGCTGTTTCTAGGGAAAAGATAGAGGGGCAGCCAGTGAGAATATCGCTTAATATATACAACCAAAAGAGTTCAAGAATAGGTCAACAAAAGGCTGAGGTCAGATACCCCATTAGAAAGTCACTAACACTTGACTAGTTTTAAAAACTGATCCTGGTATCAGACCCAGAAACCATTGACTGAAGGAAAGGCCAAGACACATGAGGAAGGACCATACAACAGCAAGTCAAGTATATACAGTAATGATTCACCTAGTTCTTCCCTATAAGACCTACAGCTATTTCCTTTGGAAACCATACACTGAGAAGTGAGGACTAACTGGACCTTTCAAGGGCTGTCGGATGTGGGGTCTAAATTGACTCTGTTACTCAAGGACCCAAAGCACCATCATTAAGGCTCCTCTGATAGAGCAGGCACAGATGAGTCAGACACTCGACTTATGGCTCAGGTCCATCTCACTGTAGGTCCACTGGGTGTGTGGACACATCCAATGGTCATTTCCCTGTTGTCCAATTGTTGTCCAAATGTTGTACGATTAAAATACACCTAGCATTGATAAAACCTTCACACTGATTCTGTGACCTATAGAGTAAGAACTATGAGAGCCTTGAAACCCTCACAAATCAGGTCAAAGCTAGACTTCACCTGAAACCACATCCTTAATCCTGTTTTCCTCCTTTTTTGAAGGCTGTTCCTGAATTGCACTTCTGCACTAAGTCATGTGCCTTTGAATCCCTGACTCAAGTTCTGTCCCTAGATAACCCAGTCTTCAACCCTGTATGAGTTACTATATTGAACTATATCTTAGACTGTTTGTAGTAGATATGGTAAATCACTATAATTTAAGCATGTTGTAAGTTGGAAATGTAAGTTATATATTCATAAACCATATCTCTTATAGGAAAATTAGATTTTTCTTTCAGAAGTTGATACCACATTTTCTTGGGCATACTAAAAATTTGCCAAGTAGATATTGTTGAAATGAAATCATTGTCTGGAAACTATGTCTGAAGCCTAAAGCTGATTTTGATATTGAAAGTAATCTATACTTCTATAATTCCTACTTGATTTCTCTGAAAAATATATAGAAGACACCAGTTTTTCCATGGTACATTACAAAGATGGATCTTTCTATACTTTTTCAGGTACTAAATCAAGGTTTCTTAATTGTGATAGGTTTTTCCTAAAGGTTAAAGTGCTTGGAGTTCTTTCTCCATACTTTGATGTATATAAATTAGAGCTATGGTTAAGCCTTGATATTTTCCAATGGCATATTTTGCTGGACAGTTTTATCCAATTTATAGGCCCAAATTTATTTAAGATTAAAGAATTATCTTGGTTTCTTCTACATCTCCTTTGAGTTTGGGGAAATTAGAAATACACACACACACAACTTTCTAGAGAAAATGGAAATTAAGAGATTGACAGCTGTCTCCCAGTATCTATTCTCTACTTCCTTCTCATAGAAATAGAATCTATTTTTAACTGTCACATGACCAACTAGACTAAGTTATGGACAGTAGGGTGTTAGCAGAAGTGAAATGTGGAACTTCTAGCTCTTGTCCTAAAAGGGAGGGGCATGCCTTTCTCACACCCTGCCTCCATTCTGTCGCTTGGAACACGAACATGATTATATCACATCCTGAACCAAGATGACATCCCAGGAAAGGAAAAGCACCAGGTCCCTTAAGTGACCACAATGTAGCACAGCTGTTACTGAAACCTGTTATGTGAGAACATAAAATACTTCTATCTTGTTTAAATCGCTGTTGTTTTGGGTCTGTACATACAGCTGAAATAATATCCTAACTATAATATGTAAACTTTTAAGTTTGATACATTATCTGCAATTTCCCAAGTTTATATATTTTTGTGATAATTAAATCTTCCCCCACCCCCTGTTCTTAGATCAAAAGTGAAATCAAAGTGAGTGGGTAAGACCTGTTCCATATAAAATATTTTTCTGAGGAATACTGAAAGGAAAATACAACTATAAATTACTAACTGAAGACCTTTCTGAAAAGGTAAAGCTGATACCAGTAAAAATAATTGAACTGTGGGACCATGATTGCTTTACCTCTTAATGTTATGCTTGATTTTATAGGGTTTAAGTTTATAAAAGGCTCAGAAAAATAACAGCCTCATGTCATATCACAATGTTGATTAGCATTAAGTTGATCCCAGGCAAATTAGCAGCTGCAGAATCTTTAAAAAGATCTCATTCAGGTCAATTGTTATGTATACCTTTCTGGCATGCCTGTTGAGAACATATCTGAACAAAAATAGATACAGAATAATACTTGTCTATCTCTTGCAATTGCTGAATTAGAGCCATATGCTTTTCTAATACTCACTAGTACATTATAGAGTCAGCCTCTCATGATAATGAACCCTCAAATTAAATGATTCTGAAAGCTAAGTAGATACTGAGTCCCCACCTTAGTGTTCTTTTTATAAAGTATTTGTATTTTAATGTCTGTGAAATTTTGATTACAGTTTTTCCCAAGTAGTATTTTGATCTCAAAAAAATGTTTATTAAGCACATCATCCCTGACTTGTTTTACTACCGTTACCACTACTATTACTACCAGCATATAACACAGTGGGTAATGGGTGGAGAAGAAAGGAGAGAAAAGGAGAAGGTGAAGGGAAGGAAAGAGGAGAAAATAGGAGAAGAGTAGGAGAGGATTAAGGGAGAATAAATGAAAAAACAGAAAGAGAAGTTGGAACAGGACTAGTAGAGGGAAAAAATGAAATTACAACTTCAGCTTCAACAGAAATAAGTTCAGTTCCATGAAAGCCTTTGCAGATAAGTGAACTACACTGGGACCAGAGTTGTGTGTTTCACGTCTCTAAGTGACTAAAAGGTTAGCTGTGCTATAAAAATACAAGCTAATAACATAGAATGAGGTCTGACTCTCTGAACTAAATACTTATTTCTTTGGGCATAACCCATGCTAGAAATTTAGCCAAATTTCCTTTGATAATTTCTAGTATTTTTTTCTTAAAACTCCTTGATAAACATGGTTAAGAGAAAAAACTATCCATAATATCCAACTCTATTTGATATTGATCATCTTTTCATGATAAAGGATTGTCTTTGATAGATTTTACAGTAAGTTTCTCCAGATAGCCTTGACCTCTTTAGAATAAAATGAAAGACCTTTAGTATAAAATGAAAGAAAAAAAATACCTGGGGAGTATATTTAGAGGTAATGTTAACTGCATTTGGTTGTCATGGAAACTGAAATTTTTTAAATGATGATGAAGTGATTGACAAAAATCACACACAAAACAAAACACTTGCATGTAGTTCTTATGGTAACTATTCATTCTGACAAATATTTTTCCTTTTTCTCTAAATTAATCATCTGAAATACTAGTGTCTCAAAATTGCTACTATGATGATTTAATATAAAATGTATGTTATACTAAGGACAGATGTTAGCTTGGAAATATCTTACACTTATGTGAAGTAACATAATATCTGTATGTGTGTGTGTGTGTAAGTTTTAGTTTATTCACAGAGAGAGACATCCCTAGATTGTTAATAACTAAGAGTCACTGTTCCAGGCTAGTTGTTTTGAAGGCTGCCTCAGTTGGGAGAAGATGGGCAGTGATTCAGGGAGACTACTAGCAGGGAAGAAGTAGGTTGCTCTGCTCACTGGTGATAAAGGGAGGGGAATAAAAAAGAATTAATATTTATTAAGTATTTAAAGAGCTGGGAGCTAGCCTTTTACATTTGTTGTCTTGTTTAGACCTAATAGTTATTAGTTCTTTGTACTAGTATACTAGTATTAACCTTTGAGGTTAGTACTGTTCTCATTTTACAAGTGAGGACACTGAGTCTCAGAGATGCTAAATAACTTGCCCAAGATCATAGGTGAGTATGTTTGGAGCCAAAATCTATATATTTCTGTGTTAAAACCCATTCTACTCCTTTGAAAAATGGCTGATTCTAGGACTGGAGTAGAATATACTCAAGATGAGCCTGGAATATCTTGTAGTGATGGAAAGTAAGATAGTTTAAAAAAAAACAGATGCATTGAATAGCGTGTGCCAAAGGGACAAAGGAACCAACTGAAAGAGCTCCCAAAGGCTAAGGCTTGAACAGTTTGAAGAACAAAATAAAGTATATTGGATTATATTTCAAAGCATAGAATAAATGTTCCTGGATCCATACTTATATAGATGATTGAATAAATAAATACATGGGAAGAATAGGCAAATTTCCTATATAAAAGTTGTCCAAGTAATTTATATAGATGCTCCTCCCTCGGGGAGGTGGAGCATAACTCTCCATTCCCTAAGTGTGGGCTGTGCATAGTGACTTCCTTCCAAAGAGTACAATATGGAACGGAGAAAAGAGTAACTGTACAGTGGAGAAACCTGATAAACACTGCCTTAGTGAACAAGTTAACATCAACAGTGGTAAGTCGTATTGATAGTATGTACCCTTGATATGTGTAATTAGAATGACACTTGACTTCTGTGATCTTCCTCCCCAAAGGAGGAAAATAAAACTAAGGATAGAAACTAAGGAAAGTTGAATAAAATATGGATAGTTAATAATAATGTATTGGTAGTAAATTCATTAATTATGACAAATGTATCAAAATTTAATGTAAGATATTAATAATGGGGAATTGGGGTATGAACTATATGGCAATCTTTTTACTATGTTTGTGATTTTCCTGTGAATCTAAAACTACAAATATTAAACATTCTACATTCATTATACCACAATGTAGGCCTTGCCATTTATAACTGCTTTTCCTCTTGGCATTCATTTTGTCATAATTTTACATGGAAAATCATAGTTATGCGGTGGGGAATGTGATTTATGTCTGGTCTCCAATGCAACTCTGTATCTCCTAGGGATTTTTGTGTACCCCAGGCTTAAAAAAATAATAGAATGAGGAACAGAACATAAACTATAAAATGTTTCTTACACCCATTTTCACTTTTTTTTTTTACATCTTTATTGGAGTATAATTGCTTTACAATGGTGTGTTAGTTTCTGCTTTATAACAAAGTGAATCAGTTATACATATACATATGTTCCCATATCTCTTCCCTCTTGCATCTCCCTGCCTCCTAACCTCCATATACCACCCCTCTAGGTGGTCATAAAGCACCGAGCTGATCTCTCTGTGCTATGCGGCTGCTTCCCACTAGCTAGCTGTTTTACGTTTGGTAGTGTATATATGTCCATGCCTCTCTTTCGCTTTGTCACAGCTTACCCTTCCCCCTCTCCATATCCTCAAGTCCATTCTCTAGTAGGTCTGTGTGTCTTACCCCTAGGTTCTTCGTGACATTTTTTTTCTTAAATTCCATATATATGTGTTAGCATACGGTATTTGTCTTTCTCTTTCTGACTTACTTCACTCTGTATGACAGACTCTAGGTCCATCCACCTCATTACAAATAGCTCAATTTCGTTTCTTTTTATGGCTGAGTAATATTCCATTGTATATATGTGCCACATCTTCTTTATCCATTCATCCGATGATGGACACTTAGGTTGTTTCCATCTCCGGGCTATTGTAGATAGAGCTGCAATGAACATTTTGGTACATGACTCTTTTTGAATTATGGTTTTCTCAGGGTATATGCCCAGGAGTGGGATTGCTGGGTCATATGGTAGTTCTATTTGTAGTTTTTTAAGAAACCTCCATACTGCTCTCCATAGTGGCTGTACCAATTCACATTCCCACCAGTGGTGCAAGAGTGTTCCCTTTTCTTGACACCCTCTCCAGCATTTACTGTTTCTAGATTTTTTGATGATGGCCATTCTGACTGGTGTGAGATGATATCTCATTGTTTTGATTTGCATTTCTCTAATGATTAATGATGTTGAGCATTCTTCCATGTGTTTGTTGGCAGTCTGTATATCTTCTTTGGAGAAATGTCTATTTAGGTCTTCTGCCCATTTTTGGATTGGGTTGTTTGTTTTTTTTGCTATTGAGCTGCATGAGCTGCTTATAAATTCTGGAGATTAATCCTTTGTTAGTTGCTTCACTTGCAAGTATTTTCTCCCATTCTGAGGGTTGTCTTTTGGTCTCATTTATGGTTTCCTTTGCTGTGCAAAAGCTTTTAAGTTTCATTAGGTCCTATTTGTTTATTTTTGTTTTTATTTCCATTTCTCTAGGAGGTGGGTCAAAAAGGATCTTGCTGTGATTTATGTCACAGTGTTCTGCCTATGTTTTCCTCTAAGAGTTTTATAGTGTCTGGCCTTACGTTTAGGTCTTTAATCCATTTTGAGCTTATTTTTGTGTATGGTGTTAGGGAGTGATCTAATCTTATACTTTGACATGTAGCTGTCCAGTTTTCCCAGCACCACTTATTGAAGAGGCTGTCCCTTCTCTACTGTACATTCCTGCCTCCTTTATCAAAGATAAGGTGACCATATGTGCATGGGTTTATCTCTGGGCTTTCTATCCTGTTCCATTGATCTATCTTTCTGTTTTTGTGCCAGTACCATACTGTCTTGATTACTGTAGCTTTGTAGTATAGTCTGAAGTCAGGGAGCCTGATTCCTCCAGCTCCGTTTTTCGTCCTCAAGATTGCTTTGGCTATTTGGGGTCTTTTGTGTTTCCATACAAATTGTGAATTTTTTGTTCTAGTTCTGTGAAAAATGCCATTGGTAGTTTGATAGGGATTGCATTGAATCTGTAGATTCCTTTGGGTAGTAGAGTCATTTTCACAATGTTGATTCTTCCAATCCAAGAACATGGTATATCTCTCCATCTAGTTGTATCATCTTTAATTTCTTTCATCAGTGTCTTATAATTTTCTGCATATAGGTCTTTTGTCTCCTTAGGTATATTTATTCCTAGATATTTTATTCTTTTTGTTGCAGTGGTAAATGGGAGTATTTTCTTGATTTCACTTTCAGATTTTTCATCACTCGTGTATAGGAATGCCAGAGATTTCTGTGCATTAATTTTGTATCCTGCTACTTTACCAAATTCATTGATTAGCTCTAGTAGTTTTCTGGTAGCATGTTTAGGATTCTTTATGTATAGTATCATGTCATCTGCAAACAGTGACAGTTTTACTTCTTCTTTTCTGATTTGGATTCCTTTTATTTCCTTTTCTTCTCTGATTGCTGTGGCTAAAACTTCCAAAACTATGTTGAATAAGAGTGGTGAGAGTGGGCAACCTTGTCTTGTTCCTGATCTTAGTGGACATGGTTTCAGTTTCTCACCATTGAGGACGATGTTGGCTGTGGGTTTGTCATATATGGCCTTTATTATGTTGAGGAAAATTCCCTCTATGCCTACTTTCTGGAGGGTTTTTATCATAAATGGGTGTTGAATTTTGTCAAAAGCTTTCTCTTCCTCTATTGAGATGATCATATGGTTTTTCTCCTTCAATTTGTTAATGTGGTGTGTCATGTTGATTGATTTGCATATATTGAAGAATCCTTGCATTCCTGGAATAAACTCCACTTGATCATGGTATATGATCCTTTTAATGTGCTGTTGGATTCTGTTTGCTAGTATTTTGTTGAGGATTTTTGCATCTATGTTCATCAGTGATATTGGCCTGTAGTTTTCTTTCTTTGTGACATCCTTGTCTGGTTTTGGTATCAGGGTGATGGTGGCCTCATAGAATGAGTTTGGGAGTGTTCCTCCCTCTGCTATATTTTGGAAGAGTTTGAGAAGGATAGGTGTTAGCTCTTCTCTAAATATTTGATAGAATTCACCTGTGAAGCCATCTGGTCCTGGGCTTTTTTTTTGTTGGAAGATTTTTAATCACAGTTTCAATTTCATTGCTTGTGATTGGTCTGTTCATATTTTCAGTTTCTTCCTGATTAAGTCTTGGCAGGTTGTGCATTTCTAAGAATTTATCCATTTCTTCCAGGTTGTCCATTTTATTGGCATAGAGTCTTATTTTCCAGGTCACTTATCCATTCTTCTGCCTCAGTTATTCTGCTATTGATCCCATCTAGAGTATTTTAAATTTCATTTATTGTGTTGTTCATCGTTGCTTGTTTCATCTTTAGTTCTTCTAGGTCCTTGTTAAATGTTTCTTGCATTTTGTCTATTCTATTTCCAAGATTTTGGATCATCTTTATTGTCATTATTCTGAATTCTTTTTCAGGTAGACTGTCTATTTCCTCTTCATTTGTTAGCTCTGGTGGGTTTTTATCTTTCTCCTTCATCTGCTGTGTGTTTGTCTGTCTTCTCATTTAGCTTATCTTACTGTGTTTGGGGTCTCCTTTTTCCAGGCTGCAGGTTCATAGTTCCCTTTGTTTTTGGTGTCTGTCCCCAGTGGCTAAGGTTGGTTCAGTGTGTTGTGTAGGCTTCCTGGTGGAGGGGACTAGTACCTGTGTTCTGGTGGATGAGGCTGGATCTTGTCCTTATGGTGGGCAGGTCCACGTCTGGTGGTGTGTTTTGGGGTGTCTGTGGCCTTATTATGATTTTAGGCAGCCTCTCTGCTAATGGGTGTGGTTGTGTTCCTGTGTTGCTAGTTGTTTGGCATAGGGTGTCCAGCACTGTAGCGTGCTGGTCGTTGAGTGAAGCTGGGTGCTGGTGTTGAGATAAAGATCTCTGGGAGATTTTCGCCGTTTGATATTATGTGCAGCTGGGAGGTCTCTTGTGGACCAGTGTCCTGAAGTTGGCTCTCCCACCTCAGAGTCACAGCACTGACTCCTGGCTACAGCAGGAAGAGCCTTTCATCCACATGGCTCAGAATAAAAGGGAGAAAAAGTAGAAAAGAAAAAGGAAGGAAGGAAGAAGGAAGAAAGGATGGAAGGAAGAAAGAAAGAAAAGAAAGAAAAAGGAGGGAGGGAGGGAGGGTAATTATTAAGAAAAAAAATTTTTTTTAAAGAAAAAAAAAAAACCGTATGGATAGAACCCTAGGAGAAATGGTGGAAGCAAAGCTATACAGACAAAATCTCACACAGAAGCATACACATACACACTCACAAAAAGAGAAAAAGGGGAAATACTCATAAACCTTGCTCTCAAAGTCCACCTCCTCAATTTGGGATGATTCCTTGTCTTTTCAGGTATTCCACAGATGCAGGGTATCAAGTTGATTGTGGAGCTTTAATCAGCTGCTTCTGAGGCTGCTGGGGGAGATTTCCCTTTCTCTTCTTTGTTCTCACAGCTGCCGGGGCTCAGCTTTGGATTTGGCCCCGCCTCTGCGTGTAGTTCGCCGGAGGGCGTCTGCTCTTCGCTCAGACAGGACGGGGTTAAAGGAGCAGCTGCTTCGGGGGCTGTGGCTCAGTCAGCCCGGGGGGAGGGAGGGGTACGGAGTGCGGGGCGAGCCTGCGGAGGCAGAGGCCGGCGTGACGTTGCACCAGCCCGAGGCGCGCCGTGCGTTCTCCCGAGGAAGTTGTAACTGGATCCCGTGAGCCCAGCAGTGGCGGGCTGCACAGACTCCCCGGAAGGTGGGTGTGGATAGTGACCTGTGCTCGCACACAGGTTTCTTGGTGGCGGCAGCAGCAGCCTTATCGTCTCATGCCCGTCTCTTGGGTCCGCGCTTTTAGCCGCGGCTCGCGCCCGTCTCTGAAGCTCCTTTAAGCGGCTCCTTTAAGCGGCGCTCTTAATCCCCTCTCCTCGCGCACCAGGAAACAAAGAGGGAAGAAAAAGTCTCTTGCCTCTTCGGCAGGTTCAGACTTTTTCCTGGACTCCCTCCCGGCTAGCCGTGGCACACTAGCCCCCTTCAGGCTGTGTGCACACAGCCAACCCCAGTCCTCTCCTTGTGCTCTGACCAAAGCCGGAGCCTCAGCTCCCAGCCCCTCCCGCCCCGGCGGGTGAGCAGACAAGCCTCTCAGGCTGGTAAGTGGTGGTCGGCACCGATCCTCTGTGCGGGAATCTCTCTGCTTTGCCCTCTGCACCCCTGTTGTTGCGCTCTCCTCCACGGCCCCGAAGCTTTCCCCCTCCGCCACCCGCAGTCTCCGCCCGCGAAGGGGCTCCTAGTGTTTGGAAACCTTTCCTTCTTCACAGCTCCCTCCCCCTGGTGTAAGTCCCGTCCCTATCCTTTTGTCTCTGTTTATTCTTTTTTCTTTTGCCCTACCCAGGTACGTGGGGAGTTTCTTGCCTTTTGGGAGGTCTGAGGTCTTCTGCCAGCGTTCAGTAGGTGTTCTGTAGGAGTTGTTCCACGTGTAGATGTATTTCTGGTGTATCTGTGGGGAGGAAGGTGATCTCCGCGTCTTACTCTTCCGCCATCTTCCCCTCTCTGATCCATTTTCACTTTTTGACTACCTTTTCTGTCTGCCACTGTATGAAAGTCCTTTGACTTTGTATTGATATTGATGTGTGCCAGTGTTACTCTGGGTAAATTATAGATCTACTACTAATTTTTCTCAAAATATTGCAAATGTTAATATTTATCATGGCACCCTTTATCTAGTGAATAAATCATTTGTCTCTGCTGGTAATAACTCCTTTAATAAAATCTGTATGTACGCTTAGAATAACATTTTTATTATTTTTTAACATTTCTATTTTAGTCAGGAAAGTTCAACATGAAAAAAAATCTTGTGGGTACAAAGAGGCTGTCAGGTTTTGTGCAAATTTTGATGGTATTCCTTAGATTTTTATTTCTTGAAAATTGGTGTTATTGCCAACAATCCAAGGAAAGACAACAGTGAAAAAATTGTGAGTCCTGTAGACTTCTACTGGCTTCAAGAAAATGCCAGGTGTCAAGGGGTCAGGTTTCACTGGTGTTTGTCGCAGGAGCCTCAGCATATCAGCCAGAGTTTCACTTGTATTTATTTTATGTTTTTATTATATTTTATATGTTTTAGGGTCTCTCAAGTGTGCTTTTATGTTTTCACTCTCTTAAATAGAATATGTCTTATAACTGTGTTCCATGTGACACAGCAGAATGTAGTTGTCAAGACCAGAGTGAAGGGGTGATAGACAGTAGTCGTAACTTTAGACTTATTTTTATCACTTATTAACTGGTGCTCAGTTTCCTTATCTGATAAATACTTGGCCAGTTTGTTGGTAGATCAAGTAAAATAATCTGTGAGAAAAAGTGCTTGTAACTATAAACATGTAAATTAGAGAATTATTCCTGTTCCTATTGATGAAGGAAAACTATACAGAAAGGAGCAAAACTAGTTGTTTGAAATAAGGCATGCCTCACAAAGGATGAAGACAAGCTTCGTATAAGTGCCTATAAGACCAGCAGTGTCACCTTCCACACATGGTAATGAATTATCTTTCCTATGGTGCATAGACGTGTTTTCCACACAACATGTTAATGGGGCATACTTGACCTGAACTTTAAAAAATGCCTTGTCTATGTATGTTTAGTGCTATTCCAGCTCTGCAGAGTGGGCCATGTATGAAGGCCATGGACAGGCAAAACCCAAGTTGGTTCCCATTATTTGGGGAGAAAAACAAGGAACAGTCAAAACAGAACCACAGGGACCAATGTATACCGAGAATAGTGTAATGTTGGGGGTATTAGCATTCTATTTTATAGAATTGGCCTGTTGTGTATTCAACTTTTCCTTGGCTCTTCTAGAAAATGCTTGATCTCTTCTTTTCTTGGACAAAGTTCTCAAATAAGTAATCTGCTGTTTCCATTTCTCCTGTAATTCAAATTCTACTCCACGAAACCCCCAGTCATTCTGTTTATGGATGGAAGAGTTAGGAACAGAGGCAATAAAGTGTTGAAAAGGTTTCTTGACATTTCCGAGGCTCTCTGGCTAGAGGATGTGCTAAGGATTTGGGTGGAGGGAAGTAAATCTGTTCTTTTAAGGAACTGAGTTGAAAGAGAAGAACAGGGGAGTCAAGTCCTACACTTGGGGAAATATGTCTACAAGTTGGAAGTGGGAAGAGGAGTTAGTGAAGTGAATAAAGATGGGATCTGAGGGGTAGGGAGAGAGTGAAGATAGAGCAAAGACAGAGCCATCTCATGGAAGATTACACATCAGCAAGAACAGCTTTATTTTTGCTGGATTTCTTTTTTAGATTGCTTTTGAATAAAAGCTTTTGCACGTTAAAACAATGTGTGAAGATCAATAGACTAGAAAATCTTCTACCTATCAATTCTAGTTCAAGCATTATTTCCTCTGAGAAATTAAAAATAAACTCAGGCATTGACTATACCACTACATTACAAATCTAATTTAAGTATCTCTTCTTTCATTTGAGTGAATCATACTGTTTATAGCCTTATTTCAAAATGCATTGTATTTGAAATTCCTTACTGATGAATTGGGAACTGTAATTAAATGCATACTGGGAAAACATTATTTTGAGAGTGGAAAAAAATAATTTTCACTAAAATAATGTTGAAATATGGATGGTAATTTTATCAGCGACTACTCCCTCCACTCCCAACTCTTGAGAAACTTTGGTAGTTCGTACATCTCATTACATCACATTAATATTAACAAGCATAGCAGCAGTCTATTGTGGCACTTCTGTTTTTGATTCTTCCACTTGGTGGAATAGATCCTGGCTAGTGGAACAATGTTGGCCCAGTAATGGTTCCCAATTTAATATATCTTTAGCTTCTCTCTTTAAATCTTGCACATTTTATCATAGACACCAGCATAAGTGAAGAACTATAATCCTGTTGACATTATCTACTTTCCTATCTGGAAGCACTGTGGAATTTCTATTTCCTTTTGGAACCAGTGGAGTAAATAGGAACAGGATATCTTACCAAGCTATGAATTGGCATGAGAAGGGTAGTAACTATTAGGTTCCAACCTTTTTTGTATTCATGGGACGTTGTTTCTTATTGAAGTAAGAAATTAGAACAATTATAATTGTTATGTTGAGTACTTTTCTTTATCCAAAGACCTCTGCTTCAATTTCACTTGTATTATTTTTTATTTATTTCATACACTTATTGCCTAGAATGGGCTAATTCACTTTGAAAATAGTCATTTCTTTAAACGTAATAGTTCAGTAATAACAATATATAAGGCAAATTGTGTTTTCCAAATTCAGGTCATATTTGGCGTTATTTGGGAAACCTTCACAGAGGCTGACCTAAAACTCATCTCTAGAGTGCCTGCACTTGGAAAGTGGTACTCCACTCTGTCTTTGAAAAAATGATGCAATTTAATATTCTAGGATCTTAGTTGTCATAGGTGTTATAGTTCATGCACCAATCTTTTCCTGCCGGTGCAAATAGAAAAGCCAAAGCGGCTCTGGCCAAGTTCCAAGAACATTTCAGTGCTCTTCCCAGCCACTTGGAAATGGACTAAAGTGATGCAAATAAGCAAGATAAATATACCCTTTAAACAGCAGCTAATCAGATTGGTCCGCATTTTCTTTCTGCTTAATGAGAGGTGTACTCTCAAAGGCTGCATAGCTCATAGGTACCTCTGTCTTTGTTTTGTAGGCTACCCTGAATACCTACATTTGCTTTGCAATGACTTTAAATGGGACTCTAAATTTGTGGTGTGCCCATCTAACCAATATTCATCTTCCTAACATGGAAACCCCTATAAAGGCCATGTTCTTTATTTTTTTTCTAGAACCTAGAACAGTGCCTGCTACAAAAAAGATATCAAACGTTTGTTAAACATGTGAGTGGAGGTTTGATTGATAGGTGGACTGAATTCTATCAATCTATAGGTATATATTAGAGTAACTCTCACAGATGAATTATTCCCTCTTGTGAAGTTAAATCTTTTTCTAAAATCTGTCTTTTTCCTTTCTGTCCTGTTTTTCTGTTGAACCTTTCACTCTGCCAAGTGAGGATCCAAATGTCTAGTTCTCTGAAGAAGGCTTCACTGCCCTGTTGATCCTCCTACCAAATTCTTTTAGCCTTCCAGCTCTCACAACCTAGCACCATCACAGACTGTTATGTTGCTTTTAAAATGGATTTTCAGTGTCAATCTTCCACAGCAAAATATATGTTAAAGTTCATAGAGATTCACAGAGTTTCTATTATCTGTGTACCTGCTCCTTTCTTTCCACTCCTCTGTCATGTGGCAGAGGTCAGAAGCAACCTGCATGTTTTATGACTGGAAAGAGATAGGAAATAGGAGGCTTATCCTCCCTTTCTTGTCTGTCTCCGGAACACAGAGAGTAGTTTACTGCTTAAAAAAAGGTTTATTTCTTGAACTCTATGTACCACGTGGATGAGAGTAGGGAAGGGGTGATCTTGGCAGCTTGAGACACAGCTGATTACAATGAGGAGAAAACCAAACAAATGTTTTAGTGTTTAAAAATCACTATTGGTACTGAAATACATAGGACTTGGAAGGAGTTCTGAAGACATGGAGAAGTATGCATACTATGGGAGAGATTACCTAATTCTCAGTTTCTCTAAGGAAATGAAAATGACAAATATCATCACAGAGTAATTATGGCAAAAAGCAATCAAAATGGTGAATAGATATAATTAGCATTTTTTGTCATCTACAAATCTTTAGTAATAAATTTTAAAGTAATAATGACATTTGGTTTCATTTTACACTGAGCCCTTTAATTCTGTCCAATGTTTATAGGTAAACATCTTCCTGAAATCCTCAAATTTGCTGCCATTACGATGAGATAGGAAGAAAAGAGTGCTGACACAACACACCTGTGCAGTACTCATAAGTAAGGCATAGCTCTGACAGCCATTGAACATATATAAAATAGCCACAGCAACCTCAAGAAAGATTCAGAAAGTAACAGGTTTTATTTTACATAAAAAATCATTTTAATGGAAACCCTTACACCCAACTTTATAATAAGATTAACAGTAAAGTTAAGCCTATAGAGTTGAAAGAGAGGACAGGATCATATTCATGTTCAGTTAATGAAATACAAAGAGGTTACTCTTTTGAATCTCAAAATGAGATCCTGAGCAAATGCTGGAGAGTTTAAGTGTAGCAAAAGTATAATTTATCCTTTTATAAAACTGTGATGTCCTCTCCCTTGGAATATTTAAGGAATGCATGCAGATTTTGTTACCTTACTCTAGAATCAAATAACTCAAGTGGGAGGTAGTCAAAGAATAAGAATCAAAATGATTAAGAGGAGGTGAGGATATGTATAAAACAGCTGCTGTCAAAGTCAAAACTTAATGATTAAACTGCCCATTTTTGCAGAAGCTAATTAAAAAAACCCTGCCCATTTTTGAAGAATCAAAGTTAAAATGGATAATTATGTGAGGGCTAAAGAGGCCCTTAAAAAGTGTATATATATATATATATATATATATATATATATAAATTTATATATATATAAATTAATCAAATATTTGATGATGATCTGATACTAAGGATCACTCTCTTGAAGTTCAAAAGAAGTTCATTTATACCCAACATAGTTTATGATCTGGAACATCATGAATTTAAAAATAAAGTCTATAAATGGCTACAAATAAGTTTTGGAAAATATAATATATAATAAAATTTATTATGAGATGCATGCTATTTGGGAAATAACCCTAAACTTTTGCTGCTAATTCAAGGAGTGTATTAATCTTTTGTACACATGGCACATACTTTGGTGCTTCTGTCAGATAAAAAGTCACTGAGCTGAATGGACCAAGGATCCATTCTGGTGAGGTGTTTATCTTCTTCACTGAACTTATCATTTAGGAAATGGTGATGCTAAGTGTGCTGAGATATGGAAAATGTAAAGAGCATTATTCCTTATAGCTGTACTTCCTGTTCACAGCTGGCTTCAGACTGACCATTGGATGGAATAGGTTTAGGGATGAATATATACTAGTTGAACACAGAATAGTAGATTCATATAATAGTCAGCTTCAGAGGAAAAAGGAGAGGCCTTTTTTCCTTTTTAGAAAGTATGGACATAATCCATTTCTGTGCAAGACCAAAGTGCCTGGATCAAGAGTAGACATTTAATGAGTCATTTCACATGTCAAACTTTATTATACAACTGAACACAGCTGTGAAAAGATTTTTTCTAACATCACATGTGGAAATTTTCTGGAAGACCTGACTGATTTTTTTTAGAAATACATGAAAATTTAAAAAAATCTATTTACCTATTTATTTTTATCTTGCTTGTACACATCTAGTTCTTTAATGCAGACACTCATATCCCAGTTTAATTCATGTATCCATATTTATTGAGTGCCTTGTTATGGTAGGCAATATTTTACATCCTTTTAGACATGCTGGCTTTCCTCCCTGTCACTAGTAAAACCTGCTGAGAATGAGTTTAGGATTTTCAAGGGTGATCAACACATATCACTATGACAAAATAAGCTTTTCCCTATTTGCCTCACACTACCCAAGGGTTAGCTGGGGCAGAAGAATCATCCACGGTGTCATTGTGAAGGAAAGTGATGGGTACCTATCATATTTTCCAGATATCCGAAATTCTAACTATAGTTAGTCTGCAATAGCAGTTTCATGAAGTTGACAGTTTCTATAAGAACATAGAATGCATGATGGGTCCAAGTTAGTGTAAATATGAGTGTTATTTTTAGAGAATTAAGTAGACAGATAAGGTTATATATGTCTTTCACATGCTATTCATTGACAAACTTAGATTTTCAAGAATCTGATGGGAAATATGATTACATCAACACTAGGTCCTTTTTCCTATTGCCTCTTTGTTTCACTATATATACCTGAATTCCAGATAATATTTATAGTCATTCCCTAAGGTATCCTTGACTTGAGTAGTACAATTAAATTTAAAATGGATTTAGTTATTTATATCTTCAAGGGGCACTATTGCCTTTTTCACTGGAAACCCAGCAGAACTACGAGACCTAATTTACTTGCACAAAGTGATGCTTAGACCTCTAGGCCAAAGTTGTAGATATATTTGTATTAGATAGTTTAAATTAAGTTTTATAACCCAATATTCTTACTTGTTGCACTGGCTCCTCAGCAGTAAAATGATGGAACCTAGCAAATCTAAGGAGGACTGATGGCCTAAAGAAATATTTCCTTCCTTGTTGAGAACAGACTAGTTTTTGACTGTTGAGGCTGAGCTCTGGTCAGATATCCTTACCTCATACTCAGTACTATCCAGATTGTGACCTCCTTGATGGTAGGGGTAGTATTATGTTTAATTTTTGATTCTAGTGTGCAGCACAGCTTAGCATAGAGCTTGATATTTGCTAAGAATCCATAAAATATAAATCTAGGCTTTAATTTTAACTTGGGCAGGAAACCTGAAAGGAATAGTTGCCTTTGTATGATATCCATCCAGCACTGGGTCAGTCACATTGCTAAGCACCTTCAGTTCCTCTTGCTGGTTTTTGATCCGTATGTCCCTGGACACTGACCCCTGAAAATCAGTTATCCCTAGGTCTGTGTTTGAGTCATGCATCTCTTGATCCATTGCTATTCATCTGGTTTCTAAGACTTTACCTCACTGACTATTTGGATTCAAACTCTATCTCCTTTCATTACGCAAAGATATCTTTGACTTATATAGTACCATTAAAATCAAAATGGATTTATTAATTTGTTCCTTGACTGATATTTTTTCTTTGTTCACTTAAAAATGGAATCTTGCTGTTTGCTTCTACATCATCCTAAGCCCACATTCATCAAAGAACTTTAAAGCAGGAAGGCCCTTAAAAATAGCTTGCCTCCACAAGAACCTCTTTTTCTGAGATAAAAAGAGGTTTTGAGGATTAGAGAGTTATGCAGTTTGTACAATTTCACATAATGAGTTAGAAGTATAGCTGAGGATCTACTTTCTCCACACGTCATTGACTTCCTCTGTTCCTTTAGAATGTTCATCTGTGTCTCAGACCTTGCTACTATTTCTGTTTCTTAGATACCAAGACTCACTTGATTGTCTCAACTTCCTCCTAGAAGTCTGTATCATGTTTCTAGATCTCTTTACTTCCTGGGAATGAAGATTAGTGTTAAGCTTCAGACACTGTCCCAAAATTTCACCAGGAACAAAATCTTCTGGGTTTCTGATAACTCCAATAGCACAACATCAGAACCTGCTTTAGGGGTTCCAGAACCCAGGGCCCTCTTCAGTTTTTAGAATGTAGATTTAGTTCCTCTCTCTCCAAAGTATGAGGAGTTTAGCTTTTGCACTCCCTTTCCACCCATATAAAACCATGAACTCAGTATTCAGTCTATAATTTAAACCTTCTATCTTCTTGAGCCTTGGAAAAAAAAATCCTATTGATATGGAATCAGTGCCTACTTGGCATCTGCATTAGCCTGCCCCTTAATGAGTTTTTCCACTATCTGCTGATAGTGCCCCCTCAGTGACAAACTTTCCACTCTTCAACCCATGACCTACTTCTGCCCTTGAGAATCACCTTCTGTTTATGACGGGTTAAGTATAAACTGACAGCCACAGGTACAGAGAGTGACGTACCCAACACCCAGTTCAAGTCCAGTTCTTCCACCTCCAATTTCTTTTATTTTCTTATTTTCCAGGCATCTGCATCATTGGTAATCCACTTCTCTTTCTTGTAGATTTTGTCTGTACTTCCCTGTTTCCTTCTTTTCCCTCTTCTTCCCCTTCTCTTCCTCCCCTCTCTCTTTCTTTCTCTCTCTTTCCCTCTGACCCTCCCTCTCCCTCTTCCTTTTTGTCTCCTGAATCCTTATCTTCAATCTGTAAATATTCTCAAGTTTCTCTGATTCTAAAAAAGAACCCAAAGACCTCAAACTCTCTTAGCCATACATACCACTTTAACTATCATCCAGTCTCCTTCCTATAAAAGATATTTCAAAATTATATTTCCTCAGCTTTCCTTTACTTCTCAACCCACTGCCATCTGGCCTCCAATTTGAACCCTCTACTTAAATGACTCTTGCCCCCTTTAGCAACAATTCTGCAATTGTCAAATTCAAGGAGGACTTTTGGGGGTTGTTTTCTTTTACTTTTTTATTCTTCTCTGATTATATGTATCAGAGCTTCGCTTCCCACCTGTCATGAAAGTGTTGCTGTCAACAAGGAATCCATCTTTATCCATAATGACAAAAATGTACTCTACCTAGGTAATTTCATTCACTCTCAGTTTCAAGTACAACAAATATTCAGATCACCCTTAAATCATGTGTCCTCTCCAGATTTCTATTTTGACTCATATGCAACCATCTGAAGGACATCTTCACCTCTAAGTTTTATAGGTTAAGAATGACGATATAATTTACTGCCCAGAACAAGAGACTTTTGAGAGGAAAGAGGGTGCTATTACTAAGCTAGGATAACAGGCATAAATCAGCACTGTTCAGGCAAACCACGACGCACGATCATTCTATACAGGTACCTCAAGCTCAGTGTCTAACACAGAAGTAAACTAGTCAACTTTATTTCCAACATTACCTTCACCCTATATTCTCAACATTATTTATTATTGCCGCCAACCATCTGGTCATCCAAACAGGAAAACTGAAAATAATCTCTGACCCCTCCTGCTCTTTTACCCCATTCCTGAGTTTACCTCCTGAATATTGCTTGAATGTGTATCTTTCTCCATATATTTACAACTAATCAATATGGCTTACAAAATATTGAAAAATAGAAATTCATATAAATGTAAGATGTTATTTTTCTCAATTTAGTGTTGTTTAAGGTATGCATTGTATTGATATTATTAACTCATGGCCATTTGAGGAACTTCAGCCTGCTTTGGGGAATTTTGGTCTCCTATTGGCCTGGCACGCTAAGCTCTTCATGGTCAGGTAATTGTCTATATCAGCATCTTCTGTTTTCTCCCGTATTCACCTAACACCATCAAATAAAGGTAATTGCAAACACTTAGCTTGATATAGAGAAAAAATGCAGTTTTCCCCAGTGGCCTTTCTGACATTTTGTTTGCCTGTCTCACTTGTGTATATGAGACATCTCATATCTCTCATGTGTGTATATCCTTGTAAACACCACCCAGATCATGATGCAGAGCATTTCCATCACTAGAAAAAACCTTCATTCCCCTTCCCAGTCGATAGGCCTCTTCCAAGAGTGTTCCAAGGATGCATATACTGTCCTGATTTTTATCGTCGAAGATCACTTTTGTCTGTCCTTGAACCCCATATAAATGGAATCATGGCAGTATGTATTTTTTATTGTTTAGCTTCTTTCACTCAGCATTTGTCTATTAGATTTATCTATGCTTTGAATGTATCACTAGTTATTTTCTATTGCTGTGTAGTATTTCATTATTTGCCCATCCTACTATTGATGGATGTTTGAGCTATTTTCAGTTTTGGACTATTATAAATAAAGTTGCTATACATATTCTCATGCATGTCTTTTGGTGGCCATAAGCATTCATTTCGTTAGGTATATACCCAGGAGTAGAATTGCTAGGTCATAGGTATATATACTGTGAAATATTTTTCCAAAATGGTTATTATTAATTTATATGCCCACCAGCAGTGTAAGAGAGTTCCAGTTGCTTGGTATTCCCAGTGTTCTGTTTAATATTTTTATTTTTATACATAGGAGTATGAGGACAATGCTGTTTTACCAGGTCTTCAGGGAAGGAAACCACCCATTCATTCATAGAAATTAAGATAGAACATATCTGACCACAGTTGTTCTTGACTTAAATCTTCAGCCTGGCTTTTGCCTGGCTATATGGTGTCACTCCATCACTTCTAGGTTTGGGGCACATCTTCAGCTTCCTAATGTATTTTGCGTTTCACTTATTCTACTATAGTAGTTCCACAGACTCTTCTAGAGGTGTTCCATTCTGTGACATCTGCAAACATGATTCCGCTATCTGCTTATCTGCTGACTAAATGTTGATTAGCAGTGACCCCAAGAATGGATAGGAAGGGTCAATTCTCTGGACTATACATATCACAGCACTATTCCTGCACTTCTAATTTTAACTGCCTTTGCACAGTAGACATTTGGTAAATATTTCTTGAAATGAGTTGACTTATTTTTTTTTCTCTGCAAAATAACTTTAACTTGTGCTTACTCCTATTATAAATGTTGCGTTTTCCTGGAAAATTGCACCTGGTTTGTATATTTACCTGAAAAGCCTTAATTTGTCCACTTCAATGCTTTCAGTCTTAAATGATATGATTGGAGTAAGCAATATTGTGAGCTTTCTAAAACATAAATCTGCACATAATAGTGCTCGAAAATTAGCTAGTAACCATTTTTAAGCAGAACCTAGAACAGCAGTATAGGCAACTTAGCATTTTGAAAATTATTTGCCTCAGACCTGTGAAAGAATCTGGTGGATACTAGAGACAGTACCTTTAAAATTCTCATTAAAATTATTTGCCCATGCATTAGCAGTTTGGTGGACTAACCATTACCAGACCCACATAACATGTCCGGAAACATGTTATCTCTGACTTTCTAACAGTCCTGTAAAGTTCTCATTTTACAGAAATAAAATCTGAGTCTGGGAGTTAAAATTGTATTTGCCTAAAGTATACATATTCTAAGTGGGAATTGTCATCATTAAAGTACAAATATATTTGATATCAAATTTCTTTAATATATGATAAAGTGAAATTAATAAAGTTGACAATAATTGATATGATTTTAAAGCACTGAGCAAGTGAAAAGAGATGAGAATGCTGTAATTTTTTTTAAAATTTCAGGCACCCATATTTTTACAGGGATAGATACAAACTGCTGTGTTGTCCACATGTGAAAGGAACTGGGAGAGAACTGAGACCTCTTACTCATTTTCTTTGTATTTGTTCTTTTCTCAAATTACAGAGCTTTATTTGAAACATTTCTAAAGACTTTCAGAGCATATTATTTTCCCTTTATGCTGAAAAAATCCTGCTTATTATAGCTTACTTTCTCTTATTATCTTGCAACACATTCCATGCTGTCCTTTGTCAAATCTCAATGGTGTGGCAGTTTGCTCTTGATGATTACTTTGTTGGAGACCTGCCTTATTTTTTCTACTGTTTACTTTTTCAAGTAAACGTCTGTATATGTTTTTTTCTTTCTATTTTCATCAATGCCGTTTAGCTTCTTACAAATTCTAACTTACGATGTGTCTGTCTGACTTTGAGCAAATGGAATTGAAAAATTCTGCAGTATCAATTCATCTAGGCTAATTTGTGCATCTCTAAATACATGTCTTTCTGAGCCCCATCAACTATGGAGCTAAATATTGGATCATGGTGAGTGAAACCAGAATTTTTCAGCTGAATTTAATTCTAGGGTTAGCCTAGATTTGTTACATTTAAGAATTTACATATTCAACTACAGAAAAACCTATTGGTGTTAAAAATAGACTTATTTGATCATGTGATTAATTTATACCCTAAATATCAATCAGAAAAGCTGATAGAACCATCATCAGATGAATTTTTTTACTATACCATTTTTTTTCTGTTTAATATTCACTTCCTTCCAATTCTTGATGTTAAAATTTCAATGTTAGTAAAAAACACAGAATCTGAAAGGGCTCCATTTGTCTAGTTAATATGAATTCTATTAGGACTCAGGACATTTCTCTTTCCTACTGTACTGCCCTGACACTTAGGTACTGCATGAAAGCCAGTTAACTATACACACAGGTGCCAAAGTTATCACCTGAGCTTCATTTCAGATAAAATTACTACTTTCTTATTTCCAGAGGAAAGTAAGCCATAAATTCCTACCTCAAAAGTAATAGTAACAGGGTGATGACAATTGAATAGTAATCACAACCATATATTAATTGTTTAAGCTGCAGGGGTAGGGACAGATGATTGTCACAGATTCTCTCTGCAGGTCCCACTGAGACTTTTCACTGTGACTGTCTGTCCCCTCTTCATTCTAAATTGTTGCTGAGCTACTCCACCCCCACTTCTTCTCCTTCATCTTATATCTTCTTTGATTCTTGTCTCACAAATTATCAAAGCCTTTCCCAGAGTTTCTTTGTCGTCATTATCATATATATCCAGATGGGAATATCTTCTTGTCTGGCCCAATTTTCAGAAATGCAGTTTCTGTGTATGTGTTAAGAGAAAGGGAGTCCTGTGGCTGAATAACTAGCCAACCTTTGACATCTTTGGCTGAATGACATCTCCAGTTTTGCCCAGGCAAAGAAAATAGCTTTTAGAACACTGATTCAGTCTTATTTGGGGGATATATAAAAAGGAGCTTGGGCTTCCCTGGTGGCGCAGTGGTTGAGAGTCCGCCTGCCGATGCAGGGGACACGGGTTCATGCCCCGGTCTGGGAAGATCCCGCATGCCGCGAAGCGGCTGGGCCCGTGCGCCATGGCCGCTGAGCCTGCACGTCCGGAGCCTGTGCTCCGCAGCGGGAGAGGCCACAACAGTGAGAGGCCCACGTACCGCAAAAAAACAACAAAACAAAACAAAACAACAAAAAAAGGAGCTTCTGATTTCAATAATCAATAGCAAATTAAAATTTCACATTTCATATATTTTAAGCAAAATAAATAATGTCCGACTATATTATTGTATGTATGTATTCATCTTCTTTTCAGAATTTTAGACTTACTGGAAATAAAGCTTATGAACATGAATTGACCCTATATTCAGAGGTCTTCTCTGACCCTGTATTTCAGAGATTTAATCATTTTAAATTTCAAATCAAAAGCTTTGAAGTTACATGTTGTTTTATGCATTTAGGATAGCTGGTTGTCATCTCCTATAGCACTAAGTTGCCTTTCATAATAACTTATCACTCCTGATTAGGACTGTGGGAAGGGACAGTGCAGTACTGGCTGCAAGAATTGACAGAAAGAAAAGTCAGAAGCCCTGGAATAATCTTGTAACTGCAAGTTTTATCTTTAGTTTAAAATATACTAATAAAACAACTGAAGCTAAAAGGTCATCCACAGCTTGAGGTTGAGGACATTGTTTTTGTGGGAAGGCTCTCTCCTAAGAATGTGTAACTAGAAGATTGCACAGTGGGTGACAGCTCTTCAGGTGCTGGGCAAGTGCCAGGAGACCTCCCTAATAAGGTGTAAATATGGAGCTGATGACCATCTGTGTCCCATCAGGTAGAAAGTTCTTGGGGACCATCCATCCCACCTTGACATATAATGCTGGTCAAATGTCTTAGGATCTTCCTGCTGTTTTAAGCTTCTCTAATATGCAGTTATTTTTTCTTAGTATTTAGCAATAATGGTATTTTTGTGTTGCCTGAGTAATTCTTCTTGTGACTAGAGACTAGACAAAAGTTGTATGAAAGAACAGAAATATTAAAACAGATACATTAGAGGAACGGTTTTCCATACTGGTGTAGTGCATGCTGGATTCTGACTCCAAGACTCTGAGGTTCTTCACAGAGCCATCCCTACATACAGAACTTGATGTGGCTTCTTGTACTTCCAGTTATGCTAACTAGGGTGTGGGGCTCTTAGCAAGGCTCTGAAATAGAAAGTGCCTTTTGTAGACAGGTAATGAAGCCCAGGAAATCTGATGGTGCAGAGGTGACTGGGGTTTTTGCCTCTTAAAGGAAAACAGTCTTCTTCAACCACCTTTCTTATAGTTGTATATGTTTAGGAAAAGCCCACTATTTTCAAAAAATGTTCAAAAGACAGTAATTTCCCAGTGTGAGCCTACATTTTTTTTACCCATTATGCACTGATTCTGCTTTCTGTCCCTTCTAAAATGTGTTCGCATCTTGACCTAGCTGATGCTGAAAATTTCATGCATTTATCACTCCACCTCATCACTACTGCAGTTCTTTGTTTGTTTGTTTTTCTTCTTGTTTAGTGGCATTTTGTTTTAGGAAAAAGAGGTTAGATTTACAGCCTTGGGAATGAAAGGTGTCTCTTTTGAAAAGCAGAATAAATATTATATAGAGAGTGAGAGCATTTGTGCAAATGCAGGCAAAGAGCTGTGTCTGCTCTTTTGGGCTCCTCAGCATGCGAATTCTTGCCAATGCTTGCTGACATTTTTAATAACAGCATGAGTGGCCAAGAAACCAACTGAAGACCTTGTGACTAAGTGGGAAAAATGCATAATAGAAAAAGGAGTGTGTAGTTAATCCTTCTTTCTGGGGTAATGGAATCAGAGCATTGGAGCAGAGACACCCAAATTATCAGTATCTGACTTAGCATGCTTTGGGTTGCTTTCAGTACAATTTTTCTGTCTGATTCATTTATATAACTCAGAAAATAGAAAGACGATCCTATTCACAGCACAGTTTTAGACCATCTTGGAAGATACAATGTATAAAACAGAACTCTGCCCTGAATAATAAATGGTTAAATTATTGTGCAAGGGAAGTATGGAGTTATTGGTACAGAAAATAAGTAGTATAAGAATTCAGAGTCAGAAAAGTTAATATGGGATAAGTGGACAGGAAGGCTTTATGGGAATAGATAGAACTTGACCTTAATCTTGAACAATAAGTGGACTTTTTTTGATAGGTGTAGAGGGGGAAAATGGTAGCAAGAAGCACTGAAGGTGGGACTAAGAAGAGGTTGGAAGAGTCCGTTCTCAGGAGAGATCACGAACACTTGATGGAAGGAATGGAATCCAGCTGTGGCAACTCAGTAGCTGAGGAAGTCAACATTTGCTTTGGGGAATGAATAGTGGTTAAGCAGTAACTTTTTTTTTTTAATAAATTTTATTTATTTTTGGCTGTGTTGGGTCTTCGTTTCTGTGCGAGGGCTTTCTCTAGTTGCAGCGAGCGGGGGCCACTCTTCATCGCAGTGCGCGGGCCTCTCACTGTCGCGGCCTCTCTTGTTGCGGAGCACAGGCTCCAGACGCGCAGGCTCAGTAGTTGTGACTCACGGGCCCCATTGCTCCTCAGCATGTGGGATCTTACTGGACCAGGACTCAAACCCCTGTCCCCTGCGTTGGCAGGTGGATTCTCTACCACTGCGCCACCAGGGAAGCCCAAGCAGTAACTTTTTAAAGAATTTCTCTTTCTGGCTCCTCTTGACCATGAGAGACAGAGTGATAATTTCTTTGATTACGAGTTAAGTAAGAAAGAGGTGTTCAAGAAGGTAAGCTTTTGAAAGCCACATTTGGAAGGAACGAGTTGGCTCTGATGGCTTGCCTGAGGATACTTTGAAGGTAGAACTCCTTCCATTTTAAACTAGTCACACCTGGATCTGTAGAGCTTGGGTGAGAGCGTCTGGAAATCATTTTGAAAACAGAGATAGATAATAAAGATCCTATTGCTATACCAGTCTTCCAGGTGCCTATATAAGTTAGATCTTTACAGCAACTTCATGAGGTAGGTTTTACTATGCTCATTTCAGAGATGAAAAATTTCAGCTTCTAGGAAGTTATTTGGCTTGTTCAATGCCCCACAAATACAGGGTGACAGAGCTGGGGTTTAACTTCAAGAGCTTCTGCCTTTGCACTCATGCCCTTTCCATTAACCTGTATTACTTTGTCACATTATGGGGGTAGAAAGTACAAAACAACAATGGCAGTGATCTAGAAATGTACACATTTTTTTTCTAAAGGCTAATCATCACACAGATGAAATTAAACCAGAAACAGATAACGAGATAGGACATGATTTACTGCTCTTCTACAAGTCATTATTATAGTTACAGAGATTAAGGTTTGTGCTTCTTTTCTCATTCATCCCATCAATAAACACTACTATACTCCCAGCTCTCCATATTTGTATAGTTTACAGAGTACTTTAAAAATGTTTTAAAATAATCTTCACAAAAGTTCATTAATAGCAGGTAGGGTATGGGCATTATTTCCAATTTTTGGAAAGAAAAACTGAGATTCCAGAGGTGCTAAATGGTAGAGCTAGTAGCTGAATCCAGTTTTTGTTTCTAAATCTAATGGTGCAGTTAGTTCTAGGTATCTCAAATGCCAGCACTATGTCACCCATGTTGGCTTTTGGAAAGACGACTAGGTGTGATCTGTTCTCCTTGTTTTTTATCTGCTCATCACAGCTATTGCAGCCTGAAATACTTTTCTAAACTTTATAGAAGATACTTCTCTACTTAAAATCATTTTCTTTATCATTTTCTAATCCAGAGTAGTTTATATTTCCCAGTTAGCTATTCTTGGAATGGTTCTCAGGTTACATTTCTAATTTCATCTAATTTTTCAGTTACTACTTTTAAGATTTCTTAAAAAATATAGACCACTACCCCTCACATCAAACAGGATAAAAGAATGTTAATAGCCCTGATTATTATATATTAGGACTAGGAATCTGGTGTCAGTGGAAGCATCTATATGTCTTTCTCTTTTTGCATAAGTTCAATCATGGTTAATTATTCATTGAATAATTTCATGTCATTGAAAGGGCAGAAAAACAATACGGGGAAAAATCCTGGTTTCTTAAATTACACTGATCTTTCCTTATAGATAATATGGATAATGGCCTCCTTTTAAAACTAAATGAGGTTACATATTGGACTTGTAAGTTTGTCACAGATTTGCCTCACTTTAGCACCCAGGACCCTTTGAAGCCCTTTGGAGCCTCCTGCTGCTTTTTTCCATAGCCTTTGCACCCTGATGGCCCAGGCACACTTAGCTCTGCCATGTCGAGCCCTGGGAGAAAGTCAAGATCAAACTACTTGGCATTTTCCACACCAGAAGGCAGAGTCATTGTAGGAGTCAGGTGACAGCCCCTGTATGAGAGGGAGAGAGAGAGAAGCAGTATGCATTTCCTATTCACTCTAGTGTAATGCGAGGCTGGGCCTGCAGGGTCCCCTGTTGTTGCATTCTCATACCTAAGGTAATCCTAAGAGGTATTACCACTGGAAGAAAAATAGAAAATGCAATGGGATCATCCTCAGCATTAACTATATTTAAATGTGTTCACTAGTCTTGAACAGTTCTCACACACTGATAATGAAATAAGGAGAAATTTCTTCAATGAGAAAACTACATTCTAACTCTGAGATTAAGTCAAAATAATTGAAAACACGTGTAGAGGAGCAAAATACGCCACCCCAATATGTGTCTCTTTGGCATAAGGATTGTTTTAGACTGATCATTTTTAAGAAACAGAAGACCCAGGGAATTTTTCTCGTTACCTCCCCCTAACTGCCTAAAAGAATTTAGATAGAGCCCTATTCCAGGAAAGAAGCTATCAGATAGATAACTGTAATATGAACTAGGTGTGGTAGACAGGGAAGAACCTATCAGAGTCCAAAATTTCTCTCTGTCCCACTGTCTCTGCATGGCCCAGCAAACATATATTTACCAAACGTTTGCTGTCCATCTCCATGCGAGTTGCTTCCTCCCCTTTGAAGTCCCAAACCATACCCCCAACTTTCTCTTTTGTCTTTAGCTGAAGATGGTATTTAAGGTGAGGGCTTCAGCCATTTTGGAGAGTTACTCAGTTTTCCTGGGTTTCTCCCATGTATACATACTATTAAACTTTGATATTTCTCCTGTTAATCTATCTCATGTCAATTTAATTCTTAGACCAACTGGGAGAACCAAGAAGCGTAGAGGAAAATTTCTTCCCCCAAAACAAGGTAACAATGGAAAGATTCCTGTGGTTGTGTGATACCACAGGGCTCCATGCAATTGAAAAGGAAAAATACACACACAAAAAGAGTATCTGAAGAAAACACATGAGGAAGAGCATCAAAGAAATCAATAGGAAAAATCACCTCCCCTAAGTATAATATCAAGGAAGCTCTATTGGAAAAAAATGTTGTAATACCTCCTCCTAGAGGAATATGCAGAGGTAAAGGCAAGCGTTTTTAAGACTAGAAGAAACTACACTGGAATTTAAAACAAAAGCTAATAATCTAGATGACAAAGACCTATGGAAGGTGTTTATGTGTTCCATGGGGAAAATAAAATTAATGAAAAAATGAACATATTGCATTTATACACAACATATGTTTTATGCTATCCTAGTCCTAACACAGTATTTTTGTTATTCCAAATGATGAAGGATCCACTGTAATCCATTAAGTTTTTTGTGGAATGGTTATATAGAATGACAACTCAATATTCTGCTGCTCTCCACAAGACTTTTGAAAGGCTTGGAGAATATACTTGGGTAGGGGAGGTTTTCCTTCTACCCTTCTAGGTTTTTGACTGAGACATCCCTGTAACAAAAAGACAGATTAACAGGAGAAAAAAAAAAAAAAGAAGTTTAATAACATGTATACCTCCTGTATATGTGGTAGATACCCAGGAGAACTAACTCCCCAAAATGGCCCAAGCCACAACCTTAAATACCATCTCTAGCTAAAGACAGAAGAAGATGTTGGAGGGTAGGGGATTCAGTTATGGGAGTTTATCAAGAAAAGCACAGTAAACAAGAGTATGGCTGTTATACAGATTTAAGTCATTTCCTTCTCCATTGATAAGAGTTTCCAGAGATTTGGTCATCTTTCTCTTCCTGGTACAGAGAGGAAGACACCCTTACAAATGGACATTTCCCTTATAAATGCAAATGTTTCTTACAAAAGGATAACTTCTACTCAGTTTTCAGAGCTTCTCCTGTGTCTGCTGTTTCTTAAAAATAATCAGCCTAAAATGATCCTTATGCCAGAGAGACATATTTTAGGGTGACAAATTATGCTCCCTTGAACTTGTTTGCTACAAGAAAACCACAAATGCACCTGGCAGGTTTTTTTTTTTTTTTTTTTTTTTTTTTTTGCGGTATGCGGGCCTCTCACTGTTGTGGCCTCCCCCGTTGCGGAGCACAGGCTCCGGACGCGCAGGCTCCGGACGCACAGGCTCAGCGGCCATGGCTCACGGGCCCAGCCGCTCCGCGGCATATGGGATCCTCCCAGACCGGGGCACGAACCCGCATCCCCTGCATCGGCAGGCGGACTCTCAACCACTTGCGCCACCAGGGAGGCCCAACCTGGCAGGTTTTATAAATATACTTTTTCTTTAAGTTGGCTTAAATGTATATTTTATTTATTTTTTTTTGCAACAACTGTTTTTTTTCTTTTGGCTGCATTGGGTCTTCGTTGCTGTGTGCGGGCTTTCTCTCGTTGTGGCGAATGGGGGCTACTCTTCATTGCAGTACGCAGGCTTCTCACTGCGGTGGCTTCTCTTGTTGCAGAGCACGGGCTCTAGTCGCGCGGGCTTCAGTAGTTGCAGCGCACGGGCTCAGTAGCTGTGGCTCGCGGGTTCTAGAGTGCAGGCTCAGTAGTTGTGGCGCACGGGCTTAGTTGCTGCGCGGCATGTGGCATCTTCCCAGACCAGGGCTTGAACCCGTGTCCCCTGCATTGGCAGGCGGATTCTTAACCACGGTGCCACCAGGGAAACCCTAAACGTGTATTTTTAGAAGAAGGGGGATCAGACCTGGCTGATACTCAGCTGTAAGCTGGATAGGTTATATAGCTTACATCCTTTATCACTGGTCAATATCCAGACAGAATCAGTTAAATACTTAGACTATTACCCGAAGTTGGGCATCTAGTGGACTTATACCTTTTTCATTTGATACAATATGAATTATTGCAACATGTTTTGGCCCAAAATCAGAAGAGCAGCATATTCTGTTTCACAAGGTGTATTGTCCACTTCAGATAGAAAAATAAAAGGTATTTGCTAAGAGTTCTATGTCCTTTTCTTAAAGAAAAAAAGAGTAAAACGTTTATTTCTGAATGCTGAATGAGAATATGAATATAATTGTGATATTTTTATTGCTTAATATTTTAAATTACCTAGACAATACATATTGTTGTTAACCTTAGAATAACTATACTGTCTTGTATACTAATAGTAAGAACACTATTTTAATTTTTAAAATTGCAGTTAAATATATTTCTTCTTTCATTTAAAAATTTTCTGAAACAAGAAAAAACCATACTAAATTTGTATGATGAAAATAATTCATTATTTATTTGTGCAGAAAATAAAAACAAAGTCAAAAATTATACCTTCTCGGACATAATAATTGCAAGAAGCTGGCAGTATTTAAATATTGAATGTGGGCTTTGAATTATTTCTCTAGGACTGGTGAAAGTTCTTTGCTTCTTATTTACTATGAGTTCATTGAGTATCAGATGCTATCGCAGGCAGTGAGGTTCCAGAGGGGAAATCCAGTGTCTCTTCTGGGTTTATGGATTTGCACCTGAGTCTCTTTGATGCTTAAGAGTGTACCCCTATCTTTTCATTACATGATCTTGATCTTTTTATGCACTGAGGCTGACCAGGGCCCAAAATGTGTTCCATAACTGTGCAACTGGATAATATTGACATTAATCATAATGACATAGGCAAATATTTATTTAATGCTTACTATGTGCCAGACTTATTTTAAATGTTTTATATTACTGAATCTTCACAAAATACCCATGAGAATGTTCTATTATTGTCCCTGTTTTACAGATGAGGAAGACAAGGCAAGGGCCAAGATTGAAAAAGTTTAACTTGTTAATGGCACAACTGGTGTGAAGAATGTATTTTGACTTTCATATGTATTGATATAACCTCGAACCTAATAACCCAACCAGTCAGGGACCTTTTTAATGTTAGTAATGTGTCATGCATGAATAGTGTTTCTACTCAAACGGACTGTGATCTCTTGAGGAATATTTCTGTTGAACTGTCTGAAGAGATTAATTCAGTCTTGGGTGAACAAGGAATCCTTCATGTGTTTATTGATAAAGTTGCAGGGCTCCATTCTCAGTGGTTAGGATATGGCCCTCTGGCCCTCTGTGAACTGCTTCTGAATCAGAGCTAGGCCTGGCTCTGAAAGGTTTCCTATCCCTCATCCAGGTTTCCAAGAGTGCATCAAGCTTTACCTTTGGAGAAGGTGCTCTCACCTTGAGAAGCTGTGCTGATCTTTTGTTGTTACAGTATTCTGGTACCTTCTCTCTCTGAATCCTTCCTACAACCAAAACCTTCTTATATCCTGGATGTTTCTGCCCTACCCTCATCAGTTTGTTTTTCCTTCCTAGCAATTCTTTTTCTTCTGAAGCTCTGTCCTTCTGGGGGTTTATGTGAGATATCTGCTGTTATTCCAGAGATTCTCAAGTACTTTCACTAACGCAGCCCTTTTAATTTCTTAGTGACTCATTAGGTATTTGTTGCACTCACCCACAACTTGGAGGCTGTGGGGCCATCTTCCCTTTCAGCTAGTTGTTCTCAGACTCAGTTTCCATTTATAGTAGCATCCTCTCTCATTGGAAGGATATGTTGACTATTTGGGGTTCCATCTTTGATTCCATTTCATTTCCTGCTGCTCCTGCCACACAATTGCTGTTTCTTCTTGACCCTGCTCTTGGGGGGAGGGGGTAAAAGGAGAGGGGGGAGGGTTTGGGTACACCCATCCACAATTTAGAGCTTCTGGAATTCCTCATCACCCAGTTTGTTAACATCATCCATGTTTCTCTCTGCTCCATTGCCCTTTTCCCTTGATTTCATCTGAAGACAATTCTTTTCCTCTTATTCTTTCTTAGTGGAATTCCTGTTCTTGTTTCATAAATTCAGCTTCTTCTCTTACCTCTCTGAGGGTATTAATATAACTTTTTCCTCTATCGTCATCTTCTTTTCTCTACATAGTCTCCTTTTCTTCAACTTGCTTATTGCTTTTGTTTGATTTGTTCTCTACTTGTTACATGGGAATCTTTCTTCAGATACTTTGAACCTGGTGAACTTAGGTTGTTTATTCAGATTTAAGAGTGAGCACTGTGAATACAGATGGAGTCTTCGAGTGTGTTTGTGAGTTTATCCACTGAGGGCTTTGCTGTAGGGTGATTTGCCAGGTCTGTTCTTTGAGGAGCCTCTGATGTCAGTAATTTTAGGTTACCCCCACTAGAACTGGTCAGATTTCCTGGAGAAGGACCTTTCAATTTCTTGTGTGGAGGGAATAGAATTAATTGCCTTATCTGAAAGCAGACTCAAGAAAGGGAGTTGAATTTGGGCCTCAGTATTCAGTATGTGTGTGTTCTCTTATCTTCCTGTTGCTGGTATGGTGTCCCTACCTTCAGTCTGTTCCCAAACCCCAGGATCCTCTATATTAACCTCTGCAAAACATAAACCTCTAGTCTTATAACAAGATAGGGGAGAGGATATTTTGTAGAGGAGGAGAACTAACCACATCTTGAAGAATCTATTTTCAGACCAATCTTCATTCCCTTTTGCAAATATACCTTTTGCCCCCAGTTCTTTGTGGAGAATCAACAACGTACATCAGATTATATCTCTGCTTTTTTCTGACTGCTAAGTCAATTTAAGGTTCTGTTTTCCAGGTTCCAAAATTTTATTGCTCTTATCTTCTTTCCTATTTTGTTGCCTTTTTTTGGGGGTTTATGATGTTTGAAACATCTTTTACCGTTGTTTTAATGCAGTTGTTGAAGGGAAGCAAAAGTAAATGTATGCATTCAGTGCACTGTCATTAACCAAATGTTAATGTGCTTTGATAAATACTCAAGCATATGAAAAATCTGTATATGTTTATGGGTCCTACAATATTTTTGGCCTCCTTGAGGACAAAGATTCTATATCTTTGAAACATTTATTTTTCTCACTTCTATATCATAATTGTCACAAGAGCTGGGCGTTCTCTTATGTTCCAAGTCCCTCTGCAAGCACATTATCTGTTTTCCTACAGGAGAGATATTATCCCTTACTATGTTAATAATCTAGTACATAGGAAAGTGCCCATCATAGACCTTTAATTTTCTGAAAAATTACTGCCTTATATGAAAACTTTAAAATGAATCCCTTGCCATTTTTTTTTGCGTACCATTAAATTCTGAACCATTAATCTTAGGTATTAATCACAAATGCCTAAGATTAAGTTTTAACTGTAACAAATGAGTGTTTCCACTTTGAAAAAGGTTGCTCACCCCTTTCCTTTCAACCAAAGTTTCCTTTATTGGATTTGTGTTCCTAATTATTTCAGAAAGACTTTTTAAAAAACTGATTATCTGATTATTTTTAGTATATTTTTAAACTTATCTATTGTTGTAAAGCAAAGTACCCCAAAACCTAGTGGCTGAAAACAACAATTTATGTTGCTTATAATTTTGTGAGTCTAGGAATTCTGGAGGGGCTTGACTGAGTGGTTTGTCTCCGATTCATATGACATCATCAGAGTACCCCAGACATAAGGGATCTGGTTCCAAAAGGATGTCTTCCCTCACATATCTGGCACCGTCGTATTTTCTGGCCTCTCTCTCTCCACCTCGCATCTGATCTTCTGTGTCCTCCTCATGTATCTTGGGCTCTCACAGCATGGCAGTCTCAGGCTAGTCAGACTTCCTACATAGCAGTTGGCTTCCTCAAGAGCAAATGTTCCACGAATAAGACAGGAAATGTTTCCCAGGACAGGAAGTAGGAGCTGACCTCAGCCTGGAAACTAGGATAGCATCACTTGTGTTACATTCCATTGATCAGAGCAGTCTCAGAGCCTGCCCATACTCAACGGGAGGTGACATAGAGACCATCTCTCAGTGGGAGGAATGACAAAATTTGCAGCTATCTCTAATCTGCTGATCAGTCTCTCTCTGTCTCTCGCTCTTTCTCTCACACATACACACACACACACATATATATATATATATATATATGTACACACACACAATAAACATATATACATACTACCTATAAAAAGATTTGAAAAGGTTTGGCCAATTTCAGAACCTAAAGCAATACATCTACAAAATGGATGACAAAACCCATAAACACCAGCCTTATATAGGAGAACCAGAGATCCCCTACCCCTTTTTCATTACTGTTTTCTAATGATATCTTTTTGGCAGAAGTTCTCCCCATAGCTATGACTGATATCACTTCTGATCCCAGAGCAGGGGAGAACAAAACTTCACTGAGTGAATTTTCTTAAGAGCCACCAACCTACTTATAATACAGTGCTGAGATTGTCACTTCATTCCCCAGGGGGTGTGGCTCTGTTTGGACAATTCCCCACTTGCCATTAAGATGGCAGAGGAAGAATATAAGGTATCTCTGCCAAGGAAATGTCATCTTTCAAAGCAGCAGCAGGCAGGAGCTATGGTGGCAGTTCCTTAATACCAGAAAAATAATAACCTCACAGAAGAGACATGATCTGGGCTGATCTAGCTGCTTGACCTTATACAAATAGTTATATTTTCTATGTGCTTTCATTTATAAAATAGAGCCAATGATTTTGTTTCCAAGGGGTTGTTGTGAGACTAAAATGAGGACACATATAGAGTCACATTACCTGGAAAAGAACGGGATATGGGTTTTTTTGTCTATTATTATTAAGGAACAATATGAAAATGTAGTGGTATAACCACTTACAGAGTTGACATACTTCAGCATTCATTATATCTAACTTATTAATATTTAATATCAAAATATATTGAGTTGTATAAAAGGGTTGTACAGAATCCTTGAATCAGTGCCAGCTACAAGTACATTCAAATAGCAATTACCATAAGGAGCATTTTAAGATCATTTTGAAACTTCCCATAGGATGAACACTACAGGTTGTCAGTACCATCCTTCTGATATCTTTTCATATGGAAATCTACTGAGGCTTCATCCTAAAACCATGAGATTTATCTGTACCAAACTGCAATAAACTCAAGCTTCTGCCTGCAAAATGTGATGCAGGAAGTCTGTCCCTTTCCTTACTTGCATCTGGATGGCAGCTCATTAGGACATGGTCCTGTCAATATGATTATCATCATCATCATCATCATCATTTCACATATTCTAATCACATGTTGGTTTCAGATAATGAAAAAAAAAGTGACTTCAGCCTGCATCCTTGACCTCAGTCATCTATCATTTTGAGGGTGATCTGTTGGTATTAGAGGGGACTAAATATAATTACGTGGTTGGGGGAGTGTAAACTATCCCCATTGCTAGGAAACAAACCAATACAGCCAGTCTTCGAAGCACCCCATGTGGCACAGTGGCATCACCTATGAATGAGTTCTTGGTATGCAAGAAGGTTTGCTCTCTTACCTGTGGCCTGGAGCTTGTGATCCTGAAACAATTCACTTACTAGAAAGTATTTTCTCAAGAAAAGGGCACCAGCTTCAGAGACTCACAGATCTGGATTCTAATCTTAGCTCTATTACTTAATGGTTTTTTGTCTTAGGGAAAGATAATTAACCACTCTGATACTTGAGTTATTCAGTTGTATAATATCTATATTATAAAATTATTATAACAACGCATCTTTTTTTAAAAACTTGTTACCATATGGACACTCCCACCCACATTATTTTGAAGCAATTACCAGATATGTTACATCTTGAAGTATATCAATGTATATCTTTAACACTAAAGAAATTCCTTAATAACATAACTTATGTGAAATTATGATACCTAAATTATTAACAATAATTAATATTATTATCATTAATTCATAACATCAGATATTCAGCCAATGTCCATATTTCTCCAATTGCCTTGCAATTATTGTTATATTTTACAGTCTTTGTTTGCATTGGGATCAAAATAATGTCCCATATTAGTTGATATGTCTTTTAAGTGTCTTTTTAAAAATAAGCTTTTTATTTTAGAATAATTTTAGATTTACAGAAAAGCTGCACAGATAGTAGAGTGGGTTCCTCAATGTCCTTTACTCAGTTTTTGCTAAGTTTAGCATCTTATAAAACCATGATGCATCAAAATGAAGAAATTAACATTGATACAGTATTATAAACTAAACTACTGACTTTATTCAAGTTTTACCAGTTCTACCACTAATCCAGGATCTATTCCAGGAGGTCACATTATGTTTAGGTTTTAGACTCTTTTAAACTCTAGTTTCCTCCTGCATCTTTTTTCTTTTTTACAATGTTTTTCTGTGAGAAACCAGAAGATTTTTCTTGCAAAATTTCTCCAGTGTAAACTGGAGCTGTATGTTTGTGCTATTTTAAATATGTTTATCTGTACCTTGAATTTATCATAAATTGATATTAGATCTAGATGTTTGATCAAATTTAGGTTCAATTTTTTTTAATGTATTCAGTTAGTATTGGATAAACTACTTAATAGGCAGTGAAGTGTACTTCTGTAAGGAGATTCATAAGTATGTTTTTTCCTCTTTCTGATGTTATCAGTAACTGATGATCATTGTTTAGGTCCATTAATCCATTCGGGCATGGCAGAATGGTGATTTTCTACTTCTATCATTTTTCACTGTGTATCAGTTGAAATATTTCCAAAAAGAGAAATTTCTCCTCCTCAGTTATAGTATAGCTCATATAAAAAAGCAGAATAAATACTTAATTTCCCTCCTATATTTACTAGTTTCAATTCGGTAATGTGGTAATTTCCAGGCATATTTCAGTGATTTTTATCTGTAATGTACTCTATTTTCATGGTTCCAGTTCAATTTTTTTATTATTTTTTTATTGAAAGATTATTGGTTAGAGCAATTTTAAATTTACAGAAAAATTGAGCAGAAAGTACAGAGATTTCCCTCTCAAATATTCCTTCTCCCCCCACAGAGCTTCTCCATATTTTGCATTAATGTGGTACATTTGTTACAATTAATGAAGCAATATTGATAGATCACATTAGAGTTCACTCTTTAAGATGTTCATTTCTAATGGTCTTGACAAATGTATAACTTTATCAGATAAGTTGGATAGCAAATATTTTCTCTCAGTCTGTGGATTATCTTTTAGTTCTTTTAGGAATGTGTTTCACAAAGCAGATGTTTTTAATTTTAATGAAGTTTAACTTATCAATTTTTTCTATTATGGATTGTACTTTGGTGTTGTATCTAAAAAGGCATTGCCAAATCCAAGGTCACCTAGATTTTCTCCTGTGTTATCTTCTAAAAGGTTTGTAGTTTTACATTTTACAATTAGGTCTGTGATCCATTTTAAATTGTTATTTATGAAAGGTATAAGGTCAGTATCTAGATTTACTTTTCTGTGTGTAGATATCTAGTTGTTCCAGAACACTTTGTTGAAAACACTATTCTTTTTATATTGAATTTATTCTGCTTCTTTGTCAGATCCATTGACTGTATTTGTGTGGATCTATTTCTGGAACCTTTGTTGTGTTCCACTTACTTATTTCTGTATTCTTACCCCAATACCACATTTCTTGATCACTGAAGCTTTACAGTAAGTATTAAAATCAGGTAGTACCAGTGCTCTAAACTTCCTCTTCATTATTGTGTTGTCTATTCTGGGTTTTTCCCAGATAAACTTTAAAATCAGTTTGTTGATATCCATAAAATAATTTGCTGGGATATAGACTGGGATTGGGGTTGTGTTGAATCTATATATCAAGTTGAGAAAAACTAACACATTAACAATATTGTCTTTCTCTCCAAAAACATGAAATATCTGTTTATTTAGATCTTCTTTAATATCTTTAATCAGTTTTTGACAGTGTTCTTCATATAGATCTTATACATATTTTCTTAGATTTATACCTATATATTTCCTTTTGAGGAATGCTAATATAAATGGTACTGTGTTTTTATTTTCAAATTCCAGTTTCTCATTGCTGGTAAATAAGAAAGCAGTTGGCTTTTGGAGGCTAACCTTGTATCCTGCTAACTTGCTATAATTGTTTATTAGTTCCAGGAGTTTTATTGTTGTTATTGTTTCTTTGGAGGTTTTTTACAAAGACAATCATGTCATCTGTGAACAAAGACAATTTTCTTTCTTCCTTCCCGTCTATTTACCTTGTATTTTATTTTCTTCTCTTATTGCATTAGCTAGGCCTTCCAGTATGACATTGAATAGGAGTGATGAGAGAGCACATTCTTGCTTTGTTCCTAACCTTACAGGAAAAACCATCTATTTTCTCACCATTAAGTAAAATGTTAGCTGTAGGTTTTTGGTAGATACTTTTAATCATGTTGAGGAAGTTGCCTTCTATTCCCAGTTTGATGAGAATGTGGATGTTGGATTTTGTCAAATGCTTTTTCTGCATGTATTGATTGAATTTTCAGTAAGGTTTTTTGGGTAGTCCCTTCTTTGTTTTCAGAATCTCTTCATATATTAGAGATATAATGCTTCAAGTGAAAATAAATTTAAATGAAATTAATGTGTCTAATGTCAACTCAAGACTCAAAATTATCTGATAGACTGATATGTCAAGCTGAAATCCATAATAGACAAAAGTTAAATCCTGCATATCTCATTAAGTGCAAGATGGGGAAAAAATTGGCTTGGCAGGAGCTCTTGGAAGAAATATGTAGCAAAATTTTGTTGGCAAAAATGTTAATATTAGATAATAGCATGGCCTGGCTGGTTAACAACCATTTTGTAGTATTTAGTTTCTATTTTCTGGGTGGCAAACTTTGAGAGAGTCCAAGATGAAAGAGAGTGTGTTGTGCATTATTTTCATAATTATCACCATGTTGTAAGGATGTGTTGAGACCTCCATACCATGAGATAATATAGGTAATAGCAAGAATAGAAGCTAGAAAAATGGAGGACTTAATGTAGATGCATGATAAATAAATGAAAATATTTAATGGATTGCTATGTAAAAGAATATTTAGATATGCTCTTTATTAGCACAGAGCAGAACTAAGAGTAGCAGCTAAAACTTAAAACATATTTTAACTAACTAACTATATATGTATAATCTTGCCATTAATATACTTGAGGTGTATCATTCCCTTTTAGTCAGTGATGGAATAAAGCAAATTCCTGGGGTATGCTGTTGTAGAGTTGCTACATGGGATGGAGTGTTAGGTTAAGAGAAATCTGAAGGGAACTTACCACTCTAAGTGAGCTCACTTGAAGAATTGTATTCTACAATAGAGCACATGGTCTTTATGCAGCCCTGGGTGGGGATACTAGCAGCCAGGGTAAGATGGAGAGAACATAAAAGAGTAGCTCACCAGAGAGAAAGCGTTGGTAAAAGTGAAAAATAACAGAAAGTACACCTTCCTCACTGCTATGGGAGTAAATCTGTGAAAACATGCTCTGCCGGTGGTCCATCATTAACATGAACACTATATCCTTCATGATTCCCACACCGATTTTGAAAGGCAGCTCATTTTTGCAGGGCTATTTCCTGGAAATAAGAATAGCTCTGAAAAAGAAAAAGCAATTGAGGGAGAATGTTCAGGAATGGGACTGACCTCAAGAAAACAGTTTTGCTTTGAACTTTCTGTGGAGCAAGAGAACTTAAAAGCTCCCACCTCGAATTTACTCTATTTGCTTATAATCCATAGCAAAACAGTGCCCACATTCAGTATATAAAGACCCATATGAGAAGGAATTTTAGGTGCTATGACAGAAAGAGACATCTATAAGCAAGTCATGAAGATGATTCAGCAAGTTACAACTGTTTTATAAAGAAGCATTCCTTTGGTTAAGGTCACTTATTAGCAAGGGGTGAACCTCTAGAAAATAAATGGTTAGCAGGTTTTTTGTTTTTTGTTTTTCATCTTTAATGTGAACCACCTAATAGGATTTTTTTAACATGGTGAATAATAATTAGTTGGTATTCTATTCTCTGGTATGAATAAATTTAAACTAAATACTTTTTTATGTTTAAGGGTAACAGAGAAGATGACAATGGCCTTGCTCTTTTAAATAACTCCATTACAATTAGGAAGACAAAAGAAACCATAACTTTAGCAGATCATTAGAATTAAATTTGATACCAATTACATTGTCAAAAAAATTAATATAATTGAATTCATGTCAATAAGCTTTGACTATATTATTTATATAAAGATAGTTAAAACTCAATATAATCAATCTTATAAAGCATAGATGTAAATAATATAGTTGGAATTGGCTGAAGAATTCCATGTAGAATGAAATCATACCTTCCTTTGATGTCTTAGACAACTAGGGCATATTCAGTGCTGTGGCTTTCAGTTTTTCCTTTAAATGTTAAAACTCTCATAGTAAGAGACCTAATTGACACATTTCCAATTATTCTTTTCTTTTATGCTATTCTAAATATGTGTCACTGACATTGAAGAAATGCCCCAATTAGGAATATAAAGGCTTAAACCTGCCTCTTGTTGAGGGAGGCACATGAACCTTGTAAATGAACTCGTGTCATGTCCTACACTGTGCTTCATTGACATGAAGCAGTGAGAACCCCTCCCTGTAAACTGACCCATCTATTCTGACCTCCTTGTTTATGGGAAATCTGTGTAAAAATACACATTCATCAGTAGAATATTTGAAAGAGATAACTTTCCAAAAGCAGCAGAAGTAATTTTTATTGTCCCTTCCAGTTGAATTTGTACTGGAACAAATTGCCATATTCTGCCCCTAAACAAAAGCTATTTCTGAAGCAACATGGTTGCATCTGGCTGATTTTAAATTGTGACCAGTGGTGTGATTCTGACACAGTTAGTCCAGTTGTCTGGCTAGATTTCCGGTGCTTATTAACTTCTTAAAGTAAAAGAAAGAAACACATATTCAGTGAATATAGTTACAGGCCATTAATATAATGCCTATCCTTTCTCTTAATGAATGAGATACATAAAAGCAAAGAAAAAGACATTTTCTCAAATGCAAAAATGCCGCTCTCCACTAATGTTATTATAAAAGGTATACTCGTACAAACTTCCAAAAGATTTTCATGTGAGAAAGGGGGAAAATACTAAGGAAAATTTAAGGGTGGCAAGGAGATTTAATTTCAAAAACTGATGCCCTTGGATGCTGCCGTTTTGTGTTGCAGTTTCTGAAACTGTGTCCCTCCTCACCTAGAGGTGAAGAGTATCAGAATACATTGGTGAGAGCTACCAAGGACATGAAAGGAAGGAAAGCCTGTGTCCCCTGTATCTAGCATAAGAGAGCTGATTCCTGCCAGGTTAGAGTAATAATGAGTTAGAAGTGAAGCAACACGCCAAAGACAATTGATAATGTAGGACTTAAGGATATATCAAATTTCTAGGTAACTCCTCTTACCAGTAGAAAGGTCACAGATGGATAACTGACAAGTCAGGTCAACAAGAGAACATCTAGATGAAAGAAGTGTGGACATTTAGCATTTACTATTGAAATCTTCTATCCCTCCTAAATTACTCCTTTGTAATAAGTATATTCTTATTCTCTCTGGAATAAGTATATTCCCTGTGGAGAGCAGGTGCTTTTGAAACAAAGGCCAAGGTTTCCATCCTTGTATGAACCACCTAGCTTCAGAGAAAAAATAACAAAACATAAGACAAACATAGAAAAAAAAATTTCACAAGAGTAACAACAAAGGTAAAGGTCTAGCAAATAAAATTAGAAAAGCAACTTAAAGGGTATGCTGTGCTAACACAAACATATAAAAAATGCATAATTTTACAAGGCCCAGGGATGCCTTATTGACTGTTATAACCAGGAGTGGTTTTTAGCGTTTGAAAAATGACTTGGGATTCCCAAACAATAACTACCTCATATATATGTGTATGTGTATATATACATATGTGTGTGTGTGTGTGTGTGTGTGTGTGTGTGTATAAAAGTGGTTAGCTTTCAAGGTAGATATTTTCTGAGGACAAAAACAAACTTCCATTGTAAGACAAACCAAATTAACTCATACATTTGATACAGTCATTTAATAGTTCAATCACACCATGGACCTGGCACTAGAGTTGCAAAGATGATGCATGTCAGAAAAGATAGGTGTCACTCATATATAATTACTTAATTTATAATTGTGTTAAGCGCTATTGAGAAAACATATTTACTGTTTCATTTGAATATTCCATTGACATTATAACCAACTTAACAGCTTAATGGAGTGAAATCAATTGCTTTTTAAAAGATTTTCTTGTTCTGGCCAAGAAAAGAAACTAAGTTTAAGAAGAGAAAGAGGGACTTCCCTGGTGGGACAGTGGTTAAGAAACCACCTGCCAATGCAGGAGACACGAGTTTGATCCTTGGTCCGGGAAGATCCCACATGCCGCAGAGCAACTAGGCCCGTGCACCATAACTACTGAGCCTGTGATCTGAAGCTCGCGTGCCACAACTACCAAAGCCCACGTGCCTAGAGCCTGTGCAACAAGAAAAGCCACCACAATGAGAAGCCCGCGCACGCAAGAAAAAGTAGCCCCCTGCTCGTGGCAACTAGAGAAAGCCCGTGTGCAGCAACAAAGACTCAATGCAGCCAAAAATAAATAAATAAATAAATTTATTAAAAAAAGAAAAGAAAGCAATAAGAGCAACTTCCTGTCAGGCTGAGCTTCCCATTCCATTAGTCTGGTAATTTTAAAAAAATTTATTGGAGTATAGTTGATTTACAATGTCATGTTAGTTTCAGGTATACAGCAAAGTGAATCAGTTGTACATATACATATATCCACTTTTTTTTTAAGATGCTTTTCCCATGTAGGCCATTACAGAGTACTGAGTAGAGTTCCCTGTGCTGTACAGTAGGTCCTTATTAGTTATCTATTTTATATATAGTAGTGTGTATCTGTCAATCCCAATCTCCCAATTTATCCCTACCCTTCCTTACCCCCTGGTAACCATAAGTTTGTTTCCTACATCCATGGCTTTACTTTGTTTTGTAAATAAGTTTATTTGTACCCATTTTTTTAGAGTCCACATTTAAGCGATATCATATGATATTTGTCTTTCTGTGTCTGACTTACTTCACTCAGTATGACAATCTCTAGGTCCATCCATGTTGCTGCAAATGACATTATTTTGTTCTTTTTTATGGCTGAGGGACTGGGAATGTTTTTTAAAAGTATATATCAGAATACCTAAAGATTGGCAATTTTAAAGTTGCATGAGGTCATATGATAGATTAGATTTGGTTTAAAATGGTTTAAAATAAGGTTTTGGGGCTTCCCTGGTGGCGCAGTGGTTAAGAATCCACCTGCCAATGCAGGGGACACGGGTTCAAGCCCTGGTCCGGGAAGATCCCACATGCCGCTGAACAACTTAAACCCGTGCGCCACAACTACTGAGCCTGTGCTCTAGAGCTTGCGAGCCACAACTACTGAGACCGCGTGCCACAACTGTTGAAGCCCATGCCCCTAGAGCCCATGCTCCACAGCAAGAGAAGCCACCGCAATGAGAAGCCCGTGTGTTGCAACGAAGAGTAGCCCCCACTCACTGTAACTAGCCCGCACGCAGTAACAAAGACCCAATGCAGCCAAAAATAAATAAATAAATAAATATTTTTTTTTTAAAAAAAAGTTTTTTTAAATACGGGATTCACTGTATTCAAAAAAAAGGAAAATATAATAGCTTAGACAATGCATTTGGCCCATTAGCCTGTGTTCTTAGCCTACTGGCCCTTTCTATCCTCTCATTTAGGAATGCCTTTCACCTCCTTCAAGGTTAGCTCAAGCACCACTTCCTTACTGACACTTACTGGGATCAGTAGTTGTTGGAGGAGGTCATTGAGAGGACGTGACTGCTGGATTGACCCATGAGCTAGACCAAGGCCATGGGAGGCTCCTCACCATCTCCCCTGTCTTTGGAATACACATTCTGCCCACTGTTCCCACAGTGGGAACCGTTTTCAAGGACACAGACTTGAGAGAGTAAGGTGTTGTTGAGACCATCTGGACTAAATAAATAGGTGACTGAACCTAATTAAGGCCTCTATATACAGTTTTAAGGTTCTGGTGGCAGATGCAGCAATCCAGTGGTTTTCAGCTGCCCAAGGCAAGCCTCGTATGTAAATTCCCTTGCTTATGAAACTCACCACCTACCAATCTGGAGTGACCTGCCTCTATCTTCAGTCTCTCCTTGCCCTCTGGTACTGGTACCAATTTGGAGACCAACAGTAGTAAGAACTAATAGTTCTTTATTTTTTTCAATCCCTGTTGTGTTATTGAGTTTGGTGTCTTTTATAGTTCTTACCACATTAACTATTTAACTTTATTTTCAAATAAGTTTAAAAATTAACTGAAGGCTAATCTATCTAGTCCATCTGATTTTATTTTTTAAATTATGCCTTTTCTACTTTTAGCAGTTCAGTAGTAGAAGAAATTATTTTATTAGTCTTATTGATAGGATAAAAAATGGTGAATTAAGTATTTGCTCATAGAAATGTCTTTTTCTGTGTCATAAGACTGTTTCTGGATGAAAACAGTAAAATGAGAATCATATTTATTTAAATATCATAAAATGTCTGTCAGTAATAGCAATTATAAATAATAATGAACAGAATTTAATCAAAACTTCTCTTAACATAAAGTTTCTCAATCACACTTCATGAAAAATTATTCTTCAAATTTTTCCTCGAACTATGCAAAGATTGATAATAAATCAAATGTAATAAAGAATTAATTTTCTTAGGACAAATTAAATAACCAACTAAAATCATTTTCTATCTTCATGATTCTGGAACCAAAACTATCTACAACCACCAACTTCCTTTCTGCATTAGCATGACATTCCTATCCAGTTAACTCTTGCTCAGGAAAAGGAAAATTGCAAATAACTTTATCGTTCATTCTAAGAACTTCCCCAGAAGCCCATTAAAAATGAACATAAGACTATTCAATTTACAGTAGGTAGAATGAAAAGACTGCTTCTGAAGACTCCCTTTGAAACTCTTTCCTTAAAACCTTAGCTTGTTATGTCCATCAATCCTAAACTATACATTATGAACCTTACCCAATCCTGATGAAATACATTGCCTTAAGCCAGGCTGCCAAACCTCATAGAAATCTCGATTTTGCTGTTCCTCCTCTGAAATGCTACCCAAATTCTGTTGAGATAGTTATCACTCTTACTGCAATAAGCAATAGACTCAATTTTCCCTTATCAACTGAAAATTTTGGTAACATTTTATCAATTCTTATTGAATAACCAAAGTTTCCTTTTTTCGTTAACAAATTAGAGTTTATGCACACCAAACAAATTGTCTTCCAGGTTAGTTTTGAGTTCAGTAAATTTCTGGTTAAAAAAATAAAGTCTGTTTAAAGTAGTATTTGGCCTTCTTATGCAATGTATAAAGCTGTATTTTGATAAGGCGGGTAATGTTTGAAATTTCAAATCAAATATATCCAAGCTTTTATTAAATACAGAAATGCAACCGAAACCATTTCCTTTGATTATTTAGTAATGTGGAGTTTATATATGAATGCTTTTTTTCATTCAGGTAAAATGTTTGAAATTTGCTGTTCCAATACTACAGAAGCAATGAGTTTCTTAAGTTATCATAGATCACTTTAGCTTCAATTTTTTTTGTGTGTGTGATGTACCTATCCTTTACTTGATTCTCCTATACAGCTTCTTCTCAGAATAATGGTGTTTAGCTGTTTAGGTAGCTTAAAGTAACTGAAACCGCATTAGCTTAGAAATTGGATGGGCCTGAGTTTTACTGTTTACTCTGTTTCATACTACCTTTGTCACTATTGAAAATTACCTAATCTTTTTTTTTTTTTTTTTTTTTTTTTGCGGTACACGGGCCTCTCACTGTTAACAGTGGCCTCTCCCGCTGCGGAGCGCAGGCTCCGGACGCGCAGGCCCAGCGGCCATGGCTCACGGGCCCAGCCGCTCCGCGGCACGTGGGATCCTCCCCGACCGGGGCACAAACCCGCGTCCCCTGCACCGGCAGGCGGACTCTCAACCACTGCGCCACCAGGGAAGTCCGAAATTACCTAATCTTTTTAAGCGTCAGTTTCTTCAACTGGAAAATGGGAATAATATTATATAACTTCTAGGTTTGCTGTGAGGGTGAAATGAAATGGGAAATGTGAAGTACTTAGTACTGGCCTGGAATGTAGGAGGTACTAAGTCAGTGATAACTGTCTTAATTTTTGTTATTTACCATGTTATCCAAGGGCCTCACTTTAATGAGGGTACTTTCTCCTTCTAGATGACTCTATTTTTTGCTATCATATGCCTATCACTACACTATTTCTTTAACTGGGGTACTCTTTAGCTCATGGCACTTTCCTCCAAAATGTTTCATAAAAGATAAGCTTTCTCAGAGCCTACATTTCAGTTGTTCAGGGAGCTCCACCTTCCTGTAGAGCTGTAAGCCTTAGTTTAAACTGTTATCCAAATAGTGGGCCAAATGCATTGCCTAAACTCTTATTTTTTTCCTTTTCTTGAATATAGTGAATCTTATATTTTAAGAAATCTTATTTTAAACCATAGCAAATCTAATCTATTATATAACCTCATGTATTTTTTAAATTGTCAGCTTTTTGTATTCTGATACACACTTTTTGAAAGCACAATTCGACAATTTTATGCTCTGGATTTTGTATATAATGTATATACCTAAGACATTTTATGCCTCATAGTAACTTTTCCAACTTTTTATTTCAGACAGCTCTACAATAAAGAATTGACCTCTCCTTGTCCTCAAGCAAAGGACACCTGGTAAGTTCCAGAAGCATAAATTCGTGTAAGTAATGGGAACTTTAGAGTTGCAGTCAGTAAGTGATTCAGAACACTCTGTGTGGGGACAGCTCCCCTGGATAGCTCCCCACATGTCTAAAGGCATTGTGCCTTCTTTGTATGCGAAGATAATTCTACTGATCTTCCGTAATCAGTACAGCGTCTGTTGGATTTCCAATAGCAGGATTAGAATTATAAATTCTAGAAGAGTATAATGTAGAAGGACCTTGAAGTTTATCTAGTCCAGTTACCTTATAAGCAGCCAGAGGCTTAAAGACTTGCACAAGGTGACACTGCCCATTAATAAGAGATTCATCTCTAGTACTCAGATTCTGTAACTCCCAGCTCAGCACCGTTTCTGCTTTACCTCAGATTTGGTTTGATTCATGCTCTTTCTCACTGTCTCCACTGGATTAATGATACACATTTGTTAGATGGATGACCAGAGCTGTTGTCATTTTTCTAAAGAGATGTCCATCTACCCTCTTCAGCTCAACAGAATCCATGCAATTTTATGGAATCCATGCAACTAAATAACTCCTTTATTTATGTCAGCTTTGGAAAAATGAGAAAAAATTTCACTACCAGGCATTTCATTGATCCCATTAGAAAGCCTTTTCATCATAAACAACAACAAATAGTTGTTGAACATTCACTGTGCTTATGGGATACTTTGTCATTTTCTTTTCTCTCATTCTGCTATAGGTCTCTCTGTCAATCTGTATATCTCTTCTAAAGAACACCTTTTCCTTAAAATTGTTCTCAGCTTTCTTGTACTCAAAGAGATAATCTATGTGTGAGCCTGCTTCTATACATATGCATTTGCTTTTGGGGAAATGCAAACCTCACACACTGGTTAAACTAATACATATGGCTACTCCATAGTAGGCCTCGTCCATGAGAGCAAGATAGTCAAACTGCCTTATACAATAGACATTTTATTTTTTCAATACCAAACAAACATTCCTGTAACTGTATTATTTTCTTATAGATAAATAATTTAAAAGAGTAAATGTCACAAAGTTACTGTGGCTATTATGAATATGGGACAAAAGGGATACAAAGAAAGACCAGTTCAGTGCTTAATGGGTTAGTCTTGCTAAGAACTAATGATAATTGGAAGATGATAGTGGTCTTGGACATGGTAATAAGTGTATGGGTTTGGAAAAGTAGAGCCAAAGAATTTGCTGATGAGATTGGATATGGGGTGTGAGGAAAAAAGGCACAGTCGAGCATAATGTCTGGAACTCCTGAAAAGAGATGGGAGTCATTGCTGGATAGATAGTATGTTAAAAATGCCATGGACATAGAGACGGTCACACAGGAAGAGTGTGGAAAAGATAATTGGGTTAAATACTGAGCAAAAGGAATAGAAAAGTTGCATCCAGTGAGGCAGAAGAGATAAGCTAATACTAAAATCCAGAATAAGCTATTTTAGAGAGAGGAGAAGGTCATCTGTGCCAAATGGTGCTGAGAGATTGGTAAAGTGAGAGCAGAGGAATGCACATTGACCTTGGCAACTTGCAGCTCATTGGTGATCTTGAAAAGAAGGATTGTAGTAATGTGATGAGGAGGGATGAGCAATCAGAGTAGAGGTGAAGAGAGAATGGAAGCAGAGGAAGTTGGTGTTAGCAGGAAGAAAATTAATTCAACAGATTTGGAGATGAAGGAAATAGGGATTGTAGTTGATAAGACAATTAGGGTTAAGGGAATTCTTTTTTTAATATAGGTAAACAAACACAAAATAGAATCATGCAATGTAACTCTAATTTTGGTGTGGAGAAAATGTGTAATTTTCTCTACTGCTATGCTTGCTTTCTTGTTAGCTGCCACCTGCTGGCTAGAGGAGAAGAAAATTAAAAGGTGTTTTTTTCCAGGTAAAAGTTTAATTCAAACTGACTACTTAAATTATCCTTAAAAAGATTTCTAGAGATTGGTTCAAGGTGGTGGAATAGATGGACGTGCGCTCACTCCCTCTTGTGAGAGCACCAGAATCACAGCTAACTGCTGAACAATCATTGACAGGAAGACAGTGGAACTCACCAAAAAAGATACCTTACATCCAAAAACAAAGGAGAAGCTGCAATGAGACGGTAGGATGGGTACAATCACAATAAAATCAAATCCCATAACTGCTGGGTGGGTGACTCACAAATTGGAGAACAATTATACAACAGAAGACCACCCACTGGACTGAAGGTTCTGAGGTCCACATCAGGCTTCCCAAGCTGGGGTCTGGCAATGGGAGGAGGAATTCCCAGAGAATCAGACTTCGAAGGCTAGCAGGATTTGACTGCAGAACTTTGTCAGGACTGGGGAAAACAGAGACTCCAATCTTGGAGGGCACACACAAAGTAGTCTGCTCATCAGGACACAGAGGGAAGGAGCAGTGACCCCACAGGAGACTCAGTCAGAACTACTGTTAGTATTGGAGGGTCTCCTGCAGAGCCAGGGGGTGGCTGTGGCTCACCACAGGGACAAGGACACTGGCAGCAGAAGTTCTGGGAAGTAATCCTTGGTGTGACCCCTCCCAGAGTCCACTATTAGCCCCACCACAGAGCCGGGTAGGCTCTAGTGCTGGGTCTCCTCAGGACAAACAACCAACAGGGAGGGAACTTAGCCCTACCCATCAGCAGACAAGTGGATTAAAGTTTTACTGAGCTCTGCCCACCAGAGCAACATCTAGCTCTACCCACCTCCAGTCCCTCCCATCAAGAAGCTTGCACAAGCCTCTTAGATAGCCTCATACACCAGAGGGCAGATAGCAGAAGTAAGAAGAGCTACAGTCCTGCAACCTGTGGAACGAAAAACCACATTCATGGAAAGATAGACAAAATGAAAAGGTAGAGGATTATGTAACACATGAAGGAACAAGATAAAACCCCAGAAAAAACAACTAAATGAAGTGGAGATAGGCAAACTTCCAGAAAAAGAATTCAGAATAATGATAGTGAAGATGATCCAGGACCTCGGAAAAAGAATGGAAGCAAAGATCGAGAAGATGCAAGAAATGTTTAACAAAGACCTAGAAGAATTAAAGAACAAAACAACATAGATGAACAATACAATAACTGAAATGAAAAATAAACTAGAAGGAATCAATAGCAGAATAACTGAGGAAGAAGAATGGAAAAGTGACCTGAAGACAGAATGGTGGAAATCACTGCAGTGGAACAGAATAAAGAAAAAAGAAAGAAAAGAAATGAAGACAGCCTAAGAGACTTCTGGGACTACATTAAATGCACATTCACATTATAGGAGTCCCAGAAGGAGAAGAGAAAGAGAAAGGACCTGAGAAAATATTTGAAGAGATTATAGTTGAAAAATTCCCTAACATGGAAAAAGAAATAGGCACCTAAGTCCAGGAAGAACAGAGAGTCCCAGGCAGGAAAAACGCAAGGAGAAACATGCTGAGACACATAGAAATCAAACTGACAAAAATTAAAGAAAAATTAATAAAAGCAACAAGGGAAAAATGACAAATAACATGCAAGGGAACTCCCATAAGGTTAACAGCTGATTTCTCAGCGGAAACTGTACAAGCCAGAAGCAAGTGGTATGATATATTTAAAGTGATGAAAGGGAAGAATCTACAACCAAGATTATGCTACCCAGCAAGGATCTCATTCAGATTCAATGGAAAAATCAAAAGCTTTACAGGCAAGCAAAAGCTAAGAGAATTCAACACCACCAAACAAGCTCTACAACAAATGCTAAAGGAACTTCTCTACGTGGGAAACACAAGAGAAGAAAAGGACCTACAAAAAAACCCATAACAATTAAGAAAATAGTAATAGGAACATACATATTGATAATTAGCTTAAATGTGAATGGATTAAATGCTCCAACCAAAAAACACAAGGTCGCTGAATGATACAAACAAGACTCATATATATGCTATCTACAAGAGACACACTTCAGACCTAGGGACACATACATACTGAAAGTGAGGGGATGGAAAAGGATATTTCATGCAAATGGAAATCAAAAGAAAGCTGGAGTAGCAATACTCATATGAGATAAAATGGACTTTAAAATAAAGAATGTTACAAGAGACAAGGAAGGCCACTACATAATGATCAAGGGATCAATCCAAGAAGAAGATATAAAAATTATAAATATATATGCACCCAACATAGGAGCACCTCAATACATAAGGCAAATGCTAACAACCAAGAAAGGAGAAATAGACAGTAGCACAATAATAGTAGGGGACTTTAACACCTCATTTACACCAATGGACAGATCATCCAGACAGAAAGTTTTTAAGGAAACACAAGCTTTAAATGACACAATAGACCAGATAGATTTAGTTGATATTTATCGGACATTCCATCCAAAAACAGCAGATTACACTTTCTTCTCAAGTGCACATGGAACATTCTCCAGGATAGATCACCTCCTGGGTCACAAATCAAGCCTTGGTAAATTTAAGAAAATTGAAATCATAACAAGTATGTTTTCTGACCACAACGCTATGAGATTAGAAACCAGTTACAGGGAAAAAAATGTGAAAAACACAAACACATGAAGGCTAAACAGTATGTTACTAAATAAGCAAGAGATCACTGAAGAAATCAAAGAGGAAATCAAAAAATATCTTGAGACAAATGACAATGAAAACACGAAGATCCAAAACCTATGGGACGTAGCAAAAGCAGTTCTAAGAGGGAACTTTATAGCAATACAATCCTACCTCAAGAAACAAGAAAAATCTGAAATAAACAAACTGACCCTACACCTAAAGGAACTAGAGAAAGAAAAACAAACAAAACCAAAGGTTAGTAGAAGGAAGGAAATCATAAATATCAGAGAAGAAATAAATGAAATAGAAACAAAGAAAACAATAGCAAAGAAAAATAAAACTAAAAGCTGGTTCTTTAAGAAGATAAAGAAAATTGATAAACCTTTAGCCAGACACATCAAGAAAAAGAGGGAGAGGACTCAGATCAATAAAATTAGAAATGAAAAAGGAGAAGTTACCACGGACACTGCAGAAATACAAAGCGTCATAAGAGACTACTACAGAAAACTCTATGCCAATAAAATGGACAACCTGGAAGAAATGGACAAATTCTTAGAAAAGTATAACCTTCCAAGACTGAACCAGGAAGAAATAGAAAATATGACCAGACCAATCATAAGTAATGAAATTGAAACTGTGAGTAGAAATCTTCCAACCAACAAAAGTCCAGGACCAGAAGGCTTCACAGGTGAATTCTATCAAACATTTAGAGAAGAGCTAACACCCATCCTTCTCAAACTCTTCCAAAGTATTGCAGAGGGAGGAACAGTCTCAAACTCATTCTACGTGGCCACCATCACCCTGATACCAAAACCAGACAAAAATACTACAAAAAAAGAAAATTACAGACCAATATCACTGATGAATATAGATGCAAAGATCCTCAACAAAATACTAGCTAACAGAATCCAACAACACATTAAAAGGATCATACACCATAATCAATGGGGATTTATCTCAGGGATGCAAGGATTCTTCAGTATATGCAAATCAAAAAATGTGATATACCATATTAACAAATTGAAGAATAAAATCCATATGATCATCTCAATAGAGGCAGAAAAAGCTTTTGACAAAATTCAACACCGATTTATGATAAAAACTCTCCAGAAAGTGGCCATAGAGTGAACCTACCTCAACATAATAAATGCCATAATGGCAAACCTACAGCAACCATCATTCTCAATGGTGAAAAACTGAAAGCATTTCCTCTAAGATCAGGAACAAGACAATGATATCCACTCTCGCCACTATTATTCAACATAGTTTTGGAAGTCCTAGCCATGGCAATCAGAAAAAAAAAAAGAAATAAAATGAAAACATATTGGAAAAGAAGAAGTAAAACTGTCACTGTTTGCAGAGGACATGATACCCTATATAGATAATCCTAAAGGTGCCACCAGAAAACTACTAGAGCTCATCAGTGAATTTGGTAAAGTTGCAGGATACAGGAATGCACAGAAATCTCTTGCATTCCTATACACTAATAATGAATGATCAGAAAGAGAAATTAAGGAACAATGCCATTCACCATTGCAACAAAAAAAAATGAAATACCTAGGAATAAACCTACCTAAGGAGGTAAAAGACCTGTACACCGAATACAATAAGACACTGTTGGAAGACATCAAAGATGACACAAACAGATGGAGAAATATACCATGTTCTTGGATTGGAAGAATCAATATTGTGAAAATGACTATACTACCGAAAGCAATCTACAGATTCAATGTAATCCCTATCAAATTACCAGTGGTATTTTTTACAGAACTAGAACAAAAAATCTTAAAATTTGTATGGAGACACAAAAGACCCTGAATAGCCAAAGCAGTCTTGAGGGAAAAAACAGAGCTGGAGGAATCAGACTCCCTGACTTCAGACTATACTATAAAGCTACAGTAATCAGGACAGTATGGTACTGGAACAAAAACAGAAATATAGATCAATGGAACAGGATAGAAAACCCAGAGTTAAACCCACGCACATACGGTCTCCTTATCTTTGATAAAGGAGTCAAGAGTATACAATGGAGCAAAGACAGCCTCTTCAATAAGTGGTGCTGGGAAAACTGGACAGCTACATGTAAAAGAATGAAGTTAGAACACTCTCTAACACCATACACAAAAATAAACTCAAAATGAATTTAAGACCTAAATGTAAGACTGGACACTATAAAACTCTTAGAGGAAAACATAAGAAGAACACTCTTCAACATAAATCACAGCAAGGTCTTTTTTGACCCACCTCCTAAAGTAATGGAAAGAAAAACAAAAATAAACAAATGGAACCTAATGAAACTTAAAAGCTTTTGCACAGCCAAGGAAACTGTAAAGAAGATGAAAAGACAGCACTCAGAATGGGAGAAAATATCTGCAAACCAATCAGTGGACAAAGGATTAATCTTCAAAATACATAAACAGCTCATGCAGCTCAATATCAAAATAACAAACAACCTTATCCAAAAATGGGCAGAAGACCTAAATAGACATTTCTCCAAAGAAGACATACAGATGGCCAAGAGGCACATGAAAACATGCTCAACATCACTAATTATTAGAGAAATGAAAATGATAACTACAATGAGGTATCACTTCACACTGGTTAGAATGGGCATCATCAGAAAATCTGCAAACAACAACTTCTGGAGAGGGTGTGGAGAAAAGGGAACCCTCTTGAACTGTTGGTAGGAATGTAAATTGATATAGCTACTATGGAGAACAGTATGGAGGTTCCTTAAAAAACTAAAAATAGAATTACCGTATGGCCCAGCAATCCCATTACTTGGCATACACCCAGAGAAAACCATAATTCAAAAAGACACATGCACTCCAATATTCATTGCAGCACTATTTACAATAGCCAGGTCATGGAAGCAACCTAAATGCCCATTGACAGATGAATGGATATTGAAGATATGGTACATATATACAATGGAATATTACTCTGTCATAAAAAGGAATGAAATTGGGTCATTTGTAGACACATGGATGGACCTACAGACTGTCATACAGAGTGAAGTAGGTCGGAAAGAGAAAAACAAATATCGTATATTAATGCATATTTGTGGAATCTAGAAAAATGGTACAGATGAACCAGTTTGCAAGGCAGAAATAGAGACACAAATGTAGAAAACAAACGTATGGACACCAAGAGGGGAAAGCGGGGGGTTGGGGGTGGAGGTGCGATGAATTGGGAGATTGGGATTGGCATGTATACACTAATATGTATACAATAAATAATAAGAACCTTCTGTATAAAAAAATAAATAAAATAAAATAAAATAAACTATTTCTAAGGAAGAAGTGATCAAGTTTTCAAGTTGCCTCCCCCATCTTCTCTCTAATATAGCTTCTCTCTTGTATTTGAGAGGCGGGTGTTGCATCCCTGTGGTGAAGGGAAAGACTCAGATCCTGTGTGGTCCTGTATTCTCTCCTAGTTGATGTCTTTTGTTCCAGGTATTTATTGCTGAAGTCCATGGCTGCTTTACCTGATGATCTGCTCACTCTCATGGGTTCTCTGTCTTAGTCAAAGCTCAAGGATTCTCCCTGGCTCTCTCAGCATCCACTGTCATCCTGAGTCCTTGCCATTTCTTGTGTCCTCCCTTCTGGTCCAGTGCTCCAAAGTCATTTCATCAGACAAGGCAGGTCCCAGGGATTCAACATAGCATCCATGCACCCACATGATGAGGGCACATCCAGATATTTAAACATCAAGGCCATCCTCTGCCTGACCACACTGTACCCCCAAATCCATAAAATTATGCTTTGGTTTGGTTCACAGATCCAGTCAGTCAGAGATTTACTCTTTTTCCTGAGTCATACATTTAGAGCACCCAACATCATTGGTGATACCTTCATTTACCCAATGCAAGTTAATTCTACACTGCAACCAAAACCAGGGAGAGGATTATTCAGACAATAATATGTGATGTCCTCCCCCTCTCTGGAGGCAAAAAGAGGCAAGCTTTAGTACACACCCCATCTCTTTCTGCCTTGATGTTCTTTACTTAAATTTTAATTCTCTGTGTTCTCTCTGAGTGTACAAAAATGGAAGGTAAAGGAGTTTAACTCTTCATTTTATCCTTCAGGCTGAAGGATTCCTAAGACCAACTAGGAGGAAAGTCATGCACTAAGAAAGGCAAATTCTAAAGTTTCATTAACTATATTTAACATATTACCCTGTACATATTTTAATGTGTTGGTGATAATGATCTAATGGAGAGAAAGAAGCCAATAGGGATAATTTTAGGGGAGAAGACCTTGTTGAGGAGAAGAAATGGGACTCTAAACCACAAATGAATGTGTTGACCTTTGATAAGACTAGAGACACTTCATCCACTTTAATAGCAGATAACAAGGTAGGAAGTGTGGGTGTAAATACAGGAGGGTAGGAGATGTGACAGAAAAAACATGAATTTCATCCATATTGTCCATAAGATATGAGACTAGATCATCACCTGAAATTGAGAAGAAAGAGTGCCAAAGAATTTCACTTATCTGAAAAGATGAGAAATGTTTTATAATTATTTTATTTTATGTGAATATATTTCTCCCATTTGGAATGTAATCACATTTCAAATTATTCATGACCTCACCTTTATACTTATGTTAACCCCTCAAAAAGAAGTTTTTTTTTTTAAAATTTGGGGTATAGTTGTTTTACAATGTTATGTTAGTTTCTACTGTACAATAAAGTGAAATTCCCTGTGCTATACAGCAGGTTCTTATTAGTTATTTATTTCATACATATTAGTGTATACATGTCAATCCCAATCTCCCAGTTCATCCCAGCCCCCCACCCCACACCCCCCTGCTTTTCCCCCTTGGTGTCCATACACCAAATCTTGGCAATTTATAATTGTCAAGAAATTTAACTATTCAGCAAATGAAAATTTATTCATAATGTGTGGTGGTCATTATTGTCACGCAATTTATTTTTGTTAAAAATCTCAATTTCAGAATCTGGACATGACATAGATTATATCAAACTACCTTAATTTGGGGAGCTTTGATGGATACTTTTGTTTAGGTAGGGAGTAATATGTCTGGCTGCGGATACTTGTATTCCTACCTAGAGACAGAAAATAAATGTGGATTATAGAATTACACTTCCAGTAACTTCCCCAGCTACTTCCATTTTACTACCATCTCTCACCTGGACTCCTAACAGTTGTCCCTGCTTCTACCCTTGCCCCTACCAATCTATCTTCATCTACCAGTTAGAGTAATCATGTTGAAATATGAGATGATGTCACTCTTCTGCTTAAACAGTGGTGCTCCATTTCATTCAGGTTCAGAGACTACAAGACTTTATATGTTTAGGTGTCTATAACCTTTATGATCTTATGTCCTGCCACCTTCCTTTTTGTATACTCCATTCCAGCCACACTCATTCTTGTCCCATTTTTTCGACATGTCAGGCAGGTTCCCATATTAGAACCTTTGAGCTAGGCGACAGTTGCCTCTGCTCAGAAGACTCCCAGATACTTGTCTGACTAACTACCTTCCTCTTGGGGGCCCTTGCTCCAATGTCTAAATGTCACTTCTTCCACAAGACAGGTCTACTTCCAGCTCCCTCTTACTTTACTTTACTTCAAACATGCTCACAATATATCCATTTGTTACAATAATTTCACTTTCCCTATCTCCCCCTGTAAGAAGGTAAGTTCTAGGAGGGAGGGATGTTAACCTATTTGGTTCACTATTATATGTCAACTTCTAGGTACATAGTAGACTATCAGTAAATATTTTATCAATGACTGGCTTTTTAAAAATATCTGTAACCAGCGTTTCACTGCTGAATACAGTGACATGCATAGAGCTGTTATTTGAAAAATAGGTGGATTTATTTATTTTCTAAACTTTGTAGGTGCTCTCAGATCTCCTTGATCTAATTTTCCTAGAACTTATACTGACACTTACTTTCATATTTGTCCCTTCCTTATGGAGGAAACTCTGTCCATTTTCCTAATATTTAGAATTTAAGCATTTCAGTTCTTCTGGGTGAAGTCAGTAACTTGGAGACTAAATCTCTCTCCTGTTTACTCTTTGCTTGCCCTGAACAATTGGTTGCCTTTCCTAGTTGTGCCAAATTGGGGACTAGACCACCATGTGTCAATTCCTTATTATTACACTCACCCATCTCTCACTTTATCCTGTATATACACATATACTAAAGACATAAATTTATATTACTAATAATCATGAGAATCATCTGGTCTTGATCATAGCAATTTTGTCATATCCACAAACTCTTCAATATTTCTTGATATATAGGTCTTGTTATATAGGTCTTGATATATAGGTCTTGTTAGGACATTGCTCTGGTTCTCAGTTTTCAAAGGTTTCCTTCTTGAAATTCTCCGTGTGGTTTCTAATGTACAAACTGGTAATTTTACTTTGTTTTTATTCCTTCTCTGTCTTGAAGATAGAATATTCTATATATCCTTTTTTTTTGGAATATAGGGAAATCTTTTCACAGAGCTATTTGGTCATTTACCTGTGAGGATAGATGGGACAGATTTGGGATTGATGGAAAAATTTCCAATTGGATCTATGTTGCCTTTATTTCTAATGAAAACAACAACATGGGTACATATGTATATCAGTACAGTCATTTGGTGTGTTCTGAAAACTCCCTGGTTAAGAGTAATTAGAAAAGCACTTCAGTTCATGGTGATGTCACACTGAGTAATATAAACCAACCCTCTTGCTTGATTATAATTTAAAAATATAGATGGCTTTTAAAAAACTTTCTAAACATCAATTAATTAACAAGATACTGAGGAATAACTAGAGTAACATGTAAGAGAAGAAAGAATTCAGAGAAATGAGCCTGGAATTTGACACATCTTTGGTCCAGGAACATTTGCTAATCCAGAGGAGCTGCTGAGAAGGTCTTTGACAGAGTTTCAGGACTTCAGGGATAAAAGTTGGAGTCAAGTGTTTGCCAAAGGCAAGGTCCCTGGATGAACTTCCCTGTCTTAAATTTGAGAACCAAATCTAGGAAGAAGATTGAGTCAGAAGTAAAACAGTCTTAGAACAGATTGCAGCCCATTTCAAGTCACTTAGGTGCCCCAGAAAAATTGGATGAAGGTGAACCTGTAAAACTAGGACTTCCAGGCACCTGTAAAGTAAATGAAAATTCTCCCTGGAAAATAATAATATCATCTTGAGCCTCAAATTATTTCAGTTGAAGTTTTCAAATTCTATGTCTGGCAACAAAGATAAGAGGAGGCACAGGGAGAGAAGTCAACATGAAAGGGAACCACTACAACCACTACACAGGTATGTCAGAGTGGAAATATTATGCTCAGTTTGGGGAAAAATATTATGTTCACTATGCCCGTGGAAATTAAAGTTGAACTTAAAAATATTATCAAGGATTTGGAAACTAACATATTTTGATTTTAAAGAAAAGAACTGACTAAAACTCTAAAACTGAAAAATACAGTAACCAAAGTTAATTACTCAGGAGATGGATTTAAGGACAGATTAGACACAGATAAAGAAAGAATTCATGAATCAGAAAATAGGTCAAAAGAATCCATCCAGAAGGAAGTGGAAGAAGCAAAATATAAAAAGTGCAAAATAAAGAGACCTGGAGTATACAGTGAGAAGCTTTAATATATATTTACTTGGAATTGAAGAATAGAGGAAAGTAGCCAAAAGGCAGAAGAAATATTTGCAGAGATAGTAATTTTCCAAAAATTTTGGAAGACATCAAGTAACAGTGTTACAAAGCCCCGTTAATTTCAAGTAAACCTGAGAAGCCTAATTGGATGGAAAAAATAGTATAAATCAGTGAATTTTATTCAATTCAATTGGAGGGTATTTTATTAGAAATACTCTATACAATTGATGTAAACCATACTAAGAAAAAGTTTGCTGGTTAGGGGTTCCACTTTAATCAATATATCTTAAAGGATTTGGAATTAACATACTTGTTTGAAAGTATATCTAAAAAATGATTGAAAGTGGTTTGTTTTATAAATTGGTTATACATTCTTCTTATATGATATATTTTCCTTGGAGTCCAATTTGTTTTCAACAATGAAAGGAAAATAATCATAGCAATATACAAATTATCACAAATTGAAAATTAATGTGTTCTAAATTTATATGTACTGACTTTAATATAGTAAGATGAAATCTTCATTGTCCCATCAGATTTCAAACTTTATATGAAACTGTTCATATAGTTTTAATATGATACTAAATTAAGCAAAACAGAACTCTCCAATCTCTGGACTTTTGCTGCCCTCCTCTTTTGTTTAATTAAAAAATTTTTTTTTCTTTGGTGGACGTATGAAAAGGTTGAATAATGTAAGCGAGCTTAGAGGAAAGCCTTCATACTTCTGTATATCTACCATCTAATTTTTTAATTAAGAGTGCCTGTAGATGACATCTCTAGACACTGTCATATATTGAGAGAGAGTATGTAAATGACAGAGGTTCCTCGTTTCCCAGTTTTCTGCTTCTGACTTTCAGACACTCTCTGTGCTAAATTTCCAATCTAAAGCTGAGATGAAGTCTCCAGTTACAGAGTGCAACTGTCCTCCTTGATCTATAGCTACCGGATGGTAACGTCAAAAATTCCCCACTAGAGGCTTAACAGGGAGTCAAGTGATGAAAGGAAATGAAAGAAATCTTGGCTGATTTTCATGAAATAATCTCCTGCCTGGCACAAGCCCATGATGGGCTTCAGAGACACCTGGGGAATGGAACTGAATGAGTCTTCACAGCAGGGCAGCAGTGCCTGTGAGACACACTGGGGCGTATTCAGTGCAGAAAAAATAATCAGGAGTTGGGGGATCTTGCTAAAGCCCGACACTGGTATCCCATTCATCAGTGACAGTGAGGTCAAACCACTTCCCCTTCTCCATGTGCTAAGGAGAGAATTTCAGGGTGCATTACATATGAAATGGATGTTACAAACCATTTGGTTTTTTTGATAACATCATTTAGTGAGAGGTGCTCATCTTATTTCTGTCACAAGCAAGGATGAAAATGTGTACTTTCTGAAAGAGGAGAATGGGGATTAGAAGGAAATTAGGGCAAAGAAGTGTGAAAATAAGTGGAATTAAAATGGGGGGATAAAACCTATAAAAATAACAAAATAAAAGCAAAGTAAAAGTATGTATTTAGTACCTGATAATTTCATATGCTTCTTATGGAAACCATAATGGAGAAAATTAAAGTGAGGAAAAAATGTAAAGAAGAAATTAAAAACCTTCTATATTAAAATACACTCAGAAAAGTTTTAGGTTGCCCTTCCTTTCATTCCTTCCTTTCCCTTTCCTTCCTCCCTCCCTTCCTTCCTTCCTTTCCCTTTCCTTCCTCCCTTCCTTCCTTCCTTCCTTTCCCTTTCCTTCCTCCCTCCCTTCCTTCTTTCCTTCCTTCCTTCCTTTCTTCTTTCCTTCCTCTATTTCTCTTTCCTAAAAGCTACCTTTTAAATTAATCTTTGAACTCATATCATAGACATTTTGGGAAAAGGATGCCTTATTGTATCTTTTATAAAACTTAAGGTCTGGTCTATGTAAATTCCTGATACTACTTCCAGTCATTTGGTCTTAAATTTTGAGGCCTAGGGAGCTATGTGAAATCCCTCTCAATTGTCCTAAAGCTATTCTAACTGAGTTTCCTTCGAGACTTGCAATGGTTTAAAAAAAAGTAATAAATCTCCTCCAGTATCTCAGACTATAAGTAGCCTTACTTTTAAGTATGCATTGTGCTATATTCCAGGAGAGAAGTCTTTGCCATTGTCAGTCAAAACCTGTTAGGTCTACCAGATCTCTAGAGCTGCCATTTAGGTCCCACTAAATGGCTTTCCAACTGTAACAAGGGCTTGTCCCCACATAGTGGCATTTCTGAACTAAGTTAGGACATTTCTATCCAGGTTTTCTGTGTTATGTAAATTCTTTGGGGGCCAGTTTTTCTCCGCTGCCAGAGTGAGACTTACTGGTAAAGAAACCAAAAGAGGAATAAGAATAGAATAGTGAGTGATGGTGGCAAGTTGATCAAATTCTCAGCCAGAAAATCGAAAGGGAGATATCACATTTTGAAATTGAGGCAAAAGTGTAATAATCTAGAGAAACTCCACTGAAGTCTCCCAACCAGGGAAAAGAGACTAAATAGGAGATCCAGTATGTCAAAATGACATAACATCAAAAACATCAAAATGACATCCATCTAAATTTATTATATATCACCTTTAAGGAATCAAGGCTCCCCAGAATAACTTTCTGTACTGTCTCAAGTACTCAAAAATGGCCTTAGAAGTTAGGTCTTAATAGGCTCACTGAGTTGGTCAGCTCTGCTCATGTTTTAACCTCTGGGCTGGTCTGAATTATACAGTAGCGCCTGTGATGATAAAGGAATCTCATAAAAAGGGACATATCTGATCAAATTTAATCTATTTTATTTTACAGGGGATTTTCCTTGATCCTAATGGTAAGAACAGAGAGAATATACTAAAACCAGGCTAGTTTAAAATTAGTGCAAGATATCTGGATGAGAAATCCCTCCTTTTCCTCCTTCCTTGGATATCTATTAGGAGTTGCAACACTCTTGGATTCATCGTCTGAGCAAAGCAATCAAAGGTCTTTTCTCTGATGTGACCTTTCTCATTACATTATCTTCCAGTTTATGGCATTATTTGTCCATGATTTTCTAAGTATGCAGTGCCTGTGTGTATCAGAGAGCATGTATCAGGGACGTGGTTTTCTCATGTAAGAATAGGGTAGGATGGTGTAAGCATGTAACGTAACCAAAGAAAATTAATGGTGCTGTATGAGTGAGTGTGTGTGTGTGTGTGTGTGTGTGTGTGTGTGTGTGTGTGTGTGTGGCAGGTGGGGGTGGTTGCTTATAACATTTGGGAGAATTAACTCATGAGTGCCCTGATGTTTTCCAGGTTAATTTTTTGGAACACTATCCCTCTCAGCTAAATGTGTTGTTACAAGATGGGCAGAAGGGTGAAGGATAGAGGTGGGGATGTGGTGCTGGAAAACTGAGAAAGCTTCTTACCATATTTATGCATAGTTTGGCTTTTATTCAGGTTTCTATCTTACATTTGAACTTTTTTTATTGCACTATAGTTATTTACAATATTGTGTTAGTTTCAGGTGTACAGCAAAATGATTCATTTGTATATATATATATATATATATATATATATATATATATATATATATATATATTCTTTTTAGATTCTTTTCCATTATATGTTATTACAAGATATTGAATATAGTTCCCTATACTATACAGTAAATCCTTGTTTTTTATCTATTTTATATGCAGTGATGCATATCTGTTAATCCCATACTCCTAATTTATCCGTCCCCACTCCGTTCCTCTTTGGTAACCATAAGTTTGTATTTTATGTCTGTGAGTCTGTTTCTGTTTTGTAAATAAGTTCATTTGCATTACTTTATAGATTCCACATATGAACTTCTTGTTGACCTGTATGAATTTTTTTTTTTTTTTTTTTTTTGGCCGCCCTGCATGGCTGTGGGATCTTAGTTCCCTGACCAGGGATTGAATCCGGGTCCTCAACAGTGAAAGTGTGGAGACCTAACCACTGGATCACCAGGGAATTCTCAAAAAACTTTTTTCAGTAGATTGTTAGAAGGTAAAAGGAGAAGAAGAGAATAGCAAAAAAAGATTATCATAGAAGTGGAAAACATATAGGGTTGAAAGGTGTAAAGTTATGCATGTAAAAATAAGTGGGGAGAGGGAGTAACTAAAATGTAAAGTTCCATAGTAAGACATTTAAATACATTAAGGGTTTATGGAAGGATTCAAAGCAAGAAAAAAGGCTTAGGGCTAACAAGATTTAAAAATAATCAAATGAGATACAAAAAAACAAGAAATGAGGACCCATGAGGGAGAGTGAGAAAATTTCAAGTTGGATCCAAATATAGCTCTAATTAAGAAAAAAGGTGAGGAGCAAAAACATAAACCTTATTTTAAAAGTAGAAACATTTGAAGTAAATAAATTATTTTTAATAAGTAATTGAAACATAAATAATATATTTTCAATATACAAATAAAAAGTTTAGCTTTAAGAGAAAAGTAAAGGGGACTAAAAAAAATTCAGATTAAAAATTTCAAAAGAATGATTCAAAGTAGACAGAGTTAGTCATAAATTTCTTAGTTTGGATCTAATTTCTCCTAGTTAACAGATCCCTACTGAAGCTATTTCCCTGATATAACTACTTTTCACCTGTCTCAAAATGCCCCAATAGCAGGTAAGATTTTAAGTCTCTAGCTGTGAAGGACACAGCTTGGCACCTTAATCCATCAGGCAGATAAGTGATCTAAGAAAATAGAGAAGAGGTGGGAAGAGGAAGAATCCCTAACTGCCCCAAAGACCCCAAGGAAACATTCTACTTTTTACTGATTGCCAAAGACTTTCCCAGAAGAAAGTGAAACTTCAAAGGTGATTAGGACAAAGCATGGGGGACAAAGTCCAAGGTTTAAGCAAGGATCAAAGCAACTACATTCAAATAGCAATAAATCATATTAAAATGCTTCATCTTTGATGGGAATGTTCATAATTTGACTCTTCTTTCCAATCTTCTTTCTCTGTGTTCTCTCTTTTTTTTTTTTGCATTACATGGGCCTCTCACTGTTGTGGCCTCTCCCGTTGTGGAGCATGGGCTCTGGACACGCAGGCTCAGCGGCCATGGCTCATGGGCCCAGCCACTCTGCGGCATGTGGGATCTTCCCGGACCGGGGCACAAACCTGTGTCCCCCGCATCGGCAGGCGGACTCGCAACCACTGCGCCACCAGGGAAGCCTTGTGTTCTCTTTTATATGGCTTCTATTGCAGCCAAACGGAAGAGTTTAATGTTACTTGTGCTTAGAGGCCACACAGATTTGAGCCTTTGTTTACACTGTCTTCTTCTTGACTACTCTCCCCGCCCATTCATATGAACATATCTAAATCCTGTCTCTCTCTCTCTTTTTTTTTTTTAATTGAGGTATAGTTGTTTTACAATAGTGTGTTAGTTTCAGGTGTACAACATAGTGATTCAAAATTTTTATAGCTTATACTCCATTTATAGTTATTATTAAATGCTGGTTATATTCCCTGTGCTGTACAATATATCCTTATAGCTTATTTACTTCATACATAGTTGCTTGTACCTCTTAATCCCCTACCACTATCTTGCCCTTAGCTGATCTGTTCCTTTGTATCATTTAGCCTACTGTTGATTCCTTCCAGTGTATTTTTTATTTCCATTATTTTATTCTTAATCTCTGTTTGGTTGTTTTTTTTTTTTTTTTTTTTTTTTTTTTTCTTTTTGCGGTATGCGGGCCTCTCACTGTTGTGGCCTCTCCCGTTGCGGAGCACAGGCTCCGGATGCGCAGGCCCAGCGGCCATGGCTCACGGGCCCAGCCGCTCCGCGGCATATGGGATCCTCCCAGACCGGGGCACGAACCCGTATCCCCTGCATCGGCAGGCGGACTCTTAACCTCTGCGCCACCAGGGAGGCCCAGGTTGTTTTTTATACTTTCCAAACTTTTGTTAAAAACTTCTAACTTCTTGGTCTGAGTTCTTTGATCATCTTTATGATTATCACCTTGAACACTTTCTTGGGTAGAATGCCTATCTCCACCTCATTTAGTTCTTCTTCTGGAGTTTTATCTTGTTTCTTTGTTTTGAGCATGATCCTCTGTCACCCCATTTTGTCTAATTTGCTGTTTTTATTTCTATGTATTTATTTGGTAGGTTGGTTATGTTTTCCAACCTTGAAGAAGTGGCCTTTTGTAGGAGATGTGTATACATCTCAGCATCACGCTCCCTCCTGGCCACAAGAGCTATATGCTCTAGGGGTGCCCCCTCTGTGTACTGTGTGGGTCCTTCTGTTGTGGCAGGCTGACTACTGTGAGTGGTCTGGTATGTGTGGCTGGCCCCTGGCCTTCTCGGTTGCCAGGCTCTGCCTTGTTTGGAGGCTGCCAGCCACTGATTCATGGGGTCAGGTCATGAGGCAGCTGGCTGCTGAACCCCAGGGGCCTTGGGACTAGTCCTGGCTCACTGGTGAGTGGAGTCAGGTTCCAGGAGATATCAGGTCTTGTGCTAGCCCACAAGTGAGTGAAGCCATTTCCTGGAGCTAATGCCAGCCCACTGGTGGGCAGAGCTGTGTCCTGAGCTCTGGCTACAGGGCCCAAGAGACCCAGAGCTGGTATTATACTGTTGGTGGGTGGGGCTGGTTTCTGACATAGCTGGCTGCAAGGTCCAGGGTGTTCTGAAGCTTGTATTGTCCTGCTGGTGGGTGGTGCTCTTGCCCAGCCAGTCCCAGGGCTGGTTCTGGCCTGTGGATGGATGACATGGGTCCTGACACAGCAGGCTGTGGGGCTGCAGTTGTCTTGGAGTTGGTATCCACCTACTAGTGTATGAAGCTGGTCCTGAGGCTAGAGGAGGCTAGCTGGTGTGTAGGGCAGGTGACTAGAGGATGCTGGGTCTAGTGCCTGCCCAATGGTGGGTGCAGCTGGTTCCCAGTGTCTCTGACTGCAGGCCCCTGGGGGTCTTGGGTCTAGTGCTTGCACACTGGTGTGTGAGGCTGTGATCTGTGCCCTCTGGTGGAGTGAGCCATATCCAAGGGCAACTGTGGGCTCAGTGGGTCTTTAAGGCAGCCTGTCTGCTGGTGGGTAAGGCTGTGTCCCAGCCCAGTTAGTTGCTTGGCCTGAGGAGTCCCAGTATTGGTGCCTATAGGCTGGTGGGTAAGTGCAGGGCTGGGTCCAGAGACTAATAAGCTAGAGGGAGGATTCCAAAATGGTGTTTGCCATCACCAGTGTCCATGTTGTAGAATGAGCTCCCAAAAGTGGCTGTTGCCAATATTGATGTCCCCAGGGTGAGCTCCAGTTTCCTCCTGCCTCTCCAAGAGACTCTCCAAGATCAGGAGGTAGGTCTGACCCAGACTCCTTTCAAATTGCTGCTTCTGCTGTGGGTCCCAGGGAGTGTGAGATTTTGTTTGTGCTCTTTAAGAGTGGAGTCTCTACTTCCCATAGCCTTCTGGGTCTCCTGAAAGTAAGCCCTGCTGGTCTTCAAAGCCAGGTGTTCTGGGGCTCATCTTCCAGCACAGGACCCCCACGCTGGGGAGAACCTCTACAGTTGTAATTATTCTGTCACCCAGGGGTCACCCACCCAGGGGTATGGGTCTTGAATATACTGCAACTCCACCCCTCCTACCCATCTTGTTGTGGTTCCTTCTTTATATCTTTAGTTGTAGAAGATCTTTTCTGGTAATGATGCCGAAAAACTCGCCCTCTGTGCACCAGTGCCAAATCAAATCTCAGAAACAGAGTTTTAGGTGAAGTAGAAAAGAAGAGCTTTATTGCTTTGCCAGACAAAGTGGGACACAGTGGGCTCATGCCCCTCAAAAACTGTATGTTCTAACCTGGGAGAATTTAGTGAGGAGTTTTATAGCAGTGGTTCAAGGGTTGATTTGCTGATAAGATTAGGGTGTGTGCAGGGCCTGCACTCCTTTAATCTGGTCTCATGTAATCTCTTGATGAGCTTCTCTGATTCCTTTACTCTGGCTTCAGGTGGTCTTCTCTGGAATGAAGAATGCTAACACCTTCCATTTGTTGGGGGTTTTAGTTCTGTAAAGATCTCAAAGATATTGTTATGTGTATCCCTTGAAGCAGAACCAGACCCTTCCCCAAGGTTGCACTATTGTATCTTGGCTGCCCCTCCCTTGTCTCTGCATCCCCTCCCTTCCCTGATTAGCAACAGTTTGAATCTGCCGTTTGGAACTCAGGGAAGGTCATGAAGGTTGGAGTCTGTTCCCTACAAACAAGAAATTGGGGGCATGGAAAGGCTTCCATGCCCAGGAGCCCCACAGGGTCCGGCCTGGTTTCAGTAAGTTCCAATTTTTTTCATCAATAGTTTTTCTGCAAATAGTTGTAGTTTTTGTGTGCCCATGGGAGGAGGTGAGCTCAAGGTCTTTCTATTCTGCTGTTTTGGGAACTCTCTCTTCTCTATATTTTAAAACAACTTCAAATGTCATCTCTTCCATGAAGCTTCTCTCGTTCTGTGAGCTGAATGCAGTCTATTTTTTCTGTCTTATTGACCTCATTGACATTTAAGTGCTCAGCATTCTCTATAATATGTTAAAGTTACTTATAAAGATGATTAATTTCTTCTACTAGATCATAAGCATTTTGAAGAAAGAGTCCATGTCTGATTAATCCTGGCAACTTTAATTAAAATTAGTACTCTGCCTTTCCTGTGTTAAGAGGTATGATTCAAAGATAAATCATTACTTACATTCATTCATTCTCTCCTTTATTTATTTATTCAATAAATATTGAGCACTTACTTTGTCCTAGTTTCTCTTCTAGGTAGTTGTGTCATTAAGGAACTTTAACTTTGGTGAGGAAAGATATTTTATTAACAAATTAAATATGTAAAGTATATAGTATATTAGATGTGATAAGTGCCATGGAGAAAAGTGGTTGGATTTTTTTTTGTATTCAGTAACAGTGGAAGCCACTTGCATTGCCTGAGTATTCATCCATCTTCAAGCATGGTTTCTGGTTGTGGAGCTACCATTACTTGTTAAATGACACATAGTAGGGAACAATATATGAAGGAGTAACTTGCTTTCAATTCCTGCCACCAGGGTCACTGTTTCAAAAACAAATCATAGAGAGCTGAGCACATGGGGCTGCAAAGTACTGACCACTTTAATCTTCTTATTTTACCTTTGTGACTGAGTTCACTGATCTTCTCAGGGTTTCCATTTAATGGAATTTGATTTTTTAAAAGATCCATGACTGAGTTTTTAATGTCTTTCCTGATGTCAACAATTCACCAAGGATTTTCTAACTATATTACACTCCTCTGAAATTGCACATTCTTTCACACTTCTACTCTGGAGAAGACACACTCTAAACTTAACTTGTCTACCATAGTGACAATATCTAATTAGAAGGAGGACTAAAAAATTCCAGCCTTGACTGTATATTTTTTAAAATATCATATTTTACCTTCTGTCATTCTTTTATCAAATCTTTCTTGTGCATCAGCCTGTAAGAAACACAGAATAAAATTCCATCACTGTGTATTTTCCCTCTCCAAATGCATTTGAGTATAAATCATTTCATTGACTTTAAATTTCTGAAATTACATATATGTAAATACTAGTGGTGAAAAATTTTTAAATAAAAAGCCAACCAACTTCTACTCAGATATCGCCAAGTGAATGCTCTGAGGAGATTCAGATTTAATTGGGGAGATGCAAAACTAGTCCAATTTTATATTATACTTGAAAAGATTACCTTAGGTATTTTGTACCTTATAGTCTCATATAAAGACTTTGTAACTATGAATTTCTATCAATTAACATACTTTTAATTAACTAATCTCTATCAATTAGAACTAAAATATTTTTAATTAATGAATCTCATTTTAATTGGAATAAATTTTTACCAGGGTATCGACTGTTTTAAAAAAGAGTTTAAGATTTAAAAGATACATATTTTCTCTATGTAAAAATAGAAGAACCCCAATATCAATAAACTAATAAGAATCCAAAAGAAAACTATAAAATAGAGAATTCAAGTGTGTTCTCTTAAATTATTTATAACTTTTGGATCATTCATAAACTTTAGCATAAAGTGAATTTTACTGATACAGTGTTTTTGTCTGTTTGATTGTTTACTTAAGAAGGAATGCTGGTAAAAAGTTTTTATGAGTCACATGAAAGTTTATTCTCAAAACCTTGTGAAATGGAGCAGGACCCTGTGGGGCCCTCCCAAGTACAAATTCCTTCCATGTCCCTTGTTTCTTGTTTGTAGAAAATAGGCTTCATTCACTTCATTCAGCCTCCCTGACCTTCCCTGAGTTCCAAAGGGCAGATTCAAATAGTTGCTTATCAGGGAAGGGAGGGAATGCAGAAACAAAGGAGTAGCAGTCAAGAAACAATAGTGCAGATGTGGGACAGAGTCCTGGTTCCTCCTCAAGGAATATAAGTGATACCTTTAAGTTCTTCTGTAGGAACTAAGGCCTCCACCCAGGTGGAGGATGGTAACTTCAGGCTGTGCACAAGGTTCCTGGAACACTGCCCTGTTACCTCACCACCAACCAATCAAAAGAAAGTCTGCACATGGTGGAAGAAAACGAAGACTCTGACTCACCACCCCCCAAATGACTCTCCCTTTAAAAACTTTATGGTTGAGCAGAATCTTCAGAATTTGTTTTTGGACATGAGTCCACCTTTTCCCCAGGTTGCCAAACTCCTGAATAAAGCAACCTTTCCCTTTTCAACCAACCCTTGTCTCTTGTGTACTGGCTTTCGAGCAGCAAGCAGCCAAACCTGAGTTTGGTAACACTTGCATCAATTTTTTTCTGAATTAAGAATCATGCAGTCTTATTGATGGTAGTTATTGGATGGATTTACTTTGTCCCTGGCACTTTACATGTAGGTTCCCATTTTATAGACAAGGAAGTTCAGTCTCAGGAATGAAAAATGATTTGCTTTAATTCATTTAGCAGCTAAGTAGAAGAGCAGGACCTCAAATCCATGTCTGCCTTGTCCTAAGCCTTATCTCTTTACTTTGTTCCCTATTTCCTCATCATAGAAAGGCCACCTTTCCAGGTCTTTTGATATTTCTATCTTTACTTTTATCTGTCACCTTTGTATGAAAAAATAACTTGTGTAGTGGTAACAGAGTTTCAACTACAGTCTTTTGTTTGATTAAAAAATAATAGCACTATACCTCAGATACTATGTACATATACTCATGTACTCCTGGAAAGTCAACAAAATAGACATGATTCTAAAACTCTAGAAAGCAGAAATGAAAACAGCTATGGGAGCACAGACACAGAATTAGGAAATCTGTCCTGGTAGATTGGGGAGGTTTTGCCTTAGCTGATCTGTAAGAAGTGGGATTTTATTTGATAGAAAATAGGCACCAATAATTGGTAGTTTCCTTTCTTTCTATCTATGAATCTCATTCCTGAATTTATCGGTGACTAGAAGGATCTATGGAATACATGGTTATAAAACTTGAATGTGTACATTCTTAGGAAGGCTAGATGTATTTTGTAATAAAAACTGATATCAGAGGAATTGTTCTCAAAATATGTTCTGGTCATTAGTTTTCATTAGGGCTCTTTTATTTATTTAGTATTTTTTTCTTTTAACCAACTTCAAATTGATCTTTTTTTCTTAACCTGCTCTAAACAGTCACTGTGCATAAAATAGTGGTTTTGGTGTGTTATATTTTACTAATTATAGACAGTCAAACATGTTCAACATCCTTTGTTTAATTCATGCATATGCCACATAAAGTAATTTTGTATGCTACTACTGGTATACATATCACACTCAGATATACTGTTTTTGTTTTAATTCTTGAGATGAATGACCTAATCAGCTCTTTTCATCTTTCTGATATAGGTCGCCAAAGAGATATGTCCCTGAATAGTCAATAAAATGGCTGCTCTTGAAAAGGCAGGTGTGGAACCACACTCAGTCCAATCAGTTGTGATCAGAGTTTGGGATCACCTGTTCCAGAGTCAGCTCAGCAGGGAGCATGGGTAAGGTAGGTGATGACAATGAAACTTAACAGATACAAATGTTCACATTCATATAAACACTTCTCAAATGATAAGTAATGAAGGCTTGCCTGGGTAATAGTTCAAAGGAAAAACTGATGTTGGTTTTGTTCATCCTAAAGTGCCATGGCTAGGACTTCCAAAACTATGTTGAATAAGAGTGGTGAAAGTGGACATCCTTGTCTTGTTCCTGATCTTAGTGGAAATGCTTTCAGTTTTTCACCATTGAGTATGTTGCTTGCTGTGGGTTTGTCATATGTGGCCTTTATTATGTTGAGGTAGGTTCCCTGTATGCCCATTTTCTGGAGATTTTTTATCATAATTGGGTGTTGAATTTTGTCAGAAGTTTTTCTGCATCTATTGAGAGGATCGTATGTTTTTTATTCCTTAATTTGTTAATGTGGTTATCACATTGCTTGATTTGCATATGTTGAAGCGTACTGATCAACTAGTATGTGATGAAGACAGGAAGGCTCTGTAATTTATAGGATATGTGAAATGACTTTATGAACAATTGGAGACTTCCCTTAAATTGTTGTCATATAGAAGAGAGGAAACACCAGTGCTGTATTACTCCAATGGGCAGGAGAAGAGAGGGTGGGTTTCTGAGCTATGCGAGGAAGAATTTTAAATCAGAAATGTCCCAAAGTAGAAAGATCTAGTGGTGGCCAAGAAGAGGTCAAATGCCCCTCTTTCGAAGAGGCAGGAGACATTTTTGAACCAAGAGAGAAATTGAGCTTGATGATTATGAATCTTAACTTTAAGAGTATAAGAAATAAGTTAACTATTTACTCTTAAATTCATATATAAAAATAGATTGTGCTAGGTGTTTACAAGAACAAATCTTGAAAATTTCATACTACTGAGTTCAAAGTGCTTAATGATTTCCACATATATCCTCCATTTTTAGTCATAAGTTTTTCTGAAAGTCTCATTTTGGAAAGAAACTCTTGATATTCAATTTCTGTTCTACAGAGATTTGTATTCTTGTAAGCAAGTATTCTGAGTTCCAAGTAATTAATCAGACTTAGTAAGGACTTTGTTGGGATGGTAAATTTAACTAAGCTGTTAGCTGTTAACCTTTGAAAATGTGAATCTGAACAGAAGGAAAATGTCCAGTCTACAGACTGCTTTCTTAATATTTGGCTACAACGTTGCTTAATAGAGGTTCAGAGTGTACACTTTTTAAATAGACTTCGAAATATCATGTGGATATTCTTTATACTCAGTGAGGTGTAATACATTAACATTGTTACCACACGTGTTGGGTAAAGGAAAGATAGCTTTATTGAGGAAACTGGCAATCCTGGGGAGAAGGTGGCCTCATGTCCCTAAGGACCAAGTCCCAACTCCCCAGGTTTTGCTCAGAGATTATATAGGGAAAAGAGGAAGGAGCTACATGCTGGGGAGTAGGTAATCTTTCTATTTTCAGAGATGGTTGTCTCAATCACGTGGTTCCAAGTAGCTGTCAGGTCTTGCTTGAGGTTGGAATATTATCTGAGCCATAAATCTTTGGTTAGCTATTCCTGGAGAATAAGGCACAAGGTTATATCCTATAGAACAACTAATCTTCAGTCTTGGTATGCATCAACAACTTTCTCCATCAGCAGCAAGCTAAGTTAATGCTGAAGTAGGGTAGAGGAGCTGAGAGTCTCTAGTTACAGTCTCACTGCCTCAGTTACAATATTTAACTTCCAGCTATGGACTAGTGTTGGTTAAAAAAAAAATACAGGGTTTTAGTTAATGGGTGGGCATGTAGTGAAGAATGTCTAATCAGTGATCTCCCTCTACCCCAGATAATAGTTAGTGGTAGATCTTAAGGTCTGCTATTCCTGATCTTGCTGTTTTGAAATTATATTCATGATATGTAGAGTATGCTGATTCTGCCTGGTTTATTTAAGAGAACTTGGAGAGTATATTTCTGATAATAATGTTGATTGAAGTCACTGTTACTCTCAAGAACCTCCAGAGAAGGCTCTGAGAAGGAACAGATGTTTGTATATTCTGTTACAAATCCTGTAATTCTCCCTACAGCAATGCTGGATCATAATGCCAGAAAAGGTCTCTTTTATATTATTGAAATACATTTTAAAAGAATAATTTGATTTAAAACAAATTCAAAGCCAATTGCTCTAAAATCCCACCAAACTTACCTTAGATAGATTAAGTCACTGAGAACCTTGTGGCATCTCTAATATTTATTTTCCCATATGGTACCAAACTCAGAGAACTTTGCCCACCATGCAGCAAATTGACATGAGCAAGAAGACAAACAGAACAAGACAGGAAGATATTTACTACATGGACTTTTAAGAAGCAATGGCTATTGACAACTCAACTTTGAACTGAAGATAGAAAACAAACTACATATAGTTGGCTGAAGTGATAAATAACCATAGAGCCATGAATTATAAATATTCATACCAGGCAGAGGGGTAGGACTGCCTAGTGGAATGATAGAATCAACCATGAAGGAGATAACACTGGGCAAGATAACATAAGTGACAGTTATTGGGACCAGACAGGAAGAACTTAATGAGTTAGATCTCCAACGATTGAGATATCAGAATGGGGATAAGCAGTAATGTATCAGTTAAGTGGAGAGTGGAAAGGTCAAGACAAGAAGTAACCCCCAAAAGAAATACCAGATATGGAAACAGTAAGACCTAAATAGTTCAAAGCCATTTGAGGTTCCTGAACAATTCTGGGAAAGCAGGTGCCCAGAAAAAATTATGACTCATGTTCATTTGAGTCAACCCTACACCCAGATAGAATTCTAATTATTAATTAATTACTGATTTAATAATATGAATAATAATAAATGTTAATCAATTATTAAACTGATATTATTCTTAAATTCTATAGGCTAAACATTCTTCAATTCTTCTATATCAAATACTTCAGTGTCCCTATGACACAGCCTTCAGCAACCCCAAACCCAATACTCCATATGCAAGTTCATCAACCTGTATTAGTGAACCTACTTGTTCTGGTCAAATTAGTTCCATACACCTTCACTGATGACTATTTGGAGCATTGTTCTAAATACTCTTTATCAGTACACCCTGTTGTTGAAACTCTTTTTATGTAAGAGTAAACTTTAATTTCTAACATGTCAGTTAATGTCCTTTAATTTTCCTTTTAGATAAGACTATGTTTTGTCAAATATCAGTGATATCTGATCAAGACAGTAGGAAGCAGTATTTTTCCATGTTAATTTTCTGGTTATAGGAATCAAATGTAGACATGGCACCTGCCTACCAAGCTCTGCCAAAGAATGTAGTTAGTGCTTAAAGAAATTCTACTTTTGACACCAGAACTAAGAGTGTGTTGACAGTTCTTTAATGAAGATTTCTGATACAAATCAGTGACTTTCTCCTTTAACACATTATCTTCAGGTAAATGCTAAGATTAATGGGTTATATTTAGACAGTTAAAGTGTCAACAGAATTGCTTCTGTTATGCTGATATTATTTTGTGTGCCAGATATATGAGGTATACTATCCAGATGATAAAAATGGGGGATGTCCCAAAGTAAGCAAAAGCTCATTACATTCACCTCTCAATTACTTAAAAAACAAACAAGCAAAAAAAACCCAGATTACTTAATAGGCTTAACTCTGTGCCCCTCACTTCTGCATATTCTTGCTGCCAGGATTTGACTGTTCGTTTCTAGCCATTTGACAGTCCACTAGCACTGTCACCAAAAAGGAGGTGGGAAGGGAAGAAAGAGGAGGTGTAAATCCAGTCAATCAATTGTATAGCTTCATAGCAGTGATGGTGAATGCTTTGGTGGAGGAAGAGCTTTACACAAATGGCTAACATGAAAATTTCAGTGTATAGCCTGATATTACTGTTTCCTGTAATACTCTAATCTCTAATACTCTCAACAACTTGACAAGTTGCACAGCAACTTGAAGTAGATATATATCAACTCAACAGCATTGCTGATGTTTACTCATGTGACACACCTTAGCATTTTCTGAGTAATATCTTGTAGACCACTACCATTATGAAATATTCATACTTTTTGTTTTAAAAAATCTAGCAATTTTGTTTTCTATTTTACTTTGCATTTCAGTAAAATTAGCTGATTCATTCTGTGATTTCTAACAATCCAGCCACTTATTAGAAGGTGGTGATCACTTGAATGCTTTGTTGATTGTGATAAATGGCAGAATAAATAGTGATATGCTGAGAGTCAAAAACCACAAAAATAAATACATACAAAATAATATCCATCAACATATTTTAGGCAAAATATCTCCTTTCCCTTTGCAGATACATCATACCTCTGCCACGTAGAGGTTTTATGAGATTCAATTCCAATTTTAGATTGTTTAGTTTCTAAAATAATGGTTCTTAATGATATGGCAAATTACAGTTCTTCAAATCTTAAGAATTACTGGCATAAGTCTTTGTGTAGTTCATTTATAACATAACTACAAAATGGAAGAGGGAAATATTTTATTCTCATTTTATAATATTATACAAATAAACATTATACTTTAAAAATATCTACTTGCTTGGTAAATTTCTACTGTAGATTTTATTGATGAGGCTATTATTTTTTAAAGTAGCCCTCAGAAAGCTATAACTCAAATCTAAGTTGTTTCTGAATCTTTTTATTTATGTGCAATCATAACTGATACCTTATCTGATATAAATATGTATTTTTTATTTTTATTTTTATTTTTTATTTTTTTTATTTTTTATTTTTTTGTGTGGTACGCGGGCTTCTCACTGCTGTGGCCTCTCCCGTTGCGGAGCACAGGCTCCGGACGCGCAGGCTCAGCGGCCATGGCGCACGGACCCAGCCGCTCCGCGGCATGTGGGATCTTCCCAAACCGGGGCACGAACCCGTGTCCCCTGCATCGGCAGGCGGACTCTCAACCACTGCGCCACCAGGGAAGCCCAAATATGTATTTTTTAATGCACAAGGATCTCTAGTACTATTTATACTGCTTGTTGAAACTGTGAGAGATGAGCATAAGATAAATTCCAAAATTTCATTTTCTCCAACTCTATTTTGACTTGCCTATTGTTTCATCTTTCATCTATTAAGGGAGAGTCTCTCATCAAATCACTATTAGTCATAAAATATACATTAAAAATAAATCCAGCATACATTTATTGTCACAGCAGCATCTCCAGTATACTAGAGAAGCATATTCTCCCAACAAAAGATGTTTTCAAAAATAAAATCAATCAGAAAATTTAATACACTTCATCCAAATTAAAGTTTTCTATATAAAAGCAGATAAGGTGCCTTTGGCTATTACCAGTTCCTTGCATAGATGGGCCCACAAATTTAGAATGGTGTATAGGAATGCCAGAGATTTCTATGCATGAATTTTGTATCCTGCAACCTTACTAAATTCATTGAGTAGTTCAAGTCGTTTTCTGGTGGCATCTTTAGGATTTTCCATGCATAGTATCATGTCATCCACAAACAGTGACAGTTTTACTTATTGTTTTCCAATTTTTATTCATTTTATTTGTTTTTCTTCTCTGATTGCCATGGGTAGGACTTCCAAAACTATGTTGAATAAAAGTGGTGAAAGTGGACATCCTTGTCTTGTTCCTGATCTTAGAGGAAATGCTTTTAGTTTTTCACCATTGAGAATGATGTTTGCTGCAGGTTTGTCATATATGGCCTTTATTATGTTGAGGTAGGTTCCCTCTATGCCCACTTTCTGGAGAGTTTTTATCATAAATGGGTGTTGAATTTTGTCAAAAGCTTTTTCTGCATCTATTGAGATGATCATATGGTTTTTCTTCTTCAATTTGTTAATATGGTGTATCACATTGATTGATTTACATATATTGAAGAATCCTTGCATCCCTGGAATAAATCCCACTTGAGCATGGTATATGATCCTTATAATGTGTTGTTGGATTCTATTTGCTAGTAATTTTTTCAGGATTTTTGCATCTATGGTCATCAGTGATACTGGTCTATAATTTTCTTTTTTTGTGATTTTTTTTCTGGTTTCGGTATCAGGGTGATGGTGGCTTCATAGAATGAATTTGGGAGTGTTTCTCCCACTGCAGCTTTTTGGAAGAGTTTGGGAAGGATGGGTGTTAGCTCTTCTCTAAATGTTTAGCTCTTCTCTAAATATTTGATAGAATTCATCTGTGAGGCCATGTGGTCCTGGACTTTTGTTTGTTGGAAGATTTTTAATTATGGTTTCAATTTCATTACCTATGAAAGGTCTGTTTATATTCTGTAATTCTTCCTGGTTCAGTCTTGGAAAATTATACCTTTCCAAGAATTTGTCCATTTCTTCGTGGTTGTACATTTTATTGGCATATAGTTGGTTGTAGTAGTCTCTTATAATCGTTTGTATTTCTGCAGTGTTAGTTGTGATTTCTCCTTTTTCATTTCTAATTTTATTCATTTGCGTCCTCTCCCTTTTTTTCTTGATGAGTCTGGCTAAGGGTTTATCAGTTTTTTTACCTTCTCGAAGAACCAGCTTTTAGTTTTATTGATCTTTGCTATTGTTTTCTTTGTTTCTATTTCATTTATTTCTCCTCTGATATTTATGATTTCTTTCCTTCTACTGCCTTTGGGTTTTCTTTGGTCTTCTTTCTCTAGTTGTTTTAAGTGTAGGGTAAGGTTGTTTATTTGAGGTTTTTCTTGTTTCTTGAGGTGAGATTGAATTGCTATAAACTTCCCTCTTAGAACTGCTTTTGTTGCATCCCATAGGTTTTGGGTCGTCGTGTTTTCGTTGTCATTTGTTTCTATGTATTTTTTTATTTCTTCTTTGATTTCTTCAGTGATCTCTTAGTTATTTAGTAGCACACTGGTTAGCCTCCATGTATTTGTGAATTTTACCTTTTTTTTTTTCCTGTAATTGATTTCCAATCTCATAGCGTTGTGGTCAGAAAAGATGCTTGATAAGATTTCAATTTCCTTAAATTTTCCGAGGCTTTATTTGTGACCCAAGATGTGATCTATCCTGGAGAATATTCTGTGTGCATTTGAGAAGAAAGTGTATTCTGCCATTTTTAGGTGGAATGTTCTATAAATATCAATTAAATCTATCTGGCCTATTGTGTCATTTAAAGCTTGTGTTTCCTTATTTATTTTCTGTTTGGATGATCTGCCCACTGGTGTAAGTGGTGTGTTAAAAGTCCCCTACTATTATTGTGTTACTGTTGATTTCTCCTTTCATGGTTTTTAGCATTTGCCTAATGTATTGAGGTGCTCCTATGTTAGGTGCATAAACATTTATAATTGTTATATCTTCTTCTTGGATTGATCCTTTGATCATTATGTAGTGTCCTTCTTTGTCTCTTGTAATAGTCTTTATTTTAAAATCTATTTTATCTGATATAAGTATTGCTACGCCAGCTTTCTTTTTATTTCCATTTACATGGAATATCTTTTGCCATCCCTTCACTTTCAGTCTGTATGTGTCCCTAAGTCTGAAATGGGCCTCTTGTAGACAGCATACACATGGGTCTTGTTTTTATATCTATTCACCAGTCTCTGTCTTTTGGTTGGGACATTTAATCCATTAACATTCAAGGTTATTATTGATATGTATGTTCCTATTACCATTTTCTGAATTGTTTTGGGTTTGTTTTCGTGGGTCTTTTCTTCTCTTATGGTTCCTGCCTAGAGAAGTTCCTTTAGCATTTGTTGTAAAGCTGGTTTGGTGGTGCTGAATTCTCTTAGCTTTTTCTTGTCAGAAAAGCTTTTGATTTCTCCATTGAATCAGAATGAGATCCTTGCTCTGTGGAGTAATCTTGGTTGTAGGTTTTTCTCTTTCATCACTTTAAGTATATCCTGCCACTCCCTTCTGGCCTGCAGAGTTCTGCTGAAAAATCAGCTGATAACCTTATCGGAAATCTGTATATGTTATTTGTTGTTTTTCCCTTGCTGCTTTTAATATTTTTTCTTTGAATTTAATTTTTATTAGTTTGATTAATATGTGTCTTGGTGTGTTTTTCCCAGGGTTTATCCTGTATGGGACTCTCTGTGCTTCCTGGACTTGGGTGACTGTTTTATTTACCATGTTAGGGAAGTTTTAGACTGTAATCTCTTCAAATGTTTTCTCAGACCCTTTCTTTTTCTCTTCTTCTTCTGGGACCCCTATAATTCGAATGTTGGGAAGTTCAGTGTTGTCCCAGAGGTCTCTAAGATTGTGTTCAATTCTTTTCATTCTTTTTTCTTTTTTCTGCTCCTCAGTAGTTATTTCCACCATTTTGTTTTCCAGCTCACTTATTTGTTCTTCTGCTTAAGTTATTCTGTTATTGATTCCTTCTCGTGTATTTTTCATTTCAGTTATTGTGTTGTTCATCTCTGTTTGTTCTTTAGTTCTTCTAGATCTTTGTTAAACATGTCTTGTATTTTCTCCATCTGTTCCTCCATTCTATTTCTGAGATTCTGGATCATCTTTACTATCATTTCTCTGAATTCTTTTTCAGGTCTATCGCCTATTTCCCCTTCATTTATTTGGTCTTGTAGGTTTTTACCTTGCTCCTTCATCCGTGACATATATATATATATTTTTAATACATGGGATTGTGTTCCTGTTTTACTAGTTGTTTGGCCTGAGGTTTCCAACCCTGGAGTTTGTAGGCTGTTGGGTACAGCTGGATCTTGATGCTGAGATGAGGGCCTCCGTGAACCTCAGTCCGATGAATATTCCCTGGTGTCTGAGGTTCTCTGTTAGTCCAGTGGTTTGACATGGAGGTCCCACTGCAGGAGCTTCAGCCTGACCCCTGGCTTGTGAACCAAGATCCCACAAGCCACATGCAGTGGCAAAAAAAAAAAAAAAAAGAACAATAATAAAGTAAAAAATAAAATTAGACTAGGAAACTAACAGCTATGTTAGAAAGAATATAGAAGTAAAAATATAGATGAATCAACAACCAGAAGGTACAACAGTATCCCAAGAGTAAAAAAGAGGAGGAGGGAAAAGATAAAAAGAAAAGAGAAAAACAAACAAACAAACAGGGAAAAGGCCTTGGCTGTGGAGGGTGGGGCCTAAGCAAGGGCGAGGTTTGGGCGGTGGGCAGGGCCAATGCTCAGGACCCAGAGGGTTGGAAAAGGCCTTGGGGGCTGTGGGGGGTGGGGCTTAGGCTCAAGGAACAGAAGGGGCCCAGGCATGCCCCCCACCCCTTGTCTCAGAGGGCGGGGGGCCAAGCCCAGCAGGCTTCCAGGGCTGGAGTGGGTAGGGCAAATGCTCTCCTCTCCTCTCCTCTCCTCTCCGGCTCCTCCAGGACTGGAGAGCCCCTCCCACCTGCCTCTCCTGTTCTCCCCTCTGCATTCTTCCTATGCCCCCATGACCAAGCAGCCACAGGGAGAGGGGAAAGTTGGAGGGCAGGGGACCAGCCTGGGAGCTCAGCAGGCTTCCCAGGCTGAGTGGGCCAGGTGATCATCCTCTGCTTCTCTCCCGCTCCTTCCAGAGGACCCCTCCTGCCTACCTCTCCTGATCTCCCTGGCCTCAGGGGTGCCAATCCTGTCTGGCCTCCACTTCTCCTCCCCACTCTGTCCCCCCATGTCCTACCAGTTCACTTGGGGGTTCCTCCCATCTCCTTGGGTGTCAGGATCCCCCACCAGCAGCCAGCAAGTGCCCTAGTTGTGGGGAGACCGCTAACTCAGTGTCTTCCCACACCGCCATCTTGACTCTGCCCTCCTACATATGCTTTAAATATAAGTCTAGAATGATATTTAATTCATCAGTTCATTTCCTGGTTACCTTCAATGGCTTATATGACAAGAGGTCTGTGATTCCTTTATTTACTACATAAACACCAATGACTGACTGCAACCTCAATATTCATTGACTCATTGACTAAACAACTCCTATATGAAACTAGCTTTGAAGGTTTCTTTTAACATGTTGCAAGATACTGTGGCTCATCTTTAAAGTTTTAGGAAAAAAAAACTTTTTATAAGGATCTTTTGTTCAGATTCGTTTTATGAATCTTACTCTAATTCACAAGATTTTACTGATACTTTGTCTCTAGAGGAAGTCTTGTTTTCCTCTGCAACACATATTCAACTTGATAGATGTTTATAACAGGGCTTCCCCAGAAATGCCAAAATCCAAGTTGACTTGAGTTTCTGCTATAATAAAATCATCCTCTTCATGAGTGTCAATGCCATCATGAAAGGGACATGTTCCTTTTGACCACCATGATGTTATTAAAATCCTAAACTATCAAGATAGTTTAAAATTGAAATTTTAAAAGTATGGGACATAAATTTTGTGATCATTGGATTTCATCTATTTCTCAACAAGAATTTCTCTGTCTCTATATTAGCATAATTATTTTGGGAATTGTGTGTGACATTGGCAACTGGCTGAGAGTCATGCTTTAAATGAAAGTTTAGCAAATTTTGTCTATAAAGAGCTAAACAATATATATTAGGCTTGTGGGTCCTATGGTCTCTGTTAAGTACTCAATTCTGTCATTGTATTGTACAAGCAGCCTGAGACAATACATAGGTGAATATATGTAGCTGTGTTCCAGTAAAACTTTATCTACAAAAACAGATGGTGGGTCAGATTTGGCCTGCAGGCAGTAGTTTGCCAACTCCTTCTTTTAACAGTTCCACATTAGACACTAGATATATTCAGCATAGATATTAGCCATTACATAGAACTAAATTATGTGTCAAAAGCATTTCCAGTATTAAGGTAGCATATTCAAACATAATTAATTTGTATAATAATAGAAATGATTAGTAATGAAGTAGTGATATAATTTCTAAGATTGCATGGCTTTGATATAATGCATCTTAGGATAAATCTCAGGCAATTTCTGTGGTATTCATTGACCAAACAACGTACAGATTTTCAGAAACCCATCCGGAAATGCAATCTTTAGTCTATCTCTCCATGAAGAAAGAGAAGAGAGAAAACTTTTTCCTAATCACTCATTGGTAAAAGTGAAGACAGAAGAAAGAAAAATCTGTAAATAGCAGATGCTAAATTTAATACTTAAAATAAAAATTAATACATTTGGCTTATCAACAGTAAAGAAAAAATATATTGTATTGATTTCTTTACCTAAAAAATATTTTCTGTGTAGCAAGATGACACAATGTAGATTCAGAATAAATTTTTTTAGCAAAAGATATCTTAGAAATAACTTACTAAGCATTCATGTGACTCTTTTTCAAATTAACTTTAACTTATAAAAAATACACAAGTAGCAAAGGTTGATAAATTAGAATAGAGTTAAATCTTCAATTATTTTCCTTCTTTAACATATATTAAAATTACATTGAGTGGTAAGGGGACAAGCAGGGCTTTCAGGGGGAGAAATAAGCTGTTGAAGAAGAAAAGATGAAGATTAGGACATATATAATATTATTAAAATTTCGTTTAAATCTGGCTTGAAACAAAAAACTAAAGAGAACCAATTAATGGGATATTAATATGCTAAATCAGTAAAATGCTGCTCTTTCCCCAGTAGTTTACAAATGATGATAGAAGGTAGCTTTTGTGTAAAAATACAACAAACATGTGCATAATAAACTGAGATGTAATAATAATGAACAAGCACAAGTATGTATGCTTTACATGGTAGATATATTACTAATAATCTGTGTACACATGAATAGAATTATGTTTAACGACCTGGACAAATTCACAGTCTAAAGAAAATCAATCATTTTTTAAAAATCAATCAGTATATTAAACATTATTTGTTAGGTGCTGTCCTAGAAACAGTGTAAATCATGGTTATTGAAGCAACTTTTAATCACATTTTTAATCACCTCCTCAGTGCTCATAAAAGACTGCCTCTGTGGTGCCTGTGGCACCCCTACCTTCTGCTCTGACAACTATCCCTGCCCTGAAAGCTGCACCCATGTGTGTGCTCTGTGACTCTGACCCCAATCACGTATGATTAGAGGAATAGATACCTGATTAAACGGGAACCTTTTCAGAGGCCTGTTGTTCCAGTAAGCTTGAAATCAGGGAACAGGAAGGATGGGTTATTTGACCATAGGTATTGAACCTAAGGATTGGGCAGGAGTAGCCAGGTTTGGGGCAAATAGAGATGAAGCAGAAAAGTCAGGCAGACATGCATAGACGAACAGACTGGAGACACCATGTGACTCCAGAGAAAAAAAAGTAGAGAGAGTTGTTTCCTTGGTTCATGACAGTGTTTTCATTTTTGCTTCCAATCCCCCTGATGTCTGACTACATTCACTGACCCTAAGCCCAAAAGATACTCATTTGTTCCTTATCCTTCCCCTTAAATCACTACCTTCACCCATTTATGGTTGGCTGGTTTTGCTTAAGGAAATTTAAGATGTTTTTGTTGTGAACAAGCAATTTTCAGCCAAGGCACTAGTTCTTATTTAAAATTTATATTTCTGGGCTTCCCTGGTGGCGCAGTGGTTGAGAGTCCGCCTGCCGATTCAGGGGACACGGGTTCGTGCCCCGGTCCGGGAAGATCCCACATGCCACGGAGCGGCTGGGCCCGTGAGCCATGGCTGCTGAGCCTGCGCATCTGGAGCCTGTGCTCCGCAACGGGAGAGGCCACAACAGTGAGAGGCCCGTGTACCGCAAAAATATAAATAAATAAAAAATAAAATTTATATTTCTTTCAACATGTGGTATTGGGACAAACAAGGCAGCATCTTGAAAAAAATTTAGATCTTTAACTTAGACTGTAAGCAAAAACATAATATATTTGATTATGTTATCATATGCAAAGATAACAGGATTAAATTTTTAGGAAAACTTTGGAAAAGGGATGAAGTTGACAAGCACAATAGAGTGAAAGTTAGAATTAATCAATTTGACTGTATAATTTTAAAATTCTGCATGCTAAAAAGCAAAACAAGCTATTTAAAAATGCAATTTATTGCATACATACACTGTATGTTACAGTGTTACTATCTTTTTCATATAAATATCTCAGAAAAATCTCTAAGAAAATATCAAGAACTTGACAGATAAATGGACCAGATTCCAAGCTCATGAAGATGATTAAACAAAATAATTGATATTAATGTGAAGACACCCAATCTCTAGCTATTAAGTAAACAAATGAATATTACCACAAAAATAAAAAGAGTGGACTTTCTGCTATAAAATTGGACATTTATTTTTAAATATTCACTGTTTCCCAGGACAGGATGAAAATGGTAGTCTCAGATAATTCAGATAACACTGAAATAGTACAACTCTTTTGAAAGCTAATTGGAGGTAGTATCAGGAGTCAAGAAAAAAATATGTATGTATGTATATATATATATATATATATATATATATATATATATATATATATATATATAATGTGTATATATATATATTTCAAGATGTAGTCCAAGAAGAGAATTAGAGAATTACTGAGCCAAAGTGTAGATATAGGTATAAATATAGAAATATAATTAGTTACAGATATTTATATTTATCTTTCTATATATCTATGTCTATATATGCCTGTGTATTTTATATCTCTATATATGTTTGTTTTTTTTTTTTTTTTTTTTTTTGCTGTGCGCGGGCCTCTCACTGCTGTGGCCTCTCCCGTTGCGGAGCACAGGCTCCGGACACACAGGCCCCGCGGCCATGGCTCGCGGGCCCAGCCGCTCCGCGGCATGTGGGATCCTCCGGGATCGGGGCACGAACCCGTGTCCCCTGCATCGGCAGGCGGACTCTCAACCACTGTGCCACCAGGGAGGCCCTCTATATATGTTTTAAAGATACTCATCATGACATTATTTATACCATGAAATAGGTTGAACAAAATTTGAATTCCAATTGTTAGAGAATATTTAGGAAATTTGCTAAAGTCATCTTGTGGCTTTTAGACTAAATGCTGAACAATAATGAGAAATCTCAAATGTGAAATAATATTAGATTAAGAAAGCAAAATATGGGCTTCCCTGGTGGCACAGTGGTTGAGAGTCTGCCTGCCGATGTAGGGGACATGGGTTCGTGCCCCGGTCCGGGAGGATCCCACATGCCGCGCAGCGGCTGGGCCCATGAGCCATGGCCGCTGAGCCTGCACGTCTGGAGCCTGTGCTCTGCAATAGGAGAGGCCACAACAGTGAGAGGCCCACATACCACAAAAAAAAAAAAAGAAAGCAAAATACAAAATTAGGTATGCAATATTTGTTCAGAACATTTCAAAAAACTCAGAAAGAACAAACTGCATGAAATGAACTTCAATGAGATAATTTACTTATAGCTATATTTGCCTCTTTACAACCTGCATGTTCAAAAACTAAGGGAATAGTTAAATAAATTATAGTATTTCTATTTGGAAAAATAGTATGCAAACTTTACTTATATATACAGACAATGTAGCAGCACTAGAAAATGTATATGAATAACTTCATTAAACCTGTGATCCCTATAACTATAAATATTTTAAAATATATGCCTATAGAGGGAACAAGATCAATTTATTAATATATCTAAGTGCTAAAATTATGAATATTTTAAGACCAAGTTTTTCATAAATTTGTCATATTATTTTTTATTTGTAAAAAGTTCATATTAATTGTTAAAATAATTAAACAAGGAGGCCATTAGACTGAGGTGGCTCTAGTGCTTTGGTAGTCTGTAGAAGCAAACTGAATCCTAAACCAGACTCTGGGTTAAGAAGAACAGCCAGTCACAAATAGCCAAGTAGACTTTCCAAAATAATGCAGTGGCCTAAGCTGCAGCCAGTCACATAATTTCCTTGCTTTGCTTCCAAGTGTTCTCTCTAAGAACCTTCCCTTAGCTCCTGTAGGTGGAGCTATCCTAACCACTTCCAGTTTGGTGCTGCTGATTAGAGTTGACATTTGCTCAAATAAGCTTAAAAAATTTTTAATGTACCTTTGTTTATCTTTTAACGTATTAAACAAGATAAGTTTTTTAAGTGCAGGAAAGTAGGTGTCATCCTGTATATCAAGGTAAGGTTTCTAAGGCAAATGATGAGGTCCATAGGCATACTATGTATATTGTAGTAATAAGAGTTTTTGCCAGTGCTTGAAAAGGCAAAAATAGGCCTTGGTTGAAAAAGTACTAGTATGAGATTTAAAACTACAATGAAAAGGTCAGTTTTAACTACAATAGTTAATCTAGCTGCTTACACTGTAAGTCTTTATGGAAACTGTGGCTGTTATATCCCTATGAAAGCTTTTTTAAGTTGTTAATTACATGCCCATGAGAATAATGGAAGAGTGATTATCCTTATTGTGCTTAGTGACATTGAAACCTGTATTATTTTGTGATTGGAGCTGCATAATTACAGATAACTGCTGGTACTGTTCAAATACAGCTCTGCAAAAATTATTTTAATTACACATGTTTAGGGTTTTAAAGTTTGGCTTGCTATCATAACCAAACAAACTCTATTTAAATGTCACAACTGTATGTATTTCTCTAACTCTTGTAAATCAGTTTTTCAGAAAACCAGTTGTTCAACTCTAGATAAACTGACTTTGTTCCCTTAATAATCAATTACATAAAATTTAAAAATTAAATGATATTTTATTTTCTAGGACCCAATTCTAAAAGCAAACCCAGAACTTGTTCTAATAATATTGGTAATATTGTTTTTAGCTCTAGGGGATGGTAGCATCAGGTAAATAAAGTACTTCTTAAAGGTTTAATGAAAGTAAAATATGTTGGAAACGATCTACAATAAATATGACACAATTAGTTCAGAAAAAAAGTCAAGGGACGTTAACAAAGAGAAATTTAAAACTCCTTTATCAAAGATGTCAGTGTCTAAGAAAACTCATTCCAATAGGAATCAACCATATAACTTGAGCAGGCAGCCTGCACAAAACTCAATCAGTTCCCTTCACACTTCTCACCAGAGGTCACAAAGGGCATTTTCCTCTTACCCCATCTCCTCTTTCAGTAACACATACAGTATTTGAAATGTACCTATTCGACTTCTCCCAGGCTGAGAAATATTCCTGAAGTGGGTGCAGTGCCCCGCTACTGCATGGTCTGTTTGTCTGTCTAAGATTCATAGGCGCATTTTATGGAGTTGTCATTGACTGTCATCCCTTCTCCCCACATGTGACTGCATGATTGGAATTCACTCTTGGAACCAACCAGGGGTCTTTGCTGGTTTACTTGTCATTGGCTTATGCTGCTTCTCATCTAAGCAACTTGAACTTGAGTGCGCAAACTCAGTGAATAAACACAGTATGAAATTTCAAATACTCCATTTACATCCATTCCAACCCATCCCAAGGCATGTAAGAGTCTCCTGCACTGCAGAATGATGGCACCCTGCAGACATTGGGTCTGCAGTTCATAAGCAATGAAATGTTGCAGACAGAGGGATAGGGAGAAAGGTGAGGAGTTGAGTGTAATGGAAAGAGAATCAGACTCAGGACTCAGCCTGTCTTTAATTCCAAAGTCTGTGCTCATTCAGTTAGCAGTAAAATTATCTTTTAATATTCAGTTCACATGATCAACTATTTGAATCTGAAGACAGTGTTTATTAACATAGATAGGCATACTGTTGAGAAACATTAATAATAATATGTATCCAAATCTGAACTCATTTTCTTCCTGACCATGAGAGCGTTCAGTCTGTATTCTTTGTTTTGGCTTGTTTGTTTGCCCCCCCCACCACTACACACACACCTTTTTTCTGTTTTTGTGTTTATCTGTTTTGTTTTCTGGAAAAGCTATTAACATTTTCTAGTTATTTAGGCAAGGTGTTGTCTTGGGTTCCTCCCCTTTTTCTTTTCTCTCTCCCTCTCTCTTCATTCCATACTCTATACAAATTTTACTATTTATTCTTCTCTGAAAGTATATTTTTGTTTTCACTTCTGTTGTTAGGCCATCCTTCTAATTTGCTTTGCCTTTTAAACACATGTCAACCTGCCCCAATTTTTTTCCTGCTTTAAGGCCCAACTCATTGAAGTCTGTTTCTTCATGACTCACATCTGTATGTTATGACTTTTAAACTCTTTTTGGTCCTCTCTTATAACCGATACTCTATTTTGTACTTATTTTATTTTAAGCTACTGATTTGAAAGTTCTTTGGGCTAAATCATTCTAGGCCTGATATCTATCACAAGTAACATTGCTTTCAGTTACACAGCCTGTAAGATGAAAAGAATGTAAGATTTCCTTAATACTTTAAGTGTGGGACATGTCTAAGCTAACAAAGAAATTTTCTTGTGTCATTTGTATCAATCTTCTTCAAAGAAGACAAGATATGGTGACAATTTTGTATGTAACTGCTTACCATTTACATAGTGGATTAATTGTGAGATATAATATTTACAAGAGATGATAATGAAAACAGACAACATTCTTTCCTATTAATGAAGATCATGCTCAAGTAGAAGAGTAGTCTCTACAAACATTTTAGCCCTTGATAATCAGAAGTCCTTATTATAAACATAGGCTATTTAAAAATGGGAATTTAAATAATGTAACTAAACCTCATTTTTGGAGCAAAATCTTCTAGATTTCAATTACAGAAGCTAAAAAAAAAGAATAATGGAAGAAAATCTAAAGAGATAAATCTGTTCATTAGCTTTTGATTAATGACCCTTTATAATTTACTTTGGATTTGCAGAAAGTATGGACACAGTGGGAGTGAGTGGATTAGTCAGGTTTTCTACAGCACACAAAAACAATAGCATTATGCAATCAATATTACAGAATTCTATTTCTGGGAAAAAGGGAGTTACTGTGTGATAGGATAATGGCTCTTATCCAAATTACGTCTCATTAAAAAGAACGAGCGAGAGAAAAGCAAGAAAAGTATTAGAAATGAAAGCTTAACAAGTATGGAACAAGAGAAGTGAAAATCAGACTTTTGATCATAGTTTTGGAATTCTTATATATGGCTTAACAGCTACACTAGTTTATATTATAAATTAATTTCAGAATATATAACATTTGATAATGCTGGAAATAGTAGTATTTTTTCATTTTTATTATAGTGCATAAAGTATGTATACATTTTTCCCTAGGCTCTTGCATCACCATGTGCAATATGTGCATAAATTTTTTTTTGGCCCAAAAGATAATTTTTTTTCATTGCTTCTTAGTCTTTGGTTTTGACTTTCAAGGACTTTTCATTCAATCAGTTCAATACTTTGAAACATCTAAACTTCCTCCAGTGGAATCAAAAGTAAACATCATTCCTCTATAGGTATAAAGAAAGTTCTGTTGAAAGCACACCTTCAACTCTAGGAGTAGATAAGACTATAGATATAACACATTTTAACAGAGATGAAAAAAATGACAAATCTCAAACAGTAGTTCTCAGTATGGGATCCATAGAACCCTTGGGGTCCCTGAGATAATTCTAGAAGGTCAGTGAGGTCAAAACTATTTTCATAATAATGTTGTAGTTTTTTTTTTACTATGCTAACATTGCACTTATTATGCAAAATCAGTGATGGGTAAAACTGTTGGTTCCTTAGCATGAATAAAGGCAGTGGCACCAAACTATACTAATAATTATTGTACTCTTCACTGCCACAAACTTATGGGAAAAAAAAAAAACCCAGTTTCACTTAAGAATATAAGGCTGTAAAACTAATTAATTTTACTAAATCTCAAACCTAGAATACATACCTTATTAAAATTTTATGTGATGAAGTGAGAAATATATCTAAAATTCTTCTAAAGTAGACCAAAGTATGATGCTATGTAAAGATAAAGTGTTGAATTGTTTGTTTTGCAGGCTGAACTAGCCACTTTTTTCATGTTATAACATTTTTTTTCCTCTGGAAGAATAATTGATGGACAAAAGTTGATTATTTAGACTTGGATATTTGACAGATATTTTCTCAAAAGTGAAGGAACTAAGCCTGTTATTTCAAGGAAAACAGTATTTGTTGGCAATGATAAAATTTGAGCTTTCAAGGGAAAAATTGAAATTTTGGAAAACTTGTATCTATAATTAAGAGCTTAACAACTTCTTAATACTTGAAGAGTTTTGTAATGAGATTGCTGGTGATAGTAACTAAAGCTATATTTGGTTATATTATTGTGCAGTGAAGTTAACTCAGCAGGCTTGGGTTGTTAAAATTCTGCACATTCCAAAGAAAGAAATGGCCCTTGACTAACTCATGGTAGATAACATCTGAACCTTGTAATATTTTGCCTGATAAGAGTGTTTTATATGCCTAAATTTCTGGACCATGCTCTATCAGCTCTAGGGAGCTGAAGACTGTTTAGCCACAGTCACTCATGAAAGCAGTATGTCTACATGACTGACCCCCAATACAATCTCTGGACACCAAGGCTCAGGTGAGCTTTTTTGGTTGGCAATACTTTGCATGTGTTGTTACACATTTTTGCTAATAGAATTAAGTACATCCCTGTGCTACTCCCTCTAATGTCTTGAGCCTGAGGGTGGGCTTAGGAACCCCCAACACAATTATAATAAAGTGTGTCAACTTTGGAAGAACTTTGTAAAGTGAATGACCAATGCACAATGTAACAAAATCATGCATGGATAAAAGATGCATAAAATGCAAGGTAGATCAATAGATTTTAAAGTATAAAAAAGTTTATTGATTAGTATCAGATTCCACAGTGCAACAGACCTTTAAGAAACTAGTGCCACCTGTTGAGTTTTAGCATAATACTAAAAAAAAATTTCCACAATTATCTGAAAAGGATATTAACTTACTTCTCCCTTTTCCAATGAGTCATATCTTTATAAATCCCCATTTTCTTCCTGTGCTTCAACCAAACCAATATATTGCAAAAGATTGAATGTAGAAGCAGATGTGAGAATTCAGCTATCTTCTGTTAAGCCATACATTAATGAGATTTGTAAAATAAAAAGCAATGCCACTGTTATCACTAAATTGTCTTCTGATTTGGAACTATATTTTTGATAAAAATATATTATTTATGTTAATAAGTAATGGCTTTAGCATTGTTATTTTAAGACTAATTAATAAATACTTTAAATTTTTCTCAATTTTAAATCTAAGTATAGCAGTTAGTGATAGGTAAAATTCATGTAAACAAAAAGCTCTTGTAATCCTAGGAATTTTTAAGAGTATAAAGGGGGCTTGCGAACAGAAAGTTTGAGAACCACTGGGGTGGTAGCTAGATGTATTCCTTCTTCCACTTCTTCCAGGTTGCTAGCTCCCTTCTGTTTAGTGGGACCTGAACAGGAAAAGGGCTTTGTTCCTTACTTAATTTGCCCTGGTGCATTCCTCTTTTGTTTTCTCCCTCTTTCTTTGGCTAACACTGGCTATTCTTTGACAGCTTCTGTGTGGTTGGTATCTTAAATGCTCTTGGGTGCCTGGTTGATTTTTGTTCAAAGAATGCAGGGTATACAATGTCTGGAACCAAGGCAACCATTCTTTCTACTTCTCTTTCTCTAGGGCCACATTGTCTCTCCAATCTGTTTATCTGTGCATGTTTCCCTGTCTTTTTTTTCTTCTTCAACTAGTTTTAGCCTAAACATGGGTATACTTTACAAGTGCAGCAAGTCTTATCTCTTAAACCACAATTCTCAACTTCACCTCCAACCCTTGACTATACACCACAGTCTCTTCCTTTTGGGTCTCCTTGCCAGTCAGGTAAGCCCCTTCGGAGGGTTAATAGTTAGTTGAATCAAACCTAGCTAAGTTCCTTAAGTCCACATAGCCCTGGATACAAATGTGCCCTTGCCATGTGTCTTAGTTTAGGCTACATGACAAAATACTATTGACTGGGTGCCTTAAACAGCAGGAATTTATTTCTAACAAGTTCTTGAGGCTGGGAAGTCCAAGATAAATTCACTTCCCTGCTAAGGGCTCTATTCCTAGCTTGAAGACATCCACCTTCTTTCTGTGTCCTCAAATGAACAGGTATATAGAGACAGCTCTGGTCTTTTCCTCTCCTTTAAGGACAGTAATCCCATCATGAGGCCCTACCCTTATGATCTCATTTAAACCCAATTATCACCCAAGGCTCCACTCCTCAAACCATCACATTGGAGGTTAGGGCTTCAACATATGAATTTTGGGGAGACACAGTCATTCAGTCCACAGCATCATGGCAGTTGATATGAGTGCAAACAGCTCCACTGCTTCCCAAGACCAGGAATACCAAACCTCTCTTGTTCCCCCAACACACTTGCCTCACAGCTCTTGCCAAGTATCAGGTGGTTCTCTGGGAGTCCCTCCTCATTTAGGGAAGTAGTACTAAGGAGGAGAGAAATAAAATCCTCCAAGCTTTGGATTCTTATTGTTAGGATTGTTATTACTCCCTCTCTAACTCTCCCCAGTTGTCTTTGTAGAGACTAGAAAAGAGGTAGGAAAGGAATAGTGGAGATGGTTAGGTCTAGCAGAGCAGGTTCTGCTAACATTTAGGATATCCAAGAGGAGATCCATGGCCCAGAATGTTTACAACTTCCTTTGGAATAGAAGGTTCTTAGTACATTGTCCCTGCCTTTGGATTTCACTAGCCAATTCTCAGGAAGTGTCACTCAACATTCGTTACATCTGTATCAGAATTTATATGTAACAGGTATCTGAATAAATATTCCGAAGTCATACATGGATTTTGAATTGTGTATTACAGGCATAGCATGGTGTGTGTGTGTGTGTGTGTGTGTGTGTGTGTGTGTGTGCATGCGTGTTAAGAAAATCTCTTAACAAAAATATTTTGTAGGAACCTAAGGAGTAGAATACATCTATTATAGAAACATTTAGTGCAATTTTGGCAGATCAAACTAAATTGCTGATAGGTGTAAACTCTTCCAAAGAGAAAGTACCACATTTTAGGTCAGTTTAACCAATACTTATAGAACATCTGCAAAAGAAGCAAGCTGTCATGTTGCCTCAATAAGCTTGTCTTTCAGTGGAAAGACATATATAAAATTAGTCTATTTGGTTGAAGTATGTTACATAAGTTAAAATCGAGGAACTGTGGAAAATATAGGAGGGAGGAGTGGTTCTAGCTGGCATGCTAAGGAAAGACTTTAGATATCAAGTTTGAGCTCGAGTAGAAAAAAACAGAGAGAGAGAGAGAGAGGGAGAGAGAGGGAGAGAGAGAGGGTTTTGGCCAGGTGAATGTAATGATTGGATTGTAATTGATTAGGAAGAAAAAATAAACCCTAAACCTCTAGGAGAAATGTATGAAGGCACTAACTGGGAAAACACATACTCTAGGGTCAATAGTGTAGGCAGTAAAAGAGTTAGGAATATGGGATAGGGATGGGTTTTGGCTGAGGATAAGAGTGGCAGGTAGCATGGCTTAGACTAACAACACACTGATGGAGAAAACCTCCCTGCTGTTTGAGTGAATAAAATTTTTGTGACTTAGATTATTTAGTAATAAACAGTTGTTTTTATCAATATTAGTACTAGTTATTTACTACATTAGAAAATACCCTAATACTACATACAATTCAATTCTTAAAATTATTACCATGAAATCTGGCCTTTCTGTCTTTTTTCCCTTTTAAAAAAGGCAGGAATGATTCAGCAAGTTATTTTGTAATGAGAAACTGTAAAATCATATGGTACTTACTTTCATATATACTCTGTGTACCTGTTAGCCCATTTACCAAGAATGCAAATTTTGTTTCTTGTCCCATGAAAGCCAACTATTGGAATTACAAATAACAAATAATTCTAGATAGAAAAACAGAAAGTGGCAAAATCCAGACTTATTAACTGTGGCTACAAAAGCACCAAAAAGTATATCAGTTGCCAAAATATATACTATTGTAAGTTGGTATTAAAGCATCTTTTTTGCCTGAGATGTGAAGTTAACCTCTGGCAAGGTCAGTTCACATGACTCCAGACTTGGGAAGGATGAATCAAGGTCACCAAATCTGTTCTGTTTAAGAAAGATTAATGATAATCATCTGAAGAATGTTGGGTGGAGGTTTGCACAGGGGTGAGGAAAGTGGGGGGACAGGAAGGGTCCTCAGTTGTGGTGGCTACCAACTGGGACGGCTTTCCGAATGAAAGGAAGGTTGATCCTTGAGGAAAAGTTTCAGCAGGACTGGAAGAGGCTGGGATGAGGTGAGGTCCATTCTGAGAATCCAGAAAGTACATGTGAGGAAAGAGCTGCAGTTCAAAGTAGCTTTTGGGCAGGATTTCTATGCTCTGCCTCACAGTGAATACCAAATAACGTCAACTTTCATTAACAGATAATAAAATGAAGTAAAACAATATAAAAATAAAAACCCAACTCCTTGCCAATCACTAACAATTGAAGAATAAACAAATAAAAAACCTTATTTTCTAAGCTGTCCCTCAATACACCAAAGAAATAGAAACCACCTCACCAATTAAAGCGGGAATTTCCATATTATTCATCTTGAGTTCTTTAATTACAATTACATGATGGTTGTTTTAAAGATTCATAAAGTGCCTACAAAGAATTTTGGACTCCAGGGAGTAAAATAAATTGAAATAGGTCCTGCTTTCTCCAACTTACATTTGAAACCTCTTTATATAGATTTGTTACTTTTTATGTTACTTCTAATGTTACTTATTAAATGTTTATGTTACTTCTAATGTTACTAATTAAAGGCAGGAATTCTAGCACAGTGCCTGGGATAATGCAGATGACATTCCTTTCTAGGCTTTTATTAAATTTTCATTCTTTTTTCTTTGGATCCATCTTCAGCTGGCAAGGTTTTCAGAGAAGTCCAAAGTACTTGACATGGAAAAGGAAAATGCTGTAGTCATAATCCACCAAGAAACTTCTCTTTCTAGATATAGTAGGTGATAAACTTCACACAGGAATGAAACATGTTTGCCCCTGGCAAAATGACAGCCAACCCAGAAATTAAATAAGCTCATATAACCTGGTTAAACCAGATAGGTAAGTCTTTTCTTCCCCTACAAGTGAAACAGTAGTTGACCCACTGTACTAAGTACTACAATCTGAGATAAACAATCCAGTTACCAGTCTACTGAAAGCTTCCTTGAGGAGTGCGAAGCTTGTGTCTGTCTTCTCTACCAGAGTCACTCTTATCATATCTAAATATGTACTGAAGAAAGAATTTAACCCAATTTCAAAGATACATTTTTTTACATCCTAAGCAAATAGCAAATGGAACTAAATTGTTTGCTGTTTTAGAAATGTGGTAGGAGCTTATCATAATAAAAGTTATTATTAGGTAAACTTGGCTGGATCATAAATTAAACATGCCTGTAAAATATAGTTTCAAGATAATATACTCTACCATAAGTAGTACACTTACATAAGTCTATAAGACTACTATCTCCAAGATAGTTGTGTTCAACCTGAGCTTCTCAATTAGTGTTGTAACACATTTCTGTTCTCCTGAACACTTTTTTCTTTTATAGTTAGAACACTGTAGAGAATTTAGATTCTAGGAAAATATCTTCTTTTTAATAAATTAAATGCTGAATGGCCTTTCAGATTCACAGATAACATCTGTTACCCATAATTAATTGTCATCATTAATGAAAACAAGAGAGCTGTTAGCACAGAGTGAGTCAGTCCAGTACATTTTACATTTAAGTTGGGTGAACTGAGGCATTTTCATTTTGCCATCTTTCTCAGTATAAAATATTTCAAAGGATTTTTTTGACTGTTGGAAGAGTTCCTCCTCAGCAGTGTGTGAGTTCTACCTGACCACCACAGGTCTCTCACTCCCCTGTAGTAGCTAACTTTGAAGAGAGCAAGTGTCTACAGTGATTTCAGCAGCTTCAATGAAATTTTCTTCCTTTGCACGGCTAAGTACACTTACTTGAGGTTTGTCTTTTTCACTAAGGATCATTTGAAAGTTCAGAGATAACAGAACTACTTAAGTATTGGAATTAAATGTAATAACTTTAATTAAGCTTGTCTTTAGAACTTTTGCCTACTACCATAATCTGCATCCTGTTTTTAATATCAACAAACATTTACATGGTTTTAAAAAAAATGGGAAAAATTGATAGTGAAAGAATAGAATGGAGAGGGGGAGCCACTGTGGAAACAATTATTTTTCTTACTATTTTGTTTTCGCCACCTTTCTGATTTGTTTTTAAATAGGTAGCAAGACTAGATGTGCTGCTTAATAATTCTGATTTAATGATTCTGATACAATTGTTTTCACTGAGAAGGCATAGCTTAAAAATGCCAGTAGGGCTTGCAAGTTAAAAATATGAAGAAGAAGAGGAGGAGAAGGAGGAGGGGTCTGGGCAGGGGGAGGAGGAAATGGAGTGGAAAGGGAAGAAGAGGAAAGGGGAAGAGGAAGAACAACACAAGAACATTTGAAAAATCTCATGAATTAATAGAAATCTTCTTAAAGTTTCATGACATTTCTTTTCAAGAGGAGTAAAAAAGATATCCAGCTGTGATATGGATTTCTCACTGGAGTTCTTTTCTCAGGAAGCTGGAGTGAGCCTAACCAAACTTGACAAACTTGAGTTGGTTTGTTAGAATTGCAGAGGGACCAGAGAAAATCAACCTGCATAATAAAAGAAAAGAATTTAATAGGAGGAGAGATTAAAGAGATTTTGTTAGTAAAGTTAGAAGCATGAAAGAAAAGAGTAACTGTGTTAGACTGGATCCTCCAAGAGCTGATGCCAAGATAGGATTAAACATGCTAACATTTTATTAAGTGAAGCAGCTGCTAGAAAAAATATGAAGGGAGCCTAAGAAGGCTGGAAGAGCTTTTAGACCACAATGCAAGTCTGACCCTGAGCGAAAGAGAGGGAAGGAAGGTTGAGTGCAAACATCCTTGACAACTGGACAGTCTTAGGAATGTTTGGCAAGGCTGTCAGGTTGTCCTCAAGCCAGAGTCAGATGTCAGAGGTCCTGAGTCTCCTAGGTGTCCTAGCATCATATCTGCCTTAGTTTCCCTGGCCACTATCAGTTGATCATTCAGTGCCTCTTCCATGGCGGGTATTTTCCTCTGGACAGTAACATGTGATATAGAAATCTTCACATTTGATGCTTACTTGAATATATCAATTCACATTTATCTACTCCAGACCCTGGAAAGTCTCTGCTTTTTTAGCCCTTTTTCTTCCATGACCTAACTAGATGGTCAAGCCATTGGCCATTACCCAGTAAGCTCTCTCTTCCCACCTTGGGCCACTTCTCTTTCCACAGGTCCACTATTAGTCATTTCCTCAGTTCCCAAATTGATAAATAAGGCAGAACTGGACTTTAGCCATCGTTCCACGTGTCCCCTCTACCCCCCCATTCTGATAGCCAGGATGGTGATTTGGGTCTCTGGGATCAAAATAAACTCATACCTTGTGTTTGTAAGTCCTCAAAATATTTGGTTATTCCACCTTTCCTCAGTGTATAGTCACCCAATAAATAGGTCCCTTTGTGGAGAGTCTGGGCAATTATCATGGTATAAACTTGTCATAGTGTTGCAAGGTCCTTTCTTCTAGGGACTTGAGCATCTTTTTATGTTTGATCTATATCTGGGAACTGAACAAGGGATTGTGACTTTTTATTGGGTGATCACCTTCCATTACCTTAAGCACCTTGTTATGTGCCTGTCTCTTTTGCTATTAGTTCCACATTCCTTGCTGGTTACCTCCTTGGCTATACCTCTGACCTTGCTGGTCTTTATGGAAGTTATGGCCTCTTGACTTCTGAGAGTAAAGCCCCATGACTTGGCCTTGATTATTTCAGGACCCAAGATCCCCATGAACGTTAATGAGCTCAGCTTTGTCACCTACCATCCTAGGTCTTGGGACCACGGCCTGCAGAGGATAGCTACTAAAAAACTTCTTAGTGATGCTGGTGCCCTTTCACTGTTGCACTCCTGATGGCCTTGGTGAATGCATTGTCCTTTGAGTCCTCTTATAGAGCATTATCCTCTGATGTGTCATCTGGCCTTATGTAGCATATTCATTGTAGCATGCCCATGTCCCTCAGCCTCTTTATTCCTTTCTCTACATCTACCAGGGCAGGGGAGTCATTTCTATCTCACTGTGATTAGCTGTCTTTTTTTCAAGGCTTCTAAGAACCACTCCAGCAGCAAGATCTCTCCATCCTCTTGGGTCCTGTGTCCTGAAAATGGCCCTCAAATCAATGAATTTCTGCTAGCCAGTCTTACATTCTAGCCCCTTAATCACGCACATTCCAAGTCCAGTCCCAGGAACACTCGTCTGGCTCCTGCTGGTACATGTGGCTAGCTTTTTGCATTGTTAAAGTGGATAGCCCCTGCAGGTCCCAGCAGGGTCTTGCTTGGAATTTAATCCTAGTTGTTGGCCTGGAAACTAGAATGGAGGTGGGAGAAATTCCTCAGGAACCACCTACTGCCTTACTGAGGAGAGGCTTCTTCAGCATTTGCTAGGATGGTGGAAATGCTAGCATCAGTAAGGAAGTTTGAGCCACCTCTTCAAGCCCAGAGAGTCCAGGGTGTACTGCAAACATCTGCTCAACATGTAGAGCAAACATCTTCAAAGCTTTCCATCTAGATGTCTCCCTCCCATGTTTTGGGACTCTAGATTTCTCCCACCAGGTTCCTGACCTTTATATACACACTTGCCTTGACTGAACATTCAGATATCTTTGGAGCTCTGCTACAAACAATTACGTATTCAGTTTGCTTCTCCACTATGTCTGCCGCTCCACTGCAGGAGAGAAGAAACTCTTTGTAAGCTACCACGGAGGCTCTCTGGCTCCCACACTTAGCTATTAGGTGCTTGTTAATAGATCCTCAGACCCTTATTATCTTTCTGCATGGCATCAATACAACTTTAAAGTAATCAACCAACTTGGCTCTCTTCGTAAGTATTGATCCTGTAATTTTCAAATGCCTGCATCATTGCGCCTGGCACAGAATTCCCCTCCACCAGTACATTTTCTAGATCACCATTATAAAATCTTTAGCAAATATGCTACCATCTTGTGTCAGGTGCTATCTGTACCCCACTTATCAACCAGGATGGAGTTCCCTAGGTGGATGAGCCAGTCCTAAGTCCCTATTTTACTGCCTGTTTTCTGGTACCACTCCTGGTACCACTTGTGTTAGTCCCTCTGAGAAGCAGATGCCAAGATGGGATTAAATATGCAAGGATTTTACTAGGGGGAAACTCTGGGAGGAAATGGGGAGGGAGCCCAGGAAGCCTGGAAGAGCCTTGTAAACTGTAGGAAAGCAGGAAGTAAAGGTGAGCAGAAGTGTCCCAGTCAGCTGTGTGTCCTACTGTAGTTTTGGCAAGGTCATCAGCAAGCCCTCGAGTCAAAGACCTATGTCGCCCAGTGTCAGACCTGCTTTAGTATCCCTGCAATGGTCAGTCATTGGTTGGAAGCAGTTTCTGGGATGCTGTGTGGCCTGGGCCCAAATGTAGTAATGGATTTCAGAGCACAAGAGCTGGCCAATTTTGGTCCCTGTTGTTGGAGGTCTGCAGCTTCCATTCTTATGGCCACCCTGACCAACAGAGGTGGAGGAAAGATATCTATAGACTGGGCCCCACTCTGATGTCCATACTTAGGGGAATCAAAGCAAGAGGGGATGCTTTTTTCTGCAAGGGAATTGACTGTAAGGAAGGATTTCATTCTCAGTGATTCCATGCTGGAACAGACTTTCATTGAAGACTTTGGAATCATTAAGCCTGAACCTTTCTATTTATAGGGTGTTAATTTAACCAAATATGGTGTCCAAGTGGGAGTGGAGGGGGTCATGTGGTATAGAACTCATATGCCTTTACATAAGCACTAAGTTTGTCCTTTTGTAAACAGAGAAAACAGGTTTCTCTTTAACCTCAGTAATTCTCTGAGTCTTTAATCTTCAAAAAGTTATTATGCAAATTGGGACTCTCTTATAAGGTAATTAAGTGTACAGTATTGGCAAGCACTACAATGATGTAATGTTTACTTAGTGCTGAAGTAAAGCTTTTTTTTTAAAAACATCTTTATTGGAGCATAATTGCTCCACAATGGTGTGTTAGTTTCTGCTTTATAACTAAGTGAATCAGCCATACACATACATATGTCCTCGTATCTCTTCCCTCTTGCGTCTCCCTCCCTCCCACCCTCCCTATCCCACCCCTCCAGGTGGTCACAAAGCACCACCGAGCTAATCTCCCTGTGCTATGCGGCTGCTTCCCACTGGCTATCGGTTTCTCATTTGGTAGTGTATGTATGTACGTGCCACTCTCTCACTTTGTCCCAGCTTACCCTTCCCCCTCCCCATGTCCTCAAGTCCATTCTCTTCCTCAAGTAGGTCTGCATCTTTCTTTATTCCTGTCCTGCCCTTAGGTTCTTCATGACCATTTTTTTTTTTTTTTTAGATTCCATACATATGTGTTAGCATACGGTATTTGTTTTTCTCTTTCTGACTTACTTCACTCAGTATGACAGACTCTAGGTCCATCCACCTCACTACAAATAACTCAATTTTGTTTCTTTTTATGGCTGAGTAATATTCCATTGTACAACCAAGCTTTTTGTTTGAAATAACGTGTTTCAGTAAATCTTGCTTGAGAAATGTTGGGATAGCTTAGCTTATAGCTTGTAGCTACAAGCTAAGCTTGTAGCTTAGAAATGTATATTTTTAAGGGCAAGGTGTGAGATTAACAGCTTCATGCCACTGACTTTATGATTCTACAAGTTGATTTTAAAGTATTCTTTTAATACATGTCCAGAATATAAACTTTATTATTGGTAGTCAGTAAGCATGTATTAGCCTCAAAACATGCACCTCTGTTAATGTCACTTTTTAAGATGACATCTTGCAAGTTCTCTAATTGTTTTTGTTTGTTTTTCTTCTAAGATGATCAGCAGTTTAAACAGCTCAGAAGGCTTTGTTAATTACTGGGAACATATGATGTCCTAGCCCCTAGTAATTACATCAAGTCTCAAGAAAAGTTATTTCCTTTTTTTTCCAATTATTTAGGAAACTACAAGTAGTTGCCTAATTGTTGAATATCTGAGCTAGCAACTGGATCCTCAGCAATGACAAGTTTAAACCCTGGGAACTGAGAGACAGTTGTAAAAGGGGATTGCACAAGGAAGCAATTTCTGTGTGCTCTGAAATTTGTCTTTTAAATTGTTGGAAATAAACAATGTTATATCTCTTTAATAGAAAGGAAAAGTACCCTAAAGAATCCTCCCCTGCAGAAATCTTTCATTGCTTCAAGCTTCTTTAGAATTATGGTGTCTCCAAAGTGATTTATTATTAAGATGTACTGAACAATGTAAGTCAATGTTATCTTGAAGTTCAAACACATCAGATAAGAGGAACCACTAAATAACATCAAAGCTGTTAGAAAGAACAACTCAGGAGGATTATAAAAGGAGTCCTTAGATTTGATCTATGTGAATAAACAATACTGTGCCTGCCCATTCTAATTATAATTACTATAATACACAAAAGTTGAGTAATCGTAAAGTAAAATTGTTGTCATGGGAAAACTCTTATTCCACTATTACATGATTCTAGTTATTTTAACATGGCAGAACATACTTGCAGCTCTGAGGATAAGAAGCACTTTGGCATACAGATCTGAGAATGAATCACTTTTTGTATTTACAAAACTCTGAAAAAGCCGTGTGAAGGCTGCATGATGTGTGAGTGGTTTTAAAATATTTCATCAAGAATCTTTCAATTTTGCAAGAAAAGATAATACTGTTTACCATTAAAAGGAAAGTTGATGGAAATGACACCCAAATATGAACAAATTGAGTTCTGATTTATCTGAACAGATTTTTAAAAAATAATTTCTGACCTACAAGGACATTTCTTATACATCTCTCAGATTAAGATATTGAACGAAACATGCTTTTGTTTTCTTTCAAAATCTGGGTTCTAGTGTCAGAGAAGTTAGTGACATTTTCTGACTGCCTCCCTGTCATCTTTTTCACAGACTCAGGGCTGTTGACACTGAGCAAGGCAGAGAGCAAAAGAAACATTGATGAAGAAACTCTCTCTCTTTAAAAAACTTAATTATTAGTATTCCTTACAATCATTCATACAATCCTTACAATCAATCAAGCCCTCAAATAGTATATAATGTCTGGCATTATTTTTCTCCATCTTCTTCACAAGTGACCTACAAACATTTTACAATGTAGATATCAGAGGTCAAATAGGAGCATGCATGTCGTATTAAATCCTCCTCCAATAGGAAGTTGTCCCTGATAAACTTTGAAAAGCCTGTTTCTTTTTAAATTTATAAGCTTTTATCTGGAAATAATTTCAGACTTACAAAAGAGTTGCATGAATAATACTAGCACAAAGAACACACCCGTATACTTCTTACCCAGATTTATCCATTGTTAACATTTTACCATTTGCTATATAATGTGCTCTTTTCCCTGTCTCTCTCTCTCTTTATATGTATTTATATATAATTTATACATAAATATATATATATACACCATTTGATTATTTCTTTACTTTCTGTCATAACAAGATGTTCAAGCTTATGCTTATCTTGTATTTAGCCTGCCGCATCCCTGGAAACAGACTCTCTGAGGAGCCTTCATTCCTTTCAGTGGAAAAAATTATATTAAAGACCGAGATCTGAGTACGAGGTGTGCTCATTTCTACAGGGTTGTCATTGCTTCTTATACCCTTCAGCAGGCAGAACTAGGAAACATGTACATGTGTATAAATTCACACACGTGCAAATAAACACACACACACAATACACATACATATGTATCCATTCTGCCCATAACCTCTTCCTTGCTTTACTCTTAGCTAGAAGTTATGGAATACTCATCAATATATGAGATATATTCATGAAAGTATGAAATATTCATGAAATACTTAACATTAGTTGCTTTATCAACATTTCCCCAGTCATCTTTGGTTGGATGAATCTCATCCTTGCATTGATTATCATGTTTCGCTTTCATTTCTGTAAAATCTTTATTTTGCCCTCCTACCTTTTTTCTTTTACTGTTTTCCTTTTACTGTTTCATCTCCAAAGGTTCACCTTCTTAATATATATGATTCTGTTCCAGAAGTAGTGCATCTTTGAGGCTGCCACTTCTGGTGCTGTGTACTTTCAAGTTCCTTTCCTGTGGTCAATTCTATGAATTAGTAAGTTCTGACATATGTTCAGTATTTTATCATTTATTTTTGAGCATTTTCTTTTTGAGAATGATTTCATCTATGCCTTGAAAGGATTCAAAATGAACCTCCCTAAAATGTGCCACTTTGTCATGTGGATTACTTTGAGCTGAAGTCAGTCAAGGCCCAGAAGACTCAGGGAGAGCTTTTTACTCCCTGTTAACTTCCTGAAAGAATTTAGATAGAGGGCCTGATTCAGGAAGAGAGCTATCACCAGAAGTAACTACAAGGAATATGGACTAGGTGTGGTAAGCTTGGGGGAAGCTAGGTAGGGCCTGGAGATCAAATCCTTTTCCCATTGTCTCTGCATGGCATAGCAAACATTTGTTTACTGAACACTTGCTCTTCCCATCTTCCTGTGGATTATCTTCCTCCCGTTTTTGTTTTTTTTTGTTGTTGTTGTTTTTTTTTTTTTTTTTTTTCTTTTTGCGGTATGTGGGCCTCTCACTGTTGTGGCCTCTCCCGTTGCGGAGCACAGGCTCTGGATGCGCAGGCCCAGCGGCCATGGCTCACGGGCCCAGCCACTCCGCGGCATATGGGATCCTCCCAGACCGGGGCACGAACCCATATCCCCTGCATCGGCAGGCGGACTCTTAACCACTGCGCCACCAGGGAGGCCCCTTCCTCCCGTTTTTATTTTTATTTTTATTTTTATTTTTTTTGCGGTACGCGGGCCTCTCACTGTTGTGGCCTCTCCCGTTGTGGAGCACAGGCTCCGGACGCGCAGGCTCAGCAGCCATGGCTCCCCGGCCCAGCCGCTCCACGGCACGTGGGATCTTCCCGGACCGGGGCACGAACCCGTGTGCCCTGCATCTGCAGGCGGACTCTCAATCACTGCGCCACCAGGAAAGCCCTCTTCCTCCCATTTTTAAACCCAGACCCCTACCCATTCGCCTTAGTTTAGAATGGTATATACACCACAATTGCCTGACTGCCTTTGGGTCTCATAGTCTCAGGGGCCCCCTGTATATATATAATTAAGTTTGTTTTTCTCCTGTTAATCTGCCCTATGTTAATTTGATTATATCAGTCAAAGAACAAAGAGGATAGAGGAAAAACTCTCCCTACCCTACAGCTTCATCTCAGTCCTTTGCTCTCCTCTTATTCTTACTCAAGGAGAATTGTTAGTCTTCTCTCTTCTGCTCCCTGCATCCACAGGCTTGCAGCACAGAGCTGGCAGTGGGAAAGACATTGGAATTTTTGCTTTGTTTCTTTTCTACTTATAGATAATTATAAAGTTGCATTTTCCTGTCTCCCCAACAGTGCTTAAAGTATTGGTTCTATGTGGCTTATTTCTTCTCCTTGTTGATTTTCTGGACTGCTGATTAATCAAAAATAGTTTCTTGCCTTTTGAAAAACCTTAAAAATATTACAGGCATAGAATAAATATTTTTATAGAAATTACCAATTAGATTTAAATATTTAGAAGTTAGAAATGTGAGCCAGATACCAAATCTTCAGTTAATTTGGGGAGAGTGAGTAAGAGGTCAGAAAGTGAAAGGGACCATGTAGGGGAGGTGAGTAGGGTAGCCAGAGGGCAGTGGGGCAAAGTGGGAATGATACAGGAGAGCAAAACTATAATGGGTCAGGAAAGCACTGGGGAACAAGAAAGTTTTTTATCATCTCCCAAATAAGAGGTTTTTGAAAATCAACAGTGTTTAACATAGAGCTTTTGGGGGAGTGTTATCCTCAAAATAGAGCTATGGGGAGGGAATATTCTGTGAATAGTTGGTTTCCAGAAAATAAAAAATTGGTGAGTGAGTAGTGGCACATTCAGATTGCAGAGGCTAAGTGAGGCAGCATCAGGATTAAAGTACAATATGGAGAATGGCTAAGGATGGCTGTGGTGCACCCACCCCAGGGTTGGATGAACTGTTCTTAAATAGAAATTGCATACAAAGTAGCTTCAGTGAAGGCACAGGTAAGTCTGCAATTTGAGTCAGAAGTTTAGACAATGGTCCAAGCAAAGGGCCCTAGGAGAAACAGATGTCTCATCTGTGGGCACTGAGGCAGACACAGGCAGAAGTTCCTGGTTGAGTTTGTAGGGGGGGAAAAGTATTTTTTCTTCATACTTCTAGATTTTCAGCTGGGTTTCTGTAAGAGAGATTAACAAGAGATAAAAAATTTTTTTGACATGTATATCTCATATACATATGGGAGAAATTCAGTCATGAGTCACTCAAAGGGATGTTTTGGACTGAGGCTCCTACACCATCTTAGGGAGGGGGTAGACTTCTGGACAAGGGGAGGTAAGTTATGGGAAGGTAACTAAGAGAAGTATAGCAAACAAGGGTAAGGGTTGTTGTGCAGATCAGAGTGGTACCTTCTCCAGTGATGAGTCTCTTGTGATTAAGAGTCATCCTTCTCTTCTGGGTACAGAGAGAGAGAGAGAGAGACCCTTAGAAGAGAGACCCTTAGAAATTTACAAAATGTAAATTTCCTTTACAAAAGGGAGACTTTTTTCCTTTCTTCAGAGCTTCTCCTGCATCAGCTATTTCTTGAGATAATCAGCTCAAAATTATCTTTATGTCAAAGAGGCATACTTTGGGGTGGCATATTCTGGTTTATGAATCAAAGTCCTGGTATGTGGACCTGTAAGCTTATGCAGGTAAAGACTGGAATGGAGCTGGAGATCTACATCTAATCTACTGAGAGCTTTAGTCCTTTCCTTTCAGCAGCCTATAAATACTGTATGCCAATCCACTCTTTTCTTGCCTCCAGTACTGCAAAAGAGATATCTAATAGTGTCATCACTTTCTCCTTTTCATGGGTTATAGTATGATACTTAGATATGTGTCCTTCATTCACAATTCAGTGAAATCTCTCAATCTGTGGACCTAGCACTTTCTTTAATTTAGGGATATTGTTTATTATGATATAATTAAAGCTTCTCCTCCATCCTTTTTATTCTTTAGAAGCCCTCATTATTCAATATTAAGTTCTCTTTTTCCTCCGTATTCACTTCTCTCTATACTTTGCCTCCACTCTGAGATAGTTTTCTCCTATTTTGCCTTCTAGACCATTAAAGCGGGTTTCAACAGTCTCATCTCCAATTTCAATTTATTCACTGAATTGTTAAACTATGAACAGTTATGTTAAACCATGGCTTGCTTAACTTTAATTTCCTTAAGTTTTGTTATTATTATTTTAAATTTGGGTTTTCAGTTGCTTTTTATACGTGTTCTGTGTGTCTGACTGACATTTCAGAAGCTGAGAGGGATAGCTAGTTCTCTATATTTAGCTCATTGTAGCTTAAGCATAGTAGTTGGAGGGTGTGGCTGCAGTCCTACACTGGTAGATTTCCAACTGGCTGTTTCTCTTTGAGGCATGGCCTCAGATGTAGAAGCAGGCATGTTCCAGTTTGTAGAAGAAATACCTGGAGGAAGTCTACCTGTTCTCTAGTGTCCTCTAACTCTCACAGTCTGAGAGTCATAGAAAACCTGGTTCAGTTGTCAGCTCCTCTAGGTATTGTGGGCCCCAAAGGAAAAGTCAAACCTACATAGGGTCATTGTCAAATGGTACCCTTTTCCTACCATGAAGAGGTGCTCTCTACAAATCTCTGAGTGCCAGAGAGTGAACAAGGAGTGAACAGCTCAGAGCAGCTTTTCCTTCCAGAGACGGAGTTTGATAGGCATCAATCTGGCCTTTTAATTTGGTAGGCTCTCAGCCTAAGAGGATCAAAATGCGAAATTCTGGATGGAAAAAAAAAATATATATATCAAGGTTAAAATATTTGAGCTTTCAAGCTGCAGATTATCATTTCTAATTAAATTTATTCTTCTACAACCCATTTTTACAAAGAAATAACTAAGAACACACTCGGGCCAGTTTTCACACCATATATGTGTGCAAATCTTGATTCATTTAGCAAAACATTAACTGAGCATACTACTATTTGTGTGCAGTTTCCTGGATAATGGTGGCATAAAGATGGAAATCGTCTGATTCCTGTCCTCAAGGAACTTATTTTCTGAGAGCAGAGAAGACATGTACATAAATAATTGAAAAGCAAAGTCAGAGCCATGGATATCGCGTGCGAGTGACAGACACATGCTCTTGTAGGTCATTCATACAGCCATTCAACAGATATTTATTGCACACTTTTTATGAGGCAGTCACCTAGGGGACACGGTGGAGAAAAACCTCTGTCTTCATGGAATATGTGTCATACTGAGGAAACACAGATAGTAAACAAATAAATACCATACATTAAGTTGTGGTAAATCCTTCAGAATAAAATAAAGCCGTGAGGAAGAATGGGGGTTCTGACAAGAATGGGGTTGGTATAGGTGAGATTTGCTATTTTAAGGATGGTGATCAGATGAGAGAGAGACAGAGAGAGAGGGAGCGAGAAAGAAACAGATACAGACAGCGAGAAAAGAGAGAGGCCCTCAGGGAAGACACTTATACTTGCTGGATATGGAGGTTGTCAAACTCAGATTCAAGATACATTGAGGGGCCAGGTGAACCCTGTGTTAAACCTTGCCCTTGCCTAAATGCCTTCACACACATACATATGTACATACATATAGACATACATACAAAATAGAAAAGTAAAATATAAATATAGAGTACTTAGAAAATATTTAGTGAGTTGATGAAATAGAACGTGAAGGTCTTCCTTCCGCTGCAACCCCACCACGAGGACAGGACTACTACTGTTTTGTAGCACCAGAAAGCCTTGATGAGAGTATTTTAACCTAAAGAGTACTTTATATCTTGCTTCCTCTGCTCTGTTATCTTGGGGAAAGTGTGGAACTAGTTCATGTCTAGTCACATGTTAGACTGCCTGAGGGGGCACTTTTACTGTAGAGAAACTTCTTTAAATAACATGAAACATACGATAATAATCTTTAGGTCAAGTGGAAGCAAATCTTGGACAAGAAACGATACTGCATTTTTAGCCCTTTGGCTCCCAACAACAGCAAAAGCACACGACACATTCTTCTGTTATTTTGCTTTTGGTTCCTTTTGGTGATCTGTATCTGTGTCGTTTTTCTTTTTCTCTCTGACATGAACGATGTCATGCTGTAGTCTACACGTTCAGGGCAAGAACCGTGTGGTGATTGCCAGCTACGATAGCAGAGCAGTTCAGGGAATTGAGAATATTTTACTGAGGAATAAAGTCATGTAGACTGGCCCAGAAAGTGACCTGAGCAGAAGCAAGAGACCTACCTTCGGGGGCATCCATCTAGAGCAGAGATCAGGAAACTCCTTTTGTAAAAGGCCAGAGAGTAAATATTTTAAGCATTGCAAGCCGTGTGGTCTTGTTCCTAACTACGAAACTCTGCCATTGCAGCATTACAGCATTTAGAGACAATGCATAAATAAATACGGCTGTATTCCAATAAAGCTTTATTTTTAAAAACAGATGGTGGGCTGGATTGGGCCCGTGAGCAGTGGTTTCCTGACCCTTGATCTAGAGAACCCTTGGCTGCTGTCCTAGTCCTGGCCATCAATGTGTCTTACAGCAGGTCCCTATCTAGTCTCCCTGTCTCTGGTTGACCTCTCACCATTCTGTCTTCCACACAGCTGCCAGAGAGATTTTTCTAAAACTCACATGAGATCATGTCATTTATCTGATTCACTTCCTTAGTTCTTATATCATATTGTGCATATCTGTCACTTGGCCATGCCTGCTGACTCACAGTCTGTTTCAGTCCGGTTCATCTGCTGTCCTGCTCAGACGAGGCTCCAAATCACACCTACTGTTGAAAACTGACTTTACTACAGTGTCGTCGGGGCCTCGCTTTCCCCAGCTACATCTCAAGTGTGGCCAAAACATAAGTGCTATCCCTCCCCATCAACACTGAGGCCTCTTGCGCAGAGACGAATGAAACCTCCTTCATATCAATCAGGAACTTCCTTTACAGGGGTAAAGGCAAGATCTCAGAGGTTTTAGGTCTTCCAAGATATTATTTATTCTAACCCACAGTTTCACTGAGATTTTCATGGTGCTTCTCCTAAATCCTAGACCTTGAACAGTTTTATTTCCCTACCCTTATCAACTGCCTGGTCTTTTATCTTAAGGCTGCAACATTTGCTAAACCCACTATTACATCTCGCTCATTCACATGCATAAAGCATGCATTTAAAAAAATACATCTTTTAAAACCTGCATTTGATCAGTACTCTAGTTATAGTCCTCCCAATCTTGCGTTAAGATTTCAGAAAGTTTTACATTCTCAAATAATGGGTTTGCTACACTCCTAATTACTTACATGGATTAATACGTTTACTTCACAGGAATTCTTTAAAAGTAAGTACCATTGTAATCTCTGTTTTTTAGATAAGGAAGCTAATGAGACAAGGGCTGAAGTCCCTTGTTTATGGTATTCACTGGGGAATTGGAGTCCTTTGTCTTGACCGTTTCATGATATCATTTACTTGGCTCAGTCTCGTATTCCAGTCAAAGCTATTCCAACTTGCTTCCTCTCTAGAGATGAAGCACTGAAGCACTCTTAAAACTTCTCTACAGAGATATGTATCTCCACATACCGTTGTCCAATGAATGTATATTATGCATCCATTCCATAACTGTTAGCTGGATCTTAAATGCATTTTAAAATAGTAACAAGGGATTTGAAAGAATTTTATAAACCCTAAAGATCTATATAAATGTTAGAGAAAAGTATTATCTTTCAAAGATATGTATGTTTTATGGAATAACACACAAACTATATATATTATTTATGTATAGTACATATCATACTAAAGAAAAGAAAAATTTAATTATTGGACTATGAACAAGAAAAAGACATGGTATGCATAATCATTTGTTCAACACAATTTCCTCATTGCTCTGGAGTTTTAGCAGGAAACTTGGCTTTTTCTTGCATAGCCTTAATGATTTTTTTGTCTACACCTCCATAGGTAAATGGACAGTTAATCACTGTGTTTTCTGATGTTGGTCCTTGTCTTTCTCAGAAGATATTGCTATATTGCAAAGGCTTGGCTATCAGCCTCTCAACACCCTCCAAAAGGAGGATAAACTGAAAAAATGAATCCTTGATGACATAATTTTGTCTAAGTAATGATAGTGGCTTACATTTATAAAACCTCTGCATCCCCCCACAAAGCATCTACATTTCCATTGTTTTATTTGATCCTCACAGTGGTGCCATGAGGAGCATAGTGGCAATTTTATTGTCCACATTTACCCAGGAGGAAACTGATGTTCAAAAGGGTTAAGTGACTGGCCTGTGCATACAGATAAGGATTTCCTTTAACAGTCTACCCAAGTGTTCTGACTTACAGTCTGTGAAAACGCTCAATCAGGGTCTGGACTATCTTTGCTTCTGGAAAAACACAGCCTACCCATACCCTTCAGGGACTTATATACACTTTTCCCAACACATTTGTAGATGTGTTGCTGAATCTGCTTTCCTCATCCCCTTACCTCATTTCACACACAGTTCACCCACTCAGTGGCCAATACTTACCCACTTGCTGTGCTCCTGAGTCTAAGCTTCTGGGTTTCCAGTTTTTAAGCCTATTTGAATACGTCCTGCTAAGCTGTCCTTATTTCTAAATCTTAGTTCTTCCCATATGGAACACTGATTCCAGATGTAAATTTCTTGGTAACCATCCCTTCATTTATCAATTGTTGGGAATCATCCCCCTTGCACTTATCTTTTTTATCCTCTCAGAGGTAGTCCATATGGGTACATTCTGACACTACAACTAGGCATGGACAACAGCCTGTCCCATATAATGAGTATGAAAACATTGCTCAAGGATAGCTAGGTGATGTTAACTTGCACATTTATTTTATTTTGTACAGCATGGATTTTAAGTGTCAAATATCTAAATCATTTTTTTCTAGCCAGAGGTTAATCCAAGCTCTAATACCCTGGGGGCACATGGCTGACATTAGAAGGCTCATAAAACATTAAGGAAATGCCATGTGAGAGGATACAGAGCCAAGAATATGATGGCATCAAAGGTTAGGAGGATTATAAATACTCAAATTAGGGAACTAATAGCAGAACCAGGAGTCAGAGAAAGTGAAAGTTAAGAGGACAGCTCAGTACAGCAAGTCCATAATGGGAAGTCAAAGGTATAGGGAGAGATCTTTTGGGAAATTGCCAGAAATGGACCTTGCTAAAGGCAGCTAGTTTTGCATTGAAAAGGGACTGAAGTCCAGATGAGAGCTAATGAGCATTACATCTCCTCGTTATACAGTGTTGCACATTATACCTCATAGAAACCGCAGTCTTGGGGCTACTCCAAGATTATTAATTAATAATAAAGGAGAAATTACGTGAATGGAAATATAGTAAAACATGTCATCTCAAAACGTTGGCCTGGCAAATTAAAAATAGAATCCTAGCTTTGATGTTTACACAAGAGCAAATCAATACATGTTAGATTTAAAGTACAAAATAATTTACTCTCTAGAAATAAAAACACGCACTATTTCTTAATATCATAAGTCAACATTTTTCCTATTAGGAAATTTTTGTTTAATTCACAAAAATACGTATTTTGGGTCGTGTACCATATTCTTAATGTTTCCATCAATTTAAAATGTGTTGCGGGCTTCCCTGGTGGCGCAGTGGTTGAGAGTCCGCCTGCCGATACAGGGGACACGGGTTCATGCCCCGGTCCGGGAAGATCCCACATGCCGCGGAGCAGCTAGGCCCGTGAGCCATGGCCGCTGAGCCTGCACGTCCTGAGCCTGTGCTCTGCAATGGGAGAGGCCACAACAGTGAGAGGCCCGCGTACCCCCCCCAAAAAAAAAAAATGTGTTGCTAGTAATGCATATAAATGCCTTAAACTTGAAAACCAAATGACACAGTGATATACAGCTGTGCCTACATTGTATACATCTTTTATGACATGTTTCCCTTGCTTTAACTCTCTATGGCCGTAAACATCAAGGAAAACTCTTTACTATTTCAACTGAACACAAACTAAAAGCAGATAACCTATTTTTAAAAAACTGTCACCTATAATATTGTGCCAATACATTATAATGGAAATTACACATATTACATGTTCAGGCATTCATTATGGAGTGTTTATACCAATGGCTAAAAAATATATATGAGCTATATTACATTATATCTATTTAATTTAGGTCCTTTTTTATTTTATATATTGGTTATAAGAAATCATTCTTGCCTGACAACAATTACTTTTTCATGTCAGATTTCAGAAAAGCTAAGGTATCCAAAGAAGTGACCCATTATATTATGAATGGAATACCGAAAATCGCCTACACTTTGCCTAGACCATGAATATTTAATAGGGTTAGAACTGTAACTGGATCTACTTCAAAATTCTCTTAATTGGAGCAAAAAGTCAAACCGACAAATAAAAAGCATAGCAATTGCTTCTACAGATAATAAGTGTTTTAAGGGGAACAGAGAAGTTTTCAGAAGGCCATGAATATCCTAGCCTGTCTGTCTCAGATTGACTGAGAACAGTAAAGAGTAGCTGAAAATAAAATGTTAGCTAAGGCCCCTAAAGGCAACTGTGGAGCACACAATGGCATTAGTGAGTAGAGGTAGAGATGCCAAACAAGGGTTGCATTGAAAGGTCTGTTCTGTAGAAAGCTATTTTTAGTAATGAATTCTTGAGAAAATACCCTCACATAGAATGTTTAGACTGTTTAATAGTTTTGTTGTAGTTGTTGGAAATACTGCTTATTTTAGATTCCTTTTACTAACGACTAGTTATTAAGCCACATGTCATAAATAAACGTAATTGGGTTAAGACACTAACAGTTGGGTTTGCATTCATGGCCAAAATATGCTCTGAAAAAAAAAAAAAAAAAGCCGAGGTAGTATGAACCACAGTTACTGAAATACACAACTCTCCCTGGTGCTGAAACCCTGTTTTAGAGGTCATAAGGATTGATCCTGATGTTTAGTGTGTTCTGCATGACAGCAAGAAGGTCTGGGAATATGCCAGAAACATTATAACCTATATCCTAGAAGTTTGTATAAATAGAAAATTTATCTTAAGTTTCTAACTCATTTTAAAAATAAGACATCAAAAATTCAGATTACTCCGGCTATGCTGGGAACTATTTAGATGATTTTTGATATTCAGGAAAGGATATGGGTTGTTATCTCACCAGGGAAAGCACCATTGAATTTATAAAGGCAGAATAATGGTGATATATCTGTTTACAAAAGAAGAGACAGTATTCTACAGCACTCAGTAAGGGGTGGTGTTTACCCTGCTTACCCAATCTGGCCACAAAAGTCTTTACTATGCATTTTAGTGGTTTCCACCCCTATGTTGTCCCTTGTTGTCATTTCACTTCCCTGGAGCCAAAGAAACAAACATATGCATTTTCTTTTTGATCAGGTTTATAGTTCTGAACAGCTTCTACTGCTAACATGACTGACAGTGTATTCTAATATCAATTCTTTCACTTTTGGTCCATTTTTTTTTTCTCATTTCAGAATTCAGACTGGAGTCTCTGGTCCAGTGCCTAACATTCTTTTCTCAGCTAAAACCTTGGTTTCCTACACAGACCACAGTTTAAGTGGTTCCTCCTATGGCTGTGCTGTTGCAGATGGACAACCAGCCTGCTCTTCTCACCACCATTTACATAAATATCCAGGTTGGGATTTTCCTTGACCCTAAGAATGGGAACCAGACAAGTGGGGTCCATAATGTCTAAATGTCTTTGTTAATTTATACATGGGAGTATTAATTTAGCCATGCTTTTCAAAGGTAAAACAACACCCAGAATATTAATTAAGTACCTGCAATATACCAGGTATGTAGAAAGCTTTATCTTAATTAATATAATCACATTCATGAGAGAGTGATATTACCATGTCCATGTTTATAGCTGAGGAAACCAACTCTTAGGTGAAAAAGGTTAAATAACTCAACTGAGATTGCCTACTTATAAATGGTAGAGCCAGAAAAAATTGTCTGTCTCATCCAACACCATGATGTTTAAGTGATTATCTGAAAATTGACTGAATTTATACAAGTAAATGGACTATGAACATTTTATCAATGGTAAAAACGCACACACACATGCAGTCATGGAGAGAGGAATATATACTTACCACTCTAATAAGCCTCTAGTGGTAAGTCTGACCCTTAACTAGGAGGAACTAGAATGGTGAGAATCTGGATTTGATCCAAATACTCTTCCGCTCTGTGTCTCTATTCTCTAAAGTATCATGATTTGCTACATGATTTCATGGTGGCTCAGTTGCTTCATTAAAATAGACTCTAGAGCATAGTAGTTAGCAGTATAGTTCTAGGGTCTTACGGACCTGCAGTTCGTGAGCTACATAACTTTGGGCAAGTGATTTGGTATCTTTGTTTCATCACCCTTATTTGTAAGATGAAAAAAGTAACAGCTATTTCGTAAACTTATTGTGAGGATTAAGTGAAGTATTATTTACAAGCTTTTACTTTCTGGCTTACAGGGAGCACTCAATATATGTGTGTTATCATGGTACTATTTGTTGTTACTATTATTTATTTGTAGTAGGACAGAAGGTGTCATTCTCTTTGTTAGCTGCTCAAAGATGAGTTTTCCTGGCAAATGTTTAATCCATTTAACTTTTCTTGCTTTAGCTATTTCTCTTTCCGTTTGTTGTTTTACAAGTGCGCCAGCATACCAAAAGCATGGCTTTCCTCCAGTGCACATGTACTCTAAAAACACCTTCTAGAAAGTATTTGATGGTAAAAAATTCCTATGATTGCCCAAGATAACTTTTGCAATTGTAGAAAGTTTATAAATTATTTTGGCATAGGTAAAATGAAGAATGACTTTTGGGCTGTGTGCTATTCAGATATTTTGTAATAGCATACTCTTACTTAAAAACTTCTCCGACGGCAGTTACTTGCTGCCTATTGTGTTCCATAAATCTAGTCTCTGGTACCTGAGAGTTGAAATTTTATTATTTGGCCACCCTGTCCATACTCACAGGTGAGTTATATATTCACAATGAATCAACTAAAAGAGATGATTTCACCTAAGCCCCTCATTAATTTAAAACAAGAGGAAACAGGGAACTCTGCTTCTGGCAATGGTGGAATAGGAGGTTTTGGACCAAATCTTCCATTGATAACAACTAGAATACCTGGATTTAATGTAAACAAGCTGTTTGAGGGAATCATAGAGCTACCAAGGTAGCAAGAATGTGTCTGGATAATATCTGAAAGAGAAGAGATGCCCAGAGAAGTAAACCAAATATTTCGTACCACTCTTTTCCTTGAGCTGACTATGGGTGGTTAAACCTGAAGAACTAAACAAAACTTTCTGTATATTTACAGGAATAAGACAATACAAATTAAAGTTCAGGACTCCTAAGGAAGAGGGGCACTGTTAAGGGTAATGCAGATATAGGTCATCCCTCACAAAGACTGAAACTTAGTTTTGAATCATATAAGTACCTGAATTGAAATGATTTTCTCTAATCTAGCTGTGTATCAGAGATAAAAGTAGATTCTTCCTATAGAATATAATGTTGAGAGCTTCAGCTTACCAATATAACAATAACTTTTACTAAGTAAGCACTTAGTAAAAAATAATCAGGCATACAATTGAAGATCAGACTGGACCTAAACTGAAAAGTTTTTTTTTTTTTTTTTTTTGCGGTACATGGGCCTCTCACCGCTGCGGCCTCTCCTGTTGCGGAGCACAGGCTCCGGACGCGCAGGCTCAGCGGCCATGGCTCACGGGCCCAGCCGCTCCGCGGCATGCGGGACCCTTCCGGACCGGGGCACGAACCCCTGTCCCCTACATCGGCAGGTGGACTCTCAACCACTGCGCCACCAGGGAAGCCCTGAAAAGTTTTTTAAAAGACAATAGAAACTGACTCATAGGAAGCCAGATGATGAAGTTATTATTATCATCTTTAAGATGTTACATGGTTAATATACTCAAATAATTGCAAAAATAAGATTGGGAATTAGAATTTCATCACATAACTAAAAACTATTAAAAATCAAATAATCACCTTAAATTTATAACATTATATGTCAATTTTATCTCAATAAAGCTTGGGAAAATCAAATAAAAATGAAGAACTGAATAATATAATATCTGAAAGAAACAACTAATGGATAGGATTAACATCATATTACACATATCTGAAGTGCTAATTAGTGTACCATAAGATGTGTTAGAAATGCAAATGTCAAAAACATGACTAGAAAAAAAAAAAGAAAGAATAAACAGGAACAAAAGTTTTTTTTTAAAAAAATGATATTTGGAATATAATGGAAATATCCAGCATATGATGAAAAAGTGAAAGAGAGTAGAACTGAAGCAAAATTGAAGAGACAGTTACCAACGTATTCCAAAACAGCAAGATTGTAAAACAGCAACAGCAATCCTAGATATAATCATAGTAAAACTGCTGAAATAAAAGAGAATATCTCAAAAGCAATCAGAAAAAAAGACATTATCTTCAAAGGAGCAAAAATAAGTCTGACAACTGACTTCTCAAGAGAGACAATGGATGCCAGAGAAAAAGACAAAATGAAATTTGAAAGGATGTCAAGATAATACTGTAAAAGAAAAATTCTGTATCAAGAAAAATTATCCTTCCCCAAATGCTGGTTGGAATAAAGATAGTTTCAAATTAAAAAAAAAAAAAGTAGACAGATTTTTTTCAAAAGGCAGACCTGCACTAAACAAAAGAGAAGGTGTTCTTCAGACAGAATGATGCAGTCTCAAGTGGAGGCTTACAGATTTACAAGATAATGAAGAGCAATTGAAATGGTAAATATGTAAATCTAAGAGTATGGTTAAAATGTAAATAAATCTAAAAGAATATTGATTATATAAAACAATAATAGATTCTTTGATATTTAAAATATGAGGCACAGATTACTTGAAAACAAGAATACATAACTCAGCATGATGATTAAGTGTCAAAGATCCTTGAATACTGTAAGGAATATCAATAGTTCTATTTCATTAGAAGTTAATACATCCTAGATACAAGTTGTAATCTCTAGGGTAAGCACCAAATGACACGTGTAACAAGTGAGCTAAGGAAAAGAAAAAATAGTTTAACAAAATTACTTTAAAAAGCAAAGAAGCTAAAATAAATAGACAAAAACAAACAGAAGACATGAGATAAAAAGGAAGTAAATAATAAGAAAGATCTATGTATCTATATTGGTAATTGCATTAAATATAAATGGGTTAAGTTTTTCACTTACGTGATAAGATGATAGGGATTATTAGATTTAGTGAAAAAAAAAAAACAGATATGTGCTCCTTATAAGACACACCTCAAAATAAAATATAACCCAAAGATGATGAAAGTAAAATGATAAACAACAATGTCATTAACAATAGAGGAAAGGTTGATAAATTGAACTGTACTGATATTGGGAGCTTTTGTTCATCAAAGAACATTATTAAGGTAATATAAATGTAAGTCACAAAGTGGATAATGTATTTGACATACAAATAACTGACAAAGAGTTTGCAACTGTATATAACCCTACAATATAAAAGAGAATTTCTACTCGATGGAACAAATGGTGAGAAAGTTGAACAAGTATATTACACACACAAAAAATATCCAAATATCTAAAAAACATACATAGGGGGCTTCCCTGGTGGCGCAGTGGTTGAGAGTCCGCCTGCCGATGCAGGGCACATGGGTTCGTGCCCCGGACCGGGAAGATCCCACATGCTGTGGAGCAGCTAGGCCCGTGAGCCATGGCCGCTGAGCCTGCGCGTCCGGAGCCTGTGCTCCGCAATGGGAGAGGCCACAACAGTGAGAAGCCCACGTACCGCAAAAAAAAAAAAACAAAAAAAAAAAAAAACATACATAGGTACTCAACATCATTAGTCACCAGAAAATTAAAACTATCATGGATGTAATACCATTACATACACAACAGACAGGTGAAAATTAAAAAGGCTGATACACTGCTGTTTAAAGTGTCAATTACTACAAACATTTTGGAAAACTTTGTCATTATCTACTAAATTTGGAAAGATAGGTAGGTAAGTAGGTAGGAAGGTAGATGGATAGGTAGATATTTTGCTAACTAGTATTTCTACTCTTAAGTATATTCCGTAACACGCACACATGCTCCACATACATGTTCACCAAAAGACATGTATAAGAATGTTCATAACAGCATTGACCAAAAGAGTGGAAATAACTAAACTCTTTATCAACTGTATAAGAAAATTAAATTACAAGATATTTATGCATTGGAACAGCATAGAACAAAAACAACAAAAGCAGTGAATTACTGCCCAACACAACAACATGAATGAATATCCAAAACAAAAAGTTGGAAAGAAGAAGCCAGATTTAAAAGGTGCATAATGATAAATCCTTTATATAAAGATCAAAAAGAGGCAAAACTAACCCATGGTGTTAGCAGTGAGAGTAATAGTTACCTTTGAGAAAGAAAGGAGTGTATAGTGATGAAGGAATGGATAAAGGTGAGGGCTTGTAATATTCTAATTCTTAACCTAAGTGACAGTTAAATGAGCTTGTTCTTTTTAAGATGATTCATAGAGCTGTACAATTATAAATTTTGCCTTGCTGTGTATTTGTGTTGTACTCACAAAAATTTTATTTAAAAAGTAACAGACCAAAAAAGAATAGATTTTTTTCAGAGTTATACTTCATAAGAAGAGTATACCTGATATTTTCCCAGGCTCTCTTCCTCATAATTTTCCTCTTCTCAGTTTTTTTTTTGTAAAAAATGAAACCTATAATTTCACATAACATTTGCCAGTTAATGGAGAGTTTGACCTTGCCTGTTTCATAATATGTATGTTGTGTTTAGAATATGGAGTCTCTTATCATGCTTTACAGATGTGAACCTTGTACTTCAACTCAGTTATGTATTCCCCTTTTCAACTCTGAGCTCCTTTTCAGCAGCTATGATGTTTTATTTAATATTTGCATTCTTTTTTTTAATGTTTTTTTGATGTGGACCATTTTTAAAGTCTTTATTGAATTGTTACAATATTGCTTCTGCTTTTTAAGTTTTGTTTTTTTGCCTGTGAGGCATGTGGGATCTTAGCTCCCTGACCAGGGATCAAACCTTCACCCCCTTGCATTGGAAGGCAAAGTCTTAACCACTGGACCCCCAGGGAAGCCCCAATAGTGGCATTCTTAACCTTTAGCAAAGTGTCTCACATATCCTAATATAGTCAAGAAATGTTAAGAACTCATTCATTCTTCTAACACATAATTATTGAGAACCTAGGGACTGTGCACTATTCTACTATTCTTGATGTTGAGAGCAATGATCAGTATAGAACAGGCTACCATTCTCATGGATTGGTTGTAGGTAGCTATTTTTCCCTGAACCCACTATAGAGAGGCCATTTTTTTTCCCATGATGCATTGCTGAAAGCCTGAAGCTCAAAAGAAAAAGTAAGAAGTTCCCAAGGGATTTCCAGTAAACACCTCCCCTCCAAGGCCATTTTGAAATAGACAGCATTACCTAGAGGGTCTAAGGCACCATTATCTGATTTAGAAATGTTCCTAGTTGGAGGCCCAAAATGGAAAAAAAATCTCTATAGTTAATGAGAGTTCTTTTCAGGCCAAAGTTATTAAGAGCCATAGCCTCAGTCTTCAATCTCTTATGGTTCCAGGAAGAGAACCCTAGTATTTTGGTAGCACAGACCATCTCAAGTCATGTGTGTCACTGTGTATATAAGGGATTGGGACCATGGCTGCTGCTGGGGGTGGTAGTTCACAGCACGCACATTTCAGCATTAAATCAATACCATGGTGAAGAATTGAGAGTTGAGTGATATCCTGTTCAGAAAAGTAAAAATGTTACCTTGCTTTACAAAACAAAATGTTCAGTCTCTGACAACTCTTAATGATGCAACTATTAAATCCATTCTATATGAAAGATTGAGAAAGCTGTCTATTAAATTTTGAGTGCCCTCAAAATACTTCTTTATCCAAAAGTAACTGCTACAGCCAATTGGCATGCCTGAAAACCAATCTTAGAGTCACTTCTTGGAGTTTTTTTTTTTCTTAATACCTCTTATAAAATGTAAATACTCTTGGAAGAATCAACAATAACTCATTCACACGAAAAAGTTAATGGCTCATATGATTTTATATTTTAAGATGGCCACATTGGCCCCCTGTGGAGTGCAAAGGAGAATGGTGGAGGGCTCCACAGAGTGTGGTATAGGGGGGAAAGACTGTGGTTTTTGGTGTCAGGGAGACCTGAGTTTAAATTCTGGCTCTGAAACATTTTGGTAATTTGCTGTTGAACAGGCTATATGATCACTCTGAACCATAAGTTTGTATGAAAAGAGTGACAAAATTCTTTGTGAAGTTTTTACGAAGAGCAAGTTAACATGCAATGTACATAGCATTCTACCTAATAGAGTGCTTGGCACCAAATAGTTCCCCAGTATAGGTAATTTCCTGTCTTGGAGAGGGGGGAAAGTATAAAAAAATGGAATGGAATGGCATGTTTCTGGAGAAAAGTATAACCATTTTGAAGCATGACTTGCTGTGCTCTGGTAAATTTCTTCAGAAGATGGAGGAAGTTGTGTGTCAATAGAATTCTAATTAGATACTATCTCAGGAGATGTTACAAATATTAAAGAAGGCAAAACAATCAAAAAGAATGGAGAAAGGTTAAACAATCTGTTGGTAAATTAATGTTAGATTGCTAGCAAAAGGATGAGCTAACAGGCTGAGGTAACATGTGTTGACATGATGGGTGTGAAAAGCTGGGAAAGCAATAATGTTGGAAAAGACTTGAGGGATTGGTTGTCATCCAATTAATTAGCTGCAACACATGCTTGTGTGATTTTACACCACACAGAGGAATTTTCCCACATGACAGTGGTGTGAATGCACCTGCCACATCACATTTAACAGGGCTTCTCTAGTCTCTCAACATTGAAGGAGAATGGGAATGATCAAGGCCAATGATTAAGGCTTTTTGTAGGCTGTTCTCTGATGAAAAACTTAAGTAACAGAGGGTTCAGAATTTGATGGGGATAGCCACATACATATCAATACAAATGTATTATAACATGATCCATTATTACATAATTAGAAAATTATGAGGCTAGTCACATTCTCCAATCCTCACTCTCTGAAGTAAAGACTGGGGATAAGACTGTTAGATTATCACATAGAAATCAGTCATGTCCTGTTTTGCTGGGATCTGCTGGATTTCCTGATGGGAGCCTCTTGACAGAGTTTTTTCAATCCGTTCCCCCTTCTTGCTTCCTGAACCAAGTCTGCTTTATCTCAAACTACCACCCCAAGGTAGCTCATACTCCAAACACATCAGACTACTGACCATTGTTTAAACAGATTCTGGAATTTCCTATTTCTCTGTCTTTATTCATCCTATTTCCTTAGCTTAAGATACTTTCCTTCAATTATCAACCCTATGCTAGTTATTCTTCAGTTTATCCCTCCAGATCCACTATCTGTGCTGCTCATTGACCTGGGAGGCTGACCACTTTGGGCTGCATTACCTGGACTTTTGCCTCCCAGCTTCTCATTGGGTTTGGCCAATGGGAGGTATTGGCAGGAGATGGAAGAGTGGGGGGGGGGTGAAAGATTTAGTGTTTTGTTTTTTTTTTACAGTGTCTATAATCCTGTCCAAAGCCACAACTCCCCTACTATAATACATAATCCTTACTTTGAGTTACAGTTATGGTTTTCTTACCCTGACCCTTCCAGCCTAAGGATGGTAATGACATCATGCTCTTGTTCACCTGAGGATGCTGTACTATCCCTTGTTTGCTCCCTTAACACTGCCTACACATCTGTACTAGTCTCTTCATTGGATTTTCTTCAGTCTTTTTGAGAGTACCATCCTCATACACAAAATCTTTCTCAGTTCCTCTATTTGGGATTGATACCTCCATTTTCTGTGCTCCTGGTGTAATTATAATAGTCACTGCAACAGCTCTGGAATCCCAGGTCATATGCTCTGGTATACAAAAATATAATAATTTTGCTATATCTCAGCTTAGTTTTTATCTTGATTTTTCTGTTCCAACTTGATGGCAGAAATTTAATTATCAATTTGAGATCACCCTACCTTCAAAGTAGTGTCAGATTTGGAGGGAGGCTGTGTAGCCCAGGTAAGGTGTCAGAGCAACCTGAGCTTCAGTCATCAGTTCTTTCAGGTACATATCTGTAATGGATATGGTGATGCCAGGTCCAGATCCCTCTTCAATGAAGGGCATGTAGCCCCAGTTGCTGAGATTACTGTCAAGAGACAGCCTTCAGCTGATGCCACATTACACAGTGTTTTAACCTTCCTGAGGCTATGTAAACTCAGTAGCAGTCCACCGTGATGATGTAGAGCCTTAGCCATTTTGGTCCTGTGCGTGGCAGCTTTGAAAGGCCTTTCTAGTTCCACTGTCTGTGAGGTTGGCTGATGCCTTTGTTGGTCCTGTGGCACAGCACCACTTCTCCTTCTTTCCTGACCATTTCTTTTACCTCCCTTCCACAGGTTTTGATCCCAAGGGCACTTCCTAATAAACTTTGTGCACCATAAACTGCATTTCAGAGCTTACTTTTGAAGGATCACAATCTGCAAAAATATCTTTGATGCTACCTACTTCTCAATAACTAGTTGTAGCTGAAGTATCCCTTCTTCCTATCTCCTGACTCTCTCAGGTTTGCTTCCCTCCTTCCATCTGTGCTCTATTAGTTATCTATTGATGCACATCAATGTTGCCACAAACTCAGTAGCTTGAAACAACATGTGTTTATTATGTTTCATTTTCTGTGGATCAGGAGTGTCATGCAGGTTAGTTGGACTCTGTGATTGGAAAACCCACAAGGTTGCAATCAAGGTGTCAGCCAGGGCTGCAACCTTATCTGAGGCTCATTTGGAGAAGGAACCACTTCCAAGATCATGTGGCTATTGACAGCATTTATTTTCTTGTGGCTGTTAGACAGTTTTGCTGACTGTCATATGGAGGCCACTCTCAGTTCCTTACCATGAAGGTCTTCCCAGTGTGGCTTCTTGTTTCCTCAAAGCCAGCAAGGAAAAGAGTCCCCTAGCAAGTTAGGTTTCAATCTTAGGTTATCATGAAACTGACATTCCATCACCTTTGCCATATTCAATAGGTCAGAAGCAAGTCTCAGTTCCTGCCCTCACTCAAAGGGAGAGGATATGAAGGTTTGAATCACAGAAGATGGGAATCACTAGGACCTCCCTAAAGCCTTTTCACCACACTATGGAAACTGCAAGATTATCTGTGGCCCTGTTTGTCTAGATGCATCAAACAGCAATTTTGTTCCTGGCATCTTACTGTCTCTCTAGGAATCTCTCTGGAGTGTAGGGATCAAAACATTTGTCTCTCAGGTCTAGAAGGGTCTTGTCTCATTGATGCTCCCCCTATTTCAGAGGAAAATGAGGCACAGGAAGGGAATGGAGAGAACCGAGACCCTAGCAATGCTGCTGTAGTGGTGGGCAGGGTTGGAGGTGAACTATGCCTAGTTCCAGGGTCTACTCAATAGTTTTCCCTCATGTTGCAGGAAAAGGGGAAGAGAGGAGAGGCTGAGGAGGGTTGAGGAGAGAGGGAGGATAGAAGAAGCACTGGTCACACTAGGATGTACATTCTCTATCCCAGAGACAGTTAGAGTACTAAACAGTTACATTTAGCAACAGTTGATATTTAAACAAATACTCAGATTGACAATTGAATCTAGAATTTTCTACATTAGAATTTAAACCACTCAGTTTGCCACTAATTCTCAGACTTACAGGGTAGAACAGAAAATTCTCTGGGGTTGTTCAAGTGAGAGAAGTCTTAGACATTCTTACTAAGCTAAGAAGCAGCAGATTCTCATACCATCTCATAAACCTAAGGACACACCTCCCCACACCTCTGCCTATCAAACATTTCATATTCTGCAGCACAAGGCAGAACATTCAGTGCATGGTTTTGTTCCGTGGTATCCATCTCTTTCCACTGATCTTCATTGCAGGGGCTGACCTTAAGCATAAATGAAGTAGGGCTTCACCTGCCAACTTGGTGGGGGGCTGCCACAGAGTCTTTGAGCCCCTAAATAGCTTCTTGCCACTGCCCTGCCCTGAGCTTACCTTTCATATCCATGAACTCCCTTTTTTTTGTTTTAAATTAATTAATTAATTTATTTTTGGCTGCCTTGGGTCTTCGTTGCTGTGCGCGGGCTTTCTCTAGTTGCGGCGAGCGGGGGCTACTCTTCGTTGCGGTGCGCGGCCTTCTCATTGCGGTGGCTTCTCTTGTGGCAGCGCACGGGCCCTAGGCGTGAGGGCCTCCGTAGCTGTGGCTTGCAGGCTCTAGAGCACAGGCTCAGTAGTTGTGGCGCACAGGCTCAGCTGCTCCGCGGCACGTGGGATCCTCCCGGACCAGGGCTCGAACCCGTGTCCCCTGCATTGGCAGGCAGACTCCCAACCACTGCGCCACCAGGGAAGCCCCATGAACTCTCTCTTTAAGTAAAGTTATGACCTAGCATTAACAATATGTCAGCAACACACTAAAATCTGTACGTGCATGAAAAGAATTCCAGGTGTATTATCAACAAAATTAATCTAACCTAGCCCAGTGAGAGTATTGAAGGTGTTCTGTGATATTCTTGTGTTGCGTGACAAGGAAGCACAAAAAAAGTAAGCATCATATATAAAATGATTGAGAGGGAATAGGGTATTAAACATATTTCGAGCATCTTTTATATTCCAAGAACTGTATTATATGCTTCACTTATGCCATTTCATTGTATTTTCATAATCACCTTGCAAGGTACATATTAAAACCTCCATTTTATAAATGAGAAATCAGGCACTTAGAGATGTTAATAAATTGTCAATGTCACGGAACTGGTAGGGATTGACCCAGGATTTAAACTTGAGTCTGTGTCTTATAAATCCAGCTTTTCACTTGCCATGTTGCCTTCTGGAATTAGTAAAACATATGTATAGCCCCAAGCAACATTTCTGGGGACAGCTGGGAGGAGTGAAAAATTTAGGAAACAGGGGATGGAAGAATGTGCTCCCAAACTTTCTCTTTTTTCAGCAGAAGATGTTTAGAGAAATTGGTCTGCTTCTATTCCTCAGTAATTTTCTGTCTGAAATTTGAAACAGTACCCCCTGCAAACAGACTCAGTGAAACACATTACCTCCCTCCCATTTCTTCTTAAATAAGGATAAACGCCCACTCTGTGACACTGGCTGCAGGGCTCCAAACCATTACAAACAATAACTGCCTGATAGCCATCTGACCCTAGATATAATCATTTCTCTTAGTCAGAAAACACTTGCTAGAGAGTTAAAGAGAAGGGGTGTGAGGGCTGTGCAGAGGGAAAAAAAGAACCATCAACCATCAGTAAAATCTTTCCCTGGAATAGACTTACCCTTGCCATTTACTCATAAGTTATGAGAAACAGGGAGAGAAAGAAACCCATTTGTATGAGAATCAAAAGCCAAAACCTGTAAGGGATGGATCAGTGGAAATTGAGTATAATTAATAATTGACTTAAATGGGAAGAAGAGTAGAAAAATCCCTTTCAGGTGAAAGTGATTATAGAGTACAAGACCTGAAATATGGGGGTGTTTGGTCAATCATAACCGTGCTAATTCCTATTATGATTCCCAAACGCATGTTGTATAAAGAGAGATGAGTGAGCTAGCCACAGCCAGTTGGTTCTACACTGATAAGTTCTAGAGAAAACCTCTCATGTATGCAATACATATAGAGGCACATGGATTTTCTTGTGAATTAGACATCAAAGGAAGTAGTTTACTTTCTAAAGTCCATAACTTGAAATGCATATGCCTTAAACTACAGGGAAGAGGAAGTTTTAAAAACTATTGTTTTATTCTCAGTAGCATTTTCCCTGTCATTAGCAATTCAGATGAAGTTCAAAGGTGCTTTCATATTGGCATCTATAGAGATGAGGGAGATCACCTAGTTCAGGAACTTTTTTTTTTTTTTTGCGGTATGCGGGCCTCTCACTGTTGTGGCCTCTCCTGTTGCGGAGCACAGGCTCCGGACGTGCAGGATCAGCGGGCATGGCTCATGGGCCCAGGGCACGTGGAATCTTCCCGGACCGGGGCACGAACCCGTGTCCCCTGCATCGGCAGGCGGACTCTCAACCACTGCGCCACCAGGGAAGACCTAGCTCAGGAACATTTTAATGTAGGCACAGAGAAGTTTAACAACTTAGTAAGGTTTTGTTTGACTAAAAGGAAATAGGGCCTGGTACCTGCTGCACAAGGTTGAATGTCTCAAGGAGAAAAAGTAGACAACAGAGTCTGCAAACTAGAAGGGCATGAAGATTGGAGGTACTGTTGTTGGATGGAATGTAGATAAGGTGTTATGGAAATGGCTACGTTTGTGAGCAAAAGGCAGAGGAAGTGCATCCTTTTACACTTTCATGTCACTTTCCATCCAATCTCAGTTGCTTTTCTCAACCACCTCCCTTCCCACCTCCTTTTTTTCCCCCTCACTAGTGAGTTTTCACTTATATTTTGGTTGGTTTTCTTGAAATGCTTGCTGTATATTCCAAATTTTCAGGAAAATGAAGACAATTTTATAGCTAACCTGCCTTTGCAGAACTTACCTCCAAGTTAGAACCATATATATATATATATATATATATATATATATATATATTTAAACACATTTTTTGATTTTATGAGAAGACTTAAATAACCTGGGTAAATGATACAAAAAGGAAAAATGATTATGCACTATCACTGTTCAGCAGTTCTTGGCCATAATCATGGACTTTTTAAAAATATAATTTTAACTTTCTTTTAAGATTTTCAATAGGAGAGTTGTTTTCAAAATTTTAGAACATGTCTTAATATATAGGTAGCATTACCTCCATTTTCAGCAGGAAAACCTGAGCTCAGAGAGATCCTCTGTAATGAATTTCTGGTTTCCACACATAGCCAATGTGACCAGGTGTGGTCAGGCCTTCTGCTCCATAATCCAGTGATGTTTCTCCAGAGGAGAATGAACTGGGTTGAGAAGAAGATGTATTTGGCATCTTTTATGGCCTTTTTAGAACCTTCAACTCCAACTGGCCCCCACACGTTAAAAATGCCTGTGAGCTGTGGTGTAGGCATGGTATAAGTATCAACACGTTTATCTTTTTCACCTATTACATGGCAGTAAATGAGAAGTTACACAAATATTTTACTTGTCACACTCCCACAGTGATTTTTATAGAAAAATAATAGGGGCAGGGGGTGTGAGATGATTCCTGAGGTCCCTTTCAGCTCTCATATTCTGTGACGTTACTGTGCTGGAGCAGAATAATGCTCACAAAATGCACACCGAATGAATTAATCCACTTCAGACAATTGTGAGTTATAGAGCTGTCATTTCTGAGAGATAATAGTACTGACGGCATCATATTACTGACAGCATGCCTCACAAGAATTCTTAGCTTGATATAATGCTGGGAAAATAAAATATTTGGAATTTGTTTTTTCTCTATTAATAATTTTAGACTATGAGTCTGCAGACTTTACAAAGTATAACCACAGACATAAATTTCAGCTATCAATTTATTGGCTCAAAATCTCTTTCAAGTTCCTTCTCCTGCCATCCTGGAGCAACTTCTTCAATACCTCCAGAGATTCACATAAATGACTCAATAAGGGCAAGAACTAACCTGATGACATTTACATTTTAAAGTGGTTAATTTGATCTGAAGTCTTAAGGAAGAGCTTTAAGAAGAGGCAGGGTCAGGGCCTCCCTGGTGGCGCAAGTGGTTGAGAGTCCGCCTGCCGATGCAGGGGATACGGGTTCGTGCCCCGGTCTGGGAGGATCCCATATGCCGCGGAGCGGCTGGGCCCGTGAGCCATGGCCGCTGAGCCTGCGCGTCCGGAGCCTGCGCGTCCGGAGCCTGTGCTCCGCAACGGGGGAGGCCACGGCAGTGAGAGGCCCGCATACCGCAAAAAAAAAAAAAAAAAAGAAGAGGCAGGGTCACCGATTATGAAAGAGGAAGTGAAGACATTTCAGAAGGGATGAGAAGGTGATTACAGGAGAGGTGAGAACCAGGCACCTGAACACTAAGGTTTGCTGGCAAAACTTCAGTGGGGATTAAGGACAGCTGGCCTGAAGGCATCTGAAAGGAAAAAAATAAAGTGTGACTGCTATGAGGAGGCCAGTTAGGGAGAGATCTTTAAATCTGCAGATTTTTTTTCTGCAGCCTCTGGGCAGTTAGCATCTCCAGGGGTTTTCTACACTGAAGGAGCCTTTTAGATGTGGAAGTGAAAATTATTTATCTTCCACTTAAAAGCTTGCTCTCACTTTTGCTCTATAAAAATGGAGAAGAGCAGGACCTGAATCCCCCTCTGGGAGCTTAGACCCGCAATGTATCCATGTATGCCCTGGCTGTAGCAGACCTCTCTGAAGGATGTTCAAGTATCTGCTGACCCTGCCTGTAAATTCTAGCCTGAACTAAGTGACACTGGGTAGGTGATCCAGAGCCCCATTTTTAACGTGTGGGGGCCAGTTGGAGTTGAAGGTTCTAAAAAGGCCATAAAAGATGCCAGATACATCTTCTTCTCAACCCAGTTAATTTTCCTCTGGAGAAACATCACTGGATTATGGAGCAGAAGGCCTGACCACACCTGGTCACATTGGCTATGTGTGGAAACCAGAAATTCATTACAGAGAATCTCTCTGAGCTCAGGTTTTCCTGCTCGAAAATGGAGGAAATGATACTTGTCCCTACAGAGTTAAGAGATCAAGAGGGACACACTTTGTGAATTTCAACGTGCTTTGTAAATACAATAAAACTGTTCCTGCTTTTAGGCACTTTCTGAGGTACATATAGCAATAACTGCATTTTTACATGGATAAATTGAACATTTTTCAACTCCTTGAATGACACATTTCAATAACAATGAAGATGAAAATGTTTGTTGTTCTTTTCCATTCAGCTTATATTAGTCACTTTCTTATTAAACACTTCTGCCCACCAATTCTTCAACATCCTTTTGCTTAATTTGATATAAGTGAAGGTTGTGACAGAGAAAAAGAAGATTTCTTAATAGAAACAAAGTTAAAATATTCCATATTACAAATGTTTATTAACAATGTTTATTAGTAATGATACCTAATATTAAGACATGTTCTAAATTTTTTTTTTTTTTTTTTTTTTTTTTTTTTTTTTTTTTTTTGCGGCACGCGGGCCTCACTGTTGTGGCCTCTCCTGTTGCGGAGCACAGGCTCCGGATGCACAGGCTCAGCGGCCATGGCTCACGGGACCAGCCGCTCCGCAGCATGTGGGATCCTCCCGGACCGGGCATGAACCCGTGTCCCCTGCATCGGCAGGCGGACTCTCAACCACTGCGCCCCCAGGGAAGCCCCATGTTCTAAAATTTTGAAAACAACTCTCCTACTGAAAATCTCAAAAGAAAGTTAAAATTATATTTTAAAAAAGTCCATGATTATGGCCAAGAACTGCTGAACTGTGAAAGTGCATAATCATTTTTCCTTTTTGTATCATTTACCCAGGTTATTTAAGTCTTCTCATAAAATCAAAAAATGTGTTTAAATATATATATATATAAATTTATATATAAATATATTTTTAAAAAGAACTCAGAAGGTTATCCAGAGACTAAATACATATGACACTAAAAGCATTACTAAAATTTGCTTAAATGATTCTGTGCACCTTAGTAGTGTGCACCATGAAATGATGGAATATATTACTAAAATACAAAAGGAGAGGGCCATAGCTTTGGATCCTTTGCTCCTCACCCACTCCAGCCATAAAGTATTTGCAAGCTCATCAGTGGGTTTTTCTTTTTTGGTAAAATGTGAATATTTCTGAAATAATTTCTATTCCCTTTACTGAACAGAAATCTCTGTTGGCCCACCTCTACTTAATTATAGATTAATCATTATTTTATTGACATGATATAAGTTAAATTATGCTTCATTGTATACAATGTATAATGAAAAGGATGAATTGAAAAAAGTATCAGAACAAACCTTAGCCCTTGTAAATGCTAATTGATTGCTATAGTGAAATTAGTGTTACTATTAGCAAAGGACAATTTAGATTGCCTTCTGAGAAAATCCTTTCTTATTTCCCTATATAGTCTAGTTTGGTTTTGAAAATAGATTGAGGAGACTTTAGGGACATAAAAATAAGATTTAAAAAATATTTTAAACCTCTGTAATTTTTATATTTCTCTGTTTGGAAAATTGAGTAAAATTTATTTTATTCCTGGGAATGTATTTAATTGACCAAATAGGTTAAAAAGCCCTTCCTGAAAGAGCTGGTCATGCCTTTAGAGAACTGAAAACATCTGAGGCAAAGAAGATGCAATTAGTCAAATTAGGGAACAAAAAATAAATAAATGTTCAAGGTAGGATATTAAAGCAAAAAGCAATAAACAGTCCTTTACAAAAGAAGAAACTTGACAGGAAAGAAAGTACAGTATTTTTTGTTATTAATAAAAGAACGATAGCTTTTATTGTCTCTTCTTTTAGCTAAAGCTAACTGAACGATGCTGTGATTAACTGTGGTTTCTGAATCAATCTGACTACACTTTGCTGATGACATTTTGAAGAAGACTTTAGAAACGGAATGCACAATCAATGGTTTCAGTGTTCACCTCCCTAATTACTACTTATAATGCTCAACTTTTTGTCTGTACTTAACCATGTAATATCTTCAGATATTAGTAAGGCATTGAGCACTAAAAAGTGATTCCAAAGTATGGGTTTGCATCAGACCTACCTAGCTGCCACAGCACAGAGGCAGGACAAAAACATGGTACTACAGACCTTACCTGAGGCTACTCCATTCTAATACACAGGTCAGCACTATTGATTTCATTTTAAAAATGTCTGGGAAGTGTGGTATTTTGTCAAAATTCAGGTAATATTCTGAGATAGATAGGAAGGAATGGCTTGATTTTACACTAGTTATTGACCTTAAAGAAGTCATTTTCCTTCTCTGGATTTAGTTTTGTATTATGTAAATTAGGCATGATGAGTATCATCCCATATCTTGTAGAAATGCCAAGGAAAGGCAATTAAAAAAACATGGGAGAGGACAGTGGAGGGCTATTCAGGGCACTGCCAGATGGTGTCCCCCTGTAAAGGAGGATATCTTATGTTTCTACACCTGATTCCACTGTAGTCTGTAACACAAGTGCTTTCATTGTATCTTTAACTCTGTAACTGAAAGTGGGTAACACATCTGAATCTTCCCTAAATGCAGAAAAAGTGAAAACTTGGCAGTCTTCTTCTTGCCCATCCTGTATTCAGGCTGCTTCTCAAATATAGGTTAAAATTTAAATACAAGGTCTAAGCAGTAACTTCATTTAATGCTCAGAGCTAATATAAAGTGGCAAAGAAGTGGGAATTTTCTGCTGATGTGCCCCTGTAGGAAAGGAATTCTCTGTTGAGTCAAGGTTAGGGGCCCCACCCATCCTGTGTGGTCTGTACATACCTTTATCATAGCAATAATCGCACTGAAATATTCTGTTCATCTCTTTGTAGAGCTCCCACATCAGGAGATCCTTGAGAGTAGGGTATAAAACACTAATAAACGGAGAACCAAAATCAGTTGATCATTACAGCCTGGCTCATGGCTTTTCTAGTGAGGCAAAGGATTTGCCTAGTTGTCTTATGCTCCTTTTCTCCGGTCTCCCCATAAAAATCTCTATTCTCCCCATAAATTCCTCCATTCCTTTTCATATATCTCTCTACTGCTCCACAACCTCAGTAAGGATATAGCTTGTTCCCACAAAAGAGTTGGTGACTATCAGCTTTACCCATGACCACGGGAGGGAAAAAGGTGCATGTCCCCTCTTCTAGCACATCACAACTCTTTAAAAGTATTATTGCAGTTAAAAATGATGTTGAGCAATTAATTTCTACATAAGAGTTTTGTTGAGGAGCATCACAGTTTGACTAACTATATTCTGTAGAATAACATAGCATCATGGAAAGAACAGTCCTTGTATTAAAAATATATTTTGACCTTTATGCTCAATCCCTTTAAAATATTTTTAAAGAATTTTTCTTTCATGGCTCTTTTGTAATTGTCCATTACTGAAAGAGTTGAAAAAGAAAAGATGGCAGTCTTGGGAATGTATAAAGAAGGGAATAAGTTTATACAATTGGGAAACATATTGTAGCTTTCCCACCAGAGTATATCAAAACTCTCATTTTCCTGTCATTTTTGCCAAGCCAGCACACAGCTTCTATGCTTCCCTACTGTCAGCAGATTAAGGCTTGTGCTATTATTTACATCATCAAGGAGAATTCACCTGCTGCTGTGGATGAAGCATGATATTCCTTCCCATTACCAGGTGACACACTTATGGTGGCCAAAAGGCCAGAGCTCCATCCAGAGGGATCCAGAGCCCCATCCAGAGTCACCATTTTATAGTGACTAAAGTAAAATAACCTAGTAACTTGGTGACTACTCATTAATGAAGTTATTAAAGATTCATGTTCAATAATAGGTTATTATCATCACATTTGTCAACGTCATGTCTTCAATTGCTATTAATCACCCCAGGAGTTTTTTATTTGTACATATTTTGAATATTATAAAAGTTACACAGAATTAACTTTTCTAACTAAATTAGATCATTTAATTTTTTTCATGCATTGAATCATTTTATCAGTTTAGTGTGAGTAAACAGTGGTGATGATTTCTACAGTCCCTTAAAGTATTTGATTTTCTGTAGCTACAACCAAAAAGTAAAATTAGATAGATTAAGGAGCTATACATATTTTGTTAATGGGTTGATAGATAATCACTCTTAACCTAAAGCAGTAGGAATAAATATTCTGTGTCATAATTATACAGTTTAATCCCAACAGATTATTTTGTGACCTCCATCCTAGGTAGAAACAAATAGATCTCCTTCTGTAATAAATAAAAGTTCAGTTTAATACATCCCATGGCTGCAAGAACGAAGTGATGGCTTCACTGAGCTACCCTTCCTTCCCTTCTCCTTTTATTCCTTTCTTCCTCATAAGGAATATTTCCATTCAGTCACATCACCATAACCAGTGGACCAATTACCTCTTGATTACCTTGTCCCAGCCCCTGTTAGTTTGTGCCTTGCTGCTTGTGATGGATAGAAGACAATGGCAAAAATGGCTTGGGTGAACATTGGAACACTCCTCAACTTTCTGTGGGAAGGCTATACCCTAGGAATAGTGATGCCTTCCTAGTTGTCTCATGGAACTCAAGGCATCTGGCAAAACTTATATGCCATTCTTCTCCCTAGAGTATTATCAATCTTTTGGGAAGTACTGCCTCTACCTGAATGCAATTCCCTGATAAGGCTTTCCAAACAGCTTTGCTATGCTATGTTTCTTGGTGTATTCCACAACTCTGAGACAGTATCTCCGTGTCCAACCTTGTTCCCTTATTTCTCTCACAAACCTTTTTTTTTTTTTTTTTTTTGGTCTCTACCTCCTTGTTTTTGCTTTAATTAAAACCTGAATTCTCTTCATAACATCATTTCAAAGGGTAAGCATTACTCTTAATTTCTGCTTCTATCTCCAGATGAGCAGGTTATCCCTTTGCCCAATGACACATTGTTTATTGAAACTCAGGCACAGTCGAAGAAGGAGTGTAGCATAGTAGCTTTTGGAGTCAGACAGAACTTATTAGCAATCCTAGTTCACTAACTTAGCTACCTAGAAGTTTCAAAAACTTTGTTAATTATAAATGCCTTCCTTCTCTAAAATGGAAATACATAATATTGGCTTTGGGTTCTTGTGAGTAAATTGATGTACACAATTTATATCACATTAATTGATATACATAAAGTATTTAGCACTTCCCATGACACATAGTAAAAACTCAGTAAATGTTACCATACTTCTCAATCATCCTACCATATTTTCAGATATTTTTTGTGTGATGAGGCTGACGATTTAGTAGAAAGAATGTGGACATTTAAGGCACTTTAAAGATGTTTATGTTCTGCATCCACCACTGTGTAGATGGAAGACCTTGGATAATATATTAATCTTGATATCTCAGTATGATCATGAATACCTACTTATGAATACCTACTTAACAACTCTATAGTGAGGATAAAGTGTCATAATCAAGATTTCTGACTAAAACACTGGCTGGTGTATAGTAATTGCTTCACAAATGATAGACAAGGCTTGGAAACAGAATATTCTTCCCATCTTTGTTCTTGTCCCTAGACACACCTGAGGACAGCCTTCTCTATTCCATAACAGTCTTAGCACTGGCCCCCTAATTTTCCTTTTCACTCTGTTCCATCATTATTTTAGATAACTTCAAAATTACCTGACATTCATACACATCACATCAGTGATCAGAATTTGGACTATATTATCATTGAGAACAGTTCTAAGATCTTAAAATTTGAAATTGCTCTTTCTGACCACCATGATTTCACATCACACTCCATCACTTTCCTCTCCTTCATCCTCACCAGGACCTTCATACCTTCTATCCCTCCATATTCTTAGAGTCAATTTGTTTCCCCCCTAACTCCACAATCAGCCATTCTACTTAACTATTTATACTTAACCATTTCTAGTGCTTTATTTTCCTCAATATTCTGTTTCTTTGTGAATCACTCAAACCAACCACCAGTGCTGACCTCATTGCTTCATTCTCTATTTTTTGAGTGAGTTTCCATAGGATTAATATTAATTGTTCCCTTAAATTTTGAATTGAATTCACCAGTGAACCTATGTGGGACTGAATTTTCTTTGTAGGAAGGTTTTAGTTCACAATTCCATTTTTTTTTGATGTAGGATTATTCAGGTTTTCTATTTTAGTTTTGGTAACTTGTGTCTTTCAAGGATTTTATCCATCTTACCTAAGTTTTTTGTTTGTTTTTTTTGTGTGTGAAAACATTTAAGTTCTACTCTGAGCAAATTTCAATTACGCGATACAGTGTTATCAACTATAGCAGGGGTTCCCAACCCCCGGCAATGGACCGGCATCAGTCTGCGGCCTATTAGGAACAGGGCCGCACAGCAGGAGGTGAGCGGCGGGTGGGCGAGTGAAGCTTCATCTGCTGCTCCCCGTCACTCCCCATTGCTCTCATTACTGCCTGAACCATCCCCCACATCGCTCACATTACCCCAGTCCATGGAAAAATTGTCTTCCATGAAACTGGTCCCTGGTGCCAAAAAGGTTGGAGGGTGCTGAACTATAGTCACCATGTTTTTCATTAGATCCTCAGACCTTACTCATCTTATAGCTGAAAGTTTGTACCCCTTACCAGCTCTATAACTTGCGTTTGTCTAAATTCATTTGACATGCACTTTGTGCATGAACATTTGTTCCGCTCTCAAAATGGTGCCAGAGATTCTGTCCTCATCACTCCCCGAACTTACAGAAATGTTATCCATTTACAAAATCTGTGTCAATCACCATTTGCTCTGGGAAAACTGACTTATTGATTTGATGTAATGCCTCCTTCCTTGGATTTACCTAACACTTTACTGGACTTCACTTAAGACTTTTACCTGATACCACTTGAACTTTACCCATGTTGGCAAGTTTCAGAGAGAAGGAAATCTGATTTAATCATCTTCATACTGCTTATCACATCAAGTACATGAACAAACTCAAAAAGTGAGCTTGAATTCAATTAGCACTGTTATAGAAGATAAATTGTAAGGTTCTTAAACTTAAGAATTAGATTCTGTCCCTTAGTCTTCAGCATAGCCTCTCATAAATTTCTAATTATTTTAATATTACTAAACCCAGAAGCAGTTTCCTAGCTAGTCTTTTCTGAAGACAGGCTGGTTGAATTGTTTAAGAAGAATGGATGGGAGAAATTAACATTAAATAAACAAATCTTACTGCTTACAGTCAGTACATTTCCTCTCACCCTTGTTCCTTCTCCTTCTTTCCTACCACCACGTACCCCCTCCCCTGTGTTCCTAAAGAAGGCCATAGTTTTCTAATACTGATTCAAATATAACCCACCCTGTCTTAGAGATGGAGCAAGTCTAGGGATTTTGTTATAGGGTATGTGTTAGCACTTTGCCTGGATAATTTGAAGCGTATTAGCTTTTTTTTTTTTCCATCTTGGCATGGTATTTGGATAAGGGCAGCACCTCCAGCCATTTCAGTTTACTAAAACTTTTTTTTTTTTTTTTAGATGTTGGGGGTAGGAGTTTATTAGTTAATTAATTTATTTTTGCCGTGTTGGGTCTTTGTTTCTGTGCAAGGGCTTTCTCTAGTTGTGGCAAGCGGGGGGGCCACTCTTCATCATGGTGCATGGGCCTCTCACTATCGCAGCCTCTCTTGTTCCGGAGCATAGGCTCCAGACGCGCAGGCTCAGTATTTGTGGCTCACGGGCCTAGTTGGTACGCGGCATGTGGGATCCTCCCAGGCCAGGGCTCGAACCCGTGTCCCCTGCAATAGCAGGCAGATTCTCAACCACTGCCACCAGGGAAGCCCCTCAGTTTACTAAAACTTTTTAAACTGCCACATATTGGGCATCATTATTTCACTATCTTTCTAAAAGACAAGATGTTACCCTGCAGCTCCATACCAGGTCAGTGATTTAAATCCAATTCTGTGAGAAAAGTTGAAAGTGTCAGGCAATGAATCATTAGTACACATTTCCAGAAGAATCTGTATCTTCCTTAGAGGTTGCCTGTCTAACTTGGCCTAACTATGTTGGATGTGCAGCTCACGACAGGACAACAGAATAAGTGGGTAGGATTGCTTGCTCAGAAATGTTTTCCTTTGTCCTTTGCTCCTTCTCCCTTTTTCCCCCTGCCCAATCTCAGAAGTGGACAAAAATATTGTTTTTTTCTTAGTGCTCCCATATTATGGGAAGAAAGGCAGTCTTGCAACACTTATTATAAAACTCAATTTCTTGAAGCAGGCTGCAGGGGGATGCTCATGAATAACAAAGAGGAAGGAAAGGGAAATTTGTGAGAAACAAAAAAAAAAGGAGTAATTTTCCTGGGATTGAAAAATAATTCAAAATGCAACAAATCAATAAAACAGAGATAAATATGTGAGAAAAAGACCTGCGAGAGAGAATATATATTATAAATGTGCAGTTTTGTTACCCAAAATGCTCACAGTGAAACCAAGAGTAGAAAACTGGAGGTTTTTGAATCTCTTATAAACTAGAACAAGCATCTGTTCCATGAGTTCCAGGACTGAATGCTAATGATGCATGTACGCGACAGAGATTTTTACACCATGTTTTGTGATCTCTGACCTGTGAGTTTACTTAGGTGTACCACTGCCTCCCTTACCTCACCCTGACCCTGAGTTAAAATGTGTGTTTAGTGTTGGAATGGTCTCTGGTGCCTGTAATAACACTGTACTATTACTTAATAAAATATTTTATATCACTCCCAAGAATCATCAATTCAACTCACTATTCACCTGCTCCCTCCATGCCATCCCCCCAAAATAAAAGCCGTATGCTTCAAGTCCGTATGAAATTGGGAGTAATAAAACATGATCTTTTATTGTATTATTTATAATCCAGAATGTTGTTAAGGAAAAAGAAAAAAAAAAAAGCTCCTGTATTTCATCATCTCTGTCATTTGTTTGAGAGGATGGAAGCTAATGATGCATGTAATACAGTTGTGGACAGTGCTTTACCTTCGGTTTTTGTTCACCTGTTTTCCGAGAGAGCAATCAGTTGCTTGGCCTAAGGAAAGCAGCATGGATGTGATCCCAGAGGCTTCTCAATTCAATCCACACAGTCATCTGGGAGAAGGAAATAAATAGCCCTCTTTAGGACTTAAAGTAGAGGTAGTCTTCCCTGTAGGTCTGCTGTTCCCCTCCATCTCAGCTGAGAGTTGCTGCAGACAGAGGTGTTCCAGGTCCCTCTTTTTCAGTGTGAGAACTGGAATACCTGACTAGCATTGGCCTAGGGAATTGGCACAGTTTTAGCAACTGTGAGGACAGCTCTCCATGCCTCTTTTATGTTTTAGATAAAATGCCAAGCTGTAAATGGGAATGATGCCCTGGGGGAAGGTCTTCTGGTCTTCAGAAGGTTCTCTGAAGTAAACATTTCTGGGTATCTCACATACATGCCCTGATTATTTTTATTAAGCCTCTTCTGTTGACTTGTGCTTGTCTCAGCATATTTTAGACTTGGCTTTAGTGACCTGACTCACTCTTATTGACCCATACCCAGTCTGTGTCTTCATTCTACCACTGGCCCTTGTACCTAGAGGGTGTGAATGTTACCCAGGCATCCTTTGGTACCTTTCTAAGAGAATACTGGCTGATAGGAGCAAATAAATAAATATAGCATGGTTAACATTTATGTTGAGTAGGAAGCATCCTACAGACCAGGTCTTTAGCTGTGTCCTCTTCCGCATTAGTTCAACTGTTGATCATGCCACTGTTTCTGTTTTTAATTTGCATGTTCACTTAAAATGCCAATATTTGGGGGGAAGTGAGAGTGAAGTAAAATCATTATTAGGCAATAAAGTATTAATGTTAAAGCAGGCATTATTTGATGCCCAAGAACAATACTCAGATATAAGCCACTGAAAGTGGCATCACTAAGATTTGTTTGAGGAATTTGGAGAGGGGGGAGGGGGGAGGGGAAGTAGATCTTCCATTATACTCCAGTGTTTTGTGTGTTCGCTTTACTAGCTAGCTTTACTAGCTAGACTGTCCCTTCTCCCTTTCAACAGCTGGCTATTACCAACCCCATGCCCACCATTTGTAAATGTTACTACGTTAAGAGCCCTAGTGAAATAATTAATTTCTCTGTAGTGAGTATTACTTTTATTCTGAGGTCACATTTATTTGGACATGCTTCTGGTATCTCAATAAAGTGTATCCATGAACTTTCATCCATGAACTCCAGTGAAAATAGATATTTCCATGTAACATTTTATTTTACTATTCTTTGCTTCCACATTGTTTGGTATTGCCTTCCTGTTTTCACATTTAATCTATTTTCTGTCCCTCATTTCGTCTTTTGTTGAATTTTTATCAACTCTATTCTGTGAGTGTTATCAGTTCCTCTAGCAATATATCCCAGGTTTACTAATAAACAGTCTCTAGTTTTGGCTATGGCTAGAAAGGCTATTAGACATGAAATGAAAAGCACAGTGGAAATTGTGCTGTCTCTTTCCTTGGAAAGGTTTCAGCATTCAGGTCAGATGTAAGCTGGTTCACACAGTGTCATAGGCACAGGAATGGAATAGCATTCTTGTGAGAGCTGAGCCTGCCATTGTTTTCATAATAGTCTTTTATTTGGGGGTTCAGTGTATATTTTATTGATACTTTTATATACAACCATTTCCATGATTATACTTCTCAAGCAGTAATTAAATTCAACAAATATTTATTCGTTTCTTACTTCATGTCAGGCACTATGTAAGTACTATAGTTTCATAGGAACAACATAGGTCTGCCCTTTGCTTCCTTGCTATTTGTGGTCTAGAAAGGATTCATAATAACAACACTTACGTAGCATTTCATAGTTAAACAAACACTTTCACTTTTATCATCTCATTTGATCTTCATGAACTCTGGGAGTAATAAGGGTGGATGTTAACATTCCCACTTCACAGAGGAGGGAAATGGCTTAAAAAGATAAAGTGAGTTTCTCAAGGTCACAGCTAGTAAGGGGCAGGTTTAGAGCAGTGAGTAGAAGAAACTTTTATTTGAAATTCTTCTATAAATGTAGAAGTCCTTAAACTCCAATAACATGTGACTAAAGATATTTGCTTCATCACAGCTCCAGATTAGTATTTCTGATTATAATGGTCTCCATCATCCATCTTCCAAAAAAAAAAAAAAGGATACGGAGAATAGAATTGCTGTAAAGGCAAGCTATTTGACACTCTCCATAAAATATTAGTGTTGTTTCTCAGTCTTATCCCAGGGGGATAGTTAAATCTAGAGAAACACTAATTTATATGTCAGACCAATAGTATAGTCCAACAGAAGATCAATTTAAATGGACATTTGTTCCTTGATTTTTATTTTTAAAGAGATACTAGTAGAATAAAAGCCATTTCATAAAAGAAACTAATCTTTTTTCTTTGTTCCTTCTGGTTCCTGCTACAGTTCTGCCTGGCTCTCTCATCCTTAGTACAAAGGCAGAGGAAAGACAGAGTACCTCTTTATCATTAGTAGCCAGTATTTTTCTTCTTCTTTTTAAAACTCAACACATGATTATTCTAACTAAGAAATTTATTTACGTGCAATTCATAGCCTGATATACTCTGGTCTTAGAGTATATCAGCAAATATATGAAATATTTCCATAGCACTTTATGGGAAAATGAAGCACTAAGAGCTTTCCAAATATCTTCCTAACCTCTATGCAGCATTGCACACCCTTAACCATTTCCTGTATCTTGAAGTTCTCTCTTCCATTAAATTCTATAACCCTAATTCTCTTCCTATCTCCAGTTCTCTAACTGCTTTATTTTTTTCCTCATGCTTTTCTTTTTTTTTTTTTTTTTTTTTTTCTTTTTGCGGTATGCGGGCCTCTCACTGTTGTGGCCTCTCCCGTTGCGGAGCACAGGCTCCGGATTCGCAGGCCCAGCGGCCATGGCTCACGGGCCCAGCCGCTCCGCGGCATATGGGTTCCTCCCAGACCGGGGCACGAACCCGTATCCCCTGCATCGGCAGGCGGACTCTCAACCACCGCGCCACCAGGGAGGCCCCTCATGCTTTTCTTATACTTGCAAGTGCAGTAATACCTTGAAGTTCTGTCCTTATTATCCCTTTTCTGATAGATCCGTTTGATAGTGTATCTATTTTCATGATTTTACCAGTCATCTAATATGAATGACTTTCTAAGTCATATATTTAGTTTTGAATTCTCTCTTAAAGCCAATTCACCAAAATATCCTCTGGATAATATCATCTTACATACTTTAACTAATATTTTAGGATTTTTGTATTTTAAAAACCGAATATCTCATTTTAACCCCAAATTTATTTCACTCAGCATGATGGTCTCCCTTTATTTCTGCTGGCAATACCCTTAATCTCCTAGTGTTGAAACTCAAGTTTAAACCTGTATTCATCATCCTCCCCTTTTATTAACCTATTTAATGAGTTTCTAAAACCTGTTAATTTCCTTTTTTAAAATTACAATGACTTTTGTTTGTTTTTATTTATACTGCTACCATCAGGTACTCTATTTTCACTGCTGTCAAATTCATTTTTTAAACATGGATATCATCAGTCTGTGACCACTATCAAAAACTGTCAATATCTCCCAATGTCAGAGGCCTGACAGGCAAGTCTGCAAGCCTGCAATGGCACTTTCTGACACTTAATCACTTCAATGTATATCTCAGCTCAAGTATTATATTCTGTCCTAGGTAGATATTTTGTCTGAACTTGTGTTTATGGCTTTGTCCATGCTGTTACCCCAATGGATGATTTCTCCTCTCCTTCTTACCACATACTAAGAACTCCATGGATCATTTACAGTTTGTTCTATTTCCCATATTCTGTTAAGTCATCACTGACCATCCAGAATGGAAATACGTCTTGACTCTGTTATGCTATAATAGATCATTTGGCCTTTGCATATAATGCCTTAAAAATTTAATTGTACTTGGGCTTCCCTGGTGGCTCAGTGGTTGAGAGTCTGCCTGCCGATGCAGGGGACATGGGTTCGTGCCCCAGTCCAGGAAGATCCCACATGCTGCGGAGTGGCTAGGCCCGTGAGCCATGGCCGCTGAGCCTGCGCGTCTGGAGCCTGTGCTCCGCAACGGGAGAGGTCACAACAGTGAGAGGCCCACATACCACAAAAAAAAAATTTAATCGTCCTTTATACACATGTATTTCCTATCTTCCCAACTAATTTCTAAAGTGCTTATTCCAGGGATTATGTCTTATCTCTTCTTGCAGCTGCCACAATAACTATACCAAGCCACTCTAGGCACTTAATAAACAGTTGATTGGTTGCATATAAAGAAGATAAATTCTTAATGAAAATTATTTATATTGATAAACTATATATGCATGCTTTTTTTTTTTTGTGATACGTGGGCCTCTCACTGTTGTGGCCTCTCCCGTTGCGGAGCACAGGCTCCGGACGCACAGGCCCAGCGGCCATGGCTCACAGGCCCAGCCACTCCGTGGCATGTGGGATCTTCCCGGACCGGGGCACGAACCCATGTCCCCTGCATCGGCAGGTGGACTCTCAACCACTGCGCCACCAGGGAAGCCCTATATGCATGCTTTTAAAGATCATTAACAAGAATATGCTTGGTGGGAGATTGGTTCAAGATGGCGGAGTAGAAGGATGTGCACTCACTCCCTTTTGTGAGAGCACCGGAATCACAACCAACTGCTGAACAATTATTGACAGGAAGATACTCGAACTCACCAAAACAGATACGCCACATCCAAAGACAAAGGACAAGCCACAATGAAACTGTAGAAGGGGTGCAATCACAATAAAATCAAATCCCATAACTGCTGGGTGGGTGACTCACAAAGTAGAGAACAATTATACCACAGAAGTCCACCCACTGGAGTGAAGGTTCTGAGGCCCACGTCAGGCTTCCCAACCAGGGGGTCTGGCAATGGGAGGAGGAATTCCCAGAGACTCAGACTTTGAAGACTAGTGGAATTAGATTGCAGGACTTTGACAGGACTGGGGGAAACAGAGACTCCACTCTTGGAGGGCACACACAAAGTAGTGTGCACATCAGGACCCAAAGGGAAGGAGCAGTGTCCTCATAGGAAACTGAACCAGACCTACCTTCTAGTATTAGAGGGTCTCCTGCAGAGGGAGGGGGTGGCTGTGGCTCACTGTGGGGACAAGGACAGTGGCAGTAGAAGTTCTGGGAATTACTCCATGGCATGACCCTCCGGAGTCTGCCATTAGCCCCACCAAAGAGCCTGTAGCTTCCAGTGCTGGGTCACTTCAGACCATACAACCAACAGGGAGGGAACTCAGCCCCACCCATCAGCAGACAAACAGATTAAAGTTTCACTGAGCTCTGCCCACCAGAGCAATACCCAGCTCTACCTACCACCAGTCCCTCCCATCAAGAAACTTGCACAAGCCTCTTAGATAGCTTCATCCATCAGACAGCAGACAACAGAAGAAGAACTACAATCCTCCAGGCTGTGGAATGAAAACCACATTCACAGAAAGATAGACAAACTGAAAAGGCAGAGGATATGTATCAGATGAAGCAGCAAGATAAAACCCCAGAAAAACAACTAAATTAAGTGGAGATAGGTAACCTTCCAGAAAAATAATTCAGAATAATGATAGTGAAGATGATCCAGGACCTCAGAAAAAGAACGGAGGCAAAGATCGAGAAGATGCAATAAATGTTTAACAAAGACCTAGAAGAATTAAAGAACAAACAGAGATGGACAATACAATAACTGAAATGAAAAATATACTAGAAGGAATCAATAGCAGAATAACTGAGGCAGAAGAACAGAGAAGTAAACTGGAAGACAGAATGGTGGAAATCACTACCATGGAACAGCATAAAGAAAAACAATGGAAAGAAGTGAAGACAGCCTAAGAGACCTCTGGAACATTAAACATAACAACATTCACAGTATAGGGGTCCCAGAAGGAGAAGAGAGAGAGAAAGGACTTGAGAAAATATTTGAAGAGATTATAGTCAAAAACTTCCCTAACATGGAAAAGGAAATAGCCACCCAAGTCCAGGAAGCACAGAGAGTCCCAGGCAGGAAAAACTGAAGGAGAAACATGCTGAGACACACAGTAATCAAATTGACAAAAATTGAAGACAAAGAAAAATTATTAAAAGCAACAAGGGAAAAACGACAAATAACATACAAGGGAACTCCTATAAGGTTAACAGCTGATTTCTCAGCAGAAACTATACAAGGTAGAAGGGAGTGGCACAAATATTTAAAGTTATGAAAGGGAAGAACCTACAACCAAGATTAAGATTACACTACCCTGCAAGAATCTCATTCAGATTTGAGGGAGAAATCAAACCTTTACAGACAAACAAAAGCTAAGAGAATTCACACCACCAAAATAGCTCTACAACAAATGCTAAAGGAACTTCTCTAGGCAGGAAACACAAGAGAAGAAAAAGAGCCACCAAAAAAACCCAACATAATTAAGAAACACCAAGGGGAGAAAATGGCAGGGGGTGGTGGTGGTCATGGTGGGATAAATTGGGAGATTGTGATTGACATATATACACTAATATGTATAAAATAGATAACTAATAAGAACCTGCTGTGTAAAAAATAAAATAAAATTCAAAAAAACCCCAAATGCTAAAGGAAATTCTCTAAGTGGGAAACACAAGAGAAGAAAAGGACTACAAAAACAAACCCAAAACGATTAAGAATATGGTAACAGGAACATACATATCGATAACTACCATAAATGAGAATGGATTAAATGCTTCAACCAAAAGAAACAAACTTGCTGAATGGATACAAAAACAAGAGCCGTATATATGCTGTCTATAAGAGACCCACTTCAGACCTATGGAAACGTACAGTCTGAAAGTGAGGGCATGGAAAAAGATATTCCATGCAAATGGAACTCAAAAGAAAGCTGGAGTAGCAATACTCATATCAGGTAAAATAGACTTTAAAATAAAGAATGTTACAAGAGATAAGGAAGGACACTACATAATGTTCAAGGGATTAATCCAAGAAGAAGATATAACAATTATAAATATATATGCACCCAACATAAGGGCACCTCAATACATAAGGCAAATGTTAACAGCTATAAAAGAGGAAATCGACAGTAAAACAATAATAGTGGGAGACTTTAACACCTCATTACACCAATGGACAGATCATCCAGATAGAAAATTAATAAGGAAACACAAGCTTTAAGTGACACAATAGACCAGATAGATTGAATTGATATTTTTAGGACATTCCATCCAAAAACAGCAGATTACACTTTCTTCTCAAGTGTGCATGGAACATTCCCAGGATAGATCACATCTTGGGTCACAAATAAAGCCTCAGTAAATTTAAGAAAACTGAAATCATATCAAGCATCTTTTCAAGCCAGAAAGCTATGTGAATAGAAATAAATTACCAGGAAAAAAATGTAAAAAACACAAACACATGGAGGCTAAACAATACGTTAATAAATAAGCAAGAGATCACTGAAGAAATCAAAGAGGAAATCAAAAAATACCTAGAGACAAATGACAATGAAAACACAATGATCCAAAACCTATGGGATGTAGCAAAAGCAGTTCTAAGAGGGAACTTTATAGCAATACAGTCCTACCTCAAGAAACAAGAAAAATCTCAAATAAACAATTTAACCTTACACCTAAAGGAATTAGGGAAAGAAACAAACAAAACTCAAGGTTAGTAGAAGGAAAGAAATCGTAAATATCAGAGCGTAAATAAATAGAAACAAAGAAAAAATAGCAAAGAAAAATAAAACTAAAAGCTGGTCCTTTAAGAAGATAAAGATAATTGATAAACCTTTAGCCAGACTCATCAAGAAAAAGAGGGAGAGGACTCAAATCAATAAAATTAGAAATGAAAAGGAGAAGTTACAATGGACACCGCAGAAATACAAAGCATCCTAAGAGACTACTACAAGCAACTCTATGCCAATAAAATGGACAACCTGGAAGAAATGGACAAATTCTTAGAAAGATATAAACTTCCAAGACGGAGCCAGGAAAAAATAGAAAATATGAACAGACCAATCACAAGTAAACAAATTGAACCTGTGATTAAAAATCTTCCATCAAACAAAAATCCAGGACCAGATGGCTTCACAGGTGAATTCTATCAAACATTTAGAGAAGAGCTAACACCCATCCTTCTCAAACTCTTCCAAAAAATTGCAGAGGAAGGAACACTCCCAAACTCATTCTACGAGGCCACCATCACTCTGATAACAAAAGAAGACAGAGGTACTACAAAAAAAGAAAATTACAAATATCACTCATGAATACACATGCAAATATCCTCAACAGAATACTAGCAAACAGACCCAACAACACGCTAAAACGGTCATACACCATGATCAAGTGGAATTTATTCCAGGGATGCAAGGATTCTTCAATATAAACAAATAAATCAATGTGATATACCATATAAACCAACTGAAGAATAAAAACCATATGATCATCTCAATAGATGCAGAAAAAGCATTTGACAAAATTCAACACCAATTTTGACAAAAACTCTCCAGAAAGTGGGCATAGAGGGAACCTACCTCAACATGATAAATGCCACATATGACAGACCCACCACAAATCTCAATGCTGAAAAACTGAAAGCATTTCCTCTAAGATCAGGAAGAAGACAAGGGTGCCCACTCTCACGACTATCATTCAACACAGTTTTGGAAGTCCTAGCCATGGCAATCAGAGAAGAAAAAGAAATAAAAGGAATGCAAATTGGAAAAGAAGAAGTAAAACTGTCACTGTTTACAGATGACATGATAGTATTCATAGATAATCCTAAGGATGCAACCAGAAAACTACTAGAGGTAATCAATGAATTTGGTAATGTTGCAGGATACAAAATTAATGCACAGCAATCTCTTGCATTCCTATACACTAAAGTGAACAATCAGAAAGAGAAATTAAGGAAACAATCCCATTCACCATTGCAACAAAATGAATAAAATACGTAGGAATAAACCGACCTAAAGAGGTAAAAGATCTGTAGTCAGAAAAATATAAGACATGGATGAAAGAAATCAAAGATGATACAAACAGATGGAGAGATGTACCATGTTTCTGGATTAGAAGAATCAATATTGTGAAAACGACTATACTACCCCAAGCAATCTACAGATTCAGTGCAATCCCTATCAAATTTCCGATGGCATTTTTTACAGAAGTAGGACAAAAAAATCTTAAAATTTGTATGGAGACACAAAAGACCCTGAATAGCCAAAGCAATCTTAAGTAAGAAGAATGGAACTGGAGGAATCAGGCTCCCTGACTTCAAAGCTATAGTAATCAAGACAATATGGTACTGGCACAAAAACAGAAATATAGATCAGTGGAACAGCATAGAAAGTCCACTGATAAATCCATGCACCTATGGTCAACTAATCTATGACAAAGGAGCCAAGGATATACAAAAGAGAAAAGACAGCCTCTTCAATAAGTCGTGTTGGGAAAAATGGACAGCTACATGTAAATGAATGAAATTAGAACACTCCCTAATGCCATACACAAAAATAAACTCAAAATGATTCAAGACCGAAACGTAAGACTGGACACTATAAAACTATTAGAGGAAAACATAGGAAGAACTCTGACATAAATCACAGCAACATTGTTTTGACCCACCTCCTAGAGTAATGGAAGTAAAAGCAAAAATAAACAAATGGAACCTAATGAAACTTAAAAGCTTTTGCACAGCAAAGGAAACTGTAAATAAGACTAAAAGACAAACCCTCAGAATGGGAGAAAATATTTGTAAATGAATCAATGGACAAAGGATTAATCTCCAAAATATATAAACAGCTCATGCAGTGCAATATTAAAAAAACAAACAACCCAATCAAAATATTGGCAGAAGACCTAAATAGACATCTTTCCAAGGAAGACATACAGATGGCCAAGAAGCACATGAAAAGCTGTTCAACACCACTAATTATTAGAGAAGTGCAAGTCAAATGTACAATGAGGTATCACTTCACACCAGTTAGAATGGGCATCACCAGAAAATCTACAAACAACAAATGCTGGAGAGGGTGTGGAGAAAAGGGAACCCTCCTACAGTGTTGGTGGGAATGTAAAATGATATAGCCACTATGGAGAACAGTAAGGAGGTTACTTAAAAAACTAAAAATAGAATTACCATATGAACCAGCAATCCCACTACTGGGCATATACCCAGAGAAAACCATAATTCAAAAAGACACATGCACCCCAGTGTTCATTGCAGCACTGTTTACAATAGCCAGGTCATGGAAGCAACCTAAATGCCCATCGACAGACGAATGGATATTGAAGATATGGGTATATATATACAATGGAATATTACTGAGCCATAAAAAGGAATGAAACTGGGTGATTTGCAGAGACGTGGATGGACGTAGAGACTGTCATACAGAGTGAAGTAAGTCAGAAAGAGAAAAACAAATATCGTATATTAATGCATATATGTGGAATCTAGAAAAAAGTTACAGATGAACCGGTTTGCAGGACAGAAATTGAGACACAGATGTAGAGAACAAATGTGTGGACACCAAGGTGGGAAAGTAGGGTCGGGTGTGGTGGTGGTGGGATGAACTGGGAGATTGGGATTGACATGTATGCACTAATATGTATAAAATGGATGACTAATAGGAACCTGCTGTATAAAAATAAATAAATAAAAATTTAAAAAAAGAGTTTGGTTGGTGATAATTCTTCATCAATTGTTCGTAACTGTTTTATGCACTCAAAAAACTAGAAACAAATAAAAATTCATTAATCAGTTTCAATTCCTTTGGCAGTTGACCAAAGTTCAAAACAGATGATGGACAAACATAAACAAATATCATTCCAGTGTCTGGTCCTTTAATCCCAGGCATAACCTTCTCTAGGCTGTATCCATCCCTTTCTTTCTTCTAAATGGGACAATTATCAAAGCTTTTCCTACTTGATTGTGCCCAGAGAAGGTAAACTTGTTTACTGAGGCGCCAAAAATGACAAGTTGAAAAACCCATTTAATATGCGAGTTGAGCAGCAGTGGCCCAGTGGTGGTGGTGGGGCAGTTACATTATGTATTTACTGGATCCAATATCTTTTAGTCAGGTTGCTTTAATAGGCAGGTTCCACATTGCGTGTTAACAGTTGTTTTTCCGCAGTAGCGTGTAAACCCTGGAGACTGAGAGATGTGCTTTATTCATTTCTGAATCCTCAGTGCCTATCAGTTTTGTGTACATAATTTGTTTGCAAAATTTATTAATTCCTTCCTTTTCTTAGTGCACAAGAGGATAGTGTTTTGCCCTCTTTTTATCCAACAATAAGTGGATCACTTGTATGCCAAGTCATCAGCTGCCATTGGGTAAAATTTTGCTTAAACAAACAGATAAACATACACAAGAAAGAAGGGAGAGACTCTCCCCACTCCCCTCCCCAACACATACTTTCCTCCCTTTGCCTCTCTGCTGACACATTAATTTATTAGAGAGAAAATAGGAAAAGACTAAAGAAAGTAGTCCTCTCTGGTGCTGGGATTGTGACTCTGCTAATGATCTAGGTCATGCAATTCCACACTTCATCAAATATGAAGGAGAAAAGCAGATTTTCAGGCCCATACCTATAGGTCAGTGGTTCTCCACCAGGGGTAATTTTGCCACAAAGGGAACATTTGGAAGTGTCTTGAGACATTTTATTTTTTTTTTGGCGGTATGCGGGCCTCTCACTGTTGTGGCCTCTCCCGTTGCGGAGCACAGGCTCCGGACGCGCAGGCTCAGCAGCCATGGCTCACGGGCCCAGCCGCTCCGCAGCATGTGGGATCTTCCCAGACCGGGGCACGAACCCGTGTCCCCTGCATCGGCAGGAGGACTCTCAACCACTGTGCCACCAGGGATGCCCTTGAGACATTTTTGATTGTTCGAACAGTGTGTGTGTGTGTGTGTGTGTGTGTGTGTGTAGACCACACTCCTGGACTCTGGTGGGTGGACACTATGGATGCTGCTAAACATCCTATAAAACACAGGACAATCCCTACAACAAGCAGTTTTCCAGCCCTGAAAGTAAATAGGGCCAACCTGATAAACCCTACTTTAGATTCTAATTCAGTAAGTAAGTTGGAACCTTGAATTTTGCATTTTTAACATGTACTCTATATGATCTGATATAGATGATTCACCGGCTCTCAAATGCAAATTTGTCCTTTGAATAATTATTTTATTTCTCTGTGATTCAATCACATGAGAAAAGTATTAGGTATACAGAACATTCAACTAAAACATTCAGTATTTTATACCAGTGCGTATGATCTTCATTGATATGGAGTACTTAAAATGAGCTTCACGGACAGCCAGCGTGACTTCTTATTACTAGCGGGAAGCCAGCCAGGGTTAACACCCACACCGTCTAGTCAAGTCTGACAGCCTTGTCGGCTCCATTGTCAAGACGTGCGCCTACACAATTACAGCATGTAGTCTGCTCTGGTGTACCACAAAAGAAAACTATTGTAGTAGATGACTGCTTCCAGGATCCCTGCTGTCAGAGAAAATAAGCCAGTCATAACTTCTCCATCATCCTGCTACAGAGCATTTTCAGTGGTGCCTATTGCTGCTTCACTCGGGGACTACATGTTGTTTTTCTCTGGTAAATGGTCCGGCTAACTTTTGACCTTATCTCAGGTCATGTCGTATTGATTCCTGTATGAAGTTACTGTTGCAAGACAAGCCTTTTTCTCGGCATTATAAAACTTAATACTACTTGTGATATGCTAACAGCTTCCAAGTCACTGTTTGGCGGGGAATACCATTTCTTTTTGTGCAGTACAGAGTGTCAGCCACCAAAGAAGACAGCTTCAGCAGGGCATTCAGCAGGCTCTTCTTAATCTTCTTTCTTCCCCAGTGTCACAATCTCAACCATACCCTGTCCACCTGTTCTGCCTACCACTTACAACCACAGCTGCCTTCATGGACCCAAGCAAGGAATCTCTATCTCTCCTCCATCTTTCGTTCTGACATCCAATTACCTGATAAAGTTGTTTCCACCTCCATTGCATTGCCCATGTTCCTTCTCTATTCACCATCTCTGCTTCAGTTTAACCCTTGAAAATCTTTGCTTCTAAAATTATAACTGCCTTCCATTTTGTTTCTCTCCCGCTTTTGTCTCTTGACTCCCTTCTAATCTACCTTCTATGGTACTACCGGTTTTCCTTGTGAAACAACTCATATGTCATCTTGCACATACAATCTGCAAAATGATTGCCTATTACCTATGGAGAAAAAGCCGAATTCCTCAGATAGGCAACCAAGACCGCTTATAATTTGGGCCCTACCTTCCCCAGCTGTGCTGTAAATCGCCTCTCTGGTATTCTAACAAAATTGCATGACTTAGGTGAATAAGGCATATTCTTTCTTATCTCTGCTTTTTCTTGCATTGTTCCTTTAACATGGAATGCACTTTGTTTCTTCCTTTCCAGTAGACAAACTCCTATTAATATTGAGAGATGTCTCAAATTATAACAAGTCTTCCTTGACCTCTCTGGACTAGGTATAACAGGTCAGTTTCCCCAGAAAGCAGACTGTAAGACAGAGATTTACCTGCAGAAAGTTTATTGGTTAAATGTTCTTAGAATCAATATCTGTGTGATCTGTGTGAGTAGGAGAGTGCGAAGGAAGCAGGGATATCCAGAGAGAGAAGTTGAACAGTCATGCAGTCACAAAAAAGGCCTCAGAAAACTTTATGGGGAGGTCATAGCTAGCATGACTCTTCAGAGTTGTCCTGAATTCAGGCAAGAGGACTTGGCCTTTATATCTCAATGTTGGAAAGTCACTGTACGCAGATTGCCCCAGGAAGAGGTGTGACATGAGGTAAAGCCCAGGGTCAGTCCTAGAGAGGGACTCTGCTAAGAGCTGTGGATAACTCGTACATCATCAGCTGGGGGAATGAGTACTGACATCTTTAAAGAGCAGCTGACGAGATATGGATGCAGGACTACGTGACATCCACTACACCAGAGTATCCATGCCTTCTGCTGCTACCTTTATTCTAGAAACTGGCATTTTGTACATTATTTGTTTACATCTTTGCTCACTAAACCAGGTGGGATAACACCCCAATGTAGCAAAAATAGTTTGTACTAGCCCTTCATGTATTCAAGATAAAAATGTAGCTAAAGATAAATAGCATTGATCTGCATACTCAGTTCTTAATTTTAAATGAGATTGGCGTGTATTTTTATTTTTATTTATTTATTTATTTATTTTTGCCGTACGCGGACCTCTCACTGTTCTGGCCTCTCCCGTTGCGGAGCACAGGCTCCGGACGCACAGGTTCAGCGGCCATGGCTCACGGGCCCAGCCGCTCCGCGGCATGTGGGATCTTCCCAGACTGGGGCATGAACCCGCGTCCCCTGCACTGGCAGGCGGACCCTCAACCACTGCGCCACCAGGGAAGCCCCCGTCTATTTTTAATAATTGAAATTCCACAAACTTTTAACAAACCATATTTATTCTTCTCATTGATAAAGGACTTAGCTTTTCCGTAACATCAATAGCATATTGTGCTATTGATACTGTGTACTTATGAGAAAGAGAAACCTTGCCATACAAATATCTGGACAAAATGAATGGAAAATAATATTACATGAAAATTATCCAAAAAACTTACCAAGGCTCATTTGCAAAGAGAACAAGCTTAATATTCCTTTAGTGCCTGGCAACATACTTAGATTCCCTCTTACTTGTAGAAGAAAACATTATTACAAGATCAAAGATACATATTGAAATAAGAAAGCTGTGGCCTTTGAAGGTAGCTCATTTAGTTCTGATCATTAGATGCTAAAATATAATTGGTTCATCATTATGAATGAAACTATTCAGAAAATGTAATAGAGAGAGCTTTCATAACAATATATTTAGCATAGCATGCAATTACTCATTTACTGTTTATACTGTTCATCATGAGTAAGTTGATGTCAACAGTAAAATTTCATCTTGAACATTGCCTGGCATTTCTTTGTTTAACTTGCATCTTGAAAGTTAAATTCTAGATGTTTTATTCCTAATTATTACTTATTTTATTCCTTTGAATGCAAGAATGTAATGGGAAAAATAAAATTTTTTTCTCACTTGTTAAAGACACGTTGAATCTTCATAGGTACCAGACACCACTCTTTATATAAATTACTCAGATTTAGCCAAAATGATGATGTAGCTATGAGTTACCATGTCTGAGCCTGAAGCTCAGAAATAATTTTACAAACCAGTTAACAACTGGGGCCACCAGAAGCTGGAAGAGGTAAGGAAGTATTCTCATCTAGAGCCTTCAGTGGTAACTTGACCCTGATTACACCTTGACACCTTGATTTTGAACTTCTAACTTCAGAACTGTGAGAAAATAAATTTCTGTTGTTTTAAACCTTAGGAAACAAATACATATTTTGGTGCCCTCTTGAATTGTCATTTGAAAAAAAAAAGAAAAAATATCAGTTTTTATTTATCAAACCTCTCCATTTATGATATTGTAGTATTTAAGGCTTAGAGACTAACCAGCCCAATGTTGACAACATTCGGGGCTGCTAAATCTCAGAGAGCTAGCACACACTCATTGGGCTCCCTCTAGCACCCAGAAGAACTGGAGCAGGTTGGCACAGGCTGATGCATGGATGAAACAGAGTTAGTTCAGGCTGTGTGTAAATCTCCCCACCCCACCTACCCACAAGCTGTGACTCCACATCTTTCTCACTCAACAAGAAGGTTTCCACTCTTCAGCTAAGAATGCTTAGCTCATCGTATTATTTTAGAGAGGAGGGCATTGAACCTCTAAGTTAAGACTTATCCACAATGACAAAGTGAACTAATTTTTGACCCAGATCTCTCATTCTTACTATCCTTTGCTTCCTGTTGGATAGGAGGACACCTGGACCTGAGACTGAAGCATAAATATTGGTAACTCAGTGAAGTGTAATCATTTGTATTAGGAAGACAGTATTTGTAAAATATATTTGCATTTGTCTTAAGTCACTTCTTACTTCCAACCCATGTGATGCTAATTGTATAGGACATTATTCAGATTAACCAAACATTTATAGATCACCTTTTATGCATGCCACATTTTCATTTCTATTATCATGCTTATCATCATCGTAACTTCAGATGTGTCATTTATCCAAGGTAACACTTGTTTTCTAGTTCCTAGTCTGTTTTTCACTGGAATAGTAGCAAAAAGTAGTACAAACGGTGACCATATATTTTTAAGAGAGAAACAAGGCACTATTTAAAAACACACTGGACAACAGGCATCAACTAGGACTGTTCTGGCGCAACAGGACATAAAGTATAAATAAGAAAGGTCTGGGATATTACCACCATACTTCTTTTAAGTTGAATTTTAAACATGATGATTGAAGGTGCTAACTCCCCAGTATGTAATGTAGTTATGTTTTAAGAAAAAGGTATCTCTCTAAGAAGTGCATTGTAGCAGTCAAACTCAAAACTGGGATACAATGTAGTCTAAGATATAGCCTGGTGCAAAGGTTTGTAAGAATACCTAGAGTGCTCCCTGAGAAATCAGACTTAGTGGGAGTCACCCATAGTTTTTGTTTAGGTTCATTCAAGCACAGTTGGGCTCATTGTCCTCCATGCTTCTTAAATCCTTATTCACACCTGTTTTAGAGCATTTAATTTATTATGTTGTAACTTTTCATGGATGTGCCCCTCTCCCCCAGTAGAATGTGTGTCTTGTCACTTTGTGCCATCCTTGATGCAGAGTGACAGTAGCTCACCATGGGCAAACTGGTTGGGGGGATATTACTGTGAACAGCAGATGGGCATATAAGAAAGCAGGCTTCTGTTTCTTAATCCTAAAACAAACACCCATCAGAGCCAGGAGCAGAGAAAAAAATTGGCCACATTAGTAGTTTGAATTGTTTATACTTACTTTGACATAGTTGATTTTAATAATAATGGTTATCAATAAACATGAAAACAACAAATGCATATATAGTGTTTAATATGTGCAAGGACTCTTTTAAGATACCTTCACACCAGTTGTATGTACACTGAGGACCAAAATGATCTTAACATGATTTTACTATTCCAGAGCCTTCATTAGCATAACTGTCTTATTCCAGAAGACTCTTGCCCAGGATGGTGAAAGTTGGAAATAACTGCATTGCTTGTTACAGGAGTTCCCAAGACCCATTACCTCTTCAACAGAAAGCACCAACAGTGTATTGCATAAGAATTCTTGACTCTCTCTCCTCAAAATGCTCTCCTTGTTGTTTTTATCAGTCCCAAAATGTTACGGTTCTTAGCCAGTCCTCATCAAGACCCATATTTTGTGAAAAATCTGCTTTCAACCAGACTTCAAAATTTCAATAAATCCAGCTTTGTTCTCTTACACTACAACATGCTGTCAGACACTGTAGAGGTTTTATTCTCCTGGATAAGCCATAAACTCAGTTTTGTCATATCAAGAGCTTATAAATTGCTTTGCTCTTCTGGGAAGCTCTCAGCAAGCACTTTACATATAACTAACTTAATTCTCACAGAAACTCTGTGGTGTTTAGTGTACTATTAGTGTATTATTATTATTCCCATTTTGCAGAGAAATGGGAGAAACTAAGCCCAAAGTTATTCTGTGAGTAGATGATAGAGCTGAATCTAGGCTCTCTGACCCTATAGCCAGTATATCTTCATTATATTCCTGGGAGTCATTTAAAAGCCACTTTAATTGGCCTCATTTGGAAGAAATCTCAAAGCATTAGAATAAAGGAAAACACTTAAATTTAAAAAAGGGCATAACTAGAAATGCAACATTTTAAATATTATATCATTTACATAAATTCATCTATTATTCTCCATTTAAAGGAGAATTATGACATTTTCAATGGTCATGAAAAGTGTCTTAATACCTGAAAAATTTCTGGCCTTTGAAAAATAACCATTGTATTTATCAGTCATGAATGGCCAGTGTGTTTCTACATGAATTTCAACATGAATTTGCTGTTTTAGGAAAAGAGAATTATCTGCTAATAATGTATTAATGCTACCTCTTTGGAAATAAAAGGCAATGGATAAACAAATGAAGATTAAAAAAAAGAGTCCTGTGAGTGGGTTTTGATGGAAGCTTTTTCATAGGAAGAAAGAAATGGGAATATGGATTTTGGAGAGAGAATATCCAAGTCTAGACTCTTATCCCAGTGATTTCTCTAACTGATTTTAATTAAAAGGTTATTCTAATGCAATGTAACAAAATTCAATGGTTTACTAATATTATCTATGATGGAATCAAGACTTCATATGTCAGTAAGCTAGAAGAATATGGCAAAACTAACACAAATATATACAGATAAATACAAATTCTGATGTTTAGGCCTAAAAAATAAATTATGTTAAATGCTTGCTAACAACTAAAGCTAACTCACAATGAACCCTCCAATAAAGTAACTATTTAAGCAGAACACTGAAGACCCTCCTTCTGGAATATTCTGTATGACAGTTAATTATAATGATATTGAAATTTCTTTCCAATTACTAGATCCATACTACTGATATAACTGTGGTTTGACAGATCCAAAACTTGCATTCAAGTTTTAATAATGTGGCATTTAGTCAGCCAGCCTTCAACTGACATATTTACCTGTACATATTTTTTGGTTGTTGTTGGGAGGGTTTGGGCAAAGCTTTTTTACCTACTTATATACATGTTCACATAACTTTGGCCATGACCAGATGTCCAAAAAAGGAGGGAGACGTGGAGACAGAATTTATCATAGAGCTTGAACTCTGCATGAAGGCTGGCAGAGGAAAGAAACCATTTGTTTTAATTCTCTGATGTGTCTGAGGTTAGTTGCCATCCTTCCCTAGCCTTCCCTAGAATTAGCTTGTCTAAGTGAATCCAGGAGTTCAGCCATTGAAACTATGGCTGATTAATGTGTACCTGCCTTGAGTTAACTTGTCTCTGAGGGTAGGAGCCTCCATACTTGACCTTGAGGAACCACTTTGTTCTGAGCAGTGATTGCAGTAGTAACAGTGTCAGGAGTGTCAGTGACTAGAGGGGGTGCCTCAACCAAGGGATGCTGATAATGCCTTGGACCCAGGGATGCTAGGACTCCAGCACATAAAATCTCGGCTCTGCATTCAACAATGGCAATGCTGTCTAAGTAAGTTATCAGAGGACTTAGAGGGCATTAAGCCATGATGGCCAGAGCAAGGGTTTTTTCACTATAGGGCAACACAACTTTGAGGCTAAATTTCTTCTTTCCTTGCCCACCAGAATCCTGAGCATCTGCCATGAAGGACTGAATGAGCATTTTTCCTTTTTTCCTTTTTCTTGAAACCATTAGAGTGGTCTTAAAGAAAACATTTGGTGAACACAAAAGGCTGAAACAAATCTTTTCTTGGCTTTTTAAAAAGCAAGTGTATGTTGATATAATATTTCTCTGTGTTTTTTTAACAAGTTCTTTATTATTTTCATCAATATTCTTCATAATTATTTTTATTGCTATAAAGAACTATATATATGTGCCAGAGGCTCAAGAGGGAGGGGATATGGGGATATATGTATGCATATGGCTGATTCACTTTGTTGTACAGCAGAAACTAACACAGCATTTTAAAGCAGTTATATTCCAATAAAGATTAAAAAAGGAAAAAAAAAAGAACTATAAGATTAAGAATAGACTCAGGTAAATTTTTACCACTGTTGGGGATGGAGAAATTTCCCCCTCTATGCTACTTGAGTTCTTGTGGCTAGACTAATAAAAAAATTGACCCAACACATATTAACCGGAGAAAAGAAACAAATTTTAATTCGTGCACATGGAGGTCTCACAGAAGTGGGACCTAAAAAGTGGCCAAAACAGGCAGCTTTTATACTTTAGACAAAGAAGCAAATTTGTGAGGAATTGACAAAGAAACTTAGATTTGGGGTTCTTAATTAATCAAGACTCTAGACAGAGTTCGGGCTTGGGGTACTAAATTAAAGAAGTAACAGTGTTTTGTTTATAAGGCTTCTTGGCCCTGAATTCTCTATCCCTGGTGGTTAAGGATGTCCTTCTACCTCCAGATGCACATTTCATATGGTAGGTTTATTTCCTGCTTTCAGGGGGACAGAGAAGGGTCAGAGTTTCCGTCTTACATAGGCTGCTTCTCAAGTAACTTCAATTCAAATTAATCAATATGCCATTGTGACATATTTTGGGGTTGTCTGCCCTGAGCCCCAACACTACAGTCAGAATCCTGAAGAGTTCCATCTTGCCAAAAACTTATTCAAGCTTCCCCCTGTGGTCAAATATTCCCCCATCCCTAACCTGTGATTTTCACTGTTTTTTTCTCCATTCCTATAGTTTTGCCTTTCTAGAAAGTTGAATAAATGGAATCACAGTTTGTAATCTTTTGAGACTGGCTTCTTTCACTCAGCTTAATGCTTTTGAGATGCATCAATGTTATTGCGTGTCAGTATTCCTTTCCTTTTTATTTCTGGGTATTATTCCATTGTATGGATATGCTGCATTTTGTTTATTCAATCACCTGTTAAAGGTCATTTATGTTATTTTCTGGTTGGGGGCTGTTATGAATGATGCTGCTATAAACACATTTGTACAGAGGTTTTATGTAAACATAAGTTTCCATTTTCTAGGGCAAATATTTAGGAGTAAAATTGCTGGGTCATATAAGTAAGTGTCTTTAACTTTAAACAAAATATATATTAATTTTATATTATATGATTATATCATAATATATATTTTATACATATAATTATATATCATTATATAGGTATAAATTTATTATAAAATTTACATGTTAAGATATATATCCTTATAAGAAATGCACCATTTTGTGTTTCTATCGGAAGTGTGTGAGTTCCAGTTGTCTTGCATTGGTGTCAACACTTGAAATTGTCAAATTTTGGTTTTCTCCCATTCTAAATAGGTATGAAGGGTAGTCTCATTGTAGCTTTAATTGCAGGCTTCTAATGGCTAACTGTACTGAGCATCTTTTAATATGCTTGTTTGCCATCTGTGTGTCTTTTTTTGGTAAAGTATCTGTTGAAATCTTTTGTTTATTTTAATTTTTTTTTTTTTTTTTTTTTTTTTTTTTTTTGCGGTACCTGGGCCTCTCACTGCTGCGGCCTCTCCCGCTGCGGAGCACAGGCTCCGGACACGCAGGCTCAGTGGCCATGGCTCACGGGCCCAGCTGCTCCGTGGCACGTGGGATCCTCCCGGACCAGGACACAAACCCGTGTCCCCTGCATCAGCAGGTGGACCCCCAACCACTGCGCCACCAGGGAAGCCCTTTAATTGTTTTTTTTGTTGTTGTTACTGTAGAGTTATGAGAATTTTTTATACATTCTATAAGAAGTCCTTTATGTGATTTGCAAATATTTTTCCCACTCTGTAGCTTGTCTTTGAATTCTCAGAAACTTTCACACAACAAACATTTGTTTCTCTTTATTTTGATGAAGTCTAATTTTACAACATTTTCTTTTATAGATAATGTTTTTGTTTTTTGTTTTTGTTATATGTGAGAACTTTTTGCCAAAGCTTAGGTCAGATTTTTCTCCTATGATTTTTTTCTAAAGTTTTACCTTTATTTGTAGTGCAATGACCTATTTTGAGTTAATTTTCCTATGAAGTGTGAAGTTTAGGTTGAGGGCTTTCTTTTTTGGTATATGAATGTCTAGTTATTCCAACATCATTTATTGAAAAAACCACCCTTTCTGTATTGAATTACCTTGGAATCTTCATCAAATATCAATGAATCATATTTGTGTGGGTCAGTTTCTGAACTCTCTATTCTGTTCCATTGATCTATGTTCCTCTCTTTTCTCCAGTGCCACTATCTTGACTACTGAAGCTTTATAATGGATGTTAAGAACAGGTAGTATGAGTCTCCCAATTTTATTTTTTCAGTATTATTTTTGTTTTACTTCCATTGCTTGTTCATATAAACTTTAGAATCAGATTGACTAAATGTATAAAAATAACTCCAGGGATTTCTTTTTTGGAATTACATTAAATCTATAGATCAACTTGGGGAGAATTAACATGTTAATTATATTGTGTCTTCCAATTCAGGGAACATGATATATCTTTTCTCTTATTTAGGTCTCCAGTTTCTTCTATTAGTGTTTTATAGTTTTTACCAAATAGATCCTTCACATGTTTTGTTAGAATTATACCTGTTTCACTCTATTTTGGTGCATAAATATGTGTGTGTGTGTGTGTGTGTGTGTGTGTGTATATATATATATATGTATATATATATATATATATATATATATATACATATATATATATATATATACAAACATGGTAAACTCAGTTATTAGTTCTAGGATAGTTTTTCAAAATTCCTTGGAATTTTTTACATAGGCAAGCATGACATCTCTGAATAAGGACAGTTTTCATCTCACATTTTCCAATCTGTATGTCTTTTATTTCTTTTTCTTCTCTTATTTCACTGGCTAATTCTTCTAGCACAATATTGAATCAGAGTGGTGAGAATGGATTTCCTTTTGTTCCCAATTTTAAAATAAATATAATCAGTCTTTTACTATTAAGTATGTGGGTTAAAAGTGTGTTTTTTTGAAATACTTTATTAGATACAGGAAGTTTCCCACTATTGCTAGTTTCCTGAGCATTTCTGTAATGAAACGGCATTCTTGATTTCCTCTTGCACTGATAAGAATAATTCTAGTCAGAACTATATATTCAAGAAAGAGGACATATTGGGAGTGGAGGGAAATAGTTGAGTTTATTGCAAAACTGTGTAGTACAAGGTCAGAATTGTGGTCTTTAAGGTGTCAATATTGAGTGACATTGCTTTGAATTCTAAACTAGTGGAACCATATATAACAGCCTCTCTATGAAATTTATTGGATGATATCTGCCAATTGAATAGCCACTGGGGAAAAAAATTTATAAAAAGACTTCAGATCAGTATTTGCTTTATCAGGACTATATCTTTATCTTATATAAGGAACAGATTACCAGGTAAATGGAGGAATAGAAACTTTCTATAGCTAGTTCATTTATAATGTATGTCCTACAGTCTTCCAAAAATATGTAAATTTGCTACAGAAACAAATATGTAGGCATATTATAGCGTAAAATGTTGGTTAATTAAATAATTGCACTATTTTTCAATTAATACCTTACTGACTACTAATTTTGAAAAGTTACATTTCTCTAGGTGTTTGAGGCTGATTAAACTCAGTCGTCTCACTGCACTTACTTTACACTTCTTTAGAAGAGTTGTTCGTGTTGTTTTCTGTTATTCAATTTACATGAATAATTGTAGCATGCAGTACATAGCAAGACAGATTGCATTGGCCACTACCTTGTTCCTGAATGTAATTTAAGGTGTTGACATTACTTTAAAAATCTGTAAGTGTTTGCAGTTCTCACTACATTATAAATTATTGTTCCCAACTGAAATTTCAAAATAAGGGAGATAAGCCAATATACTCCTACTGTTATTGCTTGAAATCTACCTTTGGGGAGTCAGAGCATAGTTATTTATTGGTATGATATCATCTAAGGACGATTTTGTCTGTCTTTGCCTGGAAAACTAATATTTGGTCTCTCAGTAGCTGGTATGAGGCATACAGTTTTGAGATTTTCAGGTGGCATCTTAAAATTTTATAGCTGACTTTGTTACACATGCAATATAAATTGCAGTGTCATGAGGAATCTCTTTTTAATGCCTTTATTAGCTATTTCTCCCTGAAGCAATTCTTAGAAGAGCACATTTTAAAATTTAAACAAATCTGAAGAGGGTTTAAGAAAATGTATGGCTTGGCATAATTACAAATTTAGAGCAAAGACTCTTTGTACACTCATTTTCTTACAAGTGAAATTTATTCATTGGGTTTTGCAGTGATGTTTTGTATTCTTGGACTGCACATCTCCAGCCAAGTCTTTTTATTCAGTTTACTTTTCTTCCTTACATCTGTAATGGTACATTACTGTACAGAGATTTTACTTTCACAAATTTAGAATTAAGTCTTTCAATATATGTGATAAATTTTTTAAATCCAACTCTTTCTTCTGTTGGGAGTGTTATAATAAAATATCAATCAATATTGCTTCAACCTCTTTGTACCTCTGGCTCTTCATACATCAAAAAATAAACAATTAACTAGTTTTCTTATCTCTTAGGTTTATTCTTTAGGGAAGTCACACAAACATACATACACATGCAAGTATGCAGGTGTCTAAGTTCCACAGTTTTCTGTGTGACTAACAGTTTGACACAATGAAAAGAAGACAGCCTCTGGAATCCTATAGAACTGCAGTTAAAACTTGTTTTGCCAGTAGTTGAGTAACCTAGACAAAGAGTTTAACTCTTTTGGTCCTTGGCTTCCTTAGTATGAAATACGAAGGATAACATTTACCTTTTAGAAATATTATATTAAACTAGGTGAATTCATGAAACTAGACTCAGCCTGCTAAGACTCAGACTTTAAGACCCATGCAATTAATTTGCAGCACTTACTGCAAGCTAAGGACACAAATGAAGTTATATCAGCCCATCTGGACTGAGTCATTAACTACTACAGTTGCTGACCTACAGTGCACCCTGAAAGGAATTCAGGGTGAAGATGAGGATTGAGACTCTCTGTGCTCTGGGAAACCAGGCATAACAGGCCCTTAGATAGTTTGAGAGTTATATTTCAGGAAAAATTTTAATAAACCCAGATTCTTGCATCTTCCTATACATAAAGAAGCACTAAAATTATTAATTGAGATACCTGATCCTCATGCCTAGCAGTAAGCTTTTACTGAGATGTATCCTTGACTGCCTGTATCTCCTAACCAAAATCACATATTGGCTTTTCCCTACTTCCTCTTTGGAGCAGTTCCTCAGAGCTATCTGAGAGGCTGTATCCCTGGCTATAGTCCTCAATAAGTCCCAAATAAAGCTGAAACTCATAGCTCTCACATTGTGCATTTTTATTTCAGTCAGCAACTACCTCCATATGTTCTTTTTTTATATAAATTTATTTTATTTATTTTTAATTTTTGGCTGCATTGGGTCTTCGTTGCTGTGCACGGGCTTTCTCTAGTTGCAGCGAGCAGGGGCTACTCTTCATTGCAGTGCCTGGGCTTCTCATTGTGGTGGCTTCTCATTGCAGAACACAGGCTCTAGGTGCGTGGGCTTCAGTAGTTGTGGTGCGTGGGCTTCAGTAGTTGTGGCACGTGGGCTCAGTAGTTGTGGCTTGCAGGCTGTAGAGTACAGTCTAAGTAGTTGTGGCACATGGGCTAGTTGCTCTGCGGCATGTGAGATCTTCCCAGACCAGGGATCAGACCCATGTCCCCTGCATTGGCAGGTAGATTCTTAACCACTGTGCCACCAGGGAAGCCCCTTCCATATGTTCTTGTTCTTTTCCTTTGAAGCATTAATAATATGAGATTTTATTTTATTTTATTTTATTTTTTTAATTAGTTTCTGCTTTATAACAAAGTGAATCAGTTATACATATACATCTGTTCCCATATCCCTTCCCTCTTGCATCTCCCTCCCTCCCAACCTCCCTATCCCACCCCTCCAGGAGGTCACAAAGCACCGAGCTGATCTCCCTGTGCTATGCGGCTGCTTCTCACTATCTATCTACCTTACGTTTGGTACTGTATATATGTCCATGCCTCTCTTTCGCTTTGCCCCAGCTTACCCTTCCCCCTCCCCATATCCTCAAGTCCATTCTCAAATTGGTCTGTGTCTTTATTCCTGTTTTACCCCTAGGTTCTTCATGACATTTTTTTTTTAATTCCATATATATGTGTTAGCATACGGTATTTGTCTTTCTCTTTCTGACTTACTTCACTCTGTATGACAGACTCTAGGTCTATCCACCTCATTACAAATAGCTCAGTTTCATTTCTTTTTATGGCTGAGTAATATTCCATTGTATATATGTGCCACATCTTCTTTATCCATTCATCCGATGATGGACACTTAGGTTGTTTCCATCTCCGGGCTATTGTGAATAGAGCTGCAATGAACATTTTGGTACATGTCTCTTTTTGAATTATGGTTTTCTCAGGGTATATGCCTAGTAGTGGGATTGCTGGGTCATATGGTAGTTTTACCATTATTTGGAAAATCTCTGTATATTCCATTAAATTGTAAACCCTATGAAGGAAGGAACTATGTCTTTTTTGCTTACCATCTGCTTTTGCAGCATTGGCAGAGTTTCTCGCACATAACAGGGTACCAATAAACTGTTGTAGGATTGGGTCTTTAATGTCATCTATCTTGCAGTGAATTATAGTGAATTACAGAGAGGAAAGTGCCCTGCTTTGCTGCCTTTACTTTTTTAAAGTTTTTACAATGATTTTATGTTTTCATTTAAATGTTCTTAATAGTTCTGTAATGTAGGTATTTCTATCCCAATTTGTCACATGAGGAACTTGTAGATCAGAGAGATTGTGGCTCAAAGTCACACACTAGTAACTGGTGAAAATGAGATATAAATTTAACTCTACTTTTCTTTAACCCTACTTGAGATATAAGTTACATACCATAAAGTTCACCCATTTAAAGTGTATAATTTAAAAGATTTTAATATATATTTACAGAATTGTGCAACCATCACTATATTCTAATTTTAGAACATTTTCTCACACTCATAAAAGAAGCTTTGCACCTTTTAGTAATCACTCTCCATCTCTTCCTTCCTTACTCCCCAGTCGTAGGCCAACACTAATTTACATTCTGTTTCTATGGATTTGCCTATTCTGGACATTTCATATAGGTCATATCATACAGTATGTGATCTTTGGGACTAGTTTCTTTTACTAATTTCATTACTATTATAATGATTAAGGTTTATCCATGTTGTGCCATGTATCAGCATTTGATTCTTTTCTATGGCCCAGTTATATTCCCTTGTATAGATTTACTATATTCTGTTTATCCATTCATCAATTTATCAGCATTTGGAGTGTTTCCACTTTTGGCTATTATGAATAACACTCCTGTGAACATTCATTTACACGTTTTTGTATGTATATGTATTTTCAGTTCTCTTGGGTATCTACCTAGGAGTGGAACTGCTAGGTCATATAGTAATTCTGTATTAACATTTTGAGGAACAGCCAGACTATTCTCTAAAGTGGTTGTAACATCTTTTCATTTCCACTAGTGATGTATAAGGATTGCAGTTTCAATTCTTGTTTACTAGTACTTGTTATTGCTTTTCTTTTTCACTATAGACATTCTTGCAAATATGAAGTGGTATCACATTGAGGGCTTCAATCACATTCCCTAGTGACTAATAATGTTGAGCATCTTTTAATCTGCTTATTAGACATTCATATATCTTCTTTCGAGACATGTCCATTCAAATCCTTTGGTCATTTTTTAATTGGGTTATTTATCCTTTTATTGTTGAGTATTAAGAGTTCTAGATACAAATCATTTGTCATATATATGATCTGAAAATATTTTCTCCCAGTCTGTGTGAACCACAAATGTTTTTATTTCTGATGAAGTACAGTATAAAGTATCTCCTCTTTGATTGCTTGTGCAAAGAAATCATTGCCTAACTCATTTACTCCTGTGCTTTTTTGGTAAGAATTTTATAGTTTTAGTTCTTACACTTAAATTTGATACATTTTGATTTAATTTTTTACATCATTCAAAGAAGGGGTCCAAATTATTATTATTATTTTATTGCATGTGGATACTCAGTTGTCCCAGAACCATTTTTTGAGAAGACTGTTCTTTCCCCCATTGAAATATCTTGGTCCCTTTGTTGAAAATCAATTGATCATAAATTTAGAGTTTATTTCTGGACTCTCAGTTCTATTCCATGGATTCTATCCTATCCTTATGTCAGTAATATACTGTGTTGATTACTGTGCCTTGCAGTAAGTTTTGAAATCAGGCGAAGTTGAGTGCACTCACTCAGTTCTTTTTTGAGATTGTTTTATTTTGGCTATTCTGAGTCCTTTGCATTTTCTTATGAATTTTAGGATTAGTTTGACAATTTCTGCAAAAACAAAAACCAAAAAAAACAGCTGGGGTTTTGATAGGAGTTGTGTTGAGTCTGTGGATTGATTGATATGGGGAGTTTTAATAACTTAACAACTCGATTTAATAACATGACTATAATACTCATGATCATAAGGTATGTTTCTGTTTATTTTTATCTTTTTAAATTTCTTTCAGTGATGTTTTTATAATTTTCAATGTACAACTCTTGCCCTTCTTTTACAAAATCTATTCCTAAGTACCGTATTCTTTTTGATGCTATTGTGAATGGAATTATTTTCATTGCTGGTGTATAGAAATATAACTGATTTTTGTATATTGATCTTGTCTCTTGCAACCATGCTTAATTTGTTTATTAGTTCTAATGTTTTTTTGGAAGGTTTCTTGTGATTTCCTATATACAAGATCATGTCTTTTACAAATAGAGATAGTTTTACCTTTTCCTTTCCAATCTAGATACCTCGTATCTAATTGCCCTAGCTGGAACCTAATTGCCCTAGCTGGAATCTCAAGTGCAATATTGAATAGAAGTGGCAAGAGTAGACTTCTTATGTCTGATCTTAGGGGGAAAGTATTCAATCTTTCACCATTAAGTACAATGTTGGCTGTAGGTTTTTGTAGATGCCTTTTATGAGATTGAGGAAGTTCCCTTCATTCCTATTTTGTTGAGTTCTTTTATCATAAAGGTTTTAGGTTTTTTCAAATGCTTTTTCTACATCTCTTCAAATGATAATGTAATTTTGTCCTTTATTACTATAGTGCATTATTAATTGATTTTTGCATGTAAATACAATTTTTATTGTTCTCCTTTTCTTACTGGAATATTCTTGACTCTAGTTCTTGCTACTCCATTCACTCCATCAATTGAAATTCTATCCACTTTTCCAGGCACATCTCTAATTAAACCTCTTTTAAGAATCTTTACCCCATAACAATTTATATTATCCATGTGATTCTTTCATGATCTGTATTTCATCTTATTCATTCTTGTGTGTATCACTTTTATATCACTTCATGTTACATGTATATGTGCTATATAAAAATACTTCTTGGGGACAGGAAATATCCCATGCTATATTACACCATAGTTTCAGCAGAATAATACATGCAGAATAATACATACAGTATATACACAGAAAAGTTGTTCAATAAATGTTTGCTAAATTGCAAGGAGTTTCCAGTTTTGTTGAGGCCAATTTTCTATTAACTATGGCATTGAAAGAGTTGATGTAATCACATTATGCTCAAAACATGCTAAATTTTAATAACCAGATTTCCATTTTCATTGTCTTGTAATTTACTTGGGCTTTTTGTCTTCTTGATGTAAGGTTATGGCAGATATTTCAATATACGGATGACTATTTCCAGAAGATTTGAACAGAAAATCCATTTTAAAAAATGTATCCAAGTGGAAAAAGGCATTTTCACTTTTAACTCAAGAAGTTGTAAGTGTTGAACAATGTTGACATGACATATATCCAATCTTCAGCTTTCAAACGTTGAAGATAGTTTTATAACACTAAATTTAGCAGCTTAAGAAAAAAAACAAAAACAAAAACTTATCTGTCAAGCTCATGTACTGATTGTATATGCTGAAAATCTGATCCCCATCTAACTTATTTTTTAAGAGAGCTCTCGGAAATCCAGAGATTGCTTAGGATCAGTAAACATTTTCTCACTTTGATTATTTTGAATTAAGCTTACTTAAGAAATGGCCAATGCAAGGAGGGCAGTTTGACCCTCCTCTCTGTCTCCCTGAAAACAGGAAATAAATCTCCCATGTGAAAGATGCCCTCCTGTACCAGGAGGTAAAAAGACGTCGTTCTCACCAGAGGCAGGGAGTTCAGGACTGAGGAGCCTCTGAGTAAACCTTGTTACTCCTTTACTAATTTACTACTCAAACTCAAACTTTACTTAAATTCCTTACTAATTAAGCACTCTGTCATTGTCCTGTCAATTCCTCTCAAATTTATTGTTTGTCTAAAAAGTATAAAAGCCCCCTGCATTGGCCACTTCTTAGGTCCTTTTTTATGAGACCACCATGTGCACAAATTATATTTGTATCTTTTTCTCCTCTTAATCTCTCTTGTGTCAAGTCACAAAATCTCGAGAGGGGCAGAGAGGAAAATTTCCCTCTCCCTAACAATGCATTTGCAAGAAGAAATGCTAGCCCGGTCGGTCATGGCTCCAAGGATTATTTCTCAGCACAGGGCTTCTGCTTTCTGCTGCACACCAGGTAAAGACAAAAGGGCTTGAGTGTGAGCCTTTGTGATGGGAAGAATCACTTTATAAAGGAAACAACCACTTCATTTTTTTCGTAGTCTCTGAATTCAGATGTTCACAGCCATTTTATTGAGACATTTAATAAGAACCCATTGGGTATAAAGGAATTTGCTAGATGTTGGGATGGTTTTGAGGGAAGCAAGTGAGAAAAAATAGAATTAATTACAGTCAGTCATTTTTCCTCTTTAAGGCTATTAAGGACCAGTTTAAAAATAAGTTCAAGCAGATATAGTATTTTTTCCTTCTTTTTTCCCATAAAGAGTTGTTTTAATTTTCTGTTGCTCAAGGCATGGACTAGACTGTGCTGGGAGAAATGATTTCTACCAACTGACTATGAGACCCTGGAAAAATCTTTTTGCCACTTGTACTCCATCCATTCACTTGTAAAAGAGTTTGACTAGAAGATCTCCAAAGTGATTTCTATCTCTCAAATTCTGTAATTCTGCCTTTGCTGTTCATCCCCTAAGCCCTGCCAATATGTCAGTTTAATATAGTGACTACAATCACATCATTGGGGTCTTTATCCAAGGTGTGCCTGTTGCAGTGTTACTGAATACACCAGGTTACCCGGAACCTGGAAAATTGGACAGGGGCTAAGGAGAAATTCAACTACATTCTTTTTGCAAAGAAAGCATATTTGAAGCACTTATCTGTCCACATTTATCTGGACATAGAAAAATTCAGTTATGTAATTGATGATTAGCAAATGAAGAACCCTTTTCCACTAGTTTAGACAGTCAATATAAATTTGCTATATTGATAGGCTTTGACTACTCATGTGTGAAGTGGTGTATTTCCCAAACTATGTTCCGAAGAATACTGCTGTTTCTCAAGATATTTCTAAATCTTTTCTTTGGGTGTAAGGGAGAACTCTGTGGCCAAATAACCTTGGAATTTTTTTTATACTCCCCCCTACCTTTGAATATTTACAGCAGTGCATATTAACTAACTAAAGGTTTTGAGAAGAGCTACAGTAAAGAAAGCACACATCCTCAAACCCACAGGACCACTGTAACTTTTTTCCATGGAACACCTCTAGGTTTTCAGAATGTAGATTCACAAATCAGAATTTCAAGAAATGTTTTCTTACTTGTTAAATTCTCCAGAGACTTCAAAATTTGTTTAAAATAGTCATGCTCTATTGTTTTTGCACTTTTTCCTTTGACATCTGTTATATGTCATCTCATTATTTATGGCTCAATTTTTAAGAACACATTTGGTATGCTTTTCTGGTTATTGTCCCTTTCTTATTTTTTCCTCAGCTTTGTTGTTGTTGTTAAGCCATATCTAACATTTCCTTTCTAATTATTCTCATTAAATATTTCTGATATTTCTTCTTTCTTATATTTTAGAAAAAGTATGCTTTATAACATCCACATTTAATTTCTGCTTTGATGTTTATTGTTTAGTGAGGAGCAATTAGAGGTATTGGGTTAGCTCATGTAGTATGACACAAAAATTTTCCTTTGTACCCAGTAGTTACAGGGATGGGTAAAATTCACCATTTCTACTGCACAATTTATAGAAACAGGAAATGCAAAATAGCTATGCAAAGAACTGCTCTAGTGAGGGAGACACATTTTCTCTTTTATGCTCAAGATTCGCCTTCCATAGAAAGCTTCTCTTAGCACCTGACTTCAGCTCATTCTGATTCCTCCTTAATTGTTCCTTCAAAATGTATTCATTTTATCTTACTTTCTTAACTGTTCTGTATGTTTTTGGCTTGTGGCCTCATAAGATTATAAACTCCATAGGAGGAGGTACTGTAAATATTTTTGCATGTTTGTATATCCACAATATTATGCTTTCAAAAATTATTTTTGAATGAATGTGGGACTATCTAAAGGAAGAAAAAGACCTATGTCTTTACTTGAATTCAATCTAGGACTTACACATTGAAGATATGAGGTAACATTGAAATTTGGGGGGCAGGAAAAGCTAACCTCTACAGAAGTGACTTCCTATATTGAGAGGGAAATGAGTGAGAGAAAAGAATGCACATCTGTTGATAAAAAGAATTATTCTAAGTTATTTGTATTAACCATGTCTCCAGAGCCGTGCTTCATGTCAATCAGAGGCAACACCATGCCTATTTTCTGAGTGGTAAAGGGTCTTGCTTATGTGAACTCAGCAGAGCCTCAGTGTAAAGTCCCATCTGATTCTAAAGGCCATGGCCTTTCACCATCTCATCATGACTGAAAGGCTGTGCTTTCTGGTTCAGGTAGCATTGCCTTCTGCATATAGTAGGGCTTTACTAGTCTATCTTTTATGGATAGATATTGGGAAACATTACAATTTTGAGGCAAGAACTGTAGCTAGAAATAGTCAACAGCAAAATCAATAAATAATTTCTGGTTATTCTTTCTTTCCCTATAAAATGGCTTTGTTTAAGCTGACTAGATATTAATATATGAATTTAGTGATAATTATTTTTTTAACAAATAAAAATTTGGTTAAATGTTATGAAATGGCCAGTGAAAACTCAGACTGGCAAACTTTTCTTGAAATGAATATATATAAATAGCTTATTATACTGCATATAGAAAGTTAAGGAGAGGATAAAGGAAAAAGGGGTAAAAATAAGATTGGATGTATGCTCTGAATTCCATGCAGTCTAAACACCAAATATTAGTAAGTAAATTTTGGTAAATCTAAATGATATTTTATCTGACATCTCCCTTGCAAGTCTGATATTGACTGCAGCTTGCCTCTCTGTGCTCAGATACTTTTACTGACTTTTCTATACAGTGCCTTGTCATGCAGTACCAGAGTGATTGGATGAGTATAGTTTCCCTTTGAGATTAGTATTGGAATATTAGAAATCTTACAGATACATTTATTATATACCCAAAATTTTAGTACTTACTTAACTAACCAGGGGGGGTTTGCTGCTTTATGTAGTGCAGTTTGGGGGAAGGAAACAATTTGCTAGAGCTAATACAGATAGTTTCAGAGTTATATCATAGTTTCTGTTAATGGAGCTTATAACCCTAGAGAAAAACATACTATTAAAACAACTTGCAAGAGTGCAGTAATGAGTTCTGTGGCTATGGCTGTAGTTGTTGTTTTTCTTCTCTCTAAACCATATAATTCTCCATCTCCTCCTTGCTATTTTTAAACTAATTTTGCTAATTCCCACTGCCACCACACACAATTTCCCTTTCTTCCTTGGAAAATGAACAAAAACCATTCTGTGTTACTTTTTATATATAATATGTTGTGAGCTGATTCATTTAATAATTCTGAGAAACATGAAGCCATGTCTCTATCTCACTTATAGTATATGATGATTTTCTTAAGTGAATCTTGAAACAACGTGAGGTTTTATTTTTTATGTTATTAGGAGGTCACTGAACTCTGCTCTTACAGATCATACAGCTTTCACTTCTATCTTTATCTTTTTATTTTTTCCTCTTTTCCTTATCTTAGTCCACTCCCAAATCTGAGACTTTACCTATTTTATACATTTTCTGTATTTTGACCAATTCTTTAACAAATAATTGAACTTGTAGTGATTAGTCTCCATTCTAAAGGGTCATGTATATGAGGAGTATGTGTAGGTAAAATATGAGATTTGATTATTTTACCTTAACAAAATTCAAAATCAACCAAAACTATTGTACAATCATTTTCTATGTTTTTTTACTAAATTATTTTCTAAAGCACTTTACTGAGGTATGATTGACATACAAAAAGCTATACATATTGAGTACATAATGTGTACAACTTGATGAGTATACACTGGTGAAACCATTACCACAATCTATGCTGTAAATGTATTCCTAACCTCCAAAAGTTTCCTCTTGCCCTCTTTATTTATAATGATGGCGATTATGATGATAAGAACGCCTACCATAAGATTTAACCTCCTAGCAAATTTTGTTTTATTTTATTTTTATTTTTTAAATAACAAACTAATTTTGTTTGTTTGTTTTCTGTAAGTGTATTTTGGATGGAAGTTAGATATTGTGGTTAATTAGGAAACTTGGATTAGTATAAGTGCTGTTTTCTGGGCACTTAGTCTGGATGTTATAAGCACAGCAAGCTCTGGAAACCAGATTAAATTGTGTATCTCTCCTTTGCAATGGCAAAGGTAGGGCTACAGACTACGGATACAACTTGAATAGAATTACACAGGGATTTGTTGTCTGAGACTGTGCTGCTGTGGATATAGGTCAAACTGGGTCAATTTATCAAGGAAGAAATACAAATTCTTACTTTTTAATTTTAATTATAACCATCAAGTATGAGTTTACATAGTATCACCTTCAGCGAGGTTGAGATAAATGTCAATATACAGTGAAAACACTTATCTGGTCAGTGCGGGTTGTTATATAGACATGAAATCATTTATTTCTTTGAATTAACAAGGTAGGTATTATATGATTCTTTCAGTGACCATTCTTTTCACTCTCTAGAACCACTGGCCTTTTCATATGGGTGTTTCTGGTAAGCTCCTTTTGGCATTTAGCACAGAGCCTTCCATGTCTCCAGGCATGTCATGCGCAAGGAAATGTTGACTAATTTATTTTTAATTATATTAAAGATGCTGCTAAAATTGACAATAATAATAATGATAATAGTGATAATAATAGCTACCATTGAGTTCATGTTATATATTAAGCGCTGTCCTAACTGCTAATTCTCTGGCTTTTACAAGTGAGGAAACTGAGGCAAATAAAGGTGAAGGAATAAGTTGAGTCTGGATTTTGACCCAAGTACTCTGATATCATATGCTGGACACCAAATTGCAGTGCTATGTACAATTCAAATTGATCTGCTGTGTGTAATTTTATATCCAGTTTTTTTTTTACAACTTTATTGGAGTATAATTGCTTCACAATGGTGTGTTAGTTTCTGCTTTATAACAAAGTGAATCAGTTATACATATACATCTGTTCCCATATCCCTTCCCTCTTGCGTCTCCCTCCCTCCCAACCTCCCTATGCCACCCCTCCAGGCAGTCACAGAGCACCGATCTGATCTCCCTGTGCTATGTGGCTGCTTCCCACTAGCTACCTACCTTACGTTTGGTAGTGTATATATGTCCATGCCTCTCTCTCGCTTTGTCACAGCTTACCCTTCCCCCTCCCCATATCCTCAAGTCCATTCTCAAGTAGGTCTGTGTCTTTATTCCTGTTTTACCCCTAGGTTCTTCATGACATTTTTTTTCTTAAATTCCATATATATGTGTTACCATACGATATTTGTCTTTCTCTTTCTGACTTACTTCACTCTGTATGACAGACTCTAGGTCTATCCACCTCATTACAAATAGCTCAGTTTCGTTTCTTTTTATGGCTGAGTAATATTCCATTGTATATATGTGCCACATCTTCTTTATCCACTCATCCGATGATGGACACTTAGGTTGTTTCCATCTCTGGGCTATTGTAAATAGAGCTGCAATGAACATTTTGGTACATGACTCTTTTTGAATTATGGTTTTCTCAGGGTATATGCCCAGTAGTGGGATTGCTGGGTCATATGGTAGTTGTATTTTCAGTTTTTTAAGGAACCTCCATACTGTTCTCCATAATGGCTGTACCAATTCACATTCCCACCAGCAGTGCAAGAGTGTTCCCTTTTCTCCACACCCTCTCCAGCATTTATTTTTTCTACATTTTTTTGATGATGGCCATTCTGACTGGTGTGAGATGATATCTCATTGTAGTTTTGATTTGCATTTCTCTAATGAATAATGATGTTGAGCATTCTTTCATGTGTTTGTTGGCAATCTGTATATCTTCTTTGGAGAAGTGTCTATTTAGGTCTTCTGCCCATTTTTGGATTGGGTTGTTTGTTTTTTTGTTATTGAGCTGCATGAGCTGCTTGTAAACTTTGGAGATTAATCCTTTGTCAGGTGCTTCACTTGCAAATATTTTCTCCCATTCTGAGGGTTGTCTTTTGGTCATGTTTATGGTTTCCTTTGCCGTGCAAAAGCTTTGAAGTTTCATTAGGTCCCATTTGTTTATTTTTGTTTTTATTTCCATTTCTCTAGGAGGTGGGTCAAAAAGGATCTTGCTGTGATTTATGTCATAGAGTGTTCTGCCTATGTTTTCCTCTAAGAGTTTGATAGTTTCTGGCCTTACATTTAGGTCTTTAATCCATTTTGAGCTTAGTTTTGTGTATGGTGTTAGGGATTGATCTAATCTCATACTTTTACATGTCCCTGTCCAGTTTTCCCAGCATCACTTATTGAAGAGGCTGTCTTTTCTCCACTTTATATTCTCGCCTCCTTTATCAAAGATAAGGTGACCATATGTGCGTGGGTTTATCTCTGGGCTTTCTATCCTGTTCCATTGATCTATCTTTCTTTTTTTGTTCCAGTACCATACTGTCTTGATTACTGTAGCTTTGTAGTATAGTCTGAAGTCAGAGAGCCTGATTCCTCCAGCTCCGTTTTTCGTTCTCAAGATTGCTTTGGCGATTCAGAGTCTTTTGTGTTTCCATACAAATTGTGAAATTTTTTGTTCTAGTTCTGTGAAAAATGCCAGTGGTAGTTTGACAGGGATTGCATTGAATCTGTTGATTGCTTTTAACCTCCTGGCAAATTTTAAAGTATAGTTGTCCCTTGGTGTCCTCAGGAGATTTGTTCCAGGAGCAAACGCCCATAAAACTGGCAGATGCTCGATCACGTCCTTTTTATAAAATGGCATAGTACAGTTGGCCTTCTGTGTCCATAGTTCCATATCTGCAGATTCAACCAACCATGGATCAAAGTCTGAGGCTGGTTGAATCTGTGGGTGTGGAACCCATGGATTTGGAAGGCCAACTGACACAGTATAGTATTAAACTATAGGTATTATACTGTATAGTAGATCTCTAGGACTTATTCATCTTGCATAACTAAAAGTTATGTTTCATTGCCCTTCAGCCTAGATTCACGAGTGATGAAAAAGAGGCTTAGAAAGATTAAATAACTATTTCAAGTTCATAGGAGCTATTAAATAATGTATATTAATCAGGATAGGTTAGGTTATGCTCTAGGAACAGACAGTGCCTTAAACCTCCCTGGCTTAAAACAGTAAATCTATTTCTCATTCATGTCACAGTCTGAGTTGGACTGTCCTCCATTTTATAATTACACTACCTGGAGCACATAGCCTTGAACGAGATCATTGGAAAGGAAGAGAAAAATGGTAGAGGCACGTAGGTGCTTAACTTCTTGACATGATAACAACATATTTTATAGTTCTTTGATCAGGACCTGAAACTACTCCTATAGTTCCAACCTAAGCCAAAGGGAGGTTAGGCACATGGAAACTTCAGTAAGCATTAAATATTTCTGCCATGTAGTTGAAAAAGTTGAATTCAGATTATTAAAATTCCAAGGCCCACACTATGCTTTCTCCAGTAATTTTCATTTCAGTCAACAATGTAATTATTTTCAGGATTTGCTTAACAAATAAAAACTGAGATGCTTTTATCTCAACAATATAAATAATTAATGTTTATGTATAAAAATAGTAATAATAGGGCTTCCCTGGTGGCGCAGTGGTTGAGAGTCCGCCTGCCGATGCAGGGGACACGGGTTCGTGCCCCGGTCTGGGAAGATCCCACATGCCGCGAAGCGGCTGGGTCCATGTGCCATGGCCGCTGAGCCTGCTCATCCGGAGCCTGTGCTCCGCAACGGGAGAGGCCACAGCAGTGAGAAGCCCGTGTACCGCAAAAAAAAAAAAAGAAAGTAATAATAATATACAGGGAATGGTATGTGGCTTTTATTTTATTAACCTAACATTTTATAATGAATCATTTTCTATGTATCATTCCCCAAAATGTATTTGAATGGATATGCATTATTTCTTAAAACTTTTCTCTATTGTTGAAATATATAGGTTGGGTCAATATTTTGATTATTATAAATAACACTGTAATTGTGTTTCATGTATAGTTCCTTAATTTCAGAATATTTACTTCAAATAGATTTCTCGAATGGCAATTATAGAGTCAAAGAATGTTAACTTTAAGGCACTTTACAAATATTACTAAATTGCTTCCCAAATATGTTGCATCAGCTTGCACTTTATTAGATATGCATGAGAATATGTCTATCACATTTTTTGAATTTTGTTGTTGTTGTTGTTGTTGTTGTTTTTTGTGGTACGCGGGCCTCTCACCGCTGTGGCCTCTCCCGTTGCGGAGCACAGGCTCTGGACGCACAGGCTCAGCGACCATGGCTCACGGGCCCAGCCGCTCCGCGGCATGTGGGATCCTCCCGGACCAGGGTACGAACCCATGTCCCCTGCATCGGCAGGCCGACTCTTAACCACTGCACCACCAGGGAAGGCCCACATTTTTTGAATTTTTTGTGTACTTGCAAATTGTTTGAAAGTAGGCCTCAATTCTTATTCTCTCATAACTGAATCATTGTTTTATCCTTCTGTGAAGGAATGTAACTTATTGCTTCCTTTATCATTGGTTTTTAATAACTTTTAGATATATTTCAAACTTGTATTCTTTCCTTGCTCATATGATTTCCTTGCCTGTCTTAAGACTGACATCTGGAACCTCTTTATTCCTCTTATCTGCTCCCTCAGTTCTTTCGTTTATATCAAACACTCAGCAAATGCTTATTTTTTCCTCATCTCTTGTTAGATCCTCTTCTCCTCATCTGCTTTTGCTAATGAAATTACAGATGGCAGAATGTACTGAGATGGAGAGATTCTAGTAGTAAAAAGATAAAGGCATAGGAAGGATACTGTTGCAGGGACAGACATTAGGCTTTTGTGTTAGGATGAAAGTGCATTGAGAATCTCCCAAATGACTTCTATATAGAGTGGAATTAAATAACAGGATAAAACACCCATGACTGGATTATCAGTTTGCTTCTCCTTGTGTGAGGTTAAATATCATTAAAAAATTTTTTTAACGTCTTTATTGGAGTATAATTCCTTTACAGAGTTAATAGTTCAATCATTTAGATCATGTTTATAAGACACTGATATTGGAAAATCCACTCAGGAATGCCAAATTCAGAAAGATGATTTCTATTTCAGGAAACTGACCTCTGCTTCATTCTAGGAGCTATATTACCAGTCTCATACCTTCTATTTTTCCATTTGTTTTATTTAATCAACATAAATGAAGCTTACCAGTACCTGTTCTATTGATTTTTGTAACAGATTTCAGTAGTACCCACAGACAGAAACAAAGACAGATCCCTCTTATGCTCTGATTGATGCATTCTTTTACCACACATGACAAAGTGATAGATGTACTTAGTTAACTTTCTCCAAAATCGTTAATGCCACACTCACTGGTTGGCTACTCAGGGATTGGTTAAGTAGCTGTCATACATTTGTTACCTGAAACACTGCAATACTGAATAAATAGCCTATTAATTTTCTTTCAAGATCAACTCCAAGGATCAGTATGAAATACATAGAAAAGAAGTAGAAGAATATACCATGAGCTTCAGAGAGATATTAGGTACTGCAAAATTACAACTTAAGCCTGAGATTAAAAAAAGAGAAAGTAAATTGATTTCCCCTGAATTTACACTTGGGCAAATTATTGAAAATGCTAACAAGTTTTCTTGCAAGCCATAATTTAGATGTTGATATCTCGGGTATATGTACATAGCATCTAAGTTTTAATCTCAAACCCATAAATACACAGAAGCAGTAGAGGGAAAATTTTTGTTCTAGAAAACTTTCTGGATATGAGACTGGAATAGAGAATATAGAAAATGTACAGATTAAGCTAAAAGGTAATAATTTCACAGTTAGCAAAGGAAACTAATGAATAAATAATTAACGCTCCAGGAAAATAGGGAAAAAAGTTACTGACCTAGAAGAAATCCATCTAATACTAATACTTTAGTGAGGCATTTTAATAGTTCTCTTCTATATTTTATATCAATATTACTCCCATTGATTCTTTAAGTTATAATTAGATTTTCCCTTATGGAATAAAAAGCTATGGTTTATCTTTCTCTTTGAACCCAAGGTAATTTCTCCTTTATAGTTAATGAGGCAGTAACTAAAGTATAAGAACCAGTTAGTCAATTGAACATCATGAAGCTCTAAAAGCTTAAAAAGGCTGACTTGCTTTTTCTCCTCCTTTTTTGTGGTTTCTATGTACAGTTGAAAAGCAAAGAATATTTTCCTCATATAGAGTGTTTTCTGTTTTGGGGAAGATTAATTTTACATGGTAACTTTGTTCCTGGAATAGCAGATAGGAAAGAGAAAAAATTAGTGATAATATCTTATGTCTGTCTTATACCCACAGAGAAATGTGGCCAACCAATGGCCAAGAAAACAAAAACATAAACAACAAACAGTTCTAAGATAGCAAGCCTCTTTATCCACAGAGAGTTAATATTTGTTCAAGTAATCAGAAATGGAAAAGATTTAAAGGGATGAGCTGGATTGTACAGTTTTCTGTAGGCAGAGGGGCAGAGGAAGGGAATGTTTTCCTAACCCTGCTGTCAAGAAATTTGCGATCTGATGGGAGAAAAGACGACAGACAGATACTAGGAAAATCAGTTATTGACAGATATTTGTCTATTCATTAAACAAGTATTTATTTTGCACCCACTATATTCCAAACAAAGTTCTGGAGTCTGGGGAAGACAGTACTGAATAAGATAAAATATAGAGCTTACATTTTACCAAGGCAGGAGACAGACAATAAACAAAGACAAAAACAACCACAGAGAGGCTATGGAGTAAATGCAAAGAAGGGAATGGGCTAGACAGATACTGGTAAGGGATAAAGTGTAGATTTTTTTTTTTAGATACAGTGGTTTAGCAAGTCTTCTCAGGAAATGGCTTTTGAGCAGAGACCTGAACGATGAGAAATAGCTAGTAACTGATGTTCCAGGCATAAGAAACAGCAAGGTTAAAGGTGCTGAGGTGAGAACAAAGTTCAGGAATTGCAACAAATTGAGGAACTGAAAGGAAATGTAGCTGGAGCTCATTCCTTTCTGTATGTGGGTAGGGGAGGAGGTGAGGCGGTAGTGAGATATGTACTGTCAGAAATGACTGAGATCATTTTGGCCACCATGGTTTCCCAGTCAGTTCAGCTAATATGTCATGTCACACTCAAATGCCTCAGCTTTATAGCTTGAGGTATTAGAATAATAACATTGTATATCTCTTATAAAACCATTCCCTTTCTATTGATTTTTGTCCAGAGAGATCATCATAGTGTTATTATGATTTCCATTTAGCACTTACTCATCCTTACTGGTTTGTTGAACAATCAATACTCTTTGTCTAGAAGGCAGAAGCCATCTTTATTTCTCTTATCTCTTTTTGGTAAGCATGAGGGAAGGATCACTCTTGCACTGAAAAACAAATTGCTGTGGAAATATGAGTAATAATATCATGTTTCTCTGGTATGTACTAGCAAACTACATTGCTTATTCAGAAAGAATCACTTCTGCTCTCAGCCAAAGCTTTGTAAAATCCAGGCATTTCAAATTGCACCCCACAGCCTGGATGCCTTCATTCAGGCAAAGCTGAGTCCTGAGGCAGTGCTACATTTGGAGTAGAGAGCTGCCCTTTAAATCTAGTCAACGAATCATTGACTTGCCTATTTATGATTGAATTTTGCTCTAAAACACCCATTTTGAAAGCAAAACCACTTACCTAAATATCTTTCCATGATACAAATGTCCAACTACTTTCATAACCCCACATTATCATTGTTAGCATGTATTATATAACTTGCATACATGTACTGTGTGGTTAAAAATGAATTATGTCACCTCATGTTCTAACTACCTTAAGAAATAATTTCACAGACATGTTCTTATTAATTTCTAAGTGCTCATAAGTATTGTTCTGTATACTTTTGTCCATTTGTCTGTCTCTACTGGATACTAAATAACTCAATGAATATGCTTTCTTTACTCCAAAATTTAAAACTTAGATCTTTATAAATTACTAAAAATACAAATATAACTTAAAATTCATATTCACAGCTAGAGCTTGGAAAAGATAGACTCTTAGCCAAAGCTCAGGGCAGATGATATAATATTAATGGATGACAGAAAATAAGAACTACTCTAGCCTAATTAGTTTCTATCTGTGTTTTCTTCGAGAATCATTCATTTGTTCTTTTAAACTGTATTCACTAAATATCCATTATATGCCAAGAGAGATTTCAGGCACTTTTTATACAAATAGCTACTGCACGCAGGGGGTCAAGAAGCAACTAAATAATTATACTGCAATGTTATAATTGCTACAGTAGAGTGGTGTAAAAACTCCAGGATGAAAATATGATAAAGGCAGCCTAAATCTAATGGTAGAGGTCAAAGATGACTTTCAGAGAAGGTAGCCCTTAAGAAGGTACTTGAAGCAGGGGTTTTCTTTTTACAATACAAGATAGTGTATTCCAGGGAGAGGGAACAAATATGCAAAGGTATAGAGTCATTACTGAGCATGGTGTATATGGGATGGGAAAGGCAGTTCCCTATGTTTGTATCAAACGAAGTAAGTAGTAGATAAGTTTGGAGAGTATGCAGGAATCAAATGTGAACATTTTTACACAGGAACGTAGCATCAGGGGAAGTAGGACGTTTTTTGTATGGGGGTTCTGGGTTGAGGAATGACACCGTTTTCTAGAGTATCACCTATGCTCTACCATGCAGGGATTCTTTAGTATTTCAGAAGATCATGGATGTGACAAATGGCTGATTCTAATCCCAATGAAGGAAAATAAAAGAAGTAAACAAATGTTACTTACACTTCATCTGATTTTGAGGATTCCAGGAATGGGAATGGCTAGTAAATGTAGAAGAAAATGGTGAATGTGGTTAGAAGGTCTTGAGATTCACCCAGAAGCCTCCAGCATTTATATTGACCCAGGGAGGAGGGGTAAGGAGAGATGGAAAGGCTAGGAGTGGAAATGTAATGAGTCAGGGTGAGGAAAAATGCCTCAGCCAAGGCACCCCAATAAGATGGTCTTGATGGAGGTACTGGAAAGTACTTCAGCTGAGGCCCTGATAAGGAAACCTTTGAATGGAGGTGCCCGAGTTAGGAATGCAGATATATGTATGAGTATGGCTGGTCCAGGGGAACCTGGGTCCTTGACTGCAACTCTCTCTAGAGAACTGTCATACACTGGCTGTGCACCCAGTCTCATGTGGGGAGGGCAGCTTTCCCCATGAAGCCTTCCAGGCAAAGCCTTGTAATTGCCTGTGGTCAGGCCTGGGGAATCACATATATGCCTTTTACCCAGTGCCGGACTCTTCAAAAACACACACACACACACACACACACACACACACACACCCTAGGAACTACTCATGTTATAAATATGCGCAATGCAAGCTCCTCAAAGGTGAATCTATAAGATGTTCTGGGAAGTTCATAATAAATTTGTTATTGTAGTTGTTTGATTTTAGATACTTGGCTATTCTGGATTTATTTTAATTTTACCAATTGGCAGGTCCCATCTCTCTGTTAAGGCAGAGATGTTTCTTTCCTGAAGAAGGTGTTTCTTCTTCATTAAATGTACAGCCTACACCACAGTAAAGCACTGTCTGAATGAAAACAATTGGAAATGTTGTTTTGTCTAAGAAATAGCTAGAGGGGTTCATGTTTAAAACTTTTTCAGGCTGGCAGGCCCAAAAATAGTTTCTTTCAATTGCCTATTAAAATACATGGGAAAACAAACAAAATATCCAAACCCACAACACTGATAATTAAGACAAAGAGGCAACCAACTGCCAAAAGTTGGGAGGATTTTCCCCTAACTGGAGGGCTGAGGAAGAACTGGATTAAAGTGGCTTATTAGTGGCCCACATCAGATTGCCTCATCTGAAATTATTGACAATTTTTATTACTCCCCTGCCCTTTGTCGTGTTTTTTTTTCCAAAATAAATAAAGGTCTTTACGCACAAGAAATATGAGCAGCCATCATTCTAGTACTGTGTACTACCCTTTGAGGCAGCCAGAGTACAATACACCCAAATACCAATAAGTTTCTGTCTTTGTATAATTATATTTTAATATTCATAAAGCAACTGGGCAGACAGAGGGAGAGGGACATGGTCAGTGATACACTGCATCTTGGAAGGCATAATCCTCACAATCAAGTATTGAAGATGGGAGTGGAAAGAGAAAGAGCTCTAGAAGCAGTAAGTATTAGGAAATTTAGTTTTTCATCTTCAACATCAGTGCCTAGCTCAACACATCTACACTAGAGAAAGTGTGTGAGGAAGGATTGGGCAGAGTTATACACACTTACCTGCTATCCAACCAAAAAACTCAGAGAGAGCAAAGAAAAGTCTATATACCCACTTTGTTGGTGTGGGCAAACACTGAGTCTAGCTAAATTTCTCCCTAGTTTAAGAATGAGTAAACAATCATATACACATACATCGTGAGGCTCACAAAAATATTGTAGGACAAGCTAACATTATTATGAAGATCAAAAACAATGTTTCTTTGGTAGTTAGATGAAAAATAACAAAGTAATGTGACATTCTCAGTAGTTGAGAAAATGAAAATCTGGATGAAATAGGGCTAGAACTAAATACTGAGAGATCCAGCTGAAATTAAAATCAACAAGATAAAGGGACAAGGGAAAAGGGAGAGAGAAGGAAGCATTAGGATGACGGGAGCCTGGAAATGGAAATTGCAAGATTACAATCTGCATAGGAGGTAAGAAAGATTAAAACTGACATAACAGATAGTCAGTGACAAGGAAGACAAAATTGTCCCTGAGAAAGAAGAGGAATAGGACAAAGAGATGAAATGCTAATGAAACAGTTAAGAAAAGTGGAGGTCAGGGAACATAGTTAGATAAATTTTGTCAACATAATAACATGGCAACGTAAAGAAAATATTCATTCCTGTATTTAAATTTATTTATAGAATACTATTCTGGATTCTGGGGATATAGAAGTAAAGAATATGGAAATGTTTTGGCTTTTATGATAAGAAGGACAGAAAATAAACAAAAAGGTAAAAAAATAAATAAAAGGGCATCAATATTAATAAGTGTTACGATGAACAAAATATAGGTGAGCGGTGTGAGAGAATGTGATTAGAGGTCACTTAAAGTTGAGTGGTCAGGGAAAGCCCCTCTGAGAAAGCAGCCTTTAATCCAAGGCAATAACAATAAAGAAGAACAACAAGCAAGAACAACAACAAAAAACTCTGGAACAGGAATAGTCAGGAACATTCTGGAAAGAAACAGTGGCTGTTGAAAAGATCCTAAAATCAGAATAAGCTGGTATATTTCGGAAACTAAAAGGAAAAACGTATATTTTGACTATACTGAGCAAGCGAAAGAGGAAGGTCACAGGTCAGAGAGGAAAACAGTTTATTTAGGACCCTCTAAGCCAGCATGAGGATTTAGGATTTTATTCTTACTACTATTGGAAGCCATTGGACGATTTTTAAGATCAGGATTGACAAAAATAAGACTTAACTTTTTAACAAAAGATCTTCTTTGCTACTGTGGAAGAATGGAAAATAAGGAAATATCTAGGAGGTCTTTCAAGAAGTTACTGAAGCATTCTAGGTAAGATATAATTGACGGGTGTGTTAGCAGTGCAGATGGAGACAAGTAAACATGTGTTATGCTTTGAAGGCACGATTCATATAGTCATTGAGATACTTCATGTAGGATATGAGGAAAAGTAAGAAACTGAGGATCCAGATTTTTGTCTCAAGCTGCTAGATGGATGATCAGGTATGTGTGCTGGAATGTAGCAGGTTTGCATTATGTATGTGTGTGTATTTCTGTGTGGTGTGGGAGGAGACCAAGACTGCTGTTTTTGAGGCTGGTTAAGTTTGAGATCCATGTTAAAATTGAGATGCCCATAGGATATCACAGTGGAAAGGGTAACTTAACTATTGCATATATGTCCTTGGTGTTCAGAGGTGCACTCTGGACTAGAGATATAAATTCATGAGTTATTAATAGATAAATATCCAGGTGGAAAAAATACATAATACACAAGGGAATAAAATCAGGCTGCTCTAAGAGTCTCTGCATTATTAAGTGACAGAAAGCTAATGGAGCAACATATGTAGAGTATGGAAATTTTTAAAATGTGGATCAATATTTGATACTATGTCAAATTACTTATCATATATGAGGGCAAGAATAAGCAATTCCAGATATGTACATACTGCAAAAGTATACTTACCACCCCCGCCTTTATAGGAGGGCACTTAAAGTCATGCTTCCAAGCAATTGAGAATTAATCAAAATTTAGTATTCAGTAATAATGATGTGGTAGGTTTGTACTCCCCTTCTAGAAATATATTCTAAGGAAATAATCTGAAATATGGATGCAAATTTATGCACAAAAATGTTCCTTGTAGAGTTTTTATCAGTAATGAAAATTGTAGTCAACATTAGGAGAATGTCCATATGGTGGAATACTAGGAAGACATTTAAAATTATGTTTATGAATAATTTAAATTACATAGAAAAAATTACGAAACACAAATAAATGAAAAAAGCAGTATGCCAAATTATAGGTACAGTATCATCACTGTCAATCTTTGTAGAAAAACATCCTGGAAAGGAAAAATTTAAATGTCACTGGTGTTTGCCTCTGAGAGATGGAATTACTCTTTTCCAGTTTCATTGTTATTTTTCATACTTTGTAAGATTTCTAAATCAGTATTACTTATGTAATAGAAAACTATATTTAAAAAATTTTCAAACTTGGAAAGGCATTGCAAAGTTTATGAAAACATGGGATAATTGATATGATATAAAGCGAAGTGAAAAAGCAGAATAAAAATTCAGTATGCAGGGCTTCCCTGGTGGCGCAGTGGTTGAGAGTCCGCCTGCCGATGCAGGGGATACGGGTTCGTGCCCCGGTCTGGGGGGATCCCACATGCCGCGGAGAGGCTGGGCCCGTGGGCCATGGCCACTGGGCCTGTGCGTCCGGAGCCTGTGCTCTGCAATGGGGGAGGCCACAACAGTGAGAGGCCCGCGTACAGCAAAAAAAAAAAAAAAAAAAAAAAAAAAAATTCAGTATGCATTACTGATTCAAATGTATAAAAATGTAAGTAAATAGTGCATGTGGAGAAGCTTAAAGAGACAGTCATACAAAAAATATCATCAGTATTCATAGGAGTCAGAGAATATTGTAAATTTCAAGTTAAAAGTGAGTAGGGAAACAAAATTCTTACAGTTACTGTTGGAACTCCCTTCAGGGCTGCAAGCTTAAGAATACAGAGATTAATGCAGAGAAAGAGGAATCTAAATGGAGCAAAGGTAGTGAATAGAAAAGGGAAGATGAAAATGTAGACAAAGCTCAGGAAAGAAAGTCAATCCCAGGAAGAGAAAGTCCAACACTAAGTGCCAAAATCCTGGACACAGATCAGAGACTTGGTAGAGTCTAGAGCAAGGGGCCTAGAGGGCAGTAGCATTGGAGGCAGCCTCAGAGCATTGCTAATGGGAGAGAAGAGGTGCCCCTTAGAGGCATGGTAGTGTTTGAAAAAAAAAAAAGAGGGAAAAATGAAAGGCCCTGCAGAAGCAGCATAGAACCACAAAATAAGACAACCCATCCTCAATGCCAACCCTTAATGAAACTACATGTCACTATACTAGCAGAAGAGAGCACTCATGAGATAGGAACCCTGTCCACAAATACCTCAAAATAGAAAAAAGTCAGAGCAATTCCATACCAAACTACTCAAAAAAAACAAAATAGAGAGCTTTTAATCTGTTAAAAATGTTTCTAAATATCCAGTCAAATGGAGAACAAATCTATCACAAAACAATCTCAAATGAATTAAATAAATCAGTCAGGTATATATTTTTTAAATGACTCTAAATTCAAGAATTAAGAGCAAAAATAAGCAAAAACAAAAAAGTGAATTTCAATAAGAGTTGGCAGAAAACTCAGGAAAAATTTTTTTAGAAACATAAAAATATAAAAATTAAGGATAAAATTCATGGTGCTCAAGGGAGAATAAAACTGAATGAAAATTTAATAAAGGACATTGAAAGAAAAGGAAAATAACCACCAATATAAACATTAAAAAAAGAGGAAAATTAATAACAGCTAGGAAAAAAAGTGTTTAAAATGGAGGACATGAAAAAAATATCTATATGTTTGGAACTAGAATCTCTTAAGAAGAATCACAAAACAATGAAACTAAACTAATATTTATAACTATAATTCAAAAAACAATTTTCCAGCAAAAATTAAATCTCTATGTCAGCATATTGAAAAAAACTCATTGTGTATCTGGAAAAACTTGGGCCAGGTTGACTACTCAAAAACATATCAAGGTAAAATTATTAGACTTTAAAGACAAAAAATTCTTAGAGCCTACAGGAAAAATGACAAAATTATTTAAAAAAATAAGAAAGCAATATGGCCACCAGATATCTCAAGAGCACATCAGCCATGGCAAGGTGATAGTGGAAAAGGATTTTCAAGAAACTCAAGAAAATGTAGTGTGGGACAAAGATTTTATGTCTAGCCAATCTGTTCTTCAAATATTAAAAGTGCAAAACCCTCTAAAGAAATCTATTAGAGGAAGAGCTCCATCCTGGAAAAACTCAACAATGGTAAGTATTTAGTATATTTAATTTTAGATCTAAGACTAAAAAAGGAGTGAGGACATGGTGGAAGAATAATACAGATGGTCCCAGACCTAGGATAGTTTGAGTTATGACCTTTTGACTTCATGACGGAGGGAAAGCAAAGAGCATTCAGTAGAAACCATACTTTGAATTTTGAATTTTGATCTTTTCCCTTCACCCGATGCTGGGCAGTGGCAGCAAGCTGCAGCTACCAGTCAGCCACGCAATCACGAGGGTGAACAACTGATCCACTTACAGCCATTCTGTACCCAGACAACCATTCTGTTTTTCACTTTCAGTACAGTAGTCAATCAATTACATGAGATACTTAATACTTTATTATAAAATAGGCTTTGTGTTAGATGATTTTGCCCATCTGTCGTTTAATGGAAGAGTTCTGAGCACATTTACGGAAGGCCACACTAAGCTACTATGTTCAGTAGGTTAGGTGTATTAAATGCATTTTCAACTTATGATATTTTCAATTTACGATAGGTTTATCAGGATGTAACCCTGTTGGAAGTTGTGGAAGATCTGTTTTTAAACATATTTCCCACAAAGTAGGAAAATGCAACTAAGAAATGAAAGGAAAAGAGAAAACTAGAATATGAACACTAATTGTTATATAAGTATTGGGTAAATATCAAGGAATGCCATTTATTTGTTTATTTATTTAACATCTTTATTGGAGTATAATTGCTTTACAATCGTGTGTTAGTTTCTGATATATAACAAAGTGAATCAGCTATACGTATACATATATCCCCATATCTCCTCTCTCTTGCATCTCCCTCTAACCCTCCCTATCCCACCCCTCTAGGTGGTCACAAAGCACTGAGCTGATCTCCCTGTGCTATGTGGCTGCTTCCCACTAGCTATCTATTTTACATTTGGTAGTGTATATATGTCCATGCCACTCTCTCACTTCGTCCCAGATTACCCTTCCCCCTCCCCGTGTCTTCAAGTCCATTCTCCACATCTGCATCTTTATTCCTGTCCTGCCCCTTGGTTCTTCAGAACCATTTTTTTTAGATTCCATATATATATATGTTAGCATACAGTATTTGTTTTTCTCTTTCTGACTTATTTCACTCTATATGACAGACTCTAGGTTCATCCACCTCACTAAAAATAACTCAATTTCGTTTCTCTTTATGGCTGAGAAATATTCCATTGTATATATGTGCCACATCTTCTTTATCCATTCATCTATTGATGAACAATTAGGTTGCTTCCGTGTCCTGGCTATTGTAAATAGAGCTGCAGTGAACACTGTGTTACATGACTATTTTGAATTATGGTTTTCTCAGGGTATATGCCCAGTAGTGGGATTGCTGGGTTGTATGATAGTTCTAGTTTTAGTTTTTTAAGGAACCTCCATACTGTTCTCCATAGTGGCTGTATCAATTTACATTCCCACCAACTGTGCAAGAGGGTTCCCTTTTCTCCACATCCTCTTTAGCATTTGTTGTTTGTAGATTTTTTGATGATGGCCATTCTGACTGGTGTGAAGGGATACCTCATTGTAGTTTTGATTTACATTTCTCTAATGATTAGTGATGTTGAGCATTCTTTCATGTGTTTGTTGGCAATCTGTATATCTTCTTTGGAGAAGTGTCTATTTAGGTCTTCTGCCCATTTTTGGATTGGGTTGTTTGGTTTTTGATATTGAGCTGCATAAGCTGCTTGTAAATTTTGGAGATTAATTCTTTGTCAGTTGCTTCATTTGCAAATATTTTCTCCCATTCTGAGGGTTGTCTTTTGGTTGTGTTTATGGTTTCCTTTGCTGTGCAAAAGCTTTTAAGTTTCATTAGGTCCCATTTGTTTATTTTTGTTTTTACTTCCATTTCTCTAGGAGGTGGGTCAAAAAGGATCTTGCTGTGATGAATGTCATAGAGTGTTCTGCCTATGTTTTCCTCTAACAGTTTTATAGTGTCTGGCCTTACATTTAGGTCTTTAATCCATTTTGAGTTTATTTTTGTGTATGGTGTGAGGAAGTGTTCTAATTTTATTATTTTACATGTAGCTGTCCAGTTTTCCTAGCACCATTTATTGAAGAGGGGAATGCCATTTAAAACTGGCAATGCAGATAGAAAATAGATTAATTTTAAAAGGAGGAATTCAGGGCACTAGTAAAGGTATAATACAAAGGTAATGACAGTTTTAGAAAAGTATAAATCTTCTTAAATAACGAAACAAGGAAAACAAATAACAGTGAGGGGAAACACGGTAAATATAATACACACCGTAATTATGGCATAAAATGATACAGCAGAATTGAGGCAAATCATATCCATAATTATCAATGAGCTTAACTCACCTAGCAAAAAAAGGATTTTCAGACTGTCTCATGAAGGTAAACCTAACTCTATGTATATATGACACACCTGAAACCAATTGATTCAAAAAGGCTAAAAATAAAGAGATGGACAAAGATATGCTGGGTAACTGAAAGCAGTAAGAAAGCAGATACCAGACTAAGGAAAAGTAAGCCAAAAACAAAAAAAAAGAGAGAGAGAGAAAAAACACTCAATGAAATAAACACATTTTTTTTACTTGCTAAAAGTCATGGTTTACAATGAATATTTAACAGCTGTAAATATCTATGCAATATATAATTAGAATCCATGAGTCCACACTGATAAAGACATACTTAGAGAGATATTTTAAATAAAAGATGATAGATAAATAGATACACAGAAGATAGATAAGGTGAGGGAAAGTTCTTTCTTATGATGAAATGTCAACTAATCAATATGAAAGAAGTAATTAATGTGAAAAAATCACTATTTTACAATGATCATAGTAAAAATTGATTCAGGCAGAAATTCATCAAATTTAGCATCTTATGGGAGGATCAAGTTTGATGAGGGCAGGATATTTACATAGTCTCTAAATTATATATTAATTCTAAAAGTCAAATTATATTAATGCATATAAACTGTAAGTGCAGAAACCGAATAATCCCTTAATGTGGTCATTTAAACATCACGAGTAAAATACAAATTTATATCATATGTCTTGGAATGTGATACCTTAAGGATATAATATGCCTAATGTCATATTCAAGCCAAAAATCCATAGCCTGATTCAAATTTAAGGAAAACATCAAACTGTAATTGAGAGACACTCTATAAAATAGCTGCCTTATATTCTTCAGATATATCAATGTCATGTAAAATAAAGGCTAAAAATAACTGCTCCAGATTAAAGGAGGCTAAAATGATGCATCAACTAAATACAATATGAGATCCTGGATCTCTCTTGAACTAGAAAATAAATTCTATAAAGATATTATTAGGACAGGTAGAAAATGGGCTGTAGGTTAGTTAGAAGTATTTTATCAAAGTTAAATTTCCTAAAATTGAAAAATAAATAAGTTATATCTTTGAAGGTAAGAAGAGCCTATGAAAATCAGTAAAAAGAGAGGAGGGTAAAGGTGATTGGTGTTGATGTGCGTAAATTCTCACTCTTTATTACATACTGTAAGAATTCCTAGGATTTTTGGTTTACCCAGTTTCTTGACGCCCTCTTGTTTGGTAGCATGGGAGGAGCTGCGGAATAGAGCCAGATTTCTGTTCCCATTATGACCCAAACCTGAAATGCAAAAATATTCTTGGGACTTCACTGAATTGGAATGGGCTCATCAGCAAAAGGGAAGACATAAAGCCCATGGCCACTGGTTATGGGACTAAGCAGTGTAATCCCAGATATCCTGAAGGACATCTTATTACAACACAGATATTTCAAAACCAAAAAAAAAAAAAACAACAACAAATCTACCAATCTGTCATAAATCTACAAATATGAATACATTTGAAATAACCCTGCTTTCAATACAGAGGGAAAAGGTGAAGAAAATATGTAAGAACATAAAATATGACTCCATTATCTCAAAGCTCTGACAATTTTAATTTGAAATCTATTTTTTTTTTCTTTTTTTTCTTTTTTTTTTTTTTTGCGGTATGTGGGCCTCTCACTGTTGTGGCCTCTCCCGTTGCGGAGCACAGGCTCCGGACGCGCAGGCCCAGCGGCCATGGCTCACGGGCCCAGCCGCTCCGCGGCACATGGGATCCTCCCAGACTGGGGCACGAACCCGTATCCCCCGCATCGGCAGGCGGACTCCCAACCACTTGCGCCACCAGGGAGGCCCTGAAATCTATTTTTAATGAATTAATTTTTTGTTCTTTCATTCAATTGGCATTTATTGAGCCTTTTTTATGGTTGTGTGTTAGATGTTGAACTGAAATAGCTTCTGAATAGTCTCTTCTTGAATTATTTCTCTTCTCTCCTTTTCTAGTGCTAGTTCAGTCTCTCAGGGTAGTGACTCAAGTACTTCTTAACTGATATGGCTACTTAAGTTTATCTCCCATATAATCTGTCCAACCTGTGACCTTCAGATTTATCTTTGTCAAATATAAATCTGCCCATGCTACAGCCTGTTTTAAAATTTTAATAGTTTTCTTGCTCTGTAGGATAAAGCCAGATGCCTCAACATATTACACTTTTTTTTTTTTTTTTTCCTCCCAACCTCCCTTCAGTTGATGCAGTGTTACTTTCTGCTTTTGGAAAAAACGTATCATCATTTTATACTTTTGCTTAATCATGCCCTCCTTCTTGGAGTTATTTTCCTTGTGCTTCTAGGACACAGAGGCCTTAATCAAAATGTTTCTTCCGTCACCCAACAATATTTAGAGCCCCCAAGTCTGGGATCTCATGGCCCATTGTATCTGACCTCTTTTGTGCTAGCGTTTATTTCTACAGTGCTTCTTTTCCTCCTAATTGTATCATAGCTTCTATGATGAAGGCATGACATCTTATCACAATGCTTGTGCAATGTTTGCATCCTGTTAGTATTTTAATAAATATTTGTCAAATAGAAAGATAATATTTACCATGACTACATAATTAAGTCACCTGGAGAAGAAATTAAGATATTAAGAGAATGGTATATACAAGAAAACCCCCAAAGACTTCAGAAGCAAGAACTCATTTTGCACAAACAGACTGAATTCATGTACTTCCCATTACAAAGTTTCAAACTGTACCTAATGATACCCCATTAACAACACCCAAGATGATTTTGAAAACATTAAAGATGTTGGACAGAATTAGACATCTGGCTTGAAATAATTCCAGTGGGATATAGACAGGCAATCTCTTTGAAGTAAAGATATTTATGCAACACAGAAGAATTATCAAATATCCTACCTACTGCCAAAGAGCGGCTGCAACCAAATATTAAATAATGTGAAAGAGAAAATGAGGCCACAATTCTCTCAATGGGATATAAAACAAGAATGGGCCTTGTTTCAGACATGTATTTGGACACAAGCAATGCATTTGTTCAATAGTCTTGTCTTTCACACAAAACGATAAAAAACAAACAGAAAATAAAATTTTGTATTTCAGAAATTTAACTCATTTATTTATTTTTGAGTAATGCTTTGATTACTATCAAGGGCAATATTAAAAAAGTAAGAGTTTAATTACTAAGTGTATGACTTTTTCTACTTGCATTGTTTTCATTTTTTTTTATTTTAAGTAGACCTATGTGAATACTTCAAATGATTCAATTATTAATAGTACTTAAAACTATGAACATGGGCTTCCCTGGTGGCGCAGTGGTTGAGAGTCCGCCTGCTGATGCAGGGGACACGGGTTCGTGCCCCGGTCCGGGAAGATCCCACGTGCCGCAGAGCGGCTGGGCCCGTGAGCCATGGCCGCTGAGCCTGGGCGTCCGGAGCCTGTGCTCCGCAACGGGAGAGGCCACAACAGTGAGAGGCCCGCGTACAGCCAAAAAAAAAAAAAAAAAAACTATGAACAGGATAAGAATTATTTTCTTATGGCACAGTTTCTCTTATTTGCATACATAATGACACATTTATCACAGGCTTTTGAGAGGTAAGAAAGGAGTGGATAATGTACAGAATTTATAAACATTTCCAGGATATCTTTATACTTCTTTATTGTCTTCCTTCTCTGCTGTGGGATTTGAGTCACGGTTCCTTTCAAACTACATTATAAACAACCTGAATTTCTCTGATTATATTTTAATCCTATTTCCTCCTCTTTCCATCTTGAGGAGAGATGATTACCATTTGTAATGTTGAAGATAGTTATGAAACCATCTTCCCTTTTTAATTTCCTAGAATATGTCTAATTTCTATCTTCCTTCTTGAGATTGTTCAACCATTACTGCTTCTGGTCCCTTTCCAGATTCTTCACAGCAGTCATTTCTCAGAAAATCATGCACACTTGATAGAGGGATAGAGCATGATGTAGGGGGATACATGTATCACAAAGGTTCTGCTGGACCAGGCTCAAAAATAGAATCCATTTAGCAAAAGGAAATTCCAACATCTTTGCAGCAGAATTTTATCTCAGTGGATCAAGCAATCTCTCTGGCTTGAATTGGGTTCCTGGGCATTGAAATTATGGTAGGATTATTACTTGTATTATTTGATTAATCATGTGAATAGTATCCCACCCACTTTTATGAGTCATAATCCAAGTTCTTCAGGGATTGATGATGATGCTAATAACAACAATAATAATAATAATCAGTGATACTTAATATTTATTGAACAATTGTCATGTGTTGACACTTTGTTAAGGGCTTTAGATATATTATCTCATAACAACTGAATGAAATGAGGAATATTATCTACATTTGATACATGAGAAAACTCAGTACAGAGTGATTACTTACCCAAGAGCCATAAGAAGGCAAAAACAAAATATGATCCCAAGCATAATACCCAGGGCCTGAACTCTTAGGCACCATTTTATATTGCTGCTGGAAAGGAAAATCTGAAGATGGTAGGAAAAATGAGATGGTCAGTTGTTGGTAGGACATGGATAATTCAACTCAATTCACTAAATGTTGATTGTGAACCAGAGTGTAGATAAGTCTAGTGAGGTCAAAATGCATCCAGAAAGATGTTAACATGCTCTGTAACAGTGGGAGGATATGATTTCTAGACAAATTCAGGATTATATGTGAGATAGTGAGGTATCTAAGGTCAGAAATCCAGGAAATCTTGGCAGACCAAAGGGTTTAGGCATATATAAAATATGAGAGCTGACGTCTATCCACTGTCCAAGAGAGCCAGGTGAACTTACAGCATCCAATAATTCAGAAGGTGGAGCAGTAGAACATTTTGACATCATTCATTAAGGGAGCCTAATTCTGGAGCAGGGGGTATTTGTCCTTTAGACTCACATACTTTTAGAAAGACAGCTTAAGAATCTTGGGAGTAGTTTCAGTTAGAGGGAGACTCTGAAGAACTTAGGTATATACCCCTGCTGCCTATGCTAGTCCCTGAGATTACTAAAATGATTCTGTTCGTACCATCAAAGAATTTATTCTCTCTTTTGTGAGATAGCCATATACCCAGAATGAAGCAAATACAATGATCATAGCTGACATGTATTACATGCTCAGTAGGTATTACATGCTCAGTAGGTGCCAAGCATTAGACTAAGTACACTCTGATGATAAGTTACAAATGTGAGAGTATGCAATAAATGTTAGGTGGAAGTCCAGAAAAGGTAGTGGGGACAGGACTTGGGTCGTAATGGCAAGCTTCGTGAGAGTGATGAATGTTGAGAGGTACTTCTACATAGGTCTCATTCATTTCTCATGTCTTATGAGCACAGGCACTAACTAGCATAAATACTCCCCAGAGTGAGGTTAATAGGAATTTGTGTGTTTGATGCCAAGAATAGGCAAAGAGAGTGCAGATATTCAGAGTTAATTAAATAAGCAAGTTCATGTAATAAGCAAGTTCTGACAATCGTAATAAAATGAATCAAAAGGCTTGTTCCCATTTATTTCACCAATGAGGGATATTAAAAACCTGACCAAGGATTAGTCTCCAAAATATATAAACAGCTCATGCAGCTCAATATTAAAAAAACAAACAACCCAATCCAAAAATGGGCAGAAGACCTAAATAGACATTTCTCCAAAGAAGATATACAGATGGCCAAGAAGCACATGAAAAGCTGCTCAACATCAGTAATTATTAAAGAAATGCAAATCAAAACTACAATGAGGTATTACCTCACACCAGTTAGAATGGGCATCATCAGAAAATCTACAAACAACAAATGCTGGAGAGGGTCTGGAGAAAAGGGAATCCTCTTGCACTGTTGGTGGGAATGTAAATTGATACAGCCACTATGGAGAACAGTATGGAGATTCCTTAAAAAACTAAAAATAGAATTACTATATGACCCAGCAGTCCCACTACTGGGCATATACCCAGAGAAAACCATAATTCAAAAAGACACATGCAAAAAAAAGAAAAAAAAAAACACATGCACCTCAATGTTCACTGCAGCACTGTTTACGATAGCCAGGTCATGGAAGCAACCTAAATGCCCATCAACAGACGAATGGATAAAGAAGATGTGGCACATATATACAATGGAATATTACTCAGCCAAAAAAAGGAACAAAATTGGGTCATTTGTAGAGACTTGGATGCATCTGGAGACTGTCATACAGAGTGAAGTAAGTCAGCAAGAGAAAAACAAGTATCATATATTAACGCATATTTGTGGAACCTAGAAAATGGTACAGATGAACCAGTTTGCAGAGCAGAAATTGAGACACAGTAGTAGAGAAAAAATGTATGGACACCAAGGGGGGAAAATGGCGGGGGGTGGTGGTGGTGGTGTGCTGAATTGGGAGGTTGGGATTGACATGTGTACACTGACGTGTATAAAATGGATGACTAATAAGAAAAAAAAATTTGAAACTGCAAGAGCCAAGGTTTGAACCCAGGTCTCTCTGATCAAACCCAGTGATCCCCTTAACCACTGTGCCATCTCCCTTGATGAACTTGCACCCTTACATGGAAATGTGTCAGAAACCCCTCCATAATCTCATCAATTTCTGGTCTCTCCTACTTTTATCACCGTAGCAATTTGTCACCTTCTGGAGTAGCATAGGAACCCTGGACTGAAGGCTCCAACCAGCCTCTCTCAACCCTTCTCTGCTTTATCCTGTTGCCACTGATATATCACATGGCAACCAAATTATCTGAGTTTCCATGTGAACTGTTTAACTTTAATCCTATAAACCTACAATGTACGAGCCTCAAGACTTTAAAATAAAAATTAAGTCCAGGGCTTCCCTGGTGGCGCAGTGGTTGAGAGTCTGCCTGCCGATGCAGGGGACACAGGTTCGTGCCTCAGTCTGGGAAGATCCCACATGCTGTGGAGCGGCTGGGCCCGTGAGCCATGGCTGCTGAGCCTGTGCGTCCGGAGCCTGTGCTCCGCAACGGGAGAGGCCACAACAGTGAGAGGCCCGCATACCGCAAAAAAAAAAAAAAAAAAAAAAATCCATAGTGTGAATTCCCACCCGTGTGTCAGAAAGATGGAAGACTGTGGTTTACCTGCAACTTCTTGAACCATGTCTCCCTACCAGCACAGCTTTTGTGCTTCCTGGATGAGAAGTGAATACAGGTGTTTTTCTAAATGTTGAAACAAAAGGGACTCACTAGTGAGCTGACATGAGCCCAGAGCTCAGATTTTGAAAATCTAAACCCAAGGCCTATCATCATCAGGCTGCACAGAGAATAGGAAGTGGTGAACAGGGCCCACTCACAGACCAGGGAAGCTGTCCAGGGAGACATCTCTATGTGCATGTCACTTAAAAATGTTACCATAAGAAAGGAAACTGACAGAGCTGTTTCTCCCAGAAAATCATTCCGTTGTTTGCACAATGCCAACACCTGTCTTAGACATTCCCATCCTGCACCCTCTTTCTCCTTACTTTTAATTTCTTTTCATTACATATACAGTTTAAACTCTTTGTTTTTTTATTATCCTAAAGATAAAACAAACACAGAAATGGAGACATAGGTAAGCCGGGATGGGGGAGTGCATGGAAAACTTGAGCTCTTAATTTCACATTTTTGTGTTTTAAAAGCTTTTCAGTGTTAAGAGGTACTTGTCTGGGTCTTAGGTTAAACACACACATAATTATGGTTTCTTTGTGGAATCAAAACGCCTGATGCATCAAAAAGCATGGTGTCACCACAAGCTGGTGGACCTCACAGTAGAGACTATCTGCCAAAGCTTTTTGTATAAAATGTTTTTCATAAATAAAATTTTACTGTACAAATTTAGTTCATGAGACCAGAGTGACCAAATCATATATTGGCATACACTGAGTATTCACAAAGATTTAATTATTATTATTTTTGTTATTGTTCTTTTTTTTTTTCACCAGAATTTAGGAGACAGAGGCAATGACAAGGAACAAAGTTGTATTCCTATTTTGCGGAAGGAAATGTCATTTTATTTTTCTTCCAGACCTGGTTTCATTAGGCTCCTCCTTGTGAATTTTTTCCTAATAATAAACTCCTTTGGGCAGCATGTTTTCCTTCTCTGTACTTTTCCAGTTGTCTAGAATATATTAAGTGCAAAATAAAAGTTAGCTAAATCAATGAATAGATAAGTGAATGAAAGAAGTTAACAAGAAAATAAAATTAATCAGATCAGGTATTTCTGTTAATTTGATATTTTTAAAATATTGCTAATGCAAACATTTTGTTTTGGCCCTTAATACCCAATGATAGAATCAAAAACTTTTATTTATTTTTGAATCAGCTAAGAATTATGTCCTTTGTTTTGTTAGTGTACACTAGAACTCAGTCCTAGACTTTACTGCCAAATTCCTTGTAAATACCTTAGATTTCAGTTCACAAGGGTATTGGGATCTAGCCATGAGAAAGAAGAAAAAGAAAACACTTAACTTGGAGTCTTATTTAAAATAATTACTCATCTTCTCTAGGAAATTTCATAGCAATGTATCTAAAAATCTAGAACTTTTTTTTTTCCTCTCAGAAAAAATTAGTAATTGCTCATGCAAGTAACTGGATGTGACTGGGTTTCTAAATGGGGATTGAGAGTTTTCTATGTATTGTTATTAATTACCTTTTTTTTTTTTTTTTTGGTCTTGCTGTCTTCTGAATATTTATCAAGGAAAATAACAGATGCATATAGGTAGTAAAATGCAAATCGTGGATTCAGTCCATAGTTATCCATGGAAGGACGCAGAGGAAAACCTGGGACCTTTCCCAGTGTCAGGGTTTAGTTCAAGCTCTCCCATCAAGGACACCAAGAAGTCCTGTGCAAGAGCTGATGCAGTCACTGATTCCTCAGGGTTCAGAACAGATGATTGCTAACATCTCTTCCTTTACCCTGCAGGTTTTTGAGAGTTTATAATGAGCGAAATATAAAGTGCATTATTTAATATGAGTTTTAAGAAATGACCCCATTGTTAAATATATAATGTTGCATACAGAGAGCTAAATATATATATATATACACATAAGCATATATATATGCATATGTGCATATATATGCATAGATGTATATATATTCCATATATATATATATATATATATATATATATATATATATATAAAAGAATGAGCTATCATGATGAAAAGAAACCTGATGTGGTCTTTGGAAGGAGAAAGGAGTTTATTTCTAGAGAAAGCTGACATAAGAAAGGAATTAACTGTCTTGGAAATTCTGTAAATATATGTCTTCAATTTCCAATGTTTACCAAGATCAGGAAATTCCAATATTAAAGATTATGATTATGTGGTTTATTTTGAATTTATTGTTAACATAAAAATGTTTTAACCATTAAAAAAATTACAAGCGTTTGCAATATTGTGAACATTGGCAGAGATATAATGGAATCACTGTGTTGGCATTTGGAGTATGTGGCTTCTAAATGCCTTTTCTTTTTGTAGGATTTGTTCATACATTAATTTGGATGCCTACATTAAACTGTATAATTGCTGTTATACTCTCAGATCAGTTCTAATTATTCCAGTACTGATTATTCTATTTGTGGGCAGCTTTCCTTTGCTTTCCTTTTTTACTATACCCTATGCCACTCCCAAAACAACTTCTGAAACATAAAGAAGAGCTGTCCTGAAACATAAAAGAGGCATTATTCTCATAGTCCCTGACATCTAGTTCTACTTTTATGACTTGGCTGAAACAAATCTCTAAGAAGACTCACTAATGGGACAATTTAATGGATTCCTTTTAATCTCCACACTTCTTGTCCTTTCTGTAGCATATGAGACATTTGAGTCAGTGAAGTATGAAAACCCTGTTTCTACAAGTCTTTTCTTTGGCTTCTGTGCTGTTATGATGTTATGTTCCTTTTTGTCTCCTTTACTTACTCTCCTTTTTCACTCTCCCTTTATATAAGCACATACTAGAATTCACCATCAATATTTTCTTTTTCTTGTTTTTTGTAGTCACTCACTGGTTACCATGTCTTTAAATTTTCCAGTTATAAGGATCTCTAAAGTTCTTTTCTTTAAGCCTCAGCATTCTCTTAAGTCTTGAAAAAAATGATTCCCTGGTTATCTCAAAAATCTACATGCTAAAAATTCAGTTTTTTATTTTAAGCACTATTTCTTACTCACCCACTTCCAAACCAACTTCTCTTCCTGGTCTGAATGTTGCCATCATCTACTATATCTCAGATTCAAAAGCTTGAGGTCAATGTTGACTTTGCCTCTTACTTCATATGTCAGATACAATCATTTACTAAGTCCTACTGAATTTTTGAACTAATTAATTTGGCACCTATTATATGACAGAAATGACATTTAGCACTTTGTATATACTATGATTTAAATCCTCAGAACATGACAGTGAAGGCATATTACTGTCCACATTATGAAAAATTTGGAAATAAAGGTTCAGTGTGTGTAAGAAACTGGCCTAAACAAGCAGAAGTTGGGCAGGAACTGGCATTCAAATTCAGGGGTTTTTGTTTGTTTGTTTGTTTGTTTGTTTTGCATTACGCGGGCCTCTCACTGTTGTGGCCTCTCCCGCTGTGGAGCACAGGCTCCGGACGCGCAGGCTCAGTGGCCATGGCTCACGGGCCCAGCCGCTCCGCGGCATGTGGGATCTTCCCGGACCAGGGCACAAACCCGTGTCCCCTGCATCGGCAGGCGGACCCTCAACCACTGCGCCACCAGGGAAGCCCCAAGGGTTTTTTATAATAATGTCTAGTGTTCATTCCTCCAAACTATATTATTTTTATTTCCATAAAGTCTCATAGCCTTCTACTCCTTCATAATCCTCTTAATTCCACAAAGCACTGCACTTCTTGCCTGTACTCTGATTCTAATTCCTTGTTACTTCAATTTTTCCTAAATTGCATCTTTATCATATTACTCTTCAATAAATTTTAACTGCTCCTCGTTTGCAAATTATGTGCAGATCATTAGACATGTTTGTCAGTTGGAACTTCTTGCTCATGGTCAACAGAAGGTGATTCTGATTAAGTTGTGCAAAACAAAAGGAAAAACAAAACCTTTATTACCCCCACACACACACACAAACAAGAAGTTTATTGTAAGGATACTAAGGGACTTACTAAAGTAAAGGAGAAGCGGGGCCTTGGGAAGGACCAGAAAGTGGGCAGATTCTGATGGTGGGATTCAGAACCTTTGCATGTAGGTGCTGAAGTTGATTTAGCTCCAACAGTCCTTTGGTCCATGTGCCTCCTTGGTCAAGACTCAGATTCCCAAGTGACAGATGGATTGGCCTACGTGGGGTTATATGTCTACCTCTTGGGGAGAAGGATGAATGGTAACATTATTGATAATCTTAACTGGACCACAAGGTAAGAGGAGTGAAGCACCCTGAAGAAAATAACTCTGCTGTTACCCACAGGCCTAAAAGACAGGTATCCACATGCAAAGCATACAGGTGCTCCAATTCAGCAGCAGCCTTTTTCAGTGTCATCACCAACTGCCTCTTCCTACCGTGCAACCCAGGAATTCTCACCATTTCCCATACATTCTATAAGCCTTTCTGGCCACTGTTTTCTGGAGCATTTGCTTCTCCTATATCTCTAGCTAACAAAACCCTTCCTATCCATATTGGCCCTCCCAAATGGCTATTACCATTTCAAGATCCCTACAGATAGGTAATTTCCCTCTTTTTCCCTTTTTCATAGCATTTCCTTTTGCTCATCTTTAACAGTACTTTTTAACATCTGCCTCATATCTTCTTTACTAAAATATATGCGCTTTGAAGGCATGCATCATGTCTTATTCATCTCAGCATCCCTTCTAATGTTGAATATGAGTTCCTATAGCCTGTAGTGATTACTATAGGTATGGTTATTTTCCTTATGTTATTTTTCTTACTGTTGGTTCAAAGTGCTGGTTTGAATCTATAATGCAATTGTATCATTTATCTCCAACATCATTGTAATGTCCTTTTTTTTTCTTTCTTTTGGCTGTGTTAGGTCCTCATTGCTGTGTGGGCTTTCTCTAGTTGCGTTGAGCGGGGGCTACTCTTCGTTGCGGTGTGCGGGCTTCTCATTGTGGTGGCTTCTTTTGCTGTGGAGCTGGGCTCTAGGCATGCGGGCTTCAGTAGTTGTAGCACGCGGGCTCAGTAGTTGCGGCACATGGGCTTAGTTGCTCCGTGGCTTGTGGGATTTCCTGGACCAGGGATCAAACCCATGTCCCCTGCATTGGCAGGTGGATTCTTTTTTTTTTTTTTTTTTTTTACAGCTTTATTGGAGTATAATTGCTTTACAATGGTGTGTTAGTTTCTGCTTTATAACAAAGTGAATCAGTTATACATATACATCTGTTCCCATATCCCTTCCCTCTTGCATCCCCCTCCCTCCCACCTTCCCTATCCCACCTCTCCAGGCAGTCACAAAGCAGGCAGGTGGATTCTTAACCCCTGTGTCATCGGGGAAGTCCCCATTATAATGTCCTTGATGGGAAATTACACAGCATTTAAAAATATTAATTTATACCCAGTAGGTAATGAATAAATGTGATGATTCAATGTCAATTTAACAAAGTTGAATGGCAATCTAACAGATTATTTGAGAAAGAAGGATCAAGTTACTGAAAGGAGAAGGAAGAGAAAATAGGCCAATAATGGTTAGACATTCTCATAACAGCTATGAAGTAGGCATTATTATTCTTATTTTACATATGAGGAAATTGAGGCTTAGGTGGGGTTAATTTCTTACAGGAAATAAAAGTTATATCCAGGGTTTTTTCATATACTGATTGTTCTTTCCATTAATTGACAATTTTATAAATCCAAAGTAATGAATATATGAATATTTTTTAAAAAATCAAGAAACCCAGTGGGTTTTATCATAAAAATGAACAGTTTTCTGTCCTAACCTTCACTATCCTAAAGGCAGCCACTCTTCATCATTTCATTTTGGAGTTATTCTTTTGGTTAGCTCTGTTTTTCTAGATAACATGCATATGCCACCCTCTCTTGATGGATTATGAGTGATAGGTAGCCATTCTGCTTCAAGCAAAAAAATTTTTAAAGGCTAAGAACAAGTTACAGAATACTGTAAAAGAAGGACAAGATAAATCCAGGTAGCAAATACCCTAAGAAGAAAAGTAATTCTTAGAAGAGTAAATAATCATCCACTCAGTGCAGAAATTAGTAATCAAGGAAAAACAAAATCTATTAGCAAGACCCTATATTCAACCATTATATTAGAAAGAGGCAAAACCTGTAAGGATACAAGGAAATGGACCCTCAGATGCAGTGTTGGAAGGAGTATAAATTAGCACAGATATTTTGGAGGGGAATTTGGTAGCATTGCCCTAAATGCTAAAAAAATGAAAAAAAAAAACCCAAAAAACAAAACTCGTGCACACTCTCCTCCAGTAATCCACTGCACTGTATCTTAAAGAGAAGCACCTGGACATGTGAACATTGAGATGTGTAAGAGGGTGTTCACTGCAGCATTGTTTGCACTAGGGAAAACTGAACAACTTCAAAATCTGTCTTCTGCAAGGTGCCTGGTTATATACTTTGCTCTAATTTTATCTCATTTGCCTTATTTTATCTCTAAAAAAAATTTCAAATATTAGCCCTTTGCTTCACAAATGTTGCACATATTTTCAGCTACCATTTATTGTCTAGCTTTTTTCCACATTCTTTCTCCGTTCAAAATTTTATCTTAATTCTAATCAAGTTTAACTGATCCATTTTGGCTTTCACTTTATGGATAGTTTTGGGGATGGACTTTTTTACCCCAAAGCCCTAAACACATTCTCCTGTATTTTTCCTATTGCCTCATGGCTTTAATTCTTTAAATTCTTTAGTGTCTGTGGAATTCTTATTTTTATTATGAGGAAAGGAAAAGGAATTCTTTTCCTTTTATTATGAAAGGAAAAGAGCTCTGTGTACAATTCTTTCTCACTTTCCAACAATTTCTCTAAATCATGTCTTAATCAGTGCACCTCATACTTGAACCACAGTTTCTTTGACAGATTTTGTTTGCTCTGGCTTTGCTGATTGCATTATTTTCTTTCTTTGTGGATAAAAAACTAAGTAGACTTCAATGAATCACTTGCTTTCAGCTCCATGCTGCCCTCTCTTGCTCATTCTGTCCGCTATGCCCTCTCAGAGATGGAATAGTACAGGAGCTGTGCTGGGCTTATTTTTTCTACAGGCCTTCTGCATGTTCTAGGCTGCAGGCTCCTCTGTCCTGCTTTTGATTTGTTCCCTCTATGAAGAAATTAATGAAATATCTCATTCCTTTTTAGTAAGGCTTTACAACATTTGCATTCTTTTAGTATCATGATAATGAGCACTGTAGAGAGAGGAGGTGGAAATATCAATACATGTATATAGCTCACTATCATTAAAAAAATCTACCACACGCTGTTTAAAGTTGTCACTGTATTACCTCTTAAGGTTAAGTGAGTGTATCCATGTTCTCGCTGGAAAAAAAATGATATGAGAAGAGGTTTATTTGTGCATTTAAATAAAATATCTCCAGGTTTCAACTGTTTGAGCTCTAATTGTTCCTTATTAGCAAGATGTGACTGGATCTTCAATTATATCATTACATATTTCAGTCAGGACTGAGCTAGACTCTTTTTTTCCCCCCAAAAGCTACTTATCTCTGATTTCTCAAGTTACTTAAAATTGACCCAGCTGTAGAGCTTTTAATGGTCATTCAGATCACCAAAAAAAAGAAAAAAATTAAGCTCTGTTAATATAAAGGAATCATAAAAATTATTCAGGCTATATTTTCTGAACTTATCTTTCTGATCTTTCTTGGATGCTTTTCTGCTGCTCCCTCCTTCATCTGCCTCAGATGCTTCTGTCTGTACCCCTTTGGGGGTGGTGATACCCTGCTGACAGCCAGAACTTTATCACTGTCATCATGTAGGACACTAGTCCAACCTAAGGTGCCTCAGCCGCCAACCACTTCTCTATTGTCATTCTCTACCAGCTGTCATTGTTGTCATCAAAGGCATAAGTGACACTCTGACTAGTACAAGTAGACTTAAGAGGAAGCATAATCCTGTGAAAACTGCAGCTACCTAGATGTCAAAAGATTTCAAAGCTATTCACATTCATATCTTATTGAATGGCACACATATCATTGAATGGCTCCTGCAAAAAACCAATATACTGTCTTACAAACTTTTGCTTTTTCTTCAAATAATGGACATCAGGTTGTTTGTTCTTTAGTTTACACACATAGGGATGTATGTATACAAGTTTGGAATGAAAGAAGAGGATGGGAGATTGCATCTAAAAGGAGAAGAAGAAGAGCTGAAAGACCTAATTGATCTATTGGGTTGGCCAAAAAGTTCATTTGGGTTTTTCCCTAACAACCCAATACATTGTTGCCAGTCAGGAGCTGTCCCTGGTACCAACCTCAGCAGTGATATCTCAATAATAAACTGAAAGGAAGAGGGAGAATTTGTAGTGGGGAGGAGTTAAGAATACAAACAAATTTTGCCTACCGAAATCAAGTTACAGATGAGGGCCACCTACGCCAGCAGTGTCCCCTTCCTTTCTGTGGCTTTTTTTTTCCCCAATTTTCAACAGTTTTTCTCCCTCATTCCTCAGGACCTGGATCCCAGTGGTGCTCTCCTAATTTCTCCTGTTCCAGGGAAAAGTGAAATAAACACCTTTACCTTAGCATTGGTAATTATTTTGCTTCTTAAGTGAAGATACACTCTAACTTAAAAAAAAAAAACACGTTTTGGTAAAATAAAATAGAGAACCCAGGAATAAGGCTCCACATATACAGTCAAATGACACAGTGCCAAGATCATTCAATGCGGAAAGGAGAGTGTTTTCAACAAATGGTGTTGGTAAAACTGGATATCCACATGCAAACAAATGAAATTGGTCACTTACCTTATAACATATACCACAATTAACTCAATATGGATCAAAGATCTATCTGTAGGGCTAAAACTAAAACCCTAGAAGGCATTTGGACTTGGCAATAATATCTTGTATACGACACAAAAAATACAGGCAACAAAAGGCAAAAATAGATAAATTGGATTTCATCAAAATTAAAAACTTGTGTGCATCAAAGTACACCATGAAGAAAGTGAAAAGGCAACCCACAGAGTGGGAGAAAATATTAGCAAATGATAGTCTTATAAGGGAGTAATATCTAGAATATGTAAAGATCTCTTATAGATCAGCATCAAAACACCAAAAAAAAATTTTTAAATAGGCAAATGACTTGAATGGACATTTCTCTGAAAAAGATATACAAAGTGTCAATATCCACATGAAAAGATGCTCAACATCACTAATCATTATGGAAATGCAAATTGAAACCACAATGAGACATCACTTCACACCAGTTAGGATGGGTATTATCAAAAAACAAAAAAAACAAGTATTGATGAAGATGTGGAGAAATTAGAACCTTTGTTCATTGTTGATGGCAATGTAAAATGGTAAAGCTGCTATGGAAACCATTAGGGCAGTTGCTCAAAAAAATTAAATGTATTACCATATGATCCAGCAATTCTACTTCTAGTATTACCCAAGGAAGTAAAAACAGAGACTCAAACAAATATTTGTACACCTATTTTCATAATAGTTTTATTATGAATAGCTTTATTCACAATAGTCATAAGGTGGAAGCAACCCAAGTGTACATTGACAGATGAATTGATAAATGAAATGTGGTGGTTGCATTAGCAGTGTGAATGTATCAGTACTTAATGCCACTGAACTGTGTTTTATGTTACATATAATTTGCCACAATGTAAAAAAATGTGTATATGAAAACTCCCCACAGATTTTGGAAACAGCATATAATTACATTTTAACTTCAACAATTGGAAGACAGCAATGCTTAGTTTACCAAAGGCAATTTAGTAATGAGTTACAAAGATGGATAATTGGAGCCCTCTCATACAGTCATTCAAAATATTTTGCAAACATACCAGGGACACTGCTATGGGCAAACCAGATACTGTCACTGCTCTCGCTTGGAATCAAGGAGAAATCAGTTAACCAAATAATGACAAAAAATCAATTTATAAATATCTAAAAGACCACGTAATCAGCTGTATTTGTATTGTATAAGCACTGAAATCTTTATCTTTTCTCAAAACTTCCTTGAAAACCACTTCCTTAATATTCTTTCCTAATACTGGTTGTAAACTCTGGTAGGATTCAAAGGACTTTTAGTCACTGTCCATTAATAATTATATAGCTTCTTTTGTTTAGGTAATAAAAACTCCAGTCTAGTAGGCTATCAAAACAGACAAACAAAAGATCATACCGTTTAAATCTTCTCTTCTCCATCTCAGGCCTTATTTATCCTCAGAGACCTACAGAGAGGAAGAGAGAGATTATAGATTACTTCTCCCTTCCTTGCTTTTCCTCCTTTCCAACTATGTAACTGCAGTTTGGGAACCATTAGAGTTAGGGAGTAGGTAAAAGGGGGGAAGTGGAGGAGTGATAAAGTACAGGAAAAGTCATATTTAATGAGTAAATTTTAATCCATAAATAAAACTTCTGAATTGTGGCAGATTCTCTCTGGTGGATGCTTTTGTGTGTTCCTTAGAGATTTTTCTGCTAAGGTCGTCCAACCATAATTTCTTCTAATTGGTGGCTTCCCATCCGGCTGGCATAAATCTCCACTCTTTCCCCAATTCTCCCTCTCACCAAGCTTTTGCATCCAGTGGTACTTTAAGGTACTTTCTGCTGAGGTCACTTCTTTACTCAGGAACACATCCTTTTGTGCTCTGTCTTTGGCGATAGTGCAGCTTAATTCCATTGCTTTTATTTGCATTCTCTCTCTCTCTCTTTTACTCTCGGCCTCTCTATCTCTGTCTCTGTCTCTCCTCATGTAAATGCACAGAGTCTCAAGAACCTGCTTATATCCCTATGGTGTTGTAAACCACAGCACATGAAGAGTTTTTTTCCCAAATAATCAAATAATAAATTCCAAATACTGTTGATCCTTGAATAATGTGAGGGTTAGGGGCAGTGACCCTCTTCAAAGTGGAAAATCTATGTGTAACTATAGGCCCACCCTATCTGTGGTTTTGTAACGGTGGATTCAACCAACCCTGGATCATGTAGTACGTATTTATTGAAAAAAAAAATTGAGTATAAGTGGACCCACACAGTTCAAACCAATGTTGTTCAAGAGTCTACTGCAATCTCCAAATTGACTTTTTCTGTTGTATCCTATAGGTGAATGATGGTCTAATGCTGGCAGAAATAGCTTAGTAATGCATTTCTTGAGCGTTCCATATAGGTAGGTGTATAAGTCTGCTAGGGGTGCTATAACAAAACCCCATAGGCTCTGTGGCCTAAACAACAGAAATACATTTCTCACAGTTCTGGGGACTGTGAAGTTGAAGATTAAGGTTTAGCCAGTTTGGTTCCTGGTAAGGACTCTCTTCCTTGCTTGCAGACAGCTACCTTCTGAATTTGTCCTCACATGGTAGAGAAAGAGAAAGACCTCTGGTGTCTCCTTCTGTTATATGGGCACCAGACCTATAAGATTAGGGCCCCACCACATGACTTCATTTAATCTTTCACTTCCTCAGCAGTCCTGTCTCCAAATACAAGTACATTGGGAGTTAGGGTTTCAGTATAGGGCTTGGGTGCAGGGGTGGGGGAGGAGGGGGAATATTTGGTCTATAAAATCAACTTGTATTCCTATTTACTTGGGATAATACCAGGTTACATCTGTGGTGAAAGCTGAATTTTTAATAGCATTCTATTTTATTCACAAATTGTGCCAATTTAGATGATAAATAACAGAGTCATCTTATATATAAATGTTCTAGAACTTTAATTTAGAATGTATGAACATTTAGAACCTATTGTTTTCAACCTTTGGGGCCTCTGACAAAAGTCTGAGACAATAGGAAAATTTGAATTTGAAAATCGGTTACAATTATAAAATGTTATATAGAGGAAATATATCGGGCACGATGAGAGCATACAGTAGAGGTACCAAGTATAGCTAAAATGGTATGTCAGAAAGGAAATATTTGAGCCAAAATTTAAAGATCACCATAAAATAAGTAGGAAAAAAGGGTAAGGAGATGGGGCTGAGAGATCAGGTAGTGACACAGCAGAAAGGAGAATGTCCTGGGTAAAGAAAAAACTAAGCATAAAGTTCTGAAGTAGAAAGAGACGTGAACTTTTAGAGGAACTTCAAGAAAACCATTATGAATGGAGTTCACAAAGTGAAGAGAGAAGACAAGTGATGTCTTCTTCTGTCTAGGTTATAGAAAGTAGCATCTCCTAGGTTTAGTATTCTAACAGTGAATAAAAGTCAGATAAACTGAAAAATCATAACCTTTCTTGAGTCAATCAAGAGCTGAAATCATGGGGCAATTAAGTAGCCTGGGTTTAAGTGAGGGACAGGCATCTCAAAAGAGAAGGATGGATGGATTGACTCACCTGTGGGAAGCACAGGAGGAGAGAGTGACTGTCATTCAAGAATATAAGAAGAAATCAGCAATATTTTAACAAATTGCCAAAAATCTAGTGTTGAGCTGGTATGCTGGACTGGAATAGTGGAGGATTCTAGGTATAGGAAGAGTTTACATATCCTTGCAGACTCCTTTCCATTGTCCAATAGCACGGGCTAATAAGCATGATTAGGGGCAAAGCAGGAGACTAGAGAAAGCACCTTAGTGACACAGACATGCAGGAAGTGGTCAACTACTACTGCCGGAAAAGTATGAAACCCTGTCCTCTGGCCAGACCCTTCACTCCAGTGGAGTAAAAACCTCAAAGCTCTGTGAGAGTGAAAGTAAACCCTGTTACTCTCAGGGCACAGGCAAGGCCTATTGTGGCTGCAAAAATGGTACTAGAAAAAAAACTTTTATCCCTAATGAAGGGCAGGGAAGTGTCCAGTCCAGGGATTAAATACTTATACCACTAGAGGTATGTTAACATTGAGAGAAGGGGAAGGGTAGGAACTTCCACCTCAGACTAAAGTCAGGTATAAGGTAGGGTTTGGTGGCCATGGGAGATTATTATACAAAAGTTAGGGTATAATTGGCATTTTGCATTTGATATCATTTATATTTATTGAACTCAGTTTAAACAGTATGGATTTTCCTTTAAAAACTAAAAATAGAGCCCTCCTGCACTGTTGGTGGGAATGTAAATTAATATAACCGCTATGGAAAACAGTATGGAGGTTCCTTTAAAAACTAAAAATAGAACTACGATACAACCCAGCAATCCCACTACTGGGCATATACCCTGAGAAAACCATAATTCAGAAAGAGTCATGTACCACAATGTTCACTGCAGCTCTATTTACAATAGCCAGGACATGGAAGCAACCTAAGTGTCCATTGACAGGTGAATGGATAAAGAAGATATGGCACATATATACAGTGGAATATTACTCAGCCATAAAAAGAAATGAAATTGAGTTCTTTGTAGTGAGGTGGATGGACCTAGAGTCTGTCATACAGAGTGAAGTAAGTCAGAAGGAGAAAAATACCATATGCTAACACATATATATGGAATCTAAAAAAAAAAAAATGGTACTGATGAACCTAGTGACAGGGCAGGAATAAAGAAGTAGACATAGAGAATGGAGTTGAGGACACAGGGGAGAGGGGGAAGCTGGGGAGAAGTGAGAATAGCATCAACATATATACACTACCAAATGTAAAATAGTTAGCTAGTGGGAAGCAGCCACATAGCACAGGGAGATCAGCTTAGTGCTTTAGGACAACCTAGAGGGGTGGGGATAGGGAGGGTGGGAGGGAGGCTCAAGAGGGAGGGGATATGGGGACGTATGTATGCACATGGCTGATTCACTTTGTTGTGCGACAGAGGCTAGTGCAGTATTGTGAAGCAGTCATACTCCAATAAAGATATATTTTTTAAAAATCCCTTTGGAAAAAAAAATAAATTAAATAAATAAATAATTAAAAATTAAAAAAATAGCCTTGCAATTTTCCAAAGTAATTTTCAACACGAAAATTCTGTGATTTATTTTACATTAGGGTGTTTTGTGTTTGTGGAAAGACAAAAAACAAATAAACAAAATAATTTAATTTTAGGTCTGCAGTTTGAATTACACTCTTTCAGATTTTTTAAAAATGTATACACTAGAGAAAACTATATTTTTAAAACCAGTTTCCATCAAATTCAGATTGTATGATCAGTAGCAGTTAGATGATTAATATGTGAACTTAGTAATTGTTGTGGGTACACTATTGTTTCAACTATGAAAACAGTATGGAGGTGTCTCAAGAAATTAAAAATAGTACTACCATATGATCTAGCAGTTCCACTTCTGGGTATGTATCTGAAGGAAATGAAATCATGATCACAAATAGATACCTGCACTCCCATGCTCCTTGTGGCATTATTCACAATAGCCAAGTCATGGAAAAGCCAAGTCACGGAAGAATGGGTAGAGAGCAATGGAATATAGTTCAGCCATGAGAAAGAGGGAAATTCTGCCATTTGCAACACGGATGGGCCTTGAGAGCATCATGCTAAATGAAGTAAGTCTGGCAGAGAAAGACAAATACTGTATGTTCTCACTTATTCATGGAATCTTAAAAAGCCAAATTCATAGAAGTAGAGAGTACAATGGTGGTTGCCAGGGGATGGGGGAATTGGGAAGATGTTGGTCAAAGGGTCCAAACTTCCATTATAAGATAGACAAGGTCAGTGTGCCTAATGTACAGCAGTGTCAATATAATTCACAACACTGCATTATAAAATTGAAAGTTGTTAAGAGAGTAGATTTTAAATGTTATCATCACACACAAAAAAGATAATTATGTGAGGGGATAGAGATGGTAACTAATCTTATTGAGGTAATCATTTCATAATATACATGTGTATCAAATAACCACAATGTGCACCTTAAACTTACATATCTTATATGTCAATAATATCTCAATAAAGCTGGAAAAAATTATTTGAAGAGAATTCTACCATAATACTGCTGTGATGCTCCATTATATTGGTAGAAGAACTTTCAGTACCATGGACAGATTTAGGATAAATCCTACCTATTTTCTAACCAAGACTGCAGAGAAAATCATGGTTATATTGAGTAAAACAATGAACTGAATTTATCTAATTTCATTGAATTATTTGACTTTTCTAGATTATTTATACAATTCTATATTTAATACAATTCATTGATTAGGAAATTTAACATATTTTGTTAAAATATGTTAAACATTCTATTTCACAAACAAAATGATAATGCTAAAAGTACACCCTTCAGATAACCATTACTACAGGTGAATAAACAGCAAGGCTACAAAGATATTTCTTTGGTACCATTAATAAGCTAGGAGTCATTTCTTCAACTTATAGACCCAGTAACTTGGAGGAAATAGCCTCTAATATAGGAGCCTTTCAAACTCCTGGATATAGAATGATGGTAAACATTTTGATTAGTCTCACACCTGTGGGACTTTCTTTTAATTAATTAGTTAATTTTAGCATCTCAGAGTGTTGTGGAGAAAGTATTGATTTTTGAGGAGACATAGTTTTTACGTTTGAGTTTAGGGCTGGACTAGTCCTTTAATTCTCTTTAGTACTCTGGATCTCAGTCTCCTCTGAGACTGTACAGCTAGGTGATCTGAGAGGCATAACTAGATAATCTCAAAGTTCCTGTAAATATACGATTCAATCATAGAGAAGCCACATTTGGCTATCCGTGCTTTCCTGTCACTATGCTGTTCAGCATCTCTTCTAAAAGCAAGCCCAGGTGCTCTGCCAACTAAAGGCCTTTTTTTTCCAGTTCTTGAAATCATAGCAGCCACCCCTTGTGGGAGGCAGTGGTGAGCTATGGACTCATTTCATCTGTGACAACAATATCATTAAAAGCCTTCTTGCAGCTTGTCATGCCTGTTATAAGCTGTGGTAAGCATTTTAACCATGTTACTAGATGTTTTCATTACCTGAAGTGATATTTGGCATCACTAGTGCCAACATAGCTTGTCACCAAGTACCACAGACCAATATCTGCCTTCCCCCAGATCTATCCTAGTTACTCGGGCAGTTTTGCTTTCTGATGAGGATTATTTCAGGCTGCAGAAAACCACAGTGTCTAACTCCATGGTTACACAAATCCTCAATCAAAGCAGACAGATTCAGGTAGCAGCATACACTGACTCCTGATAGAGAGAAAGCTTTGAATCTGATGAGCTGGAAACACTGGAGTAGCATTAAAAAAAAAAAAAAAAAAAAAAAGATGTGCTAAAAGTGTCCGTAAATGCCTTGCATAGAGATTGATGTATTACTTCTCATAAATGCCTTTGTCCAAATAAACATTCTCAGCTCAAGAGCAAATAGTCATAATATTTTAATAATCTTGTTTTGAATTTGTGTTGGACATATCAAGGGTAACATAAAATGAAGTGCATTGGCTAAAGGAAGGTAAAAGATAATGTGTGCTCTAGTATATTTGAAAGATTGTTGTACTTCCAGTCAGAAGTACAACTTCCTGGTTGTGACCCTCCGTATTCCTCTCACTGTCTGTGTAACCACAAAAGCCACTTACCCAATATAGCCCCCTGTTCCCTGGCCCATAATATTGGGTTGACTATACACCCTTTTTATTTTATTTTATTTTTTTTTTTTGCGGTATGCGGGCCTCTCACTGTTGTGGCCTCCCCCGTTGCGGAGCACAGGCTCCGGACGCGCAGGCTCAGCGGCCATGGCTCACGGGCCCAGCCGCTCCGCGGCATATGGGATCCTCCCAGACCGGGGCACGAACCCGTATCCCCTGCATCGGCAGGCGGACTCTCAACCACTTGCGCCACCAGGGAGGCCCTATACACCCTTTTAAGGTGCCTTTTCATCTAATAGTTCTTGATCTGAGTGCTCAGAGTGAGACAGCATCTGTTTTTTTTCAGAGCTTCAAGGCTTTCCCCTGACGCCACTTTACTTCTTTTGTACTTCACTATCTCTAAAACACTCCAGCTCTTATAAGTTACCAAATTAAGATGCACACATTTTCAATATCTTCCCATAATTTATATGTATAAGAAAAATATGTGCTGTCAAAGAACCTGAATTGCTATCTGCAGAATTTAGGCAAACACTGAAATAAAAATAATTCCTTTGTGTTTTAGTCCAAATTACCATGACCCCCCAACTTTATATAGTGATGAATAGAGCCACCTTAAGTGGAGAATATAAATTTTATCTGTTATGTTCATGTAATCGGATACTAGCGGTCATTAAAATTATTATATAAATTTATATGTATTAATATGAAAAGATGTTTATGACATATGAATGTCAAAAAGCAGCTACAAAAAGAGTTTAGTATAGCCCCATTATACTTATTTATATATTCACATATATTACAAATAATTATATATACATATATAAATGTTTGGAAAAGTAGTATGTGATTACCTATTAAAGGATTATAACTACTTTTTCACTTTTCACTATTATTTGAATTTTATGTAACACATATGCACTACTTTAATACAAAAGAAAACCACATTGATATTGAAAAAAGTAAATCTTTCAAATCAAAGTCCAAATTGATTTCAAATATACTTTTTTCTAAACCTTAGTAATTATTATATTAAGGCTTACAAACATGTAATTAGATTGCAATTATTATTTCTTATATTTGTGGTACAAACTGGTTATTTCCTTTTTAGGCAAGAATATACACAAACTGAGGTGTATCTGTATAAATAATGTGTTTTCATTTTCAAATTCGAGCAGTTATGGAAATTATTCTCAAAAAACCAAACTGAGTAGTTTACTTTGGCACTGTCTGTCAACCTTTCTCCTGACAGTGTTTGCGAGCAGATGCCCAATAAATGTTTTTGAATGAATAATACCTTTTAACATTATTTAACTACAATAGTTAGATAAAGATAAGGCATCTTTAACCTTTAGGAAACATGGAAAGTTAAATGTTAGCCCCTCTTTTATAAATGAGAAAACTAAGACAGTTTTAAATTGCTAAAAGTCTCTGATTGAATGTCCGTGAGTTTTCTTTTACATTCGGAGAAATTTGATGATGTGTCTTGGAGTGAAGAGTGACCTGTGTTCACAGACTTAAGCTACATGACCACTGCAAACAGTCTGAAATGATTTTACTATATTTTATTTAAAAAAATAAGTTCACATGTTGCAAAGTGTTTACTATAAAATATATTTAAATGCATATAAATTTGAAAAAAAAAGTAAAATAATTCTGTGATCCTACCCTCTAGAGAAAATCATTGATAACATTTTGGTTATATAATTTACATTTTTTTTAGCCTTTTTGTGTATGTCTCTCTGTGTGTGTGTGTGCATGTATTTTTTAAACCAAGGAATTATACTGTACTCTCTACTGTACTTTATAATGTGTCTATATTACTAAAAATGTATGAGCACCTTTGAATCATGTTAAATATTTTTCTTCTATTCTGCTTCCTATTTTATTCTATAGATATGCTTTCATTAATTTAAACTGCTATAAGTGTTCCTCCAAATTTTGGAATGCTAATTTTTTTTGATCTATAATTGAAGCTTCTCAGAATGGCTTATCAACTAAAGTCTTTGCTAAATTACAGAATGCTTCTAGATCCCATGTGTCTTAGTTTGTTCAGGCTGCTCTAACAAAATACCATAGACTAGATGGCTTATAACAACAAAAGTTTGTTTCTCACAGGTCTGGAGGCTGGGAGGTCTCGGATCAAAGTGCTGGCCAATTCAGTGTTTGTTGAGGGTTTCCTGGTTCATTGATAGCTCTCTTCTCCATGTCCTCCCACAGCAGAACAGAGAGTAGATCTCTCTGAAGCCTCTTTTGTAAGGATACTAATCCCATTCATGAGGTCTCTGCCTTCATGACCTAAGCACCTCCCTAAAGTCCCATCTCCTAATCCCATCATTTTAGAGGTTAAGATTTCAACATATGAATTTTAGGAAGACATAAACATTTATATCATAGCACCATTTATTACAAATATTCTAAATCCAGAGAAAAACAACAACAAAAATAGTATAGCTATCAATGATTGTGATGTTCTAACAGAAGTGAAGAAAGCTATACCTCTAAATACTTTGCCATCGTATCTCTATCAAGATTGGACTGCTGTCACATTACTAAGCTGATCTCTCATTAGTACCCAAAGATGCTCCAGCCAAAATGGCCGATTCAACTGTACTCTTTTCTACAGATTCAGTTATGCAGGAGGCCATTATTTGGAAAGGAAGGTATAGGTAGAAAGAGGGAGCCAGTTGCAGCTGACTTTGATGTGCATTTAATTATTTACACTTTAAAGTAGCTAAGAAGAGTAAAATATCTGCCATTTTTTCTTTCCCTCTTACAAACCTCAAGGAACTGAGTCAGGAACTTGGGCAATGTAAATTGTGAGGTCTAACTATCTGCCTTGACCTCTTTGCTTTAGTAGCAGCACCTCTTTAAGCTAACTGAGTGTGGCTTAAAAGACTTGAAAGAAAAATGCCTTAAATGGGCAAGGCTCCCCTAGTCAAAGCAGAGCAGAGAATTGAACCAATTATCTAGACAGTTTAGGGCGAGACAAGGAAGGGTTTCTGGACATGTCAGCCAAATAGAAAATTAACACAAAAAAAATTGAAAGCATCAATTATCATCACAGTTCAGCTCTTGCTTTGCAAAAAGCTGTACAAATGATATTCCTGAGTATAAATGGCAAAGAGATGGAAAGTAACTAAATGCCACTCACTTATCCTGCTTGATTCAAACCTACCAGTCTCAAACTTTGCCCCAGTCAATCACCACCCTCTGCTTTGCCTCTAAGAAAGCCTAGATCCACAAAACTCTCAACCATTGTCTAATCATGTGTTTTAGGGACCTGTTCTTACAGGGAATTGGCAGCTGGTTTTCAGTAATATCCCACTCTCATTTTAATTGCCATCCTCTCTGTCATTCCTCCAGGTTCCTCTCCTTCCCTCCCCTTTCTCACCCGCTTCCAAGTACCCCATGATATATGCCCTTCCTTGGCCTTCCAAAACTTCATGTTTTGCCTGGACATTTAGGTCTGTGAATTAATGATATATATTTGCTTTGTCATGATGCACCATTCACTGCCATATTTTAAAAAGCAGATGTGTATTTTATAGCTTGAATTAAATGTGATATGTTAGTGGGTTAACTTACCATCCTACAGGTTAGAGTTTTAGATTTTAATAGGGATTAGGTGCAACTGGGACTGGTAACTTCTAAAGTATTAAACCACTGGAGTTTCAACAGCATGGTAATTTCAGGCACTGTGGATGGATAATGAGGGACAATTGTGGAGCAGGTGGACCTCTTATTGCCTATAAAACACACCCCCTGTGATGTCAGGCTTAAAGCTGGCTGCCTGTTAAATCCAACTAGTGTTTTATGTTTTTCTGCTTTATTCAGTTGAAATATACTATCATTACTATTGTGTCAGGCACCTTCCTTCCACCTTCCTCATCTCTTTCTCCTTTATTAACCATTTCAGTATTGCTTCCTGTAAAAGTCTAGAAAGGAAGATGTTCCTTTTGCTTCTGCTAGTCTTACATTTCTAAAATTTCTATCCATTCTTCTGCCTGTCCAAACAGAAGTGATCAAAGAAAATCCTGTCACTTCTCCTACTCATAGGGAATGGGAAAAAGAAAATGACACCACCAATGGCCTACCCTAGTGACATTTATTTGTTTCAACAAATGTCATGAGAGGCAGATTTGGAGGAAAAAAAAATCTGAAACAAAGCCTGAGCTTTGCTTTAAAATAGACCTAGGTTTGTTTTAGTGCTGTCCTTTACTAAGCATGAGAACTTTACCAAGATGCCTGATCTATCCGGACTTCAGTTTCATAATCTCTGTATTGGAGGTAACATTATTTAACTTCAAAACTTTATTGCTGGGGTTGGATGACATGTTTATGAATTGCTAATGGTGTAAATACACTATGTTCAGTGAATGAGAGAACACTATACCAAATGTTGCAGGAGTTACAGACATGGATTGGATAGACTTGCTTTCTCCAAGATACTTACAGGCTAATAGTGAGTTAAACTGATGTTGCAATAGCTATAATTCTGAATATCAAGTAAAATCTGATGTTATTGACTAAATTGTATCTCTACAAAAGCCATACATTTGAAGTCCTAACCCCCACTGTGACTGTATTTGGAGACAGGCCCTTTCAGGAGGTAATTACGTTAAATGAGGTCATAAGGGTGGGGACCTAATCCAATAGGACTGGGATTCTTAGAAGAAGAAGAGATACCAGGAGTACACACACACAGAGGAAAGGCCATATGAGAACATACTGAGAAGGTGGCCTTCTGACAGAGGCCTCAGGAGAAACCAATCCTGCCGGCACCTTGATCTGGGACTTCCAGCATCCATAACTGCTTGAAAATAAATTTCTGTTGTTTAAGCCACCCAGTTTGTGGTATACTGTTATGGAACACTCACTGCCTAAAATACCTGATATCAGAGAAGAACAGTGGGGATTCAGAAAAGGGGGAGAAGTATTCTGTTTGTTTCTAGTTGAAAGAAGTGTTACTGAGTCCAAGCTCCTACCTCTTGCTGCACAACAGGCCAGTAAATCTGGAGATGAGGTGTTGGGGCAAATAGTGACCTTATTCAGAAAGCCAGCCAACCGAGAAGATGGTGGACGACTGCTCCAAAGAACAGTCTTACCTGAGTTAGAATTCAGGCTTCTTTTATACTAAAAGGGGAGGTGGTGTGGCTGGTTGTTGAACACTTCTTGGGGCAGAAATCCTTTGTTCTTGCAGCTGTACATGGCAGGTCTGATCACAATGTTACTATAAACCTCCAACAAGACAATTGTTATTTTCTGTTCTGCAACTTTTAATCTCTATCGGAATGGAAAAGTGTTATACTTTTAAAGGTCAGAGCCTTGAGAATGAGCTATCATGTATATTTCAGGCTCTAGGCAACATTGTTTTACAAACGTGCAGAGCCAGCATGACTAAGCACAAGCAACAAAGCACAAGGGTTAGAGCTAAAGAATAGACCCAATATGGCATCAGGTTTGTTCTTGTTGCAGAAGCAGAGAAAGTCTATGTGGAGGTAAGCCTAGGAGTATAGGTGGGTGTTGCATAAAGGGAGGTGGGAGGGGATACATGTAAATACAGGGAAGAGTCTGCAAGCCTGGTTGGGGGAGATTGGAGACCCAGGGGCAGAGCACAAGGGACAGAACAGGGTAGCTCAGGGGGTTCCTTCAGACATAGTATTATTTCTTCACCTTGGGAAGTTAAGCACATAAAAAATAAATGTGACTATATGTACACATGACTTTTTGGCATTAAAATAATCAAACATACAGCTTGCTAGAAATTGCATCTTGGCCCAGAAAGATCTGAGACAATTGTCCTCCATAGTTGTATAATCCATTTCATCCATTGTGTTAGTATTTTATATGTAAAGGACATGTTTTGAGTAATAGAATTAGGTATCTTTTGAAAACACTTTCTCTCTCAACCAAGGAAATAACAGAAACAATGCCTGCTTTACACATAAGAGCTTTTGAATCAAACAAGTTGGATTAGATTCTTGGCTCCCCAATTTGTTAGCTGTTTGCCTTTGACAAAATCCTTAGTTGCTGTAAACCTCAGTTTCCTTATCTATAAACATAATAATAACCACTACCTCCTACTTCAGGGGGCTAAGTTGTGAGAGTGAAATAAAGTTGTGCACATAAGCAGTTAGTACAGTGCCGGGAACACAATAAATATTAACTATCATTTTAATTATTATGCTCTAGCACTTACCAGGAAACAGGATCACACAGGTTGCTGTCTTTATATAGCAGCCATCAAATCAAAGGGGGTAGTGTGATCTGATGGAAACCACTTATTCACCTTCACTTTTATTTTACCCTGCATTGAAGTTAATTCCTTTGTTCCTAGAATAAGCATTACACACATCCTTTGAGCAAAAATAATGATGGTTCTAGGAGTATTTGGGGAAAATATAAATACTTTTGTACTAAGTTGTTGGCAGTCTTTACCTTACAAACAGATCATGTTTTTCCACAGCCAGCTAAAACAGGACTCTAAGGAAAAATATACTTTGATGAGGTTTAAGATGAAGAGATATATTTGTCATACACTCAGGAAAGTAGATTCAAGTTAAGGTTTGAGTGTAGTGTTGGGCAGCCCTGGGTCACTGTCAGCATCATAGCCCCAGGAAGATGGGGTTATCAAGAAGGAAAGAGATGGATGCAGATTTCGGTAGTCCATGCATCCTGAAAACAAAATGTACATAGCTTGTCATTTTCCTAGAGCAGTTATGCTCTGGTAATTTATTAGATATAAGTTTATAACAACAGGCTGTTTGTGGTACAGTATAACACATCTGCCCAAATTCTCATCTTTCTTTGTAGAAAACAGACCAAGCCTGCCTATAGCTTTGCATATGAAGTTCTAGGGATCCATGCATTACCCTTTCATCAGTTCTAGAAGAGAAAATGCCCCTGATTAAACCCCTAATCTCCTGAGAAATGTTGCTAATGTTCTTTATACTTTTAAATACCAATGAAGGGCTGGATTTTTTTTTTTTTTGGAAATACATATATTACCTATTATGTGTCATGGATGTTTTAAGAGTTTATAGATACTAACTAGTTTAAACTTTGTAACAAATTTATGATGTAGGAACTATTATTTCCATCTCTCAGAAAAAGCTGAGACACAGATAAATTAAGTATATACAAGTCCACAAAGTGGATAAGTGGTGAAGTCAGGATAGCAAGGAAGTTTACTGTCTTAATCATTAAACTAATATCAGTAACTACTACCAGACACAGAAGTACAATACTTGGCCTTCCCGCATCCATTTTCTAATCTCTTTGGATCCCAATGACAAAGTTCATGGTGTTGTGTTGGTAAAATACAGTACCTACCTCCACATAAGCTATTCTATTTTGGTCCTGGATATTGCTTAAATTACACTTGCCTAGCACAGCAAGTAGAAGCTGGATGCTGATATTAATCCAGAATTGATACTATTCTTAAATGGATAATCTTCCAATTATCTCAAACAATAGCGTATTTTCCAAGTTTCTCAAGCTATCATCATTTTTCTACAAACTAATTATAAGTAGGAGTATAATTTATTACCCCAAATGCTAGGAATGTAATATTTTTTTTAAATCCCAGACCTTTTCTTTTTAAGAAGAAAATAATTTAAATTTTTTCCAAAAATCAAATTGTGTAATAAGAATGGATATACATATACTCATTACACACACACGGTATGTATATATACTCTATAGATATATGTACACTCTATGTATAATATACTCTATAGATATATGTACACTCTATAGATATATGTATCTACTCTATAGATATATGTACACATATATAGATATATGTACACTCTCATTTCTAAAAATCATTTGTATACTTCAAAATGCATACATAGCCTAGAAAATCAGATCAGTGATCTAAGGTTGTATGGCAGTTCTCTTCATCCAGAGGGCACTACTGCTTGTTTTTATTGTGCCCTGTCTCATTGATCTTGGATGAGCCTTGATTACGTATCAGTCACGTGAGCTTTTTTTCTGTCAACATTATGTCTTAGTTTTTTTCTGTCTGCTATAACAAAATACTACAGACTGGGTGGCTTATAAACAACAGAAACTTATTTTTCACACTTCTGGATGCTGTAAGTCCAAGATCATGACACCATCATAGTTGTGTTCTGGTGAGAACCTGTTTCCTGGTTCATAGACCAAGCTTTCTCACTGTGTCCTCACATGGTGGAAGGGGCTAAGGAGTTATCTGGGGGTCTGTCTTATAAGGGCACAAATCCTATTCAGTTGGCCTCCACCCTCATGATCTAAGCACCTCCCAAAGGTACCACCATCACATTGGGCATTAGGATTTCAACTTTGTGAGGACACAAACATTCAGACTGTATTATCTTATAGCTGATTTTCTTACCTAAATACTCTGTCCCGGCCCTCAGCACCAATTGAGGAAAACGAGGACAAGGGTTTGAGAAAGAAGGAAAAGGAGTTTGTTAATTTGCCAGCAAATGAGGAGAGTAGCAGACTAATATCCAAAGGCTACTGTCCTACCTCCTTAAGATGGCAGGACCGTTTTACAGGCGAGCTATTTAAACATGGGTCGTGAGCTACCTGACTGGGACTGCACCAGCTCATAGTGTCGTGATGTCATTTATCTTGGTATGTGTTTTCTATAATGTGAGTCCTGGCCCTTGAGGTTGTCTGCCTCTGGTCATGATGTCCCTGATAACAATCCCAAGTTTCTGCAGTTCTGTGAACAAAAGGGAAACAAAGATAGGAAAACAAGATACAATGCTTACATAAATTAGTAACATAATTCTTAAAACTAGGAGTACAGTTTTGAGGAGAGGGAAAGAAGAAAGCAGGAGGAAAAAAATCCCCATCTTTCCCTGGTCTGCATCAATTTCTTCATAAAAATGTGGAGAAGGTAGTGAGAACAGGTGTCAAAACTTGAGACAACAAATGGCCTTGGTTTAAAGATCTCTCACAAAACATTGCCACATTAGATTCATTCTCATTCTGTTTTTGCATCCTTATCACTAGCATAGGTAGTAGAGCATTGTGGGTAAGAGTACAGCACTGTACCCCACTGGCCCCGGACCTGGGAGAAGACCTTGGGCCAACTTGGCCAAATGATTCAATCTTTCAGTGCTTCAGTAGTTTTCATCTGCAACATGAAATTAATAATAATAATAATAATACTCCTGCCTCATAGGGTGATTGTAAGAATCAAGTGAATATATTACATAATATATAATATATATTATATTATATATATATATATTATATGTATATATACACATGTAAATGTGTATATATAAATTATATATGTAAAATATATTCATTGTATACATTTATAGTAAAATATACATGCAGATGTGTGTATATATTACATATATATAATATATATATATTCCTTAAGATATACACATACACACATAAGTGAGTGCCTGCTATTATTATGTGTTTACTATCCTTCGCTATCAATGAGTTCATGATATATATAGAAAGAGATAGGGAGCATATTGTATAGTGATTAAAGGTATAGCCTCTGAAGTAAGATCGCCTTTGGCAATTTATTCAACCTTTAAAAGAATTTGCTTCCTCATTTGTAAAATTCAGATGATAATACTATTTACAGGGTCATTACAAAGATTAAATGATTTTGTACCTATAAACCGTCTGGCCTAATACCTAGCATATACTAAGAGCTTAGCAACTATAACCTTCTTTTATTATTTTCATTTTTAATGTTATTATTATTAGATCAATTACAATAAATATTTGACCTGTTATTATTAGTATTAGTCTTAATTTTATTTTTTTTTTTTTTTTTTTTTTTTTTTTTTTTTTTCGGTATGCGGGCCTCTCACTGTCGTGGCCTCCCCCGTCGCGGAGCACAGGCTCCGGACGCGCAGGCTCCGGACGCGCAGGCTCAGCGGCCACGGCTCACGGGCCCAGCCGCCCCGCGGCATATGGGATCCTCCCAGACCGGGGCACGAACCCGCATCCCCTGCATCGGCAGGCGGACTCTCAACCACTTGCGCCACCAGGGAGGCCCCTAGTCTTAATTTTAGTATTAAATCAAGCACTCATGGAACTTTTCCTAATACAGAATATGTGTTCCTATATTCCCTATTGTATGTGGTATAAAGCTGACTATTGCAATTTGAAGTATGACCACAGAATATTCATTAAATATCCTAAAAATTAGAATTTAGCCATTGCCCTTTAACATTCCTCTTTGATTATTTTCTGCAATGTTTTTTCTTTCCCTTTGGAAATCCTAGGCTTCTGCCTTGCACTGTGTCTCTTATGGAGTTGAGCATACATTATTAGCACAGTCAAGTTTCTGTGTAGTAACAGAAGATAGCAGTTCTCTAGAAGAGGACTTCAAATTAATTTTTAAGCAGCAAGGCTGCTGTTGCACTGTCCATCATCGTCAGACACTCCATTCTTCCTACGTGACCAGGAATAACAATAAATGCTTCTAGCAAGAAAACCCCTTGCCAAAACCCACATCTTTAAAAATGGACTCTAAACAGACACCTCATAATAAACCTGCCATCATCTCTGATCTCATGAAATAATCTATTAGCCAACTATCAGGTTGTTCACTAACTGTCCCTTCTTCACACCTTAGTTAGATATAATATGAAATTTGCTTTCTTGTTGTTGTGTTTTGTTTTGTTTTGTTTTTTTTCGGTACGCGGGCCTCTCACTGCTGTGGCCTCTCCCGTTGCGGAGCACAGGCTCCGGACGCGCAGGCTCAGCAGCCATGGCTCACGGGCCCAGCCGCTCCACAGCATGTGGGATCCTCTGGGGCTGGGGCACGAACCCGTGTCCCCTGCATCGGCAGGCAGACTCACAACCACTGCGCCACCAGGGAAGCCCGAAATTTGCTTTCTTTAATTCACTGTTAAAAATAAAACAATGACATTGCTCTGATATATCCTTTTAAAGGACTATGGTCTTTCTCTATCAACTTTTGTCCAGTCCAATGATATGGTGTTGTAGCAATCCTAAACCTTTCTCTGTCTTTGCATTTAACTACAGTAGGGCACACTGACCAGTCTCTACATGTTAACTTCAATGAAGTAGGCATATTTTGAATGTAGCTCATCTTTCCAAATAGTGACCCTTCACAGACCATTTGGTCTGTAGATTTTTTCCATTTTGTAATGGAAAAAAAAAATTGTATGAATTTGATCAGAAAACAGTGTGTGGCTTTACCTCCCAGACTCAGTGTGGTCTGAATCTCGCTGTGTTATCATATATTCCATAATTTTTACCATTATGAATATGTGAGATCTAAAAACCAGTTCTCAAAGGTGTGAGACTGTTTATATTCAAAACTCACTTAAAATTCAGCTTTTTCATTCTGCATGACCTTTACCTGGCACACTAACCTCCCAAAGCCTTAATTTTCTCATCGGTAAAACAGGGATAATAATATTACCTATCCCAGAGGGTTTCTGTGAGCATAAAATGAACAATCCTTGTTAAGTGGGTGGCCAAGTTCCACGCATATGGGAAGGGCCCAGAACACATTTTCTGTCATTTTTGTTGTTAATACCTTAGAAATATGAAGTGAGATCTCTTCACAAAGGATATGATGGTTCTTCAGAGATTGAGAGCCAGATAAATAAGCACAACATTGGTTTCCCAAGAAGCATATTTAAAGTAGGGTTATATGTTAATAAACACACACAGGATTTTGAACCTGCTACCCAGGCCCAGGGTAGACTTTTAGCCCCGAGGTTGTTCTGACTATAATGGGAATGATAAATCAGACATACTTAGTGGAAAAATCACAGTTGAAATTCATATACATTGACAAGAGTTAGGAACCTGAGAAAAGAGATCTATGGATGGCATGTGCTGATTGCCAGAAGGAAAAGAATGACCCTTGACTTACTGTGCTTGACTCCAAATATTCTACATAGTAAATGATGAACAATCTTAGAAATAAACAATCTCAACCTTTTCTTTCAAATGTCTAAATAGTAAGGAGTGACTATAGAATGCAAATGTCTACATCTACAGATAAACAAATACAAAATACTAGATGAAGGCATATATCATCAGATACAGTTTTCTTTAGCTGAGTTGTAATGTATACCAGATGGCAAACAGACAGGTCTAGGCTGATTTCAGGCAACAGACATGTTTTTCTAGGCTTGCACAGTGTTGGATGAGATAGTGTCTTAAACATTTTGAATTATTTTTGAACATTGGGAAAACAGGAAATTTTATGTAAAGTCCAGGTACACATATAAATGGCTTATTTAAAAATATGTGGCAAATAAAGGGGTAGCGCAAGGGAGCCCCATGGTAACAGAACCGTTTTTCATCTTGAATGTGATGCTGGTTACACAAAGCTACACCTATGATAAAAATCATATAAAACTATACATACCCTGAAATAAGTGCTTTAAAACTGGTGAAGTTTGAATAAGTCCTGTGCATTATACCAATGTTGAGTTCCTGGTTTTGATAGTGAACTATAGTAATGCACCAGGTTACAATTAGGGGAGGCTGAGTAAACAGAGCCCAAGACCTCTCTGCACATTTTTACAATTTCCCTGGAGTCTATAATTATTTCAAAATAAGGAAGTTAAGAAAATATGTACAAGGTAAGTGAATCTGGCAACAGATTTCCATATGGTGATAATTTGGAATTATATAGCAGGTGCCCCTTTATACAAGCTTGGAAGGAAAAGAAGGAAGGAAGGGATACAAGAAGGAAGGAAAGAGGGAGAGAGGGGGGAAGAATGAGGGGGCTAAGAAAGGGAAGAAAGAAGACAATGTATAAATTCTAAAGACACAGAAAAAATTATATATGTAAATAAAATGAAAAGCAACTGATTACTTCAAAAGAAGACAGGAAAGACAAGCAAAATAGAATTGGCCACTAGAATAAAAGGAATAATAAAATATGATGTTAAAATGAATCTAAATAATCAGAATGTGAGATAAATGGCTGATATCAGAATTAATATACAAACATAGATTTAAGCCACTGATAAGACACATATCTAAAATATAAGAAGATAAAATATTGAAAATTAAATTATGGAAAAATTATTCTAAGCAAATATTAACCAAAAGAAAGGTGCTGGACCCACATTAATAAAGATTTTACAGTAACTACATAAAAATTATTGTTTTAGTTCACCAGATATTATATTATGTTAATTTTTATGTACCTAAGTTGCTTTAGCATATTTAGAGCAAATTTGACAAAAATCCCAAGAAGAAATTTACAAATCCCCTATCAGAGGGAAACATTTTAGCATTTCTGTTTTTGTAAGTGATAAATCAAGTAGATGAAAATGAGAAAATAAAAGGAATATTTGAACAACCTAATGAATATGCCTAGTTTAATAGATACATATAAAAACTATACCTAGTAGTTAAAAGAATCACATTTTTAAATGTACACATGGAACATTTGAGAAAACTAATGACCTATTAGACTATAAATGTTAAACAATTGATGTCATTAGACCAAACAGTTGGCAAATGGATACATATAATATGATACCACATATATAAATTTTAAAATATGAAAAAAAATTATATTTATTATATAAAGGTACATAATTATTCAATAAGTACTTACAGAAATGCGAGGAACTAGGAAGAACCAAAATGAATATAATGAACATGTCTGGGTGTAGGAAGGTGAGGGAAGGATATGGGTATAAAAGGGAAGTTTGAGTACTCAAGTGTCTCTAAAAGCATTTGCAATGTTTTACTTCCAAAATTAAATAATGGGCACATACATTTTGCTTTAGAATCTTTATTCCTCCCAGTATATCTGCAATATTTCACAGTGCATTTGGAAACAACCAAACATACCAGGCTTCTATTCCCTGATTCACCACTGCTCCCCAGTCTGACACTGAGTTTGAGCAAACTTAGACTGTTGCTTTTCCCTAAAGTCGTACTAAAGAGAGAATAAAATCCTTACTTTTAAAAATTAGTTTATTTTTTAATAGTAACCCCCAAACACTCTCTTATTTTACCCTCTAGCACCCTGTAGGTATTTGAATTTATGGACACTAATCAGTACTAGTAAGAGGAGACATCCTATGGACATTTATTATTATTATTATGAACACCAGACAATTCTCTGCGTCTCAGGCTTAGAAACTTGTCTCATAATTATACAAGATCAGTGTAAAAACAGAACAATGAATGAAGAGATCTCTAAAACCAAAGATCAGACATCCAGTTTGCAATGGCTCTAAACTGCTTTGAACCCCTTTGTAATGAGTAGAATTGCTGCTTCTCAAGAAATTATAATTATTTTTGCTTATGATTAACATTGCCTTATTAATAAGTGCTATACTTCCAGTTAGAACCAATGTTGAATAAATTAAGATAATACTAAAAGAGACCATGTTTAAAGCAAGCAAAAACTTTGGTGGACAGATGTTATTATACTCATTATAGAGTGTGTTCATTATGGAGGGGCTTCATCTCTTACGTGACACCATAAAATACGTTTTGATCACCAAATAGCTTTTTCAGCCTGAGAAGTATGTGCAATGACTAGCTACTTGAACAAACGTTGAGGAACTGTTACTATCAAATCAAATACTAAGATGTGATACATATATCTATGAATTCAACTCAAGTGCAGTGAGGTATACACATGAATATTTACTTAGATAGGAGTTATCAGTGCCACAACTTATGTGTATTGCTGACAAAATGTTGAGTGGATTTCAGGTAGGAAATTAGAAAATTTATTATTCATACATAATGGTAGTACCTACACTTACCTATTGCAACTTTGGCAAATGGATATTGTTAAGGCAGTGTGTTGGTTGTGCTACAGTTCAAGATAGCTAAGTATGCACATGCATCCCACTTCTCACCTCAAATTTCATGAAATGACAGTGAAAAAGCACATTAAACATTGACCAGCTTAAACTGGGCTTGCCTCCTTAAATAGGCTATTGATTAATCAAACATCAAGTTATTTTATATAGACAGCACTGCATATGTGTAAGATGGGACCCATGTCTCTAGGATGACCCTGGAACCAAAAGTCTTCAGTCTACGGAACTCAAAGAATAAGAAATGTTGCCAGCAGAGCCTGTTACAAAATGGGAAGTCCTTCAAGAAGGAAAATCTGGCTTATCGCAGCATGAGTAGCTTATATGGATTAATTAAAGATCAGCTTCCAAGTTTGAAATTCCCCTAACCCTTTAAATTTTACCCTGAACCCTGGATCAAGGAGACTGACTTAAGAGCCTTGCCTCCTATCTCCTGGCCAGCTGACCTCTCAATAAAGCTCTTTCTTTTCTCAAAAGCACCACTGGACATATACCCTGAGAAAACCATAATTCAAAAAGAGTCATGTACCAAAATGTTCATTGCAGCTCTATTTACAATAGCCAGGACATGGAAGCAACCTAAGTGTCCATCATCGGATGAATGGATAAAGAAGATGTGGCACATATATACAATGGAATATTACTCAGCCATAAAAAGAAATGAAATTGAGATATTTGTAGTGAGGTGGATGGACCTAGAGTCTGTCATACAGAGCGAAGTAAGTCAGAAAGAGAAAAACAAATACCTAACACATATATATGCTAACACATATATATGGAATTTAAGAAAAAAAGAAAGATCATGAAGAACCTAGGGGTAAGACGGGAATAAAGACACAGACCTACTAGAGAATGGACTTGAGGATATGGGGAGGGGGAAGGGTAAGCTGTGACAAAGTGAGAGAGTGGCATGGACATATATACACTACCAAATGTAAAATAGATAGCTAGTGGGAAGCAGCCACATAGCACAGGGAGATCAGCTCGGTGGTTTGTGACCACCTAGAGGGGTGGGATAGGGAGGGTGGGAGGGAGGGAGACGCAAGAGGGAAGAGATATGGGAACATATGTATATGTATAACTGATTCACTTTGTTAAAAAGCAGAAACTAACACACCACTGTAAAGCAATTATACTCCAATAAAGGTGTTAAAAAAAAAAAAAAAGCCAGTGCCATAGTGTTGGCTTCTTTGCACGTTGGGCAGTGAGCCCTTGCACAGTAACAACACTGAGGTGGTATAAAAGGAAATGAATTTGTTTTTATAATACAAGCGTTTCATCAATGGATTAGAGACTTTGAAACATGTATGAAAAGTTGGAGTATAAATGAAAGTGGAGGAGTCTAGTAGCATTTTAGAAACACAGATAGGAGGACACTGCAGCAGAAAGAGAAAACACATATTTCAGCAGAGCCCTACGGAGTCTTCAGGCTTAGAGAACAGGTGTAGGTTACAAACCAGAGTTGTCCATTTATGCTTTTATGCATAATATCAAAGGCAAATTAACCCATCCTCCCAGAGTGCACATTGAGTAAGACAAGCCCCTAGATGAAGACTGGAGATCTGCTTGCTAAAGAAATTGAACAGTCTACTCATGAGGGTCAAGAACTCAAAACAAACACTTATTTTGGCATAAGACAGGTGGTTTGATAGTTACAGGATGCCTGCATTCTCCCCACTCATAAAGTGCAAACTGCATGTGTCCATTGACATGTCCCTATCCATGAAATAGAACTCCTGGTCAGTTCTTCTACATAGGGAACAGAGAACTACACAATACCATAGGAATACAGGGTCAATATCTAATGTTTAACACTCATTCCTCAATTCATAGATACACTGTGAGAACAAAATATGACCAGACATTTTCAGGAAGCCAAAAACAGAAACAGAGAAGCATCATGGTGAACAAATAGTAAAAATGATGTCAAAAGAAATAGAATTCAAGGATCAGAAACATGTCTTTTAAAATCCATAGTTAAATCCTTAGATTCCAGAAGATTCTGCATTCAGTAAAACAACATCAAGCTTCCATTAAAAAAAAATTATCAGAGGATAAGAAAGTGCTCCTGGAAAGAAAAATCATTTTAAAAAGTTAGAAGATAAAATCAAGAGTATGAATAAAAAGATAGAGCAAAAAAGTAAAAAAAGCAGGAAATTATGAGAGAGACATCAGAGATATGGAGGCTCAAATTCCTTCATGCAGCTAGTAAGTACTTTAGAAAGAATAAACAGAAAGCATGGAGGTGAGACAATAGTTGAAGAACTAATTGAGATTATTTCACAGCATTTAAGGCCAAATATCAGATTGAGAAGATCCAAGGACTGCCTGGAACAGTACATGGACAAAGTCCTATTGCTAAGGCACATTCTTATGAAATTTCAGAACATCAAAGGTGAAGAGATGGTCTTAAAAGTGGTTGTGGAAAAAATGCCAGTTTATAGACAAATGAACACAAATCAGATCTGCATTAGAAAACTGGATTAGAAAACTAAGACAGAGAGATAATTGTATGTTCTTGCCAAACTATCAATTTCAATAATGTGTGAGGAAAAAAATTTTTTTTTCAGATTTGTAAGGTACACTCTGAAGTAAAAATAAAATAAAAATCAAGCAGAAAAATGCACAGGATTTAAAAAAAATGCACTTAATTTAGAATGACAGAATAAGAGCTATGCTGCATAATTAAGAGAAACTAGTCCTAATTGAAACAACAAGTCAGAGCCTTCATTTTAACAAATGCTATGGTTAAGAACTTGGATGACCTTAGAGTCAAGCTAAAGGCATATTTTTCTTCTATAGGTGAGCAAAAGGAAAGGCAATTCAAATCTCCAGGAAGAAAAAAAAAAGTTCTTTAAATCATAACCTAAATTTAAAACAAACAACTGATTCATGATTTTGACTAATTGGTGTAAGCCATTTGACTCTGACATTGTTGTTCAAGGAGATGGAGAGAGAAGATATTATATCCCTGTGCTATTTGAGTTTTTGTACTATGTATATAATTTAATTAGTAGGGGCAATACAATAATAACTATAATGAAGTTATTCATAGGTATTTTGTGAGCACAGTGTCAGGGTAGGTAGCCCAAACTAGAAGTACTCAACCACGTCTTTCAAGAGGAGATACATGAGTGGTATATTTTGAGTTCAGAAGTAATTCAGCAACAATTGAAAGGATGGTGGAAAGAAGAGTATGAACAAAGAAACAGAGGTATGAATCAGTATCCACCTATTTACTTATGTTAGATCTTTGTGTATACTAGTCTTTGGAGATACGAAGTTAAATAGGAAATGACCAAATCCTAAATAATTTACAATTAATTGGTGGAGATAGATCAGCAAGGCAGACCTGCAATACAGTGCCACAAGTGCCACTGTTTGGTATTTTGGATGGTGAAATTAGCTATTGAAAATGAGGAGAGCAGGAGCTGGATTGTGTGAAAACATGAGGAAAACTGTTAATATTTGGACAGTCACTGAGGGGCATAAGAGAAAGGTCACCAAAGAACATTGAGTGATGGTCTAGCAGTGTGAGGTCCTTTCTAGCACTGAACTGTCACCCAGTCAGAAGATAGTACTCATCTACAGAGACACTTAGCTGAAAATATGTATTATCAGACTAGTTTGGAGGTTGATCCAATTTGTGTGGCAGAAATACAGAGGTTTACTTGGGATTGAGGGGACGGATAAAGGAGTAGATCAATTAATTAATGTGGCATCCAGGACCAAAAGATAAGTGAAGATGAAGAAGTATGATATAAAGACTAAGGAAAATGGAGGGACTGTGCTCCTTTATATTTCTTTAAGGATTAAAGGATCAATAAGTAGGACATAGCAGAGGGTGCTAAAGGTTGAGTGTCATTAGAATAAGAACGATGTGCTTTCCTATTTGCATATAATGTGCCTTCCAGCCATCCTTGGCTGAAGTAAACATTCTGATAACCTAAAGCCCTTGAAATTATTGAGCACATCATTTAAGTGTGACATGATGGAAGTACATGACAGGGGGAATACCATTTACCACAGCTAGGATTTGGTTGAGAGCATTGAAATGAGAGTCCAGGAGATCTAATGTAGAAATCTGAAAATCACACTTGACGTTTCTGAGACTCATTTGCTTCTCTCTCTATAATATTCGAATTATCTGTTGTATCGTCTATTCCTTGAATTGTTGTAAATAGATTATAATTCAAAATGGAGGAATGTAAAAATGAGCTTTTAACAAATCATTCCATATATCAATATAGAATACTGCCTCACATGTATTAGGATTATTTTTCATTACTCTTCTCTTTTGTTGTTGCAGTTATCACAGAAAAATAACTAATCCCAAACACATAATTTGCTCAGTTAGGCAAATGATCAATAAATGCTCTAATTTGTCTGATGTCTATAATCAATAGGCTTCAATAATCTAAAGATATTTATTTTGTTAGTTTCCCTTTATTTAATCACTAGGATAAAATTCTGGTGCAGTGAGACACTTCAAATAATATAAAACAGATCAAACTTTTAATCGTCTACAACAGATGGACTTGGTCATCGTGCAAATGTCTGTTTCTTCTCCAATATTTTCCTGAAGAAAATCATATTCTTTACAGAAACAAACTGGATGGTGTCCTCTGTGCACTTTCTATTTTCCTAAAGGTTCAAGAGAATTATTTAAATAAAAAATTTGAGCTTGGATTTTTAGTCTAATAATGCTGAACATTCTAACTCCAGGGTGTTCATTAAATCTCTTTATTCTGTATGACTAAAGCCTTTTTCTCTTTTCTTCTCCTCCTCCTTCTTCTTCCTCTCTCTCTCTCTCTCTCTCTCTCTCTCTCCTCTCCTCTCCTCTCCTCTATCTCTAATTCTCTTTCTATCTCTATCATCTCTTTCTCTATTTCTTTGATTTTCTCTTAACACTATTGGAAAAAGTCACCTTTCTTCTATTTTATCTTTAGTTAAAAATCTGGAGATCTACCTTTATGATTGGATGCTAAACACTAACTTCTGGCTTTATCTGATATTAGCTTTATCTGTTTATATATTCATACATTGCTATTTGGATATTCTGACAGATTAATCCAAAGACCTAGGATCAGCATGAGGTTGATAAAGCTTGGAAGTGAACTGTGGATGATAATGTTCTAGACCATGTACATCTTACATGGACCCAGAAGATATTGTTACATGTTTCTCTATACAATATTACATTCAGTATGACATATTATGATATTCTGGTATTCAGTCATGCTTACTCTGTGACAGCATCAAAGAGGAGAAAGATGTGGAATAAAAAAATATGTATTTTTTGGGTGATATGAAAAACTCACATTTTATCTACTACTCAAGCCAAAAATAATTGTTACTTATGTTACTAAGGATTTATTTCTATCACTTCATTAGTTAGCAATTTGCATTGTATCAAGTGGGTTTAACTCCTTTAATAAATTCCAAATGGGTCATTAGGCTAATCAATTCTGGTTAGTTTTATACTTATTCATGAGAACAAAATGCACTAGAAGGATTTCCTGAAGGAAGTCTTGTTTGGAATTCAGCGTTTAAACAATAAAAAAAAAAAAAAGAAAAAGATCAACATTGCTAACTGTGAGAGATGTATGAGTGGTTTTCCGTGAAGATCTAGATCCTTAACAGATCAGTCCTTGTCACTCTGTTGTCTTACAAAATTGGTTCACAGAGAGCAGAGATGAAGCTGATTGGCTTGCTTATTATACCACTGTTAAAAATCAGGATCTGAGTAAGTGCTTGTGGAGGTGGTGATTATGAATAAAGAGAAAAGTACTGTATCCTTGTTACTGAATGCAAGTTTGTGTGCCCAACGTACAGTGAGGCCAAACAAACCTAAACATCGGAGTTTGGAACAGAGAAAGGTTTATTTCAGGACCAAGCAAGGAGAATGGGTGGCTTGTGCTCAAAAACCCCAAACTCCCCAAAAGTCTTCCAGTAAAAGTTTTTATGGGCAAGATTTGGGGTGAGGGCTGGAGCTTGTATGACTTTCTTCTGATTGTTTGGTGGTGAGGTAACAGGGTGGCGTTCCAGGATTGTTCTCAGCTTGAAGTTACCATCTTCCACCTGAGTGGGAGATGTTCCTGTTCAAAAATATTGTTATGTATATCCCTTGAGGAGAAACCAACTCAGGTTTAATCGCTGCACTATTTTTTCTTGATTGCTCCTCCTTTGTTTCTGCATTCCCTTACTTCCCTGATTACCAATTGTTTGGATCTACACTTTGGAACTCCGGGAAGGTCTTAGGAGGCTGAATGAAGACTATTTCCTACAAACAAGAAACAGTGGACATGGAAAGGATTTGTACCCGGGAGGCCCCCACAGGTTCCTGCTCTGTCTCATTCCTCGTATATGCCTTTGCACAAGTTGTCCCTTTTGCTTTTTTTTTTTTTTAATTTGAATAATATTTAATGACATGAAAATTCTTACAATATAATTATTAAGTTAAAAAATAAGATGCAATACAATATGTGGGGTTGTGAGTGTATTTTTTTAAAAATCAGATGTGTGTAGAAAAAGAAATCTAGAAGGAAACACACCAAAATTGGAAGTTGCTATTTCTGAGTTCTGAGATTAAAGATGATCTTTAACTTTCCCTTTTGCTTTTTGAATAAACCTTCCCTACTTCATCTCGAATCTCCATGTCAAATTTGCCAGGCCAAACCCAAATTTCTCCCCACCCATTATCTGTAGGGATGACTTTCTCCTTCTCTGCAATAAGCTTGAGTATTGAGAACCAAAACTGTTTACTCCTACACAATGCTTAGAGGCTGAAACTGAAACTACCTCCCCACCCACCCAGCTTACAGTCTGCATTAGGGGTTGGCAAACTTTTTCTCCCAAGGGCCAGATAGATATTGTAGGATTTGCAGACAACGTAAGATCTGTGCTGCACATTCTTTTTCTTTTTCCTTTCTTATAATCCTTTAAAAGTGTAAAGAACTTTCTCAGCTTTGCCCACAGGACTGGATTTGGCACCCAAATCCAGGCATAGTTTGCAGATCATTGGTCTACATTAACATAACTTTACTATTCCATTATCTTCATTAGCATGACTTTACTGTTCCAGAAGAACCAATGATTCTTCAATGAAAACTATCCACAGGCAGTGTTTGCCTTAAGATTCTATGCATCTCTTGACTCAAAATTCCTCACCTTGCTTTTTGTATCAATGCTACACTGTTATATGATGATCTTTATCCAGTCATAATCAAGCGTTCATCCCCTCTTCCCCAGTCTCTCACTCTCACTGAAAGCTGTCTTTTTTTTTTTTTTTTTTTTTTTGCGGTACGCGGGCCTCTCACTGTTGTGGCCTCCCCCGTTGCGGAGCACAGGCTCCGGACGCGCAGGCTCAGCGGCCATGGCTCACGGGCCCAGCCGCTCCGCGGCATATGGGATCCTCCTGGACCGGGGCACGAACCCGTATCCCCTGCATCGGCAGGCGGACTCTCAACCACTGCGCCACCAGGGAGGCCCGAAAGCTGTCCTTTAAACCAAACTTTCAATTCTCAGTTTCAGTTCTAAATTTCAATCTTGCCTTCCCCACTTGGAGACAGGACCAAACCTCTGTGGAGGAAGTATTTGCTCTCACCTGTGCTAAACTAAACCTTCTCTTTTCAATAGGTTATTTTGGCAAATTTTGTTTTGGTAGATATTTGGGGATCCAGCATTCAATATTCAATAGAATGGTGTTGATTCTATTATAGTGTCTTTCATAATTGGCTTTTTATCATAGTTATTTAAGTATGTGCCTGCCTTGACTTTAAAATTTAGGTTATCAGGAATAGTTGCAGGAAGGGGTACCCCTTCCAGGACCTGAGCATGGGCTCTTGTCTAACACTCACAAATGAATTGTCCGAGGAGACACACGTGGTTACAAAGCAAGAGGTTTTTTGGGGGGAAGGGGCGCCTGGGCAGAGAGCAGCAGGGTAAGGGAACCCAGGAGCACTGCTTTGCTATGTGGCTCACAGTCTCTGGGCTTATGATAATGGGGTTAGTTTCTGGGTTGTATCTGGCCAATCATTCTGACTCAGGGTCCTTCCTGGTGGCATGCGCATCACTCAGCCAAGATGGATTCCAGCAAGAAGGATTCTGGGAAGTTGGTAGGACAATGGACTGGCATTTCCTCTCTCCTTTTGACCTTTCCCAAATTCTTCTGGTTGGTGGTAGCTTGTTAGTTCCGCCTTCCTTACCAGGGCGTCTTGTTGTAAGATAACTCATGCAACTTGTTAGTATTGGCCTGGCCAGGGTGGGCGGTTTCCATCAGTTGTTCCCCTAACAGAATCATATATTGATTATATTTTGTTATGGATTTTGCACACTGTAAGTGATTAATAAGTATCCTTTGCTATATGGCAATTTAGTGGATCTTTACTGAACCACATTTATTCAATTTAGCCCTTTCTCTTTCTCATATAGGGTTTGCTGTGTGGAAGCATCTTTCCCTTCTATTCATGTAAAACACAAAATGAAAAGGGAAGATGTTCCAAGAGCCATAATTACACCTCCTTAAAACGTCCCCAGGAATAATCAGTGCTGTTTCTCCACAGGATATTTTCTGTGAAAGTAGCGGCATTTTGTTTCTGGATTTCCATATATATTCAACTATTCCCATGACTGCAGATCAGAACATCCCCACAGCGCAGGTCCAATCAAGGGAGCACTGTGTTTCTTCAGTTTGACAGGATAGAGAGCAAGGAACAAAACAGAGAACGGGTCTCACTAAAAAGTAAAAAAATCTTCCTGATGTGTGTCGATGGAGGCAAGGGCAGGTCAGGCTGTTCTGGGATTAATGCCTAATTACACAGGTGTGTGCTTCCACAACACACACAGATGGCTAAGCACACAATCAGAATTTCTTCAGTAAAATGGAAAAGATGGGCTTCTTTTTAAGTAGAAAAACTTGTCAGAAATCAGCCTTTGAACTGTTGATCTCTTGGGGAACATTGTATGGGTGTGCTGTTATATGTCTCTCAATATTCTCTTATATTTTTTCTTAAGTTGTAGGCAGGTAACTGTGCTGTGTAAGTTACTGACTCTGAAGATAAAAATAATGCACATAATCAGAGAAAAAGTTGGAAGTTAAATACGACAAAAAAAAAGGTGTGCTGATAATGTGTTAAATCAGTATGCATACTCATTAGTTAAAAAGGCATGTTATTCAGAGCAAAAGTAATTAGTCTATGCTTATCCATAGCACCATTTCTGGAACTACCTAAGGGAAAGTTGTTACTGGAAAATAAGGAAGAGTATGTTTAGAGGCCCTTCTAGTTTGGGGAAGAATAACCCTTTTCTGCTAGCAAGCCAGATTTTAGAGACGAGCATGGCTCTGTGATATGTCTCACTAGAGTATAATCTGTACGTTACCCTACAGCTCTTAATACACACAGTTTGTTAGTTTCTCCTATGCAATTCTTGTGAAGAAGAAAACAAATAAAACACACACAGCTGCCTTAGAGAGAACACTGTTTGATTCCATGGGAGGTGGAGGTGACAGTTACATTTCTGATAAGTAGGCGCATCTGCTGCAATTTCTCCAGGCTCAGAGTCAAGAGAATTGCCATTTCCTTGCCAGAGTCTTTGCCCTGACCTTTGCCTTGCTTGACCTGGCACATCTAGGTAGGGAAGAAGGAGGGACAGAAAAGGCGGAAGCAGGATGCATCAGACTCAGACTACGGTCAGTATGGGATCTTTTATTCCCTGCCTAGCCATCGTCATATAGGGCTTTGCTCTGCTAAGAAAATTGTCTCCAAATGAAACAAAGCATGCTGTTTAAATAAACACTGGGTTCCTACAGTGACCGTGTTTGGAGTAATAATACCTAACAGGACTTAAAAAGGGAGACCATCCTCCCTGTTGAAACTACTGTGATACATCTGTCTTTGCTAGATTACACACCTCTTTTTTCCAGAACATCACCTGAGACACCCACCCGTACCCTATTATGTTTTAAAGAAATCAGTTACACAGACAGCAGTCTTATATGATTTGTTAATTTCATGAAATATATAGGTTTAACTGAAACTGTATTGATAGATGTCTTCTATATTTGAAGTATGAAATTCTGATGGACAATTTTTTTTTCTCTGCACAGTTTTGCAAAGCTTATGTTTAGACAATATGACAAGGGTAGTCTTTTACCTGACAGAGACATTTTAAAGCAGTTTTTGCATCTGAAATAATGACTTGTACCTCATAGCAAATCAATGAATATTGCTAAGTTTTGAAATAATATGGAGAAAAAACCCCAAATTTCCATCGACAGGTGAATGAATACATAGATTATGGTATTCTAGTATAATGGAATATCACTTGGCAATAAAAAATATTTTAGATCCATACAAAAGCCTGGATGAATCTCAAAATAACTTTACTGAGAGGAAGAAGCCAGACTTTCACCCCCAAAAGGAGTACATACTATATGATTCCATTTTATAACTTTCTAGGCAAAACAAACAAATCTCTAAGTACAGAAAAGCATATCAGTGGTTGACTGGGAGCAGAGAGTAGGATAGACAAAAAGGAGGGAATGAAAAAGCACAAGAAAAATTGGGGCAATAATGAATATGTCAGTATGTTGATTGTGGTGATAATTTCACAGGTGTATATAAAGATCAAACCTTATTAAATTATACATTAAATACGTGCTGAGCCATTCCTTATATGTCAAGTGTACTTTAATAAGTCTATCATATGGATATCTTAAATATCATCAACAAATTCTTAATAGGAGTAAATAAAGCAAGTGAGGTAGAATCTCTCTTTGCAAGCTGTGTAATTTTTGAACTTTTAATATATACAAGATAAGAAGAATCCTGTGGGTGGAGTCTTGACACAATGCTTATGGGTGAGAAGTAGGAATGGAGGCCTTTTCCTTATCAGTAATAGTACAGCAAAGCAAGCAAATAAGGGCCACATAGGTAAAAAGCAACTTACGTTTAACAGACATAAAATGGTTCAAAACATGATATTTGCAATAAGAATGAGAAAGATAAGATTCTCTTCAATAAGTAAAACATGATTCTTATTTATATTATTTCACAATACATAGATAAAGACACAAGGAAACGGGGAAGCTAAGAAAAAAATAGAGATATGGAAAAAGAAATTTAAAAAATGAATATTGTACATTCATCTCGTGGATATTGTCAGGTAGATTCACAAAGATACATAAACATGGAGCAAATTGATAAAGACTTTCATAAAATATTTCCATCTTGTAAACATTCAGAAAACATTCCTTAAAAGTTATACAGGGCCCTCCTTCAGTAGAGTCATATGTGCAGTTGGGTAAAATCAGGGAATAATTAGATCTGGCTCAAAGGTCCTAGTCTTCCCAGGTCCTGTGAGGTCAAAAGAAGAATGGAAAAGAATTTAAAATGTTGTCAATTAGGAGACCATGTAAATTCAATTTAAACTGTCATTTAATTGCATGATATTTGAAGACTCTTTTATTTTTCAATAAAATGAGCTGAGAAAGGGCAATGAACTAATAGCAAGGTAAAGAAATTACTAATTGAGCAATTTTGGGTAATAGCAAGTGAAGTATTTTTAGGCTGAGTTTTCTTGGTCTCTTATAAATCACATAGGCTAGGCCTATGTGTGCAGCCAACTGTGTCGTGAGAATATCTAGCAAATTGAACATTACTTCAATGCAATACTGATTTAAAAGCAAAAGAACCCCACCATTAAATGTATAACCAAGGAGGAAGTGTTTAGGAATAGCTAATTTGTTTACCATCTCATTTTTTCTTACCAAGGATATTTAAGAAGAAATCAGGGGCATCCAATTTACTTTCATAACTGTCATGGACAGTGTTTTTCAGCACTCAAGCATTGGTTTAAAATATACCTGGTCTTTGTACTTAGTCTGTATTGACTACAGAGATACAAAAAGCTGTCGTGTGTATTTTTCTCCTTTAGTGAATTGTTAAGGCATCCTGCAGGTTTATGCTTTAGCAGGACACTTTTGCTAATCAAGCCATATAAACATATTAAAAAGATCCACAATGATTTCTCAGTTATCGAGATTATTCTGCCCATTATGTTCATCTCAATTTCCAATAGCATGTAGATTATTTAGACCCACCTTTTGGAAGTCAGCCCACGTAAAGGTTCATTAGATAAAACTCAGATCAGTCACCTTGGAATTTTTCTGGTAGAATTTGGTGGGAGAAAACACAAGTGAAGTTTGGTGAAATCTTTAATACATATCAGTTGTCCTTGTAGTATGCCATGGAACTGATATTTAAGAATGGGTATGTAGAGACCTGTGAAGGAGAAATGAGATGGTGAACTTTTGAAGCAGTGATAAAACATTATAAGAATCTCTATGTTCATAATTTTTATGTGGAAGCTGCTCAACAAATATTTAAGTCAAAACAAAAGAATGTGGCATTTCATTGCAAAAAATTATATCCCAGTCTCTGCTGAGATGAGGAATTCTTCCCTAATGGGCCACTGGCAGGCCAGCTTCTCTGTGTCTCAGGTGACTCTGGGCTGGATGGCAGCAACCCTCATCCCTGCAAGGATTTTTGACTCATGTGTAAGGGGCATAAGGAAGCCCAGTAGCAATGGCCTCAGCATAATATGATTGTCTCTTTTGTATAGCCAGGAAAAAAAGGAAATTTGTCCAAAACACCCACAGCAAGATGCACTGCAAATAAGAAACTGTCATTAGCAGAATGAGACATTAAATGAGAAAAATCCTTTGCTAACATTTGCTGATAAGTACAGACAGGATGAGTCAGGTGCTCACTTTAGCTTCTTCTGCTGCAGGGGCGCTTCAGGCACCAGAGCTTTCTCCTCATGCCTGGCACACAACTTGCCTTGGCAGCCACAGCTAGCCTGGTACTTCAGAAAATACAAACCTACCTTCTTAAATTAATAATAGAAATTTCATCCAGATGCATTTTTATCAAGTAGGCAAAGAATATAGTAAAAATATGAAATTTTTAAATATTTTTATGAAATATAGGGAGAATTAAAAAAAATTACATTGTGAAAAGAGAAAATTTGTTTCTAAGGTGAAGGAAAATTCAAGAGAAAAAAAGAAATATCTCCTAACAAAATCTATTCTAGGTAGACTAAAACATTGAATGGAAAAACGTTAGTGAGATGCCTGAGGAAGCCAGAATATCTACTATCTATGTCATATATATATATATATATATATATATATATATATATATATATATATATATATATATATATAAAACGTTTTAGTATGTTTGAAGAAGTTTTTCTTTCTTGTGTTCAGAATAGGATTTTTTCAAAATGATACTGTAGAACAAGAAGAAAATTGTCTTTTGCTGTTCTCTACCTTTAGGTGAGGTAATTTTCAAAGCTGCTCTTCTCAAATGCCTCCATTGGTCCTACCATGGTGCCCCATACCATATCACTTTTTTAGAAGCTTCATTTACAGTGTAAATATCATATAGAAAGTGTCTTAGTCTGTACAGGCTGCTATAACAAAATACTAGTGGCTTAAATGACCAGTACTTATTTGTCATAGTTCTGAAGGCTAGGAATCAGAGATCAAGGTGTCAACATGGCTGGGTTCTGATGAGAGCATGCTTCCTGTCTTGTAAACAGCTACTTTCTCTCTGTGTGTTCACAGAGTGAGAAAGAGATCTCAAATCTTCTGTTTTTATAAAGGCACTGATTCCATCATGAGGACCCTACCCTCATGACCTAATCTAACCCTTATTACCTTCCAACGGCCCACATTCAAATACCATAATATCGGGGATTCGGGCTTCAACATATGGATTTTGGGGGGAACTCAAATTCAGTCAGTAGCGGAAGAGATAGGGTCTAAGCTTAAAATAATTCATTTGGTTATTTATATAAGTGAATAGCTGGGTTCTAAGGGAAGGGATGTTGTACAGGTACTGTTGAGTGTGTAGCAGACAAGGAGAGATAGGTAGATAGCCAGACAAAGGGAACTGCAAAGAGGTTGGGGAGGTGCTAGGAATATCAAGAACCTCGGAGGTTGCTGAAAGAGGGAAAATTGGATGGGAAAGAGAGCAGTCACTGATGATAAAACATTTTGTTTACTTACTAGCCTTGCTTAGGGAAAGTCCCATCATACGCATATTTTTAGATTTTTCAAAAGCTATTTCTTTCTCTGAACCCGGGCTGCCTGAGGTATTATTTAGAATCTTGGTGTTAGTCCTAATCACCACAGATAGACAGATACTAAATGTTCTCGTTATAGATAATGAAGCCAGACTAGTCTCTTCTGTGAACTCATATTCTGAATTTTCAAATGTCTAAAGATCTGGGTATCAACAAAGCCCAGAATGAATAAATAATGTGTGCATATGTTAATTAATTTTTTAAACATACAAACAATAAATACAACTCCCAAAATATTTTGAAACACAGTCTGCAAAGACAGTTTGAAATTGGTTAGCAGAAATTAGTTTAGCTTAAAAGTCTTATGTTTTATTTGAGAAGTAAAAGTGAGAAGGTTCAGAGACAATAGCTGTCACTTTCGAACATAAAGTATTAGAAGGGAAGTAGAAAGTTACCTAAAGTTCACAAACATCTCCAGTCATCTACAATAGACGTTGTTAATCATTTCCTAATGTTTGAAAAGGTGCAACTCATCTGAATTTTATGGGGGAAAACTGACCTGTAAACAAACAAATAAATAGACCTGTATTGTAACTAGAAGAGAATAACCATGTGTCCTAAAAGTTAAAGAATTATTACTACGAAGCTCTGTTTACTTTGTTAAAATTTATCTAATGTATTTCTTATGCACATTAAATATTTTGAGGCGTCAGTTAATTTTGATGTTTCAAAATATTTCTGTTAGACTTTCAGCCCATTTGAATATGCTAGAAATTATGATATTAGGGTACAGCAAATTTTGTTTGCTTTAAAGGAAGGGAAGAAGGCTTATTTTTACATAAAAGCTCTCATTTAGTATTTATTTTAATATTAAAACTTCTTACCACATTTTCCAGCACATGGCATTTTCTCGATAAACGTTGAATGAATGAGGTTAGGCCACATGTCACATATTATTTTCAGAGAATAGCAGCACCATGGCTTAACGACAATGTTTTTCTAGTTTTTAAATAAGATGTGGCACTTCTATAGGCACTTGTTCTGAAAATTGTGTCATTTTGAAAGTTACAACATCAAAGATATTTGAAATCATTTTCCAAATAAACCAGTGACAGAGGCAGTGACACTAAGATGGTACCCAGCTCTTTAACAAAATAATAATATTATAATCCTTCAGTCTGTGCTCAAGCAATCTCCCTTTAAAGGGAGATGAGTGTTGTGTGTGAGTATACTATAATGTCTCTTAAATTAGCATTGAGGTATGGCTAAAGCTACCATTGGAAGGGATTAATATATAATATATGATATTGATTCCACTTTCTAATATATACTATGAATATAGAACAATAATTGTAATATAGAAATCATTAGAGAAAAAAATTTAAACTCTTTTCCTCACCATTAAAATCTGAATATTTACTCAAGAAAATGTTTTGAAGATGGCCTAAAAACCTGCAGTTCACCAGAACAGGCAACTTTCTTGTCTTCTATAAGTTTGTGTTTGAATTATGCCATAGATATTTATTGTTATTGAAGAAGGAAGGAGAGGAACGATTAGATCAGTGAATATTATTATTATAAAATATGAGAAAATCAAGGCCTTGTTTGAGAATTCCTGCCCCTTGAGAAGTTATAAAACACCAAAGTCAGTTCTGTTCATCAAACTGAAATTACTGTGATGTAAAACTCTTCTTGAAAATTCCTAGCTTGTAGTTGAGATGGAGTCAGCATGATAAAATAAAAAATTAATTTCACAGATTCACCTGATAAAAAGTAAGGAATGTAACCCACATACTGAAGTCCCCCCAACAGATTTCTTCTTCTTCTTTGATTTCTTCTTCGTCTCCTCCTCATTTCTTTCTTCTTTCTTTCTTTCTTTATTTTTGCCATTAAGAAATTACTAACAGTTGTGTGTTTTTAGAAGATACAGGGAAGTCTGAGGGGAGGGCTACAGGGCTCTCTCACTCATTTCCACACAATAGGAATGAAAACAGAAGGAACAACCATTCCAGTTTCTCCCTCAGAATCTTGGAGAACAACAGCTACCTGGAGTGTCCTCTGTTGGTGGCACCTATGGGGGAGCAAACGCAGCCTCCCACATCCTAGGGAGCCACTCTCCTGAGACACAGCATGGAAGAGGTGGCACTTATAAATGTGCTGTGGCACCCAGGGGAGGAATGGTGAAGCCAGACGAGGAAACCAACTACTGTTGGCAAGATGGCAGCTCCGGGGATAGCAGGTCAGCATAAGAGAAACAAGAGGATCAAATGAGGCAGTCCTGGTGCAAGTGGATCCAGCATGGACTTTGGAGTCACGTGGACACACATTTATGACCCTGTTGTGTATCTTCTGAGTGGCAACTTACATGAGTTTCCTAAGTTCTGTAAACCTTAGTTTCTTCATTTGTAAAACTGAGATTACCATACCTATCACTCAATGTTATTAGTTGATAACGTGTATTTTTTATGTATCAGTGCATGGCAAGTCAGCTCAAAATTTAGCAGCATAAAATAGCAGTCTCTGTTTATTAGCTTTTGTGATGTTGTGGGCCAGGCAGGTGAAAGTGGCTGAGCTGGGCTATTCTCACCTGGGGTCTCTCACTTGGTTGCAGTCAGTCGGTGGCTAGAGCTGGGGTCATTTTGAAGGCTTTCTCATTCACATTTCTGGTGCCCGGGCTAGGAGACAAACAGCAGGGACTGGAGCAGCTGGGGCTCCCCAGGCATCTCCCCTACCCCCAGGGGGTCTCCCCACCTCGCCCTCGGCCCTTGCAGGGTCACTGGATTTCTTACATAGTGGATCAGGGCGCCGAAGGAACACGTTCTGAGACAAAGAAACAGGTGCAACTGTATCACCTTGACTACTCTGGGCCGAAAGTCACACAATATCACTTCCACTAGAAGTGAGTTGCTACTACCAACCCATAATCAATGGGAGAAGAATTAGACCCCTCCTCTTTTTTTTTTTTTTTTTTTTTTTTTTTTTGCTGTACGCGGGCCTCTCACTGCTGTGGCCTCTCCCGTTGCGGAGCACAGGCTCCGGACACACAGGCTCCGCGGCCATGGCTCGCGGGCCCAGCCGCTCCGCGGCATGTGGGATCCTCCGGGATCGGGGCACGAACCCGTGTCCCCTGCATCGGCAGGCGGACTCTCAACCACTGCGCCACCAGGGAGGCCCACCCCTCCTCTTTTTGAAGGAGTATCAAAAATTTGTGGATGTGCTTCAGAAGTACTGCACTATGTGAAATGCATGGTCTTCAATAAGTGGTGGCAATTTTTTGTTTTGTTTTGGTTGAGGTGTAGTTGATTTGCAATATTGCATTAGTGTTGGTTGTGCAGCATAGTAAGTCAGTTTTTCTTTTTTTTGTAGATTATATTCCATTGTGAGTTGTTGCAAGATGTTGGATGTGGTTCCCCATGCTATGCAGTGGGTCCTTGTTGCTTTTCTAAAAAAAAAAAAAAAAAAAAAAAAGGAAAAGAAAAAAAAAGAGAAATGACTAACAGGGTCTCTATCAGTCTGTTATACAAAAAAATAATAACTTGTATTAACAGAGGGATATTTTGCCTCAAAATCATTCACAAACATTTACCAATATGCTGCTGCAAGATGACCATTTCCACTGAGGTGGAACCACCTCTGGTGAAACACAAGAGTGTATTTATTAGCAACTCTCCCTTTCTGGTGTGAACACAGGAAGGTGTCTACAACAGGAAGGGAAAATGCAGATATTCAAGTTTTTCTTCAAAGAGTTAAAGCAGAATTTCTCTTGGCTATAACTGTATTTTGAATTGTGTCTGAAGTTTTTTAAAGACTGGCTATTCAGAAATTTCTCTTTGCATTACTTCAAGTAATACTTTACATAACTGGAAAAGTACTTTACATAGCTGATAAAAATGCTCAGTTACTTTTTACAGTGGTTTCCAACTATTTTACCTTCTTTACTGCATTGGCATGTGGCAGGGCTGGCTTCATGGGTATGCGACCTGTGTAGTAGCATAGGGCCCAGTGCTCAGAAGGACCCTGTGTTTGGTTTAATGTTTCATTGTCACAATTTTGAGATTCTTAATAGTTGTTTAACCAGGGATCCTGTGTTTTCATTTTGTGCTAGACCCTGTAAATGATGTGGCCAGTCCTGGCACCTGATCAGAAGTACAGTGAGTTAAGGGTCTGGATGACCTTCAAAGACACCAGAGCAAAGTTCCCAGCACTTGGGTAAGTTTGTCTATTTTGACAAGGCAATTAAGGATGGTATATGCATCCAGGCTTCTTCAGAGCAATGTGCCGCCAATTTTCCTCACTGAATGCAAAGTAGGGTGGCTAGAGTAACCTGCAGTAGGATGTGCAATTTTATGTTATACCAAAGGTAAGGACCTCTGGAGACTGTGCACCAAATGGTACTAAACTTCTGTCTTATACTCTGCTGGGAGAGGGAAATGACTTATATGCAGATGAAGCTAGAGAAGCTGGGTATTACATGTAGCCGCTATATCTTAACATATGGCTGTCCACAGAGAAAGCCCACCAGTCCACACATACTGAGGGCAATGATGGTAGAACAATCCTGAAAATTATACTAATAATACTGCTTAATATTTGTATGACTTCTATAGAGTTTCTCACAGTAATGATCCTAATTGAGGTTTATTATAATTCAATATTAAATTCATAGAAGTTGAGTTGCCAAAAGTCATATAGTGAGTAAGTTGAGGTAAACTTTAAATATGGGTGTTCTAAATCCATGCCCATTGCTATGTTCATCTGTCTGCTTCACTGGTTATAAATCTTTGAGCCTCTAGCTGGAAGGCTGCCCACATAATGGGATTTTATTGAAGCAGATGAAGTAATCTTTTGGCTGCCAGTGAGGGCCTCATCTCTAAAGAATCCCAAGACAGAACATCATGTAGGTAGTGGGAAGGGAAACAGAGCACCAAAAATATGGCAGGAGAAGAAGGGCAGAAGGGAAAGACATGGTAAGGAAGGCATTGAAAAGTGAAGTTGAAAGAAAAACTTATGGTCATCTTGTCAATCTCATACTTCTCTCTCTATCCAACCTGATGAAAAATCCCCCTCAACAGATGCTGAAAAGATGAATTTTCACTTCAGAAACATTTACAAATGAGCACTTTATCTCAAAATACCAGATTCCATTTTATTCTTAAAGACCTCTATTTGTTTGAAAGTTCTGGCTTAAGTTAAACTGAAATTCGATTTGATGTGAATTTGAATTAAATATGGTCTCTGCTCTCAACTCTTCAGTCATAAACACGTAATTTCAATACCCATGATAAAAGTCATAGCAGTGAGGTCTAGAAAAACATTTTAGAAAAGCATATTGCTGGAAATGCTTGACAGTTTCACAGAGCACTTTCTCTTTGTCATAGGCTGTGAATAATGGCAAATTATAAAAATGGAGAACACAGAAGTTTTCTACTAACCCTAATAACTTTTGTCCCTAATCCACATATATTTTTTTAATGTTTAAAAACTCTAGCATATGGGGCTTCCCGGTGGCACGGTGGTTGAGAATCTGCCTGCTGATGCAGGGGACATGGGTTCGTGCCCCAGTCCAGGAAGATCCCACATGCCGTGGAGCGGCTGGGCCCGTGAGCCATGGCCACTGAGCCTGCGCGTCCGGAGCCTGTGCTCCGCAACGGGAGAGGCCACAACAGTGAGAGGCCCACGTACCGCAAAAAAAAAAAACAAAAAAAATTACTCTAGCATATCTCTTGTTGGTCTTCACCTTTTTAGATTAAATAATCAACTCAAAAAATTACTTAAATGCTGTGTGTGGCATCCACATCTGCTACCCAAAATATATGATTCTCTATCCTTTTATCCTATGATTATTCTCTAGTTCTTTACTGTCCCTGTTAATGTGAACCCCCAAGGTCTAAACTCACTTCATCATATATATTCTGCTCTTTGCTGCAAAAAGACCTCATTCCCTGTGATGGGAGCATTTTCTCACATACTAAGCGTACATTAGAGTTTGTGTCAGCAGCATCATTATTTTCTTGGCTTATGCTGAACCTATATTTTGAACAATGCCAGATAGAGCAGGTGTCCCACAAAAGCATATACTTGGAAATCTAAGACAAAACTTTCATTTTCTCTCCTTAGTTTTGACCTAAATAAAAGAATGTTGACATTGTTGCCTAGTTACTAACTTTTCCCCCATCTTGTTGCACTTAAAAATTTGATAACTCTGCCTTCAGTGTTGTTTTTTTATGTTTATTTATTTTATTAGTCATCCATTTTATACACATCAGTGTATACATGTCAATCCCAACCTCCCAGTTCATCACACCCCCACCCCCACCCCACCACCGCTTACCCCGCTTAGTGTCCATACGTTTGTTCTCTACATCTGTGTCTCAATTTCTGCTCTGCAAACTGGTCCATCTCTACCATTTTCTAGGTTCCACATATATGTGTTAATATACGATATTTGTTTTTCCCTTTCTGACTTACTTCACTCTGTATGACAGTCTGCAAATGCATCCACGTCTCTACAAATGACCCAATTCCGTTCCTTTTTATGGCTGAGTAATATTCCATTGTATATACTTCTTCACTCCACTTCTTCTTTATCCATTCATTTGTCGATGGGCATTTAGGTTGCTTCCATGACCTGGCTATTGTAAATAGTGCTGCAATGAATATTGGGATGCATGTGTCTTTTTGAATTATGGTTTTCTCTGCGTATATGCCCAGTAGTGGGATTGCTGGGTCAAATGGTAATTCTACTTTTAGTTCTTTAAGGAACCTCCATACTGTTCTCCATAGTGGCTGTATCAATTTACATTGCCACCAACAGTGCAAGAGGATTCCCTTTTCTCCACACCCTCTTTAGCATTTGTTGTTTGTAGATTTTCTGATGATACCCATTCTAACTGGTGTGAGGTGATACCTCATTGTAGTTTTGATTTGCATTTCTCTAATAATTAGTGATGTTGAACAGCTTTTCATGTGCTTCTTGCCCATCTGTATGTCTTCTGTGGAGAAATGTCTATTTAGGTCTTCTGCCCATTTTTGGATTGGGTTGTTTGTTTTTTTAATATTGAACTGCATGAGCTGTTTATGTATTTTGGAGATTAATCCTTTGTCCGATGATTCATTTGCAAATATTTTCTCCCATTCTGAGGGTTGTCTTTTCATCTTGTTTATGGTTTCCTTTGCTGTGCAAAGGCTTTTAAGTTTCATTAGGTCCCATTTGTTTATTTTTGTTTTTATTTCCATTACTCTAGGAGGTGAATCAAAAAATATCTTGCTGTGATTTATGTCAAAGAGTGTTCTTCCTATTGTTTTCCTCTAAGAGTTTTATAGTGTCCAGTCTTACATTTAGGTCTCTAATACATTTTGAGTTTATTTTTGAGTAAGGTGTTAGGGAGTGTTCTAATTTCATTCTTCTACATGTCCCTGTCCAGTTTTCCCAGCACCACTTATTGAAAAGACTGTCTTTTCTCCATAGTATATCCTTGCCTCCTTTGTCATAAATTAGTTGACCCTAGGTGTGTGGGTTTATCTCTGTGCTTTCTATCCTGTTCCATTGATCTATATTTCTGTTTTTGTGCCAGTACCATATTGTCTTGATTACTGTAGATTTGTAGTATAGTCTGAAGTCAGGGAGTCTGATTCCTCCAGCTCTGTTTTTTTCCCTCAAGACTGCTTTGGCTGTTTGGGGTCTTTTGTATCTCCATACAAATTTTGAGATTTTTTGTTCTAGTTCTGTAAAAAAAATGCCATTGGTAATTTGATAGGGATTTCATTGAATCTGTAGCTTGCTTTGGGTAGTATAGTCATTTTCACAATATTGAATCTTCCAGTCCAAGAACATGGTTTATCTCTCCATCTGTTGGTATCATCTTTAATTTCTTTCATCAGTGTCTTGTAGTTTTCTGCATACAGGTCTTTTGTCTCCCTAGGTAGGTTTATTCCTAGGTATTTTCTTTTTGTTGCAATGGCCGATGGGAGTGTTTCCTTAATTTCTCTTTCAGATTTTTCATCATTAGTGTATAGGCATGGAAGAGATTTCTGTGCATTAATTTTGTATCCTGCAACTTTACCAAATTCATTGATTAGCTCTAGTAGTTTTCTGGTGGCTGTTACTGTCGATTTCCTCTTTTAGAGCTGTTAGCAGTTGCCTTATGTATTGAGATGCTTCTATGTTGGGTGCATATATATATATAATTGTTATATCTTCTTCTTGGATTGATCCCTTTAGCATTACATAGTGTCCTCCCTTGTCTCTTGTAACTTTCTTTATTTTAAAATCTATTTTATCTGTTATGAGTATTGCTACTCCAGCTTTCTTTTGATTTCCATTTGCATGGAATATCTTTTTCCTTCCCCTGACTTTCAGTCTCACTTTCAGTATGTGTCCCTAGGTCTGAAGTGGGTCTCTTGTAGAAAGCATATATATGGGTCTTGTTTTTGTATCCATTCAGCAAGCCTGTGTCTTTTGGTTGGAGCATTTAATCCATTCACATTTAAGGTAATTATTGATATGTATGTTCCTATTACCAATTTCTTAATTTTGGGGGGTTTGTTTTTGTAGGTCCTTTTCTTCTCTTGTGTTTCACCCTTAGAAAAGTTCCTTTAGCATTTGTTGTAGAGCTGGTTTGATGGTGTTGAATCCTCTTAGCTTTTGCTTGTCTGTAAAGCTTTTGATTTCTCCATCGAAACTGAATGAGATCCTTGCTGGATAGAGTAATCTTGGTTGTAGATTCTTCCCTTTCATCACTTTAGGTATATCAAGCCACTCCCTTCTGGCTTGTAGAGTGTCTGCAGAGAAATCAGTTGTTATCCTTATGGGAGTTCCCTTGTATGCTATTTGTCATTTTTCCCTTGCTGCTTTCAATAATTTTTCTTTGTCTTTAATTTTTTTTTCTTTTTTTAGATGTTGGGGGTAGGAGTTAATTAATTACTTAGTTAATTTTTGCTGTGCTGGGTCTTCGTCTCTGTGCGAGGGCTTTCTCTAGTTGTGGCAAGCGGGGGCCACTCTTCATCGCGGTGTGTGGGCCTCTCACTATTGCGGCCTCTCATTGTGGAGCACAGGCTCCAGACGCGCAGGCTCAGTAGTTGTGGCTCACGGGCCTAGTTGCTCCATGGCATATGGGATCCTCCCAGACCAGGGCTCGAACCCGTGTCCCCTGCATTAGCAGGCAGATTCTCAACCACTGTGCCACCAGGGAAGCCCTGTCTTTAATTTTTGCTAATTTGATTACTATGAGTCTTGGCATGTTTCTCCTTGGGTTTATCCTGTATGGGACTCTCTGCACTTCCTGGACTTGGGTGGCTATTTCCTTTCCCATGTTAGGGAAGTTTTCGACTATAATCTCTTCAAATGTTTTCTCGGGTCCTTCTCTCTCTCTCTTCTGCTTCTTGGACCCCTATAATGTGAATGTCGTTGCATTTAATGTTGTCCCAGAGGTCTCTTAGGCTGTCTTCATTTCTTTTCATTCTTTTTTCTTTATTTTGTTCCACAGCAATGAATTCCACCATTCTGTCTTCCAGGTTACTTATCCGTTCTTCTGCCTCAGTTATTCTGCTATTGATTCCTTCTAGTGTATTTTTCATTTCAGTTATTGTATTGTTTATCTCTGTTTGTTTGTTCTTTAATTCTTCTAGGTCTTTGTTAAACATTTCTTGCATCTTCTCGATCTTTGCCTCCATTCTTTTTCTGAGGTCCTGGATCATCTTCACTATCATTATTCTGAATTCTTTTTCTGGAAGATTGCCTATCTCCATTTCATTTAGTTGTTTTTCTGAGGTTTTATCTTGTTCCTTCATCTGGTACATAGCCCTCTGCCTTTTCATCTTGTCTATCTTTCTGTGAATGTGGTTTTTGTTCCACAGGCTGCAGGATTGCAGTTCTGCTTGCTTCTGCTGTCTGCCCTCTCTTCAATGTTTTTAAATTTAAAAAAAAAAATTCAAAAAGCAAAAATTTGTATTTCTCTTTCCATCTTACAAAGGTTTTGAAAATCTGAGATTCTCTCTACTGTAGTGAACACTTTCTATAGTTTTATATTTGCTAGCATTGGTCACATATTTAGAATTTTCTTTTTTGAAGCTTCAATCTTCAAGTCATACCCAGGGGAAGTTCCAGGTTTTATGGGACTTGAAACTTGTACAGCTGGGGAGGGGGGTCTTCTTTAAGAAAAGTAACATAAAAAACCTTACTTAAAAAAATTTTATAGTATTGTCAAAGTAGCCCATTCAGGGGCATCTGAAACTTGAGATTAATTAGGTTCATGGTGATTACAGTTCTGGCTATGCTCCTTTCAGATTCTCTAGCCAAAGAACCATAGCTGAGTTTTGGCTGACCATTTTGAAAGTGCCCAGATTGTCTAGCATATATTATCTGTTCAGTATGGCAGTCTGAGCTGATTCAAAAGCCAACTTCAACTCATGGACATGGTAGAAAAAACAGAATTAAAGTGTTTTAGAATGCATCATCCATCTTGAAACTAACAAAAGAAAATTGTCTTATGGTTGAGATGAAGATGGAAGTCAATTCACAAACGTATCAAGAGTCACAAAGGCTGCCACTTGAAAGAAAGTTAGGCTAAAAACAGCACCAATCAGTTCTGGGAAGCAGCATGGAAGATTGCCCCCCACTCAGAAGTCAGTGTGTCAGAGAACTACTCCTCTGGCTCATACTAACCTTGAGACTAGAATCTGAATTCATACCAACTGTGTGTTTCAGGTATTTTTAAGACCAAAAACCAAAACCACAAACAAACAAACAAAAACAAGCAAACAAAACAAACAAATAAAAACAACAAAACTTGTCCCGTACCAGTGATATCTGTGATATTAGGCAAAATTATCATGGGTTGGCTCTATTGAGATGCTTCCACAAACCTGGACATATGAAATCCCCAGAAAAATCATTGCAGTGAGATAGAGTCAAAACTTACACATCAACCAAGGAAAGAAACCACCACAGTGGGGTTCAGTACATAAAACACATGAGAAAATCTGAAGCCCATGCATGACCTTGAGACACTAGAATAATCTGAGTGAAAGGTAAAATATTCAAATGATTAAAAAGATGAATATAGATCAAAGGACAAGAGTAGTATGAATAAAAAGAAATAGGAATAATTGAGTAAAAGACCCAATATATAGTATACAAATAATATAGTTACAGGAAAAGTAATCTCAGTAGATGGGTTGAACAACAGACTGAAAAAATAATTGTGTCTGAAGATAGACCTGAGCACTTCTGCAGTATAAACAAAAAATTAAAGAGAAGGAAAACATGAAAAAAAGAGGCTAAAAAATCTGGGCATATAATACAAGGAAAGCATAAAAAAAGGGGCTAAAAAATCTGGGCACATAATAAAAAATTTTAGCCTGCATCTAGTAGGAGTTTCAAAAGGAAAGAGGAGGAAAAATTAGAGAAGTAACATTTAAAGTCACAATGATAATGGTAAGAGCAGATATACTTGCTTTACTCCTCATGTTGTTGAAAAAGCTTCTAAATGTTCATCATTAAGTATGTTGTTGGCTATAGAGTTTTCACAAATAAAGTTAAGTTTGTTTCCTGTTACTGTTTGCTGCCTTTTTTATTTTAATGTTGATTGCAAGCAAAATTTATTTTAAGATTTTTCTGTCTCTTTTGAGGTGATCATATGCATTCTTTACTCTCTTAATGAGCTGTGAGAATACACTGTTTTGCAATCCTGATAAGTAAATTTTTAAACATTGTTAGAATCAATTTACTAATACAATTTAATGTATCTAAGGTTTTGACTCTGTGAGTGAGATTACCCTAGAATTTTTTTGTACTGCTCTTGTCCAGTTTTAGGGTTTTCGTTACATAAGTCTCATAAAATGAATTGGATAACTTTCCCTCCATTATATCCTCTGGAAATGGTTGTAAAGGTCAGAGATAAACTGTTTGGGAAGATTTGCTAAAACTTGCCTGTAGTAGCATCTAGACTTGGTGTTGCTGGAGAGTGGAGAAAGGGGAGAGAATTTGACTACCTATTCCATTTATTTAGTGCCTGTTGATCCAGATTTCCTATTGCTTCTTGAGATAATTTGGTTATATGTTTATTTATTAATTTTTAGAAAATATCTACCATATATACATTTTATAATTTATTGGCATTAAATCATTGTTTAAAAATAATTACCATTTTATTATATATATATATAGACATACAGTCACATACACACACACACGCACTATAGTACATATGCATGCATATAGGTATAGTCCATATACAATGTGTGTGTGTATAGAGATATGGGGGTCTATGTTTCTCTCTTTGAACAGTTTTGCTTGAATTTTGTCTATTTCATTTCATTTTTAAACAAAATTTGATGATAGACCTCAAAATCAGTTTTCCACTTGTTCTAGAAAATCATCATCCATTTCCTTTCTCTGCCCATGTGTTTAGAAATGTACTTGCATAATACTACTACTTGTGAATTTCTATTCACTGCTTCTCAACACCCCACCCCTCACTGTGCTTCTACTCTACTCCTCTGGGAAGCCCTCCAGACTCTTCCTTGCCCAACTCTGGGAGCTCCATCCACTATGCTGTCATTACCTCCTGTCCTGGACTCCATTACTGCAAACAATGTATTTAACTGGCTTGCTTTATCTAAATGCAAGTCTCCTTATTATATTGTAATGTTCTTGGGACAAGTGCAGTAACTTTGGTTTGTGGCCTTTAAATCCCCACAATGTGTTTAGTATAGAGTAGGCACTAAATAAATTAGTTTGAATTCTTAACACTAACATGTTAATTCTTTTCACAAGAAGCAGGAGAAAAATTAGTGTTTTGAATATTTTTTGACAAGTCAGAAGAGGTTGACTTATTCTTCTAAGAAGATAGAACACTTACCAATTTGACATATCAGGCCCTTTTACTGATTTATAATTTATCATTTTCTAGAAGAAATTTCAGCAGCTGTATCACACCTAGATATGTCTACTTCCAAAGCCTTTAGAAGAGATTCCTCAAATAGTATTATAGGGCCTCCCTGGTGGCGCAGTGGTTGAGAGTCCGCCTGCCGATGCAGGGGATACGGGTTCGTGCCCCGGTCTGGGAGGATCCCATATGCCGCGGAGCGGCTGGGCCCGTGAGCCATGGCCGCTGGGCCTGCGCATTCGGAGCCTGTGCTCCGCAACGGGAGAGGCCACAACAGTGAGAGGCCCGCATACCGCAAAAAAAAAAAAAAAAAAAAAAAATAGTATTATAAATTTCCTTCTATGGTGGTGACAGTATTCCTGCCTTTCCCTGTGAATACAGAGATCATACTATATTCTCTGAAGCATGAAATAGGGCTTCATTGTTCATTGTTTAGACTCATCATCTTTAAGAAGAGACTTAATGCTTTTTAGAGCCCATCAAAGTCTCTTATTCATTGTCTCATTAAGTCATGTTCTCCTGCTTATACAAGTTTTATATCTTTGATTTAGCACTCTTTTTCCCCTGATGAGTATCGATTTAGTTAACAGAAAATGTACAATTGGAAAAGTCTTTTCTTTTAGGCATTTTCTCCAACTATGGGGATTTGCAGATCCTCTCTATGGGCTTCCCTGAAATTAAGGTAACAAGACCAATTTCAGTTACTTTAACAAATAGATATTTTAAATGCTTAATTAAATTCACTTATTTAAACAAGAACATATGATATGATTCTGAAAAAAAAAATTAATTGCGTGATATGGTGGTCTGAGCAGATTTTCAGTCCATCTTCCTCTTGCTGCCTTTGCTGAAGAATTGCCAAACTGACCTTGATCTCCAGACTGAGTCCAAGAAGCAGACCAGAGATGTGGCTGGCATTCTGTAATGTGGTGGTGTGCAGTCTGCCATCTTGAACCCATGACTTCCACGTGGTCTGTGTCTGAGGCAGTTGTACAGGTCTTAGAGGCTGATACTTAAGATGTTCCTCTAGGCCAATGACTCATTGGTTAAAGCTCTAACAATTAATAAAGAAGAGATGAAGCAAGTTATCGTCTCAACTCTAAACAAAGAAAGTGTGGGATTTGCAACTACCACTTGTAAAATTGGGTGCCTTTCCAAGTGGGCCTAGAGAGCAGAGGATTAAAAATAAGAGAAAATATATCACATAGAGAGACCCAAAATACTCACTTTTGTATCTTTTTCTTCCATAAAAATACTTTATATATTTTTCATCATTTTATATTTATACTGACACTTCTGCTGCTCCCTAGGTCCAGAACAACAGATTTAAATGTTGTGTGTGTGTGTGTGTGTCTACGTGTGAGTGTGTATATACTTACATGTACAAAGAGTCTGAAGCAGACCTTGCTGACTACTATATTACCCCTCCCTTTTTGCTCAAGCAGGGAAACCAGTTTCAGAAGCTATGAATCATTATCACATCAGACAGGAGCACAAACATAAAACATGCCCTTCAGTTCCTTCTATATCTACAATTCTTTGCTCCTTCATGCATTCAGGAACATTTCCTGGAAACTACCATAGAATATCTTTTTTTCCAGACAGCTGCTGGCAGCTCTCAAGAGCTCCTAAAATGCATGAACTTAACATTCCAAGCACTACCTTTCGTGCACCTAGAGCAGCATTCCAATAATTATTCTGTTGCTGACTACTTTCTCTTACAACTTATAAACAAAGAGAATCTAACACAATTCAGCTCTCCTTTCTCAACTGTTTTATCAGACAGAGCAAGCCAAAAAATTTAGATATGTAATCTTTTCACAAATTGCTATGCTTACATCTAAATTACAATGTTACTTGGGAAAATGGGGACAAAGCACAAAAAGAGGAAAAGGAGAACAAAGGAGGTAAAAAGTGGGAGGAATCATGAAGGATACTTGAATAACATCAGATTGGAAGTAGGTGTAATAAGAGCCAAAATCATGAGAGTCTAATGTGAGGATATAATTTATTCAATTTAGAATAATTTCTTTCAAATACATGTGAAAAAAAGGGTACGATCAAAATTTGATACATTTATGAAAGTTACAATGGGGATACAGACTGACTTAGTCATTACATCCCAAGATACTAGAATGAGGGAATAAGGTTTGACATTTCCAAGAAGAATATTTGGGAAAGATAAGAGGATGTTCAAAATCTACTGGTATTTAATAAATGTATTGAGTGATTAAAAACTAGAATAAATAAGAATAGACATTAGAACTATTTCAAAGAAGTAATGATCTATATTGTTATGGTTTGGTTGTGTCCCCTCTCAAAATATGCTGAAATTCTAGCATCTGTGAATGTGACCGCATTTGGGAACTGGGTCTTTACAGATGTAATCAAGTTAAGATGAGTTCATCCTAGGCTAAGGTGGGCCCTAATCCAATAACTGGTATCTTTATAAGATGAGGAAATTTGGATACACACACACAAAGGAGTATGTCATGTGAAGAAACAGAGATACACATGCCCAGGGGGAAGATGATATAAAGACATACAGAAAGAAGGCCATGTGATGATAGAGGTAGATATTGGAGTGATGCATCTATTGATACAAACCAAGGAGTACCAAGGATTGCCAGCAGCCATGAGAAGCTAGAAAGAGGCAAGGGAGAATCATCCCCTAGAGCCTTCAGAGAAAATATTGACACTGCTGGCATCTTGGTTTTGGACTTCTAGCTTCCAGACCTGTGATGCATTTCTGTTATTTCAAGTCACTCAGTTTTTGGTAATTTGTTACAGCAGCCCTAGGAAACCAATACGTATAGATTATATTTAGAAAATTTAGGTACACCTATGATTTAAATGCAATCTCAAAATTGAGATTATAAAAAAATGACATATTTCTATGCTAAAGAACAGGTGCCTTTTTCAAAGGCCAAGTGATAGGTTACTGAATGATCTGAGTCATTGCATATGTTTGTGTTTTTGCACTTTGATATACAACAAAAATGGGATAAGTGGAGAAAAATGATAGGATCTATAATTTTAAAAAGAGGGTAGAAGGAGGAGATGGCTTGAGAAGTAGGAAGAGGCAAAGGAGAGAGAGAGAGAGAGAGAGTTTGGGGAAGGAGAAGATGCATGTGAGAAATCAGATGTTGATTGAGGGTTTGCTGAGAAAGCTCAGGCAGGTTGATGGATAAAGAAACAGGATGGATAGAAAATATGTTTCCACAGAGCAAAAAATAGACCCTGATCTGATTCCTTATGCAGCCAAACAGAATGAATTATTATTTCCCTTTTATTACATTAGTGTTCATTTTGCTTGTTTTTCTCTATTTTTAAATCATCCATTTATACCTTAGGGAGGGAGATACTATCTCTTTATGAAGCTTCAATTTCATGCAGACCCACCATGCCCACTTGAAGGAGATAACCAGGACCAACTCTCTATTCTAGCCAAGGAAGGCTCTGGTTCAGGGAGAATGACAAAGGAATATAATTTCGCTAATTAGATTAGAATCTTACCACTTTTTAGAAGCTTTTCCTCCAGGTACAGCAGATAACTTTGCTTATCCAGAAATTTAAGACCAATTAAAAACAAGTTGCTTGAATTACCACTTTAGTTATTTATTCCCTTGCTCCTCACAAGTTGCCAGGAATGTATTTAGGAACTCGACCATTGGACTATTAATTGCAAGTTACTATCTCTGGCAGCTGATCTGTGGCAGGTAGAAAGAGGAAAATCATTGGATGTTAAAAAAAAGTTTGATTCAAGGCAAAATTGTGAATATTTTTATTTTTGAATATTCCTTAGAAGTTAGGAAGTAGACTAGGCAGGGAGATTCTTCTTTATGCAGTGAGTCTCCAGTTTTTATTGAGAAGGCCATGGGGGAATTTTAGGGCCACTCCCTGCTCCACAGACTCCAAAAGGCTTCTGGTCACTTTACATGAGGAATGAGACCTCTGCCAGGAATCACCAACAGGAGCACAGAGTGAATCAGAACGACCAGCGGTCACTTAAAGCCCATTCCCTTTGCACCATAAGAATTCTCTTGATATCATCATGTGTGTCCTCAGAGGCGAGTGGTCGTTACTTCTTGATTTCTTTCTCTCTTGGCACATAGTTTCAAAGATCGCTGAGCCCTCTCCTAGTCTATACCATAATTATAGTGAGGCTTTTCAGTAAAAACTTAGAGGTGAATTTTGGGGGGGGGCAATAAATGGGTATTTTTTTAGATAATTTCTTAGACCTATCTAGCCATGCTTCTTAATACATTTCTCTTCTTTGACTGTACATCACGTGGCCTTTCTTCTTTGAAGTCATGAAACTCATCTGTCTCAGGGTCTCATACACGCTGACCTTCTGTTCAACACACTCCCATCTGATCTTCTACTCACCTTTCAGGTATCATTCTCATCCCTGTCACTATCCCCAGCCCAGCAAAGTTATAACTCTTATGTGCATTGGACCATTTCAAAATGCTGTTTTAAAAATGAATAAATACTTATTTGTGTAATTGTGTGTTGAATAGATGTCTTCTCCACAACATATAAGTCCACAGCACAAGGACTGAGGGTCTTTTCTAATTTGGGCATCCTGTCTGATGGCAGAACTGTCATAGGCAATCAATAATGCTGGGGATGGCATGATCTCAGCTTAGAGAGACCCCCCACAGAGATCTCTAGTTTAAAGATGCTTCATTGCAGTTTAGGGCTTCAAATTCCTAGGTCCTCATGCTGTCAGTGGGTGCAGGGATGATGAGTGGGTGCATTACAATGCTACCTACAAGTTCTGGACCAAACACAACAAACATTTTCTGAAAAAGGCCAGGTAGTAAATATTTTAGGTTTTGCAGTCTCTGCTGCAACTACTCAACTCTGCCTTTGTAGTGTGAAAGCAGCCGCAGATAAAACCTAACATGAACAAGTGTGGCTGTGTTCTAATGAAGCAATTTATAAAACAAAAAGGCCAGGGACAGTGATCTGTGTGCCACAGTTGTCCAAATCCTGTTCTAGATGGTAATTTCTTCACGAAAGATTTTAATACCTGAAAGACACTATAGATAGCTATACCTGTTCTGTTCTATTCCTGTTCTCTAGTATAACTACATCTCACTATGTTATAGAAGAAACAATACAGACATTTGGTTATGTGGGAGGAATGCAGTGATGCTCCTTCTATCAATTTTATTCATAATAACTTAACAATTTGTTTCAGAGTGTCACATAACTCCAAAATACTTTCACACGTGTCACTGCAAAACAGCTTTGATAAGTTTTCATTAAACCTTTTCTTTATTCTATTACTTTTTATATTACATCCTATGCTATTTATTGCTTTCCTATAAAGATCATCTGTTGTTGCTTATTCCAAATGTTAGGTAGAATTTATAGGACGGATAGGAAATAATTTTTGACAGGGGATCAAACAGAGTCATTCAAAACCATTTACCTTCCCTATAAATTACAGCTGGGTGGCTACTGTTAAAGAATTGCTCCCATCTCCATTAACGACCTCCATCTCCTACTCAGTCAGCTGTGTACATTGTGGATGTTTTGAGCCAAGCTCCAACATCACTTACAAGGCTGATACATCAGACTAATATGAATGCTGACCATTTGCACTCACAACATGCCCACAACACATGCATTATCAAGGGGAATTAATTCTTAGCAATGAATTCAACATTCAGCCTTTAACATTTTTATTCTGCCAGGGAGGCCAGAAAATAAATCTATTCTTTCAAGCAGGCTATTATTCATCTCTGGCTTTCACAAATGGCGAACAGTCACCAAATCCAGCTGACAGCACATATTCATTTAAAGACTAATAAGGAGAATTACCCATATTAGTTAAAGTGTGTTCTTCATCATGTGTAAATATTTCCAGAACTATTGCAGGAATTGGATTGGAGTATATGGAACAAATTGACTTGTTCTAATTGTTACCTAAAGGTGAGAAATAGAGAAAAATTTCCAAAATACATTCTGACAATCATTTCAGCTTCGTTTTGGGAAGAACATAATCTTGCAATAGCTATTATTTAACTTCTTTTTGTGTGTGTAAAGAAACACATTAAAAAACGCTTCTTGTGGGCTTCCCTGGTGGCGCAGTGTTTGAGAGTCCGCCTGCCAATGCAGGGGACACGGGTTCGTGCCCCAGTCTGGGAAGATCCCACATGCCGTGGAGCGGCTGGGCCCGTGAGCCATGGCCGCTGGGCCTGCGCGTCCGGAGCCTGTGCTCCACAACGGGAGAGGCCACAACAGTGAGAGGCCCGCATAACGCAAAAAAAAAAAAAAACGCTTCTTGTGTGGTCAGATTCAGAGATGTCTCTTTACTTACTCTGTGTTTATATTAGGATTTTAACTATAATGGGTTCAAATTCATGAAGGAGGAATAGAAATAGGAAGCAGGCTTCAAAGAGCAGAACCTGAGAACATATGATGGAGAAGTAATTCTAGGGGGCTTGTCCCCTACACTCCAGTTTCATCACCCGGGGAAAATGCTTCCCTTGCTCTGTCCCTTTTTAATCGTACCAAGCTGGTTGTCAGCATTCCTCAAGTTATGCAAACTTAGAAGAATCCATTATTATAGTGTACTTCTGAGTGTCTTAAAAGAGAAAAGGGATGTTAAACCAAAGACATACTATATCAAATATCATAGCTGCTGAATATCTACAAAGCCATCTTAGGAATCCCATCATACTTTTGAAGTTTTTATTGGTAGATACTTTGGTAGATACTTTTTATTGGTAGATACTAATACTTACTGGGGCTTTCTTATATTTGTTTGTTTAAAATGTATACAAATAGAAAATGCAATACTCTAGAATAAAGAAGAGTCATATATCATATTAAGAAACAAGGTAAAAGACTATACTTAAGTAACTTTAGAATATTTAATTATTATTCAGTCAAAGCTTCATTATTGCTACTTATTTGAATTTGCACTTTTGTTTGTGAGGAAATGAAACAGCTAAAATGTTTAGTATGTCAGAGAGTGGACCAGCCTTGGATATTATATGGTCTTGACTCTTCCACATGTTTCCATGGTCATCATGCTTTATGTCATCCCATACTCCTTAGCTCATCCCAATTAACTTTCTCAAAGCTTTCCCCAAGCACTTCATTTTATCTCATAACTTCATGAATGTAGAGGGGCTGATTTCTTACAATAATGTGTTTTTCTTCTCTCTTTCTCCTATTCATCCTTTAACATTCATATTTAATGTCACTTCTTATGAGCAGTGATTTCTGCCTGCTCTAGCTGAGTTAGGGATCCCCTCTTTGTTCTCATTATGTCCTATGCTTATGCTTTTCACAGCATATTTTGCCATATTTAAACACTTTTTCTTGGCTTTCTCTATACCTGACTATGATTTCCTTGAGGGTAGATATTTTGTTGTTTTTATTTCCAGATACCCAGTGAGTAATATGTGGAAACATTTATTGTATACATGGCTTATGGAGTTCACCACAAGGCTGTTTAGTTGCAGGGAAAGAATCACCTAGGGAAATAATGCTTTTTCTTGACTATGAAAACCTAGTGCCACATTTTTGTCCTAGAGTGATAATAAATCTTTCTTCTGGCTTATGTTTGAGACCTCAGGCTCTCCTAGAAGTGTGGGTCTTTTACATGAGACTCAGATCTGTCCCATGGCTTCCCATACAGGGATCCTATGCAGTAAAAGATTAACTCAGGAAGTCTGGATTGTTCACACTCTGCACATTCCAAAGAAAGAGCCTGGGGCCTCCCTGGTGGCGCAAGTGGTTGAGAGTCCGCCTGCCGATGCAGGGGATACGGGTTCGTGCCCCGGTCTGGGAGGATCCCATATGCCGCGGAGCGGCTGGGCCCGTGAGCCATGGCCGCTGAGCCTGCGCGTCCGGAGCCTGCGCGTCCGGAGCCTGTGCTCCGCAACGGGGGAGGCCACAACAGTGAGAGGCCCGCATACCGCGAAAAAAAAAAAAAAAAAAAAAAAAAAAAAAAAAAAAAAAAAAAGAAAGAGCCTTTGCTCTGCTTCTGGAGGTAACCTCTAAGCCCTTAGAATATCCTCTCTGATGAGAGTGTCACTGTTCACCTGGGGGCCTTGGGCCACACCAGACAGTCCATGCTAATGTTGTGATTTATGGTGGGGGCCCTGAGCCACTGAGAATCAGCTTGGGATTTTAGGGGGGGTGGAGACTAAGGTAAGCCATGCTTTTGTGATGGTCCACACCAAGGCTCAGGTGAACTGTCCTGGCTGGCAATGCTCTGTGCATATTGTCACATACTGTTGCTTGGAGAAATAAGTGTTATACACATGACTCCCCTGTGAGAGAAAAATTGGAAGCTTGTGCCTAGTGTCTCCTGGAACTGCCCTATGAGTCTTTTCCATTTTTGCTGTAATAAACTGTAACTGTGCATAATAGATTTCCTGAGCTCTGTGAGTACCTCTAACAAATCACTGAACCTGAGTGAGGTCTTTTGTACCATCAAACACATAACCTGAAGGATTAAGAACAGTATAGAGAAGCCTCTGAACATCTGTGGTTATCTTACCTTAAAGTGCCTTATTACCTTTGCACGAATAGGTCAAGGTTTGGAAATTGTATTATATGACTTCAATTTAACATTTCCTTACCCCTAACATCCTGTGGAATTTTCTGGACGCTTGATAATAATGTATGTGAGCTTGACACTGAACTCCACTTTTAGGATAAATAGTGAAACTTAATGTATATTAAGTCAAACTGTTGTCTTCTTTGGGACAGATTAGAGTAGAACCTTATTAGTTTCTGAGAGTTCATTACATTCTTTGTGGTGGCCTTAGAGGTCAAAATATTTCCTGAAATCCACTTTACTGTAAATAATTACGTATTTAAATTGTGTTTAGAGATGGGCTTATAATGTATAAAGATACAATTTGTACTGAAATAACACATGGAAGGGAGAAAGTTATAGAGCTAACAGAAGAAAAAGTTTGTATGCTATTAATTAAGTTGGATTTAATACAGACAAGATTGTTATAAGTTAAGATGCAAAATGTAATTCCCAAGATAACCACTAGGAAATAATCCAAAAATTAAAAGTAAAGAAAACAAGAGAATAAGAATGGTGTACTAGAAAATATCTATTTAAAACAAGAGAAGGAAGTAATAGAGAAATAGAGACATTCCTATTAGTAGGGAATGGAGACAAAAAAGACATAGGGCTTCCCTGGTGGCGCAGTGGTTGAGAGTCCGCCTGCCGATGCAGGGGACGTGGGTTCGTGCCCCGGTCCTGGAGGATCCCACGTGCCACTGAGCGGCTGGGCCTGTGAGCCATGGCCGCTGAGCCTGCGCATCCGGAGCCTATGCTCCACAGCGGGAGAGGCCGCAACAGTGAGATGCCCGCGTACCGCAAAAAAAAAAAAAAAAAAAGACATAAAATATATAAAAAAACACATAGCAACTTGGCGTACATAGAGTGAATGAATTAAACAGTTCAATCAAGAGACAGAGATTGGAAGAATAGATAAAAAGCAATGTGAGAAAAAGTTTAGTCTCAAAGATGCAAATAGATTTGAAGTAAAAGGATGAAAAAAGATATACCATTCATAAAGTACCCAAAAGAGATTTGGACTGGCTACACTAATATCACACAAAAATTGAATTTAAGACAGATTGTCACTAGAGTAAAAAAGGAAAAAGGATTAATGCATCTTGGAAACATAACAATTATAAAATTATATGCACCTAACAAAAGAACTCCAAAATATATGAAGCAGAAAGGGACAGAATTGAAGAGAGAAATAGATAATTCTGTCATATACTTGGAGACTTCAATACTCCACTTTTAAGAATGTATAGAGCAATAAAGCATAAGATTAATAAGGTCGTATGGTAGTTTTATTTTTAGTTTTTTAAGAAACCTCCATGTGGGTTAGGGAGGGTGGGGGAGAGGGAGAAGCAAGAGGGAAGAGATATGGGGATATATGTATATGTATAACTGATTCGCTTTGTTATAAAGTAGAAACTAGCACACCATTGTAAAGCAATTATACTCCAATAGAGATGTTAAAAAAATTAATAAGGAAATAGAGGACATAAATAAATAAAATAGACTTAGTAGATATCTATAGAACACTTCATCCAAAAAGAGCACGATACACATTCTTCTTAATTGTATATGGTCCATTATGCATTATTGACCAGATATTAGGTTAAAAAACAAACCTTAATAAATATTAAAATAATAGAAATCATATGTAGTACATTTTCCTACCATAATGGAATAAAATTTAAATCAAAGAAAATGAAATCTTATTTTTTTTTTTAATTATGGAAGTTAAAAGCACTCTTCTAAATATCCAGTGGGGAAAGAAAAAAAAAATCAAAAGGGAAGTTGGAAAATACTTTGAGATAAATGAAAACAGTGACAAAACATACCAAAACTTATCAAATGCAGCTAAAGCAGTGTTCAGAGAGAGGTTTATAGCTGTAAACTCCTATTTTTAAAAAGAAGAAAGATCTCAAATCAATAATAAAACTTTAAATTTTATGAAAATAAAAAAAAGAAGAAGAACATACTGAACCTAAAGCAGGCATAAGGGAGGAAATAATAAAGACTAGAATAGAAGTAAATGAAATGAAGAATTTTTTTTAAAATGGAGAAAATCAGTCAAGTCAAAAGTTTAAAATCCTTCCTTTCCAGTTTCTACAGGAAGGGGAGCCCTTGGAGGAGCAAGATAAATAAAATTGGAACATATTTATTGGGTTGGCCAAAAGGTTCCTTCAGTTTTTCCTGTAAGATGGCTCTAGTAGCACGTAGTTGTCTTTAACTTCATTCAAAACAGTTTTGTTAGATTGTACGTGACAGCTGTCATATCAGCGATCAGCATGCATTTTAAAAACTTATGAAAATTGGCGAATTTTTGTGTAGCCATCTTAATATTGAAGATGGATGAAAAAAAGCAACATTTTTGTCATATTATGCTTTATTATTTCAAGAAAGGTAAAAATGCAACCGAAACGCAAAAAAAGATTTGTGCAGTGTATGGAGAAGGTGCTGTGACTGATGGAACGTTTCCAAAGTGGTTTGCAAAGTTTCATGCTGGAGATTTCTCACTGGACAATTCTCCGTGGTCGGGTAGACCAGTTGAAGTTGATAGCCATCAAACCAAGACATTAATTGAGAATAACCAACATCATAACACGCGGGAGATAGCTGACATACTCAAACTATGCAATCAAGCACTGAAAACCATTTGCACCAGCTTGGTTATGTTAATCACGTTGATGTTTGAGTTCCACATAAGTTAAGTGAAAAAAACCTCCTTGACAGTACTTCTGCATGCGGTTCTCTACTTAAATATAATGAAGACGTTCCATTTTTAAAACAAATTGTGATGGGCGATGAAAAGTGGATACTGTACAACAATGTGGAATGGAAGAGATCGTGGGGCAAGTGAAATGAACCACCACCAACCACACCAAAGGCCAGTCTTCATCCAAAGAAGGTGATGTTATGTATATGGTGGGATGGGAAGGGAGTCCTCTATCATGAGTTCCTTCCAGAAAACAAAACAATTAATTCCAACAACTACTGCTCCCAATAAGACCAAATGAAAGCAGCACTCGATGAAAAGTGTCCAGAATTAGTCAACAGAAAACTCATAATCTTCCATCAGGATAATGCAAGACTACATGTTTTATGATGATCAAACAAAAGGTGTTACAGCTTGGCTGGGAAGTTCTGATTCATCCGCCATATTCACCAGACATTGCACCTTTGGATTTCCATTTATTTCGGTCTTTACAAAATTCTCTTATTGGAAAATATTTCACTTCACTGGAAGACTGTTAAAGGTACCTGGAAGAGTTCTTTACTCAAAAAGATAAAAAGTTTTGGGAAGATGGAATTATGAAGTTGCCTGATAAATGGCAGAATGTAGTGGAACAAAAGGGTGAATACATTGTTCAATAAAGTTTTTGGTGAAAATGAAAACTGTGTCTTTTACTTTGACTTAAAAACCAAAGACACTTTTTGGCCAACCCAATAAAATATAAAACATGATGATTTGATGTACATGTGCATTGTGAAAGGATTCTCCCTCATTGAATTAATTAACACATCCATCACTTCACTTATTTACCTTTTCTGGGGGGAGGGGGGTGGTGAGAACATTTAAGTTTTGCTCTCCTAGCAAATTTCAATAGCTCCATTTTTATATCATCACAATCTACATAGCCGCAATGTTAAAAATTTATATACTAACTCTGTAAGATCAAGTACTTTGATTTTTGGCAGGGAGAAGACCGAGAAGATACACATTCTAGATAAGTTTCCAGAAGCAGAGAAAATGGTGTCTTTTAAATGTTCCATATATTTCTCTTTACTTCTTAGACTTCTTTTAGTAAGATGGCTTCATTGTTGCCGTCAAAGAAGTGTGAATGAAAGTGAGTGTGCCATTTTAGGACCAAATTTTTAAAAAGCCTATATACCTTTCGTAGCTCTCACTTCTTTTCCTTGGTGTCCCTGAAAGGTAGTTTTTAGATGTTTGGAACTTGAAGCTCTGAACCACAGGCTGGTAGGGAAATGGAATGACTCTCACTAGACTTTTCATAAGCAAGAAATAAACCTTTGTTGCACTAAAATACCACAACCTATTTTAACCTAATCTCAGAAGAAATAGGCCAACAAATGATGTTAACAATTTAATCTACACAAAATACAGCCTTAACTAATACAGGCAGAGTATTATAAAATGGATTTTTGAACAGACAAAGGAAGAGTCCCTTTTATCAATACTGTATCATTTGATTTCTATAAGACTAAAAATGTGTATGAATATTACTAAACTATTGGTTTTAAGACATGATTGAGATCTTCCCTCCAATTCTGACATAGAGTCCTCTGGTTATGTCACTGATTAGCAGACTCTTCATTTATAAACTTGTTGGAAGTACAGTTTTTAGAAGATAAAGGATCATTTATTGTCAACCAATTGAGCTCCCAAATATGAGACAGACAAAGAGGAAAAAAAGGAGAAGAAAAAAGAGCATTCTTCCAGTTGCTCATGTAAAAACCTTGGAGTCATCTTTGACCCCTTTTTGACTCTCACACTCCATATCCAATCCCTCAGAGAGTCCTGGCTATGCAGCCTTCAAGTTAGATACAAAATTTAGCTACTACTTATCCTCAATTACTACCATTCTAGGCCAACTGACCCTCATCTTTGACCAGAATTAATAAAAAGCTTTTAAACTTGTCTACCTACTTCTCTACTTGTCTCTATCTATTCTCAAAACAGCAGCCTGAGTGATCCTATTAAACAGTACGACAGGTCATGTCACTTTTCTGCTCAATATCCTTCAGGCATGTCATCTCCATCAGAGTAAAAGTAAAGTCCTGACAGAGACCTACAAGGCTGTACATGATATTTCTGACCTCCATTTCCCACTTCCACCTTCCGCTCCCTCTGCTTAAGTCAAGGTTTCCTTGCTGTTCTAGGAATAGGTCAGGCATGATGTTGCCTTAATGTTTTTGTATTTTCTCTTTCGTCTCTTTAGAATGCTTGTCTTCAAGCATCCGCACAGCTAGATACCTCCCTTTAGTGCAGTGTCACCTTTTCATGAGATTGTCCTGTTCTTCGGTCCATCCTATTATTCCAAATGTAACCCTTTCTATCCCTCTTCTATAATTTTCTCTTTCCTTTTCACAATCTCCTATTCTTTTCAGTCTCTAATGTACTACACATCTCACATATTTATCGTTTTTATCCTCAGTTTCTCTCACTAGAGAGTATGTCCCGTGGGACAAGGATTTTTGTCTGTGTGCCTAGAACACTGCTTGGCACATAAGAGTGTTCAATAAATATTAGTACTTCTGAGTGACAGATGCAGTGTTGGACTGTTTACATGTATTTTTCACTTAGTCTTCATAATGATCCTATTATATAGATACTTCTGTCTCCTTTTTTTTTTCCTTAGATGAAGACACTGAAACTGAGAGAAGTTAAAATATGTGAATGTAGGTCTTTCTGACTTCAAAGCCATTGTTCTTTATTATATCTTAGTTACTTTTACTCAGCAAAATAGGTGTTATGTGACAGGTCCTTAGGTCTTTATTTCCTTTTCATCTGGGGCTCTCTTCAATCTTCCTTTCGCTTTCTGACTTTTCGTGTTAACACAGCAAAGACAACCCATTGTGAAGCCTGGCTTAGCCACACTGTCACCCTCTCCTCTAAAATCTCACCAGTTGAAGTAGAGCTGTCAGCCTTTTGTGAACATGGTAAGCCTCTCAGTGAAGTAAAAGGCCAATATTATGGTCTACCTTGTAAAAGCTATCATAGTAGAAAAGAACATGCAGAAATGTTCACATGATGAAAAGAAATGTCACCAGATGCATATAATCTTGAAATTCTTACCTATATTTTTATATACACTACTTGAATTAAGAGTTCTGAGACAATAAAGACACAATCATTTTGTTCAGTTCAAGTGCTTGACATAAAAAAAAAGTGCTTTTTATAAAAGTGAATATCAGCTGAGTAATCACTGATCTAATCAAAAGAGAGCATTCAAAATGAACATAGTCCAGGTTTATGTAAAATTTAGGATAGGTCAAATGCTTAGTACTTTTGAGGTAAAAATTTTATGATACCTGAATACTAGTGGCAGAAAACTCAAGGGCAGAAAAGATAAAGTTGGAATAAAAAGTGTAGCTAAGTGGAATTGCTACAAGTTGATTCATTAGGAATAAAGGAAAAGCAGAGTAGAGAGGCCAAAACAGTGTAATGATTAAACAGGAAGCTTTGCTTCCTATGTCGGTCCAAGATTTATGTGAATAAGAGTATTCAAGAATTCAGAGTAAAAGGAGAGCAACAAGATGAAAAGGTCTTTTAATTCTTACCTTGAATTTAAATTTCTTAATCATCTTACAGTGGACAATAATGAATGCCATTAAAAAGAATATTTGTTGAAGAAAGTTAGCAAAACATATATATGTATATATATGTGCTTCAATATATGTGTGTGCACACACATGCACACATGTCCCAAGCAGCTTATTTCTGTGATTCCATATATCAGAGAAGACTTATAAAGGTGCTAATGTAACATTGGATGTGTTTACAAATAAAAGCAGATAAACCCTCATGTTTCAGGACTTGCATTCTGAAGTTTCATTCCTCTATCATGTAATAGACCAAAGTAGGTGCTCTTAGCCAGCTAGTTCTTCCTCAGGCAGAAATTCAAGTATCTGTGTCACCCTGGAATCATCTCCATTCCAGGCAACTAGAAGGGAAACAAACCAGGCAGATCATTCCTGGGGAAGTTTTCATTGGCCAGGCTGGGAAATATACCTTTCTCTTTTGCTCACATTCCATTAGCTAGACCTCCATTACATGGCCACACTCACCTGTCCAGCCATGTGCCCAGGAAGAAGAGGAATATGGCTTTGAGAACAGACAGCAATCTGCCCCATCAGAATAGCACACTATGTTGAGCTGCTGTTATGAGTAATGGCATTGTTCTAGACTGGTACATTTGAATATTGTTCTTTTGCAGACCCTAAGTTAGAATACTAATTGTACAATTTCTGATGAAATAAATTGTTTCATTTGGACTAAAAATACATAATAGTATATATTTAGGTTTATGTCACATGTCTTATTAACATGTACTTTTTTTGGTTTCTATCAAATGACAGAAAACTTAGAATTCTAGAGTTTCAGAATAGTTTGAACTTAGAAAGCTATTCACTACAGATTATTTGTGGCATTAATGGAGTCCTGTAATTGAAATGCTGAAAATGTAAATTAATTGGCTTGTAAATGAGACAGGTATAACAAGTAGATGAGGTCCCCGGGTCTGTTTTCATTCAGCTACCAAGTTGCAGGAGAAAGTGAAAATGTTTACAGAGGTTAATGGAATAATTATGTGGGATTTATCAATTCTGTTTAAACTGCATTTAAAACATAAAGCCATATGATGCACCTGAAATTATAAAACGGGCTTCCTCAGAATTCAAAATGTTTAGAACTAAAAAAGAGCCATTTTGTATTATTGTGAAGAGGTAACTGTCTTTTTAAAAGTAGGAATTTATTTATAATTTTCTCTTCCAATCCATTTTCTAGGCTTTTATACAAAAGACACATCTGTCTTCAAAGTTAGTTCATTTAAGTCATAGAGAGAGAAGCAAGTGCAGAATAAAAAGAAAATCACTGCCATAATGCAGAGTTCTGAAATACCATCACTTAGAAAGAGATATCTCCAGACAGAGACTATTTTAAATATTAACATTTTAAGCTTCTTATTTCACTCCCTTTCCTTCCCTCCCTCACTTCTTCCTTCCTTTCTTTCTTCTCTCTCTCTCTTTTTTTGTTTTTTTCATTTTTATCAAGTTTTTAGATTGATTCTTCAGGAAGATTCTTAATTTACTGGCTGAAATGGTAGAAGGGGAAGCCAGGTACATGATTTCACCTAAGCAAGAATCTCTACCTCTAAGGAATAGTGGTAACTAGATTATGCAGCGAAGATCATCACCTTCATTCCTCCTTATTTGGGTAGGTTCCCCTATACACTCAAGAGGAGTTAAGCTCAAACCACTTTACAAAGCATATCAAATTAATCTTTTCAGTATCCCATCAGTTAGTTTTATGCCTGGATACTCATTTAAGAAAGCTTCAGACATAAATAGCACTCATCTCTATTCACCTAAATTACTGATTTTTTCAAGTTCTTTTCTTGAACTTCAGTGGGTCAATAATTTTATTTTTGTTTTAAGAAACATCTTTATTCACAATAATTAAGCATTTTTAAATAAAAATTAAAATATTATATCTAAAAATGAGAAGTATGAAGAGTAAATATATTAACTCTTACTTGGATGTTTACAGACTAAATGAAAAAAAAGGTATTTTCAACAACAGGTATATAGTATATAGCAGAGTTTTTATTATTCTTTTTATAATTGAAGTATAGTACAATATTGGTTTCAGGTGTACAACATAGTAGTTTGACATTTATATACATTATGAAATGACCTCCATGATAAGTTTAATAACTATCTGTCACCATACATAGTTGTTATTATCATATTGTTGACTATATTCTCTATCCCATACATTATACCCCCATGACCTATTTATTGTATGAATAGAAATTTATACCTCTTAATCCCCTTCCCCTATTTCATTTGTTTTTGTATCTCTTTCCTCTCTGGTGACCACCAGTTTGTCCTCTGTATTTTTGAATCAGTTTCTGTTTTGTTTCATTTGTTTTGTTTTTTTAGATTCCACACATAAGTGAAATCATACAGTATTTGTCTTCCTCTGTCTGACTCATTTCCCTTAGTATAATACTACCTAGATTCATCCATGTTGTTGCAAATGGCAAGATTTCATTCTTTTTTATGACTGAGTAATATTCCATTGCATATATATATATATATATATATATATATATATATATATATATATATATATATATATACCACATTTTCTTTATCCATTCATCTATCAATGGGCACTTAGGTTGCTTTCATATCTTGGCTATTGTAAATAATGCTGTGATGATGTATGCTCTTAATTTTTGATGAACTATAACATTCTTCCTTGCAGTAACTCACCACTCAGAGGGCAGAATTGTTTACAGTATTTTAGTACAGCTGTTAATTAATGTGGGGCTTTAGGCAAGTCTATACTGAATGAGACTCTGGACTAATTCATCGGTTTTAGCTTTCATAATGAAGGAGAAACTAATATGTTTTAGTGTGATTGAGCCAAAGTGCTAAAGTGTCAATAAATCATCATGATAGAACAAATTTAGTTAATGGATTTCTTAGTGTTTTGCCTTTAGAATGCGAGGCAGAGGACGAAGTCATTGAACGAGAAACCTAGCAGTCATATAGCTTAGTTATACCTGAATATTAGAGTATTTAAGATTATTCACTAGCTAGTTCAATTCTGTTTTTATTCACTGTTGAAAAATGAACAATTATCTGATGAATTTCAACCTTGCAAAAAGTTCTTTAGGATAAGTTTGGCCTAAAAGACATTATACAGTCTATAGATCTTGGGTTTGGGATTGGGTTTATTTTGAGAAGTACCTAAATTCTGAAGCTCTTACAGTTTGTGTTCTGACTTAGCCTTAAGGCCACTTCACTGCTTGGAAAATTCTAGAAGTGAATTAAAACATCTTAGTAATGTGAGGCTATTCAAGATAATGACTGTTTGGATAGTGAGAAGGTAATTCTGGGATATTCACTAGCAGGTGAGGAGCACTTAACTGGAGTGTTGAAAAGAGAAGAATAAAATCTTTCTATTTCTAATTCTCAGCAGTTTTGAGATCTACCTTTCCTTAACTACTCAGATCACAAATCGCTCTGATAGAGGATATTTTGTACATGTGGGTTAAATCCTCAAGTATACCTTACATCTTTCAGGTACCCCAAGTATCTCCTAGGCCCTGGTGAAAGATATGAAGCAAATATATCTTACTTATCCCTTTGCATGCTCTTCAGATTTTACTATAGAACCCATATGGAGGGACTCTCATCCCACACTTATCTTTAGACAGAGTATTGACTGAAAATGGGAACATTTTTTAAAAACTACTTTTGTCAGACCTATACGGTCGTCCTAAATAAATTAAATCATCTTCAAAGTACGAATTTTGTATAAGAATAAAAACACATAATTTTCCTGGAAATAAGTGATATAGAGCACATCTGAAAAGCTACCTCTTCCATGAACTAGTTCGTGACTCCAAAATTGGTACACGTCCTGTCCCAACCTAACAACCTTCATGACCATTATGACGTTATGATAACACACTTTAAAAACATATTCTGTATACTGTAGAGACTTATGTGCTCATCTGATGCTGCTTTACTAATCTGGGAGCTCTTTCAAGAGATATTTCATAGTTTCATTTCAGAGTTACTTTGCCTAACACAGTTGTGTTGATCTTTCTAGTCATCATGTCCAGATTAAAAAATCAACCCCTAAATTAGTGGCTTAACACAACAAAAATATTTTTTATACTCATTCATCTGCAGTTTGGGCAGGGCTCCAGGGCTCAGTGGAGAGAGCTCATCCTTGTTCTATTAGGTGACTAGCTCCTGGGACAACTAGAAGTCTGGGTTCTGAAATCATCTTGAAGACTTGATTGCTCATGTATCTGGTGGTGTTACTGGCTGTTAGCTGAGATCTTAATTGAAACTATTGACCAGAATATCTATCAATCTCTGGTCTCTCCATGTGGTCGGTGCTTCCTAATAACATGGTGACTGGGTTCCCAGGGTGACAAATTGATTTAATGGGATATAAAGGATTTCAGGCAGCCGCTGATGCAAAGCATAGTCCATCCCTTTGGGCATAAAGGGCCAAGTGGCATATAAAGCTCACACTACGCATCTTTATATTACACTGACTATTCCCAGAGAGGACATTACTACCTGGAGAGGAAGTCCTGTTCCAACAAGTTTATCACTTCAGTGAAAATTTCCCAGATCTCTTTCCCTAACTCTACCATCCCCTCTACTCTGCCACCCAGCATTTATTCGTCCCTTCAAGAGCTCATTTTTAGCTCTTATCACTTTGTTTGGAAAGTGTTTTCTTGTTTGTTTTGCCTTGATCTTTGTCCAGTGCCTGGCATGTCATTTAAGACCACAGAGAGGTCATCTTTGTTAAACTGATGGAGGAAATAAATTTTGGATCTTGTGTTGGCAGATTTATTAGGTAAAGAAAGTGGCATAAATTTACCTGTGGCCTTATGCAAATGGAATGCTTTAGGAGCTGACCTTGGATGGAGAAGAAAACCTGGAGCTAAAGAAATGAATGAATGAGTAGATGAGTGAATGAATGGCAGAGTAGAAAATAACTTTTAACTGCTAATTTGGCTAAACTATCAAAATAAAGTACTGTATGATAAAATAACTGTCACTTACTAACCCAGAAAGCTTCACTAGTGCTAGTCTAGAAACTCTTCAAGCCTCTAGTTAGCACCTGTAGTAAGACAACTGAAACATAGTATAATTTTTGCTCTATATCAGTCCCATGAGACAAGAAACTGTTTGAGTTCAGGGTCCAATTATTGCTTGTAATAAAGTAGTTTCTCTATAAATGTTGAGTGAGAGATCAGTTAATTAAAATAGATTTTATAAACATAAATGTATTTTACACTTTTGGTAAAGATAAGGTAAACTTTGGTAAACCAAATTTCATTATATCTACATGACCTTGATATTAACATGGAAAGAGTCATTTTTCATTGTCTACTATTGCACCTCTCCCCATCATTTCAGTCATTCAAATCTCTAACAAGTCAGAATATTAAATAAAATAAAGTTTATCATCTGATGTTAAGGTATGAAGATAAGAAATTTTTGTCCTGAACTTTAAGAGAAACAGTCAAAAGAACAAAGAAGGAGATAAGAGGATAATAATGAGAATGTAAATATCCAAGAAATATTGTCTGTCTCTTATGATTTATGTAATGAAATTAAAAAGTTGAAAGCCAATTTTAAAGCATTTCAAAGTAATATCAAGAAAATTAGTTTGAAGGATACATTTAATGTTTTGAATCTGAATCTGTCAAGCCTGTCATGAATTTTAACTGAGTTTAAAAAGTATTCTGATGCATATTATATGTTGGATTTTCAAATACCACAGAACTACACAAGAAATGATGATACAGTAGGAATCAATTAACTGGCAGTAATAAAGTGTTCCAGCTGAAATCATGATGAATGTCAAAGGAAATATTTTGATGTATTTAAATAATGAACTCTACTGTTTATAAAACCTTGTTGTGCCAGATAACTTCTAGAACAGTATTCTGATTTTTAACCTCATCTAGTTTTACTTCTTATTAACACACACATACACACACGCAAGTACACATATTATAACTGTGAAACTTATTGAATTTTCACAAACTGAACACCTCTGTGTAACCAATACCCAGATCAAAAAAAAAAACAGAATATTGTCAGCACACCAAGAGCCCTCCTTATATCCTCTTCCTATCTATCTCTACCTGTCTCCCAAACTAATTACTGTCCTGACTGTAGCACAGATTATTTTGCCTCTTTTTGTATTTTATGTTAATAGAACAAAAAGTAGAGCACGTAATTTTTTTGTGTGTGACTGGCTTCTTTCACTCAAGGTTATATTTGTGGGAATAATGCATATTGTTGCTAATAGTTGTACATTGTTAATTTTTATTGCTGCATAGTATTCCATCAGATAACTATTCTGCAATTTATATATCCATTCTATTAGTCATGAAACTTTGGGTGGTTTAAGTTTGGTGTTATTATAAATAGCACTGCCAGGAGGAACATTTAATATATTTAATTGAATATATCCTAATGCCAACTACTTTTTTGCATGTGCTGTGTAAATTATCATATAAAACTATACAATTAATGTTAATTCTATCTATTATTCAGGTATAAGTATAAAATACCTTTTTTTAAGGCTGTTATTCATTAAAGAAATATGTAACGTCAAAGAAATGCAGATTATTTAAAGAGAGAGTCCAGTATATGCCAGATATAGAACTGAACCAGATACTTTATTACTGATAAATGTTTTGTAAAATAAATATTACTATACTATTTTACAGATGAGGAAACTGAAGTTATTAGAGGCTAAGTGACAAATTAAAAATTCTCTAGCTAGTGTTACGAAGAATTTATCACTATGACGTTGCAAAAATGAATTATGTTCTAACATAAGTTTGGTTTGTAAAATGAAGGAGGGAGAAAACAAGAAGAAGGAAGAGAAGAGGGGAAAAGGTATTACAAAGAGATGTTTCCAAACAAAATTTAGAAACCCAGTCAGTTTAATCTCAAAGTCTGTCTGTTTTAATTTAGATTTTCCCACGGGCAGACTTTGAGACAAGGATTCAACCAAGCAAGTTGCTATCATAGGCAACTAGAAGTCTGGGAAACATTGTAGATTATAGGGTTCAGAGATGTTTCTTTTAGGATCATGGGAGCTGGGGTATTTTAAAATTAACTCTCAGAGCCAATGGTTAAACCCTAATCCTGAAAGTATTATTTTTCTGTCATATCCTGCCTGCTGTGTGCAAGGGCAGAAAAGGTCCCAGATAAGCCCTTGGGCAATGAGATACTAATGGTGGCAGTTGGAAATCAATTAGTAGGCACTTAAATGATAAGGCTTGAAGGGATTTGGGTGGGCCACCCAGAGCATCTGCAACAGTCTACCCTTTTCCCTGGCTAGATCCTCCCTGTCCCATGTTAAATTCATTCAATATTTCAATATTATCACTGCTTTTTCATGTGATGGCCAGCCACAGTTTTATTTTAAAAATATAATAGAAGAAGTGGGACAAACTCCTGCCCTCCCCCTCCTCAACACTTATTCTACATCCTCTTTGCTCTCAGCCAGGCTTTTCACTGGTCTGTTTCTTGCTCAACAGTTGAACATAGACCTTCATCCCTCAGGGTTCTGTGCCTCTGAATAACATGCCTTTGTAAGGCCATACTTGCTGTAATTAACCGTTAATGAATATCTCTCAGCATGAAAGCAAAGCCCCAGGAGACTCCCAATCCCAGGTGAATATCTTGAATTCTGGATATAACTCTCCCTACCTCCATCATGTGGCAGCAATCTTATCTCTTCATGATAATCAGATTCTGTTATTCCTGCTAGCATAGTAACATTTTGCTCGTTTGTTTTGCTTTCTTGTTTGTTTTTTCCGTTATGTTTGGAAGTCCAAAATGATCAGGCAGCAATCCTGCATTTAGGTTTTTGGGAACATTTACTGTGTTACTTGTTATAAGAGTGCTCTCTGGGAACCAGGACCTCCAGTCCAGCAGAGCTTAAAGTTACAAGCACAGGAAGTACAAATTCCCTATGTGAGCACCTGGAAGTGTAGTGAGAAGGACCACTGTTTTACCACCTGTTTCTTAGATTTATTTATTCTATTAGGGCTATAACATCATATAAATTGGTTCAACTATATTTCATGCCTCGAAGGATAGTACTCAACCATGAATAGCATCATCCCCAAGCTAGTATATCAGCTATGTATTTAAGAGGTCATATTAACATAATATTAGGCTGGTGTCTTCTAGCAATGAGGTGTATTTAGGACTGGAGGATCCCATACCTATATGTTCATTGTTCACCTCATTTTTTGTTTTTTGATCCAGGGTCATATTATATGGGATCTACTGACAACAAATCAGGCACTCTGAGCTCTACCAGGAGAGCCTTAACATTGATCTCAGATTGAATAAACTTTGGACAAGTTTCTTTCTAACTATAACCCCCAACCTCCCTTTTCTTAGAACATTTACTTTAGAAAACTTGTCATTTTAAGTACTTTGCTTCTTTGAGATATAAATTTTCTCCAGCCTCTTGCCTGTTTTACAACCCAAGACTGTCTTTCTTTCTCAAGGTCCTGGGAGCCATCCTTTTGAAATGTAAACATCAAGGAAGATAGTGCCTCTCTCTTCCAGTCTCTGTGGGACAGTAGGAGCCTAACTTCCATAAGCTAAACATTGAGCAGCCTCCCCTATAAGACCCTCTCGTGTTTTTCCACTAGCTCATCCCAGCACTTAAAAACTCTCCTGCTTTTTGTTTCAGTGGAGTTGAGTTCATACGCTTTCACCTATTGCAATAGTCTTCAGTTAAGTCTTCCTTGTTTAACTTGTTCTGTGAAATTTTTCGTTAGTGTTATGGTCCAAGGCAAGGAAAAGAGGAAACACAAAACTTAACCTGGAAAATGTAAGAGTCCCAGTAAGGATGAATCAGTGTTCTTCCATCATGAAAGGGAAATAACATAGTCAACTAGCCAAAAAATATTCCTTTAGTTTCTCTGAGGGATTGCATGTGTATTAATCAGGAACTAGTCAGGACACAGAAACCATACTAGTAATTTAAATAAGGAAAATTTAATGTAAAGCATTATTAACTACTAAAAAGAGTAAAAGAGGACTTGCTACTATATGTAGGGCTGGGAGAGTGAACAAAGAGGGAACTAGGAACTTAGGAGCGATAGTACCCCCCCAGGCTAAGACTCAAACTTCATTAGAGAAAGTGTGGCTACCGTATACATATGAGGTACAGTGAAGAAGAAATTTGCCAGAGGGTATGGTCTTGAACGGTTGGGTAGGAAAGGCCTGTGAGGTTGACAAGAAACTACTGCAGAGTGTTTACCACCAGGCTTCTGGCACACTGACTTCTTGGCAGCTGCATCATAAGAAAATAAAAGTACACCAGTACCAAGGAGAGAAGTCCCTCTCTTTTTATGGTATTGCAGTGACTCCAGCACCTCCTATTGACAAAGCTAAACGTTGTATTAGCTGGCAAAGGAGAAACAATAGAATTAAGTTCCAGTTTGTCAGAGCAGGTTAAAGAAGGGTGAATTAGGAGCTTTGAGATAATAAATTGATAACTAATATGATATCCAGGGGTCAGCATCAGTCTAAGCTGCTGATAGGTCAAACATTCTGTAGCAGCAGTAGCTAGGTTTGTCTTAGTGGGGAAGGAGACCAGGGTGAAAGTCAGATACATAGCCTCCCTCTCTCTCATTCTGGGAACTCCATTCATGGGATTATTATGCAAACACTGTGGTGACTGAGTCTAAGGGTAGCTAACCACCATTGTATGTCTTTCTATCTGGCTAGTTGTCTGTTTACTTTCTCAGTGATAAATATTCTTAGTGGGCAGTGCCATGAGACACAAAGATCCCTGTATTTTGTTTACTTTCTTATCGAACAATTTACATGCTTTTCCTCAAATCTCTGTCTTGCTCTTTCTAGGTTCTTGACCAACAAACAAGGTCATTTGCCTCTGCCTGGGAATTTATTAATCTGCTTATTTCAGGCATCTTCTTTTACATCAAACTGATGACCTAGGGCATCTCTTCTGCCCGTTAGAAAGATTTCCTTTCATATTGTCTTTGGAGGTCATTCCTGTGATAGTCTGTTTTTGACTAACATAAATGTATTGGCTTACAGCAACTTACCTTTCCATGAATTTGGACCATGTTATATCCACACCTGGGAATAGGGAATTCCCTACCATGTTATAAATGTGAGCTGAGGTAGATTTGTTGGAATAAAAGAATTAGGTAACTTGGAGTCTGGTCCAGCTCTTTTGTAAATTATTTGTTGTCTTTGATCTGCTTCAAGCCTAATCTTAAATGTATCCTTTTCATTATATGTTGGAATTCTGTTGTGTCTGTACAACTTTATTACTTGATAGGTTGATAATTTCCAGCTCATGATGAGTAGCACCAGTTGTAGTCCTGGCCCTTAATAGACACTAACATCTCAGTCTCTATTAGGGTCCAGTAAATGCCAGAAGCCGCTTTTCTGTTGGCTAATAGTTCTCTGCTTCAAACATCTTCTATGCTAGAGATTCCATATGGTACCCTTTTCTAAGATGGATACCTCCAGCATCATGGAATCCACCTGGCCATATAGACAGAGTTGCAGGGATGCTTGCATGGCAGCCTGAAAGTAATGCAGAATCCTCTGGGCCCAATCAAAAATGACAGATTTCTGAGTCACCCAACAAATGAATGTGACCAGTGTTACTAAATCTTTATGTGCTGTCCTCAGAATCTACATGGGGCTACCCAGTAAAGTGACTATTTAATAATCATAAGAGGTTCAAGGTACAATAACCTGTCCTTTAATTTGGTGGGAATGTCCTGATATGCATCAGTTACTAGATTTCTAAAAATTTCCCTCATTTTTAAGGTCCATAAGTCTAGGTTATACAATATGGGTTTTTCTCCCACTCTCTCGAGCATGTGGCATGCAAAGTACTTGGCACTTCCTACTTATTAGGCCCAATTAATAAGATGACATTATTATAAAGAACCAGCTATGAATTTTATATAACAGTCAAATGATACTTTTTTTTTTTCTCACTATATTTGGCTAAAATCATTAGGGTTAGGGGCTTCCCAGGTGGCGCAGTGGTTGAGAGTCTGCCTGCCGATGCAGGGGACACGGGTTTGTGCCCCGGTCTGGGAAGATCCCACATGCCGTGGAGCGGCTGGGCCCGTGAGCCATGGCCGCTGAGCCTGCGCGTCCGGAGCCTGTGCTCCGCAGAGGGAGAGGCCACAACAGTGAGAGGCCCATGTACCGCAAAAATATAAATAAATAAATAAAATAAAATAAAATAAAATCATTAGGGTTAATGTTTTAGGGAAAGAGTGTGAACGTATAGTACCATCAATTCCAAGTAAGTGTACATTGCTTTGAATCCTCTTTCCTGGTTAGTACTGGGGAGAAAAGCACATTTGCTAGATCAATAACTGTATATCAGATGCTCAAGGCTGTATGGATCTGTTAAAGTTACACATCTGGAAAAGCAGCTGCAATTGGAAATAACACCTGGTTAAGTGGATGCTACTTGCTGTTATTTGCCATGCTCGATTTTTCTTCATTTTTTGAGTGGGTAGGAGTACAGACTGGTCAATTAAATAGCGTTAAAACAGGGTTAAAATAAATAACACCACCCCTATATCCTTTAGGTCTCTGCCAGTTTGCTTTTCTATCTGGGATGCAATATTGCTTTTAATTTACTAACTTGCCTGGAAGGAGGAAGTTTCAGGTGCTTTTACTTGAACTTTCCTACCATTATTGCACTCCTCCACAGGTCAGGTTTTAAGAACAAGAGCTCTGCCAATTCAGAATGTATATTCATCCTGATTATGCATTCATGGACTGACAAATGCCCCTAGGGCCAGAGGTGAGGGCTCTGTGGAATCACTGAATCTACAGTAAGATGACTGAAGGCCAGTATTCCATATATCACCTGGCCTCCATGTGCTTGCATTCTGACTGAGGGTCTATGATGGCATTTTGGTTTCCCCAGGATATTGTTAGTCCAGACTCTAACAGTTTTCAATGTTAGAATTAGGTCCTGGTAAATTTCTCTAGACCTTTTGAGGAAAGATCATCGTATTGTTTATACTCGCTTTGTTTTATGGAGTATTCCTCCAGAGGAGGCAGTTTCTTCTGGAACAGTCTCCCTGGAAATTGGTGCATGGCTATGATTTTGCCTTGGGTAGCTGACATCAGCATCTTGGTTATCTGCTTCTAAAGTTTCTGTAATTTTGTGTGTGTGTGTTGTTATTTTATAAGTCAGACACTATCCTTAGGAAACTATGGTTCAACAGCCTACAGGATCTGAATGCTTCCCAAAACTACATGAGCTTGGAAGAAATTTCTGCACCAGTTAAGCCTCAGTTGAGACTGAAGCCCTAGCTGACACTTTGATAGCAGCTGTGTGAGAAACTAAGGATGATACAGCTAATCTATGTCTAGACTGACTCAAAGAAGCTATGATATGTGTCTGTTGTTTAAAGCTGCTAAGATTGTAGTAATTTGTTATGCAGCCATAGATAACTGATAGGATAGGGATAGTACTTCCCCAGTTGGGCCATGCTGAGTCATAATCATAATCACTGGTGTAAAAGCAATGAAGGAAATTAGGAGCAACTCTGGAGGAGAAAACAACCAAACAAACAAACATGATTGTGCAAGACATCTACCTCAGGTGAAGTCTTTTCATGGTGTCCAGAAAAAGGAATACAGTGTTTGTCTGATAAGAAGAGTGTGCCACTTCTGCTAGCCCAGAACATTCTGGGAAATCTCAGGTCTCAAAGTTCTCAAACATTTTACCTAGATATCTTACCTAAGGTCTTAAAGTCCCACTCTTTCCTTATCAGGGCTCTGACTTGAGTATAGAAGACCTGCCAAGATGTGAATTTAGCCTCCTTTATAACTTGCAAGAGATGAGAATCTCTTTAATGCTGCTATAGCCTAGTGGCTTGCCTAGTCATATCTTGTGTTGATAATGTCATGAGTTAACTTGTCAGGTTTTGTTTGTTTGCTTTTTAATTACTTAATGACTAATAAGCTTCAAGGTTCTTATAACAATTATGGCCCCATACCTCTAGAGATATTGCACAAGCCAGTGCATTTCATTCCACTTTTATCCTAATTCACCACAGGTAAGAGTCTTGGTTATTGTAATGCTGTAGCATTTGGGGTGTTATCATTACCCTACTCACTACTAGTAATGGGGTCCTAGAGGCCTCTGGCCAGTGAGTGATCCAATTTCAGAATTTTATCCTGAGGATCTGCTTTCTAAAACCACTTCTAGTGACAATTCTCTTAATTTGGGTTCCCCCAGAAGGTGACTCCTAGAAAATCAAGTGTCAGTAGTTTATTTGTGAGTTATTTCATGAAATACAAGTAATGAAGTAGTCATTGAGACAGGGAGGGGGATAAGACAATAAAGGATACATTATCAAAAAAATTATCTTTTTGGGCAAGGGGAGCTTAAACTACCTGGGAAATCTCAAAGTCATAGCCCCTGATGGATGAGGAAGCCGGGGTATTTATATACCAAGTCAAATCAATTTGGTAGACATCTATTTTGGTGAGCCATTACTTCTCTGTGACACTAAATCTGCAGTGCACAAAGCAATTTAAGCTTCAACAGTCAGAGACTTACCTTCAGGTAAAGCAATTCAGGTGCTAGCCATTGGAATTCTACAGAAATGCACCAACATCCAGAGGTAGAGAGGACACAGGCTGGACAACAGCAACATCTGCTGCACTGTACTGTTGCCTCTTCCCACAAATCATACTTTACCAAGATAATCTTTTCAGGAAAATTAAAAATATACCATCAGTTGTACACCAGATTACATGGTGATATTTCTGGGAGTTTCCTATTAGCCTCCTTGAAAACTATGAGTTAATAACTAAAATGTTACCAAAGCTTTTTTTTTTTAAACTTCTAAAAATCATTCCTTATGACCACATAAGAGTATTTTCTGTAATAATCTTCAAAATTATACTTATAATCATTTAATGGAATGTTAAATCTCATTGGGATTGTGTCTCCTTATTTATCTTGGAACTGTTGACAGATTACTGAACTTTCATATAAAAAATGAAAATTAAAGTCATGTTTTGATATTTTACAGTTATTAAACAGAGCTCATAGTGCTCTGCTGAGAGACAAAAAACAGTAGATTTAATCCTGACTTTCATGACGATTTATGTATCGTAAATTTATTCTTAAATATAGCTATCTTATGCTCTATTCATTTCCAACACCTAAAAATTTTATGTTAAAATGATAACTGTATTACACATCAGCCTGAAACCCCCAATCAATTTGCTAAAATATAACTGAAACATAGCAAAATGCCTAATATAAGTAATAAACTATTATGTTAAGATGTTAAATGCTTTAATAAATCACATCATACTCAACAATTAAAGTATGATAAAGTTATCAGAAGTCGATAAGTCAAAATTTATAATGTAATTTCTAGGATAACCATAGAATAACAGTAAAAACAAGTGAATAACTATCAAGCAAAGAAAGGAAAAATGGAGTAATGAAATTTAATCAATATAAAAGAAGGCAAGGGGCTTCCCTGGTGGCGCAGTGGTTGAGAGTCCGCCTGCCGATGCAGGGGACACGGGTTCGTGCCCCGATCCCGGAGGATCCCACATGCCGCGGAGCGGCTGGGCCCGCGAGCCATGGCCGCGGAGCCTGTGTGTCCGGAGCCTGTGCTCCGCAACGGGGGAGGCCACAGCAGTGAGAGGCCCGCGTACAGCAAAAAAAAAAAAAAAAAAAAAAGAAGGCAAGAAAAGAGATAAAAAGAAACTTTGCTCAGGCAAGACAGCAAATTATAAAATAGTAGATTTAAACCTAATACAATGATAATTGCACCAAATGCAAATAGGCTAGTCAATTAAAGATAAGAAGAGGTTTAAGTTTAAATAAAATCCAACTATATAATACATATAAGAGACATAGTTAAAATAGGATACAGAAAAGTTACACAACACAAAAAGATTTAATATGCACCACTAACCAAAAGAAAACTAGTTTAGTTATATTAATATTTTTATATCAGGTTAAGTAGGCCTTATTTAAAAGACATTAGTATTAATTAAGAAGGATGTTTTATAATAATAAATATTAAATTCACTAGGAGATTATAATTCTAAATTTGTATAGACCTAATAGCAAATTAAATACATTTTTAATAAGAATCACAAAAAATTCACAATAATTGAAATAGGGGAGTTAGTTTCCCTCTCTCAGTAACTGATCAAACAAGTAGAAAAAAACAATAAAAGATATAGAAAATATGCAAAAACATTAATAAACTTGACCTAATAGAAATATATAAAGCACCCCTCAATACAATTGCATAATAAACATTCTTTTCAAGTACACATGGAATATTTACCAAAGTTGACCGTGCTCTGGGTAAATCTCATCAATCCTCAAGACATTAAAATCAAAGGGGGTAGACCTTCTGACTACAATGAAATTAAGCTAGAAATCAATAACAAAAAAATGACTAGAAAATTCACTTATATTTAGAAATTTGGGTATACACTCTGAAATAACCCATAGGTCAAAGAAGAAGTTGTATGGATATTAGTCAATAAACTGAATGATTATGAAATAAGTTCCATAAAGAGAAAGGCTAGGTCTGTCTCATACACTGAAGCCTGGTTATCTAGTACGTAGTGTTTGGCATATAGCAGGTGCTCAGTAAATACTTGTTAAGTAAATTAATCCTAGAGTAACTGCATGCAGTTCCTTTGATGATGGCACTTACTGGGTATGGGAGATTTAAGTCACTGCAGACAAATCAATCAATTACAAGGAAAGATTCTTCAAAAAGACAGTATAAGCTGAGCTCAGAATTCAGGTTATCCTGTTTTGTAGCAGCAGCAGCAGAAGGAGGAGGAGGAAAAAGGAGAGGAGGAGGAGACTGGGGGAAAGTTGAAAAAAAAGGTATTATCTTTCATAATTAAAACTGAGACTCCTACCTGCATTGTTCACAGAATGATGTGAAACACAATAATTACAGGTAAAGAATGGGTTAGCTTATTTTATCTAAGCTGTCAGTACCATCTTTTTATGAATCAACTTGTTACTTATTAGAATATAGAATAGTTCCTTTGTCTTAAATTTATATTGCTGGTCCAGAAGTTCTTGAGAATTATAAAATTAATATTACTAATTGTATAATCATTTTCAGATTGTGATTTTTCAGCTTCTCATCCCAGAAAAGGAATTCTATTAAACACTACTAATTAAAGATTCAATTGTCATTATTGACCTAAATTTGTCAGTTATAAGGATATTAGCATGAAGGTTTACAATATTTTTATGAAACATTAATAATCTTTGACAGTGTAAAGGTGGGGCTGGGAGATAAAAGCCAATATCCTTTCCATTTCACTTGTGAAACCACTTTACAAGGTTTCAATTAGATCTGTCTTTTACCCCTGAGAGAAGCTAACTGGATGTATTGCATTAATTATGGTTCCCAGAGACAGGTTCAGGGAATCCAAAATTATAAAATTACAATCATTGCAGTTTTGCAGGCTCTACTTTTTCTCTCATTTCATGTGCTTGCGGAGTTGAGATGTGAATTTACAACCAATGGCTTCAGAGGAAGTGCCAGTGTCAGACTAGCACCAAAGATTCTGTAGAACAGGAGAAAGGGAAGAGATAAAGCCACAGAACAATGTCTACTTAACCAAATATATGATTGAGTGTGGTTTATGATAGTTAAAATGCAAGATTTTTAACCTATTGAATATCATTTAATGTATATTTATGGTTCTATTAAATTTAATTTTAATTTACATATGTGCATATTGCTTATACACACATATACACACATGCATACATAGAGTGGGAAAGAGCTATCACTGAATATATCTATCTATCTATCTATCTAAGTATTCTTATGTGTTTGTTCTCATGTGTGTCATTTGTGTGTGTGTGTGTGGGTGTGTATGGCATGTGGGAATAGAGAGAAAGGAATGGAAGCTTTTTACTATCAGCACACAGAACTGTCCCAAATCACAATGCAGCTGTTTGAAAATATAATGGATTGGAATGGTCATTAATAATTTCCTTTAATATTTTTTAAACTACAAATTAGTTGAATAGCTCCCCTGAAAATATATATCATGCCAATAATACACCTTTTGACTAAGGCAATTACTGGTGTAAACTTTCACATTATTTTAAAAGCTACAGTCTGTAGAAGAGAAAAGCCAAGGATAAGAATTTTATCTCCCTTTATAGGGGTAACATTTTGAAGAGAGTTGTCACAACATTTTCTAAATTTGAAGAATAAAATTTGCTTGAAATGTCTATATTTCAGACTATTGTCTAAAAGCATGATTAAATTTTAAAAATAGAATTTATTAAGTGATCCAGATCCATTTAGGTAACTAAGGTCATAAATCAAAAGCACTTGCATGCAGAGGTAACAGGTAGTGGGTTGATTTTATATGTTCAAAAGGAAAGATTTTATTTTTGCTGAAATAAAAATAAGAATAGACAGTAGTCAATTAAGAGTCATAAAAAGTTAAGAGACAGATTAGTATTAAATTTAATTTAATAATGCAAGGCAATGCTTTCTAAAATATCAAACTTGTAGAGTAACTCATATTTATAGCCTGAATAAATAAAGAAGTAAGTGGCTGAAATAGTAGGTTAATTAAAATTAGTGCATTTTTTAAAACTAGCAAACCAGATAGCTTGGTGGGCTAATATATCAAAGGTTGGCAATTATTTCAGATAAAATATTCTGAGCAGATGGGCATCTAGACATGGCCTCAATACACTTTAGGTTTTATAGTCTTATACTAGGTCATAGAACTTACCACATTAACTTTTTTTTTGAAGGATTATTATCACATGATGAATATGTCTATAGCTTAAATGTTAATTGTATCACTTTCTAACTATGAGAATTTGTCAATTTCTCTTTCATCCCATTTTCCGCACTTATGAAATAGGGATAATAAAAGAATCTATCACCTAGGATTTTTCAAAGGTTAAATTAATTAATATAGAAAACAGGACATTGACACACACTGAGCTTTCAAGAAATGAAAGTTAGTGCATTTAAAAATGTTTCCTTTCTTTTGACATTCATGGTATAACCCACACTGAAGACATTTCTAGATGTAGAGCTCAGTTTAAATCACAGAATTGTACAAATTCTAGTTTCATTTTGTGGTGTTTGGGTTTATATCAGCTTTGCAAGCAGTTAAATAGACTACAACTAAGTAGACCATGCCAATCTAGTCAAAAGGCAACTGAACTAGGCTTCTATTTTTCTTTCCTTTAGCCATTTTATCTGTATGAAAATTATCCTCTTCAGGATCTTTCAGAAAAGCTTTTCCATGATTGGACACTTTTAATAAATGGGATTCAGGCTAATGGAAAAAAATTAACAAGACATCTCAAAGAAAATTCACTTCAAAAAGAATATAGCCTTTTAAATGACATAGTGCCTTACAGAGAATTTGGAGATGGAGGAGAATCGTTCAGGAAATTAAAAGGGAGGTTTTTATAATTAAGGGACTAAAAATGAGGTCTGTAATTGGATAAAGTCTACAAGATCATGATGTCTTTTGAACTGCAAACACCAGGTTAAGAACTTATGAGAGATATTTTGAAAAGTGTGCTTAGAGAGCAAATGATCTAATGCCATCTATTTGTTCCCATCTATCAGAGGTCCCATTGCACACTACTTGTCTAATCAGACAGAAGATTTTCAATTCATTGGCCTTACTACTGACCTTTTGTTCTCTCAAAACCAAAGAATCCCACTACTGGTGTAGCAAAATGGAAAACTCCCTTTAGAATTAGGTTTGATTTCAATTATTCCATGTGGCACTTTGTGTTTTAATTTTTTTGATAGGAGGTGTAGAAAGTGGGAGGAGGATGGTGTAAAATTACACAAAGATCAAGGATGCCGAGTCATAGACAACCTGGTTCAATTCCTCCCAGCTATACATGCTGTGCAACTTGGGGGCCATACTCCTTAATGGAAAGTACCATTTCTTAGTTGTCATTTAACCCCTAACACCCACTATATATATAATGTATGTAAAACAAGTACTCAGAAAGTGTTTATTGAAAATGGGCTTTGTAAAGCAAGTATTTTTTTAACTTCATATTTTCCTTCTTATTCTGTTAAATGGGTATAACTACTTTCTAAGCTTGTGGGGATTAAACAATGTACATAGAATGAAATAGAGAAAGCACCTGACACATAGTAAACTTTCCTCAATCAATGGCAGTTCTGGTATTTGTATTAAAAAATATTCAACTTCATAAGATTTTTTTCTTTTTGGTACATTGGGAATTATTATTACTTTAAATGTTAAGCCTACCAAGAATTCATATCTTTTATTATTATTTTCTTCACATGCAAATTTGAGTCAATTATTTTGATATATATCTATTGAAAATAAACTTTTTCATTAACTAGATAACTAGACAGAGATTTAGATGAACATTTTTAAAGTTAAATAGTCAGATTTGGAACAGTTTTTATCTATATTAATTATGAAAACCTAAATTAAGAAAGAAAGAAATTTAATGTCAGAAAATACCTTTTTTTCTGACATTTTCTTTCTCAAATGGGATTTTAGAAAGACATGCTAAGCACAGTCCCATATGTGGTGGTGGAACTGCCTGAAAAGATGTTGATTTTCTTCCTATCAGTAATTTTTCACCGGATTTCCATCCAAGAAAAGTCATCCCAATTGTTCATTCTTTATAATACTGTCATACTAATTTAACTGAAATATAAACTAGATTTAATAGAATTTATTATGAAACTACTATCAAGCATTGGATTCCTCCTATTCCTTTTCCTTCAATTGTCCATATAAACTCTAAGTGCCTTTAAGTATTAAATTAGGAAAAGCCAGGCAACTTTAAAGCTTCCTTGTAAGGATTTTCTTTATCTACATATTATATAAAGTGCAATTTGTAACTAAGTTGTCCTGTATTTCTTTCACCTATAGCACTTTTTCAGCCAGTAAAACACTGCAGGACCATAACTTGACCTAATACCCACTGATTACTCAGTATGGGATGATGCTTTTAACCCCAAATCAGCACTAGCTCCCTGCTGACTCTAATTTCAATTATAGCAATATTCCTTTAAAGAAAGATGAAGGACAACCTGAGACCCTCTACATTTATTCTTATATATTAAATCATCCTGAATTTGTTTACATGTTTTTCTTGATGGAGAAAAAGCAAGAGATAGAGTTTTTATTTTTATTAAACTAGAAGTATATTCAGATGTCCCCTTGCTGGCTAATGGAAGGGGGGGGATGATTCATTAAGACTTACTTTCATTGGCAATTTTGGATACCAGTAGAAGAATGGGTGTGGCTTCTATTCTCTGGGAGCAGAAGTTTATATTCTCCCTTGGGCAAGAGAACTGCTCGCAGGAAGTAACGCCTTTTCCACCATGCATATTTGCATTATTCATTTTGCTCTCAACACAGACCTACTTTCTTCACATGGCCTCTGAAAGCTGTGGACTTATAGATCTTATATCTTTCCAGCTTCAGATACCTAAGAGACTGCCTTGAATCTTTTAAAATTCTGAGTCTACAAATCTTTGAGAAAAGAATTATTATTCTAAGAGAAAGATTGGGTCAGATACCCTCCATTGGGTCCATCAATTTTATGTAAAGAAACCTGATTATATAGCAACATGACACCTCCCATAGGAAAGGGAGGAAGAAGATGCTGGAAAAATGGAGGAGAAGGAGAGCAAATGTCTTTTTGCAGTTTGTCATGTCTCATATATTGTCTCACTTGCATACCCACTCCAAATTAGAATTTTCCATATCCACATAAAATGTGAACTAGTATACTTTGGACTTCCAGAAAAGTACTGTCCCTTCCTATCACACCTTAGTGTGACCCTGTTTGTTAAAGTCCCGAATTGTGTCAAGGAAGTGATATCTGAGTTCCTTAATCATTCAGATTTCTCTGCTGTATATTAAACTGCAAATCCTAAAAGGCATTCCAACAAGTTTTCAAATACTGATGTAATGAACTTCTGGTATTAATTTTCTGTACTTTGTTTCTCTGGATCTCATTTTACAATTGATCTTTAATTGACAAAGTGATATATTGTAGCTCTTTGTTTGTAAGTCTTCATATAATCTTCATTTATCTAACTTTTCCCATTCTTTTTTAACCATGGTAAGAGAAATCATTGCCTACCAGCAAACTATAAAGAAATATATATATGGGAAAGGTTAAAGACAAAATATACCAGAAACCTTTTATTAAAATATAGGCAGATGAGCTTTGTACCAAGATTGCTGTAGAAAACCAGCATGTACATTAAAACTCTAAATTTAAGCTGTTCACTTATTCTAAGTTACTAGAATTTATTTCTAATTAGATTTAAGATCTCTACACAATTCGGTATAGATTTTAAATAATATATCCAATGGAACTTGCTTAAAGTATCTGGATAATTAAAACAGAAATTGATTAGATTATTTTTTTCAAGTTTAGTACATTCTTTTTGTTCCATATATAGGTAACATAAATGTCACATGCTAGCAGTTATTCAGTTAATTCAACCAATAGAGTCAGTCTTGCTTTTTGAGGTTCAAAACTACATAGAAACCAAACAATACCCAAAACAAAATTTTTTCATCAGTAGCAGCATATATTTTCCTTCGCTTGTTATAAAAATACCAACGGTTATAAACCATATTAGTTAGTTTGAAATCACAGTTCTTGATGACTCATTTCTTTTTTCTCTTTTTAAAATTTTGGTTTCATTCCCCATGCTTCCAAGCCTCAAACTTAAACTTAGCAAGAAAAGTTTAATTCAATTATGAAAAGATAAAAATATATATCATGTCCTCTGTTCTTACTCATCAGGGAATGTTATATAAAGCTTATTTAGAAGAACAAAGTATTACCCCTCTAACTAGGTGATAAGATACAGTCTCAGACCTGAATAATCTGGAAGTTTATCACTCATAAAAAATACTTTAATACAGGTTTTGTTACCAGTTGAACCAATGTACAGCAAAGCTATATTAACAAAAAGCTCCATTAATGTTTTCTGGCTCACTGAACCATATGAAATTTAAATTAGCAAATCTATAGAAAAATTGATTCCTTCATTTGTAACTTTTCAGAAAATCAGCCTCTTCCTCAGAATCATACAGTGATACTAAATCAAGCTATGGTCAGAAAATACAGAGTGAATGTTCAAAAAAAAAAAAACCTGAGTTATAATAGATTCTGTAACTGAATATTGCTTTATTTTTAAGTTTGTAGGTACTCAATAATCAATCTAAGTTAGTCAAGTGGATTCTTTACCTATTGTTCTATCACATATGTTTAATTATTTCATTGTATGTCAGTTTATTAGAATAATAGTTAATTTAAAAAAAAATCTCCCTGAAGCTTGTAGATATAAATACTAAAATTCAGAGTTTCCAGAAGTATTTAATTTAAACAAACTTTTTTAAAAAATGTATTTTTTTTCATTTTTTTTCCACCGCTTTATTTAGCTTTGTTTGACAAATAAAAATTCTAAAGATCTTCCTCAACTTACAGTGGGGTTACATCCTGAGAAACTCATCATAAGTTGAAAAATTATAAGTTGAAATGCATTTAATACGCCTAACCTATCAAACATTACATTTTAGCCTAGCCTATCTTAAATGTGCTCAGACACTTACATTAGCCTACAGTTGGGCAAAAGCATCCAACACCAAGTTTATTTTTTAACAAAGTTTTGAATATCTCATGTAATTGATTGAATACTGTACTAAAAGTGAAAAACAGAATGGTTGTCAATTGTTTAACCTTTTGATCACATGGCTGACTGGGAGCTGCTGCTTGCTGCAGCTGCCCAGCATTATGAGAGCATTGTAGGGCATATCGCTAGCCTGGGAATAGGTCAAAATAAAATCCAAAGTATGGTTTCTACTGAATGTGTATCACTTTTGCACCATCATAAAGTCAAAAAATCTTAAGTCAAATCATTGTAAGTTGGCACTGTCTGTATATATTTAGGTTGTACATATTGTATATTGTAGGTATATATTTAGGTTGTCCAATGTGATTTTTTTAAAAAGATGTATGATATGATGACTTAATATATGCACATATTATGATGTGATTGCCACAATCAAGTTAATTAACACATTCATCACCTCATATAATTATGTGTGTGTGTGTGTGTGTGTGTGTGTGGTGAGAACACTTAAGATCTACTCCATTAGCAAAATTCCAGTATACAATACAGTATTATTGTCTATAATCACCATGCTGTACTCTAGATCTCCAGAACTTATTCATCTTATAACTGAAAATTTGTACCTTTTGACCAACATCTCCTTATTATGTACAGGTTCTGGAGATAAGGTTAATCATCAAAAGATCCACTGTGACAAAAGCCCCGTGAGGACTGGGATTTTAGTTTGTTGGATTCGATGTTGTGTGCCTATGATCCCAAACAGAAACTTGGGCATCATTGCTCAACACTCATTTAAAAAAGTATATCCTTGTTGCCTATCTAACATTAAGTGGAGGGGAAAAAAAGGGAATGCTTCTGACAGTTCACGGTAAACATTATGTTTGCTGTGGGTTTGGGGAAGCTTCTTTTTACTTATCTTTATATTAACATACATGTCTTTTAAGATATATATTAAACCTTTCTTTTACACACCTTCTCCCATTCTGTCATCCATCTATTTATTTTGTCTTTTGTGTCTTTCACTGAAGAGTAATCCTTATTTTGATGTAATCACACTCATCAATTTTTTTGTCTTATGATTTTTGAATTTGAAGTTTTATTGTTAAAGTATTTTTCCACCTAGAGATTATAAAGATACTCAGTTTTGTCTTCTTGAACTATCTAATAGTTTAACCTTCACATTTAGATCTTAATCCATTTAGACACTTTTGAATATGCTGTTAAGTAGGCATCCACTTTCATTTTTCTCCTTGAAGTAGTTTGTTTAACTTCTTCTACTAAATAATTTGTCCTTTCGCCACTACTTTTGATATGCCCATTGTCATATATGTTTCCATATACACTAACAAATTTGAAAACCTAGAGAAAAATATATAAATTCTGGAAAAATATATAATCTCAAAATGTCCTGAGTAACAATAAGGTTTAAACAAAATTAAAATAGTAGCTAAGATTTCCCCATTAGAAACAAACAAACAAGCAAACAAACAAACAAAAAAAACAAAAAACAAAAGCTAGGGCCAAAAGTTTTTGAAGTGAGTTCGTACAAACTTTCAATTACCATTTGTCTCTGAACCAAGAATCATGTCTCCTGCCAGCATCCATGAAACTGCAGTAGGCTAACTTGTTAGCTTGCAAATCAGGTAAAAATCTTAGACCATTCACAGTTCTTGACAAGAACTAGAATATATAATACAAAATAGGACACCGTCACACCAGCAACAAAAGCTTTAATTCATATAGTAATTTATCTCGAGTGCAATATGGAAAAAAACTGTAGAAATAAGGGTGTAAAAGAAGATTTTAATTTTTCAAGAGACATCTCATGTTTTTAGGAGAAATGGGTTAATATTACAAATGAGTCAGTTGTTCTTAAATTAATCTATAACTGTGATGCGATCCAATGACATTTCAAATTTGACATTTTGATAAACTTAACAAACTTTATCTACAACCTATATGGAAGAATAATTTATGAAAGCTAAGCCAGCCTTACATAAGTAAGAGTAAAGCAGAGGTATTTGTCCTAACAGAATTAAGAAATATTACAAAACAAAGTTATACATGTGGTGTGATATTTGCTCAATAACATTGGCTCAAATGTATGTACTTATAATTTAAAAATTGTCAATGAATTTTTAAATTAATTTCATGTATTATTTTGACAATGTAAGCCATACTATTCAGTAGCCTTTTAGATTTATTTGGTATGCAAAGAGTATGTGTTATCTCATGCAACTTTAACCAGGGAAAAAATTGCCCATGCTGTCCTGATATTATTTCAGGAACATGGGTCTGCTTTGTGAAACACATTGATTTGAACTTGCATATAGAATTACTCCATCAAGTGAACCTGAATATCCAAGGCTACATTGGCATATATATATATATATATATATATATATATATATATATATATATACATACACACATACAGTATATATGTGTGTGTATACACACACATATATCTATATACATGTATTTATATATGTATACATACACACATATATATACATATATATTTTACATAAAATAAAATTCAGAAAAAGCACATGTGACCTCAGTATGTATATTTCAAATTCATCAGTAATGCCAATGCCAGGTTATCTTAATAATATAATATGAATAGAAATAACAAAATTTTATTTTAAAAAGGGATGTTTTGTGAGTAAAGGAATGTGCAAATTATAAAACACTAGCTCTGTTTTAAAAGCAGATTTTCCCATGGGTCTGCATTTAAATTGAATTCACTGTTCTGAAGGACAAACAGCTGATTTACTCCAAAGAGTGTCCTTTAAATCTCCGAGGTTAACATGAAACTTGGTAAATTGATAGTGTGAACCTAGTGAAATATTAGAATATAAATAGAGAACCTCACACTTTACTGCTGACTTTGAAATTTGGAAATAATATTTGTCACATTATTATAAAGCTATTGCTTTTTCAGTGACAAATTGGCATGAGGGATTGTAATCATTAGACCACATTTTGAATTGTATTGATTGTTTGCTCAAACATGAGATCTGGCCACAATCCTACTATAAATTTCCCACCCCAACATCCCTGCTAGCTCATACAGTGCTTTAAATATCTTTAATAGTGGACAACAGTAAGAAGGAAAAAAGAAAAAAAAAAACAGTAGCATTGTAGCATAAGAGAGTTGATTTGTTATAACATACAAAGTGTAACTTTGTAAATTAAATCACCATGGTTCTTTGAATCTATTTAATGACTCATAAGACTTGATGACAAATGTGTTACTTACTATATAGTTCATCCACGATAAAAAGAAAATTAGCCTCTAAAAATCCAGAGCTTGCTTCACTCTTAAGCTAGCTCTTGGTGTTAGAACCTGCCTGGCACCCACAGCTTGGCCATAGGGTTCTCCTGTTGGACATAGTGATTTCACAGAATCTCAATTTCAGAAAAGGTCACTGTGTGACTGTGGTGAAGTGAGATAACAAACAAGAACAATTCATGATGTTGACTAAGTAAAAAGAAAGACAATATCATTTTGTAAACCCTAAAATATCAAACATCCCTCTATCCCAGTTAGTATGAATGATGACTACTACTTCTTTAACAATTAACAGCTCTAGCCTTGCTCTAGCCTTCTCTCTTGCCAAATAAGATTTATTTTTTACTTAACCACAGAATTATCCACAGTTCCTGAGAGTATCCAATTCAGACCAAAGACTCGCTTGTTTGAACTCTCCCTCAAATCACCTAAGCAAAGCCTGAATTTGTAGGTTCTGATAAGGAACCTGTATCTAGAATATATAAAGAACACTTACAACTCAACAACAAAAAGGCAAGCCAATTTAAAATGAGGAAATTATCTAAATAGTCATTTATCTAAGGAATTTATGAATTTATTTTTACCTAATGAATAATGTAAATATCATCATCTAAACATAAATTTGGACAACAGAAGTCACAGAAAAATGCATATGGTATTATTCCATTTTTATAACATACAAAAACAGACCATCTTGTACTATGGTGATAGAAGTCAGGACAGTGGGTAACCTTAGTGGGGCAGAAAATGGAAGACAGGACAGGAGGGCTTCTCAGTGTGCTGGTATTTTCTTTTCTTTTTTTTTTTTTTTTTCCTTTTAGACATTTATAGAGAATCTCACTCTATGGCTTTCCTTTCCAGAGAACCAACGTTTGCTGGGGTTTTTTTGTTTTGTTTTTTGTTTTTGTCCACACTGCAAGGTTTGCAGGATCTCAGTTCCCCGACCAGGAATTGAACCCAGGCCACAGTAATGAAAGTGCAGAATCCTAACCACTAGGCCACCAGGGACCTCCCCAGAAAGTTTTTTTTTTTTTCACACACTGTATTTTATTTTTACAAGAGATAAATAAACTGACGCCAAGCATTATAAATGGATGACCACAACAAAAGCAACAATGATTGCAATTACCAAACATGAAACACACTCATACTATGTCATGATATTGACATTCAATCCAGTAATCGTCCACTGTAACAGCTCCTTTACTTTGCAGTGAAAATTGATTTGTATATTTTTTGCCTCTGAGTCCTTGTGGGATTTTTTTTATTATTCAAACAGAAAATCACAAAAAATTATAATCATCCTCATCAGTTCACTCAGTCCCATGTAATTAATTTATTTTTCATCTTCATCTTTGTTAGCACTTTTATGAATTCATCAGTTTTCCATTAGAGTTCTGAAAATGCTTATTCATTCAGTTCAGCAGTATAGTCAGTTACCAGAAACCTGTACTTGTCAGAGTCTTTTCCATGAATTCCTTGAAGATGAAACCTTTTATAGGAACATTTTTGCAAAAGCATCAGTGTACACCCAGGTATTTTCTTTTTTCTTGATGTTGGTGCTGTTAGAGAGATGTTTATGTCATGAAAATTCATTGAGATGTGCATTTATAATATGTGCACTTATCTGCATATATACTTGCTTCAATAAGAGCATTATAAATGGATGCTGATTGAAGATTTTTAAAGAATTCTATGAGTTAAATTAAGCTTGAGTGAGACTTCCCTGGCAGTCCAGTGTTAAGACTTCGCCTTCCAATGCAGGGGGTGAGAGTTTGATCCCTGCTTGGGGAGCTAAGATCCCACATGCTTCGTGCCCAAAAAAACCAAAAGATACAACAGAAGCAATATTGTAACAAATTCAATAAAGACTTTAAAAATGGTCCACATCAAAAAAATTTTTTTAAAAATAAGCTTGAGAAACCGCAGTACATATATCAGTGTGTTTTTCAATATGGTTATCTTTTGATTAAGCGTCTTTTTCTTATTTTAAATTTGTATTATGCCATATTCTAGAAACAACTGAAGTTGGGTTTAAGAGGATTAACCAAAGTATAGCAAGACATAGATGAAAAAGAGGGAAAGAAAAGTAGAGGTAGAAAATAGAAGCATATGATCACAATTATTCCCTGTATTCGTAAGCGATTTGCATTTCTTTCATCAGCCTTTGTCTTGTTTTGCATGCCTCATTAACTATCCTTATCTTTCCTGATACTTAATCAGGAAAGTAAAGGGGGCATCCTTCATCTGTTCACTGTTAGAATTTTACTTATTTTATATTTGTCCAAGTAAACTACAAAGTATCTCCTCTGAGAGGTTCCAAGGGGGACAGTGCAAGTCCTTAGTGAGGGGAGAGGTGCTGGGAGAGGGTGTCATGCTTTATCCCCCAGCACACTGCAGTCCTTGCCACCCCCTGTTCCTCTGAGCCCTCACAGCCCTTGCCTGTGTCATCAACGTTGATATTTATTACATACGGTCTGAGTACGATAAAAAATTGTCTAGATTTCCTCCATTTGCCAATTTTTTGTTACTATCATGAGTCTCAAGTAATATGCTATTAAAGAAAACTTCATCAAAACCTGTGTTGGTAACTGAGACTGCTAAATTGTGATTTCTTTCTTTCCAAGCTAAAAGTTCACAGCTTTTAGAGTTTATTTACAAATAGTTATGACATATAGACAAGACTGAAAGGGTATTCCTGTAACTGTAGACTCATCTTTAAACAGAGAAGAAGTAAAAATATTTCAATAGTGAACTTTTTTAATTGAAAAAAAAAGTATGTGAGATAAAATCCTTTATTTACTCCTTTGTGGTTCAAAGGACCACAAACATAGATTTGAAAGGTGTGGCTTCTACTCTTGATTTGGCCACTGACAACATGATATAAAATTCGCCATTAACCCCTTTGGGCTTCAGCTTCTTCATGTTTTTTTTTTTTTTTTAATTAAGGGCTTGGAGTAGGTTATTTTAAAAGTATGATTTCTGCTCTTCCTTTACAATTATCATTTATTCATTACCTAATGTGCAATGAAGTAGGCTTAACTCACTTGAAACTGCTAATGATCCTAGAAAAAGGGCTTTACTAGCATCTCCATTTTACAGGTAAATAAAATGTGGCAGAGATGGGGTAAACCTTTTGTTCAGAATAATACAGCTGGGCAGTGACAGAGCCAGAAGTCCAACTGATTCTGTGTGACTCCAGAGTCCCTTGTGGTTCTTCTCCATTATGTAATCCTACTTTTATGAGAGACAGTATACTTTCTTCTTTAAATGCATTCATTCTGGAGCTAGCCTGCAGAGGCAAAACCCAACTCTGCTACTTACCCACTATGCAACCTTTAACAAGTTACTTATTCCCAGGGTCTCAGTTTCAGTCTAAAAAGGGGGATAATAATTGTTCCTTCTGTTATGAGGTTGGAAAAGTTGTATACATAAAGGCTGTTATGAGGTTGGAAAAGTTGTATACATAAAGTACTTAGGACAGTGTCTGATACAATAAGCATTCCTTCAGTGTTACCCACTGTTATCAGTGGGTAACGCTTATCCTTACTTATCCTTACTCTTACATCAAAAGTAGAGCCATGGGATTAAAATCAACCCGTGCATAGATGTGGTTTGATTGTATCAATTTTTCTATGCATACTACTGTTCACTTTGCATGACAAAATATTCACTTCTTTTAAATTGAAACTCTGCAAGTCAAATGGAATTTCATTTGTCCCATAATAGCCTTGCCAATTTGATTTAAAAATTAAAATGAAAAATCTCTTCATGCTATGCATGACTTTACCAGGGCTTCTAACCCCTATCAATTACACAGCAACGTCCATTTTCATGGTGAATCATTTATGAGTAGACATTCAATTGGATGGTAACACTCGATGAGACCCATTTCAAGGCAGACTGCACAGTATGCCCAGATGTGTGCAGACACATGTACACCCAATTGGAATTAGATTCAGAATACCCGTGTTCCAGTCCTAACTGCCGATCCTTGCTAATAAAGTAGGAAAAAATCTTTTAGTTTCTGTGGGGTTAAATTTCTTCATCTGTAAAATAAACATAATACCTATTCCTTTATTTGGGTCTGTTTTGAGGATCAAATGAGATAAAAGCTGTATATAGTGCTCTGCAAAATTCAAACTTCTCTTCAAAACTAAAATACATTATTATTGAAACTTAACTTTTAATTTTTTAAAACTTTGCTTTATTTATTTATTTTACATCTTTATTGGAGTATAATTGCTTTACAATGTTGTATTAGTTTCTGCTGTATAACAAAGTCAATCAGCTATATGTATACATATATCCCCATATCCCCTCCCTCTTGCATCTCCCTCCCACCCTCCCTATCCCACCCCTCTAGGTGGTCACAAAGCACCGAGCTGATCTCCCTGTGCTATGCGGCTGCTTCCCACTAGCTATCTATTTTACATTTGGTAGTGTATATATGTCATTTCTACTCTCTCACCTCGAAACTTTGCTATAAATTCAGCCTGATTTGGCAATGGCCTGTCACACTACAACAGTTTCTAAATCTGGGTGCTCATATTTCTGTGCTTGTCTCTCATAAGAGATCAAATACTTTGATGTTTCTAGGGTTACACAGATTATCTTCTCTAAGGGAGGTTTACTGCAAGGACCCACAGGAATAAGGGCAAAGGGGAGTCATCTCACAATTACATCCTTCTCTCACCCTAGTTATTCCAGAATGTGTAATGCACTTAGAATAATACAATGAGGCCCAGTGGTCTATCTTTTCCTTGCTCACTGAGCATTCCAAAAGAGAGTATTAACAGGCTGTTGCTCTGTACAGAGCTCCTCTATCAGGCAAGAATTTGCTCTTTAGCAATTTGTGTCCAACTTGCAGATTGTGATTCCCAGCTTATACACCTGCCCACAACCTAGCTCGGTATAGCTAGGATCACAGGATTGATAGACCATGTTGTACCAGCTTTAGGAGCTTATGCCAAATAGCAACTGTTGGCCACTTTCTTTTGAGTGTGTATCCAAGACTTGAAGATCATGGATTACTTCTTCAGTTTAGCTGGTATTCTCCTTTTGAGGTTTACTTTTCTGAATCGTGTTTCTTAATCTTAACTCTTCATTCTGCTGTTTTTTCAGCATTGTACATTAAAACAAGCAAGCATGCCACACTTGATTGAGCAATTAAAAACAATTTGGCCACACTTTCTTTTAACACTGAATGAGCAAGATATCTAAAAGGACTTTGGGAGTTATTAAGCTTCATACCTACTAGCCAATACCAAACTTAGGGAACCAGAGAGGTCCCAGGATAACCTGGACACAGATTTTTTGTTCCACCAAGTTCAACTGGAAGATTTTATGAAAAGAGAGAAGATAACTACTGGCCATAGGCCTGCCCATCACTCATCATAGCTGCAGATATTTTTCCTCTTCTTTTCACTACATTTTAGCATATAATGCATAACGGTCAATGAGCCTGAAGCTCATACTAGAGGAATTTTTCTCTTAAATATGTGTAGACCATTTTTACATAGAATTCAGTCATTCAAGGTGGAGACTTATTTATTTATGTATGGCAACATCTCTCTAGATATATCTACCCTTGTTTCAGTTTTATTTGGTTGCCTTTTTTCTAACTTGCCCTGACTTTGCCATTTTAATATTAGTGTTTCTTTTTTTTTTAATGCAGTCCTTGGTGAAATTGTAAAAGCAGTACAGACTGAGAAACATAAAATCATCAAATGCTTATGCTATGGACCAAATATAATTACTCAGTTTGGGATACAGCCATAGACATTTGCTGTTGGAATTTTAATATCAAGTGGCAAGAGATTTCCATCTACTTTCATTCGAAAAGTTCATGGGCATGTGTCAATCATAATATTTGTTTTTAGAAATAACATTACAGTGTTTCAACTTGTTTTTCCAATTCTTCTCCACCATTATATTCTCACCATAATTCTACAGTAAATATCTAGATATGACCTCTATTCAAGAGCTATTTCTTATTTCTCTGAAAATTTCTGAAAGAAGGGAGGTAGCTTTGTGATTTAATTGGATTTTATTCCAGTACAATAATAGCATGCTTCTAATTGTCAGATATTTCAAGAGAAAGTTAAATAAACACATTCTATGAACTGAAAACAAGTTTTATTGACCATTAACTTTTATAAGCTAATTTCAAGGTAGCACCTTGTACATTCAAATATGTTGCATCACTTTTTATTTATGGGTAATTATATCACTACATGATTTTGGAAAAATAGTGAAAACGTTTGGAGGGATCATATACTTAAAGTCACATAGGAAATTTATTAATGCAATTAATGTTTATATGGTTATAATGCATATTCTATTGACTTTATAAAATTCATTTAAATACTAGCTGTTGAGAAGTCAGTAAGTAATGAGAACTTGGTTTTAGAAATGCACTTTTAATCTGGTAAATATTAAAATGAACTATTATTGTTTTGACTGTTGTGGTTGAGTGACTAATATGTAAATCCTAAATAATGTTTTCTTTTTACTAACATTCAACCTTGCAATGGGGGAAAAATTCTAGATTATATGATTGAGTTTGTCATAATCACATCTCTTATGTAATCCAGATTTGCTACCTCCAAGCTGAGGCTGGAAAACTTCATCCAGTGCTGTTCTCTGCTACTAGCCTGGAACCGTGGATGCTTTCCAACCAGCCCACTTACCTCCAATGGCACTGTTCCCCTGGAACTTATTTCAGAGTCTACCTTGCATGCATTTTTGCTGCTGACCCTGAATACATTCTCCTAATACCTTTCTCTAGACATTTTTTCTCTTATGGCCACCCCTATAATTGTCTCAGGTGGCTTGAAAGAATTATAGGGGAAAAGTTATAGAAATTGATTAGGGGAAGGCCTGACTCATCAGTTTTCCAGACATACCAGATGTATGTGAATTATAGTTTAGGCTTGAGTAGAAAGAGACACCTGCTACTGTTTCCAAAGAATTATTAACTAATCTGAGGTCAGGCAGTGCTGTATTATGTACCACACAGATAGATTAATGGTCCTTACCAGACCTATTTGAAATTATTCCCCATGCCTAGTACAGTTTACTGTCCAAATGTGATAAATAAACCTTTGCTGGATGGTTCAGTGAAAATATTTTTGAAACTGTAAAGGTCAACACTACAGTGTACATCACTCATTTACACGTTCAATAGACATTTAATCAGGACAAATTTTATGTCAGCTGTTATATACAAATCATGTTATTGAATCATCAATATAAAGCTTAAAGAAGGTAAGACACTTAAAGTCACACAGCTAATAAGTTTTAAGTCTGTCAGATTACTAACAGAGATCTGTTTAATTTCAAATCCCATGACTATTTCACTGTATCTCAGTTTATTTTACATCTCCTAGAGATGTTCAAAAACAGCAGAATAATAAAATTATTGAGAATGCGAATGGTTAACACCTATTCAATTCTTTCAAAGTGTTAGGCATTTAGCAAAGTGTCTTACATTATTTATGTTATTTAATATTCACACCATACTCTGTAATAAATATTGTTGTTCCTATAACGCTGATGCAAAAACTGAATTTCAGAGAATCAAGTCACACACTCAGAACTAGATTTTATACTCTAGCTGTCCTACTCTAAACTCATGTGTTTTACTATGTGGGGCAGGGGGCTGATAAATGTGAACAGGATAAAGGACTATCAAAATAAAGTCTGGAATAAGTTATTTACAAAGGGAGGTTTTAGGCTGGATAAGTGCATAAACTGAGAGAGCTCATAGAGTTTAGCTGCAAGAGTGATGTATCTAAACAGGGTTAGAAGAAAGAAGTACTCAAGTATACCTTGATAAATCTGAACAAGGTTTTGGGGTGAGGTTAAATTGTGGAACTATTTATGGAAGATCAACTCATGGGAATATGAAAAGAGGAAAGTTGGGTAACCTGAGCATGCAGTACTATGGAAAATCGACTAAGGCAGAAGGGAAATGAACGGATAAAGGCATTTTTGATTACTTTCTGTCAGGAAGTTGGCTAGAACCACAGTGGAGGAATAGGGAGTTTGAATGAAGTAATTCAGACATAGATAATGATTTTTGAGGGGTTTTAATGGCAATAGGAGTCTATCGCACACTTTTAAGAAAAAAGCATATGCTTTAACTCATACAATCACTTTTCTTGGCATAACAAAATGGCATTATTGCAATCAATAAGAGTTTCAAACATTCCCTACATTTTTCCAATATGTAACGTAAAGGCAAATTTAGAAAGGACAAAAGAAAACAGCTGTGTATGGCTCGATTTCAATTTATTTATTTGATTAGTATCTCTAACTTAAGTTCACATTAAAATAGAGGAGAAAATTCTTCTCTATGCATAGAAATATATCTCATTGTAAAGGTTAATAACTTAGAAAATATGGCAGCAGTTTTCTTCAGTACTGGCTTGATGTTAAATGGAAGAATATTCCACTACTGCTAACTTTGAATTTCATCACTATAGCCAATTGAATGCTATTGAGCTAAATAAAAGGGCCCTGGCAAATTTCTGTAATGAGAATTTTCTTATTCATATTACTTACACTTGGATGAAGTAATTTTCCTCTTTTTACCCATAAAAAAGATAACATTTGTGGAAGTTTCTTTTGAGAGGTCATTTGCAGATATAAACACTTTTTTGAAAGATAAGAAAGAATGGCTTTTCTGTTTCTAGAGGTTCTCATGTTTCAATTAGACATTAAAACCTTCACAGAAATTATACCAGCAATGTCAACTTTGATATACCTCCAACATTGTCAGCTATGTTAAGATATGGGGATTGAATAGAATAAATAACATTGTTCTGAAAGAGTCTGGAGTAGGACTAGAATAAACTTTTTAAATGAATATGCTTGGTTTCAGTTTCAACTTTTTTTTAAGCTGAGGAACACTTTTCTTTCAACAAACACATGGTTCTTTAAAATCCCCAGAGATCCAACCTGCACTATTTTAAAACATTTTCCCACTTCTTTGCCCACTGTTTCACTTTTTAAAAAAATCATAATTACATTGGAGTGTTGATTATGAAAAGTATTGATTACCAACATTGCAAGATATTTCAAAAGACTATCAGATCTAATATTCACCTTCTAAGGAAGACTTTATCTAAATGGGTTGTTATACTTGGAATGGACAGGTATAATACCCAGAACTGATCATCATGCTATCCTCATTAAAGCCCGCCCAAAGTTACCAACAGAGAACCCAAGGGGTGACCTACATGTGATTCCACAGATCTAACGTGGTATCAAGATCTGTCTCATGGCAGTTAAGTAGCTTAAGTCCATCACCGCAATTTTCATCAGCCAGCCCTCCACACAGTCACCCCTAATGAAACACAATCTCCAAGCAAATACCAAGTGCTCGTGGAAATACAACCTCAAGAAATGTTCCTTAGCCTTGTGTTTCAACTGGAATGCTACCTATAAGCTTCCTCTATATAGAAATTCTGAAGTTTCTGGAGATTATATGTACATGTGTATATATATATATATAGTTATATAGTTATATAGTTATATATAGTTATATATAGTATGTTATACATATATATAATCTTAAACACTTTTCTTATAATATATAATACATTCACTTCTGGTTATCATCTCTAAAGATTGAAAACACTGTCCAGGTAGATTATACATGTTTACAAGTAACATGTGACCCTTATAAGCAACCTCAATTCATGTCCACTTCCTCGGGCAGGTTAAGTCATCTACTTCTGTCAGTTTACACATAGAGGTCTTATTAACTAAATCTTTAATCCATTCAGTTTCTCTTTTCTAGACCTTATTTTATTTTCCCCTTCCATCAGATTTTGTGGCACTATTTTCCTTACTTTCTTAACTTTTCTAGTTATTGTTTAGTTTCTGGGTTTTTTTTTTTTTTTTTTTTTTTTTGCGGTACATGGGCCTCTCACTGTTGTGGCCTCTCCCGTTGCGGAGCACAGGCTCCGGACGCGCAGGCTCAGTGGCCGTGGCTCACGGGCCTAGACGCTCCGCGGCATGTGGGATCCTCCTGGACCGGGGCATGAACCCATGTCCCCTGTATTGGCAGGCAGACTCTCAACCACTGCACCATCAGGGAAGCCCTCTGGGTTTTTTTTTTAACTTTTGTCTTTAGCCCTCTGCTCTTTTGCATCCACAACTTCCCAAACAACCCTATCCACTCTTCGACTACTACTACATGTTTGCTAATGAATAGTAGTCCTATCTCTTTTGTAATCCAGATCTATATCTCCAATAGCCTACCAGATATCTCCACTTTCATGTCTCATATATGCAAAATGGAAATCAATCAATCAAACAGAATACAATAACAAATCTAGCCCCTTCAATGTGTTTAGTTTTTAAAGTGACATCATGACTAGATTTAGTCATTTACTGAAGAAGCTGTCTTTTCTCCATTGTATATTCTTGCCTCCTTTATAAAATAAAAGGTGACCGTATGTGCGTGGGTTTTTCTCTGGGCTTTCTATCCTGTTCCACTGATCTATATTTCTGGTTTTTTGCCAGTACCATACTGTCTTGATTACTGTAGCTTTGTAGTATAGTCTGAAGTCAGGGAATCTGATTCCTCCAGTTCCGTTTTTCTTTCTCATGATTGCTTTGGCTATTCAGGGTCTTTTGTGTTTCCATACAAATTGTGAAATTTTTTGTTCTAGTTCTGTGAAAAATATCAGTGGTAGTTTGATAGGGATTGCATTGAATCTGTACATTGCTTTGTGTAGTAGAGTCATTTTCACAATGTTGATTCCTCCAATCCAAGAACATGGTATATCTCTCCATCTGTTTGTATCATCTTTAATTTGTTTCATCAGTGTCTTATAGCTTTCTGCATACAGGTCTTTTGTCTCCTTAGGTAGGTTTATTCCTAGGTATTTTGAATATCTTTTTTCTAAATACCCAAGACTCTCTTCTAACCTTTCCTTCAATATGATGTGTCATTCCAAGGGGTGATGATGCTCTTTCTCAAGGAAGAAGCACTTCACCAAGTTTTACAAATAATTGAGCAAAAAATTCCTCTTCCATATGTGTGTCCATGAATTACTGTTTAGAAATCCCCTTGTGGACATTTGGAACAAATATTTTGTGTTGTAAATCAGAACATCAGATGTGTAGGGAGATTTTACAAAATTGTGGCAAACTGAAGCCACATCCATGGCCAAGGAGTCAGCTTAATAATCACAAGCTCATATCAAATTGTATGACATGTACAGGGACACATAGCAAACAAAACATTTACAGGCACTTCTGTATTTGCCAGGGAATTGCTCTGGTGCCTGTGAACCTGTTGTACTATAGGCATAGACACAGAATAGGTAAGGATAAAAATGTGAGAAGGACTAAACAAAACAGTCACTCCAAATAAAGCAGAGGGTTTTTTTGTTTGTTTGTTTGCTTGTTTGGGTTTTTTTTCCCCCCTTCTCTCACTTTTTGGTAGTCTGATTTGTTTACATTGCATGATTGGTTTACATTGCAACAAAAGCATCTGAGAAATTCAGCTTGTCCAAGATGCCAACTCAAAGTGTCTCAGACAGGCTCTGCCATGGGCCAGGGCCAGGCTGCAAATGCTGGGACCAGGAATACAGCATACATGGGCCCTAGGGTTAGACTTAGTTATAATTATAGGGCAGGAATATGTTCTTTCCATAAGAATGTAGAGGATTGCAAATGAGGAGAGTGGGGAAGGACCATGGGCTCAGAATCCATAGGTTGATGAAGAATTTCTACATTTCACTATGAGAAGGATGCTTGGTTGTAAGTAGACTAGTTGGCTCTAAAGCTCGAAGTTCAACACAGGAAAGAAGGAAATGTTTCCAGCCAAAGGATTGGGTTTAAGGACCCCAATTTAAACAGTGCAAGTGGAGAGGATCCAAACTGTTAAACCAAATTCAAGTGCAGAAAACATGAGAGATCAAGTGAAAGAAATGCAGGTATAAGAGCTACTTGAAATAGCAAGTTCTCAGACATGGGCTAGGATATATCAAATGACAGGATCTAATAGGTTCCTAGGTGTGGAAGGCTGAAAAATTGTTCCCAAAGATGTCCATGTCCTAATCCCCAGAATCTGTCAATATGTTTCTTTAACTGGCAAAAGGCTCATTAAAGAAGGGACTAAATTAAGCATTTTGAGATGTGGAGATTATCTTGGATTATCCTGGGCTCAGTGTAATCACAAAGTCCTAATAATAAGGAATCAGAAGGGTCAGAGTTAGAGGAGATGATGTGACTATGGAAGCAGAGGGAGAGAAGTGTATTTGATGGTAGAAATAGGGGTCAGAATGATGCAGGATCATAAGCCAATGAATATGGGGAGCCTCTTGAAGCTGGAAAAGGCAAGTGAACTGATTCTTCCTTAGCACCTACAGGAGGAATAAAGCCCTGCAAAGTCAGTTTTGAATTCTGATCTCAAGAACAGAAAGATCATACACTGGTATTCCTTTAAGGCTCTTTATTTGTGGTAATTTATTACAGTGGCAATTGGAAGCTAATACAATAGGAATGATGTGACACGAGTGAGAGACCCAGGAAGGGAGATACTACACAATAAAGGTTAGAAATAACATATTTACAGAGAGGTAATAAGAAGGTAAGAACCTAGGAACAATAGGGTCTGTACAGAAGGTCCAAGATAAACCAATAAAAAATGCGCTATCCTTACATTTGTTGCAAGAACTGCCTATATTTTCCCATTCTATGGACAAGACAAGGCTAAGTCGATAGACACACCTCAATGGAGGTAAGGTTTATGGGTATAGAAGACAAGCAAAACAATACCATGGTCCAATAAAACCCTAGCAGGGAGAATATCAGTGCCCTCCATGATGCCATCTTTAAAAGTTCAGGGTGCAGTAAGTTCAAATATGGCTGCTTTGTGTGTCATCTGCTATGGATATATCCATCATCCACTAATTTATGTGAAAGATTGCTTTACTTTCCCATAGGGATAGAATGACTCATTACCCTTCTTTCTCACTTTTCTTTCCCTACCTTGAACAGCTTTTTTTTCAGGTAAGTTTCCACTAAAATGCCCTTCATTATTCATTTTATATCTTAACAATTGAGCAAGAACACTGTCTTACATAGCTTCACTGCAGGTTGCTGACATGTATAACTTCCAATAAGGACTCACTAACCACACACTAATACCCCCATATAAGTAATTAAACATACCCAGAGCACTGACACGTTGTTATTCTAACTCTAGAGAAAAAGGAAATAGGCTTTTCTCATACACAAGTGCTGCTTTTTCTGTAATCTTATCATACCCTAGGACTAGCTTCTAACTCACCCCACACAGTGTTTCTGAAGTCCTCCACTTATAGCTAAGGTACTTGTGATGCCCCACTGGAAAAGAAAGGCAGAGGGAATAATTGTCAGAGTGAGATTCTGAATAAGATTAATTATAGAAGCTTGTCTGACTTTTGCCTCTAACTCACTGACCTTGAGCATTAATTCTTCCCTTTAATCCTACCACAGGGTTAGTCCAGAATTGGGAAATATACACATGCTGCGAGTCATGCTTCTTATGTCTATGATGGATATTACCAATCAATCAGAGTGCAGTTTCTTTCTAAACTATCACAGTTCAATTCTCCACTAAAGTAGGTGCAGCCTCACAACTTTCATTGTAATAAACTAGACAGCTATTGCCTTGGTCATAACACCTATTCCACGTGTAGCCTATTTTCCTTGGTAGATTTCTCTCTGTATTCAAATCTAAAACTAATGGACAACTTTAGGAAGCGGGGAATTATGTGTCAGTTGTTCTCAAGCACAACCCATTTTTGTGTCTGGGTCTGGGGTGACTTTGTTGCTCTTTTCAATTCTCGGGTATTTTTTATTTTTTTATTTTTTTATTATTTATTTATTTATTTATTTTTGCGGTATGCGGGCCTCTCACTGTTGTGGCCTCCCCCGCCGCGGAGCACAGGCTCCGGACGCGCAGGCTCCGGACGCACAGGCTCAGCGGCCATGGCTCACGGGCCCAGCCGCTCCGCGGCATATGGGATCCTCCCAGACCGGGGCACGAACCCGTATCCCCTGCATCGGCAGGCGGACTCCCAACCACTTGCGCCACCAGGGAGGCCCTCGGGTATTTTTTAATTGCATTCTTTGAAGATTGTCTCTGAACCCCATTGCTGGATATTACCAGTCCTAACCCTATCTTCTATTTTGAATCCACTATTGGTAAAGGACCACTACCACCTAATCTGTTGAAACCAACATTTGTCTTCTCCACTAGACCATCTCTACTGACCTTAGAAGCTCTATCATCTTTAGCCTCAGACTTTGTAAGAATTAAGCTTATAGTAGCAACGGTCTTCTACCATTCTGTCTTACGCTGACTTCCCAGGAGAATCTGGGTAGTTCTAAGACCTGTGTATAACCTTTGAATTCCCCCCAAAGTCCTAGCTCAGTCTCACCTTTCCTAGAGTGTCCAATGCTACCACTATCTGACACGGATGATCTTTTCATCAGCACGTATGGTTGACATAGTTCAGCTAACAATCCCTCTGTGGTTCAGAATTACTTTAGTGAGATTAAAGGGAAGAGGATAAGAATGAAAGGAAGATGAACAAGTGGCAGCACTTTTTCTGTGCTGTTGAAATTCGTGCATCCATGAGCTGCAGGTCCTCTTACATCTGAGTAAAAGTTTTCTCAGAGCCTGCCTCTGAGTTTTCTCCAGTATTCTGTAGTTTCTCTGATGATTAATTAGAAAGACCTGTGAAGGTGCTGCTGAATAGCAAGCAATCATCTTGTATTTTGCTGCCCTAAGAGCATAAAGTTCAACTCTATATAGTAGCATTTAATTATTTTAATGCTAGTTGTGGTATGTGCATTGATGGTCATCAACTTCATTTTTGTGTGAAGTAAATTTAGCAAGTCAAATGGAATTTTGCAGAGTTAAAGGTTGCTGACATCTATTTACAGGAGAAAAGATATCTTTGCCCTAGCTTACGCAGAACATCTTTATTTGATATTGATAGTAGCCAAGGAGCAGTTGGCCTGGAAAGATGGTTCCTGTCATATGCTTTGAAGTTCCAGATTGCTGTCTCACCACACCTGTTAGGAAAATTTTCAAGGAAGAATGAATGGATAAGGAATCTCAATGATCAAACTAATATTTAGGACCATCTGCCTTAAATTATTTTTGAATGTTTTGTCATATTTAAAGAAATCTTACATGCATACATACACGCATAGTTATATATAAAAATATAATAAGAACCTGATGTATAAAAAGAAAGAAAATTCAAAAAATATATATAGGGAGTCCTTGCTTTTCATATTTTGATATCGATGAATTTCAGTTACCACAGTTTAGTGAAATATACCAGTTTCTCAACAGTACACTTTAAATTTCAGCTACCAAGGTGTATTAACTCTCAGTAATTACATAAAGTTGAAAATTCATTGCTAGCTTTTCAGTCCACAAATCATTATGTGAATAACAGACGTCCATCATGATTAGTGGCTAATCACATCATTTCTTTCAAGATCCTGAAATAATTATTTACTGCACATTTGTTTGTTATTCAGTTCACACACAGCAAAATGTGGTTTTGTGTTGCCTCCTTGTCTTCCAGTGATTTAAAGTCACATAAAGTTTTACAAAAATGAGTAAAGAGGGAATTGGCCCAAAAAGATGAAAGTGCAGCAAAGAATGAAAAGTAATGCTGAAAGTGAAATTCAAATAGAACATTAAGGATTTGGAGAAGAAATGCTGAGTATGGCAATGTTCATATCACTACTATTCTAGAGGAAGTTTGTGAATGCAGACTTATCAACACAACTGAGAAACATAGTTGTGACGGAAAGGGTGAAGATATCCTAGAGGAATTAACACTGGCAAAAAAACTTCACAGTAAAAGAACTCTGAGAGCTATCTCGCAATATTAAATACACAAAGAATAAATGTTAGAAATTGATCCCAACTTAGAAAGGAATATGATAATTTACCAAGTCAAAGAAACGATGCTTGTTCTGTGCTGTAATTATGTAATGAGAAGGCACACGTTACTCAAACTACCTTTGATAGTTCATTTCTTTTCAAAAAGAAATGACACAAATTCTCAGTTTCTAATGTTAAAATTACAATGTACTGAATAAATATTAGTTTTACTATTTTTAAAATTTCTTATACATTTATAACCAATAGTAAGAGAGTTTTCATGTTTGGGGGGAAAATCTGTAAAGGTCACAGGACTTTTGAAATTTTTCTATTGATTTTTGAGATCACTTTGTACAGTTTCAGCTTTCTTGATCATTTATAGTCCTGCATTACTGGGCTAAAAAACAAGGACTGCTGCTATTTACACCATAATGTATGTACTCACTTGGAGATCAGATCATTTAAATAGGCTTGCTTAAAGAATGCTCAAATTGGGGGCTTCCCTGGTGGCGCAGTGGTTGAGGGTCCGCCTGCCGATGCAGGGGACGCGGGTTCGTGCCCCTGTCCGGGAGGATCCCACATGCCGCGGAGTGGCTGGGCCCGTGAGCCATGGCCGCTGGGCCTGCGCGTCCAGAGCCTGTGCTCCACAACGGGAGAGGCCACAACAGTGAGAGGCCCGCGTAATGCAAAAAAAAAAAAAAAAAAAGAATGCTCAAATCTTGAGTTGATGGTAAGATTATAAATTCATTCAAAAATAAATAAATACCGAAATTTTGTGTTCTAAAGGGCAGAAACCATGTAACCTACCATGAATTATGAGATAGGAATTGTGTAAAAGCCTCTGCCCTATAAACTAGAGAACTGAGGTCTGTAAACTTGATTGGATAGTGAAGAAGCTGGAATCCCAGTAATGAAACTATACTTTTATGGAAGTTTGTGGAGTAAAGGACACTCATACAATTATCCTGGGGCCCCCATTCTTCCCTTTGCTTGATATAATCTGAGGAAAGAATATATGAAACTTTTCCTTCTCTCTCTCTCTCTCTCTCTCACACACACACACACACACATGCATGCAGTCACACACACATGCACACATACACATTCACAAACACACTTACGTGTTATCTACCTAACTTCATGCTTTATATATTGAATGAGTTTTATCTACCTGGGCACCTTAAAATCAATTCATTGTTTTTGTGTTCTTATTTATTTAATGGAAAATTAGTTTTGAATTTGGAAATATAGAGTCAGTAAGAAAGACATTATAAACATTTTAGGATGAATGAAGTTCTGAAAAATTGCTGTAATCACACCCACAGTGAGTGAATTATTATCTCCTAATCTTTTGCTGGGCTTCATTTGTTTGTCCTCCCTTTACTACACAGGAACAAATGAGACAAGATCTACCTTTGTTTTGTGAGTCACATTATGTTGAGTATTGTTGAGGTTTTTTTAAAAATTAATTTATGATATACGCTGAATAACTTTCTATGCACATCCAAGGGAGTAATCAATATACCTTCCTTTTAAATTGAAAGCTGTGTTCAGCCACTCTCACAGTTCTATTTATCTCTGAATTCAAATAAGAAGCAAAATCTTATAAGTGGACACAATGTGCAGAATAGTAAATGACCTGCTAAAGAATGTTGTTTGTGATGAGTATTCTGTTTCTCATGGTTTGAAGGTGAAGCAGCCTATGGTAATCATTCCCACCTGCCCTTTCAGAATCAACTACCTGATTTATTCTCCAAAGTGAGTGGTGTGATGTGATAACTTACGGGTATAGTCACTCTTTTGTTAAGACAGCCACCAGCAGGTAATGTAGGGGAGAGTAACTTCATCTAGAACTTTAGCACAATAAAGACACTGTAGTTAATACTCACTCCAATAGGATTCATGCATGCTAGCTTTCTCCCAGTTCATTCCAAGCCTGTCAGTGTTGGGAAGAAGAAGGTATTGCTTCTGACCTCATCTGTGATCTTGGAGTCAGACAGTTGTCTGACTCTGAGTCTCTGTTACTTCAATAGTGAAATAAATGATTGTTGTATTTTACCTGTGAGGTGAACCATTCTCTGATTCTGGATTTCATTCAGGTCATATATATACAGATATGTGGGTATGTATGTATATACATAAATATACAAATTTTTTTTAAGTTTGCTTTTTTACTTAGTATTTTTTAGACACACTCTATATCAGTTCACAGAGGCCCTCATTATTTTTCTAACTGCAGAGTGCTTTACTGTGTCTATGTACCATTGTCGATTCACCTAATCTCCCATTTTGAACATTTAGGAAGGTATCAGTATTTTATAAGTTAAAATAGTACTGTAGTAAAAAATATCCATTCCTCTTACCAAATACACACATAAAGACCAAGAATGCAATAGGTACTCAATAAATGCTTGAGGGAAAAAATCATTAAAAGTTGATGATTAGCTTCTTTAATAAGAATGAGTTAAAATATATTTAATAGTGACATCATTACTCAAGTTTTCAAGATAACAGCTCAGATTATTCTCTTTCTTAGTAAACTTTAGCTACTCTGGAAATATTTTACTCACTGTAATAGTTAATTTTTTGTGTCAACTTGACTGGACCATGGGGTGCCTAGATATTTGATCAAACATTGTTCTGTGTGTCTCAGTAAAGGTGTTTTTGGATGAGATCAACATTTGGATAGATAGACTGCGTAAAGCACATGCCCTCCCTCATGTGGGTGGACCTCATCCAAGCAAGCAAAGACCTAAATAGAACAAAAAGTTTGAGTAAGAGGAAGCTCCTCTTGCCTGACTGTTGAGCTGGGACATTGATCTTCTCCTGCACTTAGACAGGAACTTACACCGTTGGCTCTCCTGATTCTTAGAACTTTAGGTGATGACTAAATCTGCACCATTGAGTCTCTCCCCCCATCTTGCTGCGTGCAGATCTTGGGACTTCTCTGCCTCTGTAATTACATGAGTCAACTCCTTATAATAAATCTCTTTCTCTCTCTCTCGATTTTATATATATATATATGTATGAATGTAAAATCATATATGTAAATACAATATATAATGCAGTTTTATATAAATGTAATATATATTTGATATCAATATATAATATTCTCTGTGTGTGTGTGTGTGTGTGTGTATATATACATATATATATATTCCTATTGGCTTTGAAGAACCCCTGACTAATATACCCACCTGGACCATTTTAATGGAGACTGTGTTTAAAACAACAACAACCCAAAACAGCAATAATAACCCAAATCTTCTTTGCTTTAAATTATTTTTATTTCTGATGTTGTTTGTTTCTTTTCTTTCTTTAAAACTTCATACATCTTTTAAAAATAGAAATAGGTATACCAGAGATTAAATCATGTGTGCCTCAATAAAAAATAATTGCCTAGTATCTCATTTGGGTTTTGCATACAAAAATCTTATTGAACTTTTATTTTTAATTTCCAAGACAGTTACTATAACATATATTATATATACATATATACTATGTATACATTTATTTATATATATCTAAAATAATAAATATGTTTGTGGATAGATAGATAAATAGGTAGATGGTGTATTTGTCAGGGTTCTCCAGAGAAACAGAACCAATAGGATGTATGTTGATAGGTAGATAGATAGATAGATATAAAAGAGGAGATTTATTGTAGAAATCGGCTCATAAGCTTATTGAAGCCAAGAAGTCCCACAGTAGGCCTTTTGGAAGCTGGAGAATGAGGAAAGCCGGTGATATAATTCATTCCAAATCTGAAGGCCTAAGAACCAGGGGGCCACTGGTGCTAATTTCCTCCAGAATCAACCTCACAGACACACCCAGAAATAATGTTTTTTAACCAGCTGTCTGGGTATCCCTTAGCCCAGGGAAGCTGACACATAAAATTAACCATCACAGATATATGATTGATGATAGATAGATAAATAGATAGATAGATTTTTTTCATGTTCTACATATATACCATCAATACTACTCAGAGTAAGAGAAATGAACAAAAACTTTTATGTGAGACTAACCTTTAAACTCACTGATGTATCTAGTTCTGAAAATTTGAGGGTAAAATGGATAGCACCTATCTTTAGATCAACAGAGGAGAAATCCATTAATACCACCTTTTAGGAAAAAAAACCCAACATTTTTGTCTGAAGATATCAAGGAAGTAGAGAGGAAAATGAAGAGCAGGGAAAACAATAAATTTACTTGATGCAACCAAATGTTGGCAGATACACGGAACTGTAAGGCAAGGCTGACAAAAGTGTGAATGCAAAAAAGAAAGGTGTTAACTTAGAAATGAAAGAAAATCAACCTCTGCTGGTGCTTTTGCAGAGTGAACAACCCATAAAAGAAGCTCATGCAGCGTTTTTTTTATTACTGGCTCTGTTTTCAGAGTGGCACGTCAGTCCCTGTGCTTCAGACTGTGCTCATCCAGGCAAAGTAGAAAAGATATGATTGAATGATTAGCCAATAAATGAGATTCATGTAAGTGGCCTCTTGGAAAATTCTCAAGTCAAAACAAATAAGTATTTTATATGCTGGGTGAATTTTGTCTAGCTAAATAATGCCTACATTTTGCTTCATCTGTCTGCACATATACACATAAACATGACTAAGCCAAGGCAAAGTGGACAAGTACATTTCTGATGTTCCCCTTCTTTCTGGTACTCACATGCATTTTTTCATCCCTCTCCCACCCTAAACCTTAGCAAGCACTGATCTTTTTACTGTCTCCATAGTTCTGCCTTTTCCAGAATATCATATAGTTGGAATCATACAGTATGAAGCCTTTGCAGATTGGCTTCATACATTTATGTTTTCTCCATGTCTTTTCACGACAGCTCATTTCTTTTTAGAGCTGAATACTATTCAGTAGTCTGGATATACCACAGTTTATTTATCCATTCACCTATAGAGGGACTTGTTCGTTGCTTCCAAGTTTTGGCAATTACAGAAAAAATCTGCTATAAACATCCATGTGCAGGTTCTTGTGTGGACATAAGTTTTCAGATCCTTTGGGTAAATAGATTGGAGTGGGATTTCTGGATGGCATGGTAAGAGTATGCTTAGTTTTGTAAGAAACCACCAACTGTCTTCCAAAATGGCTGTACCATGTTGAATTCCCACTATCGATAAGTAAAAATTCCTGTTGCTGTATGTTCTCACCAGCATTTGCTCTCTTGTTAGTGTTCTGGATTTGTCTATCCCAACAGGTGTGTAGTGGTTGAACCTCACATGCACTTTTAATGCCCTTTTGCTGGTTCCATTTCATGGAGACCAACTTTCAGCTTGCTGTCAATTGCAATATTCTGTTCCTCCACAACCTTAAGTGTTACTAGTTAAGATTTTTCATGTTCTAAGGTAATTCACAGTAAAATCAGAGGCTTTTGAGAATCAAAAGCCAAGAAAAATAAAAGAGAGAGAAAGAGCATGCTAGGGGAGTGGGATTTCAGGCAGGCATGTTGACTTTTATTTTTCAGGCAGACATATCATCCCATGCAGAGAGTCTGCCTACTCCATCGACATTTCAGAACAGTTATGCTCCAGGATGTGTTGAGGAAGAAAGTACAGATGATGATATCAGACATGCCTGAGTTTGAATACTCACAATTCTTTCCATCAATGGCTGTATGACCTAGACAAACTACTTAATCTTTCTGAGCCTCTGTGTTCTATAAAATAGGAGTAAATATCTACCTTTGTGATATTGTTTGAGATTACATTTTAAATGAGATAATGCACTTCAAACACATAGTAAGTGCCTGAAATGAGTATTTGAGTGACAGGTAGTAAAATGGTTGCTATTATTATTATTACTAGCTATTGGGAGGCTGAGTGTTAACATTAGGAGTGATATTTTCATTTATATGGGTTATTTGAGGATTAAATTAATTCGTCTTTGCAAAAATTCCTGTCACAGTACATGGCAGATGCACCCACTGAAATGCACTTTTCACTTATAAGAAGTACAGGATAAGATTGCTTTTATTTTTTTGAGTTGGATACTTTCTAAACCAGTTTCTGAGAGCTGAACTGCAAACCAAAATAGCCCTTTTGCTACAGGGTTGCATATTATTATGACAAGCTTTTAGATTTACCCCGTTTTGTTCTTACAGTTCCTCAAATCTTTCAGTTCTATATATTAAAAAAAACTCAGGTATTGAATTTTTGAATGGTAATGACTTCCTCTCAGCTTCTGTTGAGATAAAAGATGCTGCTTGAGTCTATATCATAATGGACTTATTCTTGAGTCCTTTAAAGAAAACATAAATTTGGGATCTCTTTGTATTAAAACCTTAATTTATAAGGAAATGCCTGTTACTTACATTTAAATGAAAAAATGGAAGCAACCTAAGTGTCCATCGACAGATGAATGGATAAAGATGTGGCACATATATACAATGGAATATTACTCAGCCATAAAAAGAAATGAAATTGAATTATTTGTAGTGAGGTAAATGGACCTAGAGGCTTTCATACAGAGTGAAGTAAGTCAGAAAGAGAAAGACAAATACCATATGCTAACACATATATATGGAATCTAAAAAAAAAAAGGTTCTGAAGAACATAAGGGCAGGACAGGAATAAAGACACAGACGTAGAGAATGGCCTTGAGGATACGGGGAGGGAGAAGGGTAAGCTGGGAAGAAGTGAGAGAGTGGCATTGACTTACATATACTACCAAATGTAAAACAGATAGCTAATGGGAAGCAGCCGCATAGCACAGGGAGAACAGCTTGGTGCTTTGTGACCACCTAGAGGGGTGAGATAGGGAGGTTGGGAGGGAGACATAAGAGGGAGGGGATATGGGGATATATGTATATGTATAGCTGATTCACTTTGTTATACAGCAGAAGCTAACACACCATTGTAAAGCAATTATACTCCAATAAAGATGTTAAAAAATATATATATATATATATAAATGTATTATTTTAACTGCATTCAAAGACCTTAAAGTATAAAAGTAAACTATTAATAGTGGATGTCTTTAGTTAAGGAAAATGCGTAATTTATTATATCTATATATAAATATTCCAAAATGGATCTTATTGCTCTTATAATTAAGGAAAAAATTGTGACATCATACATTTTCTGGAGATGCTCTGTTTTTGCTGTAGAGTTTTGAGTGATTTCTGAAGCAAAAGGAGTCCTAAACACCCTCCCAGGATGTAAACATTTCTGAAACCTCACTAGATGAAATGCTAAATTTTAATATTTAAAGGCTGTGCTTGTGGTGCACATATTCATGTTTCTGAATGTTTTATTAAAGTGATTCAAAAAATATTTACCCTGATACTTGTTAATACTTGCAGTTCAACTATATCTAAGTACAATACTTGAGAATTAGTCTTAATTTAGTCTATAATGTGTATTTCTAATTTTCCCAAAATATTAACAGCAATATTATATGCTCCTTTTCTATACAGTATATTCCCTGTCCCAGTATCTTCAAATTGTTTCCCAAATTGCTGGCTTTCAAAAGTGGACAAGTAAATATTTGTCTTTTTCATTTTCTTATTTTGTGTTCAGAAGATTATCAGACATTATAATCTTATACATTAATGTCTAAGGGAGGATTCAGGGAAAAACCATTTATTTAGATATTCTTATAAAGTTTTTTACGATGGAGATGATAGTAGTTTATTTTAAATAGTTGAATTGGTCTCTATCTTTTTTTCTTTTTCTTTTCATATTTATGTGTGATCATGATAACAATACCAGTGACTAAACAAATCAGGTTGATCTTCATATATCTGTATTCCAAAAATGTTATTGAATTGTCATTGTACAATTAAGCATTCAGGAAACATGACCTTGGGAGTTCCTTTTTCCTTTCTTTGTGTGGAGATGAACAATTTGGTTCATACTGTAAAAGGGAAAATTTGCATATACTCAATATTTTGGTTTTGGGTTAAGATATTAGGCCTCCCCTCACCCGCTGCTCCTTAAAGAAAAAGCAAGGCATTTTCCTCTTCAATTGCTCTAGTTTAATAAAAGCAAAAATTGTAACTGCTGTGAATCACTGAAAAGTCTCTTAACACTGCATGTATTCTAAACACATCTTCAAGTCTGCTGGAAACATTGTTCCATAACCCAAGTCCTGCATACTAATAATGTGAAAACTCTGACATTATTCAGGCCACACAAGGACTGTTTTTCTCCTAAAATGCCACGAAGATACCAAACACAGTAAGTTGTATGTAAAAGGTGAAAATTAAAAATAATGCCAGTGTGTCACATAGGATAGTGGGTCAGTTGTCTGGATCAAAATTTAGTTTATTGCAGGTGAGAATGACATACCACATATCAGAGTTAGTTAGCCATATACATAGATAAAAATAAGTGGATGTCACTTGAGGGATGCTATGTTGTTAACTATCTATACCAAACCTCTATAAGCAACGTGTTAGAGTTCCTGATATTCCTTCTTTTGGAGTTATTCATCTGAGTTATTATTTTCTCCAGAGAATTCTTATTAAAAAACAATTGTTAGCTTGCAAAGAGGATTGAACATTATAAAAAATTATTTATGAGATTGGTTAGGTTTTAACTTTGGGGAGAAGGCATAAAGACCTGAATGATATGAAACAAAATCCTCAGGAAATCAGTGGTTGTGTACAAGACAGCTCTTCCACTAGATGGTAACTCTTTGAAAGCAAAGCCCTAATCTTCCTTATCTTTATATCCTCCATTTTGCTCAGTAGAGTGCAGTATACCCACTCAATATAGAATTTTAAAAAGTGATTTCAATTGATAGAAGTATTAACAGGAATGGAAATTTCTCCAAGGAAGAACTACTTAGGAACATCTTGAAAGTGGAGATGCCTAAGGTCAAGTGTAGGCAAGAATGAGGCCATCAACCATACAATCAGTTGATCTTAATTTGGTTTTTTTCAGGATCCCACCCAGATCCTCAAATAATCAACATCCAGTTAAGAAAGAATCCAATTCAAGGGGAAACCAAATTAGCCTCTTGCTCTGCTTACAGTCATACTGCAATAAAGAAATGTGCCTAATCCCTTTGCAAATGCTCAGGAAAATGTACTTTTGGAAGTAAGTGAATCAGTGTTGAATGCGTTGACAAGAGCTGGATAGAGATGAGAACAGTGCCTCACGATGGAGTGTTAGTGGGGTAGCAGGAGAAGCATAGGCTCTGGAATCCCAAGATCTGGTGTTAATATTTTGTTATTTTTATTAATGTAATAAACTAAAATTTTATAAGTCAAAAAAGTTATTTACTTTGTTTAATTCAGGTTCTAAGGAAACCAGAGTAAAGAAAATTCTTCTGTTCCTGTCCTGATCATTCCCTGTAGAGAAACAGAGGACTATTTCATAAGTATTTTAATTACATGCAGCGCCTTCCTAAAATAGAGAGTGAACTTTAGCAGGGGATTTATCATGACTTTCCCATTTATTTAACCATACTGATTCGTTGAAAAACATGGCAGTGTGAGCTCTCCCCACCTCTTCATCTCAAATCCACCACCTAGTCTTCACATTTAATTAAGTTTGTATTATGAAGCCCTCCTGTCCTCTGAGCAATTCAAAGGAGACATAACTAATACAAAATTGCTAAATGTCAGCCTCCGGAGAAGTGAGATTTCTTCTAAAGAACCAGGCTCTCTGCCCACATTCCCCAACCCACACTGATACACCAAAGGACACCAGTCATATTGCTGATCTTATGAAATATGTCTTAAAATAAATGCATATAAGACCTTATTTCTATTTCTTTTCATCTATAAAGAAACAAAATTGCCAATTTTCAATTGTGCATTAAAAAAAAATGTTCCCATCAATCCATATACAGCTTTATGATGAAAAATAAGATTAGGCACCTCTCCCTTTTCATTTGAATATATCAAGAGTTCAGGAAGAAGCAACTTTTAAGGCTATTTTGGCTAGCCATATAATACCCCTCTTCTTGTGACTCTCTTTATTCTAGTTCCCATTATTTGCATTCTCCTACTTTTCTTCCCCTTTTGCCCTCATTTGCTCACTTTCTTTTATTTACCTATTGGTTTTTTTTGTTAGTTTCTGCTTTATAACAAAGTGAATCAGTTATACATATACATCTGTTCCCATATCCCTTCCCTCTTGCATCTCCCTCCCACCCTCCCTATCCCACCCCTCCAGTCAGTCACAAAGCACCAAGCTGATCTCCCTGTGCTATGCGGCTGCTTTCCACTATCTGTCTACCTTACGTTTGGTAGTGTATATATGTCCATGCCTCTCTCTTGCTTTGTCACAGCTTACCCTTCCCCCTCCCCATATCCTCAAGTCCATTCTCAAGTAGGTCTGTGTCTTTTTTTTTTTTTTTTGGTATTATTTTTTATTAGTCTCTGCATTACAACAAAGTGAATCAGTCATACATATACATCTGTTCCCACATCCCCTCCCTCCTGCATCTCCCTCCCTCCCACCCTCCCCATCCCACCCCTCCAGGCAGCCACAAAGCACCAAGCCGATCCCCCCGCGCCACGCGGCCACCCCCCACCATCCATCCACCCCACGCCCGGCAGTGTATACACGTCCATGCCTCTCCACCGCCCCATCACAGCCCACCCCCCCATATCCCCAAGCCCACCCCCAGTAGGCCTGTGTCTCTATTCCTGTTTTACCCCTAAGTTCTTCATGACATTTTTTTCTTAAATTCCATATATATGTGTTAGCATACGGTATTTGTCTTTCTCTTTCTGACTTACTTCACTCTGTATGACAGACTCTAGGTCTATCCACCTCATTACAAATAGCTCAGTTTCGTTTCTTTTTATGGCTGAGTTAATATTCCATTGTATATATGTGCCACATATTCTTTATCCATTCATCGGATGATGGACACTTAGGTTGTTTCCATCTCCTGGCTATTGTAAATAGAGCTGCAATGAACATTTTGGTACATAACTCTTTTAGAATTATGGTTTTCTCAGGGTATAGGCCCAGTAGTGGGATTGCTGGGTCATAGGTAGTTCTATTTGTAGTATTTTAAGGAGCCTCCATACTGTTCTCCATACTGGCTGTACCAATTCACATTCCCACCAGCAGTGCAAGAGTGTCCCCTTTTCTCCACACCCTCTCCAGCCTTTATTGTTTCTAGATTTTTTGATGATGGCCATTCTGACTGGTGTGAGATGATATCTCATTGTAGTTTTGATTTGCATTTCTCTAATGATTAATGACGTTGAGCATTCTTTCATGTGTTTGTTGGCAGTCTGTATATCTTCTTTGGAGAAATGTCTATTTAGGTCTTCTGCCCATTTTTGGATTGGGTTGTTTGTTTTTTTGCTATTGAGCTGCATGAGCTGCTTATAAATTTTGGAGATTAATCCTTTGTCAGTTGCTTCATTTGCAAATATTTTCTCCCATTCTGAGGGTTGTCTTTTTGTCTTGTTTATGGTTTCCTTTGCTGTGCAAAAGCTTTTAAGTTTCATTAGGTCCCATTTGTTTATTTTTGTTTTTATTTCCATTTCTCTAGGAGGTGAGTCAAAAAGGATCTTGCTGTGATTTATGTCATAGAGTGTTCTGCCTATGTTTTCCTCTAAGGGTTTGGTAGTTTCTGGCCTTACATTTAGGTCTTTAATCCATTTTGAGCTTATTTTTGTGTATGGTGTTAGGGAGTGATCTGATCTCATACTTTTACATGTCCCTGTCCAGTTTTCCCAGCACCACTTACAGAAGAGGCTGTCCTTTCTCCACTGTACATTCCTGCCTCCTTTATCAAAGATAAAGTGACCAGGGGCTTCCCTGGTGGCGCAGTGGTTGAGAATCCGCCTGCCAATGCAGGGGACACGGGTTCGTGCCCCGGTCTGGGAAGATCCCACGTGCCACAGAGCGGCTAGGCCCGTGAGCCATGGCCGCTGAGCCTGTGCGTCTGGAGCCTGTGCTCTGCAACGGGAGATGCCACAACAGTGAGAGGCCCGTGTACCGCAAAAAAAAAAAAAAAAAAAAAACAACCGATAAAGTGACCATATGTGCGTGGGTTTATCTCTGGGCTTTCTATCCTGTTCCATTGATCTATCTTTCTGTTTTTGTGCCAGTACCATACTGTCTTGATTACTGTAGCTTTGTAGTATAGTCTGAAGTCAGGGAGCCTGATTCCTCCAGCTCCGTTTTTCGTTCTCAAGATTGCTTTGGCTGGGGCCTCCCTGGTGGCGCAGTGGTTAAGAGTCCGCCTGCCGATGCAGGGGATACGGGTTCGTGCCCCGGTCTGGGAGGATCCCATATGCCGCGGAGCGGCTGGGCCCGTGAGCCATGGCCGCTGGGCCTGCGCATCCGGAGCCTGTGCTCCGCAACGGGAGAGGCCACAACAGTGAGAGGCCCACATACCGCAAAAAGAAAAAAAAAAAAAAAAGATTGTTTTGGCTATTCGGGGTCTTTTGTGTTTCCATACAAATTGTGAAATTTTTTGTTCTATTTCTGTGAAAAATGCCAGTGGTAGTTTGATAGGGGTTGCCCTGAATCTGTAGATGGCTTTGGGTAGTAGAGTCATTTTCACAATGTTGATTCTTACAATCCAAGAACAGGGTATATCTATCTATTTGTATCATCTTTAATTTCTTTCATCTGTATCTTATAATTTTCTGCATACAGGTCTTTTGTCTCCATAGGTAGGTTTATTCCTTGATATTTTATTCTTTTTGTTGCAATGGTAAATGGGAGTGTTTCCTTGATTTCACTTTCAGATTTTTCATCATTAGTGTATAGGAATGCCAGAGATTTCTGTGCATTAATTTTGTATCCTGCTACTTTACCAAATTCATTGATTAGCTCTAGTAGTTTTCTGGTAGCATCTTTAGGATTCTCTATGTATAGTATCATGTCATCTGCAAACAGTGACAGCTTTACTTCTTCTTTTCCGATTTGGATTCCTTTTATTTCCTTTTCTTCTCTGATTGCTGTGGCTAAAACTTCCAAAACTATGTTGAATAAGAGTGGTGAGAGTGGGCAACCTTGTCTTGTTCCTGATCTTAGTGGAAATGGTTTCAGTTTTTCACTATTGAGGACAGTGTTGGCTGTGGGTTTGTCATATATGTCCTTTATTATGTTGAGGAAAGTTCCCTCTCTGCCTACTTTCTGCAGGGTTTTTATCATAAATGGGTGTTGAATTTTGTCAAAAGCTTTCTCTTCCTCTATTGAGATGATCATATGGTTTTTCTCCTTCAATTTGTTAATATGGTGTATCACATTGATTGATCTGCATATATTGAAGAATCCTTGCATTCTTGGAATAAACCCCACTTGATCATGGTGTATGATCCTTTTAATGTGCTGTTGGATTCTGTTTGCTAGTATTTTGTTGAGGATTTTTGCATCTGTGTTCATCAGTGGGAGAAGAACTTCTGCAATTGTAATTACCTTCCTCCTTGTGGGTCACCTCTTCAGGGGTGTGGGTCTTGACAATGCCAAGTCTCTGTTCCTCATACCCATCTCATTGTTATTCCTTCTTTACACCTTTAGTTGTGGAAAATCTTTTCTGCTAATCTTCAAGTCATCCAATTTGATAGTTGCTCTGTAAATAGTTTTAATGTTTGTGTGTCTGTGGGAGTTGGTGAGCTCAGGGTGTTCTTACTCCACCATCTTGGACATTTCCCTTGTCTATGCTATTTTCTGTATACCTTTCTGAATAAATGATAGCTAAATTCACACGTCAAAAAAAATTGCAGATTGCATCTAAAAAAGTGCCAAATACAGGTGCTTGATGGATGGTTTTAGTGATTAACATATGTGGCACACACAGTTTTTCATCAGGGAATCTGATGCACATAAATATGTGTAATTTTTAGTCATAAATAAATTTGATATTTAAAAACATATTATCTTTCATTAACTAGATTAAATATTTTGTATCTTTGAGACAACTGGTTGGGAGGGGGCAGAAAGGAGCCTTCTGTCCCCTCAGTTCTAAATCTGGATCTGCATGGTTATTACGTAGGTGAATATATATGGAAGATCAGATTTACTTAAAATTTGCACTCTTCATTGTGAGAAATACTTCAATAAATACATTTAAAAATATTTAAACCATGTGAGTAATTCACCTTAACACCCACCAGGGAAAACCCATAAATTTGTGGTAGAGAATGTGATACTGTGGAAATAATGACTCTCTATAAAATATTTTATTGTTTAAGTTAGAATTGCCATTTCTATGACTTTTGAAGCACCCTATAATCACTAAATGAAGATTTAAATAAAAACTCAAAAGACTAAATGTAAATGTATATGTAGCTTTCGTAAGAAATATTCAAAAAGGTAATGGTATAAAATATGGAATGCACTTCTGCTAAAAAGTGAATAAGAAGGTAATGATGCTATCTTACTTTATACAGTGCTCTAAGGCATAGGCAACACTGATATTTCTAATTTGGTGCGTAAAACTGTTCTATGAACTAGTCAGAGCAAATAGTTTCATCCTTATTTCAAGGAGAATACTGTAGTCTAAAGAGGATAGGTTATTAGCACAAAGTCGTATAATATGTTAATGGTTAACTCAGATTATAAATTTATAAATACATTTCTCCAGATTATCCTTTATTAGATCTTACATACAATTTTATAACCATTTAAACGTGTGTAAACATATGTAAACTCATGTGAGGAAGTAGGAATAGGATCTAAGCAGAATGGTGTTTATTTTAAATTGTCTTATGCCCCTTTTCCATTTTTCTACCCCTCCCCCTTGTTGCCCCAGTGCTACCTAGAGATCTGTTCTGACAGCTTTCCCTGGGTGACCATAATTTCACCAGAATATCTCCAATTTCTCATATTTCTGACTAGTCTAGTCTCTATCACATTTGACTTCTTGCATTTGTGTTTGAGGCCAAGATTGTTTAAAAACCATTTTGATAAGAAACTTGTTATGAAACACCAGAAGTTAATAACAGCATATTGTGCTGTTTTCCATTAGGGTATCTTGTTCTCCTGCACTTAAAACCATATGCTGAGGTTTCTGAGAATCAGAACATAAGAGATCTCTATCTTCAGGATATGCATCATTCCTAGAAAGAGTCCCTTTCCAGAGTTCCTGATCCCTGTATTATTTTGGAATCAGAGTTAAAGAACCAATCCAAAGAAATGCTAAATATCTTTGCACCCACTTGGATACCATTAGCTCTCTGGAATCTAAGATGAACCCCAAGTAAGCAATACTTTTACGCTGAATGAAATGAGAGGGAGAGAATAGGGGAGGGAAGACAGGAAAGAGTGGAAGTGCAAACTTTTGCATTTAATCTGTTACAACATCACACATCATGTAGCTTCTGAAAAACTCCATTGTAAACTTGTGAGAAAATAAGAGTGAAAATAATGTTTTAATATTATTATGAAAGTACTTTTAGCCACACCTTGATAACCAATTGTCCATAACAAGTATTTTATGTGTGACCAACAATTCTCATAATATATTTTCATATAACCATATAACCATAAAAACCTTAAAAACCTTAATCAAAAAAAGAGTAAGACTTTAATGCATTTTGATATTCCATGAGTATTCATTTTATGATGTGGAGGAGTCCTGATCTACCACCACCCTTCCAAAAAATCACAGTAGTCGTTGACACACAGAGCCAAGTCTGCTGAGCATAGAAATAAAGTGCTACAGAAATTTCTTTAAACCTAACATGTAAAAATAATGTATATATGTCTAGAGGAAGAATTTAGGTGATAGGAGGTCTTGAGTGTGAATGATTAGACAGTAATTTATTTTTAATTTTATAGGATCAATGAATTTTCTAACTTCTTTCTGTACATACATAATCACAAAATGAGAGCATTCTTATAACAAATGAAATCCAGGAGAGAGAAAGGCAGAGGGGTGCTCAGGAAAAAGAAAATTACTTGGACTCTCCTTAAGGATAACTTAATTCCAAAGGCTAGAACTACTTTTTGCAAAATGCTGAAAAGTTGTCAATATATTTTTTTTTTCTGCTGAGACACGTTCACTGTTATTTCAGACTATGATCTGTGAGTGCCAAGTGTCTGCATTCCTCAGTTGCACACCAACAAATGTCTGTTCTTAACGGATGTTTTACCCAGCAGGAGCCATTATAGCCCTCAGCTCCAGATTGCAGACCAAATCTGCAGAGCATATGGCATTTGGGTAAATGAATGCGAACTGTTCTTCATTTTTTCTCTATGGGAAGCTTATTTCCCTTTCCTCTGCATTTTTTACTTTGATGTGAAGATTTCAGAAACCAAGAATTGAATTTGAGTTAAAAAGTCATTCTTTGTCAAAATAAATCAATGAAATCATTTAGAAAAATCATTGTGCTGCTGTTGTACCAGAACAGGGTTGACTGAGAAATTGATAATGTATATACACCAACACATAGAAAATCGGAGTGTAGAAAAGTGTAATTAGACCCTGAGCTTAGCCAAGGCAATGTCATCTTATTGACTAATCAGTCATCAATATATTTGTCCTTTCATCATTGGTCTAGCCAAACTAGAGTAAACAAGATTTCTTTATTTGTTTATTATCCAGATAATCTTATACTTGTGAAATCCATTTTCCTTAAGACATAAATTATAAAATCTACACTGCTTAAACAAGGCACATGTCACTTCCTTTCATACTATGGATGAAAGTCTTTGATCCTATTTTTGAGTGAAGGAAAGAGAAAACTTTACTTCTTACCAGAATAAGAGCAGAGTTTTAGTTTTCTACAGTCTGTGCTGGTACTAGATGAATGTCTTTTATTTTATTTTATTGTGGTAAAAACATTTAACAAGAACTAGCCTCCTAAAACTCTTTAAGTGTACAATGCAGTATTTTTGACTATAGGTAGTATATTGTACAGCAGATCTCTAGGACTTATTCACCTTGCTTAACTGAAACTTGATGCCCATTGATTAGTAATTCCTCATTTCCCCTTCCCCAACCCCTGGCAACATTCATTCTACTCTTCGATTCCATGAATTTGACTATTTTAGAAACCTCATTTAAGTGAAATCACGTAAAAAACACAAACACATGGAGGCTAAACAATATGTTACTAAATAACCAAGAGATCACTGAAGAAATCAGAGGAAATCAAAAATGACCTAGAGAGAAATTACAACAAAAACACAATGATCCAAAACCTATGGGATGCAGCAAAAGCAATTCTAAGAGGGAAGTTTATAGCAATACAAGCCTACTTCAAGAAACAAGAAAAATCTCAAATAAAAAAGCTAACCATACACCTAAAGAACTAGAGAAAGAAGGACAAACAAAACCCAAAGTTAGTAGAAGGAAAGAAATCATAAAGATCAGAGCAAAAATAAATGAAATGGAAACAAAGAAAACAATAGCACAGATCAATAAAACTAAAACCTGGTTCTTTGAGAAGATAAACAAAACTGATAAAACTTTAGCCAGACTCATCAAGAAAAAGAGGGAGAGGACTCAAATCAATAAAATTAGAAATGAAAAAGGAGAAGTTAAAATGGACACCGCAGAGATACAAAGCATCATAAGAGAATACTACGAGCAACTGTAGGCCAATAAAATGGACAACCTGGAAGAAATGGACAAATTCTTAGAAAGGTATAACCTTCCAAGACAGGACCACGAAGAAATGGAAAATATGAACACACCAATCACAAGTAATGAAATTGAAACCGTGATTAAAAATCTTCCAACAAACAAAAGTCCAGGATCAGATGACTTCACAGGTGAATTCTATCAAACATTTAGAGAAGATCTAACACCCATCCTTCTTGAACCCTTCCAAAAAAACTGCAGAGGAATGAACACTCCCAAACTCATTCTATGAGGCCACCATCACTCTGATACCAAAACAGACAAAATAGTACAAAAAAAGAAAATTACAGACCAATATCACTGATGAATATAGATGCAAAAATCCTCAACAAAATACTAGCAAACAGAATCAAACAACACATTAAAAGGATCATACAGCATGATCAAGTGGGATTTACCTCACGGATGCAAGGATTCTTCAATATATGCAAATCAATCAATGTGATACACCATATTAACAAATAGAAGAATAAAAGCCATATGATGATGAGCTTCCCTGGTGGCACAGTGGTTGGGAATCTGCCTGCCAATGCAGGGGACACAGATTCAAGCCCTGGTCCGGGAGGATCCCACATGCCACGGAGCAACTAAGCCTGTGCACAACTACTGTGCTCTAGAACCCGCGAGCCACGGCTGCTGAAGCCCACACACCTGGAGCCCATGCTCCACAGGAGAGGCCACTGCCATGAGAGGCCTGTGCACCACGGCGAGGAGTGACCCCGCTCGCTGCAACTAGAGAGAGCCCGCATGCAGCAACGAAGGCCCAAAGCAGCCAAAAATAAAATAAATTTATATATTAAAAAAAACACATATGATCATCTCAATAGTTGCAGACAAAGCTTTTGACAAAATTCAACACCCATTTATGATAAAAACTCTCCAGAAAGTGGGCACAGAGGGAACCAACCTCAACATAATAAAGGCCATATACAACAAACCCACAGCAAACCTCATTCTCAATACTGAAAAACTGAAAGCATTTCCTCTAAGATCAGGAAAAAGACAAGGATGTCCACTCTCACCACTATTATTCAACATAGTTCTGGATGTCCTAGCCACGGCAATCAGAGAAAAAAAAAAGAAACACAAGGAATACAAATTGGAAAAGAAGTAAAACCGTCATTGTTTGCAGATGACATGATAGTATACATAGGGAATCCTAAAAATGCCACCAGAAAACTACTAGAGCTAATCAATGAATTTGGTAAAGTTGCCAGATACAAAATTAATGCACAGAAATCTCTTGCATTCCTATACACTAACAGTGAAAGATCAGAAAGAGAAATTAAGGAAACAATCCCATTCACTGTTGCAATGAAAAGAATAAAATACCTAGGAATAAACCTACCTAAGGAGGTAAAAGACCTGTACTCAGAAAACTATAAGACAGTGTTGAAAGAAATCAAAGATGATATAAACAGATGGAAAGATATACCATGTTCTTGGATTGGAAGAATCAATATTTTGAAAATGACTATACTACCCAAAGCAATCTACAGATTCAATGCAATCCCTGTCAAACTACCAGTGCCATTTTTTGCAGAAGTAGAAAACAAAATCTTAAAATTTGTATGGAGACACAACAAAACCCAAATAGCCAAAGCAGTCTTGAGTGAAAAAAACAGAGGTGGAGGAATCAGACTCCCTGACTTCAGACTATGCTACAAGGCTACAGTAATCAAGACAATATGGTACGGGCACAAAACCAGAAATATATATAGATCAATGAAACAGCATAGAAATCCCAGAGATAAACCCACCCCTATGGTCAACTAATCTATGACAAATGAGGCAAAGATATACAATGGAGAAAAGACATTCTCTTCAAAAAGTGGTGCTGGGAAAACTGGACAGCTACATGTAAAACATGAAATTAGAACACTCCCTAACACCATACACAAAAATAAACTCCAAATGGACTAGAGACCTAAATGTAAGACCGACACTATAAAACTCTTTGAGGAAAACATAAGAAGAACACTCTTTGACATAAATAACAGCAAGATCTTTTTTGATCCACCTCCTAGAGTAATGGAAATTAAAACAAAAATAAACAAATGGGACCTAATGAAACTTAAAAGCTTTTGCAAAGCAGAGGAAGCTACAATCAAGCTGAAAAGACAACCCTCAGCATGGGAGAAAATATTTGCAAATGAATCAACAGACAAAGGATTAATCTCCAAAATATATAAACAGCTCATGCAGCTCAATATCAAAAAAAAAAAAAATAGGCAGAAGACCTAAATAGGCATTTCTCCAATGAAGACATACAGATGGCCAAGAAACACATGAAAAGCTTCTGAACATCATTACTTATTAGAGAAATGCAAATCAAAACTACAATGAGGGGCTTCCCTGGTGGCGCAGTGGTTGAGAGTCCACCTGCCAATGCAGGGGACACGGGTTCATGCCCCGGTCCGGGAAGATCCCACGTGCCGCGGAGTGGCTGGGCCCGTGAGCCATGTCCGCTGAGCCTGCTTGTCCGGAGCCTGTGCTCTGCGACGGGAGAGGCCACAACAGTGAGAGGCCCGCGTACCACAAAAAAAAAAAAAAAAAGAATAGGCTCTCTAAATGTCCTGAGGTTTAGAGTGAATTGTATCTATAAGTCAATTTGAGGAGTATTTTAATCTTAATAGCAATGAGTCTTCCAATAGATGAAAATGGGGCCTCATCCCATTTATTTGTTTTATTTAATTTCCTTTTGCAATGTTTTTTAGTTTTCAACTTCAGCTCTCAACTCCTGGTTATTTTTTTTACTAAATTTGTTTCATTTTTAAAGTTACTATGAAACTTAATTTAAATTTTCTAATTGTTCCTAGTACAAAGAAATAAAAATAGTTTTTGTATGTTGGCATTACATTCCAAAACCTTGCTAAATTCATTTATTTGTTCTAATACCTTTGGTTTGAATTTCTTAGCATTTTTTACACATTCATGGTTATTCATCTATAATAAGACTTTTACTTGTTCTTTTCCATTTTGTATGCCTTTTATTTCTTTTTCTTACTGGATTTGTTAGAACCTTCAGTATGATGTTAAATAAAAGTGGTGAGAAGGTTTATCCTTGCTTGTTCCTTATCATAGGTTGAAAGCATAGAGGTTTTCAGGATTGAACATTCTGTAGGCTTTTTGCAGATGCCTTTCATCAGGTTGTGAAAGCTCACTTCCAGTCCTATTTAGTGGTAGTTTTTACCATGAAAGGGTGCTGAACTTTTCCAAATGTTTATTCTACATCAATTAAAATTATCTTAGATTTTTTTCTCCTTTATTCTATTAATATGATTTATTACATCTATTGATTTTTGGATACTAAACCATTCTTGCATTCCTGGGTAAAATGCCATTTGGTTATGATGTATTATTTTTTTTAGATCATTGGATTTAATTTGCTAATAATTTCATAAGGATTTTAAAAATCTATTTTCATGAGGGATTCTAATATAACTGCCTCAGGCTTCTTTTATTTAATCTTTGCTTGGCATATTTTCTGTCCATTTATCTTCAACTCACATGTGTTTGTGAACAACACAGAGATTGTTCTTTTTTTTAAAGTGATCTATTCTGACACCTTTTTCTTTTAATTGGTGAGATTCATCCACTAACATTTAATGTAGTTATTAATATGTTTAGATTTGTCTATGATTTATGTTTTCTACTCACCCTCTCTATTTTCTGTTCCTTATGCCCTGCCTCTTTTTCTTTTTAATATTTGCTTTTTTTTTAGAATTCTATTTTAATCTTTTTGGGGGTGGTTTAGCTATTGGGTTTTTCCCATTAAAAAAAAAAAGATTCCCTAGGGCTTCCCTGGTGGTGCAGTGGTTGAGAGTCTGCCTGCCGATGCAGGGGACGTGGGTTTGTGCCCCGGTCAGGGAAGATCCCACATGCTGTGGAGTGGCTGGGCCCGTGAGCCATGGCCGCTGAGCCTGCGCATCCGGAGCCTGTGCTCCACAACGGGAGAGGCCTGTATACCGCAAACGAAAAAAAAGATTCCCTCAGCAATTACAATATACATCCATATATCCTTAATTTTTCATAGTTCACTTATTAATAATAACATATTATTTCATGTAAAACATACCATGATCCCTGACTTTTATCATGACTGCAATCTTTACAGAACCACAGAAGTATGTTCAAGGAAGTTGCCATTTCAATTAGCTTATCCTGAAGGGAAGCAATGAATTATCTGAATTAAGTGAAGTCCATTCATTCTTTAATAGCACAAGTGTAGTGCCAGATAAATTTAAAAAGCAATTTCAGAATAACACTTTAGCAGGACCTAACAAAGCATCTCATTTCTGTTGCATGTCGTAGATAAATGAATGTTATATTTCATAATGAACTAATGGTATTTGTCAGACAAAATGATAGTATTTTGTACTTACATAGCATCTTTCTTCAAATGAGCTCAATAATGATTCAGTGGTCTATTTTTCCCTTGCAATAATTTGAAAGCATTTACATGAGTAGTATATTTTCATGCAAATTTCTCCCTACTGATGAGAAACTAGATAGTATCAAAGTAAGATGAAACGTTTGTTTTGCAATTAGAGTAGCTAGCCAAGCTGGAAACAATTGTTGAAGTTAATAAGGGTACTTGTAGTACCATCTATAAAAGACAGAACATAGCAACAAATCAACAAAATAGGTAAAGTATAAAAATGTTCCTTAGAGAAGCAATATAAGTATTTTTGTTAGTGACACATAAAACCATAGAATAAAATATCTTATATAAAATACTGTAATATTTAATTATCTGTGTTAATTATTTAACTGTATTTTTTTATGTAATCCTTTATTGAATTTTGATCAGGTATCTTCTCCCTATACATGATAATACATAATGTGATTTCTTAAATATTATTACTAAAGTTGTCTAGATACAGATTTATCAAGTAGGCTCTACAAATGATTTTTTAAAAAGAATTTACTGATGTAATTTCAAATACTGAGTATTTCCACAGTATTTTTCTAATTACTCTTCCAATATTTCATCACTTCTCTAGTAACTAATAGGTCCTTGGGAGAAAAATACAAAGAAAAGTCATTTCTATTTATGGACTGTTATTAATTATTCTCTAAAAGAATATACTAAATGAATATTTTGGCTACCAGTTCTGTGACCTTGTGTAAGTCACTTAAACACTGCTTGGCTCTGTTTCCTGGTTTATAAATGACAAGAATACACTATCCTTATCTGCCTTAGAGCAGCATTAAATCAAATATCAAAATCATAAGAGCAATTTGAAAATATAAATAAGAAACATATAATCAAGATATTATCAGGAATACTCTGGTGGTCCAGTGGTTAAGACTCCACGCTTTCACTGCCGAGGGTCTGGGTTCAATCCTTGGTAGGGGACCTAAGATCCTGCAAGCCACGTGGCATGGCCAAAAAATAAAAATAAAAAAGATATTATCAGTAATAATTTTAGTAAGATATTCTTAATTATTTACCAGTGATGATATTTAACAGAACTTGCTTCTTGCTGGATGAGTGTAGCTTGATCCCATGTGAGTTCATTTCCAGTTTCCTAATATCACTGATAATATATGGAAATCATTCTTGGAGTGCAAAATAAAGAAGAAGAAGAGACTGTGCCTGTGTGGTTCAATCACTAGGACACAGTGACCCTAAAAGGTTTGCCAAATTGCTGTTTTTAATTAATTAGTTAATTAACTAATTAATATCCACATATAGAAAATCTACTATGTCTAACCTCCCCTCAAAGTCTCAAGCATTCAACAGTTAACTTGACAGTTAACTATTTTGGTGGGCTTACTGTTGTTTGTTGTCTGGACTGAATAGCCCTGATTCTACTTTGAAGAAGAGCAATGTACAAAAAGAAACTAACATGAATACTATGCACGTATAATATTGTTCTGCAAGGATGCCTATGCTGGACAAGTAAGAGGAGGAGGAGGAGGAGAAGAAGAAGAAGGAGAAAGAGAAGGAGAAGTAGAATGCAGTAACATGAAAGGCCAATGACAGATAAAGAATCATCATTTGAAAAGAATTATTTTAAATATATATCTTAAATTAAAGGAGGTCAAGGAGCTTATATCATTATTATCCATCATCATCAACAACAACAAAAGCAAAGAATGAGAATTGAGCTGGAACAGCTCAGGAAAGAAAAGAAAAAATTATTAAGCCATTATAACATTCCTATTTGAATATGTAGTCTTATCTGTGATCATTTTGAGGATGTGTTAAAGTTATTCTTATATAGAAACATCTCTATAAACATGTTCCCCACAATGCCAGATTAGGATGGGTTATGTCCCAATCTGACAACTTTCAAATATCTTATTGTGATTACAAACCTTTGGAACAATAGTGAGTTTTTAGGAAATATTTTTCAAAGTCAAAACTAATGAACCGGTAATTGTGCTAATGAGTTGTTAACAAAGCATGAAAAATTCCTGAATAAGTCATAGTCACTGAACTAGCTCACTGCTGAGGTAAAGAGATAATTGTTTCCAATGATCTGTACATAAATAAGTAAGCTTTGGATTCATGTCTGTGTCAGAAAGTTTCATTCTCCAGGTACATTAGTTTTTATTTTTTTGTTTTTTGAGCTTTTTTATTTCAGAGATTCCAGGCAATTACTTAGACCATCTAATAAAAAACTGCAAAGATGACTTAAGTTGGTCCATAGTCCTGGGAAATTGGTATTAAGAAAAATTAACATTTTTAACTCCCTCAAATTCCCTTTCTTGACCCAACATCAACTCTTGCTTCTACTCAATTCCTTACAAGAAAATTAGTAGAAGAAAGAAAAAAAGTTTAGAAGTAGAGAGCCAGAGAAAATGACAATAGGTATGAATTCAGGACCTACATGAGGACAAAGAGCATATGGCTTAGAAGATGAGAAAAGATTACACGAACTATCAAAAGGGAGCAAAGGATATAAAATATGGCAAAAGATATGGTGAAAGAGTCCAAATGAAAATGGTCAGAGAGAAAAAAGTGGGCAGAGACATTTTTTTTTGTGACTGTATATTGTGATAGGGCTTTAAGAAGTTAATTTAGGTTAAATGAGGTCATATGTGTGGGGCCCTAATCCAATAGCACTTGTGTCCTTATAAGAAAAAGAAAAGATACCAGGAGTGTACACACACAGAGAAAAGGTCATGTTTGGAGAGAGGCCCCAGGAGAAACGAACTCTGCTGGCACCCTGATCTTGGACTTCTAGCCTGCAGACTGTGAGAAGATAACTTTCTGTTTTTTAAGGCATCCAGGATGTGGTATTTTGCTATGGCATCTCTACAGACTAAAATGGAGGGTGGAAGAGACAGTACCAAATCCTCAGATGCCACTTCCCAATCTTTTTATTTCCCTCCAGTACATTTCAAGGACTACTGCCCTTATTCCGAAATCATCTCTCAACCTGCTTTTGTAGTTGTTTCCTAGTTGATCTTTCTGCATTTAGTTCTGTACCCTTCAATTTCCACTGCAAGAGCAGACGGATTTCTCAGATGCATATATATGATCATTCAGTTTCTAACTGAAAACCATGCAGCAATTTCCACTGCCTGTGATATCAAGTTCAAACATTTAATATTGATGTAAAAATCTTCTAAGATTTCCTGTCTTCTCTATCTGCATGGAATATGGTTTCTTTCAGACATTCTTACTTGCTTTAACTGTTAAGATTCATTTTAATCAGGCAGTTTCTCTGTGAAGGCTTTTTGGTGAATCCCTGGCAGAACTCTCTCTAGTTCCCTCTGTACTTTGTACTGGGTCTTATCCTGTCCTCTAGCAGGTCAGGTCAGTGACTTTTTGTACGTTTGTCTGTATACTTTGTGTCAGAGAAGACATCTCTTAAGGGAGAAAGGCTATGTTGCTTTTCATCTTTGAATCCCCAAATTGAGATTATACATACATATATATATACACACACACATATGTGCCTGTATATATACATATATATGTATATATATGTATGTATGTATACATAAATAAAATAGGTATTCATTAAGTGTGGAGTGAATGCATGAGTAGAAATAATTGTACCTAACATATACTGAGTAAATGAAATGCTTTAGGAACTATTATATTGAGTGATTTGTATTTTAATACAGCCACATTATACAATAGTATTTTTTGTAAACATTATTTGTTGTAATTATTTTAAAGATGAAAAAAAGTGAGATGTAGAGAGGTTTAGTACAGTCCAAGTTCACTCAGCATGTAAACAAGGGAGAGAGAATTCTGTCCCAGGTATTCTGACCCACAATGAAATAAATCTAAGTTGATAAAAGTAGACCTAGAGATAGGAAGGGTCATGGGGGTTTTCTCCTTGCTCAGATTTATATCTTAGATAAGAAATTTCCATTTCATATTGAGGTAAATTTGTTTAGGATTTGGCTTTTTTGTTTCATTTTTTTCCTCTAAGTTGGTAACTTGAACTTAAGTGATAGAAGTATTTCTAAAGTAGATCTCCTGTGATAATTATTATTTGCTTCAATAACATTAATTCAGCAGATATTTATTGAGTATGTCAGGCACTTTTTTCCATTTTTAGTGTCAGAAATGTAATGTTGGGCATGGGAGAGCAAGGGGCCAAATGGTACTGGCAACTGAGGCAAAAATAAGTTTTTCCTAAGAGCTAAGGGAAGCCATTGTATTCTTTAAAGCAGGAGATGACATAATAAAATTCATGCTTTGGATAAATTATTTTGTTGACAGTGTAGCAACAGTCAGTATAAAATGGACATAGAAATTTAAAAGTCCAGACAGTATGGGTGAGGGATGTGAGGAGTTTTCAAATCCCCTTTGGTGGAAGGTATGTGTATGTGGCAGTCATCTTTATGTTTGTTATAATGAAACATGAATTTTAAAGATTGAGAAACATGGTTGTAGAGATTCATTTAACATTTTCCATTTCCTAACTGTATATTTGACATTCCTTATGGTGTACTGAGGAAATTAAAATAAAATAAAGTAAAATAAGTAAGAGAAAATAATCTCCCTGTCTAAAGGATTCCAAAGTCCAATCAATTGGGGAGGTAGATATGAAATAAATTATGTGAAATTACAGTAGAATCTTGCTATTTGGAGGAAGGGGTACATCACGAAAAATTTGGAAACTGACTTGTAGAATCCCATTTGTTTAAGCATCAGCCTTCTCCTTTTCGTTTTTCTTTTAAGATGGTCTTTAGACTAAAAACAATCCATGAGTGAAACCTGACACAATGCCAAGGAGCCTTGCCATTTTTCCTTCTAAAGTAGCCTTTTCTGTTTGCAGTACCCATTCAAAATTATTTTTCTTCTTTCCTAAATTCCGTTGATGAACTTTTCTTCCTTGCACTTTCATGATTCCTGTGAATATTTTTGTTTCTGGACCTATTCTTGATTCTCTTTTTGTTTCACATTTTGCAGCCCATGGGAGTCCTGCTACCTATCCGGATCCACTTTCAGTTTTGAGTTGTATTTCAGATAAAGCCCCAGGATACCAGCTTGATAGCTGGGCAATTTGCACAGTTAAAGTAGTACAACTCAATTTTTCACTGATGTTTTAAGGATTTTAAGGTATCAGGAAATAAAGCAATTACTGAAAGGGAGAGTTATCCCATTATTAAAATGAAAGTTCCTAGGAAACTCTATATAATATGAATTATGAATGTTCATTGTGTATATGTGTGTGTATAGATACATATATATGTATTAAATTTTTTAAATATGTATAATATACACACATTTATAAGGAATAATAAAGAGAAAGCAAACTCCTTTATTTTATAAAATTCTTGTTCCTCATTAAAGCAAATAAGGTCTGCAATAATAGAAATGTTTTAATGGGAGATAAGATTTTGTACATTATATAAATGAAACTGCAGGGAGGACTGCAATACACTTTAGGCTTAATTCTTCATATTCTTTCTTTCAAAGGACTATGTAATGTCCATTTATTGCTTAGTGCTCTAGTTTTTATGACTTTCTAATGCACAAGGGGAATTTTATATGTTCATTTTTATGTGAGGAGAAACTCATTTTCATATTATATTCTCTAAATTTCAGGTACTGTTGTTGGACTTCTGTGAGTGTTCATATGTTTGTGGGTGATTTGGTATGAATCTTTGGTAATTTTACTGTAAAATCTTCTCTGAGTTAGATGTGTCACTGAATAACATATCTGGGAACTATGGGAGATTGGATAATCACCTAGAGTTAATTAATTATGTGTTTTCTGACTTCATGTCAAGGAAAGTATTTCCTTTTAAAGGTCTATAATCATAAACATTCCTTATAAAGGTAGTTGATAGTGATTTGAACATTAAACATACAAGCATATGTGATTACTGGCATGTGTGTTCAGTATTATTAAAGTTCTCTCTCTTCAGAATAAAGACTAGGTTGGGGAAAGTGAGGCACCTCATATTAGGTGCAAATTTTACAGGGGTCCAGAAAAACTCAGTAATCCAGACACTTTATGTCAAAATTGTTTTGGTATTTTAAAATATCAAAATGTAAACATTTTGTCAGCCCAGGGCTAAGCCATATTAAATCCTGAGGCAAAAGAAAAGATGTTTCTGGTATATGTAATTTTAGTCTCTTTTACTGAAGGCACACTCAACAATAAAATCTTCAAAATATACTTTTGAAAAAAATTAACCATGAAAAATATATAAAATAATATTTTTAGTATAAACAAAAATTTTAAAGTTAAAATAATCTTGTGAGCTTTAATATATCTAATTTCCATTTAAAAAATATTTTTCAACTAATGTTCTGGAGAAATTTATCGTTTAAAAAAACACAAAAGCATGTATATAGGGGCATGTTTTTATTCTTTATACCTCAGGAACAACGTGCTTTGTCAGATCCTGTCTTTATTTTTTAATATTTTGTTCATCATGGATTTTTGCCATTAATTTTAATTTTTAAAAATAGTAGGTATCTTTTTCTTTTAACATCTTTATTGGAGTATAATTGCCTTAAAATGGTGTGTTAGTTTCTGCTTTATAACAAAGTGAAACAGTTATACATATACATATGTCCCCATAACTCTTCCCTCTTGCATCTCCCTCCCCCCACCCTCCCTATCCCACCATTCTAGGTGGTCACAAAGCACCGAGCAGATCTCCCTGTGCTATGCGGCTGCTTCCCACTAGCTATCTGTTTTACGTTTGGTACTGTATATATGTCCATGCCACTCTCTCACTTTGTCCCAGTTTACCCCGTATCATCAAGTATATTCTCTAGTAGCTCTGCATCTTTATTCCCAGCTTGCCCCTAGGTTCTTAAGAACAATTTTATTTTTTTTAGATTCCATATATATGTGTTAGCATACGGTATTTGTTTTTCTCCTTCTGACTTACTTCACTCTGAATGACAGTCTCTAGGTCTATCCACGTAACTACAAATAACTCAGTTTCGTTCCTTTTTATAGCTGAGTAATATTCCATTGTACATATGTGCCAATTCTTCTTTATCCATTCATCTCTTGATGGACATTTAGGTTGCTTCCATGTCCTGGCTATTGTAAATACAGTTGCAATGAATATTTTGGTACATGACTCTTTTTCAATTATGGTTTTGTCGGGGTAATATGCCCAGTAGTGGGATTGCTGGGTCGTATGGTAGTTCTATTTTTAGTTTTTTAAGGAAGCTCCATACTGTTCTCCATAGTAGCTGTATCAATTTACATTCCCACCAACAGTGAAAGAGGGTTCCCTTTTCTCCACACCCTCTCCAGCAGTTATTGTTTGTAGATTTTTTTATGATGGACATTCTGACCGCTGTGGGATAATACCTCATGGTAGTTTTGATTTGCATTTCTCTAACGATTAACAGTGTTGAGCACTCTTTCATGTGTTTGTTGGCAATCTTTATATCTTCTTTGGAGAAATGTCTATTTAGGTCTTCTGCCTATTTTTGGACTGGGTTGTTAGTTTTTTTGATATTGAGCTGCATGTGCTGCTTGTAAATTTTGGAGATTAATCCTTTGTCAGTTGCTTCATTTGCAAATATTTTCTTCCATTCTGAGGGTTGTCTTTTCGTCTTGTTTATGGTTTCCTTTGCTATTCAAAAGCTTTTAAGTTTCATTAGGTCCCATTTGTTTATTTTTGTTTTTATTTCCATTTCTCTAGGAGGTGGGTCAAAAAGCATCTTGCTGTGATTTATGTCATAGAGTGTTCTGCCCATGTTTTCCTCTAAGAGTTTGATGGTGTCTGGCCTTACATTTAGGTCTTTAATCCATTTTGAGTTCATTTTTGTGTATGGTGTTAGGGAGTGCTCTAATTTCATTCTTTTAAATGTAGCCGTCCAGTTATCGCAGCACCACTTATTGAAGAGGCTGTCTTTTCTCCACTGTATATTCTTGCCTCCTTTATCAAAGACAAGGTGACCATATGTGCATGAGTTTATATCTGGGCTTTCTATCCTGTTCCCTTGATCTATATTTCTGTTTGTGTGCCAGTACCATACTGTCTTGATTACTGTAGCTTTCTAGTACAGTGTGAAGTCCGGGAGCCTGATTTCTCCAGCTCCATTTTTCTTTCTCAAGATTGCTTTGGCTATTCAGGGTCTTTTGTGTTTCCATACAAATTGTGAAATTTTTTGTTCTAGTTCTGTGAAAAATGCCAGGGGTAGTTTGATAGGGATTGCATTGAATCTGTGGATTGCTTTGGGTAGTAGAGTCATTTTCACAACATTGATTCTTCCAATCCAAGAACAGGGTATACCTCTCCATCTTTTTATATCATCTTAAATTTCTTTCATCAGTGTCTTATAATTTTCTGCATACAGGTCTTTTGTCTCCTTAGGTAGGTTTATTCCTAGGTATTTTATTCTTTATGTTGCAATGGTAAACGGGAGTGTTTTCTTAATTTCACTTTGAGACTTTTCATCATTAGTGTATAGGAATGCCAGAGATTTCTGTGCATTAATTTTGTATCCTGCTACTTTACCAAATTCATTGATTAGCTCTAGTAGTTTTCTGGTAGCATCTTTAGGATTCTCTATGTATAGTATCATGTCATCTGCAAACAGTGACAGCTTTACTTCTTCTTTTCTGATTTGGATTCCTTTTATTTCTTTTTATTCTCTGATTGCTGTGGCTAAAACTTCCAAAACTATGTTGAATAACAGTGGTGAGAGTGGGCAACCTTGTCTTGTTCCTGATCTTAGTAGAAATGGTTTCAGTTTTTCACCATTGAGGATGATGTTGGCTGTGGGTTTGTCATATATGGCCTTTATTTTGTTGAGGAAAGTTCCCTCCGTGCCTACTTTCTGGACGGTTTTTATCATATATTGGTGTTGAATTTTGTCAAAAGCTTTCTCTGCATCTATTGAGATAATCATATGGTTTTTCTCCTTCAATTTTTTAATATGGTTTATCACATTGATTGATTTGCATATATTGAAGAATCCATACTTTCCTGGGAACTTGATCATAGTGTATGATCCTTTTTTTAATTAATTAATTTATTTATTTATCTTTGGCTGTGTTGGGTCTTCATTTCTGTGTGAGGGCTTTCTCTAGTTGCGGCGAGCAGGGGCCACTCTTCATCGCGGTGTGCGGGCCTCTCACTGTCGCGGCCTCTCTTGTTGTGGAGCACAAACTCCAGACGTGCAGGCTCAGTAGTTGTGGCTCACGGGCCTAGTCGCTCCGCGGCATGTGGGATCTTCCCAGACCAGGGCTCAAACCCGTGTCCCCTGCATTGGCAGGCAGAGTCTCAGCCACTGCACCACCAGGGAAGCCCTGTATGATCCTTTTAATGTGCTGTTGGATTCTGTTTGCTAGTAATTTCTTGAGGATTTTTGCATCTATGTTCATCAGTGATATTGGCCTGTATTTTTCTTTCTTTTTGACATCTTTGTCTGGTTTTGGTATCAGAGTGATGGTGGCCTTATAGAATGAGTTTGGGAGTGTTCCTCCCTCTGCTATATTTTGGAAGAGTATGAGAAGGATAGGTGTTAGCTCTTCTCTAAATGTTTGATAGAATTCGCCTGTAAAGCCATCTGGTCCTGGGCTTCTGTTTGTTGTAAGATTTTTTTATCACAGTTTCAGGTTCAGTACTTGTGATTGGTCTGTTCATATTTTCTATTTCTTCCTGGTTCAGTCTCGGAATGTTGTGCATTTCTAAGAATTTGTCCATTTCTTCCAGGTTGTCCACTTTATTGGCATAGAGTTTCTTGTAGTAATCTCTCATGATCCTTTGTATTTCTGCAGTGTCAGTTCTTACTTCTCCTTTTTCATTTCTAATTCTATTCGAGTCTTCTCCCTTTTTTCTTGATAAGTGTGGCTAATGATTTTTCAATTTTGTCTTCTCAAAGAACCATTTTTTAGTTTTATTGATCTTTGCTATCGTTTCCTTCATTTCTTTTTCATTTATTTCTGATCTGATCTTTATGATTTCTTTCTTTCTGGTAACTTTGCAGGGGTTTTTTGTTGTTGTTGTTGTTCTTCTTTCTCTAATTGCTTTAGGTGTAAGGTCAGGTTGTTTATTTGAGATGTTTCTTCTTTCTTAAGGTAGGATTGTATTGCTATAAACATCCCTCTTAGAACTGCGCTTGCTGCATCCTGTTGGTTTTGGGACTTTGTGTTTTCATTGTCATTTGTTTCTAGGTATTTTTTGAATTCCTCTTTGATTTCTTCACTGACCTCTTGCTTATTAAGTAGTTATTGTTTAGCCTCCATGTGTTTGTATTTCTTACAGATTTTTTTTCTGTAAATGATATCTAGTCTCATAGCATTGTGGTCAGAAAAGATACTTGATACAATTTCAATTTTCTTAAATATACCAAGGCTTGATTTGTGATGCAAGATATGATCCTGGAGAATGTTCCATGAGCACTTGAGAAGAATGTGTATTCTGTTGTTTTTGTATGGAATGCCCTATAAATATCAATTAAGTCCATCTTGTTTAATGTATCATTTAAAGCTTGTGTTTCCTTATTTATTTTCATTTTGGATGATATGTCCATTGGTGAAAGTGGGGTGTTAAAGTCCCCTACTATGAGTGTGTTACTGTCAATTTCCCCTTTTATAGCTGTTAGTATTTGCCTTATGTATTGAGGTGCTCCTATGTTGGGTGCATAAATATTTACAATTGTTATATCTTCTTCTTGGATTGATCCCTTGATCATTATGTAGTGTCCTTCTTTGTCTCTTGTAATAGTCTTTGTTTTAAAGTCTATTTTGTCTGATATGAGAATTGCTACTCCAGCTTTCTTTTGATATGCATTTGCATGGAATATCTTTTTCCATCCCCTCACTTTGAGTCTGTATGTGTCCCTATGTGTGAAGTGGGTCTCTTGTAGACAGCATATATACGGGTCTTGTTTCTGTATCCATTCAGCCAATCTATGTCTTTTGGTTTGAGCATTTAATCCATTTACATTTAAGGTAATTATTGATATGTATGTTCCTATGACCATTTTCTTAATTGTTTTGTGTTTATTATTGTAGGTCTTTTCCTTGTCTTGTGTTTCCTGCCTAGAGAAGCTCCTTTAGCATTTGTTGTAAAGCTGGTTTGGTAGTGCTGAATTCTCTAAGCTTTTGCTTGTCTCTAAAGGTTTTAATTTCTCTGTCAAATCTGAATGAGATCCTTGCTGGGTAGAGTAACCTTGCTTGTAGCTTTTTCTCCTTCATCACTTAAAATATGTCCTGCCACTCCCTTCTGGCTTGCAGAGTTTCTGCTGAAAGATCAGCTGTTAACCTTATGGGGATTCCCTTATGTGTTATTTGTTGTTTTTCCCTTGCTGCTTTTAATATTTGTTCTTTGTATTTAATTTTTGATAGTTTGATTAATATGTGTCTTGGCGTGTTTCTCCTTGGATTTATCCTTTATGGGACTATCTGTGCTTCCTGGACTTGACTAAGTATCTCCTGTCCCATGTTAGGGATGTTTTCAACTATAATCTCTTCAAATATTTTCACAGTCCCTTTCTTTTTCTCTTCTTCTTCTGGGACCCCTATAATTCGAATGTTGGTGCATTTAATGTTGTCCTGGAGGTCTCTGAGACTGTCCTCAGTTCTTTTCATTCTTTTTTATTTATTCTGCTCTGCAGTAGTTATTTTCACTATTTTATCTTCCAGGTCACTTATCCGTTATTCTGCTACTGATCCCTTCTACAGAATTTTTAATTTCATTTATTGTGTTGTTCATCACTGTTTGTTTGCTCTTTAGTTCTTCTAGGTCCTTGTTAAACGTTCCTTGTATTTTCTCCATTCTATTTCCAAGACTTTGGATCATCTATACTATCATTATTCTGAATTCTTTTTCAGGTAGACTGCTTATTTCCTCTTCATTTGTTAGGCCTGGTGGGTTTTTATCTTGCTCCTTCATCTGCTGTGTGTTTCTCTGTCTTCTCATTTTGCTTAACTTACTGTGTTTGGGGTCTCCTTTTCTCAGGCTGCAAGTTTGTAGTTTCTGTTGTTTTTGGTGTCTGTCCCCAGTGGCTAAGGTTGGTACAGTCGGTTGTGCAGGCTTCCTGGTGGACGGGACTAGTGCCTGTGTTCTGGAGGATGAGGCTGGATCTTGTCTTTCTGGTGGGCAGGTCCACATCTGGTGGTGTGTTTTGGGGAGTCTGTGGCCTTATTATGATTATAGGCAGCCTCTCTGCTAATGGGTGGGGTTGTGTTCCTGTCTTGCTAGTTGTTTGGCATAGGCTGTCCAGCACTGTAGCTTGCTGATCATTGAGTGAAGCTGGGTCTTGGTGTTGAGATGGAGATCTCTGGGAGATTTTTGCCATTTGATATTACGTGGAGCTGGGAGGTCTCTTGTGGACCAGTGTCCTCAACTTGGCTCTCCCACCTCAATGGCAGAGCCCTGATGCCTGGCTGGAGCACCAAGAGCCTGTCCTCCACATGGCTCAGAATAAGAGGGAGGAAAAAAAGAAAGAAAGAAAGAAAGAAGATAAAATACAATAAAATAAAGTAAAATAAAATAAAATAATTTAAAAATTTTTTAATAATAAAAAAAGAAAAAACAGACAGACAGAACCCTAGGACAAATGGTAAAAGCAAAGCTATACAGACAAAATCACACACAGAAGCATACACATACATACTCAGAAAAAGAGAAAAAGGGGGGGAAATATATATATATATATATATATATATATATATATATCATTGCTCCCAAAGTCTACCTCCTCAATTTGGGATGATTCGTTTTCTACTCAGGTATTCCACAGATGCAGCGTACATCAAGTTGATTGTGGAGATTAGCTGCTCCTGAGGCTGCCAGAAGAAATTTCCTTCTCTTCTTTGTTCGCACAGCTCCCGGGGTCAGCTTTGGATTTGGATTTGCCCCTGCATGTAGGTCGCCTGAGGGCGTCTGTTCTTCACTCATACAGGACGGGGTTAAAGGAGCCGCTGATTTGGGGGGCTCTGGCTCACTCAGGCTGGAGGGAGGGAGGGGCATGGAGTGTGGGGTGAGCCAGCAGCGTCAGAGGCCGGCGTGACGTTGCACCAGCCTGAGTCGCACCGTGCATTTTCCCGAGGAAGTCCCTGGATCACGGGACCCTGGCAGTGGCGGGCTGCATAGGCTCCCGGAGGGGAGGTGTGGATAGTGACCTCTGCTCGCACACAGGCTTCTTGGTGGCCGCAGCAGCAGCCTTAGCGTCTCATGCCTGTCTCTGGGGTCCGTGCTATTAGCCGTGGCTCGCGCCCGTCTCTGGAGCTCCTTTAAGCAGCGCTCTGAATCCCCTCTCCTCGCGCACCAGGAAACAAAGAGGGAAGAAAAACTCTCTTGTCTCTTCGGCAGGTCCAGACTTTTTCCCGGACTCCCTCCCGGCTAGCCGTGGCGCACTAACCCCTTCAGGCAGTGTTCACGACGCCAGTCCTCTCCCTGCGCTCCGACGGAAGCCCGAGCCTCAGCTCCCAGCCCCTCCCGCCCCAGCAGTTGAGCAGACAAGCCTCTCAGGCTGGTAAGTGCTGGTCGGCACCAATCCTCCGTGTGGGAATCTCTCCGCTTTGCCCTGCGCACCCCTGTTGCTGCGCTCTCCTCCGTGGCTCCGAAGCTTCCCCCCTCTGCCACCCGCAGTCTCAGCCCACAAAGGGGCTTCTAGTGTGTGGAAACCTTTCCTCCTTCACAGCTCCCTCCCATTGGTGCAGGTTCCGTCCCTATTCTTTGTCTCTGATTTTTCTGTTTTCTTTTGCGCTACTCAGGTACGTGGGGGAGTTTCTTGCCTTTTGGGAAGTCTGAGGTCTTCTGCCAGCATTCATTAGGTGTTCTGTAGGAGTTGTTCCACATGTAGATATATTTCTGATGTATTTGTGGGGAGGAAGGTGATCTCCAGGTCTTACTCTTCTGCCATCTTGAAGCTCCTCCCCAACTATTCTTCTTTAGCACATCTATGACAGGTTAAGTTCCTGTCAAGCACATGGACATCATGAGGACGTTTCAAGTTAGTTCTCCTCTACTTCAGTAGTTTACTCACAGCTCATTCACACATGTAGGCAGCAGCATTCCTTAATTCGACGGACTCTGCAGTGCTGGTTGTGATCAGTCTCATGAAAAGGAAAGGAAAGGAGGAAAAGGCCTCCCCATTGGCTTGGTGGTCTTGGGATGAAATGGATGCAGAAGACAGCTTGATTGTCAAAACTGGAAACTTTCCTTTTCCTTTTCCTTTTCTTTTTACCTTTACTATCAGGTCTTCTGTCCACTTCTCACCCCTTTTGCGCCACCCTAGTCTCGAAGCTCCCACCCCAGCTCCTCAGGCCGGGTCCCCATGCAAAAATAGTATGTATCTTAACTACTGGTTTTCTTTGTTGTTGTTGTTTTGGCACTCTCTTAGTTTTGTGCCCAAGGTGAGCACCATGCTCTCACCCTAATTTTGATATTATACTGAATTGATGATTCATCTTTCTATCATTTGATTCCATTAGGCACTGTTAAGTTTGGTAAATTTAACAAGTGGCTCTCTTTAAAAGAGAACACATCTTCTTTCATATTTCTCTACAAGGAACCAAAGCAACTTAGTGAATAACAACTCCTTTAGTCTGTTATAGTTCATTTCAGGCAAAAGGATCTCACCTGAAAGCTAAGATTTTTAATACTTGTCCTATTATAATAAATAATGACTTATTTAACTAAACATTTAATTCAGTAAACCAAAAATGATTTCCACAGCTTTGAAGAAGATATGTCTTGATTCTTAATCCTAAAATACCGGGTTTCCTAGCTCACTTATTATGTGTATCTTTGGCAGTTCCAATGAGAGTGTGCGCGCCTAAGGTTAGGTCCCTGGACACTACTGTTTTGACTACCGCTATCCCTCAAGAAATACATTCAAAATTTCTGGGTCAAAGCTATAGCTGAAATAAAGAACATTTAAAAGCATCATTTAACTTTCTTCCTTCCTTCCTACCTAGTTACCTTCTTTCCTTCCTTCTTCCCTTCTTTCCTTCCTTCCTTCATGTCCTGCTCTGTTTCCACATTTAAGAGAGGGTTTTTTTTCCCCCTCCTTGTTGATAAGACTGAGAGCAGATAAAGCACATCATATTAGATCAGATTTTCTTGTTTAGGGAAAGGCAGCAGAATGGCTAACTAGTCACTTAGAGGTGGTGGAGAAGTGAAATAATTTTTGTGGAAACCCAGGCACTAATGAAGTAATTAATCCAAATTAGTAAATATATTTGACCAAACTTTCTGAGATATAATGTGTTGTTGTTGGGAAGAATTCTTCTGGTTCTAAAGACATCTTGAGGATATTTTTAGTAAATATTGAGCTGCTTTTCATCTCTTGCATGAAAACAAATGTGAATAAGACAGAGACAGAGAAACAGAGGTAGAGTTAGAGAGAGAGAGACAGAGGGAGAAAGAGAAGAAGAAAGAGGTGGGAAGAATAGGACTAAGGAGTCAGCGGATGAGGGGAAGGGGAGAGGGGAAAAGAGAAGAGGGAAGAGAAGAAGACTGGAAGGTAGCAATCTGAAATGGCTAAGTGAAAAAGGGCAAAGTTAAGAATTGGGGAACCTTAGTATTCAGCATGAGGACAGCAGGTGTTGGCAAAAAAAAAATATCTTCTAGGCTGAATTTATGGATTATGTTATTTCTCTTTTTTGATCTCCTATAATTTTCTGGGGTACCTCTTGCAGGGTGGGTGCTAATGTATTGCTATGAAAATGAGTCTATTAGTCAGTAGATATTGTGTCATTGTAAATGCATACCATTATATCACAGTGAATTGGTAAATCAAGATAATTTTTTTCACATAAACCATACACTAGGCACCAACAAGAGGTTTTGCCTGTAAGAGAAGTAAAACTGATGCACAAACACAAGCGACATACATAAATGCATATAGTTTTTATTTTAAAAAAAGAATTGAGGCTTAAATTAGTGTATTACCTTTGGAAAGACACATCTGTTTTCCAACCTAGTCAAATAAGTGAATACACTCTATGCCACATTTTAAATTTTCTTGAATATTTCCTATATTTTTTTCAAGCAAGCACACACTCATTCAACAGATATTTATTGAGGACTACTGTGAGATCGACACATTTCTAGGAGCTGGAGGTTGAATGGTAAAGTAGGCAAGCCCCTAACTTGTGTGTTATTTATTCAAAAGGGAACTGGCTAGCGAAACTCAGATGTGATAAGTATATTATTTTAGCAGAAAATATTTTATTGTGTTCAACCAGATAGCAGAATTCTTTTCATGTATGTCTGAGAATATACATGTTTCATGAAATAAGTTTCTTGATGCCTGCTAATATTCAGTTATTGGCTTAAAGGATAATAGCACAAAACCAAATAGGGCCCTCCATGCATATTATTTGCATGCATTGTGGTAGATGGAACTGGAGAATGAAAATTCAGAAATGATGCAGGCCCTTCCCCCAGATGCCTTTTGAGAAGTACCCATTAATGTTAAATCTCAGAAAAATATAAAGATCAGAACATAATACTAATAAGATATTTTCAAAAATTGGAATGACAAATGATGATTTGAGTTCCAAAAAAGAAGGAAACCTAGAGCCCAGAGGGTGAACGTTTCATAGAAGAATAAAAACTTAGAACATTTTTAAAAGTTGAGAGGACTTAGATTGGAAGAGAGAAAGTCTAAAGGAAAGAGAGAAGACATTAAGAAGAGAAATGGAATGAGGAATTAGCAAAAGGTATGTTTGTTTATTTACTTTAATATTATTTTTATTTTCTTAAATAATAGCCCATTTAAAAACTGGTAACAATTAAATTCCCAATTGTTTGGGTATTGTTAAGTAAATATGGTATATCTCCTTGATGAACAGTTCTTTATATGTTAGAAGTGGTGGATATTAAGATAGTATTGCAGGGGCTTCCCTGGTGGCTCAGTGGTTGAGAGTCCACCTGCCAATGCAGGGGACACCAGTTCGTGCCCCAGTCCAGGAAGATCCCACATGCTGTGGAGTGGCTGGGCCCGTGGGCCATGGCCACTGAGCCTGTGTGTCCGGAGCCTGTGCTCTGCAGCAGGAGAGGCCACAGCAGTGAGAGGCCTGCGTACCGCAAAAAAAAAAAAAAAAAAAAAAAGATAGTATTGCAGGAAAGAAAGTTTATTATAGAATGGTTTTGTAAATGATTTTTCATTTTATGTGTATGTTATTTTTAAATCTCTCTTCACATGTGTAATTATTTTTATTCTATATAAACATTGATAAGTTGACAATACCAACTAAGTTGATCGTTCACTAGGTATTCCATCAGACAATTCTGGTTTTCACCCCCAAACCAACACTTACTACTGTGTGATTTGAAGCAAGTTATTTTACAAGTCTGTGTCAGTTATAGGTCCATCAGCTATTAATTAAAGCAAATACCTCTCCTCACAGAGTGGTGACTGTTAAGTGGGTTAGTGTGTGTGTGTATATATATATATATATATATATATATATGGTGTATATATATATATATATAAAGTACTTTGTTCAGTATTGGTCACTTTTATAGAAAGGGAAGACTTATTCCTTCTCCACTCTCTCCAATCAGAGGAATGTAGAAAAGTAATGGAGTGGACTATGAGCATGAAATGGGGGGGCGTGTGTGGCAGGCAAACTAATAGCCCCCTGCCAAAGATACCCATGTTCTAATCTCCAGAACCTGTGAATGTGTTAGGTTCCACGGAACAGGGAAATTAAGGTTTTAGATAGAATTAAGGGACATTATCCTGGATTATCCAGGTGAGCCCAATATAATCACACAGATTTTAATAAGTAAACAAGAAGGGCAGAAGAAAGAGAACCAAAAAGAGAGCAGAGTGAGAAGGACCTGTCCTCATGTTGCTGGCTTTGCAGGTAGAGGAGTCAGGTCATGAATCAAGGAATGTGGGTGGTGTCTAGAATTTGGAAAAAGCAAGGAAACAGATTCTCCCCTAGGACCTCTAGAAGGGACATGGACCTGCCTACACCTTAATTGTAGCTCAATGAGAACCGTTTTGGACTTCTTACCTTCAGAACTGTAAGAGAATATATTTGCATTGTTTTAAGCCATTAAATTTGTGACAGTTTGTTACAGGAAATTAATATAAAATCTTAGAGAAAAAAGCCCATGTTCAGCAGGAGAGAAGGGGAGTAAAGAGAGGACCCCTTAGTGATGCTCTGTATCCCATCCTCTCCTCCCTACCTCGTTAGAAACCTAGCTCCTGTTACTCTCTCTCTGTTATCTTCAACTTTCCATTCTGCTGGCACTTTCCCATTAGCATTCAAACAAGCTCAGACCTCTGCAGTCTTAAAGGCTTCCCCACAACTTGTGTCTGCCTTATGGTTACCACCAGTTTCTCTCAATTATTTTACACATAAGATTCTGGAGTAACCTTTACTTAATTCCTGATTTTTCAACTCCACATTCATTCATTCATCCTTGAACCTTCCCCAGCCCTTTAACCTGACTTCTATCCCTACTGTATCAATGTAACTGCAAGGTAGTTGCTGAATCTGAAGAAAATGTTCACTCCTTAGTCTGCTTTGCCTCTGCCCAGCATTCAACACAATTCACTAATTCCTTCTGGAAACACTGTCCACATTTTTCCCTGTTCTATCTGGGGTTTTCCTTTCCTTTAAGGCTTCCTCTTCTACTTTGGTGTTAAATGACATTTTCCTCTAAGGTTCTGCCATCATTCTCTCTTCCTGGATGATATTGAAATTTAATGCACCAATAATATCAGAGTTCTTTAAATTGGGTCAAACACAAAACTTTTGTGTGTTATTTCTCTAGGAAGGGTTCAGAGCATTCAATAACTTTCAAAATGGGTGAAATTCAGTGCTGTACTGGTGCTCACTGGCTCTCCAGAAAATAAAATATAACAGCCACAAAAAAAATGAATGGTGGCATTTGTTGACTATTATGGTATAAATAGTCTCACCTTGGCTGAATGCAAGCTAAAGATGGAAATTTCAGACAATTTCAAAAACTATCTTGTAGAAAGGAAGGAAATGTATTTACTGTGTGGTTTCCATTGTCACCATGGTATCAATGGGTAGTAGTAGGAATTATAAAAAAAGTTGTTATGAGAAGAAATTCTCTAATTATTAGATTCATCCAAAATTGGAATGACCATTCTTGTAAAGAGTTATACATTCTCTCACTGGAGGAGAGAGATTGGGGTAAGTAACTTTAAGCATATTTATATAAGTGCTCAGCAAGAGACTGGACTAGAAGAGATACTGGTAATTTTGCTTTAATTTTCATCAAAGGACATAGCAATATGTTTTATAGATTCATGTACTCAGCAACACTGTAGAAAACTTTTTATCTGAAGCATCACTGCTCTATGCAATTCAGAATTAATTATGTTACTATGGGTGATAACACACTAATAAGAGTTAGGGCAATTTAGTTGATTGGTTCAATATATTGCACTGTCATCAATTATGTGTGTGCTAAATTAGTGAGGCAGTCCCAAAATATAAAGACATCTCATTCAGTTGTATTGATCTTTTACTTACATCATGTTTTGTTAATTATTGGATTGTCATATTCTCACTTAAACATGAAATTTGTACTTTAATTTGCTTATGTAATATTCAGAAATAGTGAAATCTGGCCGTAGTCTCTTTTTTGGTACAAATCCATGTTTTTTTCTGCTATCAGCTTTCTTAAAGTTTCTATGTTTTCACCTTCAGAACCAATGATTCCTCCAGGACTCTATTAATGGTGTAAGAATGAAAGTGTATAAAGAATGAAAGATTCTCTTATAATTTATGCCCTTGGACATATATGAAATTTGTCAATAACCTTTCAGTGCATTAGCGAAGCCTCTCAGAACATTTGTTTTCAAGTACCTGATCAGTAAGAGTAGTATTTGAAATTAAAATCTGAGTCAATAAAGCAAAGAGCTTTTCTGCTAAGTACTCGAAAAACAGTTTCTCAGCAGGCTACAACCAAGGGAGCAACAGAATTCAAGTGCAGTGAGGCTAATAGAGGCATCAGCTGCTGAAATAGAATTAAATTGAGGGTCAGGAATTATTAGACTTGACAGAAAGATTAATTCAACTGGTACCAGAGAAAGCAACATGAATAGTTTCAGCATTTGCTTGGTGATTGTGTCATTGGAAATAAATAAATATAAATAGTATAATATAATATAATGTGAAATAAAATCAATTACACTTTGGACCTTGATGCTTTTTGAAGTGGAATACTGACCATCTGACTGAGCCCCTGAAGTTGATATCATGGGTCCTTCAAATGATGGTTTCACCAGGTTTTCTCTTGGCTCATCGACAGAGTGGCCATGGCTCGCAAGCATCTGAAGGAAAAAGGAACTTAGGGGCAAGTTTTTAGTAGGGATGAAGCCAAAGAAAAACGTTACCATTTTCATTTGTGCAATTCTGTTACTCCTTATCAAAATGGTGGTCAGATGTCTCTGCCTCGGATTATATTAGACTTCATTTTCTCCCTGTTACAGTCTGTGGGAAAATTAGTTGCAAATGAGCACATCCAGTATCAGCTGATAAACTGTACCAGACAAGTTTAAAGTATGTAACCAAACCCAAAAAACAACTATATAAAATGTGTAGCTACAAGTTGAATAATGTGCATTAAAGTTATAAGGATAGGGGCTTCCCTGGTGGCGCAGTGGTTGGGAGTCTGCCTGCCGATGCGGGGCATGCGGGTTCATGCTCCGGTCCGGGAGGATCCCGCGTGCCGCGGAGTGGCTGGGCCCGTGGGCCGTGGTCGCTGGGCCTGTGCATCCGGAGCCTGTGCTCCGCGACGGGAGAGGCCACAGCAGTGAGAGGCCCCCGTACCGCCAAAAAAAAAAAAAAAAGGTTATAAGGATATAAGAAATGACTAATATATGCAAGCAGACCAGAACACTACAGGATTCTCTCCCCAACTCTCACCATTCACTAGTCAGTATTTTATAATTATTGCTACTAGAGTGCATTATACATTGACTCACCTTGGAGAGTATATGAGTTTGCTAGTGCTGCCATAACAAATTACCACAGCCTGTAATGGAGCAGGACCCTATGGCTCTTCTCCGCCATGCCTTCCTCAGCCTGCCTTTTGACTGTGGAAAAACTTTAGCCAACAATAAGTTTAATCAGAGAAGTGAGAAAATGCAGAAACAAAGGGAAACAGTCAAATGAGACCAAGTAATAATAATTTAGTCATTAAGCAAAGTCAAGGACCTTTAGTTCCTCCTCAAAGGCTATAGATAATATTCTGAGCCACGTCCTTTGAGCTGTCCTATATATACTGAAACCCTCACCAGGTAGAAGAAGTTAACTACATGATGACCAGACTATAGCCATGACATAAGATGGTCATCTACAACCCAAGCTGCCACAATTCTGAGAACTGGCCTCAAAGAAACGGGAACAAACTGACCCTGGAACTAAAGACTAACTGTACTTAAAACAATCAAGATGGTGCTGATCAGATCACTGCATGACCAATTTCAAGATGACTGTCAGAGCTGACTGTGCTGTTTCTGCATGTAGCCCCCTCCCTCTGTTTATACAAGCTGTTGCCCACTGATTGTCCGTGAGGAGCAGCAAGCCTCTGGACAGGAATCCACCCTCCTCCTCAGGTTGCCGGGCTCCAGAAGAAAGCAAACTTTCCTTTCCACAAACCTTGCCCCTTTATTGTCTTTTGAGCAGCGAGCAGCTGGACCCCCACTTCTGATGATTACAAGACCACATAGCGTAAACCATAGAAATTTATTTTCTCACATTTCTGGAGGCTAGAAATTTAAGATCAAGGTATCAGCCGGGTTGATTCCTCTGAGTCCTTCTCCTTGGGTTGTAGGTGACCATCTTCCTCTGTCTGCACATGGCCTTTTCTCTGTAACCATCTATGTTCAAATTTCCTCTCCTTATAATGACACCAGTCATATTTGATTAGGCCTCACCCTAGTGACCTCATTTTAACTTAATTATCTCTTTAAAGACCTATCTCCAAATGCAGTCACATTCTGAGGTAAGTGGGGTTAAGATTTCAATATATGAGTTTGGGAGGGGGACACAATTCAGCCCATAACAGGGCTTCTTGTGTTTGTTCAGGTAAAAAAGAGGGCTTCCAACATCTCAGTTGGAATCTAGTTTCTCTTCCCCCAAGACTTAGGCAGCTGAGTGTCCTTAAGTGCTGTAAGCATTTCCCACACAGAATAATTGTAAGCAGATCGATCTTTTTTCCTGGCATGAGCATCATTCACTCTTACTGGACAGTCATGCGTTAGGTGCTAGATGTTGATATGTTTATACTTTTATACGTCATTGAAGAGAGGAACAATTTGTGTATTCCTTGGGCTCATGGGCAGTTTATAGGCACACAATGACAACACTTTTACAAAGCTGTGGTGTTTATCTTTCTGTCATCTGACATTTGCACCTCTACCAAGAATTCCTCTAGTGTTTAAAGTTGTAACATCGAAAGTGAGAGACAGGTTAACTTGAGACAATCTAAGGTAGAAAAAATGGGGAGGTTCTAAGGATAACATAATGTATACATAACTGTGGCAAAGCTGTATCTCAATAGTTTCCACTTTTACTACACACTTGGAAGAATGGGTTTCTGTGATCTACATATACCTGAGTCACAGTATATTCTCTTGAACCAGCTTAAAGAATCACTTTCTCTTTAATACAGTCTCTTGACTTTGTTGGTGTAGTAAAAGTTATTACTCATTACCTTTATCTTTTTCTAACTTAATACAAGACTTTCAAGAAGCTGTGGTTGTTAGGGAGGGTAGTCCTAGAACTTAAAAATTATCAAGTTTTATCTAATTATCTGACATTTGAAAATATGATGTAGTAGACTAAGAGAAATTTGGGGGTATGCACAGGAGTGGAGAAGGCAACTAGAATTTTTGAGCATCTGTTATGACGATTAACATAACAGTCTTTGCACATAGTATCTTCAGCTTCACAACAACGTTACAGGTAAATGTTATCATCTGCATTTACAAATGTGGAAAGAGCTGCCAAAAGCAATTAGTTTCATGACTCAAGAGTAGTAAGGAAAAGAAAGGGAACAACTCTACTCTTCTTTAAATCTATGCTCTTTTCGTTACACATTCAGGGTGGCATTGCTAGTGAATCTATCTGCCAGTGCAATGTGTTATGGTTCTCCAACAGTTGTATCCATAGAAATAGGGTGACATTGCATTGATTGCTTATTGTGTGTCAACTCCTTTCCAGATGTAAAGACGGAGTTAGGAGATTTTAGTTATCACCAAGGGGTAATGCCCACATGACTTATTTTCATGTTAAATATTCTATCAAGAAAATAAATTTAAACTCAAAGATGATTTAGGATTGCCATCAGAACAATGACTTTTCCTTATACTTGGGTTCTTGTATCATCCATTTTCAGGAGTTGGACAAAAAAATTATATACATCATCTCTTCACATGGGACAGAAATTCAAATCAATTTAATCCTAGCACTGAGAATATAATATGCTGTTTCATAGAGATCTATGGAAGCTTAAGGGATGTCTTAGATACCTGCCACAATCACAGGTATTTTCAAACCTCCCTCCTGACAGAGCAATGTCTATACTTGGGATGCCTACTAGAAATCTAAGCAAATATGTCAGTTAAGTAGTTATGAAAATGTGAAAAATGGGGGGAAAGTGATTAAATAGCTGCATTTGAGTCATCAAGTGGAATATGGAAAAGGTACTTTTAACATCACAATCTTAGATGAGATCACCAATGGAGGCAGTATAGATACCAAATAGATGAAGCTTGAGGATCTAGCTCTGGGATTATCCAGGGACTCTAGGTTGGGATAAAAACGAGATGTCAACAAAGGACACAGGGAAGGAATGACCAAGGCAATACATGGAAAACCACAGAAGTGCACTGTCTCAGAAGCTAGTTAAAAAAAGCTATTCAAGGTAGAGACTATGTTCAACTACATCAGATATTACTGAGAAGGTAAGACGATGACTGAGACTGTGGCAATGTGGAGGCCTTTGGTAACATTTGCAATAACAATTCCAAAGGACAAGTGGGGACACAACGCTGACTGGAGAGAGGTCAAGAGGTAATAGGAGGAGAATAAAGAGAATAATGACTATAGACACCTCCTGTGAGGGGGGACAGAGAAATGGAGCAGTTCATGAAAGAGGATATGGGAATCAACATAAGGTGTCTGTTGATTGGAAAGACATAGAAGAAGGAAAATGTAGATTTGGGAGAAAGAGATAGTTTTATTATCCAAATCCTCATGTAGACGAAAGGGGATGGGATTCAGTGTGCAAGGGTGGCGTTCCTTTGATAGGATCAAAGCGATGTTATCCATCACAACTGGAGAAAAAGACAGAGTTGTGGATTCAAATATTGTGAAGAGGTCAGTAGATTTAATCATGGGGACATGTTGCCTTTCTCTTCTGTTTGCTTTTCTGTTCCTAGAAAATGAGAACAAAGGTTATCAGCTGAAGTAAGAAATAGTTGCTGGGGACAGGAGGAGAATGGGTTGACAAGAGAAGTGTAACAGGAGTGTCAGGCAGCACTGAGTCTCCATCTGACATTTAAGACACGGATTTGTAGTGAGTCCAGTTAGGTCACTCTAGTTAAGTGAGGCTGTTGGATTTGATTGCGCAGTAGTAAAAGAGTGGGCTACAACCAGAATTAGGCTTTGCCAGAAGAATATGATGGAGGAAGAAAGAAATCGAGAGTTGGATGTGTCTGAAAATACATTAGTATAGAGATGATTCATGAAATCGAAGTGGGTATAGATGAAATAGAGGACATGAGGAGAACAATGGACAGTGAAAAGTTGGTAGGTTTAATGAATCTGGTAGCACTGGTAGAGTTGGTGACTACGATATTAGAGTGGTGAGTTAGAAAGATAGATTGTGCCATAAGATGAGATACTTGAATATTATGAGGTACAGTAGAAACTGGAAAAGATACCATCTAGTCAGTGACCATGAGAATGATCAGTTGAGGTGGGATAGAGGATAAAATCATTGGCAGTAAGGACACAGGATGAGAGACACAGGGAGATGGATGAATTATTTAAAAGCACCAAGAATAATGAAGAAAGTCAGGGTGGAGAAAGAGCAGTAAGCCAGGTGCACAAAAAACCTTCAGTGAAAGAATACATGCCCAGGAAAAAGGTGACCTCAAAGGAGCACAGATGATGTATCTGGTAGCATATAATTTAATGTTTTTTTAATTCTGTTTTAGGGAAGAGACAATAAGAAGTGAGGAAGAAGCATCCCCCTTAGGTTTAGCTGTACGTGGGTACTGGAAAAAACACACCAGCACTGTGAGACTGTATCTTCTTCAGTAGTACATTCAATAGAACATCTACACTTCATTAGAGAAATATATATATATATATACAGAGAGGCAGTTGATACGAGGTTTTGCTGATAATAGGCACTTGGTTCCAGAGAGCACAATGGAAAGAAAAAGGTTTTGAATTAGGTGATAGTGAGTATGCAGTCTAACGAATATGAGAGTCTTTGTGATGAGGGATGACCTAAAAAGCCCAGGCTTCTAGTGGTGGCTTAGGTATAGAGGGATCAGCTTTAATAGTCTCTAAGAGAGATGTAGGTACTCCAATCTAACAGTAGCTTTATCTTGGGACTGCTGGGAGGTTGACTGCAGGAGGAGCAGATTTCTTTGGGCCTCCCTTGAACTCCCACCGAAGGCACGATTGAGAGACATGGAGATATAGTTCAAAATCATAATTACTTGACCTTCGGACAGTGCTTACCCACCCCATTCCATTCTGCCATCATAACCACACGAGAAAATCTGCCTCCTTTCCTTTTTCTTTTTGTGGCCATAGTGCCTGTGTCAGAAATGATTGAAGTATATGGCTCACACTTTAACCAGAGAAATAGATTATCACCACTACAGGTACCTGATAGAGAATTCAATCATGAATTTACTGCAATTTAACACCTGCCAAATGCTTGCTTAAGACATATAATATCTGAGAAGAAGAATAGCTGGATGGAGAGACTTCATGCCCATTAGGCTCTCTCTTAAATTACAATTCTTATATTAATTTAGATCAACAGAATGCAACAGAACTGAAGGCATAAATATCTCAGCCTCTCACTGAGCTACATTTATAATATGCCTTCTCCTTTATAAAGATTCAGTAGTAGATGCATGCATTTGAACAGCAGTTCTATCTTTTATTAAACCATAGATTATCCATTGTGTTAATCTCTGTCACTTAAGCAGAGAAGCTTGCCATAAATTCCTCCTTAACTTTATTTCAAGGAAATCACTTAACTCTGTAAGGGAATTTGCCTCACAGATTATGCCTGAGTGCAAAATTAACAAACTGTTGTTCTCTTTTTTCCAGATCTTAGAATACCTGGGACCTAAAAAGCTTAGGATCATTTGCAAAGCCTGACTCTATAACATGTGTCTGGAAATAAAGTATATGCCATGTGTTTTTCTTAGATGTTCTCTTCTGAGCTTCAACTATACTATTAAGCCTTATAACAAAAGTTCAAACTTCCTCCAATTTTCTAAGAAGTAGGCTGAGTAAAACTAGTTAGATTTTGTAAAGTGTCTCTATTCCATCAGTTTTTCACTGAAAATTAAAAGAAAAAATTGCTCTTTGTTATGTAAGCACAGATTATCTATGTTTCCAGGTAAATCCAAAAAGAAACATATGCATTAATGAGAGTACATAGAACTTAGAATAGCAGAGAAGGGGATTAATAATGTTAACAATACTTTGAAAAGCAGATGCAATTAATCAAATTCTGTGTACTTGTTTATATGTTCTTTAACCATCATGATGTTATGAGTTGTGCATTATTATTATAATTATTATTGAAATTGGCAGCCTTGAGAAAGTAATTAAGACTTCTACTCTCACATTGCCCATAGTTATAAGAATAGGGATAGGAACTCATGTATATTTAATTTCAAATCCTGTGCTCTTAACCCCACACATACCACCTCCTAACAGTAGGTTCATTACAGGGAATCTGGACTTTCCTGCATTCACATTTTTACTGCTTCAACTTCCAGTTAAAGTTCTGGTAAAGAGCTTGTTGCTCAGAGGCAGAGCAAGCCCATATTACACTGCAGGCTGTTGCGATTACAGAACAACCAAACAAAATGGCAGGGGAAAATGTGAAACCTATAGCTAGTGGGAAGCAGCTGCATAGCACAGGGAGATCAGCTCGGTGCTTTGTGACTACCTAGAGGGGTGAAATAGAGAACAAAAAGAAGTAAAAGGAATCCAAATCAGAAAAGAAGTAAAACTATCACTGTCTACAGATGACACGATACTATACATAGAGAATCCTAAAGATGCTACCAGAAAACTACTAGAGCTAATCAATGAATTTGGTAAAGTGGCAGGATACAAAATTAATGCACAGAAATCTCTGGCATTCCTATACACTAATGATGAAAAATCTGAAAGTGAAATCAAGAAAACACTCCCATTTACCACTGCAACAAAAAGAATAAACTATCTAGGAATAAACCTACCTAAGGAGACAAAAGACCTGTATGCAGAAAATTATAAGACACTGATGAAAGAAATTAAAGATGATACAAATAGATGGAGAGATATACCATGTTCTTGGATTGGAAGAATCAACATTGTGAAAATGACTCTACTACCCAAAGCAATCTACAGATTCAATGCAATCCCTATCAAACTACCACTGGCATTTTTCACAGAACTAGAACAAAAAATTTCACAATTTGTATGGAAACACAAAAGACCCCGAATAGCCAAAGCAATCTTGAGAACGAAAGACGGAGCTGGAGGAATCGGGCTCCCTGACTTCAGACTATACTACAAAGCTACAGTAATCAAGACAGTGTGGTACTGGCACAAAAACAGAAAGATAGATTAATGGAACAGGATAGAAAGCCCAGAGATAAACCCACGCACATATGTCACCTTACCTTTGATAAAGGAGGCAGGAATGTACAGTGGAGAAAGGACAGCCTCTTCAATAAGTGGTGCTGGAAAACTGGACAGGGACATATAAAAGTATGAGATTAGATCACTCCCTAACACCATACACAAAAATAAGCTCAAAATGGATTAAAGACTTAAATATAAGGCCAGAAACTATCAAACCCTTAGAGGAAAACATAGGCAGAACACTGTGACATATATCACAGCAAGATCCTTTTTGACCCACCTCCTAGAGAAATGGAAATAAAAACAAAACTAAACAAATGGGACCTAATGAAACTTCAAAGCTTTTGCACAGCAAAGGAAACCATAAACAAGACCAAAAGACCACCCTCAGAATGGGAGAAAATATTTGCAAATGAAGCAACTGACAAAGGATTAATCTCCAAAATTTATAAGCAGCTCATTCAGCTCAATAACAAAAAAACAAACAACCCAATCCAAAAATGGGCAGAAGACCTAAATAGACATTTCTCCAAAGAAGATATACAGACTGCCAACAAACACATGAAAGAATGCTCAACATCATTAATCATTAGAGAAATGCAAATCAAAACTACAATGAGATATCATCTCACACCAGTCAGAATGGCCATCATAAAAAAAATCTAGAAACAATAAGTGCTGGAGAGGGTGTGGAGAAAGGGGAACACTCTTGCACTGCTGGTGGGAATGTGAATTGGTACAGCCACTATGGAGAACAGTATGGAGGTTCCTTATAAAACTAAAAGTAGAACTACCATATGACCCAGCAATCCCACTACTGGGCATATACCCTGAGAAAACCATAATTCAAAAAGAGTCATGTACCAAAATGTTCATTGCAGCTCTATTTACAATAGCCCAGAGATGGAAACAACCTAAGTGTCCATCCTCCGCTGAATGGATAAAGAAGATGTGGCACATATATACAATGGAATATTACTCAGCCATAAAAAGAAACGAAATTGAGCTATCTGTAATGAGGTGGATAGACCTAGAGTCTGTCATACAGAGTGAAGTAAGTCAGAAAGAGAAAGACAAATACCATATGCTAACACATATATATGGAATTTAAGGAAAAAAAAACGTCATGAAGAACCTAGGGGTAAAACAGGAATAAAGACACAGACCTACTTGAGAATGGACTTGAGGATGTGGGGAGGGGGAAGGGTAAGCTGTGACAAAGCGAGAGTGAGGCATGGACATATGTACACCACCAAACGTGGGGCGGATAGCTGGTGGGAGGCAGCCACATAGCACAGGGAGATCAGATCGGTGCTTTGTGACCGCCTGCGGGGGTGGGATAGAGAGGGTGGTAGGGAGAGAGATGCAAGAGGGAAGGGATGTGGGAACAGATGTGTATGTATAGCTGATTCGCTTTGTTGTAGAACAGAAGCTAACACACCATTGTGAAGCAATTATACTCCAATAAAGTTGTAAACAAAAATTTAAAAAAAATAAAAAATATTTATATTTTTATAACTTTATTTTATTTTATTTATTTTCCTTTTGTTCTTTTTTTCCCCTCCCTTTTCTTCTGAGCCATGTGACTGACAGAGTCTTGGTGCTCCGGCCAGGTGTCACACCTGAGCATTGGAGGTGGGAGCCACGAGTTCAGGATATTGGTCCACCAGAGACCTCCCAGCCCTATGTAATATCAATCAGCAAGAGCTCTCCCAGAGATCTCCATCTCAATGATAAGACCCAGCTCCACTCAACGACCAGCAAGCTCCAGTGCTGGACACCCCATGCCAAACAACTAGCAAGACAGGAACACAACCCCACCCATTAGCAGAGAGGCTGCCTAAAATCATACTAAGCTCACAGACACCCCAAAACACACCACTGGACAGGTCCTGCTCACTAGAAAGACAAGATCCAGCCTCCTCCACCAGAATATAGGCACCAGTCCCCTCCACCAGGAAGTCTACACAACCCACTGAACCAACATTACCTCCTGGGGGCAGACACCAAAAAGAGTGGGAACTATGAACCAGCAGCCTGCGAAAACGAGACCCCAAACACAGTAAGTTAAGCAAAATGAGAAGACAGAGAAATACGCAGCAGATGAAGCAGCAAGGTAAAAACCCACCAGACCTAACAAATGAAGAGGAAATAGGCAGTCTACCTGAAAAAGAATTCAGAGTAATGATAGCAAAGATGATCCAAAATCTTGGAAATAGAATGGAGAAAATACAAGAAACATTTAACAAGGACCTAGAAGAACTAAAGAGCAAACAAAAAATGGTGAACAACACAATAACTGAAATTAAAAATTCTCTAGAAGGAATCAATAGCAGAATAACGGAGGCAGTAGAATGGATAATTGACCTGGAAGATAAAATAGTGGAAGTAACTACTGCAGAGCAGAATAAAGAAAAAAGAATGAAAAGCCTTGAGGTCAGTCTCAGAGACATCTGGGACAACATTAAATGCACCAACATTCAAATTATAGGGGTCCCAGAAGAAGAAGAGAAAAAGAAAGGGACTGAGAAAATATTTGAAGAGATTATAGTTGAAAACTTCCCTAACATGGGAAAGGAAATAGTCAATCAAGTGGCAAGTAGATAAGTCACTAATCCATGTGGCATAAATCTTTACTTTGCTGATTAGAAAACTAAGGCATTGTCATGAATATTGGTCTTTTCCATCACTGCCCCTAACATTTTAATAGCCCTACTGTATTTAGGGAATATGTTACTATTATATATCTTGTCTTCTTGACTTATACTAGAACTCAAATTACCAGGCTCCCTTGCTGCTAGGCGCTTCCAATAAGATGCACATTATGAGAGGCTCCTATTTGAAATGAGAAGCATAAGGAATGAGGCTGTGCAGAGCTTTCATTTCACTGGCATTTGTGGAGACAGACATTTATCTTTGAGGGGTAGGAAGAATGCACGGTCAAGTTTCTGACTCAGGAAAGGCAGTGACCCTGCTGGAAGGAATTATCTCATTAGACCTTTCCTGCTGTTTCGTCCTGTTTCTCCAACTGTCCCAGTAATTTGGTAAGCAACCTAATAAACTTTAATAAATCCCTTTACAACTTAAACTAGTCAGAGTGGCTTCTACTGTTTGCAACTAACAATACTAATAGGATTTGACACTTGTCTTTGGTGACACAGTGGCAGAACTGGAATGAAAAACAAAAAGACAGGGATGAGAGTGCTTGTGAGAGTAAGGAAAGCAACATTTTGTTGTACTCTATGTATCTAGCATTCAACTCTCATCTATTAAATCAATATCTAGTAATTCATAACTATTTTTCATATTTTTATTTTTGAGGCTTTGGGGAAGAAAACAATTTCAGAAGGTGAAACTTTGGATTATATTTTTCACGTATACTAAATTTTTGAAACAATTGTTAGAAAATCATCTAGCTCATGGGGGTCACTTTTGAATATAGTTTGATAACTTTTGCAATTGCTTTAATGGTTATTAACGTTTCTAGCTTCTAATTCCTATCCAATCAAATCATTTTCAGTTTGCACTCCCAGAATCTATTTTGAGTGTTCACTCTCATTGCCTCCAGTAGCATTACAAATTAATTTCTTTTTTCAGAAAAACTTTACATGATAGGTGAAAAATCGGAACGTATTGTTTATAATTTTTGACTATTTATTGCTTTGTCATTAATAATACTAAAAATTTCAAAGCAAATAAAATGTCCAACAATAGGGAAATGATTAAAAATATTATCACCCTCACGTTGTAGAGTATATACAGCCATGAAATGCAATAATTACAAAGCATAAAGAATAGGGAAATATGATAATAAGCATTTAAAAATAAATAAGGATATTTTGCTTAACATGAACATGGAAGATGTAGGGTACAAAAATGCAATCCCAACTGTTCTGTATCTTTACAACTATATCTGTATCATCTATCCTTTCTATACTCTTTATATTTATACCATCCACTTTGAAGTTTCTAAAATGTGTATTTCTTAGAACCTATAAAGACATTTCCCTTTGTAATTTTATTCTTAGTGTTGAAAGGAAGCTGGTAAATGTCTATTCTATGTTGCCCTCTGGTTTTGCCTGGAATTCTAATAAATAACTTTGAATAATGTAACTAACAAGAGTATTTTTTTACCTTTAATATTATGTTCTTATGTATAAATCACTTTGTAGATATGTCTGGTTAGTGAATTGCACATATTAGCTATTCATGCTTTATAGCATTAAGAAAAGAAACCCTAACACTTAAAACACACACACACATACACACACATTACAGCCATCATCACAACAACTTTAACACTGGAATCCCATTAGTCTTTTCTAAAGCCTAAGTTGTGTTATAATTAGGTTTGTGCTACAATATTTAGGCTTCACAAGAGCAAGAGTTTTACCTGTTTTATTTATTTCTGAATCCCCAAATCCAGAATAGGGTCTGGAAGTCAGCTTATGTTCATTTATTTGTAAATATTTGTAAATGGAGTACAGTATGTGCTTATTGAACATAATTTCAAAATTTTAATAGTATGTTTCCAATATTAACTGATTTATCATATATAAAGGCATAACTCAGTTTTTCCAATTTATGTTATTTAAAATGAAGTAACTTTTGAATATAGTACTTACAACAAAGAATCAGGCAAACACCTTTCCATCTACTCAGCATGACCATCATACTCTTTACTTTTCCTTTACTCATTATATATATTCCAATTTTACTGAATTAAAAGTTAACTAAATTATTTCCTTCCTTCACTAGAGAAAGATGTATGTGTTTGTGTATGTGTGTGTTTCTGACTAAACCCAGATTATCCTTTTCAAATGTTTGTTTTTAATTTATTCATTTAATGAGCACCGTACTCTATCTACAAGGTACTTAGATAGATCCTATGGTTATGAGGATGCATAAAATCATGGTTTCTTACCTCAAACATAATCTAACATGGGTGATGTTACTTTATGTTATTGTTAGCTGTTTATGTGTCTCAGAACTACAACATAGGCAGATATAAAATGCTATGTGAACAGAATGCAGGCCATTCTTTCCAAGTAGAGAGAATTCCATGTGCCACACTAAAAGAATGTGTACATATAAATATGTATAAATATAAATATTTATATCAGAATCTGAATGTAAGATTATGAAGCATTTAGCCTGGAATGTAGAATGGTAAAGTGCTATGCAAAAATTTTGGCTTTACACTGAATTATCCAACTACAGTTTAATTAAGAAACCTATGGGATTCTTGGGGAATCATCTATATATAGCCCATGTTAAGAATTTTACAAAGAAAAAATATTGACTAAAATAATTATGACATGATACTGATGCAGAAATTATCAATGTCTTTTTCTCCATGAATACAGGAGGATACAGGAGAAAATAACTGATGTTTTGGTAGCAATAACTCTAATGTCATCTGAAAGGGCTTTTTCTTTTCTTAATGGGGAAAGCAAAAAGCCATGCAGTTATTTAGCAGAATAGCACTTGCTTCTATTCTTTGTACTGTTCCCTAAAGATATATCTATTTTAGTTTCTTCAGTTTGATTACAAGCTTCAGTTTTGATGTCATTCTAATTTAAATTTGAGTCACAGAAGTCCCTTTCACCAGCTGTCTCTTGAGCAAGTTACTGGAATATTCTGTTTCAATGTGCCTTTCTATAGAATGGGAATATTAATAATTTCTGCTTTATATTATTATCTTATGTATTAAGTGGTATATTGCATGTAGGACACTTAGCTAAGTGCCTGATCTATAATATATTTTCAGTAAATATTAACAATCACCACCACCATCAACAATATCACTATCACCTCATGTCCATGACCAGACAACCACCACCATTACTACTATCACTGCTGATACATCACCATTCTTATTACTAAAAGGTTTGCAACAAGGAACACATTTTAATTGGCTTCACTGTTGTCTATTCAGGCTAATATGAATTCCCAATGAATCAACATATCTAGCCAGGGCTTAAAAACCAAATCGTTATTTTGGATTTGGAAAACCACAACTACTTTTTTCACATTTCTATGTTGCAGTGAATCATACTGTTTTATCTGCAATGTGTTACTTATAATTTCTCTATAGGATATAGTTGTTGTGGCCATGGAATATGATGGGGGAAAATGTATGTACAATATACTGGAAGATTGTTATAATTCAAACTTATCAGGTACTTCCTATATAGAAGAAAGACCAATTTTCCCATATCTTTAATTGAAAATGGAAAATTAAAGTGTTGTATTCTTGTGTATTGACCAGCGCCCTTGGGGTTTGTATTTTAGAAAAACCATGGACTTTTAGATTGAAGGAATCTGAAAGATTATTCTTGTTAAAACACTGACTTTATGTTTATGTAGAGAAAGAAAAAGAGGCTTAGAATATTGTATAACAAGAATGTTGAACAGAATAGAAAGTGTATTGATAAAGAGAATTACATTAAGTTTAATAAATAGAAACAACATATTAATTAAATTAATGAAATTGGGGAGGAGATATATTAAGAAAAATGATATATTAAGAAAAATAAGACTGAAGAGCTTGTATGTGTTAGCAACCCCAGAAATAAGAAAAGCCAGGAACACTTTTAGAGTTCAAGGAAATGGAGCAGAGGGCAAAGCTAAAACTGAAACACAGAGGCACTTCTCCAGGTTGCCATGGTTACAGGTTTTCCTTCTCTAGCTAGCTAAATATAATGAAAAAAAAACTACATGCCAATGAAATAAACAGTAATTAGCCACAGACATTTTGGATAAAAATTTGGAATAGATTTGTGCTGTCTTCAAAGAAAAGATGCTATCACAAGATGTTGGTGAGAAAAGAGATTGTACTGAGCTCATGAGATTAAGAAGCTGTGAACTCTGTCAAACTATATGTATCTCTGGTTTGTGCAAATAAACTCAATGGGGTGGCTACCTACTTGGCCTTATATCAATGCAATGTGGAAGGAATCCTGGGCTGGCAAAGGGAGTTGTGTTTTTTGGCCATTTTGGAAGAAGTGATTTAGTCAGTAATTGTAACTGCTCGATGCCTTCCCTGCTCTCCCTGTACAATGCTTTCATCAAGAAGGACATATATTCTGAGGAAAAGCCACCTGAGAAGAATGAAGTTAATTTTTTTCCAGTAGTGTAGCGTTCTTTGAACAAATTCATTCATAAAATACGTATGGAGCAAATTCTAATTGCCAGCAACAATTCTAGCGCAAGGGATGGGCAGTGAACAAATGAGACAAAATTTTCTGCCTTCATGAAGTTTACATTCTAGTGATGGAAAGAGACAATAAACAAAATGAATAGGTTACACTGTACTCCCCGCATCCTCACATTAGTATGGTAGTATTAAAGAGACAGAAGAAACTGATCAAGAAAGAGGTTAAAAAGTGAGAGAACGCTATGGAAACTTTAGAGAGAATGACAGGGAAAGATTACCTGAGAAGGCAATGTTTGAATAAAGGTTTGAGGAAATTAGGCATTTGGATATCTGGAGTAAGGGATAGCCAGGAAAATGGAAGAGCAGGCATGAAAGTTCTAAGGTGGGATCATGCCTGGTGTGTTTCAGAAACAGAAAGAAGTGTACTGTGGCTGGAGCAGCATGACTGAGATGAGAGCGGTAAGAATTAAGAGGTAAAAGAAGGAAGGAAGGTGGAATACAAGTCATATAGATCCTGTTTCACATTTTATTGTCTTGGCCCATTAACTGCTTGAGAGCGAAGCCTTGGAGAGTTTTGAGAAGAGAAATGATGTGAGCTCTTGTATGTTTAAAAAGAACCTCTCAGGCTCCTGTGTTAGAAGAGACCATAAGAGGACAAGGGTAGAAACAAGAAGAAGAGTTTAGGAATTGAGCCAAGAATTCAGGCACGTGACAATGGCGCCTGACACCACTGGTAGCACTTGGGATCAGATAAGTGGATGGATTTTGAATATATTTTGAAGGTGATGCCTTTAGAATTTGTTGAAAGACTAGATGTGAAGTGTAGGAAAAAGGGAGAAATCAATCATGCCTCCAAGGCTTTTGGCCTAATGAGAAGAGATGTTTCATGCATCCAAAGCTCAGAACTTCACATGGTCTAGACCTGATCTCTTAAGCAAAGATAACTATCATTTTGGACAGTTCAGAATCTTTTTCAAATTTTAGCATTTAATCTAAAAATATATTAATTGTTTAGAATGTGGCAGGTGCTTTGCTAATTATTAATCAAATGCAAGTAGTACAAGATTGGCTCTTAAGAAACTAAAGTTGCTTTAAATTACAACCTCTGGGTAAACTGAAAAATCACATTTTTATAAAGACAACCAATCTTAGTACTTCCAATGCTTGGAAAGATTAGAAATGTGGAACTGAGTAGTTAGTACATACAAATCAACTGCTGGATATATGTTTCTCTCTGCATTCATGAAATGGATTGGTGAAGAGAAAATGAAGACATGACTCTCTATATTAAATGCAACAGGAAAAAAATGATGTGAGCGAAAGAAAAAATAAAGATTACAAAGGTAATCAAGAAGAAACATTTGCTTTAGATCGGAATTTTATGCAGAAATATTAATTCCATATCAATATATTTATAGATTTGGGGAAGTGTGATATTCTACAAACTGCCAACATAAACTCTTCTTTCAGTAAGAAGTTCTTTTGAGACTATATACAAAATCCTCCCCTCTCCATTCTTCTCCTCATCATCTTTATCATGATCTAGCATTTTAGACTTCAGTACTCATAACATCATCAACATCTATGTGCATTTTTCTTTTTTTTTTTGGAATTATTTCCTTTAGCTAAGATGAACATAAAATGACTTTGCTGAATTTATGGACCATCTCAGAGCCAACAGTAAGACTAAGTGCATCACTTCAACTCTTTTATTTCTCTTAACAATTTGAAGCTGTGCACTTACAAAAGACTGTACGGATGAACTCATTTTTTTTCTAAGTGGCAACTTTGGCTTATCAGTTACTCAGAAAAATACATCTCTGCAGGTTAGAACTGCCTCTATTAAACCTCAATTGGAACTTTATGCAGTACTTGACTTGGGATAGAAATTATTCTTGCATGAATATAAATCCAAAGAGAGAAGAGCTATACTTGCACATCTTACTGTTGAGGGCAAATATCTTTCCCAAGTCAACCTTTAATGTTTTCTATAATGATATGAAATTTTTTTCTCAAAATTTTTATATATGTAATACATGAATTCATTTTCAGAATAAAAAATGTAACACTTTGGTAGTGTATATATATATACACTACCAAAACGTAAAATAGATAGCTAGTGGGAAGCAGCTGCATAGCACAGCGAGATCAGCTCGGTGCTTTGTGACCACCTAGAGGGGTGGGATAGGGAGGGTGGGAGGGAGGGAGATGCAAAAGGGAAGAGATATGGGAACACATGTATATGTATAACTGATTCACTTTGTTATAAAGCAGAAACTAACACACCATAGAAACTAACACACCATTGTAAAGCAATTATACTCCAATAAAGATGTAAAAAAAAAAAAAATATATATATATATATATAACAATTTAAGTGTACACAGATTAAAATATGAAAGTCCCAACCACTGACACTCCCCATCTCTGATGCAATTCTTATTGACAGTTTTGTTACATTACACTACGTATTATATATTACAGTATTATTTTCCACCTAAGCATATGGTTATCTTTGGATATTTGTACTTAAGTGTAGATAGACCTCAAATTTTATGTGTACACCTGGTATTCCATAGCATGGCTGAGGCATTTATTCAATCATTTCTCTATTGTTGAACCCTTATTTTATTAGGATTTAAAATTACTAATATTATAAATATACTCACTATAAATATTAAAATGAATATAGTCAGATGTAGATATAGATATAAACAGTCTTTGTAGGCTTATGTTCATTTATTTCTTTGGTTACATTTCTAGAACCAACATTTTAAGGCAAAGGATATGGGTATTTTGAATCTTAGAGACAGTATCAGATTTGCCTCCAAAAATGATTTATAATATCGAAACCAGAAAAATGACATTAGTACAATCTACAGAGCTTATTTAGATTTCACTTTTTTTTTTTTTTTTTTTTTTTTTTTTTTTGCGGTACGCGGGCCTCTCACTGTTGTGGCCTCTCCTGTTGCGGAGCACAGGCTCCTGACGCGCAGGCTCAGCGGTCATGACTCACGGGCCCAGCCACTCCGCGGCAGATTTCACCAATTTTTATACATTCATTTGTGTGTGTGTTTTGCGATTTTTATCACGTGTACATTTATGTAGTACCACAATCAAGATACAGAATTATTTCATCACTACAAGATTCCCTCATGCTGCCTCTTCATAACCACACCATCCCTTCCAATCTTTTGGAATTGTCTTTTTAAATTCAGCATAATTCCCTTGAGATTACATCCAGGTTGTTGTATGGATCAATAATTTGTTCCTTTTTATTGCTGAGTATTATTCCATGATACAGATATAACAAAGTTAGTTTAAACATTCACATTCACTTTTCAAAGATATTTGGTTTCCAGTTTGGGGCTATTACAAATAAAGCTGCTATAAATATTCCTGCACACATTTTTGTATAAACATAAGCTTTCATTTTCTGGGATAAATGCCCAGAAGGTCATATGGTAAGTGCATGTTTAGTTTTATCAGAAACTGCTAAACTTTTTTTCAGAGTGGTTATATAATTTTATATTCATACTGACAAAGCATGAGAGTAATCAGTTTTTCTGCATCTTCACCAACATTCATTGTTACCAATATTTGTGTTATATTTTAGCCATTTTGATAGATAATCCATTTTTAAAGCTTTATAAGGCAGAATAAATATATTTTGTTGGTTGCATGAGTAGATAAAATGGGCATTTTAAATATATTAAAAAGGAAAAAAGTGTACACATCTGCTGGCTATTTGAATATATAATTCTAAAATGGTGAATAAAGGTGCAGAAATTAAATGGTGGAAAAGTGATGGATTTGATTCTAAAAGTCATAATTTCAAATTTATGCTCTGCTATTTACTGGTTGCGTAATTTCTGGTTATGTCCCTTTAGCTCTCTGATCCTCCTTTTTTTATACATTAGAGGATATAAAATGGCAAAGGTTTGGGTAAGAATTAAACAAAATACTGCAGTTAAGGTTCTTATAAGCCCTAAAGGGTCATTGTTATTATAGAATATTTGATCTGTGTAGAAAACACTAAACTTGGCTTCATAATTTTTGATGGGGAATGATAACTTTGGTCCTACAGGAATCTATAAAGCTAAGCTAGGTTGGTTACATGTGACAACAAGAAACAGTTCAGGTACGTATAACTACATGTAAAAAGCACTAAAAAGTCTTTTTAAAAATATACGATAGAAGAAATAAAGAAATCCTGTGATGATTCACATCAAATCTATTCTTTGTTACTATTGTTAGATTTTAAGTTAAATGGATTAAAAAATCTAGAGTATTTTTTAAATTCTTTTGACAGTTTTATACATGTATACATGAGCCATGAGAAACAAAAGAGAACAGTACCATTTTAGATGCACATCATTTAGCAAATAGATCTATCTGCTCATATTGATATAAAAATAAATGGAAAAACCCTGTTTTTAGTTACAAAAAGTCCCAAATAGTATATTGTTTTTGCAGTTGTTAAGAAGTCAATGAGAAAATTACAAATGCTACTGAAAAAGCAACATAGCTTATTTTAAATGCTGAGCTAAGAGATTTTATAGCCAACTCAGGAAACAGGTGTTTTTTGTGATAGCGTTATTCTTTGTAATAACTGTATGACCATTACAAAATGAAATATTTTATTAATACTAAATAATTCCAACGATGATGATGTAATGGCCAATTAATGGCAATTCATTTTGCTTGTATTCCTGTGATAATATGAGTAACTTTAGCAATTATTTTCATTGTAAAATGTTGATAATTTTCATATATTAATGCCTTCACACTGCCATAGAATAATGTAAAATGCAATAATACATAAAATGTTCCATCAGTTTTATTCTATTAATTGTTTCCGTAAACTCTTATAAAGAGTGTTATTGCAGAACAGTTTTTATTGAACCTATTTTATGCCAAGCTTATTGTGAATAGTCATTGCTTATTCTTGTAACACCTCTGTCTAGCTCAGTTTTAAGATGGTGTCACATTAGGACTCAGGTGAAATGGTGAATTTAATAAGGAATAACTTTAGTACAATGCTCCATTTGTAAGTGCAATGTCTCAAATGCCTTTCACCTTCATCCTATCACTATCAATTATAAGAAAACATCTCTAAAATACATTTTATGAATAACTTCATTTTTGGTATTTGCATTTACTAAGGTAAATTGTGTATAAGTAACTATTGCTCAACCTTTCTTGTTAAGATTACTCATTGAGCTTTTCCATCTCATAACTATTCCCCACTTTCTTCTCCCACACTTTGTTTTCTCTCTTAGCCTCCAATTCGTGAGGGACTTAGTTAGCATTCTCTTTCTTACTCATTACACACATGCACATTTTTATACCCAAATCTCTCAACAAAAAGTCTAATTAAAAGGGGCGTTTGCCTTCCTTCCTCAGTGTCTTCATATGGTTTATAATTTAGTTGCCTAATTGTGTGTTTTTTACTACAGGAAAAAAGTTAATGACTGCATATTATTTTATTGCAAGTGTATATCATAATACAATTAACTAAATTCCTATCGATGGATGTCTGGTAGTCTTAGATTTTCAAATAGTTTTAAATGCTAAAATAAACTCTTTTTTTTTTTTTTTTTTTTTTTTTGCGGTACGCGGGCCTCTCACTGTTGTGGCCTCTCCCGTTGCGGAGCACAGGCTCCGGACGACGCACAGGCTCAGCGGCCATGGCTCACGGGCCCGGCCGCTCCGCGGCATGTGGGATCTTCCCACAGCGGGGCACGAACCCGTGTCCCCTGCATCGGCAGGCGGACTCTCAACCACTGCGCCACCAGAGAAGCCCCTAAAATAAACTCTTGAAATAAACTCTTACTTTTAGCCTTATAGAAAATTCTTAGAAGATCTCAGAATGATTCTAATAAGTAAACTTATAAGCTCTTTTGTTTTCATTTTTAATAGGTGCAAGTTATATCAAATGCCCTAGAAATGTGTGGCACATTTCTACTTGTACATCTCTAAGTGCAATCATTTCTGTTCTGAATGATGTTACACATGGAGGCATAAATGTTTCCAATGTTATCACTATAAATGTACTTTCGTATATAACATGACCATTCCTTTATTGCTTTTTTGGTGACTACAGTATCATTTCTTTTTCAATATAGTCTATCTCTTTGCTAGATAGGTCTTCTAGTAAATCAGTAGTATGTTTTTTTTTTCAGTGTGGATTTAAGATTCTTATTGATTACTTCTGGAAAAGTGAGACTCCTACAAATTGCATTAGCTGAGAAGGTCAATGGTATATTAGACTGGCATTTTATAAAGACCTGGACTAGATGCTTCAGCAGAAGGCCAGAAAAAAATTACCTTTCATAATGCACCTGTCCAGTTGTTCAATATTATACCACAGGGGAAATTTTTTTCCTAATTCCAGCTGGTTATCATTTTATGATTTGAAACACAATTGATGACGCTTGTAATTTTAGCTTGCCTTGTAAAACTGCACATAGTTTATTGTTTATATTCACATAAATGCTCATTCTTTTGTTTTAATCTTCCTAAGATATTGGCCACCATAATTTTCAATGGCAGCAGGCTTCAAAAGAAATATTTTAAAAAACAATTTCTGAGAAAAACAAAAATTTTGAGTTTAACTGAAACAAAAATACATACGATAGGTCTACCTGGCATTAGTGCATTCTAGATATCCTATTACAAATGTATGATAGAGCAGGGTGGAGAGAGAGCAGCCATGGAAATAGTTTCCCAGGTAACGTCTGTAGTATCTTCCTTCTCTACTGCATTTTTATACAATGTGACCTAAGTCTTTATTCTGCTTACTTCCATATCTAATGTTTGTGTTTATTTTCTATCTTCCCAATTAAATTGAAGATTCTCTTAGGTTCTATTAGAACAGGGATGTAGTTTCATAATCATTGTCCTGGAATTTAAGGATCTGGGATTTGTTCTACATGTGTCATTGATCATCTTCATGGTCTTGGAGGAATCATTTTCTCTTTATGAGTTTCACTTGATTGTTAGGTCTTGCCATCTTCATCATCTATAGACACTGATACTTTTGTCTTATAATCTCAGCCATACCTAGGTTTTCAAGGGTTTATTCCTGCCAGTAAATGCAGACTGGAATTAATAAAGTCAGATATCTAGTGAATCTGGATTAAGCTTTGTGTTCTAGGTATTTACAAAACCCCCCATTTCCTCCTCATCCCTACTGTTTTTTGGTACTTCATGTAATTTAAAGTTTACTGCAGGATCTTGATTCACATGTTAACTACTTTAGGAAATCTTACTAGAATTCTGCTATTTTTAGTTTTGTTCTTCCATGACTTTACAATGACTTTTCCCTGAGGTCATGAACCCTAATGAGAGTCTGTTCCAAGAAAGAATTGGTCATGTAGAACCAAGATGTTGCCACACATCTGTCCTCAAGTACTGTCACTATCTGAGAAATCTGCTTTCTGTCTTAGCCATTACCATGGGTGTCTTTCTATATCAACAAAAAGATGAGAGACATTTTCAAGTGTCAATGTGTCTAATTTTCTCAAGGGAATACCTAGAGTGTGACCAGCTGTTACTTGATTCAAACTCTAGCTTCTCCCATCCCAGCAGACTCCTGAAGTGTTCCAGCGTGCTTGGAGACCAAGAGTGCTTGGAGACCAAGATTGGCTGTGGTATGATGTTTCTCATTTGTAATATAAAATGAGCTGAATAAGATTAACTCTAAGGGCTTATTTAACCCTCACTTTATCCCATTTGCTTTTTCAATACAAGGCATGCTACACCAGACACATTCATTAATTAGTCACTGCTTGATCAACAAGAATAAACAAAGAGCATGAAGTATAGATAACTGAACTTCATAAAGAGAATATCTAAGTAAGTTATTTAAGAAAATAATTCTGTCTTCCAGATAAGATATTTTAATGATGAAGGGTTCATAGCTTAGGTCAAATGAGTGGAGAAGAGTAACCATACGTGCTAAAGGTCATTGCAGAGGAAGATTTTTTTCTCTTTCTTCAGTTGCACTGGTATGATATTTGGGAAGCAATATGCCTGAGGAGAGAGGCTAACAGTAGAATAGTCTTTTCTCCCACAGAAAGCATGTTTTCATCAACATGGGGTATGTTGAGGTTACTGTAAATGAACAGCCGGCAGTGAAGGCTTCTGTATGCTTCATGTTCCCTTTGATACTGATAGCCAGAGGAGGCCTGGAAATTACAATTTTTCAATCTTTTATATAAGAGAGTAAAGAGAGCACATGCTCAAGTAATTTTAAACAATAGGAAATAGGATACTAGACATCAACTAACCTTATTGGGTATAACAAGGGAAGTAATAAACTTTATAAAGTTCATATCTCCTTATAAATACAGTCATCCCTCAGTATCCATGGGGGATTGGTTCCAGCATACTGTCCCTTCCCAGCCAGGAATACCAAAATCCAAGGATTCTCAAGTTCTTTATGTAGAAGGACGTAGTATTTGCATACAATCTATACACGTATTTCCATACACTTTAAATCATCTCTAGATTACTTATAATACCTAATATAATGTAAATGCTATGTAAGTAGTTATAAATATAATGTAAATGTTATGTAAATAGTTGCCAGGGTATAGAAAATTCAAGTTTGACTTTCTAGAGCTTTCTGGAAGATTTTTTTCCAAATATCTTTGATCCGAGGTAGGTTGAATCTGCGGATGTGAAATCCGCAATTACAAATGGCTGACTAGCTGAAGTTTAAATAAAATGATTAAATGATTAAACTGTATTTTAAATATCATATAGCTCATATATCATAATAAATCTTATTAATTCTGGAAGTACTGTTAACACTTTTTGGCAGGCAATCTGCAGGTATGAAATACTTTCTCTTTCATATTTTCCAAAGATATGGGATACTTTTATCTAACTCCTGTATAGTAGCTTCACATAATTCTGCACAAAGTTATACAGAGTTGAGTCACATTTTGGAAAAGAGTTCTGAATTCCCTGTGGAAAGTCTTACTTCTGTGAGCATTAGTTTAGCAAAGTAAAATTTCTGTTATTTTGTAATCTTATAGTCTAGATAGTGGTTTCCAAGCATACTGAGATGGTACCTTCGGGAATGCAATCCAGGGTAGAATATATATAGATATATGTACAGATATATCAATAGATATGTATATATTTATATTAATATCGATCCATCTAGACAGATTTGTGTACATATACATATATACAATTGTTTTTTTTATGATTATGATTTTGATGTTTTGATATATGATGCTGATGTGTAGCCAGTTCTTGTTTAGAAATTTAGAAACTAGTATGATTTTCAAACTTTATGGGTAACTTAGGTGCTTGTTAAAAAGCACATTTCCTTGGGTTCCCTGGTGGCGCAGTGGTTGAGAGTCCGCCTGCCGACGCAGGGGACACGGGTTCATGCTCCGGTCTGGGAGGATCCCACATGCCGCAGAGCGGCTGGGCCCGTGAGCCATGGCCGCTGAGCCTGCGCGTCCCGAGCCTGTGCTCCGCAATGGGAGAGGCCACAACAGTGAGAGGCCCACGTACAGCAAAAAAAAAAAAAAAAAAAAAAGCACATTTCCCCAGTCATTGCCACAGAAATTCTTATTCCCTAGTGTGAAATAGGGCTCGTTGCTCCTCTATTTTACAAATCTTTGTAAGTAGATTTTTGCAGGTTGAAAAAATGATGTTTTGCATCTATTGAAAAAATAACCAAGGCAATATTATTAACAACAATAGGAAGTCATAAATAGTATTCGGTAGGGGGAAAATAAAGAGCCTGGTTTTGAGCCATGCTCAAGAGCACATATTCAGTGAAGGTGAATATGTAGATTTGGAACCTGTGATAAAGATATGGATTTTAAGAAGTTTGCTGGAGGCAAATAATGTAGGGAGGGGAAATGATGACAAAAGTGTCTAGGGAATTCCTTAATATAAGCAGCTATGACTTTTTATCACAAGAAAAAGCAGCCAAATCAAACATTTGATTAATTATTTGTTCTGGTCTGAGTTACGTTTCTGTGATTTTTTTCTCTCAGTCTGTTAGAATGAGGAGTTTCCTATTATTAAGTAGCCTAAGAAAAGGACATTTATGGATACTTTTAATTTATAAAATTAAAAAATTTTATCTATATATTCTAACTATTTTAATCAAGTAAACCCACAGCAACACAAATTCATCTATTTCACCACAGTTAAATACCAATCACAATTGTCCATGTACACCAATTCGAGTGAAAGCAAAAATTTAAATACACCCTAGTGAAGACAGCTGTAATCCAGTACTGAGGAAGAAGGGGGTTTCCCTGGTAACTAATGTAATAAAAATTATATGAAACAGTAAGTTCTGGGCTTCCCTGGTGGCTCAGTGGTTGAGAGTCCGCCTGCCGACGCAGGGGACATGGGTTCGTGTCCCAGTCCGGGAAGATCCCACATGCTGCGGAGCGGCTGGGCCCGTGAGCCATGGCCGCTGAGCCTGCACGTCTGGAGCCTGTGCTCCGCAGCGGGAGAGGCCACAACAGTGAGAGGACCGCGTATTGCAAAAAAAAAAAAACCAGTAAGTTCTGAGAGCCATTTACTGTATCAGCCTTTTGCTACCCTATAATCACTTTTCATTTTAGTCTTAAATTAAACAGTGATAAAGCAGACCCAATTTCTTGACCAACCACCTAAGAGCTGGAAAGAGTTAAAAGCAATATAAAATCTTAGACGTGATGTTATTTTTTTTTTTTTTTTTTTTTTTTGCGGTATGCGGGCCTCTCACTGTTGTGGCCTCCCCCGTTGCGGAGCACAGGCTCCGGACGCGCAGGCTCCGGACGCGCAGGCTCAGCGGCCATGGCTCACGGGCCCAGCCGCTCCGCGGCATATGGGATCCTCCCAGACCGGGGCACGAACCCGTATCCCCTGCATCGGCAGGCGGACTCTCAACCACTTGCGCCACCAGGGAGGCCCGTGATGTTATTTTTGAATGCAAGTGAGTTTCACCTTTTTTTTGCCTCAAGGGAGAGAAATGCCCAGGGAATTTTGTTGTCATCAAGAGCAGCTGAAAGACATCATGATCAATTTGAATTTCTAACATGATGCACAGTAATGAAATATGAGTGCATGTAATTCAGTACAAGAATTTGTGTGTGCATGAGTAAAAGATGGTGCCTATGCTTTTTTCCCCTAGCTATTACTAGCCCTTTGGTTGTTTTCTCAAAAATATGCACAGAAAACTGAGTTGGTATTAGTACTCCTGTGTTTAAGTGTCCGTAAATTCTGAAGGCCACAACTATAATATGGTATACATATATACTCACAAATAAGTCCTCTTTTATTTGTATATTTAAAGATTAGGAAGATGAAGCACTATCTAGTAAATATTATACATGTAGAATTCATATTTTTCAACTTTATAAGAGAAAACCTAGGCATCCATTGAATTATTGAAGTCTTAAGAACTACTAGGTAATTGTAATTTTAAGTTTTTTAATATGTGAAAAACATATGCTCAGTTGGACTGTTTAATTCATTTATAATAATGTTAAAACATTTTTTAACATTTTTTTGTTCCTAAATGTGGTACATATCTTCTTGTAAACCAATACCTTTAACTCACACAGACAATAAAAAGTAAACAACTGTGCCTGACACTGGCTGTTTACTTCAAACAACCAGGCTTTCCATGGGCATGAGTAACTGTATAAATTATTACAAAACACGCATTTCTCTGAAAAATTATGATTTTATATTTTCCAGTAAAACTTGAATGTTTTAAAAGGCATTTACACTAACAATAATAGCTAAAATCTATTAAATTTCCACTATATCCATAATATAGAGATATAGGATTGCTAATCTAGCAAGAGCCATGCAAATCAACTATTATTTAATTTCAATTTTGCAGATAAGAAAATAGATTTTCAGAAAAAGTAATTTACCCAAGAGATTTTAAGTATATTAGGTAGTTAATGGGTGGCAGAATCAAGATTTAAACCTATTTCTAAGTGGCTCCGAAGACTGATTATTTTCTTTGTTTGTGTAATTATCCTTTTTTGGGTGTTTTGTGAAGAATATCAATTTTAGTGTTAACAGATATTACAGAGCAACTGTCTTACCCCACAAAATTGACAATAAATTTTGTAAACGTTGGGTTAAAATTAAACAGGTTGCTTTATTATAAGATTTCTCAGAATGTTTAATACTTTAATAAGCAATGCAGGGCTTCCCTGGTGGTGCAGTGGTTAAGAATCCACCTGCCAATGCAGGGGACACAGGTTCAAACCCTGATCCGGGAAGATCCCATATGCCACGGAGCAACTAAGCCAATGCACCACAACTACTGAGCCTGCACTCTAGAGCCTGCGCACCACAACAAAGAGTAGCCCCTGCTCACCACAACTAGAGAAAGCCTGCGCTCAGCAAAGAAGACCCAATGCAGTCAAAAATAAATAAATGTATTAAAAAATAAGCAATGCAAATTTCCAAGAGAGAAATAGATTATGTGCCATTTCCTAAACTAATGTGAAAATAGGTCCCTTTTTTCAAAGGGGATAATTTTCTAAGAACTATAAATTTGTAACCATTTTACTCTGCTCCAGTACCAGGATGTTGCATATTTATCCATTAGATCAGTTGATAGCTTGCATAAGTACAAAAATAAATACTAACTGACTGGTCAACTGATCAAGTCATTAGAATAAATGCAAACACAAGTGCATTTTTGGCCTTTTCTAAATGTCTGGTTGGTTTCCCAGACTCTGCCTCCCAAATCTTCCCATTGCAGACGCCAAGAATGCCCCACTTGCAAGTCCAGTCTTCCTCTAATCATTAGGCTGAAATCTCACCTCAGTCTGGAGGGATCCTCACCAAATATTCTGTTGTTACAGACATAGCCAGCAGTGTGATGCCAACCTGTCAGACCCTGCACTGGTTAACTGAATGCTCACTTTGATTTCTTTGGACTAAATGTTTTCCTTGATAATACCTGGTTAATGGACACATGAAAAAATAAATGCTCAATCTCACTAATAATAAAAAAATTGCCAAATAAAGTGATTATGAGAAAATATTCTATCCATTGAACAGAATTTCTTAAAAAATATAAATCTGACATTAATGTGTGGTAGAAAGGAGACATACTCCTATCCTACCCTACTGGTGGGAGTGCAAAGGTATGCAATTTTTAATAAAGCGTTTTGGCAATTTAAATCTAGAAATCCAAAAGGACTCAAAACCTTAGAGAGTCTTTTTTTTTTTTTTGCGGTACTCGGTCCTCTCACCGTTGTGGCCTCTCCCGTTGCGGAGCACAGGCTCCGGACGCGCAGGCTCAGCGGCCATGGCTCACAGGCCCAGCCGCTCCGCGGCATGTGGGATCCTCCCGGACCGGGGCACGAACCCGTGTCCCCTGCATTGGCAGGCAGAAAATCAGCCACTGCACCACCAGGGAAGCCCCGAGAGTCATTTTTTTAACTGAGAGTAGATAGGTTTTGAAAATTGCAGGCAAATATTTATATGTAAAATGTTTGTTGAATTTTATTATGATAGTGAAAACTCAGAATGAATTAATTTAATTCAGAATGAATAAATTAATTATGGCAACCATGCAAAATAAAATATAATATAGTTACTAAATTACTACAAAAATGATAATGGCATGGAAAATGTTTATGATATAATGTCACGTTAAATATAAAAGGACATTTATATGCAAATTTTCTCAATTTGTGCCAATATGCAATTAAATGTTCTGAGATATTTCTGCAAACTGCTTATGGGTGGTAGATATCTGATTTTTTTTTTGTATTTTTGAGTTAAAAAAAACCCCAAACTCTCCAAAATTACTATAAAAAATTCAGGCATAGAAATTAATAGAATAAACACTTCCATGATGCTTCAATGAATCTACTTATTTAGTTGCATTACTTTCAAATCACGTTTTTCCTACATTTGTGTAGTAAAAACTTAAACCACTATATTTAAATTTTTTTCTTTCAAAAGCTTCTTTGGGCTTCAAATTGTCAAATATTACCAAACTTTTCATTTATATATTAGCCTTTTAAGCTAACTATTTACTGTAGGTACCTTAGAAACAAGTCTACTACCACAATGACATTCAGAACAGTGATTCGATTTCCTGGTTCACCAGTTTGGCCAGGAATCACAGTCTTACTATGTTTCAAGGAATTTATGACTAAAAAAAAAATACTTGCTTTAAAATACTCAAACAGCCTGAGCCCTGCAGGTTTCCAGGAATTTAGGACATACTTTATAACTGCTCATTTACATCTATGCCACAATAAAATCAATATTTGGAAGGAAGTGGATGATAGGGGGTTAGCAGGGGCAGAGCAGAAGATACTAAAATTCAAGCAGTCTGTCTGCAAGAATTTGATATTTCACGCCAAACACAAGAAAAAAGAACTCTGATGAATCATCTACTTTTCAAAAGAAAAACAATTACTTTTGGAGCTTATAAATTTCCTTTCTAGCGACCTAACATAAACTAAATATTGTACATTATATTTTCTCATATTAATTTATTTTATTTAAACCTCACCCAAACCCTATAAGGTAGATATTATTAATCTGGGCTTTTGAGGCATAGAAGTGCTTTATGGTCAAGTGATTGGTCAAGATCAGACAGATTTCAATTGTTGGACTGAGATTATAATACATATATTACCCCCAAACCCATGTTATTTCTGCTACATCACACTATCAGTGAACCACAGATATTTGAGAAGACAGTCTGAGTAGACATCAAATAAATTGTAGGTAATTATTGTAAGCATTACAGCTGAAATTTCATGAATTCTTTGGCATAATGTTAATGTATTTGATTATAAAAGAACTTTAAGTGTACTTTCACTAAAAATTATAAAATACAGAAAAGTATAAAAAATAGAATATAAAAGAGTAAAATTAAGAAAACATTTTACACAGAGTATAATTTATAATTCATTGATAAACCTATAGTTGAGAGGCAACCAGAGTTACTATTGAGAACATGTCTGCATGATATTAATTGTTCAGCATCGCCACATTAACTTTTAATATATTTTAGAGTATAAGAGAAACCAACTGAAGCTGGCCCAATCTCTATCAGATGGCAAATATGCAGCCATTTATAACTATTTAAGTGACTTTTATTTAAAGCATAGTGAAGAGTCAGATGCTCTTAGCACACTAATATTAGAGTTATTGTTTTAATCCTTATGGGAAAAAGTTAAAATGATGCTGACATATACATATATATATATTCTCATTTGAAATTATACTTGATATCACTAAAGAATAACAAAATAATGATTACCCTGGCAAAAAAACACAATTATTGTGAGCTCACATCACAGTCTAATCTTAAACAAAGGACATGAGAATTCGTGTAGATGTATAGATCTCAGAGATAGGGCTCCATGGAAGGGGGTGCGGGACATTAAGAAGACAGAGTGAAACAAAAGACCGGCCTTAAGCTTTTAAGTCAAATTACAGCTTATGTCCCTTCCATACTCTACTGCTGCTTTGAGATCAACCAGAATTTTAGTAAATAACTTGGATACTTTTCCTAGGAGAGTCACTTATATTAGAACAATAACTACTCCTCAGTCTTCTTATAGGGTTACTGGTGGGGACAAAGATGATGGTCATCAATCTCCACTCCCCCTCACTACCCTGTGACTAGATGAAGTCATCACTGCTTAGAGGCAACAACAGAGGTAAATACCATCAACACAAAGGGATTGTAAAACTAACTCCTTGACTTCCAGTCACACATAGTTAGGAACAGGAGTAGCAACAAAAATGAGATGATATAATTTCAAAGTCTATTGCTACCTAATATTATACAGTATTTAAAACATTTCTTATGTCATTAAAATGCCTTGAAATCATGACTTTAAGACTGAATACAATTTATTTGTATGGCATTTCAGTGATGGTAATTTTTTATTCATTTCCTTTGAAGATGTCAGCAATATTTTTGGTTTTATTTTTTAAATGTAGTGAACTGTTTTATGTAGAACTCTGTGCTTATCCTTAGGATAAGTTCCCAGCAGTTGATTTACTGAGTCAAAAAAATGTTAACATTTAAAATACTCTTGATATATGTTGCCAATTTATCCTCTAAAGAGACAGTTCTTTTTATAACTCCTGGCAGCAGCAGAAGCTATCTTTTTACTGCGGTCTTGCCAACACTGAATATTATCATTAAAAATGTATCTGGTGTCTTAAATTTGAATTATTTTGATTATTGGGACTGTACAGTTTTATGTTTATTTGCTTTTTCTAATTTTTCAGTATGAACAATAATAAAATTACTTATTTTCTTTTTTATTATGATGCATTAGGGAATTGTCACCACCACCCCCAATTTTCAAAAATCGTTGTTAAGAGGTAGCAAGGAATAATGCAAAATGCAAGCACTTTGGATACAGAAAGACTTGGGGTTCAAATTCCAGCCCTGATTCTTACATGACTGCAGTTGTAACATCTTTGAGCCTCACATTTCTCATCTTTAAAGTGATATTTTAAAATCTTTGTGATTTCTGTGTATCTAAAAATGTAAGATATATATGTGATATATATATGATAAAGCTCTAAACAAACATGAATTTCTGTCTTATGACAGTATATAGAGATAACGTATTTTATTAGAGAGAAATTGTCAAATTAGGCAATTTTTCTGAGAATTTTATATTTGCTTTATATCTTTAAATGAATCCTAATTGCTTTGTTACATTTAGGGGTTGCTAAATTTTCAAGATCTTTAAATAAATAGTTGGTGTTGGCTTTGTCTGCAATGTATCCCAATGTTCTGGAGTGAGTGTAGGTGGAGGAGAGGAAAAAGACATAGGTGTTTAAAGGGAAGTTGGGTGTGGTAAAGTAAGAGCTGGTTTCAAGGTGACTACCCCTTTGAAGACAAATTCAATGGGACTGATGACTTCCTACTCAATTTTGATTCATCCAAGAAGCAAAATGCTACAAGAAGTGATGTGAATATTTAGGTTTATTGGTGTGCTTTTTTGGTGTGTTTGTTTAAAAGCAAGTAAGTATATAGAAAGGAAAGCAATTTCAGAGGCACGTTTTCCATACTCAGAATTTTACTGGATTGAAACAAATTTAATTCTTTAACTTTTAAAAAAAAGTTTTAATAAAAAAATCTAAAATGGCAATTCCATGGAATCTAGTGAGGAAATTAAAACAAAACAAAACAAAACAGGATTTCACATAAGCCCTAATTATCTCTAACCAATCCAGTACTTTTAATGAGGAAACATGGCCATGGCAGACAATTTGTTGTGTGCTTTTGTTGCTGAAAGTGTGGCTGAAGAATGACAGCATTGTTTTCACTGGAAACTTTTTATAAATGCAGAATATTGTTTCCACACCAACCTACTGTATTCAAATCTGTATTTTAGGTGGATCTCCATGCATGTTAAGTGCTGTACATCATTAGGCAAAGAGCAAATGCTTTTAGAAATCTATATCCAAGGAATTGCATTGGCTCAGAGTTTGGATTAGTATTAAAGGAAGAAATTGCCTCTGTAAAGACTCAGCAAATCATTTACTCATCAAATAATTATTGGCAAATATAGTATGTCAGAAACTCATTTGTAAACTCAGGATAACATTGAAAAAAAAAGCACATAAGAATTACCATCCTATGGAGCTAATTTTCTAGAATATGGGAGACATTCAGTAAAACAATAACCAAGTAAGATATGTCAGCTTGTGTTAGATTTCATGTATTTTTAAAGAGTGGCAGTGTAAGAGTGATAGAGTTATTTTAAATAGTATGATCAGAGAAGGCATCAATAATAAGTTGACTTTGGAGCAGAGACTGAAGGAGGTAAAAGAGAGAGCTATCCATTTATCTGTAGGTAATAGGTTCCAAGCAGAACATATAGCAAGTGCAAAGGTCCTGAGTCAGGAGCAGTCTTGTCCTAAAGAACGGTCAGGAGGCTGATATGGCTTAATGGCATCATCAAGAGAGAGTTATAGGAGGTGAGGTGGTCTGACAGGTAGCCGACCGCCAGGTAACATACTGTAGGACATTGTAAGAACCTAGCTTTTACTCTGAATGAGAAGGTAAATTATTAGATGGTTGTAAGCAGAAGAATGACAAGATCTGACTCACATTTTAAAACATCCTTGTTATTCTCTGTTGAGAACATAGAGTAGGTGGCAAAGGCAAAGGCAATCCCTTAGAATGTCAGGACAGTAATTCTGAGGAGAGCTTACTGCAGCTTAGATAAAGATGGTAGCTAGGGCTTCCCTGGTGGCGCAGTGGTTGAGAGTCCACCTGCCGATACAAGGGACATGGGTTCCTGCCCCGGTCCGGGAGGATCCCACATGCTGCGGAGCGGCTGGGCCCGTGAGCCATGGCCGCTGAGCCTGCATGTCCGGAGCCTGTGCTCCGCAGCTGGAGAGGCCACAACAGTGAGAGGCCCGCGTACAGCAAAAAAAAAAAAAAAAAAAAAGCTAAATGAATCTTGAGGAAAGAGGAAACAGGATTTGTGGATGAGGATGGGAGTGCAGCTCTCTTCTCAGCTTCATGAACACTTTCCCAGCAAAAGCAAAGTGTCACATAGCACTGCCTCACTGCTGCTGAGTGGAGATGTAATCTCTGCTTCCATCTAGTCCTTGTTGACAAAAGGGGGTGGAAATAGAATGCTCATCTCATATCACTTCATTTCATGTAATTGATGTCTGGTGAGGGATGGAGTTTCAGCCTTGCTGGGCTCTGATGACATGGGGAGGGGGAAAGGGCCTGGGTTTAACGGAGTGCAGATTAACTCCCTTTGTTCTACCTCCTTCACGCTCGATGCTACTGGACGGTGACAGAGGCTTAGCCTTCTGCAGATCCTCACCAACACTACCCAGGCAAAGAAACCAGGTCAGAAGACTGGGAGTACTGCAGCCCGCCTCCAGCACTTGTTAAAATTCAGCTCTCCATTGGCCCTACCAACACCATCCTGCTCGGGACGTTTGAGCACCGTGGCTTTGCTTCCACCAAGCAGTGAACAGAAAATCAGCTCCTCACTCAGGCTTTCTGAAACTGCAAGGATGAGGAGGTCAGTTTTTCCATTGGTGTTTTACTAAACTAGGGCACCTGTTGTCAGAAAAGTTTTCTGTACTGTTAGGCTTCTCTTTCCATGTCCTTTTGGCTGGGGGAGCACACTTTCCTTGAAGTTTTTGTTTGCTTGTTTCTGTTTTTTCTGTGCTTTTTGTTTTTTCTGTACCTGTTTTTGGTTCTGGGCTGGAGGCTTTTCTGCAGCTCCTTGTCTGGGAGGCAATGAAGAAAAATCAGGTAATTTTCCAACATGTTTCTCCTCAAGCCCCAATGTCTCTGTGCAGTCTTTTTTCTTTCTACCTATATTAGTTTCCGAAGACTGTCATAACAAATTACCATGAATTTGGCCGCCTACAACAACAGAAATTTATTCTCTCACAGGTCTGAAGGTTAGATGTTTAAAGTCAAGTTGTTGGCAAGTTCATGCTTCCTCCAAAGTTACTAGGAGAGAAACTTTCCATGCCTCTTCCAGCTTCTGGTGTCTCCTGGTGTTCCTTGGCTTGTGGCAACTTAACTGCAACTTCTACTCCATCTTGCGTGGCTTTCTCCTCTCTGCATCTTCCATAAAGACCCTGGTTATCAGATTTAGAGTCTTCCCTAATCCAGGATGATCTTACCTGGATATCCTTAATGATTTACATCTGCAAAGATACTTTTTCCAAATAAAGTCATATTTGCATGTTCCAGATGTTAGAAATTAAAATCTTTTGGAAGGACACTATTCAACTAACTACAGCAACTTTCAGAGCTTTCTTATATTTGTTTGTTGTGTTATGTCAAATATGTTTTATTCACAAAAGGAAGAACCTGAGAGGGATGGGGCTACTGCAAAACACTTCTTTTTTTTTTTTTTTTTTTTTTTTTTTTTTTTTTTTTTGCAGTACGCAGGCCTCTCACTTCTGTGGCCTCTCCCATTGCAGAGCACAAGCTCCGGATGCGCAGGCCCCGTGGCCATGGCTCACGGGCCCAGCCGCTCCACGGCATGTGGGATCCTCCCAGACCGGGGCACGAACCCATGTCCCCTGCATTGGCAGGCCGACTCTCAACCACTGTGCCACCAGGGAAGCCCAAAACACTTCATTTTTTAATACTTCATTTTTTGCTTCTGTGTTCTACTGAGAACAGGTTTTTAAATTGTTTTTTGAGTGATGGGAATAGACTAATGGAATTCTGAACATGAAAATAGTCCCTCTTTAAAAAAAATGCAGAGCATCAGTGCCTTGAGGGCCTTTATCTTGGTTTATCAGTGTGTCCTCTCTCTTTTCCTCTACTTAATACTTTTATCAGTTATCTTTTGCTACCAGAGTGCTCCATAACAAACCACCCCAAAATTCTGTTGCTTAAATGATAACCATTTATTTAATAAGATGAGAATTTTACTCTAAGATCAACTGGGTGATTTTTCTGATCTCAGCTGACCTAATATGGTTTTGGCTGAGGTGACTGGGAATACTCACTCTTTGCAATTTGTTCTTCATCATCCAGAAAGCTAAGGTGGAGATAGTCTCATTGGTGATGATAGAGGGCCTGAGTGAGCAGAAACATGCAAGTGTTTTTACCAGCCTCTGCATCAGATATGCTAGCATCATATTGGCAAAAAAAAAAGGTTGTATGGCAGGGCCCACAGTGAGAGTAAGTAGAAGGACATGGCTGCATTGCAACTGAGGTCATTTGTGTAATCAGTCTACCATGATGCTACTATTGTCCTGGGGTGCCAAATAGCATGTGTACTCTGGTACCAACTTCAAAAAGAGAATTTCTTAGAAGCCACTGACTCACCTGAAACATAAAATTCATGTAAATGTACATGACAATATACCTATATACTATATACATGTGTGTGTGTGTGTGTGTGTGTGTGTGTGTGTGTGTATAATGTATTGCTTTCTCAGCATTTCCTTTTCCTTTAAGTTTTAAATAGCACTTTCATCTATTTGTAGCTGGTCAATAAATGGGAAAAGATCTTTATTTTTTAGGGCTCTTGATATGTTGCTGGAGTGAGAGGGGATCAAGACATAAATTGTCCTTTTCTGCTGAGAATTTCAATTAATGCCACCGTGTCTCTAAAGAGAGATTCATGTTCTAATAATGACTCCTCCTTCCTCTAAGCAAACAAAACTTTTATTCCCTCAAGACAACTGTCTGGGGCCTCCCTGGTGGCGCAGTGGTTGAGAGTCCGCCTGCCGATGCAGGGGATACGGGTTCGTGCCCCGATCTGGGAGGATCCCATATGCCGCGGAGCGGCTGGGCCCGTGAGCCATGGCCGCTGGGCCAGCGCATCCGGAGCCTGTGCTCCGCAACGGGAGAGGCCACAACAGTGAGAGGCCCGCATACCGCAAAAAGAAAAAAAAAAAAAAAAAAGACAACTGTCTGTGCACATTTGTCCTTCAGAGTTTCTGAATTTAATTCACATGGTGTAATTAAACTGATGTAATATGTTAATCCTATAGCAAATAACCTGTAGCTTTTGTGCCATGATAGAATTTTAACAGAGGTATCTTGAAGTGAGAGGACTTCAGTGTTTGAGAAATGTTTCCAGACCTGGAGGCTTCTTGTTGATTGAGATAAGTATGCTATGTGATCAAGCTCAAAGGAGGTCATCTCTTCATTTCCTTACTCTGGTTTTCAAAATCAGATACCTTAAAGCATTCCAAAGAGCTACCAATGAAACTAAACAGTTCATTGATCTTTAGACACTTACTCCAGTCACAGAAGAGACCTAAAGCATCATTAATGTATTCAATACAGAATAGATACCTTAAATTCTGTTGTGGTGGCCTCATTTTGGAAGTGTGGGAAGGACAAGGAGTGTAAACTTGTATATGGGACATTTCCTACAATATATATTTTAATCAGTTTGCTTTGGAAAAAAAAGAACTAAGCATTGTACTGAATACGTTTAGTTTACTCATGGTGAGGGGTTTTTTTGTTTTGTTTTGTTTTTTGTTTTTGTGACACAATATGTAAAATACAATTGGAAACAATTTTTTACCAGTCAAGTGAACTGGAATTAATATTGCTTCTATCTCTTTTTTTTTTTTTTTTTTTTGCGGTACGCAGGCCTCTCACTGCTGCAGCCTCTCCCGTTGCGGAGCACAGGCTCCGGACACGCAGGCTCAGCGGCCATGGCTCACGGGCCCAGCCACTCCGCAGCATGCGGGATCCTCCCGGACCGGGGCACGAACCCGCATCCCCTGCATCGGCAGGCGGACTCGCAACCACTGCGCCACCAGGGAAGCCCTCTATCTCTTGATATTACTATAACTTGCTTCTGAAGCAATGCAAAGCAATTGAGTCAATAATTCAATTTCCAACTTTGAATAAATATGAATATATGATACCTATTACACATTATATAATGGGTAGAAAGACCATTAAAAAAAAAGTCTCCTCTCTCATATAAGATTCAGAGGGAAAGAAACCCATGAGGCCAAGACCCTGCCCTGATACGTAAGAACTGCAGCACAGGGAGTATCATGAATATACTGAGTCCATATCAGGAGATGGAAACTTAAGATGCATGGTTGCTTGCTTAGGAGCTATTTTGAAACCCAGTTAGACCCTCAGGATTTCCTCTGCAGAAAAAAATCACCTGTACAAAAAACACCAAAAGCAAGGAGTCTCGTTATGACTCTAAAGAGATCACACCCATCACAACTATCATCAACTACATCCCTCTGGAAGATTAAGACTTAAGTTGTAAGTATATATTGCTTTGGTAGAAGAATTGGGAGATTAGATGGGGGATAAGAATCCCTCTCTCCTTTTTCTTATACAAATACCACACTCAATATATAGGTCTATTTGTATTTGTAACCGCCTCTGTTAAGGGTTCTCACATTTAGACAAACTGAGAAGAAAGTCTGAAAGTTATACCGTTGTGCCATCAGTATTCCAGCAACTTAAGAACCATTTTAAACTACTGCTGATTGATGCTATTCCAATTATTACGAAAAGCTTGCCATTCCCTCTGGGCCCTATTTTTTTATATAAATGGATGTAGTTTTGTGTTACAAAATATGTTGCAAGCTTATAATTAGTTTTGTTTAATAGATTTAAAGCAGCAGCCCATTTTGCGTATGAATATGATAAGGCACAATCCAAATAAATGTAAAAGTTAAAGGCATTCTTTTTTTTTTTTTTTTTTTTAATGCGGTATGCAGGCCTCTCACTGTCGTGGCTCTCCTGTTGCGGAGCATAGGCTCCGGATGCGCAGGCTCAGTGGCCGTGGCTCACAGGCTTAGCTGCTCCGCGGCATGTGGGATCCTGCCGGACCGGGGCACGAACCCGTGTCCCCTGCATCAGTAGGTGGACTCTTAACCACTGCGCCACCAGGGAAGCCCAAAGGCATTTCTGTTATTGTGTCAACTGTGTTTGAAAATGTGCATAAGTCTATAAGCTTTGAACACCATGCTGAATAAAAGATCAGAATTAATAAATTTTAAAAAGTACAGTAAGATTACCTAAGTGCTATTTAAAGTATGTCCAGGAAGAGGCTGACCTAATTTCAAAAAGTATGTGTCTGAAACCAGTTCCTATAACGGATTTGGTTGTTGCCTTACTTGGTACACTTGTGAAAGTATATGAATTCACCTTGCCTGTTTTTGAAAGGGAAATCTATTATATGCTTTTTTTTGGGGGGGGGAAGGTATCATTTATTTATTTTTTATTTTATTTTTTTTCAAGTCAATCTACTCTATTTTCTATTATTTTACATCTTTATTGGAATATAGTTGCTTTACAAAGTTATGTTAGTTTCTGCCGTATAACAAAGTGAATCAGCTATATGTATACTTATATCCCCATATCCCCTCCCTCTTAAGCCTCACTCCCACTCCCCCATCCCACCCCTCTAGGTGGTCACAGAGCCATCTAGGTGGATGATCAGTCAATTGGTGAAAGTACAGTGTTAAAGTCCCCTACTATTATTGTGTTACTGTCGATTTCTCCTTTTATGGCTGTTAGTATTTGCCTTATGTATTTAGGTATTCCTATGTTGGGCGCATAAATATTTACAATTGTTATATCTTCTTCTTGGATTGATCCCTTGATCATTATGTAGTGTCCTTCTTTGACTCTTGTAATAGTCTTTATTTTAAAGTCTATTTTGTCTGATACGAGTATTGCTACTCCATCTTTCTTTTGAGTTCCATTTGCATGGAATACCTTTTTCCATCCCCTCGCTTTCAGTCTGTATGTGTCCCTAGGTCTGAAGTGAGTCTCTTGTAGACAGCATATATACAGTTCTTATTTTTGTATCCATTTAGCCAGTCTACGTCTTTTGGCTGGAGCATTTAATCCATGCACATTTAAGGTAATTATCGATATGTACATTCCTATTATCATTTTCTTAATTGTTTTTGGTTTGTTTTTGTAGGTCTTTTCCATTTCTTGTGTTTCCTGCCTAGAGAAGTTCCTTTAGCATTTGTTTTAAAGCTGGTTTGGTGGTGCTGAATTCTCTTAACTTTTGCTTGTCTGCAAAGGTTTTAATTTCTCTGTCAAATCTGAATGAGATCCTTGCTGGGTAGAGTAACCTTGCTTGTAGGTTGTTCCCTTTCATCACTTTAAATATGTCCTGCCACTCCCTCTGGTTTGCAGAGTTTCTGCTGAAAGATCAGCTGTTAACCTTATGGGGATTCCCTTGTATGTTATTTGTTGCTTTTTGCTTGCTGCTTTTAATATTGTTTCTCTGTATTTAATTTTTGATAGTTTGATTATTATGTGTCTTGGCATGTTTCTCCTTGGCTTTATCCTATATGTATGGGGACCCTCTGTGCTTCCTGGATTTGCTTGACTATTTCCTTTCCCATGTTAGGGAAGTTTTCGACTATAATCTCTTTAAATATTTTCTCAGACCCTTTCTTTTTCTCTTCTTCTGAGACCCCTATAATTGAAATGTTGGTGCGTTTAATGTTGTCCTAGTGGTCTCTGAGACTGTCCTCAATTCTTTTCATTCTTTTTCTTTATTCTGCTCTGCAGTAGTTATTTCCACTATTCTATATTCCAGGTCACTTATCAGTTCTTCTGCCTCAATTATCCTGCTCCTGATGCCTTCTTGAGTATTTTTAATTTCATTTATTGTGTTGTTCATCGTTGTTTGTTTGCTCTTTAGTTCTTCTAGGTCCTTGTTAAACGTTTCTTGTATTTTCTCCATTCTGACTCTGAGATTTTGGATCATCTTTACTATCATTACTCTGAATTGTTTTTCAGGTACACTGCCTGTTTCCTCTTCATTTGTTTGGTCTGATGGGTTTTTACCTTGCTCCTTCATCTGCTGCATATTTCTCTGTGTTCCTTTTCACAGGCTGCAGGTTCGTAGTTCCTCTTATTTCTGGTGTCTGTCCCCAGTGGGTGAGGTTGGTTCAGTGGCTTGTGTAGGCTTCCTGGCGGGGGGGACTAGTTCTTGTGTTCTGGTGGGTGGGGCTCGATCTTGTCCTTCTGGTGGGCAGGGCCGGGTCCAGTGGTGCGTTTTGGGGTGTCTGTGAACTTAGTATGACTTTCAGCAGCCTCTCTGCTAATGGATGGTGTTCTGTTCCTGTTTTGCTAGTTGTTTGGCATGGGGCATCCAGCACTGGAGCTTCCTGGTTGTTGGGTGGAGCTGAGTCTTAGTGTTGAGATGGAGGTCTTTGGGAGAGTTCTTGCTGATTAATATTACAGGGGGCCAGAAGGTCTCTGGTGGTCCAACATCCTGGACTCAGCTCTCCCACCTTGGAGGCTCAGGCCCGACACCTGGCTGGAGCACCAAGTCCCTGCCAGCCACAGAGCTTAGAAGAAAAGGAAGAAGAAGAAGGAGAAGGAGAAGGAGAAGGAAAAGAGGAACGGACAGAATACCAAGACAAATGGTAAAAGCAAAACTAAACAGACAAAAATCACACAAAGAAACATACACACACACAAAAAGAGAGAAAAAACAAAAGAGAGAAACCAAACCAATAAACAAATCCACAAATAAAAACAATCACTAAAAACTAAACTAAGATAAACATAAAACGAAAAACAAATCAAACGTAGAAGGCAAACCCCAGGTCCACAGTTGCCCCCAAAGTCCACTGCCTCAATTTTGGAAACACTCATTTTCTATTCAGGTATCTGCACATGCAGCTTTTACCAAGCCTACTTCTGGTATTTAGTTTGCTGCTCCTGAGGCTGCACAGAGAAATTACCTTTTCTCTTCTTTGTTCGCACAGCTCCTGGGGTTCAGCTTTGGTTTTTCCCCCACCTGTGCGTGTAGGCTGCCCTCAGGTGTCTGTTCCCCACCCAGACAGGAGGGGGTTAAAGAAGCAGTTGATTAGGGCTCTCTTGCTCACTCAGGCCATGGAGAGGGAGGGGCATGGTAGTCACAATTGGAATGCGGGGCGTGCCTGTGGTGGCAGGGGCCAGCACAACATTGCAGCAGCCTAAAGCACACCATGTGTTCTCCCTGGGAAGTTGGCCCTGGACCACAGGACCCTGGCAGTGGAGGGCTGCACAGGCTCCTGGGAAGGTGTGGGTAGGGACCTTCACTTACACACAGGATTTTTGGTGGCAGCAGAAGCAGTGATAATAGTCCATGCCCACCTCTGGTGTCTGAGATGAGAGCTGGCTGACTCCCATCTCTGGAGCTCACTTAGGCAGTACTCTGTCATCTGTGGGCACACAGAGCAGGAAGCCCCTCTCCTCGCATACCCCAAGACAATGTTCTCTTGCCTCTCCAGGATGTCCAGACTTTTTCCTGTATTCCCTCCCAGCTAGCTGTGGTGCACTAGCCCCCTTCAGGCTGTCTTCATGAAGCCACCTGCAGTCCTCTCCCTGGGGTCTGACCTCTGAAGCCTGAGCCTAAGCTCCCAGGGTGGGCAGACAAGCGTCTCAGGCTGGTGAGTGCTGGTCAGCACCAATCCTCTGTGCAGGGATCTCTCTGCTTTGCCCTCTGCACCCCGGTTGCTGTGCTCTTCTCTGTGACTCCAAAGCTCCACTCCACGTTCCTGTGGCTTCCTAGTGTGTGGAAACTTCCTCCTTCACAGCTCCCCCCCAGAGGTGCAGGTCCCATCCCTATTCTTTTGTCTTTTCTTTTTTCTTTTGCCCTTCCCAGGTATGTGGGTATTTTCCTGCCTTTTTGGAAGTCTATGGTCTTCTGCCAGCATTCAGTAGGTGTTCTGTAGGAGTTGTTCCACATGTAGATGTATTTTTGATGTATTTGTGGGGAGGAGGATGATCTCCACATCTTACTCTTCTGCCATCTTGAAGGTCTCTCCCTAAATATGCTTTTTATTCACTGCATAAGATTTTATTCCAGAATTCATAAGGTAAGACTTAACAAAATTGATTTGAATATCTTGGTAAGCCCGGGAGAGCTATGTTTAAAGCATTATTATTATTAAAAAACTTAAATAAGAAGTTACCATGGTATTTAAAATCAATATTACTTTTTCTACCAGCTACTTACTGGGTCATATTAAGCAAGCTTATTCATAGTTTGAATTGCTCCAGCTGTGAACTCTCCAGTAGAGTTGTTCTTTGTTTCAAACCATTCAGGAAGTTACCCCTCTACTTCCACAATGTTAAAATGACTCCTCTGGCAATTATTTAGGCAGATTTTTTTTTTAGAAGGAAATACCCTTTTTTATCAAATGGCTAACCCCTGCTGTTTTAATGAATATTACTTCTTTTCATTTAATGCTATGAGGGGAGATTATTGTAAACAGAAGCTGTTTTCATCTATATAAAATAATTTATAAACTCATGACATTTCTATGGAAACACTGTTAAAGCAGCAGTACATCTGGTATGTGAAGATGATGAAGCATTATTTAAATAAAAACTCTTGCCTCACAGACCTTAATGGATGAGATTGACACAGCTAGTTTTTTTTTTTTTTTTCTTTTTGCGGTATGCGGGCCTCTCACTGTTGTGGCCTCTCCCGTTGCGGAGCACAGGCTCCGGATGCGCAGGCCCAGCGGCCATGGCTCACGGGCCCAGCCGCTCCGCGGCATATGGGATCCTCCCAGACCGGGGCACGAACCCGTATCCCCTGCATCGGCAGGCGGACTCTCAACCACTGCGCCACCAGGGAGGCCCGACACAGCTAGTTTTAAAATATGGATCTATTTTTAATTTTTAAATACTTTATTAAAACTAAGGCAGAGATGAAAAAATGCACACTAGTCAGAAATTCATACAAATCCTATTTTAATGTTCAATAAGCTGAATGCTATTAAGCAATTTAAAAGTGTATTTTTTTTCAAGTTTCATAGAAAATTAGTTTCTTCTCAATGTATTAGTCCTTATCACCTCAAACTCCCATTTTCAAAAAAACCCCAACTGAAATACAGAGTAAAACTGCAGAAAGCATATACTCTTATCCAGGTGTCTCCAACCCCCGGTCCGTGGACCGGTCTGTTAGGAACCGGGCCGCACAGCAGGAGGTGAGCAGCGAGCAAGAAAAACTTCATCTGACGCTCCCCGTTGCTCGCATTACAGCCTGAAATATCTCTCCCGCCCCGCCACTGGTCCATAGCACAACTGTCTTCCATGAAACCAGTCCCTGGTGCCAAAAAGTGTTAGGGACCACTGCTCTTATCATCCAACTTACAAATAAAAATCACTTTCTTAGTTTTTAAATGATCTTATGTTTAATCTTCCAAAATTTGATTATAACTATCATGAAGACAAGGATTATGCCATAGACATTATATCCAGGATAGCTTATAAATACAATGTCAAGAAAATAATGGGGTTTTTTAAACTGTCATGATAAAATGATGTACTCCTTGTTTTCCAGAGTATGTCAAGGCTGAAATTAACATGTGACCTTTAAAACACTATGGCAAATTAATATTCATAGGGTTTTTTGGTGTGTGCTTCCATTCGTTAATTTTATTGTGAAGATATGCTCCAGACTTGACAAGCTTCATTTCCTAGCGCACTATCATAAAGGTATAAAGCACTGCCCAAAGCTAACATATGTTTTCCTCCTTACCACTTCATTCATTCTTCACAATGAATAAAGTTAATCAGGTGGAAAAAGAAGTTCTCTGAAGGACTTGTAATGTAGGAAGTATGACCTGGATAAAAAGCCATTTAGAAGCAATAGGGGTTATTGGAACAAATTCTTAAGAGCCAATATATTGTTAATCCTGAGAATGGAGAGTGGTAATTACATTTACAAAGATACAGAGTTGATATATTAGATTACACCCATGGCTTATCCAGTACAATATTCTCTTGTTAATAGGGTTTCTAAAAGGCAAGACATAGGCCTTAGTAGTTAGGATACTCCATTTTCCTTTAATAGCTATTTATGCCTCTGCCTTTTATCAATTAGCTCAAATGTTTCTGGAATCCATTATATTTCCTCTACAAAATAAAACAAACAAATACACTGAACAGATTCTGGGTTGCCAGATTCAAAATATGCCAGTGTCATTTCTTAGATTCCTGGATCATCTATTCACTGTTTCCATTTGTCCTTTTTATAATAAGAGTTATTTGTAAATCAAAATGACTCATTATTCTTTTCCTTTCAGGTCTATTCTTATTTTGCTTTGATGAGCCAGCTAGTACTTTGAGTAGCAGCCATCAGTTAAATAATGCAAAACTTTAGGTTGAACATATAAGTGTTAGTCAAGTTTCAATTTCTGTATTTACTGATTATTTCTGAATATTTTAAAAGGCTGATAAATTCTGGCTTAGAAGAGGTTTTTCCAGGGTTGTATATACAATTTTCTTGACTTACACTGTTAGTAATGTGAAAATAAGTGTTATACTGGGAAACACAATGAAAAGGACCAGTTGTGAGAGGAAATTAAGCATTTATATGTAGCCAAGCAAAGAGAGGAAAAAACAGTCAAACCAATTAGTCCAGTTGGCTAATGGTCTTTTTAATGAGTGATCTGGACAGCTGCACTGTTAGCTTGGGGGGCGTATTCTAATATTGATTGAACTAAACTTCCATAATTATCCTGAGTTCTTGCATGCTATAATTTATTCTAGATGATTGTGATCTTAGTTCATACACCTAACTCTGGTTTTATATCCAGTTATTTATCAGTAATAATTTGTTGGAATTATGTCTAATAGTTAACACTATACCCCTGAATGCTGTATTTGTTAATGCACCTACAAGGTGGGCTAAAGCCCCTTTTAAGGTATATATCTGTATCTTTCAAAGGTGATCCATGTAAGTCACTTACTTTATAAGAATTGAGATGGCTTAGTTCACATAAAGGAAGACTTTATTAGTTGAATTATTGGAATAAGTATTAATATCATTTTGGGTTTTAAAAATATTCAATCTCATTATATGATGTGAATAGAGTTATCTGTAACCACAGACAGAATTGGAGTCAAAATGAAATTCTACACCTCTGAGAACTTTCAAATCTCCTACTTGAATTTCAATATTGAATCTTCTCAAAATTAATCAGAATATATTAGAATCTAATTATGTAACAATCTTTTATCCAGAAAGTTCAAACGCAAATATTGCCTCTTTGCAGAGTATAGAGATTAGTTAGGTGAGAGAATTGTAATTTAACTGAGAGTACTATATTCTTATGTATTCAAATTAATGTAATTATTATCTAATTAGCTAGAAACATGACTTGTTCTATTATTCATTAAATGTGAACATTATTCCCAGAAAAAATAACTCTAAGTGAAAAACTGATCTAAAGGATTACATAAAGCTTAAAATACATACAAATGAAACAGTAGTAATTTACTTTAGAAATAATTTTTGTTAAGCAAAGTGAAGAAAATAAGTGGATTCTACCATTGACTAGTTACTTAGAAGAAGATAATTTTGATTAGAGGAAGCAGAAAGGAATATGTAGCATTCTATGCTCATCTTTACGGAAATAATTGAATCAACTTGTCCATGTTGGGAGATTATAGTTTACAAATTAAAATTATAAGATTATGCCTTTAATTACTATTACTATATAGCAAGAGCACTAAGGAAGAAAAATACACTTATCAATTAAAAATTAATAATATGAGGATATCTATCAATCATTAAGTATTCATTAAACTCTGCATTAGGTGTTTTAACAAAAAGAAAGAAGTAAAAGATATAGCATTGTGTATTTTCATTCTGTACCAAAACAGAGTGTGGATATTAATTGTGTTAGAAATTTTCTTCCAATTTATAATAAGTGCCAGAAAGTATTATATTAAATCATATTACAAAACTGTGAAAAGAGTTGGTTATTTCATATGAACACAAAAGCTATTGTAACTTGCAAACAACAAAAAGATAATCTTTGAAATAAGATCATCGACGTATTTTTCATGATTTATCAAAAGGTACAAGATAACTACATTTTATAATGTACAAGGATGACCATTCTTTTCCTTTGTACCCAAATCCTTGCTTAATTTAAAAACTTAGTATATGATTTATGGACTTAGGCGTGTCTAAATATTTTGTAAGGCACATACGTTATACACTAAAATAGATATTTTCTATGAGTTAGATGGAAATTTGAACAACTGAAAACTCTCTAAATCTCAAATTAAAAACTTTTAAAATAAAAAATGATAGAAGAATTTGAAGAGTTGACACAAATATGTTCCAGAATAAAAATTGGCAATTAATATTAATAATTTAATGATATCTCAAACTCAAAAATTATAATGTTATCAATTTAGTTTTCTGTGTACAACCAAAATCAGAAAAGAAATGTGTTTGCTTATGGGATAGAGGAACATCTGAGAACAAAGTGAAGCCATGCACAGATTTTATGTACATATATGTGTGTGTATATATATATATATATAGTCTATATATATACAATCTGTACATATATAATTCAGTTATATAACATACACAATACAATATACACAATCTGTGTATATGTAATTCAGTTGCATAATATATATACAGTTGCATGTAATATATATATAATGCATATATATGTAACCATGTATATGTATTATATCTATATATTTATGCTATGTATATACACACATATATACAGTTATATAATATATATATGCCATTGCATAACCATTACCACAATCAAGATAAAGAATATTTCCATCACTTCAAAAAATTTCCCTGTGCTCCTTTATAGTCACCCTCCCAACCTCACTTCTGACCACTGGCAACTGCTGACCTCTTCTCTATTGCTGTAATTTTCCCTTTTCCAGAATTTCCTATAATTGAAATGTCATATAGTACATATTCTTTTGAGTCTGGATTTCTTTTTACTTAGCATAATGCTTTGGTGATTCACCCATGTTGTTTCAGGTGACAGTAACCCATTCCTTTTATTGTTGAATAGTATTCCATTGTGTGGATGGACCACAGCTTGTTCATTCATTAACCAGTAGATGGACATTTCAGTTGCTTCCAGTTTTTGGTAATTTTGAATAAAGTTGCTATAAGCAATTGCATAAAAACTTTTTGTATGAACATATGTCTTCATTTCTCCAAGAGTGGGATTGCTGCATAGTGTGTGAATAATATGCTAACTCTAAAGAAACTTTTCCTAAGTGATTGTGGCAGTTTACATTTTCACCAGACTTATATGAGAGATCCAGTTGCCAGGTATCCTCACCAACGGTTGATACTGGCTTTTATTCTTCCAAGCCATTCTAATTGCTGAGTAATGCTATCTCTTTGGGGCTTTAATTTGAATTTCCCTAATGACTAGTGATGTTGAGCATCTTTTCATGTGGTTATTTGCTATCAGTCTCTCTAAGAAAATATTTGTACAAATATCTTGTTTTTTTCAAAAAAAGAATGAGTTTTTTCCTCTTCTTATTGAGTTGTTTCAGATGTTCTAGGTAATATTTCATTATCTTCTATGTGTTTTAAAATATTTTATCCTAATATATATGTTTTCATTTCCTTAAGAGTTTCTTCCAAAGAGCAAACATTTTCTTAGATAGTACACAAAAAGCATGAACCACAAAAGAAAACTGACAAATTGAACATATGCTCACAATACAAAACTGTCTTAACTACTCTTTCTAGTAAATCTTAAAACTAGGTAGTGTAAGTCCTCCAATTTTGTTCTTTTCAAAATTGTTTTGGCTATTACATATCTATTGGGGTTTTGTCATATACATTTTAGAATTAGCTTGTTAATTTCTAAAATAAAAGAAATTAAAAAATCAAATTATTCTTGGGATCATATTGACTCTAAACATCAACTGGGGGCAGAATTGACATCTTAATAATACTGACTCTTCCAGTCTATGAACATGTTATGTGTTAGAAAACTCAAGAGAAGAAGTATTGTATTCCCATCCTTTTACTTACTATAGTCCTTCTTCCTCCTAATGTTTCATGGCTCTTTTAAAAATTTTATTTCATTTGTCTTTAGGGAACTATTTTAAAACTTTTTTGAGGATAGGTCTGACCGTGACAAATTTGCTTAGCTTCTCTTCAATTAAGAATATTTTGATTTCCCTTCCTTGCTGGAGAACATTTTTTCAGACTGTAGAATTCTGGGTTAACAGTTCTTTTCTTTCTGCATTTGAAGTGTTGTACTACTTCCTTTTGGCCCACAAGACTTCTAAATGAAAATCCACTGTCATTCAAAAAATTTTTTCAGCTATTGGTCAGGTATTGTTTGTCTCTCACTGCTTTCAAGATTTTTAATTTTTCTTTAAGTTTCAGAAGTTTGAGAGTGATGTGTCCCTGTATGGATATCTTTGGAGTTATCCTAAGGTTTTACTCAGATTTTCAAATCTGTAGTATTGTATTTTTTACCAATTTTGTTAAGTTTTCATCCATTATTTCAAGTTTTTTCAACCCCATGTACTTTCTCCTTTCTTTATGAGATTCCAATGATATAAAAGTTAAATATTTTGTTTTAATCCTACATGCCTCTGAGGATCTGTTTATTTATTTTAGTCTATTTTCTGTCTGTTGTTCAGACTGGGTAATTTCTACTTTTCAATTACCTGGTTCATTGATTATTTTTCTGTACCCTCCATTCTGCTATTGAGCCTGTTCATTAAGGTTTTTATTCAGTAATTGTATACTTTAGTTCTAAAATATGCTTTAGGATCTTTATGTCTTCCATTTATTTGCTGAGACTTTCTATTTCTCATTGCTTTCAAGCATATTTATAATTGCCCATTTAGCTTTTTAAGAATGGTTGCTTCAAAAATTTTTGTCTAATAATTCTACCATGTTTGTCATCTCCATATTGTCATCTTTTAATATTTTTTAAATTTTTGAGCCCTTCATGGTTCTATCATTCTGAGTGATTTTCTGCAAATTGGACATTTTGGGGGTTATGAGTCTCTAGATCTTATTTAAACTTTCTGTTTTAGCTGCCTTCCTTTGACACTGGTCTAGCAGAGGAAGGTGAGATAACTTCCTTACTGCTAAGTGCTGCTAGAATTTCAGGTTCTCCACAGTCTCTGTTGAAACCTGAAATGGGGGCTTCCTGTTACTGCCAGTGGGGGGCTCAAACTCGCTATACGTTTTCCAGTTCCACCATTTAGCGCTGCTTCTTACCACCCAGCAAGGATGATACTTCTGGCTTTCTGTTCAGCATTCTCTGACATCATCTTAGCTGTGGGGTGGGGTATCTTGTTATAACCTGTTGAGAGAAGTATAGGCTCCTTACTTCGCCTTTGCTGGTGTGGGTGATAATATGTCTACAGTATTTTCTGCGGTGTTTGGCTAGAGTAGAGTGGTTACCATTTAAAATTTTCTATTTTGAAAAGTTTCCTACCCCTTTCCTAGTTCTTTGACTAGAAAAGTAGGGTTTGGGAGGAACCTTCTTTTTCTATGCCTTTGATGTTTCTACATCGCCAGTGTTTTCAGCTTCACCTCTGAAATATATGACGCAAAAAGATAACACAGGAAACTCACCTGTGTTCTACTGTCATTCCTTGGGTCCTGAGGCCACCAGCTGGTGTACATACTACTCTACACCTTTCAGAGTTTTATGGTTGTTTTATGTATAATGTCCAGAGTTTTCAGTTCTACTTAGTGAAAGGAATAAGAAAAAGTATGTCTATTCCATCCTTCTAGAAGCTAAAGTCCCTAGGATTTATTTTAAACCAGTTTAATTGAATCTATTTTTAATATCGGAATATTGCTTCACATATATGTATATATATGAAAGAGAAGTAATATTCAGTTGGAAGAAACTCATCAAAAATGCAGTAATTGTGAGTTTTAAACAAATGTCTAAATCATTTCTGTTTATATAGACAATTAATCCAAATAAATAGTCAAAATACAAAATGATGGGAAATGTCTACCTGCTAGTAATATCAGTCATAGTGAAATTTTCATTAACTTTTGTTATAATTGCTATTAAGTTATTTTTTAAAGGAAAAAAGTTCATTTTTTTAAGGTTCATTCATTTAAAAAAAAGTTCATTTCTTTTTGTTTGCTGGTTTGAATTAATTTTTTAAATCTGGTCATTTTATTCTTACTATAAAAATTAATTCTTGCTTTTTGTGTCCAATGGTTTTATTATCAGAAGATTAATTCTTGAGCCATTTTCAAGTCATATGATAAAGAATGATCCTAGGCATCAAAATTGAACTATAGCACATATCCTTTACTTATTGATTCTTTAATATGCCATAGACATGAGACATAATACTGTACCATAATAACTCCTAATGCTCTTACATAGAAAAATATTTAATGATCATTTAGTATACATATGCATACATATATATGTGTGTCTATATATAATTTTACCTTTTTTCTAATTATTTCATGGGTAGCTCAATGAAATATAGTTTTCTTAACATAATTTTTGTCCCCAGAACATAACAATAAATTTGAAGCCAGACACCTGTGATGCTTTCCTGAATTCCCTTTCTTCCTTTGCTTTAGCTGTAGCAAGAATTCACACCTCAATATAATCTGGAATTTCAAGTAGACATCATTCTCTTGGACAAATGTTGGATCCATGTCTAATATATAGAGGCCATTGAAGTTCAATGAAATGTATTTTTGACTCTGTTTGCAATCTCACCATGAGCCCTGAGTCCATGCTGTCGAACTTTTAACATTATGACTAACTTCTACATCTAATATTTATTTGATTTCAAGATACTTGAAACTGAATTATTGGTGCTGCCTTTACCATATTGCCTTAAGTCCTTTGGTGGATGGATCTTCAAACATACTTCTATCTTTGCACTGACTAAATTCTAAACCCTGTTAAATGTGGATCTAGGTACTGATCATGTAGCCATTTGAGCTCCAAATTTCCCACCTTCTACTTTCCCACTTATATATTATTTTGCTATGACTATCTACTATGTATCTACTAATCATCCATTTTTGGGACCATGAATCTTCATCCTCCTGAGTTGAAATTCTGTTTCCAATGACCCCAGAGCCAATAGAGCATATATTCATTATACTGGCTTTGATTTTGCTTTCTGAAATTTTAGGTGTAGAAATTTTAAAACTCTGCATAATTTGCATAACATAGGCAAAAGTCACTGAGTATAGTTAATACAAATAATAGCAGCTAATTTTCCCCAATTTTGTAATTAGTGATTAATTTTTAAATTATTTTCTGCATATATATGGAAAGCATTGTATGTAACTCATCAATTAGTGAACATTAGTATTACGGACTGTTAGGCCAAAAAGTCTTCAGACATTCATCATTTTACAGATGAGAACATTAAAGCCCACAGAGGGCTTTGTACATGCATACATATATTCACACATACAAAGCAGTTAAATTACTGTTAGATTCAGTCTGAATTGAAGTGCTTCAGATTCTCAGGCTATTTAATATTGTTTTTGTTTTGGATTGGTTTGCTTTAAGAAAAGAGATGGTTATTTTAAGAAATTAAGTTATCAACCTAAACTAGAGATTGGTAATTTGTATTATAAGATCATTAATTAGAGGATTTTAAAATTTATCTTTCTGTTATAACTATACAGGTAAGGACTGCATAACAAATATTACTTCCAGTCACCCAGAGACACCTTTCATTTAGTGAGATCTAAGTTACTCCCTCACAGATGGCCACGTGACAGCATTCCCTGACAGATATAATTTTATCTAACTTCAACATGTGCCTCTGCTTTTCTGTAAAGCGGCCCTCTTCCCACCGTACTTGTGATTATCCTCCTTTAGTTCATTGTAAAAGCCATTTAGGTCTTATCCTATCATTCATTATCTCCTAGAGACAAGCCCAGTGGAACTACTTTCATTCATCTTCATTTCATCTTCCTGGGATTAGACAAGCTCTGGTATTTTACTATTAGCTATTGTTAGTATTAGGGGTGATACATTAATAATGTCATATTTTTCCCTATAATGAGGTATAACAATGATAGTTTTCACAGTTTTTACTTTCCTGAAAATATTGGTTTGGACAGCTGGGCTTCTGCTTTGGAGGCTTTCCTTTTGGTATGGAAGTTGATGCCAAATTTCTTCCAAGTTCTTTTTGTTAACCCGCCTAATAATGGTCCAACTTCATTAATGTAGTTTCCTTTCCCTTGTGTGGTATGCAACTGTTTGTGCATTTTTTGAGACCACTATAGAAGATTTTTTGAAAGAAGTAGTGCTTCTATATAAGACACATATAAATATGCTTATTTTAGGAAAAATGTCCAATTTATTCTATATGGTAAGTAGATAATAGATGTGCATTTTACTTATAATGGTTACCACATAGGAAATTTCTAAAGTGACTATTTTATGTACTTTTCTAATGATTTGATTGACTCAACCAAAGTTTCTGAAATTCTACAGTGCATGAATAGAAAAATGCTGATCCTCATCTGCAGGTATATAAAAGTGCACTTAAGATAAAAGTAATATTTTGAAGTGTCATCTAAACATGAATTGGGCTAAAGATATGTAATAAGAAGGCAAATTGTTAATTCAGCCTCTTATTCCTCATATTTGAGTATGATAATTGATGTCTTATTACAGAATAACTATTTCTTATTATAGGATAAATATCAGGCTGTGGTGGTTAAACTGGCAGAAATAGGGAAATGTTTTTGGCCACTGAGTTTGGAAACAATATGTCTTACTCATTTTTTAGGTAGCAAAATCTGCTGGTAAGGCAAAGTATATATTGATGTTTCTGGAAAGGCTTAAAGTAATGGATGTTGATCAGAAATGTTTTCAGAATAAGAGATTTTCATATCCAAGAAGTTGAGGTAGACACTTTCCCTGATTTCTCTTTCTAATTACTACTGAAAACTCTTAAATTATATGTAAAACAAACATAATAATAAAGTGAAAGGCAGAGAAAAGATAAATCAGCTAGGGACCTTGAGACTCAAGCAACAACATGATAGTGCATTCCCTTGGTTATCTTTTTTACCTTATATAATCTAGACTGGGTGCTGGGAAAGCCAACAACCCAGAAACACAAACAGGCAAAGACAAAAAAAAAACAAAAACAAAACGCTCAGTACTCCAAAAAGCCCGATTTCTCTAGCCAGGAAACCATGAAAGAATTGTACTAGCAAGACAAATGTTTTAGTCATTAAGCATGCTACTGCAGCCAAACTCCATGAGGTGGGGGGAGGAAACCCTGCAGTTTAACACTGACTTGCCTCAACGAAGAACAAGTGGAGAACCCAGATTTCCACCCTTTATTGAAGAGACTGTCTTTTCCCATTATATGTTCTTTGTTCCTTTGCCATAGATTGATCGTCCATATATGTGTGGATTTATGTCCGGGCTCTCTATTCTGTTCCATTGATTTATGTCTGTTTTTGTGCCAGTACCATACTGTTTCAGTTACTATAGCTTTGTAGCAGAGTTTGAAATCAGGGGCATAATACCTCCAGCTTTGGTCTCAAGATTATTTTGGCTATATGGTGTCTTCCTGGGTTTCATACAAATTTTAGAATTATTCATTCTAGTTCTGTGAAATATGTCATTTGCACTTTGATAGGGATTGCACTGAATCTGAAAATTGCTTTGGGCTGTATGAACATTTCAACAACATTCTTCTTTCAATCCATGAGCACAAAATGTCTTTCCATTTTTGTATATCTTCTTCCATTTTTTTCATCAATGTTTTACTGTTTTCAGTGTACAGGTCTTTCACCTCCTTGGTCAAATTTATTCCTAGGTATTTTATTCTTTTTGATTCAGTTGTAAATGGGATTGTTTTCTTAATTTCTTTTTCTGACAGTTTGTTATTAGTGTATAAAAATGCCTCAAATTTCTGTATATTGATTTTGTATCCTGCAAATTTACTGAATTCATTTATTCTAACAGTTTTTCAGTAGCGTCTTTAGGGTTTTCAGTGTATAGTTTTATGGCATCTGCAAACAGTGACAGTTTTACTTTTCCCTTTACAATTTGGATGACTTTTTTTTTTCTTGCTTAATTATTGTGGCAAGGACTTTTAATACTAGGTTCAATAAGAGTAGCAAGAGTGAGCATCCTTCTTTTGCTCCTGATCTTAGACAAAAAACTTTCATTTGTTTGCTGCTGAGTATGATATTAGCTGTTGGTTTGTCATATATGACCTTTATTATGTTGAAATATGTTCCCTTTATACTCACTTTTATTCCATTTCTTTTTTTTGCCTTTTTATTTATCTATTAATTAAAGATTTAAAAAATTTTATATTGGAGTATAGCTGATTTACAATGTTGTGTTACTTTCAGGTATACCCACTGTTTTGAGAGTTTTTATCATAGATGGATGTTGAATTTTTTTTCAAATGCCTTTCTGCATCTATTGAGTTGATTTTGTTATTTTTATCCTTCATTTTGTTAATGTGATGGATCACATTGACTAATTTGCAGATATTGAACTAATGCTGAATTATTCTTATACCTCTGTAATAAATCCCACTTGATCATGGCCTATGATCTTTTAATGTTTGTTGGATTCAGTTTACTAACATTTTGTTGAGGAATTTGCATCTATGTTCGTCAACAATACAGGCCTGAATTTTATTTTATTTTTTTCTGTCATCCTTTTCTGGTTTTGGAATTGGGGCTTCCTAAAATGTGTTTTGAAGGTTTCCCTCCTCTTCAATTTTTTGAAAGACTTTGAGAAGGATAGGTATTAAATCTTCTTTAAATGTTTTGAGGGATTCACCAGTGAAGCTATCTGGTCCTGGGCTTTTGTGTTGGGAGCTTTTTGATTACTCTTTCAATCTCATTATTAGTAATTAGTCTATTTAAAATATATACTTCTGGGCTTCCCTGGTGGCACAGTGGTTGAGTGTCCGCCTGCCGGTGCAGGGGACATGGGTTTGTGCCTGGTCCGGGAAGACCCCACATGCCGCAGAGCGGCTATGCCCATAAGCCATGGCCACTGAGCCTGTGCGTCCGGAGCCTGTGCTCTGCAATGGGAGAGCCCACAACAGTGAGAGGCCTGTGTACCACAAAAAATATAAATAAATAAAATAATATATTTCCAAGATAAAACTAAAAAGTGTATACACATGACAGCATTTGATTTGAAGTGAGGGTAGTAGATAATTTTCCTCATACATTTCCGTTTTTAAAGTAACAATTATTTACTGAGTACATATCATATGACTCACAGTACCTAATAAAAAGGTAGCACACAAGAGTAAAAGTCACCTTTCCTCTACTGAAAGAGACTACTGCCTCATTAGTGAGATGTGGGTTTGGTCATCAGAAAGAAATCTACAAATAGATGAAGAGATATACCATGTTCCTGGATTGGAAGAATCAATATTGTGAAAATGACTCTACTACCCAAAGCAATCTACAGGTTCAATGCAATCCCTAGCAAACTACCACTGGCATTTTTCACAGAACTAGAACAAAAAATTTCACAATTTGTATGGAAACACAAAAGACCCCGAATAGCCAAAGCAATCTTGAGAACAAAAAACTGAGCTGGAGGAATCGGGCTCCCTGACTTCAGACTATACTACAAAACTACAGTAATCAAGACAGTATGGTACTGGAACAAAAACAGAAAGATAGATCAATGGAACCGGATAGAAAGCCCAGAGATAAACCCATGCACATATGGTCACCTTATCCTTGATAAAGGAGGCAGGAATGTACAGTGGAGAAAGGACAGCCTCTTCAATAAGTGATGCTGGGAAAACTGGACAGGTACATTTAAAAGTATGAGATTAGATCACTCCCTAACACCATACACAAAAATAAGCTCAAAATGGATTAAAGACCTAAATGTAAGGCCAGAAGCTATGAAACTCTTAGAGGAAAACATAGGCAGAACACTCTATGACATAAATCACAGCAAGAGCCTTTTTGACCCACCTCCTAGAGAAATGGAAATAAAAACAAAAATAAACAAATGGGACCTAATGAAACTTCACAGCTTTTGCACAGCAAAGGAAACCATAAACGAGAACAAAAGACAACCCTCAGAATGGGAGAAAATATTTGCAAATGAAGCAACTGACAAAGGATTAATATCCAAAATTTATAAGCAGCTCATGCAGCTCAATAACAAAAAAACAAACAACCCAATCCAAAAATGGGCAGAAGACCTAAATAGACATTTCTCCAAAGAAGATATACAGACCGCCAACAAACACATGAAAGGATGCTCAACATCATTATTCATTAGAGAAATGCAAATCAAAACTACAATGAGATATCATCTCACACCAGTCAGAATGGCCATCATCAAAAAATCTAGAAACAATAAAGGCTGGAGAGGGTGTGGAGAAAAGGGAACACTCTTGCACTGCTGGTGGGAATGTGAATTGGTACAGCCACTATGGAGAACAGTATGGAGGTTCCTTAAAAAACTACAAATAGAACTACCATATGACCAGCAATCCCACTACTGGGCCTATACCCTGAGAAAACCATAATTCTAAAAGAGTCATGTACCAAAATGTTCATTGCAGCTCTATTTACCATAGCCCGGAGATGGAAACAACCTAAGTGTCCATCATCCGATGAATGGATAAAGAAGATGTGGCACATATATGCAATGGAATATTACTCAGCCATAAAAAGAAACGAAATTGAGCTATTTGTAATGAGGTGGATAGACCTAGAGTCTGTCATACAGAGTGAAGTCAGAAAGAGAAAGACAAATACCGTATGCTAACACATATATATGGAATTTAAGAAAAAAAAAATGTCATGAAGAACCTAGGGGTAAAACAGGAATAAAGACACAGACCTACTTGAGAATGGACTTGAGGATATGGGGAGGGGGAAGGGTAAGCTGTGACAAAGCAAGAGAGAGACACGGACATATATACACTACCAAACGTAAGGTAGACAGATAGTGGACAGCAGCCGCATAGCACAGGGAGATCAGCTTGGTGCTTTGTGACCGCCTGGAGGGGTGGGATAGGGAGGGTGGGAGGGAGGGAGATGCAGGAGGGAAGGGATATGGGAACAGATGTATATGTATGACTGATTCACTTTGTTATAAAACAGAAACTAATTTAAAAAAATCTATTTTTTCTTTTTTTTTTATTAGTCTCTGCTTTACAACAAAGTGAATCAGTCATACATGTACATCTATTCCCACATCCCCTCCCTCCTGCGTCTCCCTCCCTCCCACCCTCCCCATCCCACCCCTCCAGGCGGCCACAAAGCACTGAGCCGATCCCCCCGCGCCACGCGGCCACCCCCCACAATCCATCCACCCCACGCCCGGCAGTGTATACACGTCCATGCCTCTCCCCCGCCCCGTCACAGCCCCCCCCGTGGAATAAAGTAATTTAATTAAATGAATTTGTTGACTATAAAAATCATATTATATATGGATATTTAATGTCATAGGACATATTTATGACAAGTATATGTCACCAAAAATATGTATAGTGCATTGGCAATTTTGCTGAAAGAAAAAGTAAAACACACTATTCACTGAAATGTTAGTGGCTGTTACCTTTTGTAGGAAGTATATGTTTTTATTTTAAAATATTTTTCTATATTCCATTATTTCTGTAATAAATTTAAAAACAAAGTACAATTAGAAAATAGTATTCAAACAACTGATTCTAGATTTAATTACCAAATGAGTAAAGTTAGGTTAATACAACTAAATTGTTGAGGCTAATAACAGTCATTAGCACTAATTTGGAAGCAAATCATATTTTATCCTAAGACAATTTTTCTGCACTGCTAAGCACACTTACAAAATATGTCTTTGAATGTAGCATTCTGATAAGTATACAATGGTATGGCTACTTTCATGCAAACATCGTGATGTGGAAACACTCTGATAAGACACCAAGAGTCATTGCTACTGAATTTCAATTTTTTTAATCATAGAGGAATGTGCAAAACAGACAACATCTATGACTAACACCTAAATCATGGATCCCCATACCTACATGTTAGTAGTGAGTAAAGCTCAGAAATAGAATATAATAGACATGGGTTATAGACCAGAGAAGAAATAAGGACTGAGCATTTATGTTGAAAATATATTACTTTGATAGAAAAAAATTTGCATTTTAATCTTACAATGTAAGAGTCCATGATGGAGCAACAGGGACTGGGCTTCCTAGTTTTAAGCCACCAGAAAAAAAATGCACAAAATATATGAAACAACTGTCTTTGAATTCTGGACAAGAGATAATTCTGCATTTATATCCCTAAGAGATGGTCAACAAACAAAAGGAACTTCTAAAAGGCCTGGCTTTTTCACTAAAGGTATATTTCTCACTGCTGATCAGGGAGCATGATCACAAGCAGAATATGATGATCTTGTCAAATTAGGGAATCAGTCAGTGAGTCTGTAGTAGATGGAAGTTGCTAGACAGAGATCCCAAGATACAGGAAAAGGGTTCAAAATCTGAATGTTCTCCTGAATCTTTGCTGAATACCTAGCAGTGAATGCATAGAATGAAACACTATGAAAAGAGCAAAGTACAACGTGGGAACAGTGAAACTGAACAGTTCCCAAACCTTCCCCAGGGCTGCGAATCATTTGACAGTAAAAATATGGAAAATGTTCCACTGTGAAAAACTAATCAAAAGAAAGTAAAGTTGCTATATTTATATCCAAAAAAAGAATACGTTTTATAACGGTAAAAGTGTAAATTTGTCAAGAAGATGTAAAAATCAGGCATGTCAATGCCCCTTATGTAGGTGGTATGTGTGTTAAGAACAGAAAACGAGATCTACCCTCTGAACAAATCTTTAAATACACAATATAGAATTATTAACTAATAATTATATATTATATTAAGAAATTCCTATTCAATACCTGTTTAGAATAGTTAGTTCAGATTCATATAGAATGTTTTCATTCACTCATCTAGTGGTTTGATTATATGAGAAAGCAGTTGACTGTTTTAGTGAAGCAATTCTAAATTATAAATATAGTGGTAAATTCAACAACAAAATCATTTATGGGGTAATTATAATCATTTCACAAAACATGATAAATTTGTACTACATTAAATAAATAAAAATCCAGATTTGTGAAATTTGTGATTATAACAACAGTGTATGATATGGACATTTTCATTATTTTTAATAAATTTATTTATTTCCGGTTGCATTGGGTCTTCATTGTTGCGTGTGGGCTTTCTCTAGTTGTGGCGAGTCAGGGCTATTCTTTGTTGCAGAGCAGGGGCTATTTTCTACCCACCAACAAATTGTTACTGTCTTACACCAAGGTCTGATACAAGTTATTGATATCAGGTTCATTTCTATATCATAAACTTTACAGTTCTGGGACATGGTCTGAGACTTTATGGGGACCATAAAATTAACACCCATGACTGCTGAGGCTACATTTTTCCCTTGGTCTCTTTGAAAAAGGACATCAGTTGTGTTCCATAAACTTATTCATATAAAAATAAAATCTGTGTATAAAAAAAGGTATAGCATAACAACTGACTTGATTGTAATCCATTTAATTCACTTCATGATTCTATTTTCATTAATTCAATCAATATCAGTTATTTTTTCCAATGAAAATTGTAATCGTCTGTTTTATAAAAAGCAATTGATACATGCTTTAGAATTGAACTGAAAGGGATTTGAGCAGTTAAAAATGTAATAATGAAAACAATGTTTTAAAAGTAAGAGCAGTGTCATAATTGATTGTAACCGTGGTTTCTTTGGCACCGTAATCATACTGGATATACTGAAATCTCCAGTTTCTGGTAATTTGTGGCTTATGCTCAACCCCCTACAGAGACATTGTCCCCAGAACTGTACAGATTTTAAGAGTAATAAATTCATATCACCAGTTCCAGTAAAATAAATACATTTTAAAATACCTAACTTTATTAGAGTGCTCCATGCCATTCTAGTGGAATTAATCTGATATTTCTCAGTGTGGGTGGGGGATGCATGGGGCGGCAAATGAGAAAATGCAGGTGAAGTTAGCATTATGCCTGGCACATAGGAAGTACTCAGTAGGTAAATGCTATTGTCGTTATCATTATTATCTTTCTCTCTAAATAATTAAAGCTTAACCTACTCCTTATTATTGTCTGTCAAATATGGTAATATTTTATCTTAAAGACTATATACTTTTTATATCACACAGCTTTAGCATCCACAAGCCTAGGAACATAGCTAGTATTCAATAAATATGTCCAAAATCAAACTCTTAAGTTCCCTTTCAGCTCTAAAGTATTGTGAGTTTCTGAATGGTACTGAAATAGTGACTTGTGATCTATACTCTTAAAGCAAGTCATGTGGAGCACCATGGACATTCAAGTTATCATCAGAGATACCTGATTGAATTATATCAAGTGTTTGTTTATTGACAGTGGGGTGAATATTGTTCACTGGTTTTCAGAGGTTAGCTTTTGCCTCGTTGTAAAGCTCTAAAGAAATATAGCATCTTCAATGAAACAAGATCACTCTCCTTTGGGAACATAAAGCTGTAAAACAGGTATAGATACCACAAGAAGAAATCTCAATCTAACATAAGAAGGGGACAAATCTTTTAAAAGGACTTTGCATGGCAGCTGGAGAACATGACAGTTTTTCTGTTAGCCAGATTTGGAGGTAAAACCAGATGCCATCAGATATTCATTCCTTTGGCTCTGTTTCACCACCATGGGACCCATGTATTATACCACAGTTCTTTTTTAGGGCTTCTGGTCTTTGCCGACTCTGTTTTCCCATAATTCTGATCTTCATTTAATAATGTCGGTCTGCCTTTATGTCCCCCTGAACATGTTTCTTGTTTGTTTAGAATGTCTCTTTCAAAGCTGATCAATATAAATCTGATTCTGCCCTAAGACTCTGAGTCTTTCTTCAGAGATTAATTTCAAAGCATTACCTTGTTTTGAATCTTGAGTAACATTTAATTCTGATAATCTTTACATTGTGTTTCAGTGGGAGGGTCTAAACCTATATCTTCCAATAAGAATTCAGATCTAAAGCAATTTTAAAAATTTTGTTTTCCATAGAACTGTCTCATTTTTATATTAAATTTTGTTTTGAATTTCTAAGTTCTTATACATAAGCCCACATCTTTCTCTTGCCATAAACATTGCAAAAAAGTATACTGTCTCAACTTATTCTATTGGGTTGGCCAAAAAGTTCCTTAGGTTTTTAAATAAAAATAAAAGACACATTTTTCATTTTCACCAGAAACTTTATTGAACAACATATTCACCCTTTTGTGCCACTACCTTCTGCCATTTTTTAGGCAACTTCATAATTCCATCTTCCCAAAACTTTTTATCTTTTTGAGCAAAGAACTGTTCCAGGTGCCTTTTACAGTCTTCCAGGGAATTGAAATTTTTTCCATTAAGAGAATTTTGTAATGACCTAAATAAATGGATATCCGAAGGTACAGTGTTTGGTAAGTACAGTGGATAAATCATAACTTCCCAGCCAAGTTGTAACAGTTTTTGCCTGTTCATCAAAGAAACATGTGATCTTGCATTATCCTGATGGAAGATTATGCGTTTTCTGTGGACTAATTCTGGATGCTTTTCATTGAGTTCTGCTTTCAGTTGGTCTAACTGGGAGCAGTACTTGTTTGAATTAATTGTTTGGTTTTCTGGAAGGAGCTCATAATAGAGGACTTTTATGATAGTCCAATCCCACAATATACACAACATTGCTTTCTTTGGATTAAGACTGGCCTTTGGTGTGGTTGGTGGTGGTTCATTTCACTTACTCCATGATCTCTTCCATTCCACATTATTGTGCAGTATCCACTTTTCATCACCCATCAAAATTTCTTTTAAAAATGGAACGTTTTCATTATGTTTAAGTAGAGAATTGCATGTGGAAATATGGTCAAGAACTTTTTTTCACTTAACTAATGTGGAATCCAAACCCCAAAGTGATTCACATAACCAAGCTAGTGCAAATGATTCTCAACGCTTGATTTGGATATTTTGAGTATACTGGCTATGGTATAACATTGATTGTTATCAATTAATGTCTCAATTTGATTGCTATCAACTTCAACTGGTCTACCCAACAATGGAGCATCGTCCAGTGAGAAATCTTCAGCAGGAACCTTTGCAAATCACTTTTGACACGTTCCATCAGTCACAGCACCTTCTCCATACACTGCACAAATCTTTTTTTGCATTTTGGTTGCATTTTTACGTTTCTTGAAATAATAAAGCATAATATGCCAAAAATGTTGCTTTTTAAATTCCATCTTCAATATTAAAATGGCTACACAAAAATTCACCAATTTTGATGTCTTTTTTTAAATGCATGCTCATATGACAGTGGTCACATACAATCTAACAAAATTGTTTTGAATGAAGTTAAAGACAACTAAGTACTGCTAGAGCCATCTTACGGAAAAAAAACAAACGAACTTTTTGGCCAACCCAATATAAACAACCACTAATTGATGAATCATATGTTATTTACTAGATCAATCTATTCATTTCATTCATATTCATTTTTAAACTAATAATGGCTCCTACATAACTGGCATAGCTCCTAAGATCAGGGGTGTGTGGGGTTGAGGGGGAGTGGGGGCTCCATATACAGAGGCTAGTCATTATTGACATAATAATAAAGTCTTAAACAATATGTTGTTTTCTGGATTTTTGTTATTTTTTTATTATTATCAAGGAGACCAGATAACCAATTTGCCCAGGAAAATCCAGTTTACAACAGTTGCCTGGATTAATTATTACCACTTTTTTCATTCTTGAAAGTGTCTTTGTTTGGATGATAAATTGTATGGTAATTCACAGAGCACTCAAGTGGAGGCAAATTTCTCTACACTTGTTGGATCAACCACACATCCTGTGTTCTGCTGAGCCATCTAGAAACATGCTCTCTATGAAGAAGGGGATTTATTCACTGTCGACCACACTCTTGATTATAGTCTATTGTGTGCAACCATAAATACAATGGTGAATATGGATTGAAATTGAAGGATAACATAAAATACCTGGTAGTCACACATTTCTTATTGAGTTTTTAGTTTCAGGGAAAAATACTATTACATAATCTCATTATCATTGATTTAGAGAAGACAATTGACAATAGAATACAAAAGGAAGAAGGAATGTGAGGGTATTCCCTTTTGATTTAGAGAGAAAACTAAAATTATTATTAGAAAGTGGGGGTAAATGAGAATTTGATCTACATGTTAGAAAAGACTTCTCTATAGAATGAATCCATTAGTTCATACAAGTCTCCTAAAAGTTGATGGAAATATCTTTGTTCATCATGCTTAAGGTCAGAAGTTTCCAAGTCAGTGCTTTAGAGACTGACTTGGTTTTCAACAAACATTGAGAGATATAAACTAATATAAATTAGTAATTTTAATACAATTTTATGTACTTGTTTTTTTCTAAATGAATTCCATAAATGTGGTATACTTAATCAGTTTTTCAAACTTTAAAAAAGATGCTTTATTAACGGTCTATAAAACCATTACTCTTAGAACATATAATTTCAGGTCAAATTAATAGTTGTGAAAGAAAATTCAGTTTAATTAACTACCTGATTATATTCTTGTTAAAGGATAAAGTATTCTGAAAATTTTCTCTAATTTATTGCATTTACTTATAAACTCCTGTCATATTAAATTAGCACCTTAAATATATTTATTTGCTGGGTTGAATAGCATCATTTTTACCCCTTTAAAACATAAATACTATTTTTTCTTATATGAGTTATTATTTTTTCTTATGTTATAGGTAATCTTCAGCTTCTCTGAGTTCCCTGAATGTGCCATATCTTGCTTCAAGTCCCCTGTTTTACTTCCTCCTGGAACCTTTGTATCTGCTCTTCAGTAAATTAAGTCATAACCATGCTATATAGCATTCAGTATCTTTCAATGCTCTTTAGTGAAATTAACATGTTAGATTACAATAAATACACTAAACTTGCCTATTACATTTTAATTATTTGATGTTAAAAAGTGCATGAGTTTTAGGTTTTGTTTTGTTTTTAATCTTTGAAAGAATATAATGAAAACTTGGCAAGATTATGTTTAGATAACATTTCTTACAGTTCACCTGATTTCAGTTTCTGTTTACTTTCTTCTGTTTATTATTTTGTTTTCCTTTCATTTGGAAAAGTTTTTCATGCAATTGTTTTCAAATAGTTCAAGGTAATGATGATATTGTTCTGATGAGAACAACCATACATATTTTTTTCCATAATTAGTTTATCAAGTCCCAAATGATTTTTAAAAAGGAGACAGTTAAAAATCTTAATTTAAGAAAGAGAAATCTGGGGCTTCCCTGGTGGCGCAGTGGTTGAGAGTCTGCCTGCCGATGCAGGGGACACGGGTTCGTGCCCCGGTCCAGGAAGACCCCACATGCCGCGGAGCGGCTGGGCCCGTGAGCCATGGCCGCTGAGCCTGCGCGTCTGGAGCCTGTGCTCCGCGGCGGGAGAGGCCACAACGGTGAGAGGCCCGCGTACAGCAAAAATAAAAATAAAAAAATTAAAAAAAACCCAGAGAAATCTGAAATAACAGAAACAAAAATGGTGTGAACTAGAGATATGGCACATTTTGACTGCAAGGAGCTAAGATAAGATAAAAGCACTCAGGAAAAAAATCAATTATTTAGGGAAGACAGAGTCCATGTTTCATCATGAGGTCTGTGACAGGTTATGCTTGAGGTAATCCAACTGTATGAGGACTGTCCCAGCAGTCAGGAGGGGCCTTCAACAACTTGGAGGCCAAGTTGGAGGATAAAAGAAAATGTTCACTTCATCATGGCCCTCCCATTAACAGAATTCCTTAATAGTTTATTCTAGGGGTCTGTATAAGTGGATTTTTCTAGGTTGGTGCAGTCCATAGGATTAGGCATATATTTCTTGTTGAAACTTAACTGCATGGAAGCTTGATGAACTTATTTGAACATAGGTTTGTTATTTTAATATGTGCTATCAGGGACCAAACTGACTGATATTTGGTTGTGACTGGGCCCTAAAGCATATATCCTAGAATCTCATAATTAAACTATCGATAGAAATTCTTCCATAGGATTCTTTTTTGACAAATTGTCACTGACAAATAAGCACTTTGAATTATCTGTAATATTAATTTGAGACATATAATATTCCATCCTATTCTATAATATTTTACATGTATTTGGGGGAAGAAATACTTTCATTTTATGATGTTATCACTTATGTGCATATGGAAACTTGATATTGTATATATGAAGTCAGTAGCACTATGCCCAGTTCATTTTAAGTGCTTAGTAAATTTTGGCTATTTTATTATTATCGTATTAATTAATTATAATCTGTCTGTGAGGAACTTTACAAAGAAGATACATACACATGTATGCCTAAATATAGGTATATGATTTTTCTTTTATGAAAACTGTGTGAAATGGGCAAAACTGGTGGTAGTATAACTAATTTTATACCAGGGAGAAAGAAGGTACAAGGTTTGTCCGTGGCTCCATATGTAGGAGTGGGGGAGCTGCAATTGGACCAGACCAACTGACTCCTCTTACTGTGTACAGTGCATGTTATGTGTCTCAAAGTCTCCCTCTCTCTTTTTCTCACACACTTATTCAGTCCCAAAGCTTTGCACTTTCTTTCATATTTGATTTTATATTTCCATCTCTATTTTCATCAACATAAAGCATATTATAATAAGGTTCTAATAGGCTTGATTATCTTGAGTATTTCCCCTTTCAAATAATTAACATATGACAATTATATTTTAAAAATATTTACTGAAAATCTATAACGTGCTTGGTAAATTAAAAGACATGCTTCTTCGATTAATTTTCATAAAACTACTGCTTTAATCTTATCTTTCAGCTGCTCAAAGATTTGACATAGAATTTAATTTGAAAAAATAAAAATGATGATTCCTAGACTATAATTTAAGGTGTTCTTCCAACCTGTATTTCCAACTCACCTCCTATGATTTAATGGGTGGAAACCTTCATTTTAGCTAGTTTATTTTCCTTAATATCTTCTAAACATATTTTTTGTTTTGTTCCTCTATTTTTCCCCATGTTTGGGAGTCACTATCATTCTCCTTAACTGTTCTCCTTCCCTCTTTCAATGTTAACAGAATATTACCCAAACTTGAAAGCTCTGTTAAAAAAACTATCCAACATCTCTATAAAGATATTCTTGATTATAAAATCAGAATATGTCCTGGAATTGACTTCCTGGACTGTTTATACATTTCACATACATGCCATCTATATAAGGCTTAATATTGCCATTGTTTCAATCAACATTGTTAAGTACTGCTTAGCAAAAATTATCTCATATTGTTTTATAGTTATTTAAAATTCCTAAGCACAGGAAATCCTAAAGTGAGTGTAAAAGCTTCTTGGTGTTTTCAGGCCTTACAGTAGCCCCAGTGGAATGGTTAAAATAGATTAAAGTTTGACATTATGAAGAATCCTGGGAGCAGCTAGAAAATGGCTTCAGGACTAATACAAAAATCATTTCAGATTCAAAGAGTCCTCAATGTGACTACTGATTTGAAGATAATATCTGTTTTTTCTGAGATTTTAGGCAGAGCAATCTTCTTGGTCCTGCCCTAAATCAAAACTTTCATGAATGAAAGGAAACTTGGTTTATTTTAAATGCCTTTCAGTATAGAAATCATCTGTGCCATTCTGCATGTTTCTAGTATCCATGCCTGAAACATGGATGAATTCTCAGTAAAGATACAGAGAACTCTGAGAAAACCAATATCTTCAGAATAATCGCAACATTTCAAAAGATTCTAGAATTAGTACAGATTCTATAGTGTTCTCCAAAGGAGTAAATGTTTTGTTATTGATAGGAGCAAAGCGTTTGGATGAATAAGCATTTGCCCTGCAATTAGTGAGTACATAATACACAAAAAATTGTTGCAGCTGCATTTTCCTATTTTTTAAAAAATAACTTCTGTCCAAATATCTAAACTGGTGAATCATTGATAAATTTCAAAGTTATTGATAGCTACTCTTATCAATTTTTGGATTGAATAATATTTCCCTGTATTCTTAAAGACTATTATTAACAAAAGAGTTTGGCTTACATCTTAGTAGATATGACTTACTTTTAGGGCATCATAAACTGATAAACTATTTTTGAATTCATAACTCTTTATTGAATAGACATGGTGAGCAGCACTGATTTATTTTTTTACCCTATATTGAAGTGAGGGACTCTTTGTGCTTTGAAAAACTGATTTTTTTCTCTTTCTTTCTAAATTACATAAAATTAAATTTAATGATGATCTTTCTGAGTTAAGAGATCCAGTTAATCCTGAATGAAATTTAAAATGACAATCATAAAAGACAGTATACTATTTGTGCTTTTTTTTTTTTTTGAGTGAAGACATTTTCTATGCATTTGTTGCTTCTAGTCAAACAACTAGTTCACAAGTACAACTACACAGAACAGATGGCAAAACCTTTGCACGTTAGACTTTATATCTGAAAGAGAGACACTTTATTTTAAAATTGTCACTTGGGAGCATAAAGTGTTCTCATAAGAAAAACACATTTTACACTTTAAAGGCAGTCCGTAAAATAAAGGCAGATGTTTAAATGACTTCTTAATTAACACAAAACAAACATTTACCTACACTGTGGGGATGAAGAACTGCATTTAAGATGAGCCCTTTAAAACAGCCTGGGACATGTTTTATGTAAAGCAATACCAAACATTTTAGCTTTTAGGATTTTCTGTCTTTTGTTAAGAAAAGGGTAATTATTATTATCCACAATTCATTAATTTGAAATTGTTGTAAAAATAATAGCTGTTATTTTCTAGTTTGATTAAAATACCTTTTTTTAAAAAAAAGTCCTTGAGTCTAAAACATATTATAGTTACAAACGAATATTGTCTTCAACTAATTAAACAATTATGTTACCCCTTTAACACTGAACACTTCTATTACCCAAGGAAACATTCATTAAGGGATTAGAGAGATGGCGATAGTTTTCAAAATACCTTCACACAAAAAGTATGCAGAGCACACTTATTATAAGACATAATCACAGCATAAATGCTTGAATAATCATATAGAACAGAGAGGAAAATAAAAATAAATTATTTTTACTTACAAGAAATTCATTTGGGGAAAAAAAGAGCATGTTGACGTATTTTTGTAGGCTTAAGGTGACAGGATAGAAAGGAACACAAGGCCACCATACAAGGTGAGAGTAGTCAATTGTCCTTCCTACATGCATGTGGTCTGTCTACTGTTTTAATGTGTCAAAATAAAGGATTAGAAGTGGTATAAAAAATTAATAAGAGGCAGAATGCATAAGGTTTACCCTGAAATTCTATTAATATAAATAAGTTTTCTCTGCTTTGTTAAAGACAATAAGAGCAAGGAAATGTCAGTGTCTTATTGGGATAGTTGAAATTAATATAAAGAGAACTTACAGAGAAAGAAGACCTCCTGTACATTCAGAGGGCTTCTCTTCTACAACAAAAAGAATGACCTGCTGACTGGAGAAAGATAGAATAAATACTATAAAAGAGAATCAGTATCAAAGGTAGGTGTTCAGAAAAAAGAAAAGAAAAAGAAATTAGCATCTAATATCCAAAGAGAAGAGTGGTGAAGAAATTGAACTTGTTATTAGAGATAAAGAGGATAACATAAGGGCCTCCCTGGTGGCGCAGTGGTTGGGAGTCCGCCTGCCGATGCAGGGGACGCGGGTTCGTGCCCCGATCCCGGAGGATCCCACGTGCCGCGGAGCGGCTGGGCCCGCGAGCCATGGCCGCGGGGCCTGTGTGTCCGGAGCCTGTGCTCCGCAACGGGAGAGGCCACAGCAGTGAGAGGCCCGCGTACAGCAAAAAAAAAAAAAAAAAAAAAAAGAGGATAACATAAAATAAAATAAAACAAAAAAATAAAATAAAGCAATGCCTTAATGGACTGATAGAGATAGAAATCATTAACTAAGGATTATGACCAATGCAAATTTTTTTTAACCTGAAAAATCTTGGGGATTTATATTAAATCTCTAATGGATTCTTTGCTACAAAGGGTATGATAGAATATTTTCAGTTCATTAATTCCACTTGTATTATATGCCATTATTTTGAACAATTAGCAAAGATTATTTTGAAATCTACCTGATAAATATTAAAAATTATTTTAAAAGCAAAATGTCAGAAAACTATAGGCTGGGTAATGATTTCTGAATCTTCTAGAAGTGACAGAACATGAGTTCCAAAACCATAAACCAGGCTTTCTGATCACAAAAATATCCTAGAACATTCATCTTACAAAAACCAAATATTTAAACCTGTATCTTATTATCTGTTACTATGTTAAGAGAATGAACAAAATGATGAACCAAGAAGAATATCCTTCCATTTAGGTAGAGCACAATCAGATAGGAGAGAGGAAGCACAAATGATCAAACATGTTATATTAAATGTATTTAATGAATATCTGTAGGGAATATTATAAATTATCTGATGGCTCAATTAGCAAGCTTGTTTGCAAGAATCAGTAATGACAAAGAAATGTATTTAATTGGTCTTGGAAATTCAGTTGGCATAAATTTTAAATTGATTGTTCATGTGACCATATAAAAATATATATGTGAGGTAAAAATGAAAAACAAAGGAGTTTTTAACATCAATTATACTTCCTTTTTTAAAAGATAATTTGAGAAAATTGTATCACTTGTCAAACCTAGTATTACTGAAAAAGTAATGTATATTTTATGACTGTTGTGTTCATATTGTGAGTAAAGACTTGGGAAAAGATACCCAATAAGTGGTGCTGGGAAAACTGGACAGCTACATGTAAAAGAATAAAACTAGAACAGTCCCTAACACCATACACAAAAATAAACAAATGGGACTTAATTAAACTTAAAAGCTTTTGCACAGCACTGGAAACCATACACAAGACAAAAAGACAACCCTCAGAATGGGAGAAAATACTTGCAAATGAAACAACAGACAAAGGATTAATCTCCAAATTTTATAAGCAGCTCATGCAGCTCAATAGCAAAAAAACAAACAACCCAATCCAAAAATGGGCAGAAGACCTAAATAGACATTTCTCCAAAGAAGATATACAGACTGCCAACAAACACATGAAAGAATGCTCAACGTCATTAATCATTAGAGAAATGCAAATCAAAACTACAATGAGATTTCATCTCACACCAGTCAGAATGGCCATCATCAAAAAATCTAGAAACAATAAATGTTGGAAAGGGTGTGGTGAAAAGGGAACCCTCCTGCACTTCTGGTGGGAATGTAAATTGATACAGCCACTATGGTAAACACTATGGAGGTTCCTTATAAAACTAAAAATAGAACTACCATATGACCCAGCAATCCCACTACTGGGCACATACCCTGAGAAAACCATAATTCCAAAAGAGACATGTACCACAATGCTCATTGCAGCTCTATTTACAATAGCCAGGACATGGAAGCAATCTAAATGTCCATCGATAGATGAATGGATAAGAAGATGTGGCACATATATACAATGGAATATTAGCCGTAAAATGAAATGAAATTGAGTTATTTGTAGTGAGGTGGATGAACCTAGAGTCCATTATACAGAGTGAAGTAAGTCAGAAAGAGAAAAACAAATACTGTATGGTAATGCATATATACGGAATCTTAAAAAAAAAAAGGTAATGATAAACCTAGTTGCAGGGCAGGAATAAAGATGTAGACATAGAGAATGGACTTGAGGACATGGGGTGGGAGGGCGAAGCTGGGGCAAAGTGAGAGTAGCATCGACATACATACACTACCGAATGTAAAACAGTTAGCTGGTGGGAAGCAACAGCATAGCACAGGGAGATCAGCTTAGTGCTTTGCGATGAGCTAGAGGGGTGGGATAGGGAGGATTGGAGGGAGGCTCAAGAGGGAGGGGATATTGGGATGTTTATGGCTGATTCGCCTTGTTGTGCAACAGAAACTAACACAGTATTATGAAGCAATTATACTCCAATAAAGATCTATCAAAAACAAAAAAAAAAACAACAAAAAAAACTAAAGGCAGGAGTTAGCTCACATGTTGACTGAAAAAAAAAAAGGATTCTAAGTGTCTTGCATTTTGATAGTCTGATATAGAGGTACAATCCCCAAATATAAGATAAACTTGAGTGGTAAATGTAAAATAATGATGAATTTGAGTTAAAATAATTAATTATAGAAGTATAATTTCAAAAACTCTGACGCACATATTACATTACAGAAAAATTAATATATTTTAGCTGATCAAAGATTCTAAGCCATGAATTGGATGCAGCTGCTTTAAAAACTAATAAAATCTTTAAGACATGTATTTTAACTAAATCTTAGAGTAAGTTAATGCAAATGTAGAGCCAGGAACCAGAAGTAATTAGTCCTATGGCATTTCATAGAATTCATGTTAGTGGAAACTCCTGAGTCCAGTTCTGGATATCACAGTATGAGAGGAGCAATGCATTGTCAATCATTCAAGATCAGAGGCTAGAAAAATAGTCCAAAGTAAATAGAACTTTTACATTTAAAAGAAAAAACATTAATTGGAAAAATTAATGTTGTCTTCAAAGCTTTCAAAATGTCATGAAGAATGTTTGTAGCATGCTGCTTTAGAGGACAGAACTAGAATCAGAGTGTGAAATTAAGGTGAACATTTGGGTTTCAGAAAGACATAAAAACATTCATAAAGTTAGGTCTCTAAAATGGCCTGCTTTTTAAAGCTTAAGCTTAATTCATCTTAATTTTAATATAAAGTTAATATCTTCTATAAGTTTTCAAATCAGCATTTCTTGTTGGAAGTAGCTTTTAGCTTTACCATTATTTAAATATAGGGTAAGACCTTATTTCTTTAAGATGGCACCGAAAGTGTGTTTACTAAAATTTTTATACATATATTTTACGTAGAAAGTGTGAATATTTATGTATTTGGTTGTACTGACCTTGTACTTGAATTACAAGTGTGGAATTACAGGTTACAAATATATGGTAGGTACTCACCTTTTATTGCGACTCCAATATTTACATCTATTTAGTAGTAATTTACTACTAGAAAGCTCTAACATGAATAACAACAGCAGAATATAGCTTATTTATTTCCCCATCATCTTTTTCAAGGTAGCCTCCCACAAATTTAGAAAAGTGTCCACCTTGCTTAGCCCAAGTTATTTCAGTGACATGAAGGTACTATGGAATTGCAATAAAACAACTGGAAGGTCCTTGAGTGCATTTGAAGTAGACATTTTTCAATACAGTTTCTAATATAAATCTACTTTTTCTTACCGTGAGGGTGTGAAGGTATGCTGAGTACCAATAAAGACTTCAGAGACTCATAAGCACTGTGTGAAGAATGTTTTTTCTTCTGTTCCAGAACAGAATGTTTCATGCTGTCAACAAAGATGAGAGTGTCTGTCAAAGATCTATTGACAGCTAAGACAAAATCACTACCTATAATTTATTCCTTGGTGAACTGAATTACAAAAAGACAAGTAGTCACCATTTGGAATTTAAAATGGAACACAGTCATTTAAAAATAAGACACTGTTTGAAGATAATACAAGCATAAAAGCAGACATTATGAAACTCAAACTTTATATTTGCTAATATGCATAATTACATCTTCTTCTAGGGAAACGTGAGTACTGCTCACATGACAGTGTTGAAATGAATGAACACACGTTAAACTCGATGAGAATCAGGGTGATAGGGAGGCTCAGCTGAAGATCTACTCTTGGGAAGTAGTTTAAAATATTGTCCGTGTGGTACCATCTGTTGAATTCCATACAAAAAACAATGCTATTCAGAACTCAATTTTTGTGAGCCAGGAATGAAGGATGTCTCTTACAGGGATCGTTTAACAGAACTCATTGAACAGAAGGAAGACCAGCAGAGGGACAGTGAAATCTCTTCTGACCACTCCATACCACATTAATTTGAAATGGACTGAGAAAACATAAGCATTAATTTGTTCTTGCACACACATGATACTCAAATTTACTCAGTAAGTAGAGAGGTCCATCATACTGTGTGTAATAGGTAGGCAAGAGAAAAAGTGTGATATGGCCAAATCATTTGTTCAATGACTTATGAAGTTCCTTACAGAAGTTTGTATCCTGTCACTACAGCAGTGAGAGAAATCCTTTGTTCTGGATCATACTAAATTTAGAGATTCTAGATTCATCTTTAAAATGGCCATCACCATGATTATTCACCTCCTTCCTTTAACTTACTAATACCCCTTTAATGCAATGAAATAGCCAATGATTAGAAAGCAAGGCAGCAAACAAAATACAGGAATCAAAATTAGTCTTTTTGAAATTTGGAATTGTCTACTTTTTATTGGAGAATTTATCAAACCATTTAAAAATTTCTGTTGATTTTTTCACTATATTTCTTGTATTTATTCTCTTAGAGATTTCTCTGCAGATTATATGCAGCTAATTTATCACAATCTACTTCAGATTAATACTAATTTAATTTTAGTACAATGTAGAAACTTTGCTTAAATACAGCTTTTTTCTCTTCCCTCCTTTTTGCTATTACTGTCATATATCTCTATGTTATAAACTCAAGAATATAATGCTGTTATTACTCCCGTATACTCCTGTGGATTTAACTTATATTGCATGCCATTTCATTTGAAGTTGAAGGAGTTCTTTTTCTAAAAAAAATTTATTAGAGTATAGATGATTTTCAATGTTGTGTTAGTTTCTGCTGTACAACAAAGTGTACCAGTTATACATACACATATATCCACTCTTTTTAAGATTCTTTTCCCATATAGGTCATTGCAGAGTATTGAGATGAGTTCTCTATGCTATACAGTAGGTCCTTATTAGTTACCTATTTTATATATAGTAGTATGTATATGTCAATCCCAGTCTCCCAGTTTATCCCTCCTCCCCCCACCTCTTTCCCCTCTGGTAACCCTAAGTTTGTTTTCTACATCTGTGACTCTATTTCTGTTTTGTAAATCAGTTCATTTGTACCATTTTTTTTTAGATTCCACATATAAGTGATATCATATGATATTTGTCTTTCTTTATCTGACTTATTTCACTCAGTATGGCAATCTCTATATTCACCCATGTTGCTGCAAATAGGATTATTTCATTCTTTTTATGGCTGAGTAATATTCTTCTTTTAGTATTTAGTAAGGTAAATTGGCTAGCAATGCATTCTCTCAAGCTTTGTTCATCTGAAACTGCCTATTTTTCACCTTTAGGTTTGAAATACAGTTTTTCTAGATATAGAATTTCTAATTAACAGTGTTTCCCCCCTTCCTTCCTCCACCATACACAGTTTGAATTTGTCATCCCTCTGACTTCCAGTCTCCATTGTTATTATGAGCAATCAGCTTTTACTTGCATTATTGTTCCCCACTAAGTGATGTGTTTTCTCTTTCATCTTTCAAGATTTTTCCTTTGCTTTGGTGTTTAACAGTTTGACTGTGATGTACCTAGATGTGGATTACTTTGTGTTTATCCTATCTGAATCTGTGGATTAGTGATTTTCTTACTATATTTAGGAAGTTCTGGCCATTATTTTTCAAAAAATTTACCTATTGTTCCCTCCTATTTCTCAGACTCCCATTTTATGTATATCGCAATGCTGATGTTGTCTTATGGCTCTTTAAGTATTTTATTTTTCTTTAATCTCTTTTCTTTCCCTTCAGAATACATATTTTCTATTGATTTATATTCCAATTCACTGAATTTTTTCTCCTGGTACCTCAAATTTGTTGACACTTTCTAATGATTTTTTCACATAACTTAGTATACTTTTAACCTGTAGAATTTTCTGGGTTGTTTGTGTGTATGTGTTTGTTTGCTTGTTTGTTTTGTTTTTGGTTTTTCCATTTTTATCTCTTTGCTTGCAAAATACCACTGCTATGTTTGTATCTATGAAAATCTATCAAGCTCTGTTCTTCAAGACACAACTAAGTCTCACCTCTTTAGTCAAGCTGTTTCTACACTAAATTAGTATGATTTATCACTTTTTTGAGTCTCCTACCAAGAACTTGGCTATTTTTGTTGTGGTATGTTTTTATAAATGATGTAAATTCCCTGATGGCAAGAACTATATTTCCTGTTTTGTATCCTTTGCATCATCTAGTATATTGTTTTGTGTATAGAAGCCACTCAGCAAAAAGGTTACTTCAAGCTGAATATAATTATGTTAATAATTATATTATGGTTATTACTTAAACTTTTGCTAATCTCACCATTATCCACATAGTCCTATTTTTTTAGCAATATTAAACATTTAATCATGTTAAACATTGTAAAGAGCATTATCTGTAAGTTGATCATTTATCATTGCATACTTTAGGATGCTTTTCCCTGAGGTAACGTAACTGCTTCTGGACCATCATGTTAAACAACCCAGGAACAAATTGAGTTCTATGTGAATAGCACCCACTGGGGTTTTGTAGAACATATACAACCTGTACATACATGCTTAGGGGCTTTATCTTAAACAGTAAGTATAATACTGATTCATCTAACTGGAAAGCCAAAGGTAGAGCAAATTCATGCTTGGCTTAACTCCAATGTTTGTGCCTCCAACTCTTTGCTCTGCCTGTGCTGCATCATCCTTCCCATGCATAGTTTTCAGCTTCTAGCTAGCATCTCTCATCATGGCAAATATCTGTAATTGTTTCAAGATTCACAACTATACACCGTGATATCCTGAGACAGCTGAAAATAAAGGGAAATCTGTAGAGTTCCTGAACTCATTACTTTTACCATCTGTTACATGTACTCTTAGACCAGTCTGAACTAAACTTGGAACTGGGGGTTGGAAGTAGTGGGTATATTTTAAATGGAGAAGAGATTGCAACAGGAACCAAAATCCGATTATTTTAGAGAAAGTGTAAATTGGTTAAGCAACCAACTATACGAATTTCACCTGGGTATTTTAAAAGACGTCAAAAACTCATTCTTCATATGCTCATAATTTTTGTCATTAGCCTAATGAATTACATCTTATATCTTGAATTGTTCCTCCAAAGTTGTTTTCATCAACTATCCTCCTTCCCTTTTTATTCCTGGCTAAAGTTAAAAATAACCTGATTTATATCCTGAATCAAAATTTTATCCCTATTATTTGCCTTTTATAATCAAATTACAGATATTTTTGGGTAAAATGTAAAGTTAATATTATAACTAATTATATTTGATAGTTGTGTAGTACAAGCATTAAAGTTTAACTGTTCAACTTACCATTTATTTTATACTTGTTAGCATTAAAAGGCCTTTCATATTTTTAATTAGCTGTTTCTTCCTCCATTTTTGACAAGTAGAATATCAACTTTATAGAGGAAGATACTCATCCACCGGAAAATTTAATGAACTGACCCAGGACACAGAGTGAGATGGACAAAAATTTAGTATCCATACCAACAGTGTTGAAATTGCCCTACCAAACTGAGCATAACATGCTTGATTTGGAATTTGAAGTCATACTAAGACTGATTGCTCAGCAATAAACCTAGCCCACAGTGAAGTAATATTAATAAGTCATTAAGATGGCTAAACTTATAAACTGACCATGCAACAGTTTGTTAAGATTTTTTTTAATGCAAAGGTAAAAATCATTATCAAGATGTGACATAATGAAAAATAGAATAAGTAGGTATTTCTCCAGTTGATGGTCAAATGAAGAATGGTTACATATAGTTATTTATGCCAATTTCTCATTTACATCTATTAAATATAATCCTAATGGTCAAATATGCTAATGATAACTAATTTAGAAGTGCTTTTTTGAGTTTGAAGTATAGGATTGCTTTCAGTACAAAAGATATTTAAATGCCTTGTGCACTAAACTTAAGTTAACCCCTGAAAAAACGAATGCATCTTCTCAAAAAAGTAACATCTCTTGGAAAAGACTTAGGAAACTTAGGAAGGTTCTGATTGTCCGAGTTGAGAGATTAAAAATAGTTTATCTGGTGATTTTTATAATTAACAAAGAAATATAAGGACAAGAAATACCCTTTGTTTTGGTAACCATACAAAATTTATGGAACCTTATTTTTAAAGTTAGTATCTTAAGAGTCTGAATGGGATAGCTTGAAATTACACTTCATTTCTTAGAACTTAACTCAAATCTCTTGTGAGGAGCTGACTTTAACAAGGACATCCAACAAATGACCAAATCCAGCTAGATACAGATAGTTCTGTCACTTATGCCATGTCCAAAATTAGTCTGTCTATTCTAAGATAAGGCTGTAGCTATCTTTCCCATTTCCTTATTTGTTGTGCTCCCTAACTTCAAATGAAATGCCAAAAGAATAATGGAACCAGGTAAGAAGGAAGTTTTCTGGTGCACTAAAATAAAATATACACATATATGAAAAAAGGATAAAAATTAATATTATGTAGGAGGTGAATATAGGTCATACATGAAAACCAACAATCATTTACTGAATATATATATATTTTAAAACTACAGTAGAATTCTATTATCAAACCAATATTTTTTAAATTGACTTAAGTGCTTTTATGGTCCTAATGTTCAGCTGCTTCTTAGAAGTTTTATTTCCAATTATGAAAATCAACTAGGAATATTGCAGAACACATGTAAAAAGATGGTGGATAATATAATCGGGCAATTTATAAAACAGGAAATCTATGAAGCTAACAAGCATAACAAGATGTACTCAAACTTATTAATAATCACAGAAATACAAATTAAAACCACAGTAGGGCTCTACTTTATATTGATTTGGCCAGAAAAAATAGAAATCTATGTATTGCCTTGTGCTGGCAATGATGTTGGTATACAGAAATTCTGACACAGTGCTGAAAAGAGTGTAGACTGATGCAGCCATTCTGAAGAGGGCTTGGAAATAGTTAGTCATTTAAATATACACATAACCTATGGTTAGGGTGAATGTACAATTTGGAGAGTGAAAGAGGATGCCATTTATGTTTACTCTGAGAGAATAAACTTAAACCAAGTCTGTTCCAAGAAAGCAGAAAGTATGAGTCACCTTACTTATGACCCAGTACATTTGTTCTTAGGTGTATATTTCAAAAAGTAAAAAATCTATAGTTGTAGACATAAAAGAATCATCATGGAAAAGTGATAAATAACTTATATTAATACTCAAAATCCTAACTAATATGATAATTTGATAACCTAACTTTTCATTAGTATTTATTTAATTTTATTAGGTTTAATATTTTAATATATTTATTAGATATTACTATTTCCTTTTGTAATTTTAACACTTTTTTTCTTTGATACCTTAGTGCTTTATTTATTTATTTTATTTATTTATTTTTGCTGTACACGGGCCTCTCACTGTTGGGGGCTCTCCCGCTGCAGAGCACAGGCTCTGGACGCGCAGGCTCAGCAGCCATGGCTCACGGGTCCAGCTGCTCCGCGGCATGTCGGATCTTCCCGGACCAGGGCACGAACCTGTGTCCCCTGCATCGGCAGGCGGACTCTCAACCACTGCGCCACCAGGGAAGCCCAGTGCTTTATTTTTTATTTGTATGAGTGATTCAGATTTTCCAATTATATAGTGAGTTTCCCCTTTTGACTTTTGTTATAATATTGGACCCATCCTATTAATTCTTCTAAATAAAAATTTTAAATCTTTTGACCAAATTATTTTAAATGTCCATTGATAGTTTTATGAGATTACACTAAACCTAAAAGAAATTTTGAAGATGTATCAGACTTACATTATTCAGTTTTCCATCAGAAATAGGACTCTTTTATTTGTCTTCTGCTATCATGTTTCTCAGTATTGATTTATTATTTATTTTGCATGACTGCAATATATACCTTACCAATCTTAAAGCAGAAATTTATGGCTTTGTTGTTAATGTGATTTTTTTTTTGTATAATATAACTTCAATTGAAGACTTTATTGATCACCTCAAAAAACTTAAATAAGTATTGAAAGTATGTCATTACAGAACCCACAACCACTCCTCCAGCCCATTTGTACCAAGAACATGGGTGTGGAGTCTTGACAGAGGCAAGTAGAAAGAATTGTTGTTTTGTTTTGTTTATATTGAGATTCCAAAAAGAAACTCGGATATAACTCGATCTAGTTCTTGCTCTCTACTAAAATCAAGAAAAATTGCCTGGGGCCTCCCTGGTGGCGCAGTGGTTGAGAGTCCGCCTGCCGATGCAGGGGACACGGGTTCGTGCCCCGATCCCGGAGGATCCCACATGCCGCGGAGCGGCTGGGCCCGCGAGCCATGGCTGCGGAGCCTGTGTGTCCGGAGCCTGTGCTCCGCAACGGGAGAGGCCACAGCAGTGAGAGGCCCGCGTACAGCAAAAAAAAAAAAAAAAAAAAAAAGAAAAATTGCCTGGTTAAAGAGTTTTATCTAAGAAACAACAAGAAACACACACTCAGAACAACCAAAATTCCATCTAAACTTGTATGTGGTTTAATTAACTCCCAGAGTTATTAAGCATCCATTATATAACAGGTACACTTCTAGACACAAGAGATAGGGTGATAATAAAATAAAGTTACTGCTCTAGTAGATTCTAGATTCCAGTGGAAACACAATAAGCAAAATGAGGATAACTAACAAATAAACAGCTCAGTTCCAGATAGTGAAAATCCATGAAGACAATAAAAGAGGCTGCTGTAGTAGCAAATTGGGTTGAGAACATGTTGTTTTAAAAGATAATATAAAGAATGTCTTTTTTGAGGAAGTAACAAATGAGTTTGAACATGGCTGGCAAAAAAGAAGCATCTATGAGAAGATCTGGAAGAAGAGCTCTTTATGCAAAGAAAGGCAAGAACAAAGATCTTGGAACAGAAACAACCTTAAAGTGATTGAGAAAAAGAAAGAATACAAGCTTTGTTGGACATTGAAGCAATGAGATGAGGAGTACAAGATAATATTACAGAAATAGGCAAAAATTCTTATTTTCAGGACCTTATAGCCTTGATATGTAATTTAGAAGACTTTAAGCAAAAGAGAAAAACTATTTATTTTATTTAAAAGAGATTGTTCTTTCTGCCGTTTATAGAAAATAATTGTAGATTAGACACATGGAGGTGAGTTAAGAGGCTACTGAAGTAATCCATCAGAGAGATAAAGATAGTATAGACCAGATGGTGACAATGAAGTTGAGAAAAAGTGGTCCATTTTGGGATATGTTTCGGAGGTAGAACTGTCAGGACTTGTTAATTGATTAGATATAGAAATAGATGTAATGAGAGAAATCAGTGATGAATTGTAAGGTTTTCAATTAAACAAGTGGGAATTTGGTGGAGTAATTTAGTGAAATGGGAAAAATAGGGAAGGACAAGATTGGTGAAGGATAGTCTCATTAATTTTACATCATCAAGAGTAAATGACAAGTTGACAATTGACTATATTTGGTTCTGGAACTCAGGACAGATCAGCAATCATGCACTAATGGATAATTAAGTTGCTCCTTCATTGCAGATGTCATTTCCCTAGCACTTAATTATGTGGAGATTTTTAAGGTACAACTACAAAATAATTCCATTTATTCAGTCAGATGTGAGATAGTTTCTAGTTTCATGAATCCAGTGCTCATGACTTAAATGTAATTTAAGGATAACTGAAGGTTCTGGTCTGTACTACAACATGGTAACACAAACAGAGACACCTCCTACATAAACAAAAAATCCAAAACATGTATGAAATCCAAGAAATCATACATTTTTTAACATCTTTACTGGATTATAATTGCTTTACAATGTTGTGTTAGTTTCTGCAGTACAACAAAGTGAATCAGCTATATGTACACACATATCCCCTCCCTCTTGAGCCTCCCTCCTACCCTCCCCATCCCACCCCACTAGGTCATCACAAAATACCGAGCTGATCTCCCTGTGCTATACAGCAGCTTCCCACTAGCTATCTATTTTACACATGGTAATGTATATACGTCAACAATACTCTCTCAAATCGTCCCACCCTCCCTTTGCCCCTCAGTGTCCACAAGTCTGTTCCTTACCTCTGCGTCCTATTCCTGCCCTGCCACTAGGTTCATAAGTACCGTTTTTTCTAGATTCCATATATATGCATTGATATATGGTATTTGTTTTTCTCTTTCTGACTTACTTCACTCTGTATGACAGACATTAGGTCCATCCACATCACTACAAATGACTCCGTTTTGTTCCTTTTTATGGCTGAGTAATATTCCATTGTATATATGTACAACATCTTCTTTATCCATTCATCTGTCGATGGATATTTAGGCTGCTTCCATGGCCTGGCTGTTGTAAATAGTGCTGCAATGAACATTGGGGTACATGTATCTTTTTGAATTATGGTTTTCTCAGGTATATGCCCAGTAGTGGGATTTCTGGTTCATATGGTAGTTCTCTTTTTAGTTTTTTAAGGAACCTCCATACTGTTCTCCATAGTGGCAGCATCAATTTACATTCCCACCAACAGTGCAAGAGGGTTCCCTTTTCTCCACATCCTCTCCAGCATTTACTGTTTATAGATTTTTTCATGCTGACCATTCTGACCAGTGTGAGGTGATGCCTCACTGTGGTTTTGATTTGCATCTCTCTAATGATTAGTGATATTGAGCATCTTTTCATGTGTTTGTTGGCCATCTGTATGTCTTCTTTGGAGAAATGTTTATTTAGGTCTTCATTCCATTTTTGGATTGGGTTGTTTATTTTTTTGATATTGAGCTGCATGAGCTGCTTGTATATTTTGGAGATTAATCCTTTGTCAGTTGCTTTGTTTGCAAATATTTTCTCCCATTCTGAGTCATCTTGTTTATGGTTTCCTTTGCTGTGCAAAAGCTTTTAAGTTTAATTAGGTCCCATTTATTTATTTTGTTTTTATTTTCATTACTCTAGGAGGCGGGTCAAAAAGGATTTTACTGTGATTTATGTCAAAGAATGTTCTACCTATGTTTTCCTTTAAGAGTTTCCACCACCAGAACACAGGCACCAGTCCCTCCCATCAGGAAACACATAAGAAACGATAATTTTTAAGAACGATTACAACTTCATCAAATGAAAACTACCAGATTCCAAACTTACAAGAAATCTTGCCTCTACAGAGAAGGCAAAACGCATACACAAATTTGCATCGGAGGTTGCTTGTATATTGCCTTGATTTATAGGTTAAACGCCAATATAGTTGAATCTCAATAATAGTATTTAAACAAAAAGAGCCATTTATTTAAAAATGCATATAACATGATACCAATATATCAGGTTTTAAAATATAGAAAAAATGTTATATATTATTTATATATATATATGCATGAAAAAAGTATAAATAAACACAGGGAATGGTAAATACCAACAACAAGATACTTTCCACTTGTTTTCCTGAAGGTGCTAAAAGAGAACGCAACCAGGAAATGGTATAATAGAGTAATTGGACTGTATTTGTAATATTTTATTTTCTAAGATGAATGGTTGTCATATCTTAGCGTGGTGAGAAAATCAATTGTGGATGTTTATAATATTATTTTTAATGAATTTTTGTTTGTTTAAATATTCCTTAGCTTAAAACAAAATATTTTAAAGTAGTTGTAGATCTAGAAGAGATATGGGTCAAAAATAACTTTGAAGACAAAATATTTGTATCCAGGATATATAAAGTAAACCTATAAATAAATCATAGAAAAGACAAACAACCCATTAGAAACTAGGCAGAACAAATAAACACACACTTAGAAGATATAGGAATGGTCACTAAATACATGTAGAAGGTATCCAACATCATTAGTCAACAGAGAAATATAAATTAAAGCCACAACTAGATACCACTTCACACCCATCACAATGGTTATAGATAGATAATACCAAGAGTTAGTGATGATGTAGAGCAATGGAAATTCTCATATATTGCTTGTTGGACTGTGACATGGTACAGCTGTTTTGCAAAAACTCTTTGACACTTTCTTATCTTCTTAATCATACACCTATTCCATGAAACAGTAATTCTATTCCTAGGTATATATCTAAGAGAAATGAGGGCATATATACACACAAAGAGTTAAAGGAATGTCCATAGCAGTTTTATCCAGTGGGAAAAATGGAAATAAGCTAAATTTCCATCAGAATAGTTAACAAAGTGTGTTATATTAATACAAATGAATTCTATTTAGAAAAGTTAGCAATAACAAGAACTACTGATATACACCAAAAATAAATCAATGTCAAAAAACGCTGAGTGAAAGAAGTCAAGCCAGACATAAACGTGTACATACTAGTAGACATATGGTCTGTGGTAGAAAACCAGGAGGAGATTTAGGAAATTACAAGAGTCAAAAGAGTAGAGACTTCTAAAAACAAAAATAAGCAAATGGGACTTAATGAAAGTTAAAAGCTTTTGCACAGCAAAGGAAAACATAAACAAGATGAAAAGACAACCCTCAGAATGGGAGAAAATAGTTGCAAATGAGGCAACTGACAAAGGATTAATCTCCAAAATTTACAAGCAGTTCATGCAGCTCAATATTAAAGAAACAAACAACCCAATTCAAAAATGGGCAGAAGACCTAGACATTTCTCCAAAGAAGACATACAGATTGACAACAAACACATGAAAGGATCCTCAACATCACTAATCATTAGAGAAATGCAAATCAAAACTACAATGAGGTATCACTTCACACCAGTCAGAATGGCCATCATCAAAAAATCTACGAACAATAAATGCTGGAGAGGGTGTGGAGAAAAGGAAACCCTCTTGCACTGTTGGTGGGAATGTAAATTGATACAGCCACTATGGAGAACAGTACAGAGGTTCCTTAAAAAATTAAAAATAGAACTACCATATGACCCAGCAATCCCACTACTGAGCATATACCCTGAGAAAACCATAATTCAAAAAGAGTCATGTACCACTATGTTCACTGCAGCACTATTTACAATAGCCAGGACATGGAAGCAACCTAAGTGTCCATCGACAGATGAATGGATAAAGAAGATTGGCACATATATACAATGGAATATTACTCAGACATAAAAAGAAATGAAACTGAGTTATTTGTTATTTGTAGTGAGGTAGATGGACCTAGAGTCTGTCATACAGAGTGAAGTAAGTCAGAAAGAGAAAAACAAATACCATATGCTAACACATATATATGGAATCTAAAAAAAAAAGGTTCTGAAGAACCTAGGGGCAGGACAGGAATAAAGATGCAGGCATAGACAATGGACTTGAGGACACAGGGAGGGAGAAGGGTAAGCTGGGACGAAGTGAGAGAGTGGCATGGACATATATACACTATCAAATGTAAAATAGATAGCTAGTGGGAAGCAGCCGCATAGCACAGGGAGATCAGCTCCGTGCTTTGTGACCACCTAGAGGGGTGGGATAGGGAGGGTGGGAGGGAGACACAAGAGGGAGGAGATATGGGAACATATGTATACGTATAGCTGATTCACTTTGTTATAAAGCAAAAACTAACACACCATTGTAAAGCAATTATACTCGAATAAGGATGTTAAAAAAAAAAGTAGAGATTTCTAAAAAGGAAAGGGAGATTAACAGTGCTAATTCCCACAAAAAAAGTAAACTGAAAGAGGAGAAAACCAATTGGATTTAGCATTTCATAGGCTGTTGTTGAACATGAAGAGCAATTTCAAGTACAGTGGAAGAGAGGGAAGGCAGAATGCAAGCTAAGTATAATGTCATGGAGGTGTGAAGTCATTAACTGTAGAAACGCTTAGAATGTCATTTTAGGATGGTGTAGCACAAAGATGTAGATATTGTTACTATACAGGTGAGAGATGAAGATACTGGATTGGAGTGGATTTGGAGAGAGAAAGAGTAGACAGAAGGTTAGAGAAATATGACAATAATGTCAGAGCTTAAATTCAGAAAATACTTACTGCTAGAAGGGAGTTATATAGGAACCTAAACCAACCAAAGGAAAAGACAAATAGATGTTTACGTCAGCAAAGGACCAAAGGAGGGATTCTAATCCCATTATATAATTTACCAGATGACATAACAGAAGCTCATAGATTCATAAATGAAACAGGCAGTCAAAGAAGTTAAAGGATACCCAGGATAAAAGGGGTCACAGAATCCTGAGTAATAGTATATTTTTTAGCATGACCTATTACCAGCCCAAACCCTAAATTGTTATGACAGTTTCAGAATTATTTTAGACAAAACTAGCTCATTGTTGAACTGAGTAATTGCTTTTTGAAATCAGTACAAGAGTACTTAAAGAAGTAAGAAAATATCTTTAAAAAATAGGACTTTGAAGTTAGACTAGACTCCCATTTTCAAATCCCTACTCTGCCATTTACTGTCAGTGTAATTTTAGGCAATTATTTAACAACTCTAACTCTCAATTTCTTCATCTGGGAAATGAGAATTGCAATTCTACCTCATAAGGATAAAAAGTCAATGGAAGTAAAGTCTTAGCATCACATCTGGCTCAGAGCTGATGGTAAAAAAGAAGGAATGTTTTTCTATTTGGATAAAATATACGAATACTGTTCATTTGATTATGTTTAGCAGCGTTAATACGACATGCATAGAAACACAAACATACATGCATACATACACACATACATGCATACATATATACATACATCTCAAAAAGCATGTAAGAGAGGCAGGACAGCAGTTATTATCACTGTTTTACACAAGAGGACATTGAAGGTACAAGGATGCTAAGCAATTTGTCCAGGGTCTGAGGCTGAATAATACAAACAGAACTCAAACCCAGGACTTCTGATTTTCTGAGGTCTTGAAAGCCTTAGATTCATGGATAGGCTTTTGAGGTTGAATTCCTCCAAGAAATTGGGGCATTCTTTCAGTGGGGCTAGAAAATCTTCATTAACTTTTTTTTTTTTCATTAACTTTTAATGAAGAGCGAGTGCCAAGAACCTCTGCTTGGGAGTACTCACACCTGAGCCCAGTCATATATATATTCCTGTATGTTAGAGCTCAGAAGCATCTCTTATTTTGCATAAGATAAAGAAATGTCTTTCCCAATTTACAGTTGGAGAGCTCCTAAGACCAGTCTTCTAACTAGTAATCTTATCACTACACAATCTCTATATTATTTGTCAAATATAATGTAGAAAATAGGTCCTGCTGAAATAATTTGCCAAGAAGACAACTCACAAGAAATTGAGAAATGGAGCTTGAATCTACCATTGAGAGAGGTATCTACTCTTGGCATGCTGAAGTTGGCATATCTGAGTTTACACTACTGAGGGTCAAATCTTAAACCATCTTACACTACTTACACATCTTACACTACTGAGGGTCAAATCTTAAACCATGATACACTGACAACACTTATGCCATATGATCAGGCTTTCAGAAGACAGCCAGCTGGTCAGCGTTACCCAATCAGAAATCACGTCTTCTGTTTTGTATGTGTTTATGTGTGTATGCTTTTCAAACTTTGTCATAATTTTCTAAAATGATATATCTTATTCTATAATTAACTTTATATTTAGCATTTGTTTTTCATGAAACTTATGCATAAATATAGTTCAAAAGTCATTTTCTGTGCCCCACATACATTTGCTGCTGCCAAGAGGTCAGCTGCTCCCTTTAATCTTTTAACTGCTTATGTTGGTATTTGTCTCTGTTTCTCTAAATAATATGCCTATGTTGCTACTTCTTTACTTTTCAGTTTTAGTCATTGTCTATGGAACTTGAGATTTTGCTTTCTTTTGTAAATTTTATCCCTCCACACATACACACAGATATATGCTCACTCACCATGCAAACCGGTTTCCCATTCTGCCATCCTCCAGAGTTATATTGTACCTTTGGTGAAATTATAATTCACAAAGGAATGGAAGCTAATGCACGTGTTCAACTCACCATCTCTAAGGGGTATCTGAGTGAGATCTTTACACTTAAAGGAAAAAAATCAGAATGTGAATTTAGGGACATTACTGCTAAGTGAGTAACCAGGGTCAATAGCCTTTGGGTGGGAGGCATCAATAAAAAAGAATCACATGTCTTGTATCACCCCCTACACTTCTCTCTCTCACTTATCCAATTATTTACCTATGACCTTGTTAAGAAAGACCCGAGGTTGGAATTTTCTGTCAAGATTTTAGAAGGTGAATATGTTAATGAAAGCTTCATGGGGGAGGCAGAGTTTGAAGGCAGCTGTACCTTTCACTGAACATTGAACAAGAACTGCTATGCTGTTTCTTGTACAGCAGTGAGGTGAGATGTATGCGAGGGCAGCTCTCTAGATATCAAGATCAGCAACTCTGATGATAAACGGGATGAGATGTAACAGCCACTGGCCCTTCCCCTTATCCCTTCAAAGAGAGCAAGGGCTTAGACAGTGAAGAGTGGAGGCAAAAGGTTTTTCTGGTAGGGGTACTAAATTAGGGCAAATGCATGAAAGCAGCAAGGCACAGAACATGTTCAGGAATGAGGAGTTTCTGAGTCTGAGAGTGATAAGAAAGTTCTCTAGGGAGTCAAGGGAGATAAAGATGTAGGAATGGAATCAAACAATCAAAGGTGAGGAAAAGGTCAGAGAATATCAAATTCAAATTCCTGTCCAATGTAGATATCCTTTGAAACTCTTTGATAGCTTTAATATTCTGAACAATAGGTCATTCTGATTATTCTGAAGACCTCCATGGTGTTGGGGGATATAACTACTTTAGCAGGAACCATGTTTTGTTCTTGTTTTTGCTTTTTAAAGTAGAATTTCTCTTTCTTATATTAAATTTTTGAGGGCCAGGTAGTAGAGTATTAAACACAAAATTAGGGTGTTTGAATTGTTTTCTTTAACAAATGGAGTGTCACAAAAAATATATAAAACAATGGTATGATTTTTTTTCTAGAATATATGCCATAGATGATATATAAACTAATTTGGAGGTAGAAATGGAAGAGACTCTTGAGAGATCATTTTACAAAATATTTTGGTCATCTTGGTGTGAAATGATGAATGCCTTAAAAAAAGGCAGAAAAGTGGAGGAGGTAAGAAGGAACTAGAAATATATGTAGTATTTGAAAAATAGGGAATAATGAAAGTATAGAAATTAAATATTGATCCAAAGTAACAAGTCTGGTTTAATAAAATATTTTGGCTTGTATAAAAGAGATGATGAGTTTTAGTTTTAAAGTGTTGATTTTGAACTTAAAGTGGAATATATAAAGGGATATACAGGAAACTGAATATCTCCCATCCCTGGTCCATTGCAGCCAAGCATACATGAAGCCCAACTAAATCTGACTATAGGTTGAGAAAATTAGGGACGTTTTATTAGTGAATTTTAAAATTCTGCATAATTGGAAAGCATTTAATTCTGACCAAATGCTATTAATTTGTTTTTTAAATTATTATTCTTGGTTTCTTTGTGGGGCCATGACAATGCAGATAGCACTCCTTAAGCATTTATTAAATGCTTAGTAATTTTATTGAAAGAAAAGAAAAAGGAAAGAAGGAAAAAAGAAAAGAAAGATTAAAGAGAACTAGATGATCATATTATAAAACAATTGAGTCTATGGCTCAAATGAGGAATGAATGCATAGCATAATAAAGCAGGCTGGCTTGCTTCCATAACACCCAATGATGTCTTTGTCAGGGTCTACTTTTATCACAAAGCCTTAAGAAAATGAGAAATTGTTTTTCTTTACAAGGAAGTTGAAGACAATGTTAATAGACAATCTTCTAGGCTTCACTATATTCTGTTTATTGTTGCAACTGAATACAGGCACACATGGTTTGCATTATATGAACGACATGCTGGGAAATCTATCCTCTGCAAGCCTATTTCTTTAGAATGGTAACAATTTTGGATACAGCCATTAGTTTTGTATTTGTTAGTATAGAGTTTGCTATGAACGGGAATATTTGTCAAATGCAGACTTGCTTTTTGAGAGTGTATTGAGGGGAGACTTGGGAATCCTTGACATGGGCATTCATCTGGAACACTCGAGGAAATCTGCTTTAACAACTAAAATGAACTGTATTGTTCTGATAGGCAACTGTTGAATTCCATAGACAAGTGGTCTCCCATTTTATTATAATATAAAAAGGATATGTGTTACAGCAGTCATCTTCAAAGATTTTCTTTTTTGTTGGTTACATGGTGTTGTTTCAGATAAAGTACTAGTAAGTGGATATTTGTCAGTGTGATTTTGTTTTGTTTTTTTCCCCCTGCTTTAAGCTCAAATTCATTAAATTAATATTATGGAGATATAGGATGGGATAGTTGGTTGACAAAAATCTAAGAAGTGTCATTGCCCAAATTAACTATTTTTTAAGGATGCATGCTTGAATTTAATTATGGAGAAATGACATACTACACAAAGAGCAAATAGCTCTTCTCTTCCCTTCTTTCTAGGGGCAGAACTGAGCGTGTGACCTTGGACGAGAATAGCGTTCTCACAGTCTAATGATTTAGGAATGATAGCTTTAAGCACAATTCCAAAACCAGCAGAGCAAAGTTCTGAAGTAACATGAATTGATAATTGAGGATTTATAATTATTTAAAAAATTCTCCTCTTGCCCAAGTCAATAAGTAAGTAGTTTTTCTAATTTAATTGTTCTTTCTCAGTCCTCTTTCTCCTTCACATCTCTGTAGTTTTTACGATGTTTGACCTGTTCTTATTTCTCCCCCTAATTTCATGGAACATCTATATGTTTGCAGTGCTATTTCATTCTACTTGTTCTCTTCTAGACTTATGGGTAGCTTATTCTTTGATTCTTTTTCAGTTCCACTTACATTGCATAGTGCTTAAATCTTAGAAAACCATAAGGATCTGTTTTGCTACCAGTAATTATTCCTGTGAAAGGTAGTTTACTGATATATACTTAACTACTATAAATATATATATATAGTATAGATATAATATACATATAGCTAGTGTATATATATTATATATACATACATAAATATGTATATATTGTATATATGTTGTACATATTGTATAAAATACATGAATATTTTAAAATATAAATAGAATACTGTGTAAAAATATACAAAACATATCTCATAGATATATACACAAAATTGCACATATATATGCAATTATATATATATATATATACACACATATATATATGTCTCCCCCAAATAAAACTCTATTTTGGCTTCTTTCTGGATATAAACACAAACTCAACTTGGTCAAAAAATGCATTTAATCTTCCTTTCCTTATCTTGCTAGTCCACTCATGCTCTTAACCAGAAACACTTTAAAAAAGGGTGGAATAGGTGAACTAGCTTGGTTCTTGAAAACTGCAACAAGTTTAGTTTTCTCCTATAATTACTGAGCTCAGGAATTATACTTTCTGAGCTCAGAGAGTAAAACCTATCCAACCCATTTATATATTTCCACCATAGCTCTTCGCTTCAAAAGCAATTACTGTAACTGTATATGCTGAAATTAGTTCAGATTCTCTTGCTGAGTTATATGTATTCCTTGACAGAGCAACAATGATATTTTACCATCTTTAGTAACAGAACTCTGTGGCTGTTACTTGGAACCAGATGTTAAACACCTCTTTGGATGGTTTTAACTACAATGAATAAGTCTAACATCAAAGTACCCCCTGCAGAACACAGTCTGAGACTGAGGAAAATTGTCTTTTCTTATCAAGCTGTACCTGCTAAAATGAAATCTGTACTAAAAGATATCCACATAATTCTCATGTAATTCCATTCTTGATCTTTTGTTTCAGTTGCAGGTTTTCTCTAACTTTTCCATCACAATGTCCCAAAAAGCATAGGAGATTGAACGTGTACCTTCAGGGAGTGCAAAGGCAGAGCCTGAAGCAGCTCAGCACAAACAACTGTCTTTGAAGTCACACATTTTCACATTTTCTCTTAAACCGTCTTGTGAAATTTGCATTCTATTCTATAAAGTATCTCTTTTCTGAAAATAAGTTGAATGCTTTAAATTATTCAGTATTGAGTGAAATTGATTATATAGACAGATTAGTTGTATTTATAATAGCAAATCATATGCCCTTAGACATATGATTACACAACTGGGAACCCCAGCTTGAGAGCCCTCACTTGAGAAAGGTATACCAATAAAATCATTGTAAGTGGTGCTTAGAAAAAAATATTCGTCCTAAATATTTCAGCATGGATTTTTAGCAACAATAATTTAAATTTTTCTTAAAATTTTTGTTTTTTTATGTAAAATTTATACAAAATAAAACACACAGATCTTAAGCATACATTTACCAAGCATATCACTTACCAAATGCATACATATACCTATGTAATCCAAACTCCTACCAATTTACAGGACATTAAATTCACCCTAGTGTTTCCTCATCCTCCTTTCCAGTCAATCCCAACCCCAATATCCTCCTGAAACAACCACTGTTTTTATTGTGTCAGGCATTATTTTGCCCACTGCAGATTTTCATTAATAGAATCATGTGCTTTAGGGTAAAGCTTCTTACATTTAGTGAAATGTGCCTGACATTCTTTGAAGATGTTAAGTATATCAGTGATGTACTCTACTTTATTACTGTATATTGTATATACAATATTCAGTAGTCTATTGAATTTGTATATCAGGTATATTTACAAAATATTCCTAGGAATGGACATCTGGACTGTTTTCTATTTTGAATATTAATATAAAGCTGCTATGAACAGTTTTGTACAGTATTTCTGAGGATACCCATTGTAATTTTCTTGGGTAAACACCTGGCTGTGAAATTTCTGGGTGAGAGGGTTGGTGTATATATATCTTTGTAAGAATTCCAAGAACACTTTGCAAAGTGTTGTATGATTTTTGTATTCCCATACAAAGCACAAGATTGAGAGCTCTATTGTTTCACATGCACACCAACATTGGGTGTTGTCAATCTTTTTTATTTTAGCCATTCTGTTTAGTATGTGTATCATTATGATTTTAATTTTACACTCATAATTTTACAAATCATAATAAGATCACAGACAGCCCAAAAGACACCACCAAATGCAGTCCTGCCCACCAAAAAGACAAGATCCAGCCTCATCCACCCGAACACAGGCACTAGTCCCCTCCAGCAGGAAGACTACACAACTCACTGAAACAACCTGAGCCAATGGGGGCAGACACCGAAAACAAGGGGAACTATGAACATGCAGGCTGCAAAAACGAGACCCAAAACACAGCAAGTTAAGCAAAATGAGAACAGAGAAACACACAGCAGATGAAGAAGCAAGGTAAAAACCCACCAGCCCTAAAAAATGAACAGGAAATAGGCAGTCTACGTGAAAAAGAATTTAGAGTAATGACAGTAAAGATGATCCAAAATCTTGGAAAAAGAATGGACAGAACACGAGAAACGTATGACAAAGAGCTAGAAGAACTAAAGAAAACAAGCAATGATGAATGACACATTAAATGAAATTTAAAATTCTCTACAAGGAATCCATAGCAGAATAACTGAGGCAGAAGGACAGATAAGTGACCATGAAGATAAAATAGTGGAAATAACTCCAACAAAACAGAATAAAGAAAAAAGAATGAAAAGAATTGAGGACAGTCTCAGAGACCTCTGGGACAACATTAAATGCACCAAGTTTTGAATTATAAGGGTCTCAGGAGAAGAAGAGAAAAAGAAAGGGACTGAGAAAATATTTGAGGAGATTATAGCTGAAAACTTCCTAATACGGGAAAGGAAAGAGTCAATCAACTCCAGGAAGTGCAGAGACTGCCATACAGGATAAATCCAAGGATAAATACGCCAAGACACATATTAATAAAACTATCAAAATTAAATACAAAGAAAAAATATTAAAAGCAGCAAGGGAAAAGCAACAAATAACATACAAGAGAATCCCCATAAGGTTAACACCTGATCTTTCAGCACAAAGTCTGCAAGCCAGAAGGGAGTGGCAGGACATGCTTAAAGAGATGAAAGGGAAAAAACTACAACCAAGATTAGTCTGCCCAGCAAGGATCTCATTGAGATTTGACAGAGAGATTAAAAACTTTAGAGACAAGCAAAAGCTAAGAGAACCCAGCACCACCAAACCAGCTCTACAGCAAATGCTAAAGGAACTTCTCTAGGGAGGAAACACAAGAGGAGGAAAAGACCTACAATAACAAACCCCAAACAATTAAGAAAATGGTAATAGGAACATACATATCGATAACCATCTTAAATGTAAATGGATTAAATGCTCCAACTAAAAGACATAGACTGGCTGAATGGATACAAAAAGAAGACCGTATATATGCTGTCTACAGGAGACCCATTTCAGGCCTAGGGACACATACAGACTGAAAGTGAAGGGATGGAAAATATATTCCATGCAAATGGAAATCAAAGAAAGCAGGAGTAGCAATTCTCATATTAGACAAAATAGACTTTAAAATAAAGACTATTACAGGAGACAAAGAAGGACACTACATAATGATCAAGGGATCAATCCAAGAAGAAGATATAACAATTGTAAATATTTATGCACCCAACATAGGAGCACCTCAATACATACAGCAAATGCTAACAGCCATAAAAGGGAAATTGACAGTAACACGATCAAAGTAGGGGACTTTAACTCCCCACTTTCACCAATGGACAGATCATCCAAAATGAAAATAAATAAGGAAACACAAGCTTTAAATGACACATTAAGCAAGGTGGACTTAATTGATATTTATAGGACATTCTATCTAAAACAACAGATTATATTTTCTTTTCAAGTTCTCATGGAACATTCTCCAGGATAGAGCATATCTTGGGTCACAAATCAAGCCTTGGTAAATTTAAGAAAATTGAAATCTTATCAAGTATCTTTCCCGATGACAATGCTATGAGACTAGATATCAATTGGAGGAAAACAATCTGTAAAAATACAAACACATGGAGGCTAAACAATACACTGTTGAATAACCAAGAGATCACTGAAGAAATCAAAGAGGAAATCCAAAAATAACTAGAAACAAATAACAATGAAAACCTGACGACCCAAAACCTATGGGATGCAGCAAAAGCAGTTCTAAGAGGGAAGTTTATAGCAATACAATCCTACCTCAAGAAACAAGAAGCATATCAAACAACCTAACCTTACAACTAAGGCAATTAGAGAAAGAAGAGCAAAAAAAAACCCCAAAGTTAGCTGAAGGAAAGAAATAAAGATCAGATCAGAAATAAATGAAAAAGAAATTAAGGAAACAATAGCAAAGATCAATAAAACTAAAAGCTGGTTCTTTGAGAAGAGAAACAAAATTGATAAGTTATTAGACAGACTCATCAAGAAAAAAAGAGAGAAGACTCAAATCAATAGAATTAGAAATGAAAAAGCAGAAATAACAACTGACACTGCAGAAATACAAAGGATCATGAGAGATTACTACAAGCAACTATATGCCATAAATTGGACAACATGGAAGAAATGGATAAATTCTTAGAAAAGCACAACCTTCCAAGACTGAACCAGGAAGAAACAGAAAATATAAACAGACCAATCAGAAGCACTGATATTGAGACTGGGATTAAAAATCTTCCAACAAACAAAAGCCCAGGACCAGACGGATTCACAGGTGAATTCTATGAAACACTTAGAGAAGACCGAACACCTATCCTTCTCAAACTCTTCCAAAATATAGCAGAGGGAGGAACACTCCCAAAATCATTCTACCAGGCCACCATCACCCTGACACCAAAACCAGACAAAAATGTCACCAAACAACAACAACAAAAAATACAAGCCAATATCACTGATGAACACAGATGCAAACATCCTCAACAAAATACTAGCAAACAGCATCCTACAGCATATTAAAAGGATCATATACCATGATCAAGTGGGCTTATGCCAGGAATGCAAGGAATCTTCAATATACACAAATCAATGTGATAAACAATATTAACAAATTGAAGGAGAAAAACGATATGACCATCTCAATAGATGCAGAAAAAGCTTTTGACAAAATTCAACACCCATTTATGATAAAAAAAAAAAAAACCCTCTAGAAAGTAGGCATAGAGGGAACTTACCTCAACATAATAAAGACCATATATGACAAACCAACAGCCAACATTGTTCTCAATGATGAAAAACTGAAACCACTTCCACTAAGATGAGGAACAAGACAAAGTTGGCCACTCTCATCACTATTATTCAACATAGTTTTGGAAGTTTTAGCCACAGCAATCAGAGAAGGAAAAGAAATAAAAGGAATCCAAATTGGAAAAGAAGAAGTAAAGCTGTCACTGTTTGCAGATGACATGATACTATACATAGAGAATCCTAAAGATGCTACCAGAAAACTACTAGAGCTAATCAATGAATTTGGTAAAGTTGCAGGATACAAAATTAATGCACAGAAATCTCTTGCATTCCTATACACTAATTGTGAAAAACCTGAAAGAGAAATTAAGAAAACACTCCCAATTATCATTGCAACAACAAAATAAAATAGCTAGGAATAAACCTACCTAAGGAGACAAAAGACCTGTATGCAGAAAACTATAAGACACTGATGAAAGAAATTAAAGATGATACAAACAGATGGAGAGATATACCATGTTCTTGGATTGGAAGAATCAACATTGTGAAAATGACTCTACTACCCAAAGCAATCTACAGATTCAATGCAATCCTTATCAAACTACACTGGCATTTTTCACAGAACTAGAACAAAAATTTCACAATTTGTATGGAAACACAAAAGACCCCGAATAGCCAAAGCAATCTTGAGAAAGAAAAACGGGGCTGGAGGAATCAGGCTCCCTGACTTTAGACTATACTACAATGCTACAGTAATAAAGACAGGATGGTACTGGCACAAAAAAGGAAATATAGATCAATGGAACAGGACAGAAAGGCCAGAGATAAAAGCATGCACATATGGTCACCTTATTATTATTATTATTATTTTTGCGGTATGCAAGCCTCTCACTGTTGTGGCCTCTCCCATTGCGGAGCACAGGCTCTGGACGCACAGGCTCAGTGGCCATGGCTCACGGCCTAGCCGCTCCGCGGCATATGGGATCTTCCCAGACCAGGGCACAAACCCGTGTCTCCTGCATTGGCAGGCAGACTCTCAACCACTGCGCCACCAGGGAAGCCCTGGACACCTTATTTTTGATAAAGGAGGAAAGAATATACAACGGAGAAGAGAGCCTCTTCAATTAGTGGTGCTGGGAAAAGTGGACAGCTACATGTAAAAGAATGAAATTAGAACACTCCCTATGACCATACACAAAAATAAACCTAAAATGGATTAAAGACCTAAATGTAAGGCCAGACACCATCAAACTCTTAAGAGGAAAACATAGGCAGAACACTCTATGACATAAATCACAGAAAGATCCTTTTGGATTCACCTCCTAATGAAATGGAAATAAAACAAAAATAAACAAATGGGACTGAATGTAATAAAATTTAAAAGCTTTTGAATAGCAAAGGGAACCATAACCAGAGCAAAACACAACCTTCATAATGGGAGAAAATATTTGCAAATGTAGCAACTGACAAAGGATTAATCTCCAAAATTTACAAGCAGCTCATGCAGCTCAATATCAAAAAAACAAACAACCTAATACAAAAATGTGCAGAAGACCTAAATAGACATTTCTCCAAAGAAGATATTTAGATTGCCAACAAACAGATGAAAGAATGCTCAACATCACTAATCATTAGAGAAATGCAAATCAAAACTACAGTGAGGTATCATCTCACACCAGTCAGAATGGCCATCATCAAAAAAATCTACAAAGAATAAGTGCTGGAGATGGTGTGGAGCAAAGGGAACCCTTTTGCACTGTTGGTGGGAATGTAAATTAATACAGCCACTATGGAGAACAGTATGGAGGTTCCTTAAAAAAACTACAAATAGAACTACCATATGACCCCACTATCTCACTACTGAGCATACACCCTGTGAAAACCATAATTCAAAAGAGTCATGTACCACACAATGTTCATTGCAGCTCTATTTACAATAGCCAGGACATGGAAGCAACCTAAGTGTCCATCGACAGATGAACGGATAAAGAAGATATGGCCCGGGCCTCCCTGGTGGCGCAGTGGTTGAGAGTCCGCCTGCCGATGCAGGGGATACGGGTTCGTGCCCCGGTCTGGGAGGATCCCATATGCCGCGGAGCGGCTGGGCCCGTGAGCCATGGCCACTGGGCCTGCGCATCCGGAGCCTGTGCTCCGCAATGGGAGAGGCCACAACAGTGAGAGGCCCGCATACCGCAAAAAGAAAAAAAAAAAAAAAGAAGAAGATATGGCCCATATATACAATGGAATATTATTCAGCCATAAAAGAAAATGAAATTGAGTTATTTGTAGTGAGGTGGAAGGACCTAGAGTTTGTCATACAGAGTGAAGTAAGTCAGAAAGAGAAAAACAAATACCGTATGCTAACACATACATATGGAATCCAAAAAAAAAAAAAAAAAAGGTTCTGAAGAACCTAGGGAAAGGACAGGAATAAAGACCCAGATGTAGAAAACGGACTTGAGGACACAGGGAGGGGGAATGGTAAGCCGTGACGAAGTGAGAGAGTGGCATGGACTTATATACACTACCAAATGTAAAATAGATGGCTAGTGGGAAGCAGCCGCAAAGCACAGGGAGATCAGCTCGATGCTTTGTGACTACCCAGAGGGGTGGGATAGGGAGGGTGGGAGGGACACAAAAGGGAGGGGATATTGGGACATATGTATATGTATAGCTGATTCACTTTGTTATGAAGCAGAAACTAACACACCATTGTAAAGCAATTGTACTCCAATAAAGATATTAAAAAAAAAAGCCTATATCCTTCAGTGGGAGACTCACAAACAGGAGTATAATTATAATAGCAGGGGTTCTCCCCAAACAGTGAGTGGTTTGAGTGCCATATTGGGCTCTCCAGCCTTGGTTTCCTGCACCAGAATGATGAGTCCCCAGACTGTTTGGCTTTAAGGCCAGCAGGGCTTACTTTTGGAAGAGCTAGAGAGCAGTGGGGTATAGAGACTCCACTCTTAATCGGCACACAGAAAGTTTCACATGATCTAGAACCCAGGGAAGAAGCAATGATTTGAAAGGAGTGTGGATTAGACCCACCTGCTGATCTTGAAGAGTCTCCTGGAGAGGCAGGGGGCAACTGGAGCTTACCCTAGGGACACAGACTTTTTGGAGCTCCTTCTACCACATGGACAATGGTGCTGGCAAATCCAGTTTGGAATGCTCCCTTTAGCTTATTAGCACTAGGACCTGGCCCCACCCACCAGCCCATCAACACCAGTACAGGGACACCTCAAGCCAAGCATCTAGCTAGCAGAGACACAGCCCCACCCACCAGTAGGCCTGCTGCCTTAAGAGCCACCCTAAACCCACAACAATCCCAGGACCCAGCCTGTCTACCAGATAGCCCAGGACCCAGCCCCACATACCACTGCACCAGCACTAGCCCCAGGATGCCCAGGGCCCTGCAGCCAGAGATCCCAGGACCTGGTTCTACCCACCAGTAGGTAGGCGTCAGCTCTAGGACCACCTCAGCCAGACAGCTTGCAGTGTCAGGACCCAAGCCACACACCAGCAGGCCAGCACCCGCCCCAGGACCCCCTGTGCCCTGGCTCCTCCCTCTAGCAGGCTAACACCAGCTCTGGGACACCTTGGGCCCCTCAGCTAGCAGCCCTGGAATCCAGCCCCAACCATCAGCATGTAGACACCAGCTCTGGGACCCAAGGGCCTGAAACCAGAGACTATGGGCTTCTGCTCACCAGTGAGAAGGTGCTAGCCCCAGGACACCCCTGACCCCAGCCCCACCCACCAGCAGGCTGCCACCAGCACCAAGAAACCTAAGATCCTTCAGCCAGAGGCCCCAGGATCCAGCCCCACTCAACAGCAGGCCAGCACCAGCTTTGGGACATCCCAGACCCTGCAGTTGCCATGTCAGGAGGTGACTCCACCCACCAGCAGGCCAACACTAAATCCAGGACCCTGGCTCTGCAACCACCCACCCCAAAACCTGGCTCCAACCACCAGTGGGCCAGCACTAGCCCCAAGGACCCCTGGAGCTCTGCAGCCAGCAACCTTGTAAACTGGATCCACCAACCAGTGGCCAGCAGTCTCCACACAAGACCTGGCAACCAACCGAAATAGGGGCCAGCCATGCCTCTAAGACCATGCACAGTAGTCAGCCCACCACAACAGAAGGACCCATGCAGACCACATGGGGGCATCCCTAGAGCATATAGGTTTGCTCACCAGAGGGGAGTGTGCTGCTGGGATACATAAGATGTCTCCTACAAAAGGCCACTTTTCTGAGGTTGGGAAACATAATCAACCTACCAGATACATAGAAATAAAAGCAGCAAATGAGGCAAAATGAGGCAACAGAGAAACATGTTCCAAATGAAGAGATAAGATAAAACCCCAAAAGAAGAGGTAAGTAGGGTGAAGATAGGCAATCTACCTAATTAAGAGTTCAAGGTACTGATCACAAAGATATTCAAAGAACTCATCAAATCACAAGCGAACAAAAGAAGAAAGGACCAACAAAAAAAACACTAAAAAAGAACTACAAAAACAACCCCCAAACAATTAACAAAATGGCAGTACCTATCAATAATTACTTTAAATGTAAATGAACTAAATGCTCCAGTCAAAATACATAAAGTGGCTGAATGGATTAAAAAAAACAAAAACAAAAAATGAGACCCATATATACGTTGCCTATATACACACAGTGGAATATTACTCAGCCATAAAAATGAATGAAATCATGTCATTTGCAAGAATGTGGATGGACTGAGAAGGTATTATGCTAAGTGATGCTCAGACAGAGAAAAACAAATACTGTATGATTTCACTTATATGTGGAATCTAAACAAACAAAACAAATGAACAAACATAACAAAATGGAAACCAACTCATAGAGAACAAACAAGTGGTTGCCAGAGGGGAGAGGGATGGAGGGAGGAAAGAAATGGGTGAGGAAGATTCAGAGGTTCAAACTTCCAGTCGCAAAAATAGATGAGCCACAGGTCAGAAATGAACTGTATGGGGAATATAGTCAATAACTATGTAATATCTTTGTATGGTGACATATGATAACTAAATTTATTGTGCTGATTGGTTTGAAATGTATAGAAATATTCAATCAGTATGTTGTGTACCAGGAACTAACATAGTCTTCTAGGTCAATTATACTTCAAAAACAAACAAGCAAACTCATAGAAAAAGAGATTATATTTGTGGTTACCAGAGGAGGGTGTTTAGGGGAGGGGGAACTGGATGGAGTCAGTCAAAAGGTAAAAATTTTCAGTTATAAGCACTGGGGATGTAATGTACAGAATGATAAATAACACTATTATATGCTATATATGCAAGTTGTTAAGAGATTAAATCCTGAGTTCTTGCCACAAGAAAAAAATTTTTTCTATTTCTTTAATTTTGTATCTATATGAGATAATGGAGGTTCACTAAACTTATTGTGATAATCACTTCATGATATATGTAAATCAAATCATTATGCTGTACACCTTAAATTGTACAGTGCTGTGGGTCAATTATAACTCAATAAAACTGGAAGAAAAAAGAAAAAAAAGGACAAAAGTTTTGAATAGACATGTCATGAAAGAATATATATGACTGGGCTTCCTTGGTGGCGCAGTGGTTGGGAGTCCGCCTGCCAATGCAGGGGACACAGGTTCGTGCCCCAGTCCGGGAAGATCCCACATGCCGTGGAGTGGCTGGGCCCGTGAGCTATGGCTGCTGAGCCTGCGCATCCGGAGCCTGTGCTCCACAATGGGAGAGGCCACAACATTGACAGGCCCGTGTACCGCAAAAAAAAAAAAAAAAAAAAAAAAAAAGAATATATATGACTGGTTCATAAACACATGAAAAGATGATCCACTAATTTGCTAATTAAAACCAAGATTAAAGACTACTACATACCCATTAGAATGGCTATAACCAAAAATCTGACAAGACCAAATTTTTCATGGATGTGGAGCAACTGGAACCCTCATATATTGCCTTTTAGAATGTAAAACATTACAGTCACTTTGGAAAATAAAACTGGCAGTTCATTAAAAATTAAACACTCATCTACCACATGAAACAGCTATTCTAATCCTTCGTCTTTACCCATATAAATGAAAGGAGATTGTTCATACAAAGGATTTTACACAAACATTCGTAACCATTTTATTTATGTTAGCCAAAATCTGGAAAAAACGCAAATGCCCCTCAACAAGTGAGTAAATAAACAAAATATGAGGTATCCAATGTAACACAACTCAGCAATAAAAATGAACCAACTGTTGATACATGTGCAACATGGACGGATGTCAAATTTGTTGTATTAAGTGAAAGAAGCCAGAAATAAAATTCTACATGTTGTATGATTTCATTCATGTGACATTACTAGCAAAGGTAAATTTATAAAGACACAAAGCAGATCAGTGGTCACTTTAGTCTAGCAGAGGGTACAGAGACTGACTGTAAAGGGACATGATGAAAATTTGAGGGGTGATGTTAGTTTTTTAAAACTGGAGTGTGGTAATAGTTGTACAACTCTTTGCAGTAAGAGTTATTGAATAATACACTTATGATGGATGAATTTTACGGTATACAATTTATACCTTATAGAGTTGCTTAAAAAGTTAGAAGACGAAAACAATCAAGAGCATAGACAAGAAATTTGCCACAAAAACTCACATACTATTTGACACCTGTTTCTAGAGCTGTAAGACTCATACTATATATATATATATATTTTTAACAATATTAACTCTTACAATCCATAAACATGGGATAGCTTTCATGTGTTTGTGTCATCTACAGTTTATTTCATTGAAGCCTTGTAGCTTTATTCGTACAGATCTTTTTCTTCCTTGGTTAAATTTATTCCTTAGTATTTTATTTTTTTGATTCTACTGTGAATGGGATAGTTTTCTTTATTTCCTTTTTGGATATTTTGTTGCCAGTATTTACAGAAATGCAACTGGTTTCTGTATATTGATTTTATGTCCTACAAATTTACTAAATTTATTGATTAGTTTCAATAGTTTTGGGGTTGAGTCTTTGGTATTTTTAATATATAAGATCATATTATCTGTAAATAACAACAATTTTGTTTTCCTTTCTAATTTGGATGCCTTTTGTTTCTTTGTCTTGCCTAATTGCTCTGTCTAGGACTTCCAGTATTATATTGAATAAAAGTGGTGAGAGTGGGCATTGTTATCTTTTTCATGAAGTTATAGGTAAAGCTTTCAACTTTTCAGTGTTGAGTATGATGTTAGCTATTATTACCTAAGGACAAATTGTTGACTACTCAAAATTATGCAAAACTTTTTTTTTAAAAAAGAACAGATTGAGTATTATAGACTCACTGGTTTTCTGAGCTAGTGAGTACCTTATAAGGTTTGTTGCACGGAATTCATAGGTCAACAGTACCTTCAATTATCTCAAAATGCCTCCTCAATATCATTTGTAATATGTCTTCCAGGTTATCAAAAACATTTTCTTCTTAACGGTGAGAAACTAAAAGCTCTTCCATGAAAATCAGGGACAACTTAAGGATATCCCCTCTAACCACTGCTTTTCAACATCATACTAGAAGTCCTAGTTAATGCAATAAGACAAGAAAAGGAAATTAGAAGTATTCAGACTGAGAAAGAAGAAATAAAATTGTCTTTGCTTACAGATGGCATGATCATCTCTTTAGAAAACCTAAAAAAATTGGCATAAAAAAAAACCTCCTGGAACTAATAAGTTAGTATAGAAAGGTTGCAGGATACAATATTAATATACAAAAGTTAATCACTCTCCTATATACAAGCAGTGAACAAGTGGAATTTAAAATTAGAAACATAACACCATTACATTTGCACCCCCAAAAATGAAATATTTTGGTATAAATCTAACAAATATGCACAAGATGTCTATGAGGAAAACTATAAAACTCTGCTGAAAGAATTCAAAGAACTAAATGAACAGAGAAGTAGTCCACGTTCATGAATACTGAGACTCAATATTGTCAACATGTCAGTTCTTCCCAACTTGATATGGCTTTTGGATGGTAGTAACATTAAACACAGGGAAGGCCTGGTGACTAAATGTAAATGTATTTCAATATTGATTAGAGTAGAATTATACCAGCCTGTATTAATTTGCAAAAAGATGTTTCATATTATTTTATAAAGGAGTAACGCTATTTATTTTGTATTTATGTGAAAATATTATTTAATAGTCTTTATTATAGAGTCTAAAGAAAATAATAAACATTTAAAAATCTAATAAAATCATGTTGTATGATTCATACATGATAGTTGCTGAAGGACTTGTCTTCATAATTCCCAGGACATTTGACAGTTAAGCACATAAAAATAAGTCTGTATGCTAGTCTTAAAATGTTAAGTGCATTAATATTCCAATTGTTACTGTATCTTGAAGAGTTTACAATACTTAGTTTTGTTTAGAAATAAACTCTCAAAGGAGACTGTCAATCCACCATAACAAGTTTTATTCAGAACTTGTGTCTTTTTTTATTGTTTTTTCTCTTTACTTTATGTTTCTAAGAGATGTCAACGCTATTACACAGCACTTTTTGTCTTATTTCAGTTTTTCTTGGAATATTTAGAAATATTTTGTGTGGTCACACCATTAAGAAACAGGTTTACATGAGGAAAATAGCAGATCTTAACACTAAATCAATACAAATGTTCCACCTCACTTAGTGACAAATGAGTTATAATTTGTCCCACACACCAATCAGAGTAAGATTAAGGAAACAATATGTTAATGTTATTGTTTTTCTAGTTTGACTCAAACTGAACACTAGTAATTTCAATCATTTCTGCATTCAGTCAATAGTTTGTGAGTATTGATTTCATGCCAGGAAAAGTACTAGGCACAGGGCATAAAATAATGATCATGCAGACAAGGTCCCTAATTCCACAGAGACAAAAAAAAAAGTAAATAAAATAAGTGAAAGAATTTCAAAATGTAATACATTATAGAATAACCTTCTGGGTGTTGGTGGTGGATCTACTTTATAAAGTGTGGCCAGACAAAGCATGTGAGAAACATAAAACTCTCAGTGGATATGGGACAAACTGATGGATGAACTTAGACTCTTTGGGAAATACCACAGTTTGGAAGTAATGAGGCTAAGAAATCTGTTAAAGTTTTCAAGGTCATCAACCTAATAAATGGCAGAGGCAGAATGTAACTTAGGGGATTTTTTCTTTCTTTCTTTCTTTCTTTTTTTTTTGCAGTATGTGGGCCTCTCACTGTTGTGGCCTCTCCCGTTGCGGAGCACAGGCTCCGGACGCGCAGGCTCAGCGGCCATGGCTCACGGGCCTAGCTGCTCCGTGGCATGTGGGATCCTCCCGGACCGGGGCACGAACCCGTGTCCCCTGCATCGGCAGGCAGACTCTCAACCACTGCGCCACCAGGGAAGCCCCAAGTCTACAGTTTTTTGTGTGGGATCTTAGTTCCCCCATCCTCAGCAGGGAAAGCATGGAGTCCTAACCACTGGACTGCCAGGGAATTCCCTAACAGGGGATTTAGTCTCCAACTGCTACATAAGATTGTAATACTGACTAACACTCACTCAGAAATTCTTAGAGAGCTGAGAACTCAGAGAGTGGGAAACCCAGAAAGAATAAAGAAGTGGCCACATGAGAATGTCAATCCTTCATCTGGTTTGTTAAAATGGTTATGGGTTGACAACTTCAATTAAAAAAAATGAGTAATTTTGTAAAAGAGAATAACATGTTCTTTGGAGTCAGAAAAATATGGAATTGAATGCAGAATTCCATTTACTAATTGTGCAATCTTATGCTCAGTGAATAACTTATCTGTGACTTGATTTCTTCATTTTCAAAAGAGGTTAACAGTTACCACATTGGTATGTTGTCAGTATTAAACTAAGAAATATAAATGAAAGCAACTCACATATTAGTGCTCAGTAATTGTACTTTCATTTCATAGTGTAACACAAAATTTCATTTTTTTGACTTAAATAATGTCTAAATATTAATTTTCTTTTGAGACGTTTTCTGAATTCTGTTCAAAGCCTTTCATTACACACATACTCAATCAAAGAAAGAAAATGGATTCATAACTTGTATTTGACAGGAAAGAAAACCCCAGTGACCTCTTCCACATAAGAAATACAAGAAATCACTTTAATTCAATTTAGAGTAAGTAATGAATTCAATTTGTTAAAATTGCTTATATTCTTTGAGAAAATTAGATATGAATAAAATGAATCTAATAAGTCAGTTGCTCCTATATGAGCAGTATATTTATTTACTCACCTGAATCACATATCAGAAATTTTATAAATCATTTCAGTAAAGGGAGCTAGGACAATTATTTCAAGTTTTTCTTCAAGTATAATTTGTATATGTGAATTCTTTATTTTTACAACTAACATTGTCATGTTAATCTCAATTTTGTGTTCATACTTGCCAGAATATATTCAGTAAATATATTCAATACATTTGCAAACATAGTATACCCTCTCTCCCACTTTATATATTTATGTGTATATTCATATGAATATACACATATATTAATATATATTCATATATGTATGCATGTGTGTACATACACATTATATAATACACATATAAATATGTACATATATGCATATATTTTATAAATACACAAATATGTGTGTGTATATATACATATATATATATATAAACAGCTAGAAGCCTCAGCTATGGGATAATAAGCTAGTCACTTAATATTTTGAATCACACTATTTCTTATCTGGTTAAATAATAATGATAATAATATCTAAATATAAGAATATAGGAATTAAAAAAGATAATACATGAGATAATCAATTTATAAATTGAAAGAATTTTTTTTGTAGATGCTCATTGTTACTATTCATTTTTAATGCATTGCTGCCATGGAAATTATTTTTTCAAGTGGTTAAATTCACTTACAACATTCAGCTTAGGAACCCATAGCTCTCCCTTTCTTTTCACATGCAAGGACTGCCAAAATAATACAGCCAAAGGCAACATTTTTCTTTCAATAAAAACTAAGGAAATAAACCCTAAATTTCTTCCTTTTATATTTCCTTTCTTAGTTAATGAGATTATTGGCCATTCCAGGGAGGGATAAGCTATCTATCCTGTAGTGGTAGAAGGGTAAATTCTCCCATAGAATGAGAGGACGGGTGTTGGAAGTCCCACAATAGGCAGAGTATCTCTGTGTTAAGACTCCTGCCCTGGCTATATCACAATTGCTAACACTTCCTGAGAGCTGAATGTGCAAGCAACTGTGCTAAGCATTTTCTACTATTTAACTTATTTAAAGCCAGGATATGGAAACAACCTAAATGTCCAATGACAGATGAATGGATAAAGAAGATGTGGTACATATATACAATGTAACGTTACTCAGCTATAATAAGGAATGAAATTGGGTCATTTGTAGAGATGTGGATGGACCTAGAGTCTGTCATACAGAGTGAAGTAAGCCAGAAAGAGAAAAACAAATATCATATGTTAATGCATATATGTGGAATCTAGAAATGGTAGAGATGAATCTATTTGCAGGGCAGGAATAGAGACGTAGACATAGAGAATGGACATGTGGACACAGGGGGGCAGGGGAGGGTGGGACAAACTGGGGGATTAGCATTGACATATACACACTACCATGCATAAATTAGATAGCTAGTGGGAACATGCTACAAAGCAGAGAAAGCTCAGCTCGGTGCTCTGTGACGACCTAGATAGGTGGGATGGGGGTGTGGGAGGGAGGTCCAAGAGGGAGGGGATATAGGTATGCATACAGCTGATTCACTTCATTGCACAGCAGAAACTAACACAACATTGTAAAGCAATTATACTCCAATAAAAATATAAAGCTTATAACAACCCTGGGAGAGTTACTTATTATTTTCTTATTCCCATTGTAAAGATAAGGAAAGTGGTGCTTTAGGAATTTGGGGACCTGCAACTAATGAAGGTCAGACCTGGATTTAATTATAATTCTTATACCCTTAACTAATATGTTAGTTAACAGGAAAACAAAGTTCCAATGATGAAGTTGAAACTCCAATCACAGGTTCAAATTGACCCAGATGCCACACAATTTCAGAGGGTTTGATAGGGATTCACATTTTATATGAGTCATAATATGGTCCAGCACACTTTATGATTCTCACCAGGTCTCAATGCCCTGATTGGTAGATTGGGTTTCATGACTCACTGTACTCTTTCCCCTAAATCACAGATTTTTAAAGAAATAAAACAGTGACCATACTATTTTTTACCCCCTCATTTTTAAAATTTACTGTCTCTTATTCTCTGGGGCAGGTTTTTTGTTATTTTCAAACAAAATAACATTTTGAGTGAAACATTAATACATACTATGAAGTGAAACATTAATAAATGTGTTCTGAATCACTGATAAAAATTTGGTTAGAAGTACACATAAATAACTGATTATTTCAAGTAAGTTGCTATAGCCTGAAAATTTTGCAGCAAAATCAGTTTAGTTTGCTTTGAGTTTGGGTAACATCTGCCTTTTCTATTATAAAGATTACAGGCATTTTCCTTCATGAGACTTAAAAATAACTGACAATCTTTTGAACTTCAATTTCTGCAAAAGGAAGAGAAAAACAACCTAGTTTACTAAAATTGACTTTGTTTTAAAAAAATATATTTAAGAGCATGTTTTAAAAGCAGTGTCAATACTTCCTCACTCCAAATGGTGCTGTTTGGTGAACACTTAAAGAGAAATACTTGCTGCTTGCCAAATAAGGCAATAGTGTTTCTGGCAGTGCAGCCACTAGCTTTGTTGACTAAATTCTTCCAAGTAAAATTTAGGACTGGAAGTCTTTTAAAGAGCAGGAAGTTGGATAGAAGTAAAAATATACCTATTCAAAATATTTAGTTTTAATTAATTTTTCTGTTTACTGTATTCTCTCATCTTACTCTTATACAACAAATTAATAAATGATTCACAATTAGAAATGCCTACTTTGGAGGTTTCCAGGAACACTGTGACCAGACCTATGTGGACAGTTGTAAGAACAGAGGATTCTGGCACCAAGAAGTCTGCAACAAGCCACACTCCCTCCCCTTTTAGTATAAAATAAGCCTGAATTCTAACTCAGTAAGAAGGTTCTTTGGGACACTAGTCCACCATCTTCATGGTCTGCTGGCTTTCTGAATAAAGTCACTACTCTTGGTCCCAATAGCTCATCTCTTGATTTATTGGCCCGTCCTGTGGCAAGTGGTACAAGCTTGGACTAAGTAACACTTTTAGCCCTATAAAAAGCAAGAGAGCATTAGTAGAAGTTCAGGAATTCTGTTTTCAACTTGAATATTCAGATTTTTTTTTTTTTTTTTTTTTGCGGTATGCGGGCCTCTCACTGTTGTGGCCTCCCCCTTTGCGGAGCACAGGCTCCGGACGCGCAGGCTCCGGACGCGCAGGCTCAGCGGCCATGGCTCACGGGCCCAGCCGCTCCGCGGCATATGGGATCCTCCCAGACCGGGGCACGAACCCGTATCCCCTGCATCGGCAGGCGGACTCTCAACCACTTGCGCCACCAGGGAGGCCCAAATATTCAGATTTTTGAACTTTAAGTTTTTTGAGATAGTATTTTCTCTTTTATTTCTTTAGTAAATATAAGACCTCAAGGATGGGTGCTTTAATTCATTTTTTCTCTGATAATCCTCACAAAGTTCTTAGAAATACATTTATTAACCTCACTTCAGAGATGAAGAAAATAAGACTCAAAGAACTTGAGTAACATATATAAATTCTCACAATAAGGAATAGTAATAGATCTGGAATTCAAATAGGGTTCAGCTGATTCTAAAGCCTGTGATCTTAACCACTACAATGTTTTATACAGCAAGAAGTCTAAGAAGTTATTTATGGGTCTTTTCTCAATGGATTTTCTTTTATTTAGTCATATAATGATGGTCAGTCTTATACTTACCTTGCTCAAGAATTATGATCAGGCAAAATACCACAAAGAAAGTAATACTTTAAATTAACCCATGCTAGAATTTACATTCAATCAAAAAACATTTATAGATTTTCTGCTATGTAAGAGTTATTGTGTTAGGCACCATATGAATCAATGTGAACTTGATACTAAAAATAATGCAGAAAAGAAATATTATAGAATGCCTTCTGGGCTAATTTCATGGACATACAGCCAATTTTATTTTTTCCTGGAGACCACCTGAATGTTTCAACTAAGTTAAGCACATGTAATCACCAGCCATCAAATTAGAAAATAAGGGGTAGGCCTCCATACCAGGTGCAGTGAATAAATGAAAAATATTTTAAAAGAATACATGGTAATGGCCCAAATCTCTTCATTGCCTCACTGCTCATTCTGCATCCCAAGGTAGAAGATTATCATACTGAGAACCCTGGGATCTAGCTGGTAAGGATCAGATGTTATACATATATATGAGATCAGAAATTTACTGATCCAGGCTTTTGTTTCAGTTATTTACCTTTTTCTCATCAAGGAGATAATGAGTAACTGAGTTGGGCATCAAAGCTTTTTCTGATAAAGCAAAGCATACATTCAGCTACTCTGGCAGATCCATCCAACGTTACCCCTGTGGCTCCTGTCAATTACAAAGGGCCTAGCTCTTCCCTGGTCCCTCCGCTCTCAAGTCTGATCATTATTTATTAGCATATTTCTTTTTAAAAAACCAATTGGTAAGGAAAGTTATGTATATCTGTTATTAATTCCACCACTCTATCTGACTCAGAGAAATACATTTAGCGATAATAAAAGTTAAATCATAAATCTGGCCAGGTTATGCTGCTGAATACAACATAATATCTGTTACACTGCACATTGCAAACCCCGATCTATGTATTTCCATAATCTTGAATGATAGTTTGGCCTAGAATAGCATCTACTTCATAAGGTGACTGTGAAAATTAAATGAGTTGATACATGTAAAGGCTTAGGACAGTACCTTATGTAAGCACACTCAAACCTTAGCTACTATTCTTTTTATTGCATTGTGTTTGTGTTGTCAAGAGTATGCAAGACAAATCAATAATCCTCAGGGAAGATTCCTGGCTACAAAAACTGACAACTCTATTTTACCATTTTATCCCAAAAAATGTCATAAAATTACGGATAGAACTTTAAAGAAAGACTCTGGGGACTTTACATTTATAATGACAGGATCAGGACGTGTATCCCCCTTTCCTCTCTGAGCTTAGAGGGAGGATGAGAAATAGACACATAAACTCTTCAGTTAATCTAGGGCACACTATAACCACAGGCCCAATGTATGAGGAGAGTTGTCAGAACAAGTAAAGGGTAGAGCAGACATGCCTGCTGATGCAGATGCAGACAAGACTGGAAAAACTAAGAGAGTTCCAGGCCAGGTGCCTCACCCTGAGGGACAGAACCAACACCATTGTTAGGAGCAATGACACTGAAGGGCATGGGTTTTTGAATGAAGATCTTTGGACCCTGTTAGATACTACAGATTAAAGATGCTGGGATAAATAAAAGAATTTATAGATGTCCCATCACTGAAACACTTATCCAAAGGTGAAGCCCATTGGAGAAGACTGAGTTGTGAGCAGGCCTGTATCTGTAGGAATAAGGAAAATCTGGGAATAAGGAAAATCAAACCAGAGCACTCATGTTTTTTCTCTCTCTCCCTCTCCTTTCTCTCTCCCTCTCTCTCTCTCTCTCGCTCTCTCTCTCTCTCTCTCTCACACAAACACACACACACACGCGCACACACACAGGAAAATGGCATGGCAGGGAGGGGAAGGACATGAAAAATAAATTGACATTGCATCTAAGGAAAAAAGGTGAAGGAAAAAAAATAAAATGGCATCAAAAATGAAGGTCATGCTGAGATTAAGAAAAGCGAAGTCTATACAATCGAATAGATGGTAAATGCCAGAGAGGACAAGACAAAGAAAAAAACTTAAAAAATGACTGAAATGAATAAGAAGTTAAAAATACATAAAATGAGAGATGTGGCCTTCACGAAGACAAAAGTTGAAAAAATAAAACAAAAAATATTTTAATTTGTAAGTGAGAAAATTGTTCAGAAATAAAAAGAAAACTTGAATCCAAGTCTAGAGGAGGGAGTACACCATGTCTCCAGAATAACTGATACAAAGCCATAAATTCCAAGACATTTCCTGGTAAACTGTTATGATTTTAAACATGAAAGAGAGAGAGAGAGAGAGAGAGCAGGAGATGGAAACAGAAACGAAGACAAATTCTTGCATATCCAGGAAGAGATAATAAAAATAGGCAGTTCTCAACAATGTAAACAAAAAATCCCATGCTAGAAGATGGAGTGCTAGAAAATCTAAGCCAAGATACCACAGAGGAAATGAAGAAAAATTTCAAGAAGATACTCCACAAAAAGCACTAGTCTCACTAAGCCAAAAACAATATTTCCTTCTAGTCTTCTAGAAAACTTGTATTGTTCCTATAGCCTAAGGCTTTTTATTAGGTATATTAGTTATGTGTAAGCTTGACTTTCTCCATCACACCTGAGCTTCTCACAGGCTGTCCTGTTCATTCCTGCCCCCTCCTTGCACATAGATCGGACTCAAATCTGTCTGTTGAATTGATTTACTATGTGGTTGTAGGAATCTCCAAAAAAACCAGCTGATAATGCAAGAAACCTACCAAAAGTTAGGCTTTCAGGGAAAACAAAACATGAAAAATCAATATTAAATTATATAAAAATGAAATATGTTACTAGGCAGGGGCTTTTTGTCCACTACACAAGGTTGCAGCCCCATGGTAAATATTTTGACATTATAATCTGGAATTCCATGACTTACCTCTCTAATTAATTGCATTTCATGAAAAATAAAACTCTTGGGATGAACAAAAACTTTAAAAATAAGTTATCGAGACCATGATGTTTTGTGATCTTCAGTATTCCTTTGTGTGTGAGCCTAAGGGGTATGGAGTAATGAAGCAGCAGACAATGCAGGAATTTACTCCAGGGACTGGTTCAGGCACAGGTTGGGCTGAGATGGTGTTCCAAGGATTTAAGCAACTATTTTTTAAAACAAAGTTCAGACCAGCCTCTGGGCCATGTTCTCTCCAAGCTGAGGGTGCCCAGTGCCGGTCTGTACAAGTCCTGGCATTCATACAACTTTCCACAAATTGGACTTTTCAGAAAGACCAGCTGAACCTTGAGTTTCTGTGAATGGTAAATGGCAATAGGAAGAAAGAAACATTAGCTTAAGTCCCTTTTTCCTCTACTTTCTAGGTTTGCTAGGTAAGACTTTTCAGGGGCTAACGATAAAAAGAGATCGAAATTGATCTAATTGCTATCCCCATCCTATAAGGTTATGGTTTAATTGTACACTATATAAACAGGCAAGGGAAGGAGACAGAAAGAGAGCTGGGAGGAAGGAAGGGAGAGAAAGAGGGAGAGAGAAAGGAAGCGAGGGAGGGAGGGAGGGAAGGAGGGGCAGAAAGGGGAAGAAGAAAAAAGATAGACGCTCAGGATCCCAATTAAACATATTTATTTCGACATGATCTTACAAAGAAGAGTTAAATAAAAGATACTGGAAACATCCAATCACATCGCTATAACTGCCTAAGGCTGACTTTTATGAATCAATTTCACAAAACATAGTCCTTGCAATATCATCTTCATCAATTAATATTTATTGACAAGGTCCTAAGGTACGTGACACATGAAGAGATAAGATTAACTTCCTTTCTTTACCCTTCTCTCTGGAAAATGAAGCTAGTACAACCTTCAAAATATCTGCCTGAGGGGAAAAAATGCACTTGCCCTAACAATCTGAACAAACATTATTTCCAGAACTAATTTTCTACTTATCTGGCTCTTGTGTTCCATATTTTCAATATCCTGTGATGTCTCATAGTAATTTAAAATTGCAAGTCACTGTGTACAAACTGGCACAGTCTGGAGTGTGTTCTGTGTCCATTTCATTTGTTTAATACTTTGTATTTTAGAATTCCCTTTAACAGCAATTACTTAAACTAGGCAAAGTAGCTATTGTTTTCCCCAATTAACAGATAGAAATCTACAAATTTTAAGTGACTTATGCTAGATCTCCTAGTTTGTTTGGGCTTCAAACTTTCTGATATTAAAGCCTACGTTAATAAGGACGCTGGCTACCTCAAAATTATATTGCATGCTCAGAGTAATTTTATGTTGTTTTTCCTGTTTATCAACAACTTCCTTCTACAAGTTGAGGAAAAAAGAGGTAAATGTATCTAGCAGCTTAGTGAGTGATAGGTCCTGTGCTAAACATTTTGCATTTATTGTTGTATTTATACTCAAAACAAGCTTATAGGGTGGGTGTTTGTCTACTCTTACTTTATTTTATATTTTTATTTTTTATATTACTCAGCCATAAAAAGAAATGAAATTGAGTTATTTGTAGTGAGGTGGATGGACCTAGAGACTGTCATACAGAGTGAAGTCAGAAAGAGAAAAATAAATACCGTATGATAACACATATATATGAAATCTAAAAAAAAAAAAAAAAAAAAGGTTCTGAAGAACCTAGGGGCAGGACAGGAATATACTATTATTTTAGATGAAGAATCTGATGCTTACAAAAGTAAAGTTGCCTATTAAGTGGCAGATCTGTTATTAAAACCCAGGTCATCAAACACCAAAGCCCATGTTCTGAACTATTTCAATACACTTCCCATTTTTGGTTTGCAGAAGCAGCTAAATTAAATTTATACACCCTCTGGATTTACACACTGTTTCAGATGACACTTTGTTATATTTTGATTGCTGGGTCATATAAGCCACAGAGGTCAGATTTTCTAAATATTTTGGTAAATACATACTTAAAAGACTGCAAATCACTTTAGAAATATTTTAAATTATTTTTATATATACTCCAAATGTCTTTTGATTTCAACCTCGTTTAACAAACATATAGTGATACGTATCATGTAGAAAGAAATATACGTGGAACTTTGAGAGCTGAAATGTGAACATGACAGACTCTGAGCATGAAGGACAGGTAATATCCCACTGCAAAGTCCCAGTAAGCAAATCTAACCGGAAACTGAGTATGGTTCTTTTTCTAATTCATTTGTTATATTTGTACATCTGAATTACACAGGACAGACAGAATCATACAAACAGCATACAAAAAAAAATGAAACTATCCTCTTTTCTATCAATACCACTTTAGCAATTTCATACAGAGCTCCCAGTATATAGCAGTAGAAAGTTTTGAGAATTCCTTATATCTTTTCACGATGCAGTACACTCTAAAATATTGGGCTATGATATTTTTTAACCTTTCTTATTGTAACACCATGTTACTTCTACCATAATGTTTTGGGCAGGAAAATCTGAAGGAAAAAATTTTACAGGCACTTTTCAAGGCAATTGTAGATTAACACTTTCACTATTAAGTTTTTCACTGCTTGTTTATTTGTAGGTTTCATTAATTGATAATAGTACTAGTGGCTTATCACTTAGTTTTGCTGTTATAAAAATTAATGCTTCAATTTTTCACAAAATACTTAAACCAGAAAACAAAATAAGTATATCTTGTGGTATAAGGAAATGGAGGGCTGAGTTTGGGTTTACTGGAAGACAGTTACCATACAAATTACATGAAGAGGTTGACATATATTTGGACTTTGCTCTGAGAATCAAAAATTAATTATGTGTTCTCATTCTCCTACACTTGCAAGCTTCTCTGTCTTAAAAGTTTTTCCTAAGAATATAGGACCATTTTGCTTTAGTTTCTCAAATTATCTTCATAATTATGACTGTTATATGAAATAACACCTGCCTAATTACTTCATTTATTAATTCAACAAACATTTATTGAACTCTACTATATGCTATGCACGGTACTAGATACCTTACCTGCTAGAATGAATAGGGTCAAAACTATGCCTGCTTCATTACTCTGAGAGCTTTGCGAGGGATCCAGATGAATAAATAGGAAATGATAATGTAAAAAATTATTAAACGGAAACCTCAATTAGAGTTAGGAGACCAGAAGGGGAAGCTGTCATACTCTGTGACAATAGCAGAGCCAAACAGGAAGAAGAAAGACTACTCCTCTTTCCTTAAAAGGACTCAGTCAATGAAAAGCCACGGACTCTTTGATTACTACAGCCATCCCAACTTCTTTTTCCTTTCTATAAAGTGTTTTCCATCTCTTGCTGGGAGGAGAATTGCACATGACTCACCATGATTTTAGACTCTAAACTGCAGTTCTCTGTTGACCCCAAACAAACCCAGCAATGGCAGTCTATTTGTTTCAGGTCAACAATGACAATAAAGTAATGATGATGGCTACTGGTGGGTAATAGAGAATAGCATTGGAGTCCATGTAAAAGAGAAGCACTACCCAATATTTGCCATGTGTGCTTGAGTATGTATAAGGGTGATATACAGAGAAGTTTGCTTATATAAGCTGAGATGTCAAGAATGCATCTGTTTAGCCAGGCAAATTCAGTTACTCCTGATAGTGTCCTGTGAAGGACTCTAAAGAGGATGCTGCTCCAAAGGCATTGGCGTGAAGTTAGAGATATTTGTGGTATAAAATTTAAAAAAGAAGAAAAAGAAAAAGAAGGTGGAGGAGGAGGAATAAAGGAAATAAAAACGTTCTAGTGCATAAAACTGAGTCTACCTAGTACCTTAGTCTTTAAATTCTATGTGCATTTCTTTCTTCTTCATACCATATGTTTCAAAGATTAAATAAGCTATTTTATGCAAGCTGTTAGTATTCATCTGGCCATACTAGCATTTCTTGAACATTAATTGGTGGTTCCAGAGCACAGTTCAAGGAGTGATTAGTGACAAATAAGGAGGAAAATAGGGCCTTTGGATAGCAGTGTCACTAAACTCAGGGAAGGCCTATATTTAAATATGTTTAAATATTGAAGAAGGTGCTGTGTACAGTGAATCAGCAGTGACTATTTTAAGATATATAGCTGGATCAAAGCACATCCAATGCCTGGTTTTCCTCAAGGAATGCGGCTGCAGGGAAATTCATCTTCCCCAAATGGAGAAAAGACATGTTGCTAGATTAAGAACTAAAATAATGCGTTGGAGATTCTCCTCACATGGCAATTCATTTCTATATATCTAAGACACAGAAACTCAAAAACAAAATGGATAATTTGGCTCAATGAGACTCATGCTTCCAGTCTGCAAAACTTTCCCAGAAATTATTAGTGTTGACAGCTTCCTTAGGTATAAAATGCTAAAGTCTATAGTTGTGTAAAAAGTTATGAAAAATGTATGCCCAAAAGCTTGAAATATATAACCTAATACCAAATGAAAAGCACTTCACGTTAACTGCTTGAAAAGGAAATGAGATGCCTCATCTCCTGTATACAGATAGTTACAAGTAAGTAGTTTGAATACAAATATAGTTTCAAAACTTGAGCTATTCATATTGAATCAAATCAACACCCATAACCTCACTGACTATATTAAATTAGAACTCATTTAAAAACATTAAATATAAGTGGTATCAAATATCCCATACACAATTAGGCAAGTCACCACATAAAATACTTAATAAAAAAACTCAACATATAACTGTGAAAAACTTTCAAATGAGAACCCAATACAGATGTTATAGTTCTCCCTGTTTAATATCTCTACCATATTTTTTTTTTTTTTTTTTTTTTTTTTGCGGTACGCGGGCCTCTCACTGTTGTGGCCTCTCCCGCCGCAGGAGCACAGGCTGCGGATGCACAGGCTCAGCGGCCATGGCTCACAGGCCCAGCCACTCCGCGGCATGTGGGATCCTCCCGGATCGGGGCACGAACCCGCGTCCCCCGCATCGGCAGGCGGACTCCCAACCACTGTGCCACCAGGGAAGCCCTACCATATTTTATTTTATCTTTTCCATGAATAAGAAGGTATAACATAGCTGAGAAGAAAGGAAAAGCTAACAAAAGAAGTCCAATATATTTAGTTAGTTGATTATACAAAAATTGAGTTATAACTCAGTAAAATTATAGTGTCCCTGCCTTTTAAACAAAAGGAACTTTGCTTTGATTTAGAGTTTTAAGTTAGTTTTTTCACTACTTATGACCAAGTAAATTATTATAAAGTATTTGTCATGACATACCACCATAGTTGCTTTAGTGAGCTGGAGCATTCAAGGATATCAGATCTCACCTGACAACACAGAGGCGAATGGATGGAAGAAAAGAAGATGAATTAGAGGGGAAAGCAAGATAAAGTAAGTGAAGGGAAGGAAGAAGAGGAGATTATATCATGGAATAACTAAACCAGAGTAGCCATTCAGTGGATGGAATACAGTGAGAAAAGAAGAATAAAAAACTAATGGAAAGGAAATAGGTGATACTTTATTTAAATCTTAATGTGGAAAGAACGCTTTACTCTAGCAATTTCTCCTCATTCTTCTATCTCTTCCAAGGCAAAGACTTTCCTCCAACCATCCCGAATATGCAAATAATTTCCCTCTATATCACTTGCATTGATGCCCTCTTGTGTGTGTGTGTGTGTGTGTGTGTGTATTTTTTTTAACAGTCTTTGTGTTTTATCAGTGTTGGTCTACGTAGCTTAATGTTTTGGAATAAATCTACTTAATTTTCAAAGTCTCTGTTACCATTATTGTAGTGAAAAACATGCTTCAGCCCCTTTCTCTAGAAGTCTTAAGCTAGTGGTAGACATTAGTGCCCTCAGAAGAATCCTCTTTGTCTCTAATGGATAGCAGCAAGGCTAGTATTCAGTATTTGCATGGAGCAGAATTGTCTTGCAAAGGCAATAAGCAGTGAAAAGCAGATACATAGTCCAAAGCTTAGAATTCACCAGAAAAGAAAGAAGTATGGTTCAAAAAAGGAAGACAGTTTCATCTGTTTAATAAATCAAGAAGGCATAAAATAACTGTTATTTGTTTTGTAAGCAGAGGCCAAAAGCCCAATATTTTTCAAGGGAAGACATATCATCCTTTCATTCCAATTAACCTTATAAAGCAGAAAATAAATATTTTTGAAAAATATTTCTGACAGCTGTAAGGGCAGAAATTGATTTAAAGGAAGTTTTTTATTAAGATAAATGGAGACCTGTGTTGAGTTTAGTGTTCAATCAAATTTCCAAGTCAAGAATCTGAAAGATGAGGTTCTTGAGAAAGTGGCACAAAAGCTGACTTGAAGACCCCTGCTCACCTCCTATAAGACACTGAACAGATGTCTAGGGAAAACACACTCCTGTGCTCTCCTCCTTTACTGTTCACACAGAACACTTCACTTCTGACACTTCTGGTCACCAAAAGTGTGGGGAGTTTTCCCCTACATCAAGAAATTCTCTGTGACACCAGCTGGGTGTCCTATAGTTCAATTTAGTTCTGACACTATCTACCTGGAGTTAGCGTCAGATCCCACAAGTTATAGCCTCAGTTCTACACAACTGCCTGCCCCCCACGTCAGACACTGATTTAAGTCCCAGATTTTCACCTGTACTTCAGATCAACAGGCTATAAATTAGGGGTCCCTGGACCCCTTCCTTTGGTTCAGTAATTTGCTAGAATGGCTCACAGGACTCAGAGAAACGTTTTCATTTACCACTTTACTATAAAGGATATAATAAAGGATATAAATGAAGAGATACATAGGACAAGGGATGTGGGAAGGAGCTTCTATACCCTCTCTGTGAGCACTTTCATGTGTACATCAACCCAGAAGCTCCCTGAACTCTTCACTTTGGGGAATTTTGTGGAGGCTTCATCATGAGGCATGATCAATCATTAACTCAGTCTCCAGGTTCTCCCTCCTCATTGGTGGATGGGGGTGTGGGGCAGACATTTCCAGGGTTCTAATCATGGCTTGGTCTTTCTGGGGATCAACCCACATCCTGAAACTATCCAGGAGTCCACCAACAGTCACCTCAATAGAACAAAAGACACTCCTGTCACCCAGGAAATTCCAAGGGATTTTGGAGTGCAGGGTAAAAGAACCAAATATTAGAATAATAGGTGGAGGTCACGGTTTTGTGATGACATATCAGCCAGGCAGAATCAAGTACATACTCAGAATACTTATAACAAATGTATCTCTCACTGCAGCTAAGAATAGTGCTCATGAAAGGGATCAATTGAGACAGCGTTCATAAGGATTCTTCTTCAAGTATGACAAGGACTACCCTGGTGTTATTATCATTTAGAAAATTACAATGATTTTAGGAGCTCTGTGCCAGGAACTGGAGGCAGAGGGCAATATATATATATATATTCATATAGTCAATTATTTCAATACAAGAAATGTCCAGAAGTGTTTCAAAGAGCAAGGCTAGTCTCCTAAAGCAATGACCAAGGTTTATTTTTTTTTCCTTTTCTGATATTAAAGATAAAATTATTATTACTCATAGCATTCTGCACATAGTGTATGTCTAGACTTTATGTTTTTATTTAATTAATTTAATTTTTATTTTTTAAATAAATTTCTATTTATTTATTTATGGCTGTGTTGGGTCTTTTTTTTTTTTTTAGACTTTAACTTATCCCAAGGCAGACTTGTTGTGGATACTGTGATTCTAAATCTAACAACTTAGAAAACTTACACAATATTAATTTTAGAGCCAATCTAATAGAAAATCTAATTATCATAATGCTCGTACAGGGAACGTTTTCTGTAACAAGGTGTTATGAGGCTAACGTTATCATTAGTTAAGTTAAAAATGTTTCAAAGCTTCCTAGGAAAAGTAAAAATAAATCGAACTTGGTACATAAACAGGAAAGAAATAAGAATCTAGAGAAATTTATATATTTCTAAATAGCACCATGAAAAACAGAATTAGTATCATCAGTTATTGAGTTAAAATCTTACTCAAAAATAAAATTCTAAAACTTTTGAAGAAAACATATAAATATATTTTACACAACTGAATGTGCTATTCCAATCTTCAATGTATGGTATGTTTCAGGACCATGTCTGTGACTAACCCTTATTTATAGAATATTTAAATTCTATACAACTTTATAATTAATATTCTACAATTTTGTAATCAAGATACTCAACATTATAGAAGAACCATTCAACTTGAATGAGTTTTGCTGACTGTAGTAAATTCAGACTGTAGTATCTAGAATAATTAAATCAGTCTGCATTAATAAGTCACCATTATGTATCTACTGTCTAAACAAGGTTTAGTAACAGAGATTGAAGATATAAAACATATTATTGGAATTACAATGTAGAAATTTCTTTAAGAATAAAAACTAGAATTAACACAGGTCTTTATACAAATATAGGCTGTTTCATAATAAAAGAGTTATTATCATTACTAGAGATAGAAGAGGCTAAAGAGAAGAAATTCATTAAAAATAAAATCTTAAAATGACAAGGTTTAGTAGAGACTGCAAATGGGAGATAGATGGGAGGTGTTGAAAGCCAGACTGCTGGTCTGCCTAAAACTAATTTGAATTAGCTTTAGATACTTTATATGAGTTTTTGAATGCTACAATATTTTTCCTTTAAAAATCTATAAGTCCCTCATAATATCGCTGGCTTAATGCGAGTATATTTTCACGTATTCCAAACACACCCTTTTCTCTGATGATTCTAGTTCTGAGAGGAAGAGAGAATGAAAGAAGGAATAAAGAATTGGAAGGAGGGAGGAAAGGAAGGAGAAATGGCTTCCATGCATCTGCTGAGACATGTAGCATCTTGATACCCAGAGCTTGAGTGATTTTTGATGTCCAAGTTGCTGACTGGGTTGGGGGGGGTGGAGGTGGAGGTCAAGGTTTTGTGATGACATATCAATCAGGCAGAATCAAGTACATACTCAAAATACTTATAACAAAAGTATCTCTCACTGCAGCTAAGAATAGTGCTGGTGAAAGGGAGCAATTCAGACAGGGTTCACAAGGATTCTTCTTCAGGTGTGACAAGGACTACCCTGAAAATATACAGGATCATTTTCATTAACAGTGATGTAAAAACATGATGCATAAAGGAGCAATTATGTGATAATAGACTAAAACGTGACCACTCGAGTTAAGCTCAAGCTTCCATGGAATTGACAATAGACAACACAACAGATATATCCTGGAATTTTTAAGGCATTGATCTAACATGAAGTGCTATACCATGCATTCATTTATTCATCTTTTTATTCATTTAAAAGAGACTTATAGAAGAATAACCTAAGCAAGGCACACACCTATAGAATGTGGGGATGCAAATATAAAAATGATGGCATGAATATTGTCTTTCGGGAGCTTACAGCTTACTGGGGGACAAGGAGGAGATAAACTCTGCATATGAATGGCTCTAATGAATGAACCCATAGTAAATGCCAGGGTAAGATTACATGTAAAGCATTGTACAATTTCACATGAGAGAAAGATTGATTATAGTTGGGAGATAGTGATGCCTTCAGAAGAAGGTGCCTTTGAGCTGAGCTTTGACGGGTGGGTCTGTAGCAGTATTTGGTCACGGTGCTCTACATAAAGAGCTACAAAGTTATACAGGCATTTAGCACAGAAATCTAAAAAAAAAATACTAATGGGTATGCTTACAAAGATCATTCGGAAGATACTTTAGAATTACTTTGTGCATTTCCATTGACCCAGCAATTCTGTTTCAGTAACTAGCTTAAGAAGCACTAATCTCAATATACAAGGTGGTAGGTGCAAGGATGTGGCAGATTTTTAAGAAATGCTGTTAAGCGAGAAGAATACACAGAGCCTAAATAAAGTATGGTAGCATTTGTGCAAACATAAATTATGTACATACATTTTTATAGGTGCATATATGTAATTATGCACACACCTATGTTTTTTGAAAGGAAACAAATAAATTACTAGTATTGGTTTTCTCTGAGAAATGTAACAGAATAGAGGTAACACAGTTATTTTTATGAGAAAAATGGATTTGTGCATTTCATGTGTAATCTAAACTAATTAAAAGTATTGGTATTAAAGAGTGCATTTAGGAGAGGACTTTCAAGATGGCAGACGAGTAAGACGTGGAGATCACCTTCCTCCCCACAGATACATCAGAAATACATCTACCTGTGGAACAACTCCTACAGAACACCTACTGAACGCTGGCAGAAGACCTCAGACTTCACAAAAGTCAAGAAAACTCCCCACGTACCTGGGTAGGGCAAAAGAAAAAAGAAAAAACAGAGACAAAAGAATACGGATGAGACGTGCACTTCTGGGAGGGAGCTGTGAAAGAGGAAATGTCTCCACACACTAGGAAGTCCCTTCACTGGTGAAGACAGGGGATGGGCGGGGGAAGCTTTGGAGCCACGGAGGAGAGCACAGCAACAGGGGTGCAGAGGGCAAAGCGGAGAGGTTCCTGCACAGAGGATCGGTGCCGACCAGCACTCACCAACCTGAGAAGCTTGTCTGCTCAACAGCCAGGGTGGGTGGGGGCTGGGAGCTGAGGCTCCTGCATCAGAGGTCAGATCCTAGGGAGAGGACTGGGGTTGGCATGTGAACACAGCCTGAAGGGGGTTAGTGCGCCACAGCTAACAGGGAGGGGAGTCCGGGAAAAAGTCCCATTGTTTGGGGTGCGTGAGAAGAGGAGATTCAGAGCGCCACCTAAATGAGTTCCAGAGACGGGCGCGAGCCATGGCTATCAGCGCAGACCCCAGAGACGGCATGAAATGCTAAGGCTACTGCTGGAGACACGAAGAAGCCTGTGTGCAAGCACAGGTCACTATCCACACCTCCCCTCCAGGGAGCCTGTGCAGCCCACCACTGCCAGGGTCCCGTGATCCAATGACAATTTCACCTGGAGAACACACAGCCAGCCTCAGGCTGTTGCAACCTCATGCTGCCCTCTGCTGCCACAGGCCTGAGCCACATTCCATACCCCTCCCTCCTCCCAGCCTGAGTGAGCCAGAGCCCCCTAATCAGCCGCTCTTTAACTCCGTCCTGTCTGGGCACAGAACAGACACCCTCAGGTGACCTACACACTGAGGCGGGGCCAAGTCCAAAGCTGAACCCCAGGAGCTGTGCAAACAAAGAAGAGAAAGGGAAATTTCTCCATGCAGTCTCAGAAGCAGCAGATTAAATCTCCAAAATGAACTTGATGTACCCTGCTTCTGTGGAAAACCTCAATAGACAATGAATCATCCCAAAATTGAGGCAGCAGACTTTGGGAGCAACTGTAGACTTGGGGTGTGCTGTATGCGACTGACTAGTTTCTGATTTATATGTTTATCTTAGTTCAGTTTTTAGCACTTGTTATCATTGGTGGATCTGTTTATTGGTTTTGTTGCTCTTTTTTCTTTTTCTTTAATTATTTTTTATTTTTAATAATTAAAATTTTTTTTTATTTTATTAACTTTATTTTATTTACTTATTTTTTCTTTCTTTTTTTTCGCCCTTTTCTTCTGAGCCATGTGGCTGACAGGGTCTTGGTGCTCTGGCCGGGTGTCAGGCCTGAGCTTCTGAAGTGGGAGAGCCAAGTTAAGGACACTGGACCACCAGAGAACACCTGGCCCCACGTAATATCAATCAGCGAGAGCTCTCCCAGAGATCTCTGTCTCAATGCTAAGACCCTGTTCCACTCAATGAACAGCAAGCAACAGTGCCAAACAACTAGCAAGACAGGAAAACAACCTGACCCATTAACAGAGAGGATGTCTAAAATCATACTAAGTTCACAGACACCCCAAAACACACCACTGGACACAGGCCAGCCCACCAGAAAAACAAGATCCAGCTTCATCCAGCAGAAAACAGGCACCAGTCCCCTCCACCAGGAAGCCTACACAACCCACTAAACAAACCTTAGCCACTGCAGGCAGACACCAAAAACAATGGGAATATGAACCAGCAGCCTGCAAAAAGGAGACGCAAACACAGTATGTTAAGCAAAATGTGAAGAGAGAGAAACACACAGCAGATGAAGGAGCAAAGTAAAAATACACCACACCAAACAAATGAAGAGGAACTAGGCAGTCTACCTGAAAAAGAATTCAGAATAATGATAGTAAAGATGGTCCAAAATCTTGGATATAGAATGCAGAAAATTCAAGAAACATTTGAAAAGGACCTAGAAGGACAAAAGAAAACAAGCAATGATGAACAACACGATAAATGAAATTTAAAATTCTCTAGAAGGAATCAAGAGCAGAATAACTGAGGCAGAAGAATGGATAAGTGACCTGGAAGATAAAATAGTGGAAATAACTGCTGCAGAGAAAAATAAAGAAAAAAGAATGAAAAGACTTGAAGTCAGTCTCAGAGACCTCTGGGACAACATTTAACAAACCCACATTCGAATTATAGGGATCCCAGAAGAAGAGGAGAAAAAGAAAGGGACTGAGAAAATATTGAAGAGGTTATAGTTGAAAACTTCCCTATCTGGGAAAGGAAATAGTCAATCAAGTCTAGGAAGTGCAGACAGTCCCATACAGGATAAATCCAAGGAGAGACATGCCAAGATATATATTAATCAAACTATCAAAAATTAAATACAAAGAAAAAATATTAAAAACAACAAGGGAAAAGCAACAAATAACATACAAGGGGCTCCTCATAAGGTTAGTATCTGATCTTTCAGCAGAAACTCTGCAAGCCAGAAGGGAGTGGCAGGACATACTTATAGTGATGAAAGGGAAAAACCTACAAGCAAGATTACTCTACACAGCAAGGATCTCATTCAGATTTGACAGAGAAATTAAAACCTTTACAGACAAAAGCTAGAGAATTCAGCACCACCAAACCAGCTTTACAACAATCGTTAAAGGACTTCTCTAGGCAGGAAATACAACAGAAGGAAAAGACCTACAATAACAAACCTAAAACACTTACGAAAATGGTAATAGGAATATACATATTGATAATTACCCTAAATGTAAATGGGTTAAAAGCTCCAACCAAAAGACATAGACTGGATGAATGGATACAAAAACAAGACCTGTATATATGCTGTCTAAAAGAGACCCACTTCAGAACTAGGGACACATACAGACTGAAAGTGAGGGAATGGAAAAATATATGGGAATCAAAAGAAAGCTGGAGAAGCAATTCTCATATCAAACAAAATAGACTTTAAAATAAAGACTATTACAAGAGACAAAGAAGGACACTACGTAATGATCAAGGGATCGATCCAAGAAGAAGATATAACAATTGTAAATATTTATGCACCCAACATAGGAGCACCTCAATACATAAGGCAAATGCTAACAGCCATAAAAGGGGAAATTGACAGTAACACGATCATAGTAGGGGACTTTAACACCCCACTTTCACCAATGGACAGATCATCCAAAATGAAAATAAATAAGGAAACACATGCTTTAAATGATACATTAAACAAGATGGACTTAATTGATATTTATAGGACGTTCCATCCAAAAACAAGAGAATTACACTTTCTCCTCAAGTGCTCATGGAACATTCTCCAGGATAGATCATATCTTGCGTCACAAAACAAGACTTGGTATATTTAAGAAAACTGAAGTCGTATCAAGTATCTTTTCTGACCATAACGCTCTGAGACTAGATATCAATTACAGGAAAAAAAACTGTAAAAATACAAACAAATGGAAATTAAACAATACACTACTAAGTAGCCAAGAGATCACTGAAGAAATCAAAGAAGAAATAAAAAAATACCTAGAAACAAATGACAATGAATATAAGACAGCCCAAAACCTATGGGATGCAGCAAAAGCATTTCTCAGAGGGAACTTTATAGCAATATAAACCTATCTCAAGAAACAAGAAACATCTCAAACAAACAACCTAACCTTATAACTAAAGTAATTAGAGAAAGAACAAAAAACCCCAAAGTTATCAGAAGGAAAGAAATTATAGGGCCTCCCTGGTGGCGCAGTGGTTAGGAGTCCGCCTGCCGATGCAGGGGATACGGGTTCGTGCCCCGGTCTGGGAGGATCCCATATGCCGCAGAGTGGCTGGGCCCGTGAGCCATGGCCGCTGGGCCCGCGCATCCGGAGCCTGTGCTCCGCAACGGGAGAGGCCACAGCAGTGAGAGGCCCGCATACCGCAAAAAGAAAAAAAAAAAAAAAGAAATTATAAAGATCAGATCAGAAATAAATGAAAAAGAAATGAAGGAAACGATAGCAAAGATCAATAAAACTAAAAGTTGGTTCTTTGAGAAGATAAACAAAATTCATAGACCATTGGCCAGGCTCATCAAGAAAAAAATGGAGAAGGCTCAATTCAACAGATTTAGAAATGAAAATGGAGAAGTAACAACTGACACTGCAGAAATACAAAAAAATTTATGAGAGATTATTACAGCAACAATATACCAATAAAATGAACAACTTGGAAGAAATGGACAATTTCTTAGAAAAGCACAACCTTCCAAGACTGAACCAGGAAGAAATGGAAAATATAAACAGAACAATCAGAAGCACTGAAATCAAAACTGTGATTAAAAATCTTCCAGCAAACACACGCCCAGGACCAGATGGCTTCACAGGTGAATTCTATCAAACATTTAAAGAAGAGCAACACCTATCCTTCTCAAACTCTTCCAGAATATAAGAGGGAGGAACACTCCCAAACTCATTCTACCAGGCCACCATCACCTGATGCCAAAACCAAACAAAAATGTCACAAAAAAACCCCAAAACTACAGGGCAATATCACTGATGAACATAGATGCAAAAATCCTCAACAAAATACTAACAAACAGGATCCAGCAGCACATTAAAAGGATCATATACCATGATCAAGTGGGGTTTATCCCAGGAATGCAAGGATTCTTCAATATACACAAATCAATCAATGTGATACACCATATTAACAAACTGAAGGATAAAAACCATAGGATGATCTCAATAGAAGCAGAAAAAGCTTTGAAAAAAATTTAACACCCATTTATGATTAAAAAAACTCGCCAGAAAAGTCGGCATTGAAGGAACTGACCTCAACATAATAAAGGCCAAATATGACAAACTCGCAGCCAACATCGTTATCATTGGTGAAAAACTGAAAGTATTTCCACTAAGATCAGGAACAAGACAAGGTTGCCCACTCTCATGACTATTATTCAACATAGTTTTGGAAGTTTTAGCCACAGCAATCAGAGAAGAAAAAGAAGTAAAAGGAATCCAAATCAGAAAAGAAGTAAAACTATCACTGTCTACAGATGACAGGATACTATACATAGAGAATCCTAAAGATGCTACCAGAAAACTACTAGAGCTAATCAATGAATTTGGTAAAGAAACAGGATACAAAATTAATGCACAGAAATCTCTTGCATTCCTATACACTAATGATGAAAAATCTGAAAGAGAAATTAAAGAAACACTTCCATTTACCATTGCAACAAAAAGAATAAAATACCTAGGACTAAACCTACATAAGGAGACAAAAGACCTGTATGCAGAAAACTATAAGACACTGATGAAAGAAATTAAAGATGATACAAACAGATGGCAGATGGAGAGGTATACCATGTTCTTGGACTGGAAGACTCAACACTGTGAAAATGACTATACTACCTAAAGCAATCTACAGATTAAATGCAATCTCTATCAAACTACCACTGGCATTTTTCACAGGACTAAAAGAAAAAATTTCACAATTTGTATGGAAACACAAAAGACCCTGAATAGCCAAAGCAATCTTTTTTTTTTTTTCTTTTGCGGTACGCGGGCCTCTCACTGTTGTGGCCCCTCCCGTTGCAGAGCACAGGCTCCGGACGCGCAGGCTCAGCGGCCATGGCTCACGGGCCCAGCCGCTCGGTGGCATGTGGGATCTTCCCTGACCGGGGCACGAACCCGCATCCCCTGCATCGGCAGGTGGACTCTCAACCACTGCGCCACCAGGGAAGCCCCAAAGCAATCTTGAGAAAGAAAAACGGAGCTGGAGGAATCAGGCTCCCTGACTTCACACTATACTGCAAAGCTACAGAAATCAAGACAGTATGGTACTGGTACAAAAACAGAAATATAGATCAATGGAACAGGATAGAAAGCCCAGAGATAAACCCATGCACATATGGTCACCTTATTTTTGATAAAAGAGGCAAGAATATACAATGGAGAAAAGATAGCCTCTTCAATAAGCTGTGCTGAGAAAATGGACAACCACATGTAAAAGAATGAAATTAGAACACTCCCTAACACCATACACAAAAATAAACTCAAAATGGATTAAAGATCTAAATTTAAAGCCAGACACTATAAAACTCTTAGAGGAAAACATAGGCAGAACACTCTATCACATAAATCACAGCAAGATCCTTTTTGACCCACCTCCTAGAGAAATGGAAATAAAAACGAAAATAAACAAATGAGTCCTAAAGAAACTTAAAAGCTTTTGCACAGCAAAGAAACCATAAACAAGAGGAAAAGACAACCCTCAGAATGGGAGAAAATATTTGCAAATGAAGCAGCTGACAGAGCATTAATTTCCAAAATTTACAAGCAGCTCATGCAGCTCAATATCAAAAAAACAAACAACCCAATCTAAAAATGGGCAGAAGACCTAAATAGACATTTCTCCAAAAATAAAAATACAGAATGCCAACAAACACATGAAAGGATACTCAACATCATTAATCATTAGAGAAATGCAAATCAAAACTAGAATGTTGTATCTCCTCACACTGGTTAGAATGGCCATCATCAGAAAATCTACAAACAATAAATGCTGGAGAGGGTTGGAGAAAAGGGAACCCTCTTGCACTGTTGGTGGGAATTTAAATTTATACAGCCACTATAGAGAACAGTATGGAAGTTCCTTAAAAAACTAAAAATAGAACTACCATATGACCCAGCAATCCTACTACTGGGCATATACCCTGAGAAAACCATAATTCCAAAAGAGACATGTATCACAATGCTCACTGCAGCTCTGTTTACAATAGCCAGGACATGGAAGCAACCTAAGTGTCCAGTGACAGATGAATGGATAAAGAAGATGTGGCATATATATACAATTGAATAGTACTCAGCCATAAAAAGAAACAAAATTGAGTTATTTGTAGTGAGGTGGATGGACCTAGAGTCTGTCATGCAGAGTGAAGTAAGTCAGAAATAGAGAAACTAATATTGTATGCTAACACATATATATGGAATCTAAAAAAACAAAATGGTTCTGAAGAACATAGCGGTAGGACAGGAATAAAGACACAGATGTAGAGATTGGACTTCAGGACACGGGGAGGGGGAAGGGTAAGCAGGACGCAGTGAGACAGTGGCATGGACATATATACACTACCAAATGTAAAATAGGTAGTTAGTGGGAAGCAGCCGCATAGCACAGGGAGATCAGCTTGGTGCTTTGTCAGCACTTGGAAGGGTGGGATAGGGAGCTTGAGAGGAAGACGCAAGAGGGAGGAGATATGGGGATATATGTGTATGTATAGCTGATTCACTTTGTTATACAGCAGCAACTAACACAACAATGTAAAGCAATTATACTCCAATAAAGTTGTTTAAAAAAAGTTCATTTATATAAATAATGCACTTCCCCCAAATAACCGAAAGCACTCACATTTTTTTCAGTCCTCTGGAATGACCTTGTTTTTCTTGGTTCTTTACTGATTACCCACTTGACTTTCATAAATACCTTTTCATATTATTATTTAATTTTTTCTTAGTAAGTAGGATACCCTTCCTTCTTAGTTATGATAGAATTTTCTTATAAGAATTTTACACAAAGTACATTACAAATATCAAAAGATGAGTACATGGAGAAAAAAACCATTTGATTATTATTATTTTCCTCTTCCTATCTTGGAGACATACTCTGCTTGGAATGTGGTGGCTAAACGTATCACTTCATAATGTATTAGAAGAATTCCCATTAATAGTAAAAATTCTGGGGAGAGGATAGGTGAACAGAAATACAATTACCACACTGGATTCTTGCCAAGATAACCAGGATCATTTCTCTGTCAAAAAGTGCTAAGAATCTGTTTCAGGCATGTTAAGTCAGAACCTCTGTTTTGCATCTCATTGGAAATCATGGCCTCTGTCAGCTCAGCAGGTCTTAACAATGTCAGCACAGCAGGTCTTAACAACGTGTTCTGAGGCTGACTGATGGGGTCTCAGCAGAATGGAAGGTGCTTCTTATCTCATTCCCTACCTCCTTCCACTCTCTTAGCAACTCCCCTTTCTCCCTGAGGGATAACCTATGAAGCAGATATTGTTAAAGCGCTGCATCCATGAGAGTGGCAGCCTGATGCTGCTGAGACCAGAGAGTCTAAGTGCCAATTGTGAAGGAAGCAGACGCAGCAGGGGGACTGAGACATGAGAGGATCCTTCACAGAGGTGGTGGGATTTCTTTCAAATGTCATATCCTGTTGCTCCATTATTTTTTAGTAATATTTAGAGGACTTCAGCAATTATATTTGAAATAGGGGTGGGGGTGGGAATTGGCATAGCCTTGAATTTTATTTCAACCTGTAAAATATTTAGGACCTCCACATATATTCTTCTAAATAATATAACTTGCCTTTATTAGAGATCTTTGGTTCATTTCAACCTTTGGTTCCAGAACTTCATTTTGTCTTTTGAATTATTAAACTTCGTAGAAAATAATCTGCTATCCTAGGCATTGGACTGTCTACAGCACTTTCCTGTACTTGAAATACTCCTCACTAGTCAAAAAGAGTCCCAGAAAGACATATTTGTACAGCCCAAAACCTTGGCTTTCTGATTTCCCCAGAGTTGTACATCAAGATATTAGCACTAACATAATTCTATGTGGTGCCCAGTGAGCTGGCATTGTCCCATTCTTACCAGACCCTAGGAGGGATACCTTATGTGGCACTTCAAGCTGGCATTGCTTTGCTGTGTGCTATTACAGGAAAAATTGAATGCCAGAACAGGGAGGCATTTTGTGGCATGAACACCAGAGAAATATTTAGACCAGAGCATTTGCTGATCCATATGTTTTTCACTATGGTTGTTATTTTCATTTTTACAAAGGTAGGGAATCTTCTCAGTAAAGAATAAATTTGAAATTATTTCTGCCTCGTTCGCAGCTTTACTTTTGAACATATCGTGAACACACAGAAAAACCTCTTGAATTAAAAGAACATTTTATTTGAGTATATTGTATGTGAGTTTGCATTTATACTATCTGCTAGTTAGAGCTTATAGGGTCTCTTAATGTGCATATCTGTTTCTCTGGCTTTGGGTCTAACAGCATGAGTGTGGGGAATGAGGTTGTAGTAGGGATAAGACTTCCAGGTGGCTCCATAATGAAAAGGGGGACTATACTAGAGGGACAGAGCGTTGTGATAATAGGGCTCTGATGACAGAAGGAAGGGTCACAAAGGAAAGAGAAATCTGTCTACAGATGAAGGAAGAAAGGCTGAGGCTGTAACTGCTCTGGATATTGAAGGAAACTATGCCTCTCATCAGGCATTGCTTGTATGATGCAATACATGTTTAAATAATTGTAAGTTCCAAGTTTTACTTAAGTTAGAAGAGAGAAAAAGGTTCACAGCCCCACCCTCACCACTACCTTTAATGAAGAACCATAATTAAAGGAATACCAAATATCAGTGTTCAAACAAGATAAATACTCCAAATGAGACATGGGTTAAAATAAAGCAATAGCAGGTTATCAGGACTGGTGTTCCAGATTCTTTAAAACATTTAGAAAATTATCAACAAAAATTCATCTTGAATGTTTTGCCTTTTAGTAGCCTAACAGTGAAGAAGACTAGAACAAATAATTTCTCAAGGTTTCTTTAATATCCAACTCTCCATAATTTCCAAAGTAATTAATGAGTCACTTTTTCCTTGGTTTCCACTAACAGGTTATTGAAGAATATGAGTATCACATGAATTATTCTTGCCACCTTCTACCCACAAAGCAAAGTCAGTCCATTTTATAATTAAGTGGTGCAGTTTATTAGTTAAAATAATAAAATGACCATAGGTCACTACTTCATGTAAACTGCAAAAAAATTATGTTCGGTTTTCTAACAAGATATGACACATTCATCTCTTCAATTATAAACATCTTTGGTTACACAGCTATGAAGGACATCATAAATCTGTGTCTACATTGGGAAATTAGTTAATTACTTTCTTATTTAGTATGTGTCTTAAAATGATAACTCACACTATTCTGATTAGAATAAGAAGGCTTGATTTGTAGGACATATGTATGGGTATGCAAAAATAGGCACACAGTAAAGCCTAATTTGATGAAAGAATCCTGAAAGCACTGTTTATGTTTATTAATTTTTGTAAATAGCAAAAACAAATGGAGGTTCGCCTCAAAGACAGAAATTGTCCATGATGAGACTAAGTTATATTTGATAGTGCAATCTTATAATTGTGACTCAATTAAAATTATATTGCTATGACTTATATACCTCAAAGATTTTTAAGGTTCTTATTTTCTATTATCTCTGAGTTCTAAAATAGGTAGTGAAAATACTGGTATTCCAATATTGCCTAGATATGATCACATTCTCATTTATTGTAAAGACCAATGGAAAATAACTTCATCATTTCTTTAATTAAAAGAAAACATTTTTATTAAAACTGCCTTATTGGCACAGTTTATTGGTGGATATTTTAAGATGAATAAAGAACAATCAAATATCCATGTGAAAAGGGAAAAGATACTGTGTTCCTAGATTTATGTGTTTTAGTGTGACTTCCCATTGTTAAGCTCTTTGTATGGATGTATACATGCTTACCTAAATATATACTGAGTGCTAGTCATTGTTAGTAACTATCAAAATAAACTGTTCTAACTAGAGTAGATTTTTGACTCAATCTAACTACTGGGCTCATTAGATTCAATACTTGAAGTAATATATCCAAAAATAACCAAAACTCTTCTGACTGTGGCCATGACATAATAACTTACACCAGACTAGTCTTTCTACCATAAATAAGTATAAAGCAGGACAAAACATACTAAGCAACACTTTTCAGACATGGGAGAATAGGCAGTGCAGGAATGTGATTCTTAACAGAAGAGAAACACATGCGGTAATTCCTACGGTTATTCCAGCTTTCTTCCTTAAGGTACTTTCCAGACAACAATATAGGGAAATGAAGCCTAAGCAAAGCATGGCAATATTGCTGAGCTGATGAAGCAGAATTCTGAACTCAGTCTACTGAAGCAGCTGGAAGTTAGAGTGTAGGTTATTGGAAAGGAGGTTATTGCACAGAGTTTGTCTTTGGATAAACCTTAAACTGTGAAAATGCAAGATGAAATTGCATAAGGCCTAGTTACTGGGAAGCTGAGCACTGAACAGAGCTTACTTGGGCTAAAAAATACAAGGATATGTAGGAATTTCATCCTGACAGAGTAGAGACACCATGCTAAATATCTTAGGTTTTCAGCTGAGATTCCAAAAGGTCATACCTTGAAAGGAGAACTACTTACATCATTTTGTAAGGCCTAACCTAGGCTTATTTTAACAAAGCTTAAAATCAAGCTTGATTAATATCACATTAATCCAGCAGTAAATCAATTGCCCTCCTAGAACAAAACTGATTACTCTTTAAAGAAAGGCAACCAAATCCAGACTCTCAACACTGCAGTATTCAAAATATTAAAATTTTTTACCTTAAAAATATATAAGGAAGCAGAAAATTATTGCCTATAATTAAGAAAAACAATGTGAAGAGAACCACAAATGAAATTTTTGAACTATGATATGAGATATAAACATCAATATTTAAAATATTTTAGGAAAGATAAATGTACTGGTTGAAAAAAAAGGAGACTGTCAATAGAGTAATAGAAATGATAAAACAAAATGAAATAGAAATTCTCAAACTAAGGGGTAAAATACTTACAATAAGAAATTTATGGGATGAGATAACAGCAGACTGAAAAATGTAAGGGAAATGATCAGTGAAGTTGAAGAAACAGAAAGATGAATTATCTAAACAGAAATTTAGAGGGAGGAAAAAAAGCAGGTAAAATTTAGACAATCTATCATCTGTGGGAAGATACAAAAAAACATAACATTTCAGTGATTTGAATGTCAGAAATCAAGGGGAGAGAAATGAGTGAGAAAAAAATTTTTGAAAAAATAATGCTAAAAAGAGTTTACTTGTGGTAAAGAATATCAACCCACAGACTCAAAAAGCTCAATGAGTCTCAAGAAGAATAAACAGTGAGAAAACCATACCTAGCATGTTATAGTCCAACTGCTCAAAAGTAACAATAAAAGCAACTGGGAGCTAAAGGAATTATGTGCCTGAGAACAATAAGAAATACTAACAACTTTTCCTTAGAAACAATGCAAGCACTGACCTGTATGGAATGACATTTTTAATGTTCTGGGAGGAAAAATATCACCATTCTAGAATCCCATATCAAGTAAAATGCTGTTAGAAAAAGGAAGACAATATAAAGACATTTTGAGATAAACCAAAGATTAATTAATTTTGACCAGTAGTATGCAATACAAGAAATGTAATAAATAGTTCTTTATGTACAAGGAGCATTATTCCAGATAGAATATTGGATCTATGTAAAGAAATTAAGACCACCAGATTAACATAAACTGAAAGTTTGTGTCCCTCCAAAATTCATATGTTTAAACCTAATTCCCCATGTAATAGTATTTAGAAGTGAGGCCTTTGGCAGGTGATTAGGTCATGAAGGTGGAGTCCTCACTGATGGGATTAGTGCCCTTATGAAAGAGACCTCAGAGAGCTCTCCTGTTCCTTCCACCATGTAAGGACATAGAGGAAAGAGGGTCATCTATGAAACAGGAGGCAGGCCCTCACTAAACACCAGATCTTCCAGTGCCTTGATTTTAGACTCCCCAGTCTCCAGAACTGTGAGAAATAAATTTCTGTTGTTTATAAGCCACCCATTCTATAGTATTCCATTATATCAGATAGAAACTTGTAGATACAGAGGGTCAACTATACATACATCTCCACAATTATATCCTTTTAGTAGTTTTCAGTTTGTAAATTGAAATGAATATTATTTTTCTTATATCAACAAATCACTTTGTTTTTGAACTTATATGTCTAACCCCAATGAAAATCTTCTCACTTCCCTCTCATCTCTTGCTACCACCCTCTATGTTTTCAATGGTAACAACCTTCTCTAATGCATTTGTTAATTTTAAGAGACCTGCTGCTTTCAACTATCATTATATTTGTCTGCTGTATAACATTATTAATTGATGTAGTTCCCCTAACTCCCAGTTCTGTATTATTTTATCCATTTTTCTCCATGAAAATATGGGTCAGTTGGTTTTAAAGCTTAATAAAAGCATTATATACCTTTTGTTTAGTTTTATTTTTCCCAATTTCAAAAACTGATGTCTGATATATACATCAGAAAGAGCACAAACACATAAAGGCAATTTTTGGTTAAGGTTCCAAACAGGTTATTATCATATAGTCAGACAAGTAGAATTCTTTCCAGACTGACTGTGTTCCTGCAAAAGGAATGCTCCCCAGAGGAAATGCCACTTACCCCAACTCCCTAATTCATCCATTTTTCAGACACATTTCAATATGAATGACACTGAAAAATCCATTCCTGAAAATGGAAACTAGATGAACTTTTGAAATCTGGGTAGGCTCCAAAATCTAACTAAGACAGCTCCAACTGAGTGGCCTTGTTCAGGGACAATTTAGCCATATTTTTAGATACATCAGATTGATGGCAAGAAAAGCCAAAATGAACATGTGAAATGACAGAAATATTTGGCCAAATGTAACCTGTAATTTTACTTTCCCTGTATCCTCCAGCATATTGAGGATGTTATGCAGTGGGAGTGGATAAATGAGTACTTATGAGAGCTTTTCTTCCCAGCTGGCTCTGCACTCGAGAAGCCCTGGAGCTATGACAAGGGATTTAAAACAAATAAAACCAACTATAACAATGAGGAAAAAGATAAACCTTCCTCTCTTCTCATGTTGTCCTGGCTAAAATTGTCATTTAAGTGTCCAAACAGCTGTGCCTGTGCTGGGTTGCCAGCTGATTAAGAGTAAATCTGCTTATAAGACTCAGTTTAAATCTAACTGAGGGCTTACTATGGATGAGTTTGATAGCTCATTTCCTGCATCTCCATCTCTTTATAATGCTGTTTATCTCACTTATCAGTGAGGAGTTAAATAATTTTGCACTACAATAATAGTAGTAGTCATAGTAGTAACAATAAAAATGTTATAATTTATTGAACATGATGAAATAGGCATTGTTGTAGATCCTCTATAGACACTATCACATTTAATTCTCATATCAATCCTTTGATGCTAGTCCTATTTATTATTGTTTCAGAGGGAATTTATTTAATTGCCTAAAGTCACATAGCTAACAAGAACTGGAACAAGGATTCAAGCCCAGCCCATCTGGTTGGAAAATACACTCTCAATCTAAACTAAACTATAGAAATAACTATATCTTACAATACCCTCAACTCTCACCCATAAGCTTGGTAATTTTTTCTTTACTTTAGGTGTTGTAACTTAGCAATTTACTGAATGCAGCTTTCACCCTACAGAGAGAAAGCAGACTTTCCTAATGCCAAGTAGAAATCTGCCCTTGAGTATATTCATGGGTGTTGTCATGGCTATGTAGGCCTTTCCATAATAGAGGTGGGAGGTTTCCGGAGAACCCCAGAGCCAGAATCCACAGGGCATCAGTTATGTCACAAATAAGTATGAAGCAGCTGAATTCACATAATTCCCCTTTGAATGATTTCCATCTTGTTCTCACATAAGGAACAAAAGATGTTTCAATGTCCAGTCCACGTGGGAAAACCCAAGGATTTCCCTCCCTTGGAGGTTATAGGTTAAGTAAAAGGGTGAGAAAAAAGAACTGAAAAGAGAACAAACAAAACAAAACAAAAACAAAACAAAAAAACAAGGACCCCAAATTGAGCATCACAGCAGTAACACAGAGCACATTTCCTAGAATTCACAGCCAAAAAAATTCTGACAAGCAAATGAATTTCTATATTATTTGAATCAGGTGGCCGTAAGTGGATAGCTAGCTGTTTCTCACCAAAAATGGCAATCCTGCTCTGGCCCTGAGAGATAACACACAGTCCTGAACTACACAGTTACTTCAGCTGTCTCACAATAATTGATGTACATTAGGCTATTATCATTGTGAAAGAAGTTATTACATTTTTTTCCCTGTAACAAATCTAAAAACCCATAGAAGAAAACCATACTAGCTTGTCTAGGTATAAAAGCCATTACCTTTGTTGTCAGCATTTGAGACACAGACCAGCTGGTTTTCAAAACAGTTAAGACATTTAGGATATATGCAAGGAGATTAGCCTTACTTGATGGCAATGTAATTACTCTGTTTATTCATTTTAATGATCCTATAAAAGAGAATGAGATATGATGCTAGTGCAGAACAGGAAAGGGATCTGGAAAGGCAAGTGTGATATTCCTTAGAAGAAGAATATGAAGCTGGTGAGCACAAGGTAAGCCAGGATTTGTTGGAGGCAGCTCCCTGTCTTCTACCTAGTATGGAAACCAAGTGGATCAGGAAATGACCTTTCCTAGAAGGCATCTTTTGTAGCCTTGGGCCAGTCAATACAGTGACTCATCTTTGATGGAGAAAATCTGTAATCATTGCTTTTGGATAATGCTTAATTCTATCTACTGTTGTTTTACAAATTGAACCACATAACAATTAGAGACAGGCTTTGAGACTCTTAGCAGTTATTTAATTCAAACTTCAACCCCAGGGCAGAAATCTCTCTCCAGAACAATGCTGATCAATCTTATCCAGTATCTGGTTAAATACTGTTGTTGATGAGTCAGCTTAACTTTTGGAAGCAACCTTTCCAACATTTGGGTTTGTCTAATGGTTATAACATCTTCCCTTAAACTGAGTAGAAATTCATGTCATTGAAACATTCATTCGATCAGTTCTAATTCTTTCTAAGTTTTCCATATTAACTTTAGTTTTATGTGCTTTATCTATTCCTACTTTGAATGCACCAGACATATTATCCTTTAGATTCCCCCCCACAAAAAAAATATTCACCCATTTAAGAAGAATATTATTGTAGAATTAACGTGTGGTAGAAACTGGGGCTACTACGGTGAATAAGAGACATGGTGTGTTACACAGTTTATGGATTAATGTGGTTACAGAGAAGTAAACAGTTTTGTAAATTATGATAAAATGCACTAGGTGCTATTATAGCACTTGAGAGGGGAAGCTATTTAGGCCTAGCACTTCACATGTTTCTCACATATGTGGTTTACGGATCTCTTACCTCTCCAGATACATTTTAAGTTGCCAATTGTCCCTTTTAAGTAGTTAAAAATAATCTAATACTGCAATGTGGACGTACTATCTACCTTAACTGAACACCCTAATATATTTTAGTGAAGTGGCCTGAAAAGTTACTTTTCTTTTATAATAATGCCTTTTTTCATATGAACCTTTATCCAATTGGATCTATGTTGTGGGTGGAATGGGGGTGGGATGGGACAGAAGTCCAAGAGGGAGGGGATATATGTACACATACAGCTGATTCACTTCATTGTACAGCAGAAATTAACACAACATTCTAAAGCAATTATACTCCAAAAAAAATCTATGTTGCCACACATGTATTATACTATGTGTTAAAATACAAATCCTAGGTAATACATTTATCTTTGTTTAAGTTTGTCATATGGATTCGGGCCAAGAAATACAACCAACCTGACATTTATCTTTTATTATACCACATATTAATCATATATTTCATTCTTAAATGGCCAATAATACCTTTACCCAATAGCCTAAAAACTCCAGTCTTGGAAGCCTCAGGACAAACAACCAGTAAGATAGGAACACAATCCCACTCTTTAAAAAAAAAAAAAAAAAATGAGAGAGCCAAAAAGTATGTCACAGATGAAGGAGCAGGGTAAAAACCTACAAGACCAAATAAATGAAGAGGAAATAGGTAATCTACCTGAAAAAGAATTCAGAGTAAAGATAGTAAAGATGATACAAAATCTCAGAAATAGAATGGAAGCACGGATTGATAAAATACAAGAAATGTTTACCAAAGATCTAGAAGAACTAAAGAACAAACAAATAGAGATGAACAACACAATAACTGAAATGAAAAATACACTAGAAGGAATCAATAACAGAATAACTGAGGCAGAAGAACGAATAAGTGAGCTGGAAGACAAAATAGTGGAAATAACTGCTGAGGAGCAGAATAAAGAAAAAAGAATGAAAAGAATTGAGAACAGTCTCAGAGACCTCTGGGACAATATTAAATGTACCAACATTCGAAATATAGGGGTCCCAGAAGAAGAAGAGAAAAAGAAACGGACTGAGAAAATATTTGAAGAGGTTATAGTTGAAAACTTCCCAAACATGGGAAAGGAAATACTCACCCAAATCCAGGAAGCACAGAGAGTCCCATACAGGATAAACCCTAGGAAAAACACACCAAGACACATATTAATCAAACTAACAAAAATTAAATGCAAAGAAAAAATATTAAAAGCAGCAAGCAAAAACCAAAAAATAATATACAAAGGAATCCCCAAAAGGTTATCAGCTGATTTTTCAGCAGAAATGCTTGAGGCCAGAAGGGAGTGGCAGGATATAACTAAAGTGATGAAAGAGAAAAACCTATAACCAAGATTACTCTGCCCATCAAGGATCTCATTCAGATTCGATGGAGAAGTCAACAGATTTTCAGACAAGCAAAAGCTAAGAGATTTCAGCACCACCAAACCAGCTTGACAACAAATGCTAAAGAAACTTCTCTAGGCAGGAAACACAAGAGAAGAAAAAGACCCACAAAAACAAACCAAAAACAATTAAGAAAATGGTAATAGGAATATACATATTGATGATAACCTTGAATGTAAATGGATTAAATGCCCCAACCAAAGGACACAAACTGGCTGAAAGGTTACCAAAAAAAGACCCATATATATGTTGTCTATCAGAGACCCACTTCAGCCCTAGGGACACAAACAGACTGAAAGTGAAGGGTTGGAAAAAGATATTCCATGTAAATGGAAATCAAAAGAAAGCTGGAGGGCCTCCCTGGTGGCGCAAGTGGTTGAGAGTCCGCCTGCCGATGCAGGGGATACGGGTTTGTGCCCCGGTCTGGGAGGATCCCATATGCCGCGGAGCGGCTGGGCCCGTGAGCCATGGCCGCTGAGCCTGCGCGTCCGGAGCCTGTGCTCCGCAACGGGAGAGGCCACAACAGTGAGAGGCCCGCATACCGCAAAAAAAAAAAAAAAAAAAAAAAGAAAGCTGGAGTAGCAATACTCATATCAGATAAAATTGACTTTAAAATAAAGACTGTTACAAGAGATAAGGAGGGACACTACATAATGATCAAAGGATCAATCCGAGAAGAAGATATAACAATTATAAATGTTTATGCACCCAACATAGGAACACCTCAATACATAAGGCATATGCTAACAACCATGAAAGGAGAAATCAAGAGTAACACAATACTAGTAGGGGACTTTACTACTCCACTTACACCAATGGACAGATCATCCAAAATGAAAATAAATAAGGAAACACAAGCTTTAAGTGACCCAATAGACCAGATAGATCTAATTGATGTTTATAGAACATTCAACCCAAAAGTGGCAGAAGACACTTTCTTCTCAAGTGCACATGGAACATTCTCCAGCATAGATCACATCTTGGGTCACAAATCTAGCCTTGTAAAATGTAAGAAAATTGAAATCATATCAGGCATCTTTTTAGACCACAATGCTATGAGACTGGAAATCAATTACAGGAAAAAAACACAAATACAATGAGGCTAAACAGTGTGTTACTAAATAGTCAAGAGGTCACTGAAGAAATCAAAGAAATAAAACAATACATAGAAAGAACTGACAATGAAAACACGAAGACTCAAAACCTATGGGATGCAGCAAAAGCGTTTATAGCAATACAATCTTAGCTCAAGAAACCAGAAAAATCTCAAACAATCTAATGCTACATTTAAAACAACTACAGAAAGAAGAACAAAGAAAACTCAAAGTCAGTAGAAGGAAAGAAATCATAAAGATCATAGCAGAAATAAATGAAATAGAAATGAAAAAAACAATAGCAAAGATAAATAAAACAAAAGCTGTTTCTTTGAGAAGATAAACAAAATTGATAAACTCTTAGCCAGACTCATCAAGAAAAAAAAGGGAGAGGATGCAAGTCAATAAAATTAGAAATGAAAAAGGAGAAATCACAATTGGCATTGCAGAAATACAAAGGATTATAAGAGATTACTACAAACAACTATATGCCAATAAAATGGACAACCATGAAGAAATGGACAAATTCTTGTAAAGGTGCAATTTTCCAAGACTGAACCAGGAAGAATTAGAAAATATAAACAGACCTATCACAAGTAATGAAATTAAAACCATATTTAAAAATCCTCCAACAAACAAGAGTACAGGACCAGTCGCTTCACAGACGAATTCTATCAAACATTTAGAGAAGAACCAACACCCATCCTTCTGAAACTCTTCCAAAAAATTGCAGAGGGAGAAACACTCCTAAATTCATTCTACAAAGCCACCATCACCCTGATACGAAAACCAGAAAAAGATACCACAAAAAAAGAAAATTATAGACTAATATCCCTGATGAACATAGTGCAAAAATCCTGAACAAAATACTAGCACACACAATCCAACAGCACATTAAAAGGATCATACACCATGATCAAGTGAGATTTATCCAAGGGATGCAATGATTCTTCAATATATGCAAATCAATCAATGTGACACACAATATTAACAAATTAAGGAATAAAAACCATATGATCATCACAATAGATGAAGAAAAAGCTTTTGACAAAATTCAATACCCATTTATGATAAAAACTCTCCAGAAAATGGGCATAGAGGGAACATAACTCATTATAATAAAGGCCATATATGACACACCCACAACAAGCATCATACTCAATGGTGAAAAAATAAAAGCATTTCCACTAAGATCAGGAACAAGACAAGGATATCCACTCCCACCCCTCTTATTCAACGTAGCTTTGGAAGTCAAAGCCACAACAATCAGAGAAGAAATAAAAGGAATACAAATTGGGAAAGAAGAAGTAAACTGTCACTGTTTTCCAATGACATGATACTACACATAGAGAATCCTAAAAATGCCACCAGAAAACTACTAAAGCTAATCAACGAATTTGGTAAAGTTGCAGGATACAGAAATCTCTTGCATTCCTATACACTAATGATGAAAAATCTGAAAGAGAAATTAAGGAAACACCCATTTATCATTGTAACAAAAAGAATAAAATACCTAGGAATAAACCTGCCTAAGGAGGCGAAAGATTTTACTCAGAAAACTATAAAACGCTGATGAAAGAAATCAAAGATGACATAAACAGATGAGAAATATACCATGTTCTTGGATTGGAAGAATCAATATTGTGAAAATAACTATACTACCTGAAGCAATCTACACATTCAAGGCAATCCATATCAAACTACCAATGGCATTCTTCACAGAACTAGAACAAAAAATTTTACAATTCGTATGGAAACACAAAAGACCCCAAATAGCAAAAGCAATCTTGAGAAAGAAAAACGGAGTTGGAGGAATCAGGCTCCCTGACTTCAAACTATACCACAAAGCTACAGTAATCAAGACAGTATGGTACTCCCACAAAAACAGAAATATAGATAAAAGGAACAGGATAGAAAGCCCAGAGATAAACCCATGCACATATGGGCACCTAATTTATGACAAAGGAGGCAAGAGCATACAATGGAGAAAAGAGCCTCTTCAATAAGTGGTGTTCAGAAATCTGGACAGCTACATGTAAAAGAATGAAATTAGAACATGACATAACACCATACAGAAAAATAAACTCCAAATGGATTAGAGACTTAAATGTAAGACCAGACACTATAAAACTCTTAGAGGAAAACACAGGAAAAACATGCTATGACATAAACCACAGCAAGATTTTTTTTTGACCCACCTCCTAGAGTGACAGAAATAAAAACAAAAATAAACAAATTGGGAGTTAATCAAACTTAAAAGCTTTTGTACAGCAAGGGAAACCATAAACAAGACCACAAGACAACCCTCAGAATGGGAAAAAATATTTGCAAATGAACCAACTGACAAAGGACTAATCTCCAAAATATACAAAGAGCTCATGGAGCTCAATATCAAGAAAATAAATAATACAGTTAAAAAATGGGCAGAAGACCTAAATAGACATTTCACCATGGAAGACATACAGATGGTCTAGAGGCACATGAATAGATGCTCAACATCACTAATTATTAAAGAAATGCAAATCAAAACTGCAATGAGGTATCACTTCATGCCGGTCAGAATGGCCATTAGCAAAAAATCTAGAAACAATAAATGCTGGAAAGGGTGTGGTGAAAATGGAACCATCCTGCACTGTTGGTGGGAATGTAAATTAGTACAGCCACTAGGGAAAACAGTAGGGAGGTTCCTTAAAAAACTAAAAATAGAACTACCATATGACCCAGCAATCCCACTACTGGGCATATACCCTGAGAAAACCATAATTCCAAAAGAGACATGTACCACAGTATTCACTGCAGCTCTATTTACAATAGCCAAGACATGGAACCAACCTAAATGTCCATTGACAGATGATAAAGAAGATGTGGCATATATATATAATGGAATATTACTCAGCCATAAAAAGAAACGAAATTGAGTTATTTGTAGTGAGGTGGATGGACCTAGAGTCTGTCATACAGAGTGAAGTAGTCAGAAAGAGAAAAACAAATACCGTATGATAATGCAAATATATGGAATCTAAAAAAAAAATGTTACTGATGAACCTAGTTGGAGGGCAGGAATAAAGAGGTATACATAGAAAATGGATTTGAGGACATGGGGTGGGAGGGCAATGCAGGGGCGAAGAGAGAGTAGCATCAACATATATACACTATCAAATGTAAAGTAGTTGGCTAGTGGGAAGCAGCCGCATAGCACAGGAAGATCAGCTCAGTGCTTTGCAATGACCTAGAGGGGTGGGATAGGGAGGATGCGAGGGAGGCTCAAGAGGGAGGGGATATGGGGACATGTGTATGAATATAACAACAACAGAAACTAACACAGTATTGTGAAGCAATTATACTCCAAAAATAATAATAATAGTAATATCTCAAAAGCAAACAGTGTCCCCTGCTAACTCAAATGTTATGTGATTAACTGAGAGAGTATATAGTGAAGTTGATTATGTTGGATTTTAAGCAAGTACAGAAATGACAAATACATGCAAAATTCAGCAGGTATAAATTCAGAAGTTTCAAGATGGCCTGCATTGTATAAAGTATAATGAACTTTACATTTCTTGGAAACCTTTCCATGGTTAATAAAAGTTAATCATCCCTTAAATAAAGCTATGTGAGCACATCAACATACTATAAAGGAGTCTAAAATCAAACCACTTTAATTTTCACATTTTTCTTTTGCTCCTTTCTAATAGGAGAACTATAAACTTGAACCTTCAATAAAATCAGAGCCATTGATGTGGACATTTATTTTTAAAAGGCATTCTATAGCATACGAATTGTTGAATCTAGAAGTTCTCCGTTGATACTCCATTTAATAAACAAGCAAGCCAGACACATTTATTTTAAAGTTCAGGTTTAATTAAAAGATAAGGCTAGAGTGAGAGAATGGCAATGGAAAGAGGGATGTTGAATTTTTTTTCTTATTATTACAGAGCAGCTGCTTTTATTTTTAACTAATCTCCATTAATGTCAAATCAAAAGGTAGAATTCTTGTAGGCTTTTGCATTTGCCTTGTTACCTGCTTCCCTCGGGAAATTGCTTTGCATTTCCTCATTCTGGGTTGAAATTCTGTATGAGCTCTTTATTGTCTGGCTGAAAAATTCTGAGAAGTAGTTGTCACAGAGTTTATTTTTGAAATTAAAACACACTCATTTAATTAGCAATATTTGCCAAACACCTTTGTTTTAGGTTTTGGGGTGTTAAGCAGTGAATTAACAGACCCAAAAAACCAAAAACAAACATACAAACAAACAAAACAAACAAAAAGTCCTACCTTGCTGGAACTTACTTTATAATGAATGTACATTTCAGACTCAAGTACAGCTATATATGAATATTAAAAATTTAAGACTAACAGAGAGTTAGTCTGTTAACTATTAAAACTAACAGTTATTTTTTTTGCAGAAAAAAAACTGCTTACATTTTCAAAGATTGAGTTTGGATGTCTAAAATTTTTCAGTATCTTCTTTCAGTACAAAGATAAGAAAGGCCTTACATAGGTGCAGGAGAAATGTGAAGAAGGAGAAAGTTGTAGAGTGGAACTAAGAAGTGTCTGTAAGATGTGCCAGGAGAAACTAGCTCTCCAAGGCTTGACTCTTCCAGGGTTTCTTAGTAAATAAGCCACATGCTCTCAGAAGCTACTGAGTTGCATCATGGCCTTCCCCTTTCCTATAGTGTCCAGGATATGGATAGAAAAGAAAACTGAAAACTAGTGGGGAGTTCCCTGGTGGTCTAGTGGTTAGGACTCGGAACTGTCACTGCCATGGCCCAGGTTCAGTACCTGGCCAGGAAACCAAAAACGTGCAAGCCGTGTGGCTTGGCCAAAAAACAAACAAACAAAAAAATTAAAACTACTGTAATAGCCCTGTATGGATTTCTGAGCCCACATGTTCCTTAAGGATAAAAAATATGCAATTCATGTAAGAGAATTTCTTTTTGAAACAAAATATACCACATTTTCTATTAATATTAAGTTTAAAATATATGCAAATACTACCATGTAAAACAATGTAACAAAACACAAGAGAAGGAAAAGACCTACAATAACAAACCAAAAACAATCAAGAAAATGGTAATAGGAATATACATATTGATAATTACCTTAAATGTAAATGGATTAAATGCTCTAACCAAAATACACAGACTGGCTGAATGGATACAAAAACAAGACCCATATATATGCTATCTACAGGAGGCCCACTTCAGACCTAGGGACACATACAGACTGAAAGTGAGGGGATAGAAAGAGATATTCCATGCAATGGAAATCAAAAGAAAGCTGAGTAGCAATTCTCATATCAAACAAAATAGACTTTAAAACAAAGACTATTACAAGAGACAAAAAAGGACACTGCATAACGATCAGGGGATCAATCCAAGAAGAAGATATAACAATTGTAAATATTTATGCACCCGACATAGGAGCACCTGAATACATAAGGCAAATACTAACAGCTATAAAAGGGAAAATAAACAGTACCACAATCATAGTAGGGGACTTTAACACCCCACTTTCACCAATGGACAGATCATCCAAAATGAAAATAAATAAGGAAACACAAGCTTTAAATGATACACTAAACAAGATGGACATAATTGATATTTATAGGACATTCCATCCAAAAACAGCAGAATGCCCTTTCTTCTGAAGTGCTCATGGAATATTCTCCAGGATAAATCATACCTTGGGCCACAAATCAAGCCTTGGTAATATTAAGAAAACTGAAATTATATCAAGTACCTTTTCTGACCACAACGTTATGAGACTAGATATCAATTACAGGAAAAAATCTGTAAAAAATACATACACATGGAGGCTAAAAAATACACTACTTAACAACCAAGAGATCACTGAAGAAATCAAAGAGGAAATCAAAAATTACCTAGAAACAAATGACAAGGAAAACACCACAACCCAAAACCTACTGGATGCAGCAAAAGCAGTTCTAAGACGGATACAATCCTACCTTAAGAAACAAGAAACATCTCAAATAAACAACCTAACCTTACACCTAAAGCAATTAGAGAAAGAACAAAAAAATAACCAAAGTTAGCAGAAGGAAAGAAATCATAAAGATCAGATCAGAAATAAATGAAAAAGAAATGAAGGAAACGATGGCAAAGATCAATAAAACCAAAAGCTGGTTTTTGAGAAGATACACAAAATTGTTAAAACATTAGCTAGATTCATCAAGAAAAAAAGGAGAAGACTCGAATAGAAATGAAAAAGGAGAAGTAACAACTGACACTGCAGAAATAAAAGGAATCTGAGAGATTACTACAAGCAACTATATGCCAATAAAATGGACAACCTGGAAGAAATGGACAAATTCTTAGAAATGCACAACCTTCCAAGACTGAACCAGGAAGAAACAGAAATATGAACAGGCCAATCACAAGCACTGAAATTGAAACTGTGATTAAAAATCTCCCAACGTGGGGGGGGGGGGGCTTCCCTGGTGGCGCAGTGGTTGAGAATCTGCCTGTCCTGGTCTGGGAAGATCCCACATGCCGCGGAGCAACTGGGCCTGTGAGCCACAATTACTGAGCCTGCGCGTCTGGAGCCTGTGCTCTGCAACAAGAGAGGCCGCGATAGTGAGAGGCCCGCGCACCGCAATGAAGAGTGGCCCCCACTCGCCACAATGAGAGAAAGCCCTCGCACGGAAATGAAGACCCAACACAGCCGTAAACAAATAAATAAATAAAGCAAACTGTCAACAAGTAAAAGTAAACACTATTATAAAAAAAAAAAAAAAATCTCCCAACGGGGTAAGATGGAGGAGCTCGAGGGGAAGATGGCGGAAAAGTAAGACGCAGAGATCACCTTCCTCCCCACAGATACACCAGAAAATACATCTACACGTGGAACAACTCCTACAGAACACCCACTGAACGCTGGCAGAAGACCTCAGACCTCCGAAAAGGCAAGAAACTCCCCACGTACCTGGGTAGGGCAAAAGAAAAAAGAATAAACAGAGACAAAAGGATAGGGACGGGACTTGCAGCAGTGGGAGGGAGCTGTGAAGGAGGAAAGGTTTCCACACACTAGAAGCCCCTTCGCGGGCGGAGACTGCGGGTGGCGGAGGGGGGAAGCTTCGGATCTGCGAAGGAGAGCGCAGCAACAGGGGTGCGCAGGGCAAAGCGGAGAGATTCCCGCACAGAGGATCAGTGCCGACCGGCACTCACCAGCCCGAGAGGCTTGTCTGCTCACCCACCGGGGCGGGCGGGGCTGGGAGCTGAGGCTCGGGCTTCGTCAGAGCGCAGGGAGAGGACTGGGGTTGGCGGCGTGAACACAGCCTGAAGGGGGTTAGTGCACCACGGCTAGCCGGGAGGGAGTCCGGGAAAAAGTCGGGACCTGCCGAAGAGGCAAGAGAGTTTTTCTTCCCTCTTTGTTTCCTGGTGCGTGAGGAGAGGGGATTAAGAGCGCTGCTTAAAGGAGCTCCAGAGAGGGGCGCGAGCCGTGGCTAAAAGCGTGGACCCCAGAGACGGGCATGAGACGCTAAGGCTGCTGCTGCCGCCACCAAGAAGCCTGTGTGCAAGCACAGGTCACTATCCACACCCACCTTCCGGGGAGGCTGTGCAGCCCGCCACTGCCACGGTCCGGGATCCAGGAACAACTTCCTCAGGAAAACGCACGGTGCGCCTCAGGCTGGTGCAACGTCACGCCGGCCTCTGCCTCCGCAGGCTCGCCCCGCACTCCATACCCCTCCCTCCCCCCGGGCTGAGTGCGCCAGAGTCCCCGAAGCAGTTGCTCTTTTAACCCCGTCCTGTCTGAGCGAAGAACAGACGCCCTCCGGCGACGTACACGCAGAGGCGGGGCCAAATCCAAAGCTGAGCCCCGGCAGCTGTGAGAACAAAGAAGAGAAAGGGAAACCTCTCCCAGCAGCCTCAGAAGCAGCTGATTAAAGCTCCACAATCAACTTGATACCCTGCATCTGTGGAATACCTGAATAGACAAGGAATCATCCCAAATTGAGGAGGTGGACTTTGAGAGCAAGATTTATGAGTTTTTCCCCTTTTCCTCTTTTTGTGAGTGTGTATGTGTATGCTTCTGTGTGAGATTTTGTCTGTATAGCTTTGCTTCCACCACTAGGGTTCTATCCATCTGTTGTTTTTTTTCTCTTTTTAAAAATTTTTTTTTCCTTAATAATTACCCTCCCTCCCTCCCTTCTTTCTTTCTTTCTTTCTACTTTTTATCCCTTTTATTCTGAGCCGTGTGGATGAAAGGCTCTTGGTGCTGCAGCCAGGAGTCAGTGCTGTGCCTCTGAGGTGGGAGAGCCAACTTCAGGACACTGGTCCACAAGAGACCTCCCAGCTCCACATAATATCAAACGGCGAAAATCTCCCAGAGATCTCCATCTCAACACCAGCACCCAGCTTCACTCAACGACCAGCAAGCTACAGTGCTGGACACCCTATGCCAAACAACTAGCAAGACAGGAACACAACGCCACCCATTAGCAGAGAGGCTGCCTAAAATCATAAAAAGTCTGCAGACACCCCAAAACACACCACCAGACGTGGACCTGCCCACCAGAAAGACAAGATCCAGCCTCATCCACCAGAACACAGACACTATTCCCCTGCACCAGGAAGCCTACACAACACACTGAACCAACCTTAGCCACTGGGGACAGACAGCAAAAACAACGGGAACTACGAACCTGCAGCCTGCAAAAAGGAGACCCCAAACACAGTAAGATAAGCAAAATGAGAACACAGAGAAACACACAGCAGATGAAGGAGCAAGATAAAAACCCACCAGACCTAACAAATGAAGAGGAAATAGGCAGTCTACCTTAAAAAGAACTCAGAATAATGATAGTAAAGATGATCCCAAATCTTGGAAATAGAATAGACAAAATGCAAGAAACTGTTAACAAGGACCTAGAAGAACTAAAGATGAAACAAGCAATGATGAACAACACAATAAATAAAATGAAAAATACTCTAGATGGGATCAATAGCAGAATAACTGAGGCAGAAGAACGGATAAGTGAGGTGGAAGATAAAATAGTGGAAATAACTACTGCAGAGCAGAATAAAGAAAAAAAGAATGAAAAGAACTGAGGGCAGTCTCAGAGACCTCTGGGACAACATTAAACACACCAACATTCGAATTATAGGGGTTCCAGAAGAAGAAGAGAAAAAGAGAGGGACTGTGAAAATATTTGAAGAGATTATAGTTGAAAACTTCCCTAATATGGGAAAGGAAATAGTTAATCAAGTCCAGGAGGCACAGAGATTCCCATACAGAATAAATCCAAGGAGAAATATGCCAAGATACATATTAATCAAACTGTCAAAAATTAAACACAAAGAAAACATATTAAAAGCAGCAAGGGAAAAACAACAAATAACACACAAGGGAATCCCCATAAGGTTAACAGCTGATCCTTCAGCAGAAACTCTGCAAGCCAGAAGGGAGTGGCAGGACATATTTAAAGTGATGAAGGAGAAAAACCTGCAACCAAGATTACCCAGCAAGGATCTCATTCAGATTTGACAGAGAAATTAAAACCTTTACAGACAAGCAAAAGCTGAGAGAGTTCAGCACTACCAAACCAGCTTTACAACAAATGCTAAAGGAACTTCTCCCTGGGGCCCGACCTCCGAAGCCCAAGCCTCAGCTCCCAGTCCCTGCCCGCCCCAGTGGGTGAGCAGACAAGCCTCTCAGGCTGGTGAGTGCTGGTCCGCACTGATCCTCTGTGCGGAAATCTCTCCGCTTTGCCCTCTGCACCCCTGTGGCTTCACTCTCCTCCGTGGCTCCGAAGCTTCCCCCCCGCCACTCCCCGTCTGCACCAGTGAAGGGGCTTCCTAGAGTGTGGAAACTTTTCCTCCTTCACAACTCCCTCCCAGTGGTGCAGGTCTGGTCCCTATTCTTTTGTCTCTGTTTGTTCTTTTTTCTTTTGCCCTACCCAGGTACGTGGGGAGTTTCTTGCCTTTTGGAAAGCCTGAGGTCTTCTGCCAGTGTTCTCAGTAGTTGTTCTGTAGGAGTTGTTCCACATGTAGATGTATTTTTGATGTATTTGTGGGGAGGAGGGTGATCTCCACATCTCAACCCTCTGCCATCTTGAAGATCCTCCTCCTCAATGATTATTTATTTAGTCACCTTTCATGAAGAGGCGTTTCATAGTCTGTTTCCTATAAGGCACCATATTTCAATGAGGCATCAAGATTAACTCCTATATTAAGGAGTTAGGGAAAGTATTGTATGTGTAGACATCATGGATGTAGTGTCAGAAACCCGAGTTTAGATTCCTCATTCAGTAACTACTGGTTGTGACCTGGGACTAAATTACTGAAACATCTTCATTTGCCTCATTTACAGTAGAGAAGAGTTAATTATTACTGAGTACCTAAAATTGCCGACAGTGTGACAAGTGCTTTCAATACATGGACATAATTAAATGTCACAATACTACTACTGAGTTTTATCCATACTGTGGCAGCATTGAAATAAGAAACTAAGTTGATTTTAAGTCAAATTCATATGTTCATTGCTCAGTAACACCCTGACTGCAAAAATAGTATTATATTAATAATTCCAATAATTCTATTAAGAATTTAACTTGGGTATAAAATCACTGTAATTTTCTAAGCTTTTATTTTCAGTGTCAAATATAAACAGCTAAAAACAATGGGATTCTATTTTTTGACAAGATACATAAAATATAAGGTTTAAGAATATCCCTTTATGAAAAATGCATTAGTACAACTTATGTACACTAAGAATAAATGTCACTACTAAATTTTGGCAGTTTTTTCCAAGTCAGATTTACTAAGGCTGAATTTACATAAAGCAAAATTCACATGTTTTGTGTATTGATATATGACTTATGAGAAATACATATAGTTTTTTAACAGCTGCCATGATCAAGATAAGAAGAAGTTCTAAATCTCCCAACTTACTTTCAACCCTTTTACCAGTTCCAACTCCTTAGCAAACACTGAGCTGTCTTCTGTTTAAAATGTCTTGGCTTTTCCAGAATGAGACGTAAGTGGAATCATACAGTGAATAGTATTTAGCATACAGTATGAGTATGGCTTCATTTGATTTGCATAATGCATTTATGATTCATTCACAGCACTGTGTGTATGAATAGTTGTTTTCTCATTGTTCAATACTTTTCTGTTCTTTGATATATCACAGTTTATTTTTACCTGCACCAGTTGAAAAAATATTTAGTTTGTTTCCAGTTTAGGGAGATTATGAATAAAGCTGCTATAGAAAGATATGTAACAATTTTCTTTGCTTTTGGGCAGAAAACTAGGAGTAAGTTTGCTGGTTAGTATGATAAGTCTATGTTTCACTTTATAAGAAACTGCCAATCCAAAGTTCCTAAAGGATATCACATTCCCACCAGCAAATATAAGCATTCGATTCTGTAATATGTACTCCCCAGGAGTTTGTAATTTCATTATTTTTGGTTTTGGTTTTGATTTTTAATTCTAGTCATTCAAATATATGTAAAATGGTGACTCGTAATTTTAATTTGCATTTTCTAATGAATAATCATGTTCAACATCTTTCAGGAATATTCATATATTCACTTTGGTGAAGTGTCTATTCATATATTTTCCAAATTTATAGTATATTGTTTGGTTTTTTAATAATCTGAATATAAGTTTTTTACCAGATTGTGTTTTACCTATGTTTTATTCGAATATGTAGTTTGTCTTTTCATTTTCTTAACAATATCTTTTGAAGGGTAGGTTTTTAAAAAAAATTCTTTATTATGGTAAGAAAGCTCAATATGAAATTTATGCTCTTGACAAAAGTTTAAGTGTACAATACAGTATTGTTAACTATAGGCACAATGTTGTACAGCAGATATATAGAACTTATTCATCTTAATAACTAAATAACTGAAACTACACACAATAGATTTGTATGCTGATTTTTATCCTGCAACATTACTGAATTTATTAGTTCTAATAGATTTTTTTGTGGAAGCTTTAGGGTTTTCTACATGCAAAACCATGTCATATGCAAATTTTACTTATCCCTTTCCAATTTAGATGCACTTTATTTCATTTTCTGCCTAATTGGTCTGGCTAGGACCTCCAGTACTATGTTGAATATAAGTGATAAGAATGGGCATCCTTGTCTTGTTCCTGATCTTAGAGAAGAAGCTTTCAGTTTTTTTATTGTTGAATATTATGTTAGCTGTGGGCTTTTCATATCTGGCTTTTATTCTGTTGAGGTAAATTTCTTTTATACCTAGTTTGTTGAGAGTTTTTAATCATGAAAAGGTGTTGAATTGTGTCAAATGCTTTTTCTTCATCTATTGAGATGATCATGTGATTTTTACCTAAGGCTGATCATGAGGAAATAGAAAATCTGAACAGACAAATAACAAGTAAAAAGATTAAATCAGTAATCAAAAATATCCCCAAAAGTAAAAGCCCAGGACCACATGGTTTCGCTAGTGAATTCTAACAAATATTTAAAGAATTAATACCAATCTTTTGCAAAACTCTTCCAAAAAATTGAAGAAGAGGAAGGCTTCCAAATTTATTGTATGAGACCAGCATTACCCTGATACCAAAGTCAGACAAAGACACTACAGAAAACTACATGCCAATAACCATGGTGAGCTTAGATGCAAAAATTCTCAACATTATAGACCAAGTGGATCTTACAGACATATCCGTAACATTTCATCCAATGGCAGCAGAATGCACACCCTTCTCAAACACACAGAACATTTTCTAAGATCATATGTTAAAGTCTCAACAAATTCAAGAAGACAAATTATATCAAGTATCTTTTTTTGAGCACAATGGTATGAAACTAGAAGTCAATAACAGAAGGAAAGCTGGAATTCACAAATACATGGGAATTAAACAACACACTCTTGAGCAACCAATAGCTCAAAGAAGAAATCCAAAGAGAAATAAAATCTTCAGACAGTTGAAAATATCTTAAGACAAATGAAATACAACATAACAAAACATATGAAGTACAGAAACAGCAGTTCAAAGAGTAAAGTTTATAGTGATAAACACATACATCAAGAAAAAAGATACATCTCAAATAAACAACATAAATTTATACCTTAAGGTACAAGAAAAAGGACAAACTAAGTTCAAACTTAGCAGAAGAAAGGAAATGATAAAGATTAGAGCAGAAATACATGAAATAGGAAAACAATAGAAAAATTATCAAAACTAGGAACTGGTTCTTTGAAAAGATAAACAAAATTGACAAATCTTAGGTAAAGACCAACCAAGAAAAAAGAGAGGACCCAAATTAATAAAATTATAAGTGAAAGGAGAGACATTACAACTGATACCACAGAAATATAAAGGATCATAAGACTACTATGAACTATTATATGTCAATGAATTGGATAACCTAGAAAAATGGATAAATTTCTAGGAATATACTACCTACCAAGACTGAAAAAAGAAGAAACAGACAATCTGAACAGACCAATAATGAATAAGGAGAATGAATCAGTAATCAAAAGCCTCTCAAAAAAAGAAAAACCTGTGGCCAGATGGTTTTACTGGTGAATTCTACCAAACATTTAAATAGAGTTAGTGTCAATCCTTCTCAAATTCTTCCAAAAAATTGAAGAGGAAGGGACACTATCAAATATATTTTATGAGGCCAGCATTACTCTGATTCCAAAGCCAAATAAAGACACTACAAGAAAACTACAAACCAATACACCTGATGAATATAAATGTAAAAATTCTCAACAAAATTCTAGCAACCTGAACTCAACAGCACATTAAAAGGATCATACACCATGAACAAGTGAGATTTATGCCTGAGATGCAAGGACAGCTTAATATACAGACAAAATTAATGTGATACACTACATTAATGGAAGATTTTTAAAGTCTAATGTAGCAATTTATTTTCTTTTCCTGTTAGAAAATATTCCAAGGAAATGTTGCCTAATCCAAGGACACAAAGATTTTTCCACTATGCTTCTTTAAGAAGGTTAATGATTTAAAATTTTACATCTGGGTTTATGATTTGAGTTAATTTCTGTATATGATACAATGTAGGATTGACATTTATTTGTTTATTTATTAATTTATTAGTGTTCAACGTTTCCAGCACAAATTGTTGAAAAGACTATACTTTCTCCACTGTGTTGCCTTTGTATATCTACTGAAGATAAATTAACTGTAGATATGATTTTATTTCGGAGCATTCTATTCTGCTCCATTGATCTGTGTGTCTCTCCTTTTGCCAGCTCCTATATTTGTTAGTATATTCGTCTGTAGTTTACATCTCATGTTATCTCATTGGTTTTTGTGTCAGGATAATACTAGCCTTATAACATGAGTTAGAAATTGTTCCCTCCACTTCCATTTACTGAACGTTTGTAATTTTTTTGAGACTAAAGAAATGGGTGATAGAAGCTACTTCAACATATTAGAAAATCAAAGCAGTGAGAACACTTAGGATCTAACCCCTTAGCAAATTTCAAGTGTACAATAGAGTACTGTTGACTATAGTCACATTGTAGTACATTATATCTCTAGAACTTATTTATTTTAAATAACTGAAACTTTGTACCCTTTGACTAACATCTCTGATTTCCCTACCTCCCCAGGATGAATGTAAATTAGCTTGGTTGTAGTGATTACTTCACAATGTATACATATATTGAAACACTAACTTCTACACTTTAAATATATACAATTTTTTGTCAATTATACCTTAAAAATCTGGAATTTTTTTTAAAAGAGAAAAAGAAAATCAAAGGGGAATTGTTTTCATTTTTAAATGAAATGTAATATATTACTTCAAATATATGTTTAATGTATATAACTACTTTGATTTAGGAAGCAGTTAGAAATTATTCTAATAAGCCTGGGTGTAATTATTTCATAGCTTCCAGTTTCTGCACTAATATCTCTCCAATTTTTCTTTGGAGAGTAAAAAAAAAAAAAGAGTAAATATAGCTGTTAATGAAAAACCGTGTTTAAGTACCACATGCAAAGCTCCTACACACTTGTAAATTGGTGGTAGTTGTGAGAAGTGTCCTCAGAAAATGTGAAAAAAGAAGAGATTAACAGCTTTATGCAATTTTTCTCCTTTACCAAGAATTGAAACTTTAAGTAACAAGTAGTGTTAAAATTGCAGAGGTTCTTTTGATACGAAACTATGGGGAAATTTATTTTAATTGGAATGGCTCGGACATATCCCTTAATATTCTTACCAGCATATTATTATTTACTTTAGGCTTTTAACTCTTAAACAATTAAGGCAAATATTCATAATTTTTTGCACTCTTCTAGACATAGTTACTTTCTCAACGAACATGAAAATAGTAATCATTTTATTAACATTTATTCATGAGTTTACTAAAAAGCACCGAGCATAGTGCCTCCACTATAGTAAGTTTGCAAAATGCACTAGCCACCTTGCCTCTCTTAGCAGATTTCAAATAATTTTCACACACCAGGCACCATTTCTTAGAATAATCTTTTGGTGTAAGGAAGAAAGGAATAATTAACATAATTTACAGATGATAAAATGTCTAGATATAGAGAGGGATACATATTCTGGCCAATGTTAAATGACTGATAACTATATTTTAATATACAATAATTCAACTTATTAATACATTAATACTATTAATGTATTTTCTCAATTCCAAGCAAAGACTAAAATATTAGGCAACGTGAAAATGTTAAGACACTGGATGATAAACTAGAAAACATATATAATTACAGAACATAACAACAGTTTAAAAGACTGATCTTCAAATCAGCACGTGTGAACCCCAGAGGGTAAAACATATGTTCCATTGGGATGTGATGATAATAAGAGAAGCTAGCATTTGTTGAATTATTATTCTAGGCATGAGATACATATTTGCTAATGTAATTCTCACAACAGCCCTAGAGTATAGGTACTTTATTTCAATGAAAAAACAATTGAAGCATAATAGACAAAATTAAAAAATAGAATTTCAATGAATATTTATTACCAATAAGAGTAACACATAGTTTTAATTATATTCAATATTTGTGTCTATAGTAGAGCATGTGACTTTTAAGTAGTAAACATTTATAATTCATAAATTTATAAAATGTTTTCTTAAATATGTGATCAAAATTTTGGAGATTACTGATGAATTATTTTGGAGATGCTAGTTCCATTTAACCTAAGGGAAAAATACTTAACCTGTCTTCCTCACATCTAAAATTGCTATGACTATTCTAATCAAAAACTAAATGAGTTTAAAATGTTCTCATGAATACTATTTTCACAAGGTTCAATGGTAACTTAAAAAGGCCAAATTAAGAAGCTATAAGATGATGGAAAGAGTTTTATGGGCTTGGGATCAAGAAACTAGTCTTAGTTTCAGTTTTGTTGTGTCTCTATTTTGCTGAAGTTATTCTTAAATTAGAGTGCATTCACTATGCCTCCTCAAAGGTGATAGGAAAATAAAATTCCATGGTTAAAATGAAGGATTTGGGGATACAGAGAATATTTTCTCTCCCCAAGAATTTAATGGTCTGCTGTATTTAAAGTAGAATCGCTTCCTACTCTTCCAGTAGTCAATCTCAAAACGTGCCTCCCTCCTTTTTTTTTAACAAATATTTATTGGGGGCCTACTATGTGTCAGGTAATTCTTTTTTCCCCAGTTTTATTGAGATATAATTGACATTTGTAATTTCTAACTATGTGAGGTGACATGTTAACTAAACATCTTGTGGTAAACATTTTACAATATATACATGTATCAAATGTTGTACACCTTAAACTTACACAATGTTATAAGTCAACTGTATCTTAGAAAAACATTCCCATTTTTAAGGTTGACTATTCCCACTATGGATAGATTACTGCAGTGGTTAAAATATTCCAGTTATTCCAAATTTCTTCTATATGAGTATAGTTCTCTAAGTATATTAAGTATCCTTAAGTATATTAAGAATTTTTCCATTGCTGATGAAATCGAATATTCCTGAGGAAGGGTTATATTTTAAGGAAATTCTCTTTTATTCGTAAAATTATATTTGCTTAAAAACTTGAGTCAAAACCCTAGTAAGTGCTGTGGGGAATAAGAAAGAGAAAAAACTTTGGCCTGATATCTAATAAAATTATAATCTTGTAGGAATGGTAGGTGGATAATATGAGATTTTTCTCTAATGTGGTGTATCAATAGAAGTAGAGAGTTATGGGAGGTTTCCCAAGAAATCAAGCACAAGATCGAGGAAGGATTCATGTGGAAAATGTATGAGTTAAAGGAAAAGGGTAATTGGACAGAGAAAAAGGGAATGGGATTTCAGAAGAAATGAAATGAAGTGGGACATGAAGGTAGGAAATTAGAAAGTTTCACTTGATAATAACAATATACACTAATTAATTTCCTTAAAATTTGTTACTTACTTACAAACATATATATTAACTGTAACCACTGTTCATAAAATTTCAAAAACATTAATCTTATCATTATAGCAGCCCTATGAAGCAGATATTAGTGAATATATTAGCTTTGCTTTACAGTAGAAGAAACTGAATATTTTAACTAATTGTCCCAGGTTACACAACTAGGAAGTGTGTAACCTGGGACTGAAGTTTGATCCCAGACAGTTTGGTTTCAGATTCTATGTTTACAGGAGTGACCATATAATTTATCTTCCAAACTGAGACATTTTGGAGAGCAAAGCAATCCTTTACTAGCAATTAGGACGGCACAATAGGTGTAAATCAGGACTGTTTCAATAAACAAGGATAAACGGTCATCCTAACTCTAAGACCAGTAGAGCAGATAATATGAAAAATGTATTTTCTCTCCCTCATATCTCTGGTGTAAATGCTAATTGTTACATTAAAACACAAAGGCAGTCCAATCCTTTTTAGTTTTTCTTGGATCAAATATATATTTAAAAATTTAGTGAAGTCTCTTACCAGAAAATGAACATGTGTATATGCATGCATGTGTATTTGCAAATATGTGTGCATAAAATTTCTGGATATCCCGGAGTCCTCAAGCCCATTCACTCTTGTTCCTCAGAGGGGCTACTGACTTCACACAGAGATTATGATTTAGACACAGAAAGCAGTACAATCTTATCTATTAGTTTATCACTTGTTAACCATAAGATTGCTGAATTATGACTGAAAAGTTTTGACTTGCAGTTTGCACAAAATATATTAAATATTTCAGATTAAGGTTTTTAATGAAGAATTGCAGTCAGTGAAAAATACATAACAGATTTTCTTCCTTCAAGATGTGTAACATTTTGAAAGTCTGAACTGTGTACAGAGTAACAAGAAGATGAACTTTAAAATGAGTATAAGCTTCTATGATTATTACCCCAATATTTGTTCTAAAAAACTAACAGCTTTTATATCCCCAAAATTACCTTAATTTTCCAGTGGTGAATTTTTTTTTCTGCATATTGAAAGAGATCCATAGTGTTGCAAAAACCAAAACAAGACAAATTAGTATGTCTAAGAAGAAATGACTGCTTGTTAAACCAATTCATTGATTTGTAGTAGACCACCAACTTGAGATATATTGTCAAACTTTACAGGCATATTTATTAGTTATATCCATATACAGCCACTTTTAAAGTAATGCAAATACAATTTAAACTGGCCGATATGACATTTGTAGAGCCAAATAAGGATCAAAAATTATGAATACCAAAATTGAAGGTTATCTTTCAAAGTTGATGGAGAATATCAATGCCTATGTGGAAAAAATGGATTAAGATCATTGGATCAAACTCAGAATCAGTACAACTCAGTCAAAATTAGAGATTGAGATGAAATGGACTATGCATATTCTACAAATCTGAAGGCAGTGTTACTGTTCAGGAGCACCAACTCTGAATGAGGACGTGGCTTTTCTGATGCCAAGCTTGGCTTAAGAGGGTCATGGATACCTCTGAACATTCCCTGAGAGTGTCAGTGCATAGGCTGTTTGTGACAGTTCTTCATGAACATGAGTTGTTTAGCTCCATGTTTCAAAGGACAATGGCACACTAGGACCTATCTTGCATTTATGTTTTCACTGACAGCTGCTACCCCTCTTTATCATCTCCATTGAGAGACGCTCCACTGAGAGATACTGCCTCTGCTCTTGATATATGTGGCTATTTCACTTCCAGAGGAAGTGTATACATTTAGCCTTGAAAGCTTAATATAATTTTATATAGATAGTTGCTTATGGTCCCTTTCTGTCAATATATTACACTTGGAAAGTATAATAGTTCCAAATATTGAAAACATTTTCTAAAAACCTATATTTCTTTTAAAATCTTGCTGATAAAATAATTTTGAAATTGAGGAAACCTTTAAAGACTGTTTTCACCATAAGATAAAAAAAAATGCTTTTAATTAACGATAATGCTGTTGAAGTTCTTAAATAATTTCTTTTATGTATGCTAAACATTTCCCTTGAAAACTCATATGCTCCAGTGCATTTTAAGGCTTTTATTTTTTAAAAAGTACAACTGTAAACATATACTCAATCTAGATTAAATTTCAGCAGTTCCAATTCAGGAGAATTGAATTGCCGACTTTTAATATACAAACTCCACGATTACTAGAAATGTTTGAGAGAAATTATATCTCCCTATTTATAGTATTAGTTGTCACTATAAAATAATGAAACTACTTTTAAAATATATTAGAACTTGAACATTTCCAAAGGTACTGGTCTATTTCGCTTACCTTGGAACCATGCTATCATTGTACAAAATAGTTTCATAAGTGCTCTTGGTGACTGCTGCTTCCTCTTTATGTCTAGAATAATAGCAAATCTTTACCATTTAAGGATTCATTTAAACTTTGAAAATAGTCAAAAAATCATTTAGAATTAATTATGCTTAATGAAAATTGTGATCAAGGAGAGTAAAATTGCAGTATTGTTTAAAGAACTAAGATAGCATGTCATGAACTAGAGTGGTTTTAAGGTGAAAACACCAATCTATCAGACCCTAAACAAGACTGAAAACTCTGAGCAGGATGAAAGCTGATAGATCTCAACTCAAGCTGCACTTAAGAATCAGGTGAGTAGTATTTAAAACACATAGCTACTGTGACCATTCTTGTTTTTGCTTTTGTTTCTTTCTTTAAAATTTAATCCTAAGGGTCAGTATATTTTTGAAAAAATATTATTATGGATAAAATTGCTACACAGTGGTTACATTTGGGAGAAGTTTTGTTTGGCTATGTGATCTCAATATTAGATGTGAAATACTAGGAGTTAAATCTCTTTGCTGCACTGAGATGTCTGAGCAGAGCAGTCAATTACTACATGTTTCAATTTCAGGCACAAAAAGGGTCCTGATGCCAACATTTCATTCTACTTGCTTTCCTACTTTTTAGAGGATGCTTAAACAATCATTAACATTTTACCACTTCAGTCCTTAGTATTTTGATCCTGTTTAAGAAAACATATCTTTGGGGTTGGGACATGCTGCTTTCATGTATTATTAGAGGACACACACAAAACACAATCACCCATATAAACCAGCTATCTGAGAAGTCCTTTTGCTGGGAGAACATATGCAGAGATAAAGAACAAATTAAAATGAAAATCTAATAAGAAGAAATTGATAGTTGGAAAATTTATCACCTCACAGGGAGGAAATTATAATAGGAAGTTTTGAACTCCCACAACAAATATGATTTTAAATTCTTCCCAACTTTAGACTGTGTATATAACTTATTGATTTTAAAACTATTAACTTAGGGGACTTCTCTGGTGGCACAGTGGATAAAAATCCACCTGCCAATGCAGGGGACAAGGGTTCGAGCCCTGTTCTGGGAAGATCCCACATGCCGCAGAGCAACTAAGCCCATGAGCCACAACTACTGAGCCTGCGCTCTAGAGCCTGCAAGCCACAACTACTGAGCCCACATGCCACAACTACTGAAGCCCATGCACCTAGAGCCCATGCTCCGCAATAAGAGAAGCCACCACAGTGAGAAGTCCGCTTACTGCAATGAAAAGTAGTCCCCGCTTGCCGCAACTAGAGAAAGCCTGCGCGTGGCAACGTGGACCCAACACAGCCAAAAATAAATAAATTATTTTTTTTTAAAAAGATTTACTTAGAAAGGATTTTGGAATATGATCAATAAATATTTAAGAAAGAAAAATATTTGTTCAGAGTTCAACAAATTCTCACATCCTACAGAGGATAGATTTCTGAGAGTACACATTTTACTTTTTTTGTCAAAATTTAGTCACTTTATTCTCCATGTACCCTTTTAAACGTTTAATATTTTTGGTTCATGTTTTTATTATTTAAACTTTCCCTTGCATAAATGAAAATTCACTTTTACTTTACTATTCAATATCTCTATATTTTATATTTGTAACTAAGATATTTTGAAGGTTATAGGCCTGATAATAGTAATTTAATTTAAAAAACCATTCTTAATTATCTATGTTTCTAACTATGAATTTTTGTGACATTCTATTTCACTAATTTCTATCTTGGATGACAATAAAAATATCCCCTTTTATTCAATTCCTGCAATCTCTGCCTTATATACAGAGGAATTATATCTACTTGGAGTCAAAATAATAAAATATTTCAACGTCACTTCCACTTCTACACATACTTGAGTAGCTGGTATCAAACTCGCCCTCTCACCATAAACAATCAGATATTTGGACAAAATGTTCTCAGTCATAGGACAATAGGTAACAAAGACTGTGATAATGTGCTTTGTATGTGTAGAGCCGGTTTATTTTGATGTTTTAAAGAAAATCTTACTCCAATTCAATGAAATTCAAACTTTCTAATGTTAAAGAACTTGTAGATATCTCTTTTCTTTGGACTAGGTCCTCCTTTCTAGTCCATCTTAATGGCCTGAAGAGCTTTGGTATCAGTATGGTTATGGTCTTAATAAACTCTCTAAACATTTACGACATCTTTGGAATCATTGTTCATAAATACTAGAAATTGCTTTTCTAATCATAATATTAGAACATTATACATCTAGAATCTTTAGCAATTGGTTTATTACTTTTCTGTTTTATACTTGGAGTTAAATACATTTTAGGTTTTATACAGGATTTACTCTTTAACAATGTATTTTTATAAAAATGAAATGAATACCGTGCTGCCTGACACTTTCACAGAAAGTAAGCTGATATTTATCGCATTTTGGCATATTTTCATGCCAAAATGATGATGTGTACAGGTTTTCCCTCATGAAGATTTTAAAGAAAACCATAAACAAGATGAAAAGACGCTCAGAATGGGAGAAAATATTTGCAAACGAAGCAACTGACAAAGGATTAATCTCAAAATATACAAGCAGCTCATGCAGCTCAATATCAAAAAAACAAACAAATCCAAAGATGACATACAGATGGTCAACAAACACATGAAAAGATGCTCAACATCACTAATCATTAGAGAAATGCAAATCAAAACCACAGTTAGGTATTACCTCACATGGTCAGAATGCTCTTCATCCAAATATCTACAAACAATAAATGCTGCAGAAGGTGTGGAGAAAAGCGAACCCTCTTGCACTGTTGGTGGGAATGTAAATTAATACAGCCACTGTGGAGAACAGTATGGAGGTTCTGTAAAAATCTAAAAATAGAACTACCATATGACCCAGCAATCTCACTACTAGGCATATACCCTGACAAAACCATAATTCAAAAAGAGTCATGTACCTCAATGTTCTTTGCAGCACTATTTACAACAGCTAGGACATTGAAGCAACCTAAGAGTCCATCTACAGATGAATGGATTAAGAAGATGTGGCACATATATATAATGGAATATTACTCAGCCATATAAGGAAATGAAATTGAGTTATTTGTAGTGAGGTGGATGGACCTAGAGTCTGTCATACAGAGTGAAGTAAGTCAGAAAGACAAAAACAAATACCGTATATATGGAATCTGAAAAAAAAAAGTTCTGATGAAGCTAGGGGCAGGACAAGAATGTAGACGCAGACATAGAGAATGGACTTGAGGACACAGGGAGGGGGAAGTGTAAGCTGGGACAAAGTGAAAGAGTAGCATTGACATATATACCCTACCAAATATAAAATAGATAGCTAGTGGGAAGCAGTCACATGGCACAGGGAGATCAGCTCTGTGCTATGTGACCACCTAGAGGGGTGGGATAGGGAGGGTGGAAGGGAGAAGAAAGAGGGAAGGGATATCGGTATATAGGTATAAATATAGCTGATTCAGTTTGCTATTCAGCAGAAACTAACACAACATTGTAAAGCAATTATACTCCAATAAAGATGTTAAAAAGAAAACGTTATGTGACTTGCAAATTATCAGGACAATGTTAAGAAGAGGAAAAGGGAAAAGCAACCATTTTTCCAAGGAAAAGTAATCAATAGATACCAACCCTGGGATAATCCAGATATTGGAATTATTAAAGACTATAAAGCAGGTATAACTATGCTGCCTAAGACAATGTTGTGCTCTTCAAATGGATGAAGGTATGGAAGTCCTCATGGGGGAATATAAACCATAAAAAGAACTGAACGCTAGTTTTGGTATGGAGAATATTACATCTAATATAAGAAATTCATTCTATGTGCTCAGTGGCACAGTGGAGAAGACAAGAGGGACAGTGAGTTTAGGATAGAAAAGCAGAAATTTAGAGAATATAAACTTTAAGGAACAAGCAAACAAACAAGTGTCGAACCTTGTGGGATAATGAGAGGTCTAACATTAATTCATGTCAGTGGCATCCCAGAAGGAAAGAGATGAAGAAAGGAGATAGCATTCAGATAATAGGATTGTAGTAGATTAGGAAAGGTTAAAAATCAAAAGATAAATTATTAGAGTAATAAAGTCTGTTAAATTTATTCCATAAACATGAATATACAGAAATCACTGATTTGTGAATATTAAGCCCCACAAAGAAAAAATTAAACTTTATAAAATCACGAAAATAATGAAACAACATGGATCAAATCTAAGAAAATTTGCATAGGGAATTTTGACAAACATTAAAAAATTGACAGATGTATTGTGTTTATGGACTGATGCATTAATGTTGTAAATATCATTTGTATCCAAGCAAATCTATACATTCAGTCAAACAACAATCAAAATTTTAACAAAATCTTTAACACTGTTCTAAAATGTATATGAAAACATAAATGATCAATAGCCAAAATAATCTTTAATGGGAACAAGTTTGAAATATTGATACTTTCAGCTATAAATATGTGCTATAGAAAATGTGGTTAAACCACTGTAGTATTGCACAATAATATACAAACAGATAATTTTAACAAAATAATCCAGAAAAAGACCTACACACATATAGACATCATGTATACAAATTAAAGTTTTATATATCCTATGATGCAGCAGTTTTATTTCTATTTAAAATTCTTATAATTTCATGTGCATCAGCAGAAAGGTATAAGGATAGTGATGGCAGATTTATTCATACTAGCCCCAGTCTGGATACTTTTCAGATGTGTATCAACAGCAGTATTCTTAGTAAAAGGTGGTACATTAATGCAATAGAATATTATATAGCAATGAAAATTAATAACAGCTTCAAGAATCAATATGTATGAAACTTACAAATATTGGGAAAATAAATTTAGAGAAGAATATATATATATTGTAAAGTTAGTAAACAGGCAAAATTATTTTTAAACATCTGATAGTGGTTTTCTCTCAGCATTAGGTAGAGAACTATGATCGTAAAGGAACACACAGGGAAACTAAGTTTCTGGGAGTATAATCGTTAATTTTATATGTCAACTTGAATGGGCCATGGGATGTCCAGATAGTCTGATTAAGCACTATTCTGGGTATGTCTGTGAAGGTGTGGTGTATTTGGATGAGATTAACATTTGAGTTGGTAGACTGAGTAAAGCAGATTGCTCTCCCTAGCATGAGTGGGCCTCATCCACTCAGTCAAAGGCCTGAATAGAACAAGAAGGCTGATCTTCTTTAAGAGGAAACTCCTCCTGCCTGAATGTCTTTGATATGAAACATGGATCTTTTCCTACCTTCAGTCTCAAATTGAAACATCAGCTTTTCCTAGATTTCAAGTCGGTCAGCCTTCAGACTGGAACTACACCATCAGCTCTGCTAGATACCCAGCTTGCTTACGGCAGATCTTGGGCCTTGTCAGCATCCATAATCGAGTAAGCCCATTCCTTATAATGATCTGTCTGTCTCTCTCTCAGTTTTCAGAGTATAGGTCTGTTACCTCCTTGATTAAATTTACAAAGCTGGTGAGAAGGATTATATTTGAGCTATTTATAAAGCAGAACTGACACATAGTTGGTCTTGGGTTTTGAGAAATGAATTTTTATGTACAATATTTTCTTACCCAGAGTTTACTTTTCCCCCTGAGTTAAAAATAAGAAATTGAAGGATGAAAATGAGTCTTCATCATTTTCTTTCTTTCTTTTCCTGCTATCAACCTTTATATTATTTTCTAATATTGTTCTGGGCTTCCTGGCCAATAATCAAGATTTTGAAGTGAATAGGTCATTTTAATGTCAGTTAGTTCCTTACTAAACCTTTATTACAAATTTTTTTCTCCTTTGTCTCTTTCCTTGAGTAAACCTGACATGAAGCCTTTCCACAAGAGCCTGTTCCCAGAGAAATTAAGGTCAGAAAAGGCCAAATCAAATGGTAGCAGATTTAGAAAGAAGGATGAATGATGCACTTCTTAACTATACCAGGGGAAGTAAGTTGCATTATATTATACTTTTTGGTTTTTTACTTTTACAGAATATTAGAATAATACAGTGTTTACATATAAGAGGATGTAAATAATCATTCATCCAGTGCTCTGATTTGTTTTAGGATACATATATATTAACTAATAGATTTAAATTGATTAGTTTATTTTTTCTGTTCTGAGAAACATAAATGGCTGACCACAAATTTGATAGAATCAGATATGAGTAATCAAATGATTAACTTATTGGATGATAAAGTTCAAACAGAAAGCAAATTAGATTATGAAGTAAAGTGATGACCATATAAACAGGAACCTCCTTATTCCCTAAGCATGGCGCCCCCTCAACCGAAGACATCATCATCTTATAGTCACTCAGTTGTGAAACCTAAGTCTTCCTTGACTCATCTAACTTCTCTACAGTCCACCTAGTCTAGCTGATGCAGCCACAAAGCTTCTGAGTCATGAATGTTCTTCCATGCTCAAAATCTTTCAGTATTTCCAAACACTCATAGCAGAGGTTCACCACCTATACTCTATGTAACTATCACCAGGTACTTGATTTAAATGCAGATACCAGACATTCTATTCTGTTTGAGAAGGTTTGGAATCAGGGTCAAGATTTTGTTTTAAGTAGTACTCCCAAGTGATTCTAAAGCAGGTGGTCCACAGTTTTTACTTTGACAAGTGTTTTTCTGCAAGATAAAGTTTAAGCACAGCCTTCTCCAACTTGAGGTACAAAGGACCTCTCTAACCATACCTCTTAACCCAGCTAGGCAAATTTTTTACTTGTTTAGTTATTTTCTTCACTCTCCCCAAAGCACCACGCCTTGTGATCCTAAAAATCTTTGCTGTGTTTAGCTTTAGTTGAAGTGCCTGTCCTCAACTATTTGTCTGCTAAGCTCCTATTCATCTTTATGGGAACAGAACATCCTTACACCACCCATACAAGCCTTTATTGACATCAGGTCCTACAGATTTATTCCTTTTACATCCTTCTATATACTTATTGTTTTACATCTGCAGTTGTCATAGTGGTATGTGCATCACAGTCAGGTAAAGAAAAACTTTCTGAGGAATATGCAGCAGGGGGGATTCTATAGACTCACTGCTTGGATCCATAACATACTTGTGTTTTTTGTAAGAACTGATCTTATTAATGTCCTTGTGTTTAAGATTTGTGTTGGTTCTATTTCCATCTCCTTTTTCATAATTGTCTTTCCTCTCTGTGGGGAGAAAAGTATGACTCTTAGTCATCAAGAATCTTTCTACAGTGTATTGACAGGCAAACAGACAAACAAACAAACAAAAAGGTTAAGTTCTGTTATCTGAGAACACTTGGTTAATGAAGGCACCATGAATGGGAAGCCTTCATGAATTTCCCTGGCTTGTGAAAATAATTGTTTAGAGTGAGGCATGGTACATGAAGTGGTATATGTGAAATGCAGTTAGGATGTTTTGAAATCAAATTCAGGTATACAGTACTGTAGAGTGGGGTGAGGGTAGGGGGAATTGACAGTTCTATTTTCATGACATTAACTACTGCATCTCCCAGAAATTGTTGAAAGGCTAATTTATGAGAGAGCACCTCAAAGTTACTAGAAACTAATTCCTCCTCTTTGAAACTTTTCATCAAAGGCATCTTTTTGTTACCATCTACAAAATAAAGTTGTACTCCTGAAAACAGAATATCCAACCAAGTCACTTAGTCAAACTTCTAAAACAGTGAGTATTTGGACTAATTTCTATTCCACAAAGTACCTTTACAAGAAAGAGTGGTAGATATGGTTATAAGATATTTAATTAGGAACGAAGAAAATAATTAACTTTAATGTCTGGAAACAATCCTTCTAAAAGCCACAGTTTAAAATCTTTGATGTAAACAAAAATTGAAGGAAAATCCAATGTGTTTTCAGATGAACTACCATTCCAATATTTGTTTTTTATAAATTTATTTATTTATTTTTGGCTGCATTGGGTCTTCATTGCTGCACAAGGGCTTTCTCTAGTTGCGGTGAGCAGGGTCTACTCTTCATTGCGGTACGGGGGCTTCTCATTGTGGTGGCTTCTCTTGTTGTGGAGCATGGGCTCTAGACCGCAGGCTCAGTACTTGTGGCTCATGGCCTTAGTTGTTCCCTGATACGTGTGGTCTTCCCCGACCAGGGCTCGAACCCATGTCCCCTGCATTGGAAGGTGGATTCTTAACCACTGTGCCACCAGGGAAGTCCCCAATATTTGTTGGTTGCAAAAAAGTCACATGACTTTTAGTATATAACGTGAAAAGTGTTCGAATATTTGAGTGACATTGCCATATCAAAAGTCCTGTCGTTTTTCTCTATTTGTTTATGTTTAGAAGGTTTTCCAACACTTCAAATACAAGTGCCAAAAAAAAAAAAATTAAGTCAATGCTGAACTACTCTCATTCTAGCAGTAAATCATATTCCAATATTGATATAAAATACTATAAAAATATTTTTAATCTCAAGGAGAAGCATTTTCAATATTTTATTTTTTATGTCCAATAACTAACAAATTTTCTAGTAAAGTGTTTTTGTTCAGTTCCATTTTAAAAGCAATTGTAGGGCTTCCCTGGTGGCGCCGTGGTTGAGAGTCCACCTGCCGATGCAGGGGACGCGGGTTCGTGCCTCGGTCCGGGAAGATCCCACATGCCACGGAGCGGCTGGGCCCGTGAGCCATGGCCGCTGAGCCTGTGCGTCTGGAGCCTGTGCTCCGCAACGGGAGAGGCCACAACAGTGAGAGGCCCGCGTACCGCAAAAAAAAAAAAAAAAAAAAAAAGCAATTGTAGTAACAATTTAATTTTTTTAGCTTAGAACTTTATTGTCATAACAAATAAAAAGTTAAATTTTATTTATGTACACATAAACATAAAAGTTTAAACCACTTTTAAAAATTTCGATGTCAATTAAAAATGTGTAAGGAAATGCATCATTATCAAGTCTTTTTTTGAATATCAAGCAAACATATTAAAATCATTATTTTACATTTTTCTTTTAACATTTATTCATATGCATGTCTCCTTTAACAGTTATTCATATCCATTTTTCTCTATTATGCTCTGTTGCCACAGTGAAACTGTAAGCTGTTGTTGGGCATAGATTTTCTTTCATATTTTAGTTTATTACTTTGATAATGAAGAATGTGTATTCAATAAATTATTGTTAAATTATAACAAATATTGACTTTATTTCTAAGAGCAAATACAGCTCATCTTTATCTACATTGAAGACATAAAATACTGAAAATAGACCCAAACAGAAAAAAAATAATATTCAGAGTAAAAGCATACTTTCTCACTTGTGGGAGCTAAATTTTGAAATAAAGCTCTTGTCAAGAAAGTATTTACTTCTTTCTAGCAAATTTTACATTTAAACTATAGAGAGACTTTCAGAATAAAGAACACTATGAAACAGGAAGCATGAGTTTAAGTCCTGGTTCTACCACTTATTTTCTGTGACCTTAACATATTCACTGTTCACCTTGTTTCCTGAATTAAAATAAATGAATCATTATATGTAATTCATCACACATCTCTTAGGTTAAAATGCAATCAGGAAGTGTCTTGACAGTAAGGATTTCTTATTATTACAGTGTGAAACAGAACACACAGACCCTTCCTAAAGGCAAATCAATTTCCTCGACATCTTTGAAAATAGAAAGGTAGAAAAAAAAGGGAGATAGATGGGCTCAAAATGCATCTACAAAATACAGAGCTGGGAAAGGACCTTGTCCATTTCTTCAAGTTCTTAAGAAATGAATGCATTCCAGATCCAAGTGTATGTAATGCAAAGTAACATAATTATGGTTGTTTTCACATTTGATATGTGGCATATCTGGTATGACCAATGAATTTACATTGACCCTGAAGATTGCCAAATGAGCAGATCTTCTCTGTCTCTGACTATCCTGGAAGCTTTTATTAAAGTTTGAAGTCAACACAGGACAAACTCTGCAATTCTATGCCAAGTTGTAGTCAAAAACATGTCATCTCTAATGTGCCATCATTTAGACATTTATAATTATTCTGGTAAATTGCTATTGGAACTGATCCCATTTTCATTTCCCCTACTGTCCCTACTGCCACATGACCAAGCAAGCTCAAGCAACCTCAAATTCACCACAGCATGGAAGCAGAAAGATTTGTTCTCACATGTGTTCAACTATCATTTCCTGATATCTCAGTGAGAAATTAATAACTTTGCCTATAAATTTTTGGCAATATCATCTCTCAAACGTTAAGCAACTACACAGTTCTTTGACAATATGAGCAGAGAGAAAACTTAGCAACTTGGATGTTACCCATATTCAGTTTAGGGTCTTTTACCCTCTTGACACGTAGCTTGGTAAGATTCTTCTAAAAAAGGCCAACACTAAAGCTTCATTGGAATATATTTGAGTTTGGTTCAATATACTCATAGGATTCTGAAATAATATTAACCTTTAGTGATATTTACCAAAGTGGTTAGAAATTTACATTCGTTAGAGTGCAATGAATCCTCGTGCTTAAAGGGGAGATAGAGCATAATATCTGTAAGGTTAAAAAAGGGAAATTACTCATTATCTAACTTTATAGCTGTTAATAATTCATTCCTGTTCTGAAGAACACCATTTATGAGAATAATATCTGAATATTAAGGATAGGAATTTTTAAGAACTCTACTAGAGTTCAATCAGCTCTACTAGAAAGTCACAAATTTTTAACAGCAGAGGGCAATATTCTCTAGCAATAGTCTATAGGGCAAAAATACTGGCTGTAGTTTCTTCTCTGATAATATTTTTTTTGTCTTTTTGCTCTCTCTGAAATTGTATATATATATACATAAATATAATAACTTTTTAGTATATAGATTATCTTCTGCTCTAACCTTTTGTGTTTGAAATATTATTATTATTATTACTATTTTAACTGAACAGTTCCACAGTAAGCCATTAGAGGCAAGATAAACAGATCTGTTATCAAAATATCATAAGGATAGTACAGCATATAATGAATGTTCAGTGAATGGGAGACAAGATACGTATCAACTAGAAGAAAAACACTAATAAGGATATGGTAGCATCAGTATATTCTGTATTCTGTTATAAACATATTTATTTAAATTAGAATAAAAGCTGATCCACTATAACCAGAAGATGACTGACAATCTGATAAAAAATGAATGAACTAAGTAATTGCCTGCTACTAATAGCAAGCATCTGTTTTTAGTACGATTTGATTCTAGGTTTTAAAAGCCAAAATGATGGATGAATCAAAAGTAAAAGTAATACAGCCAGGAGAATGCTTGGGAATTCAGGTTGAGCCTGTTGATCCATAGGAAGAAGATTTCAACATGTAACCTGAGCTGAACTCAAGTTCTTTTTGGTAGTTTTGAGCAAATAAGAGTGAATTTGCTGCAATGCAGCTCCATTTACTAAAACATGTGTAAGCTACTACATTTATTGTCTTTATTAGAATTTTATGTAATGTCCTAAAAATGTAGGGAACACCCTCTTCCTGATCTTTAATGGGCTAATAGTTTTCATAGGTTTTTACGTCAAGTATCAAAATATTTTAATTTTTATTTATTTGTAGTTCTCTTCCATGTTTAAATTTCATATTAGGAAACTGAAAATTTGCATTTTCATTTGTAGCTAATGAGGCTATAAATCCCAACAGGAGAGCAAGCCTAATTTGAAAGGAGGCAATTGAAGGATTGAGAGCACATGACCTCTTAAACATGCAGGATATCAGGATTTAGGGTCAGTCATATTTCTGCCAGACACATTCATGGATTGCCTCTTGGTATTTCTCAGTGTAGCTCAGCCCAGCATTGAAAGTAGTAGAGACTCATGGCAAATAGCTTTAGTGATTTCTATGCATCCCTGAAGCTAGTCCCCCATCTCAGAAAAATGCGTTTTCTCAGACACTCCATAGAGGTTGGTTAATGGAATCTCTGAGGATAAAGGAAAAAAACCTCTCAGGATCAAGCAGTAGGGAAGAAAGGCCTCATATTCTGCACATCCCTGGAAGAGGCAGATTCCCTCTCGATCCAAAGGGAGGACCAGACTCCCTGTGCGTTAGTAATTTTAATAATGACAGGCATTTTTGTGAAATAAGGAAGTACAGAATTAGAAGCCAAATTATACTATTTTTATTTATTACATTTTATAGAGGCAAAATCTATTTTAGTTATAAACTGATTTTATATAAATATAATTGCACACTCTTTGTAATGTAGTAGACATACGGAGGAAATGATTATGTTCCATACACTATGATTACATCATATATATAAATGCATAAAATATAATATTATTCTCTAATATATATTATTTATTAGCATGTATGGTTTGCAGTACTTCAGCATTCTATGGTAATGAAGAAGACAAAGCCTGCTCTGGCCACTGCATCTTAGAGAAGTTTATTGATCTTTTATTGTTACAACTATTATGGGAGCAGAGGCAGCAATTTCTCAAGCCTAGTTCCAAAAGGATTAAACCTGACCAAGATTTATACAAGTCAAAATTGCCATATTTTATTGCAACCATATAAGAGCAACTTCTCCAGCTTTACCTTATCTCCCATCACCCAAACGGAAACTACTGGGGCTATCACTGTGTAAGGAAATAAAAGGAGGCATGCTTGCCCTGTCACCTTGACTCCTAAACTGGAAAAGAATTTCCCTGGTTAAGGCTTCACATAGCAACTGATTGTTTTTATGGGCTCTGGCATACTCTATACACAAAATAACCAGAAATTTTCCTTAATATATTCAGTTATTCTTGCTGTTTCAGCAGCAAGGGTGAAATTTGAGCTTTCTTATATGTCCTATATCTGGGAACAGATGAATATCAATATTAAATTTAAAATATGGAAAAAAGGTTAAAGGAAATTTAGTTTTATGACAAGAGAATGTAATTTCTCTGACTCAGAATCTTTATCACTATTACCCTAAGCCTGTACCACCATTGTATTTTGGGAACAGATTTGTTTCTTAAGTTTCATGTGTACACAAATTGTGCCCCAGAATGGATCATACCCAAAGTCTCACTCATCCCTGGTATACTTGATGCAGATGATAAAATATGGGGCTGTTGAGCTGATGAAATTTAGATGAGTGGATTTTGAATTGGTGTTGTAATGGACTGAGATTTTGGAGACTTTGGGATGAGATGAATGTAGTTTGCATGTCTGAAGAACATGAATCTTTAGGTTCCAGAGGGCAGATTATGGTAGACAGGATAATGACTCCAAATAATGTCCATGCCCCCATTCTCAGACCTAGGAATGTGTTACTTATTTGACAAAAGAGACTTTGCAGATGTGATTAAATTAACAACTTTGTGTTGGGGAGATTATCTTGGATTATTTGGGTGGGCTCAATGGGTCCTTAAAAATCAAAGAACTTTTCCTGGCTGGAGTCAGAGGAAGATGTGATTATGGAAGAATGGTCAGACAGATACAATGTTGTGGGCTTTGAAGATAGAGGAAGGAGGCCATGAGCCAGGGAATGTGGACTGGACAGCTTCTAGAAGTTAGAAAAACAAGGAAATGCATTATCCCTTAGAGACTCCAAAACGGAATGCAGTCCTACTGACACCTTGGTTTTAACTCAGTGAGACCCATGTCAGCCTTCTAATCTACAGAACTTTCAGAGAATAAATTTGTGTGGTTTTAAGTCACTAAATTTGGGATAATTTGTTACAGCAGCAATTAATAACAACTACAAATAACATTGACTAGTTGTAGAGATTACACGTATAATACATGCAAAGAGTTGCCATGTACAATCATTTTTTTCAGTTACTGAAATTCCTTGACTTATCCCAATGTATTTTTATTTTATTTTTTTCTAATTCCTTCAGCAAAATATGGTTTTGCCCTTCCATGTACTCCATCTATCAATACTTTATTTATAATAAATTTTGAACAGACCTTAACTTCCCTATTGAATCATACACTTGTTAATGGCAGAATTGAAGCTTATTCATCTTTGTATTTCCTTTAGCTTCTGGTATATATTGCTCACTCAATAAACATTTGGCAGAAATATATTTTAGACTTTATATAATCTATATAGTCTATTCATCAAACTACTAAAATCTTCAATATATTAAATTCTCTGTCAATCTGCACCCGTCCATTCTTTATGGTAAGCCTGTAATTTACTCTTGAGCAGGTGTTCTCAGAGGGAAAACTGCTTAAAATTTTATTCCCATGTATTATTGCTGTCATTGTTAACTATTATTATTATTGGCACTGCTTTATTTTAGAATCAGAAAATATTATTTGTTCCAAGCTTACTCTGCTTTGATTTTACACATTTGCTTTTAAGAATAACAGTATTAGATTTACTGGAAAAATATACATGAGAATTAAATAAACATTTAAAAATATAAAAAATAACAAAATTAAAAGTCAACCCTATATCCATAATGAAGAAACATCCATCATTACCATTTGGTGAACGTCATTTCAGATACCCTAAAACAGAGATAACTTAAGAAAAAAAATAGATAAAATAAATTTATAATGAGACCATATTTTGTATTTTATTTATAAATATATGTTAAAATTATAAATATTATATATTATCTAATTAAAATATAATTATAATAAGTATATTCAAATATTATATTAAAAACTGGGATACAGTTGAGAGGATTATTGAATTTTTTGGTTTTGTTTTTGGTTCTTTAATAATTTTAACTTTTCTGAACGTGCACAGTTTGTGATCATAGGTGCATAGTAAATCAAAGCTGTTTTAATCATTCATATAAATCCACCACAAGATTTGGCCACTCATTAGATGTAGGAAGTATAAAAGAAGCAGAGATCTTGGATAAGTCTAGGTTTTCTAATTTGTGTTACTAGATGACTACTGGTCACGTTTACTAAAATAGGCAATGAGAAATAGAAACAATAATTTGGCGAGAAAAAATAATGTTATAAAACATATTTCAAAATCCTCTAACTAAAACAATATTGATATGAAAAACACACCTAATCCTTGTGGTTTTTCTTTACCACCATCCTTTTAGGACCTTGTATTTATTTTTGTGTAGCAATGTGATACAGCAACCAAGAATATGGACCGTGGAGTCAGGATGCCTGGATTCAAATCCCAGCTCTATTGTTGCCTAGCTGTGTGATCTTGGGCACGTCACTACACTTCTCAGTGACTCTATTTCCTCATTTGTAAAATGGGAATAGTCATCGTATCATCTCAGAGAATGGTTGTAAAAATTAAAGGAGTTAATATTTTTAAAGTGCTTAAAAATAATAATTTTACCCTTTCTGCATCTACATGAATTTGAAATTTCCCAAGGATGCCTCTCTGAGCTCTTTCTAGACTTCTTACTTATCTTGTTCTACTTATGTGCTGTCAAGTCAAAGTGTGTAAAACAACTTTTTAGGGTTAACCACTCTTTACCTCCTCACACTATATCTGGTTATCAGAAACTTTGCTTGTATAGGCAGAAAAAGTCAACAATACTGGGATGAGTATTTTTGAGTTTTTTGCTACTGGAAACAGCCTATCACTGTTACTTCTGGCTGCTGGTTAACTCTCAAAGATTGAAACACTGAAGAGGGATAAATAACCTCCTGTGGACACTAAGGCCACTAGACAATAAGAACTACAGTGATTCAGAACAGACTCTGTGAAGTACTTGACTTCAGATGATTAACTCTCTTTTACTGATCTGCACCAGCCAGCAAGACTGAAAAATATGTCCCCTCCTTTATCAGTAGAGTGTTTAAAAGAAAAATATCCCTTAAAGTTTCAAGAGATTAGACTGCCTTTCTTTTCAAGAACATAATTCCATGTTCATTCACTCACCCATTTACTCATAAAAAAAAAATTGAGCACTTAAAGTATGTCTGGTATTATTATACTTTTTGTTGCGGAGCACACGCTCTGGCCGCGCAGGCTCAGCGGCCATGGCTCACGGGCCCAGCCACTCCATGGCATGTGGGATCCTTCCGGACCGGGGCACGAACCCGTGTCCCCTGCATCGGCAGGCGGACTCTCCACCACTGCACCACCAGGGAAGCCCTGTCTGGTATTATTATAGACACTGTCAAATAGGAGGAAAACAAACAAGCAAGGTACAAAAACACTTGCCTTCATGGAGCTTACAATATAATGGGAAATAAAAATAAGCAAGATAAATAAGTTATTGTCTATATGAGACAGTAAGAAATAATAAAAACTCAATGGGACAAGAAATAAAAATGAAACAAGAAAAGAAGATAGAGGATTTGTACTGTTTTTAATAAGGTAGCTAGGGATTTAACTATTTAGTAGAACCCTGTAAATATGGTTTGTACTAATCTGATAAATTAATCTTAACACTAGCTCAGTCATTAAATGGCTTGTCTCTGGAGAAAATTTTCCAATATTTTCTTAGGATTTTAAGTAATTTCAATACCAAACAATATTTGCTTGTTTCCTGTGATGAAATTTCCCAGATAAACCTTAACAAAGTGTCTTCCCTCTACTTATCTGAATATATACAGTTTTAAATATACTATATTTAATATACAGAGTATACATATAATACATACTATATATACAGTGTATATATTTAACATATAGTGTATATATAGTATATATATATATATATATATATATATATATATATATATATAGCAGAGAGAGAGAATGAATGCCTATAATTTCTTTTGTGTTTTGATATGCTCATCAATTCAATCAATTCAAGCCATCACACCACAGAATGCTACTGGGTAGCAAGACAAAAAAGCTGGGTTTGAAGGTCTTTTTGATGCTAGCTGCAACATACTGAATGAGCTACTTAACCTCATTGGGTTTCAGATCCTTCTTTTTTTAAAATGAGTAAAACATCACTTACTTCACATGATTGTGATGGGATTAAATGAAATATGTAAAAGCACCTGATCCATAGGAGGTAGATCATAATGTTTATTGAAACTGAAACTGTGGTTAACAAGCACTTTTTAGACTGCTGAGTATCAATAGGGGCACTATTCTTAGACAATACTTCCAGGTCTTCTTGGGTAAAGACATGAGTATAAAACTTGAGATGTATTTAATAAAAAAAGAGCTTAAAAGTATAATTTATTAGGTCATCTTTATTGGTGAATTCCTTCATTTCCCAAAACAAGTTAAAGAGACTTTTTTAAAGGTGGTTTGGCTGCTGATCTCTGATCAATTTCTTTATGTAATAGCTCAGATTGTCAACGTATACTAAAAACTGGAGTTACTGCTATAAGAAATATGAAGACAAAAGTAAACTCATCCATTACACTTGAGAAATTTACAATTGAATCTGGGGGAGAAAACAACATAAGAAAAAATTTTATATAGTAATATAAGGTGAATAAAATAAAGCCAACTAAGACATACTGGTTTCAGAGACAAATCTAAAACTTATTAGACATTTGTTAAAACCAGTCATATATATGACATATTGCATGAACTATATGTACTAATCATAATTTTATAGCAGCTAAAATTTCTAGATCTCTATTTTCATGTAATGAGTGACACCTTTTAAGATTTGGCAGGGTTTTCTTCATGATTAGTCTAGACAGTGATTTTGCTTGGTTAATCTGTTTTGCTCAGTGCATTTCATCATACTTATTTGTCAGGAGTTGAGATTTTAATATTCTGTGTACTTTGCTGCAATACTGTAATTTCTGTCTTCATTGAGGACTCACAACAGGGTTATGCTGGTGATACCTTATGATGGGCTGAGGAATTTCCAAAAATGCCAAGCCAAGGGGCAGCATGTCAGGGGAGAATCGATTCGTTGGGGGGTGAGGGGAGAGTAATCCAAAAACCCCTATATTAAAGAAACAGTACATTCTGGAGTAGAAATAAACACTGGGCCCATGTGTACCTATAACCCTCATGGAATTTAGAGTTTTACTTTGGAGACACTAGCACCTACCAAACTTAAAGCACATTCAGCTGGAAATGGAAACCCAGAGTGTTAAATGCAATTTGAAATAATAGCACATTAATCAGTTTGGGTAAATGAGTAGCCACCGTTTGTCACTATGGATGATATAGTAAATGATATATACATTTAGTTTCATTTTCCAAATGTTCATTGCTATCACATAGAAATGAAATTGATTTTTTTTTTTTTTTTTTTGCAGTACGCGGGCCTCTCACTGTTGTGGCCTCTCCCGTCGCGGAGCACAGGCTCCAGACACGCAGGCTCAGCGGCCGTGGCTCACGGGCCCAGCCGCTCCGCGGCATGTGGGATCTTCCCAGACCAGGGCACGAACCCGTGCCCCCTGCATCGGCAGCCGGACTCTCAAACAGTACGCCACCAGGGAAGCCCGAAATTGATTTTTATATTGACTTTGAATCCTGAAATATTGTTAAATTCACTTATTCAAGGTTGTATAAAATTTTTTCTTAGAATTTCCTACATACACAGTATGTTACAAGTAAAACAGTTGTATTCCTTTCAATCTGTAACCACTTTATTTTCTTTTTCTTCCTATTGCATTGGCTAGGACGTCAAGTATTAAAGTGATATGAGCAAACATCCTTGCCTTTTTCTTTTTTTTTTCCTTGCTTTTTTCTTAATCTCATGAACAAAGCCTTCATTATCTCACTATTGAGTAGTAGGTTAGCTATAGATATTACTAGATTCCCCTTATGAAATGATTGTTTTCTTCTACCCTAGGTTACTGAGAACTTTTATCATGAATAGGTGTTGAAATGTTTTGAATGGTTGTTTTGCATTCATTGACATAGTCATATGATCATAATTTGTATTACCATGATGAGTAAATGATGTTGAGTAGCACTTTATGTTCTTATTGGGCATTTGTATATTTTCTTTTTGAAATGTCTGTTCAAGTTGTTTTCCCATTTCTCTAAGTCATTTGATTTGATATTATTGAGATTTAAATGCTCTTTATATATTCTAGATATAAGCCTTTTACGAGATGTATATTTTTAAAATAATTTCTTTGAATTATGGCTTACATTTTCATTTTATTAAATGTGTGTTTTGACAAGAATATGTTTTTAATTTTGGTGAAGTTTATCTATGATTTTAATAGTTTGTGTTTTTTGTGCCCTTTTTAAGAAAACTCTGCTTATCCCAATTACAAAAATATTTCTCCCATATTTTCATATAAAATTTAATACTTTTAGTTAATACCTATAGGTCTGTGATACATTTTAGGTTATTTTTTATGCATGGTAGAGGTAGGGTTGAGGCTCATTCTTCCCTTCTTTCCCCCAGGATATTCAGTTGTCCCACCACCAGTTTTTTAGTTTACAATATTACATTAGTTTCAGTATACAACATTGTGATTCAGTGTTTTTACAGATTATACTCCATTAAAAGTTTTTACAGGATAATGGCCACAATTCCCTGTGCTATACAATGCATCCCTGTTGCTTATCTATTCTATGTTTAGTAGTTTGTACCTCTTGATCCCATACCCCTAATTTGCCCCTCCTCCCTTCCCTCTCCCTTTTGGTAACTACTAGTTTGTTTTCTATATCTATGAGTCTGCTTGTGTTTTGAATATATATACATTTGTATTTTTTTATATTATATAAGAGATAACAGAACATTTGTCTTTCTCCATCTGACTTGTTTCACTTAGCTGTTGATTCCCTCTTTTGTCATTTCAGTTATTGTATTCTTCAGCTCTGATTGGTTCTTTTTTATATTTTCTAATTTTTGGTGAAGTACTTCCTGTATTTCTCTGTTCTTTTTCTAACTTCAGCAAGCATTTTTATGACCATTGCTTTGAACTCCTTATAGGGTAAATTATTTTCCTTTCATCAGAGTTTTTTCTGGGGTTTAATATTGTTCTTTCATTTAAATTATTATGTGATTTCTGTCTCCATACTGGACATAATGTAATAATTTTAGCAACTATGGAATTATTATCTCCATTTGATTTCAGTTTCAAAACATTTCTCCTCATTCACACAGCAAATATTTAAGTTGTTTGATTTGGTTGCTGTTTACTAAATCACAACAAGAATGGTGAAGACTAAATAAATAATAAGCTTAAATACAAATGCCATAATAACTGACATATATGGAGGAAACTACTACTTTAGATAGTTTTTGTAATAATAAAGACTAACTTTAACCACTTTGGTAGCTGATGAAAAAGATGACTCCATAAATGTTTTGAGTAGATGAAAACAATTTATCTAAGACCAAGTCCAGCAGAAGAAAGTATTTTGGGAAGAAAGGAAGGTCACTTTCATAGCATGTATCTTATAAAAGTTGTAGCAAATTATAAATAGTCAAGTGGGAAAGAGAACATCAAAAATGTATATGGGTACAGCCGCATAGCACAGGGAGATCAGCTCGGTGCTTTGTGACCACCTGGAGGGGTGGGATAGGGAGGGTGGGAGGGAGGGAGACGCAAGAGGGAAGGGATATGGGAACAGATGTATATGTATAACTGATTCACTTTGTTATAAAGCAGAAACTAAAAAAAAAAATGTATATGGGTATTATGTTAGGAAGGGTTGGTGAAAGAGGTTAAGATATTAAAATGTCCCTATGAGGTCATTTCCAGGCTTATCATAACTTGATGGTCTTTTGTGTTGACCCAGTATAGGATGGAGTCACTTGAGTCTTCCAATATTGGAATCCCTTTGGAAGAATCCCAGGACAGTTTTGAATCATAATGAATCCTTCCTTACAGTGAGTAGGATTATAGGAGCATCCTGCTGTAATTTTCCTGTGGGGTTAACTTTATTATTCATGAAGCTCTTATCCTGGCAATCTTTGTCCATTTTCTACCATTTGAAAACCAATTAATGATTCTTGCATATTTTCTCCTGTAAGTCCATTACAAATGACACTATCTGGGAGGGTATTTCACAAAGACTGGCAGTACAGTGTCTTTTATTGAAAAACATAAATTCTCTGAAACACCCAATATACCCCTAAGAAAAAGCTGATGCTGAAACACTTTAAAAATCCCTGCAGTTGACTAGAAATGACATTTAAACTAAAGGCCCAGAGAGGTTTGACAGTGCTCTCTCGAAAGCATTATGACAGGAACTCCTTTAGTTCTATGAATTTTATATGAACATTTTTTTTCTCCTGAGACTGACAGTTGGAGATAGATTCTGTTATTACTGAAAAGTACAGCCATGTCCTTTTAGTTCAAAATGAAAACAGCCATTAGTGATAGATAAATGTTTCTTTTCTTCTTTACCTCATCGTTTTAAGTTACTAATCTTCAGGGTAAATATGCCTGGAATGTAAAGAAGGTTTCTTTCTATAGCTAATATTACTTATAATAGGACAGTATGTCAGATTCATCTAATTCATTGTCAAGTATTTAACCTATTCTTCAAATCAGTTATCACAGTGCTTCCCTAGCTTATAATGAAACAAAACTAGAACCGTCCTGAACTCATCATATTTTTCACAGACTTCCCCAGTTAATAACTTTTCATATGCCTTGCAGTTCAGAAAGATGAAACTGGCCAAACATGGGAAAGAAAAAAAATTGACAAAGAAAACATATTATATTTAGAATATCTAAAATGGGGATCGAAATATCTAGAAGAAAGTATTTTAGTAGTATGGATTTTTTTTCCCATTCAAAATAACTGGAACAATTTTCTGTTAAATAATGACAGTAGACAAAGTAGCATCCCTTTTCCTGAAATGTGCATGAATACATTCCATAGTTTTTTTTTTACATCTTTATTGGAGTATAATTGCTTTACAATGGTGTGTTAGTTTCTGCTTTATAACAAAGTGAATCAGTTATACATATACATCTGTTCCCATATCTCTTCCTTCTTGCGTCTCCCTCCCTCTGACCATCCCTATCCCACCCCTCTAGGTGGTCACAAAGCACGGAGTTGATCTCCCTGTGCTATGCGGCTACTTCCCACTAGCTATCTATTTTACGTTTGGTAGTGTATATATGTCCATGCCACTCTCTCACTTTGTCACAGCTTACCCTTCCCCCTCCCCATATCCTCAAGTCCATTCTCTAGTAGGTCTGTGTCTTTATTCCTGTCTTACCCCTAGGTTCTTCATGACATTTTTTTTTCTTAGATTCCATATATATGTGTTAGCATACAGTATTTGTCTTTCTCTTTCTGACTTTTTACCATACCAATACCTAGAGTGAAAATGAACATTCCAAATAATAAAACAATAGGAATTGTCCCAATTTTGAGAATATCTATGCAATGTTTGAGTTCTAACCATTCTGGATTTAAGTTTTTATGGTTTGCACCAGCATCTTTTTTTCCATTTGAGCATTGACAAACATATAAATCATATTGATAGCTACTATTTTTATAAATGAAAGCAATTCTTTTCTTTCACGCTTTGTATTTTATATTCTCTAAGCTGAGTTTGCATTTTCTCTTAAGAATTATATGAAACAAGTATTTCTTTCTTGTTTGTAAAACTGTTGAGGCTGTGATGAATTTTGAGGTATGCATTATTGAATATCAATTCCAGATATTATCTTCTATAAGATATATAAATAGAGAAGTAGTTTGAAGAATTTCACTTTCAATGGGTCAGAAACTTTATTATAAAGATTTCTAGTAAGACATGGTTATCCCATTTGTCACTAATATTAGGAAATAGATTTTGATGATTTTTAAATGTGCTTTACTAATTAATAAATAATAGGCATAACAAATATTTATAATAGCTAAAATGTACAGTAAGTAAAATAGCATATTCCTTAAAGCTACTTGCTAATGTCACCAGAGAAACATAATGTCCAAAGGCTCAAATTATCACTTCAATTTCTCATGCACATGAACATGATTGACATGGTCAGGATCTATAACATTTTACTTTGGAAAGGCTCTTACTTTCACACACCCAACCCAATTTCACAATATATTTCAGTAGACAATGAATTAATTATGAGCCAGTTCTGAATGTGTGCAAAAGCAGATAGTCACATTTCTTTTCTTATTTTAGAAATTAATTTCAATAAAATATCATAGATGATCCAAAGAATCCCTGAGGACAGGAAAGAGTCAGGGAGTAAATAATCAAATGTTTTGAGTATATATCATCTTGGGAACTTCTGAGACAAGTCCCTTTTCTACCATTGTCTTTTCTTTATGTGTGTACATAGTGTGTAGAGTCGATATAACTAGCCAGCACAGATTAGATGGGATACTTTTCTGCTTTGATGGAAAATTCTGTGGGTTCCTGTGATGGCTCACCAAGTTTCTTCCTCATCTGAGAGGACAGTCTAGCCCAATATTTTTAATACTAGTTAGGGCAATCCCAAGAAATATCCAGTTATTTTTCCCAGTCTCCCACTCACACATTCTGCAAGTAAATATGGAGGAATGAGTTTAAATGTTGGAAGCTGGAAACCGACCTCAGGTAAGACGATGCTCAATCGAGTCCATGCAATTTTGGTTACATAAGGTGGGTGGGATATAATGGAGGAAATCAGAGAATTGCCACCTGGTCAGCCTCTCATGAGTGTGAGCAGATAAAGTCACAAGAAGGTGAATCTGAGAATTTCATGGAGCAATTTTAAGGAGAATTTCTAAAGGCGATAAAAAAAAATTGTCTACACATTTTTGGAGCTACCAATTTTACCCACCAATTTCAGACCACAATATCTTAACCAGTACCCCTAAGTAATATTAAATTTGCTGCCAGAAAACTGAGAATCAATTATATCTCCTATCTCCAGTGAATCTACAGGAATTTACAACATGTATTTAGTGCTTTAACCTCATGTCCATTTCCATTATATATTGCTACAACTAGTTAATTACATTAATGTGCAATTTGTATTTATGTAAGATGCCTTAAGTTCTTTTTTAAAAAGTTATTTGGAGTCATACTATGACATAATGTCTTTAAAAATTCTCACGAAATTTATTTGAAGATGCCTGCATTACATATGAGATATTTAAGCTCATTTAAGGCAGGGACTGTGTTTTCTTCACCATAATATACCAAATACATAATAAAATGCCTGACACATAGTACATGTTTAATTAATTATTCTTTTTGCTCAGTTTGGGTATTGAATTGCCACTAAGTACAAAATACTATGCTAAGAATACTTCAATTTTAAAAATACACTATACATATAATAACACTCTCAGTGCAGTGGGAATGATTGAGAAAGGAACAAGGAATATCTGAGCAAAAAAATTCATTTCTTTCTTTCTTTTGTCCTGATCAATTTTTTCATTTTTAAGTATGGTTGAAACCCTAACATTTTTTATAGAAAACCTTGCCTCAAAAACACTTTCTAATTTAAATACAATCCATTTGAACTTACATATTTCTTCCCCTTTAGGTCTAGTTCTTTTGAATTATTTAGAAGAATTTTCTTAAGGCAATTAAAGGGACACATTCAGCAGGATTTAAGCCAACAAATCAGTCAGCAGTTTTTGGTCACCTCATAAAGCAGTTTACATCCAGTCCATGTATTTGATATTTCACATGCCATCATAACAGAGCTATCAATTTTCTGATTTGCAAGCCATTGACAGAGTTAATACCCCAAAAGGCTACTGCAGTGTTAAGCTCCTAAGACTCATCCATAAATTAGACTATAGCCCAATCATGTACGATTTTATCCTTGTGCTCCTTGAAAAAGCAAGAGCTCAGTGTTCCAGAAAAAACACTCTTTAGAAGAATAGCCTATTGGATCTATTTATTTTTTATTAACTTTTGATGCTGACTAAATATTCAGGTTCACCATAACATGCTGTAAGTTACACAAGCAACAATAAGATACTGCTTGACCTATTATTTTTGAAGTTGGTGTTTTAAGTATTAGCAGAGCCTAACACAGTTCAGGACAAATATGAAGCATTCAAAATATGTGAGTAGAAGGCTAAATAACTGATCTGTGTTCATTTGCACTGCTTAGCTAGAATAAGCTTTGCCTTTGCAAAGAGATAGGCCTAAAGTTTCATGTACTGTGAGTAAATCACATAAAGATTTTGACCAAAAATTACCCCTCCTAAGGAGAGGAAACATACATTTTATATCACTGTTTGCTATATTAAAAAAATTCCTGTCCCAGAATAATTTCAATAGGACTTTTAAGGAGACTCTTCTTTGATTTAAAAAAATTGAGATGAAGAAGAATATGAAAATGTGCATGCATCTATCTGTCTAAACACAAGTGCACACACACAATTATAGTAGCAAGAATGACACAGCCTGGTCCAACTCACTTCTCCTCCCCTCCCCTGCCTCCATTTCCAATAGGAATAGCTAGCTCTAAGCTATTCATCAGCTGCATCCTAAATAACAAATCTTAAAGATAGCTTTTAGCCCTTAATTGACAAATCTTCAGTACTTGGTTTTATTGCTTGGTCCCCACTTCCACCCATACAGCTTCTTTTGGAAGAGCTCCCTCTTGATGTGTTCCTGTGACACTCTGGTTTTCCAACTCATCTCTGTCTATCCTACCAGGAGATTTTCTTCCCATAATAGTGTAGTCCTGGCTCTGTACTGATTTCCCTTAAAAGTAGATCTTCCTCTTCTCTCTCTTCAACTTAGCTCACTTCTCATTGCTCCTATTTTCCATCTCTTCTTCTCTCCTCTTCTAAAGTACTTCCTCTGGAAGCTTTCCCTTCACTGATACCAATAGCTTTGACTGCTACCTACATGTGGATTATAGTCTTAAAGGGGGTCCAATAAACAGTCACCTTCTTCTCTAGCTGAATTCTGATCATATATAGAGAGAAGACAGAGACTTAGGTGGGTAGAAATAAAAACATCATATTTATATTTTTGAAAAGGCCAGTGTCTTTGGATGTGGCCTATATGTTTGGAAATGTGGAATGTCAAACACTGAAATGCAATAAAGCAGGGAGCTACCCACCCATTCACTGGCAACAGTGGACCACTGTGGTCCACTCTGTGGAAATATTATTTTTCTCCAAAGTACATCACATGACAAAGAACATTCAAGAACACATGCTTTCTGTAGAAAGGATGGCCCCCAAGATAAAGAAGAATGAAAGATGCTGAGTTTCTCATACCCAGTTTGTCTTTTCAAATAATCAGATGTAAGTGAGAAGATGAATTGAGGGAAGAGTATTCCAGAAGTAATCTCCCTTAACCAAGAAAAAAAACCCTTTCCCCCACTAAATTTAATGATAACTCTCAAAACACACGTTCAATGTCATTTTCTATTCGGAGGTATAGTCCCATGTATTCCGTAGACTGAAGAATTTTTTTTTTACTCAGCCCTCTAACAGAATCTTTAAATGCAACATGTTCACAATTGAACTTACCATATTCTACCATCAACCTGCTCTTCTTGTACCCCCATCTCAATGAATAAAATATTCAATCAGTTTCCAAATACAGAAATGTAAGTCCTTTCCTTCATTTCCCATATCTACCTGGTCAATAAAATCTATCAGATCTATCTAGCATCACACGATCTGAACCAGTTTCCAATGATTTTATCATTGACTTACTTTAAATTATCTTAATTTCTTATCTGTATACACCAAGGACATCTAAAAATTGTCTCTATCTGTGTCTATTCTAAAAAGCTTTCTCTGAAAGGTACTCAAAGTGATATTTCCAAAACAAAAATATAAATATAATACCTATTATTGGTATTGATAATGATAGCTTCCATTCACTCTGTACTTACTATGTGTCAGGCGCAATCTAATCTATACACACACACACACGCACAAAGAGGTATAAGTAACAGTGTTATTCCAGCTTTAAAGGTGAAAAAGTTGTCATTTGCCCAGGGTTATACTCTAAGTAGCAGAAATAGAAATCTGACTCCAGGGACTGGGTACTTAACCATTATGCTATGCTGCCTTATTTCAAAAGAACAACTAAGTAATCCCTTTCTTGAATAAAGTTTTAAAGTGCTTCCCCTTTGCCTTTTAAATAACATCAAAACACTCCTTGACCCAAAAGACTCTGTGATCTTACTAATACTATCCATCCCTCTTAGCCTCTTTTCCATCTAAACTTTTCACAATTCTCCCTCATTATGGCACCATGTTAAATATTGCTTCATGGTTTTGCTCACGCTGTTCTCTCTACTTTGAAATCCTTATATGACTTCTCTGCTTGAATAATAAAGGGGATTCTTGAAATTCTTTGTAGTTAACCCTACCTTCCTTCCCCTCTAACTAGTGAGAAATGATTTATCTTATTTCCAATTCTATGATATGAATGCACCACATTTAGTGATGGATTGGGTTACTATTGACTTTGAAATATGTTGGGAGGCAATGCTTAAGCGCTACTCCCCCACCCCCGTCTCAAGCATGCTCATACACTCACTCACGCTTTGGTGTTCTCTTTTGTATTCTCCCTATACCTTGTGGCTGGCATAGTAAGGTCTTAGCAGCAGCCTAACGCACCTACCTAAGATCCCCCTTCTTATCCTACTCTCTTCTCTATTTGCTTAAGTTTGGGTGTTTCCATCACTGGTCTCTGAAAGTGATAAGAGGATTATCTTGAATTCAGAGGACCAGAATTTAAATCATGGCTTTGCAATTTATTAATCAAAAATAGGCATACTTTGCCTATTACAGACTTGGTTCCAGACCACCCCAATAAAGCAAATATTGCAATAAAGCAAGTCACTCAATGTTTGGTTTCCCAGTACATGTAAAAGTTATGTTTATACTATACTATAGTCTATTAAATGTACAATAGCATTATGTCTAAAAAAAGTACATACCTAATTTAAAAATACTTCATTGTTAAAAAATGCTAACCATCATCTGAGCCTTCAGCGAGTCGTAGTAGTAACATAAAAGATCACCGAAGACAGAACACCATAACAATTACAATAAAAATGAAAAAGTTTGAAATATTGCAAGAATTACCAAAACATGAATCAGAGACAGGAAGTGAGCAAATACCATTGGACAAATGATGCTGATAGACTTTGTCGACTCAGGGTTGCCACAAATGTTCAATTTGTAAGAAATGAAATATCTGCGAAGTGCAAAGTGAAGCGCAATAAAATGAGGTACGCCTGTAGATGCGCAAGTCATCTAGTTTCCATACTTTGTTTTCTCATTGTAGAATGTTCACAGAAATAATTCTGCCTGACGTAGTTATTTTGAAAATTAACTGAGACAGTACATTAAAAAGCAAACAACATATTGCCTGGCTTACAAAATGATCACAATATATGCAAATTGCAAGCAAATATGTAAACTACACACAAGTGTACAGTATCATGCACAAAATGATTCAAAATGATTTAGGGGATTACTGAAATAATTAAGAAATTCTCAGTCAAGTTCAATTTGAGTATATATTCCATCATTTTTGTTCTTAAAATATTGGAAACCTAACTGTGATAATGCCCTTTATGTGATGGAGTAATACTCTAAATGACTTTGACTAGAATAGTGATACTTCATAAATGGTAACATAATTCTTAATAATCTTTCTCATACAATGGTTTGCAGTCTTATCATTTGGTTTCTGGAGGCAGATACGTTTGTAGGAGAAGAGGAAAAGAAAGAAAAGAGAATTTGAATTTAGACCAAGCTTTCTCAGACATAGGACTATTGACATTTGGGGACAGAATTTTTACATTGTGGGGTTAACCTATGCACTGTAGGATATTTAGCAGCTTCCCTCGACTCTACTAGGAGATCCCAGTAGCAGTCAACTCTCCTATTGGCAGTGTGACAATCAAAAATGTCTCCAGATATTGCCAGATGTTTGGCTGACAACCACTGATTTAGATCAGTTGAAAATAACTAATAGGTGGCCCTTATAAAGGAAATTGGGGCACTCTTGATCATCGCCAAAGTGCTGCTGACTTTGAGGTCAAGTTACGAGTGTGGTAACTATCTCATCATTATTAATATGCTCCGGGAGACTGCTGTTTTCTATTTCCTTTTTTATTATGTAACCCCACAATAGCAATATCTGTCATGCTTCAATCAATTTTGTATCAGTTTTTCTGTGCTGTGAGTAGGCTGTTCTTAAGCTTAAAGGGATAGTATGAAGGGGGTAGAGATGCCTTCTTTTTTGAGGTCACCAAAACATATTAGCTCTTAAAGGTCCATGGGTGGAGCACCTCTACTCCGGTCAGTGGAATTTTCACAAGGCCACTCATGGCAAAACATCATATAAAATGAATATAATATATGCAAGTGAAAGACAAAGACCTTTTAAAATAAGCACCTGACACTTCCTTTCTTTTCGCTCTTTCTTTTTTTCCTTTGGAAATTGTCACATGAATTCAGCACTGGGCGTAGAGCAGGACAAGTTTTAATAACTAATCACTCACTGAGGCACTGCAATGGCAAATTTTACTGACACATCAATCCTGGTTCTCATAGCCATTTTTGGAAGAAGCTGCTTTAGAATAAAACCGTTCTGTTTTCCCATGAAAGTAGTGCACACGTGTGCAGCCAACATATGTACATTGTTTCTCTTTCTCCCTTCCTTCTTCCTTCTTACTTGACTGTGATTTCTCATTAATTTCTTACTTGACTGTGATTTACCTTGTGGTTGCTTGAAAGATTAACTGCAGTCTACACTGATAGAAATATAAAGTCCAGTCTATGGAGGAGAGTACATCTACTATCGGGTGCCAGTCAGCACACACAGCTGTGCTGGGGAATTCTTAAAGAGTAATAATACTAATGAATCTCAGAGTTATAATGACCTCTTCTCTTAGTGCAAAATTTGCTCTTTAGAATGTCTGTCTTTCTATTCTTCAGGATTAGCAATATTTCAGCTCCTTTTCTTATTGCTTTAAGTAATGTTAAGTCTCTAACTTTCATTATTATCTACTAGATTAAGCCATCCTGTAATAAACGTCATTCCATTATTTTCTCAGATTTTTAAATATTTTAACTATTATATAGGATTTGTATAATTTTGCTAATTTTAATCTAAATATCCTGAAAATTTGGGAGAACTCAAGACAAACCCACAGTGTTTATACCTGTAGCAAAGAAAAGAAAAATTATTTAGTCCTTAAGATGGGGATTCAGTACTACTTCCTGTCCTGTCAATACAGAATAATTTAAGAAGACCTATAACAATCTCATCCCCTTATCCGTGGCAATGCTCAACAGTCAAATCTTCTTTTGAAAATGATATCCTCATCCTCATCCCTACCCAATTCTTACCCATCAGATTTCTTGAAGTGTTAAAAAGTGAAGAGGAGAATAAACTTGGCAGTGAGTTGTAAAATTCTGCCCAGTAGAATGGTTGCCACAACACCATACACACCTTTTTTATTCATTTCTGCATGGTCTATAAGAAATTGATCTTTTTTATTTGATGAGGCTTTCTTTTTGGAAAGTATAAGGTCAAGTTTTTGAAAATGTTTCATACGTTTTAGTACAGTTAAAGTAAGTGTTTAAGTATAGTTTCTTAAATAATTGTTGGGTACTGGATTGTCTAAACATTCATTAGATCAAGTTTGATTATTTTACTGTTTTAATTTTCTCTTTCCTAATTTTTGTCCATCAACTTCAGATAGGTATGCTAAAAGTCTTCGAAAGTGATAATGGATTTATCAAACTCTATTTGTAGTGTTGTCATTTTTTGCTTTATGTCTTTTGGGTCTTGTGTTAGTACCTGTTAGCTGATAGTAACATGGCTACACTAACTCTCTTTCGGCTATTATGCATTTGTTTGGTATGTATTTTCCCATTCCATAATTTTCAACTGTGCTCAATCATTATGCTTTAGGTTAAAAATATAAATTTGGACTTACAATCTCCAGTCTAATATATAAAGAGCTTAGAGGTTATCATGTCCATCCTCATAAGAATTAAAAAGCTTAAAAAACTGAAGATAAACAACTCATATCCATCAGATATTTGAAGTAGCATGGGAAAGTATAGCTTTTATTATAGCAGAAGACATTATTAAATTAGAAAAGACTGCCCTCTTTTTGGCCACATCGAGAGGCTTGCAGGATCTTAGTTCCCTGATCAGGGATTGAACATGGGCCCGGGCAGTGAAAGCGCCAAGTCCTAACCACTGGATTGCCAGGGAATTCCCAGAAAAGACTGCTTTAAAAGGGTACAATTAGAAAAAGTTCATGGCAATTAAAAATATGTTTCCCTAAAGGTAAAATAATTGTACTGATAAACAGGATAAGAAAAACAGAGATAGCTAAGTTCAAAGTAGGAATGTCAAACATAAAAATAAAAAAGAATTTCCAGAGTTGAGCAAAAATTCAAGATGATCAAAAATGTTAGGATAACATTAATCATGTACAAATTTTAATAGTAAAAATGAAGAACAGAGGCAATGAGCTCTCCTCAAGACAAAAAAAACAACAGAAAGAAAACAAGGTATTTTAAAATAATGAATTCCTTCAATTTCAATATATGAAGACTATTAAGATTGCTGAAAGTGATGAATGAAAATGTACACACACACACACATGCACACACACACATGCTTTCTCTTTCCAAGCTTCCTGCTGTTCAACATTAAGTGTCTTTTTGATCCTCAACATGAAGATGACTGTTCAAGCTCAAGCCATAAAACCCAATTTTCATCCAATAGGAGAAGAAAAAAAAAATTCATTTTTAAGGAGAAATCCCTGAAATCTAATTTCAATAGCCAATCCTTAGTCTCTTGACTAAGAAGAATAACTGAGGTGAGCAGATTTACAAAAAAAAATACAGGATTAAAATACTAGACATGTCCTAACTGTAACCATAGAAACAACAAAACTCAATCCTAGTTCAACTCCTAATTAGACTTTCAACTAATGACCTGACAGAAAAAGAGACATTTTAATTTATAAACATGTGTACTACTTAACCTTAGTCTATGCTGCTGTACATATGATGTCCCACATTCAATAAAAAATTAAAGACACAAGGAAAACAATCCATTGTCAAGAGACAAAAGAATCAGCAGAACCATACTCACAGATGACTAAGATATTTGAAATATAAGTCAAGTACTCTGAAGTAACTTTGTTATGATATGTTAAAGGATATAATGAAAAAGATAGATTACTTGAATTAGCAGATAGGGATTTTTAATGAAAAGATAAAAAATAGAAAAAGGAATCAAATAGAAATAGAAAAGCATGATATCAGAAATGAAACTTTTTGATGGACTCATCAGTAGGCTTAAGAAATCGGTGAACTTGAAAATAAGAAATCAACAAAATTGAGTCCAAAGGAAACAACAACAAAAACATGGGACAGACTCTAAGAGCTATGGATTGTGGGACAACATCAAATGACTGAACACAGGATTATCTGAAGCTCCAGAGGAAAAACAGAGACAGAATAAGGCAGACAAAACATAATGGGAAGGAATTTTCTAAAGTAATGAAAGCTATCAAACCACAAAATCAATAAGTTCCAAGAGCACCAAACAGGAAAAAAGTAAAACAAAATGCATCTAGAAAAAATACACTGAAAATTAAAGACAACAAGGATAAAAAGAGCTACCACATATTGATGAGAAGCAATCTGCCAAAAATATATAATAATTCTGAATGAATGGGTAACAGATAACAAAAGAGCTGCAAAATATTTAAAGCAAAAATGATGAAATTGTAAAGAGAAATTAAGACAACCATATAATATTAGACGAGTTTTAAGACATCTGTCTCAGTAATTGAATCATTAAGCAAAAAGAAATGATAATGAATGACTAAAATAGTAACACAGAACAATGAAACAGCACATTCTTTTAAGTGTGCATACATAGAATCCTTCAACCAATGACATTTTCCTAGATACTTATGTACTAGCCCATAAAGAAAGTAATAAATACCAAAGAAACAGAAACATACAATTTTCTTTAAATACAAATCAATAAAATTAGAAATCAATAAGACAAATTATAAAATATAATTTTGGAAACTTAAAGGGAATGCTTCCAAATAATTAATGATTTAATTAAGAAATCATAATGCTAATTAGAAAATATTTAGAACTGAACAATCTGCAGAATATATTAGGGTTAGTGGATAGGAAGACTCAATATCTTAAACTGGTCATTTGTTACCTAACATTTAACTTCAATGTAAATGTTAAACACCTTTTCCTGAAACTTTACAAATCTGTGTGGAAAATAAAGGTCAAAACTGCCTATGCAATTTTGAAGATATGTAAAGGGGTACTTGCCCTCCAGATATCAAAACCCGATGTAAAGCTAAACTAATTAAGATGGTGGAGTGATGGCAAAGAAATGATAAAGGTAATAGAAAAAATGCTCAATAACAGCTCATTGTAAAAAATGGAAATTTGCCTGTGATGGAGGAGGCATTGCTTTTCATCATTTATAGATAAAAAAAAAAAAAACAAGCATTGAGCATTTAGAAACTTGTTCAAGATTCTGTAGCAAGCAAATAGCTCAGTCTACTTTGTCCCAGATTTTCCAATGTGAGGATTTGAGATGTCAACCTCTATGCTGCTGGGAGAGAAAAGGAAGTGTGTGATATAAGAAACATGGGGTAGTCATTGGTGCTGATCATCAAACATTTCTGGTGCTCTACCTTTCAGTGAACATGGTAAGTTGCACTTCTCAATTGATTCTGGAGTTAGGCACAGTAATGAGAATTGCTTTGGACCACAAAATGGGAGATTAAATCGGGTATGTCACCGCCATGTAGAGAGATAAGAGTCAGTGCATGATTTGGATTCTGTGTTTCTTTCCCACTGCTGTGTTGATTTGGGTCTCTGACTGAATTTGCTGAACCATGTTGTTTATGTAATTTGAGCAAAAAATACACTTTTGTTATGTGAATCCACTGATATTTGTCAGCATAATCCAGCCCTACCTGACAAAATACAATAATTATAAGAAAAAAAGGAAAGGACGGTGAGACTGAGAGATGTGTCACCCAATGTTTTTACCTAAGTTAAATCATGAAATTTATTTGTGTTTGTTTCAAGGCCATACTTTAAGTCACATAGACCACAGCTAATCCAGCAGAAGAATTTGTTGAATTTAAAATACCAGGAAGTAATAAATTAGTCCCCCAGATTCAAAATGTCACAGAGAGAGACTAGCCTAATGATTAAAGTTCTGTATGGTTCAACTTGTGTTTCAATTCACTATAAGAAAGACCTTGAACATTTAAGAGCCAAATCAGAAGGGAATCAAATGGTGTTAGCATATTCTTTCCAACTTGTCTGAAAAGCCATACCATAGAGTAATGCTGACTTACCTCATTTCGATGATCTCCTGGGAAGAGGATAAATGAAGTGTTTAATTCCTGCATATGATTCAGAACCAGGAAGCCAAATCCCAACCTGTGTTTTCAGAGTCAACCGTCAGGATAATTTCTGGCAAGAGCCTTTCTTTTTCTGTTAATACAAAAAGTGTATCAAAGATTCAGATTAGCTGCCTGGCTTGATGCAAATCACAGGAAATTGCTTAAATTTCTACTATTCCTCTTCTACAAAGAAACTGCCTGTGAGCAATTTGCATTTTTTATTCATAGAACATAGAAAATTAGGTTGGTAAATTTTCTTATTATCAAAAGCCATAGTTTTGTCAGATATGTAAAGTGTTAACTACCATTTGTAAATAAGTGAAACGAAGGAAATATTTTAGGGCAGTACATGGAAAGACATAAAAATATAAACTACTGCATGTCCTAAGAGAAAAATTATATCAATAAAAGTTTTATTTTTTTCAAGTTAAGAAATAGGAGTCTTCCTATTTGATGATTTGAAAATATTTGTTCATTTATCCATTTAAAAAATAATTATTGAGTCTTAGAAGTTAGCCGTGGAATTTGTATGGAGATAGAGAAATGCACAGCACCAGTGCCTGTCCTCAGTGAGCATAGTTCTTTTGGAAAATATAAGACTTTAGATAGAAAGGAAGAAAATAAAGGAGCTATAAACCTAGGGGCAGACTCTCAAGTAAGTTTTAAGTCTTGAATGGTCCCACCACAAACAAACAAAAAAACCCATCAACAACACTCTTCTACATTTTCTGAAATCTTTATTTTCATTTTTCTATATTTACCATAATTTTAGCTATTAACACAATTTCCTTTTTCAACTTCTTTTAACAGAAAGAGTATAGGATTTGAAGTCAGACAGAACTAGGTTGGAATGCCAAATCTAATAGTGACCCTCTTGGCTTAATTCCTTAAACTCACAAAGCCTTAGTTTCCTAATCTAAAAACTAGAATTATATTTACTCCATAGATTTTACTTTAATTTGGGAAAATTTATATAAAACATCTAATGTGCCTAGGGCATATGAGGTGCTCAATATATGAGAGTCCCCTTAACTTAAATAAGCCAACTTCTTTAAAAATGAGAAACCAGTTTAAGGCAGGAACCTATAAAAACATCATTGTTATTAGGTAATAGATATTATTTGAGATTAATGCATTTTATTAGATATAGTATAAATAAATATTATATATTAAAAATTGAATATATGCTAAGTACTATCTAAGTACTATCCTAAGTAGAAGACAATAAAAGAATGAGCAAGTATAGTGTCTTCTTTAAAGTAGTTTATATCTATGCATCCTTCACAGCCTAACTGAAGTGAATTTGACTTCTTTCATCCCTTTGCTGAATTATTCTTCTTAAAAAGACAAAATGTTCTGATTGAGGAAGATAGAGATTTCAAATTGGAGAGGGAAGCATAATGCAAAAGAATGGGGTTAATATAGGGCAGGCTCTGGCAGTATAGTAGTATGTATGGGTCTGGGAAAATGGGTTTGAAGAGGTGAGGGTAAAGTCCTTAAAGGAACAGAATGAATTACCATAATCACAGTTCTCTGTTTTCAAAATTCTATTTTGTGTTTATCCAAGGCAGAGTGGATCTCTCCCCTTTTTCTTTCTCTTGTACATTTTAATGTCACTGATCACAGGATATAGAATTTACATTAGTAAAATCCGACTGGAGAACCAAAATTTGTTACATTGATTATATGGGAAAATTAACTTCTAGACAACCAACTTATAAATGAGTTTTCGAGACTGCCTTTACTGACTGTCCATATACTATGTAGACAGAAACTAAACGTGTGGAAAGAGTTATAAATCCCTGCCATATTTTCTAACTAACACAGACATTTCTTCAACAGTAACAAAAAATGAATAAAAGAAATGATAACATGTACTGTGAGTGTGAAGAAGTTAGATCGTCTCAAATATTTAACTTAGAAAGTATCACAAAATATACTATATGACTGAGGTCTCGAGGGATGATAGAATATGCTTATTTCAGAGGACCATTAGTGGCTGTGGAATATTTATACACCTTTATGACATCCACAGTATTGAATTTGATTTAGAGCAAAAGCATTTGGTTAAATAAGCTGTAGAAGTTAAGGATAAATTACTACATGCCTTCAATATAGGAACATGTAATTTCTAATTCATCTTCCAGGAACTGTGATGTGTTTGTCAGATAGGTTTTGCATGTCAGCAGTGTGGAAGTATGGCAGAAGTTAGGAAAAGGAGAGAGTGGATCTCAACTTTTCTCATTTACAAATCTCCTGTTCGAAAAGGAATGCCTACTAAGGCAGAGAATCACAAATATAGACCAAATTTACCTGCCTTTATTTTTTTTCCTTTCTACTTCCTCTCATTTTATCCTATTGCCTTGGCCAGGATCCAAGACAGAAACCATATCCCTAGATAATTTTATACCCAAGAAGAAATATTACATAAGAAAATATTTTGGAGATGATCCTTCTGAGGATGAACTTACTTTCTCGATTTGATTACTCCTATCACCAAAAAGGAGACTTCTTTTTCCTACTCTGAGGTTCACCATGAGTTAGATAACTCAGCACAGTCCAATCTGGACTGTCTGTCCCAGGCCCTCCTTTCAAACAGAACATAGGAAAGCTTAAGCTGTGAGCCCCATTTTATGTGTTTTAACACAAATACTACCCAGGATGTTTAAAACCTGTTAGAAACAATTGAATTGACTACAACATTTGCCCTGGTGGGGCAGAGAACAACAGCTTGCTATCTGGACCATAGGTTTAATAAGATGAGGGAAAATGACTAGGGGCCTTCAAAGCTGGCCTGTGCAAATGCCTTTTCAAAGACTAATGGTAATAATCATGGTAGAAGCTCACACTTAATAAAATACAACAATAGTCTTTATGATAAAGAAAAAGAGAAACCTATGTAGAATTATTATTTTCCTGCTCAGTGTGACACTGTCAACCTGCAAGTATTTCCATCATTACTTGAGGGTTGCTATGCACTGGAAACATATCCATTGTTTTCAATCCCCTTAAGTTAGATTAATATGTGTGATATCTTATGCCAGAAGGCCTTTTTGATTGTCATAGGGAGAGTCATTAGAGCCTGACCTTAACTCAGTAGTGAATAGTGACATTATTTTAGTCATCTATACCAACTTTTATTGGCAAAATGACAACCTATTCTTATTCACGATCTGTCAGCTTCTTCTGAAGTAATTTAACTCAAGCTCTGTATGATAGAACTTAATATTAGAGGCATTGACCTTCAGCAATTTTGTAGGAACATGGTTGGCAGGTATAACGGTCATGGGAAGTACAGATAGTTGGATCAAAAAAATTAGTTTCACTGTACAGCAATATACTCTATCCCCGGTTTTACTGTTGATGGATTAGATATACATCGTGTCAATTTTTAAAGGCATTTTGTCAACTTGAAATATTATAGAAGTACTTATCCAAAATCCCTCAATGACTGGAGAATGACTTTTTATGTTTATTATTTTCTTTTAAAAGGAGGTTAACAGCAGAGGGCTCAGGAAAGAAAAAAACATTTTCAAGTGACAATTACATAAGTCTTACAAACAGCCTTTTACTTCTCAGAGGAAAATACTCTTGAAGCACACAACGGTGAAACTTTTGCAAAATCTTTATGGTAGTTATGGAAATATTTAACCAGATTTTGCACTAGTTTACAATTTATGAGTATTAGTCACTGAGTAGTGGAGAAACAATTATCATCATTATATCATCTAAGAGTCCTCATTCCACTTTACACAGTTGGATTATTCTCTCTATATATATATCACTAAAATATTTCTGGTTGTTTATTTCATATATCCTATGATATTTAATAAACTAATTATATGTAATAATGTATTGAACTTTTGTTAACTAGATTAGCACAATCATTACTTAACAGTTGAGTGTGAACATTGTAGTTCGACAATATACATTCAGATGCCAGCTCTAGCACTTTCTAGCTGTGTGATCTTGGAAATGTTAATTAGCAAGTTTCAGCTTGTTTCCTCACCTACACAATGGGAATAATTTGTTACTATATTGCATCACATATTAAATAAACTAATGCTTATAAGCAGTAAGAAACTGCCTGTCCCAGAGCAACTATTCAATATGTTACTTTGCTGCTGCTTCTGCTGCTGATAATAATGATGATACTATTGTATGTAGTATGTTTACCCTTTGCTATTTCAAATTCAAGGCTAAGAAATAGTGTAAATTAAGTAGGTTTATCTAAGCACATTGAGAAATTCAGATTTGGTTTTCAGAGTTTTGAGGAATGTAAGTTCTCTTCAGTTAGAATTAATCATTCACAAATATGTGAAATCAGAGTTATCTTTGAAGATGCAGAATGTGTTTATTTGGAACCTTACAGCCTTATCAGTCCCTCTCCTTTCAGAGGCTTCTGTATTTAAACTTTCTGTTTCCTATACACTAAGATATTGAGTATTTTGTCTGTTACAATTTCAAAGAGTGGAATGGCATAGTATGGAGAAAAATCTAGATTTCAACTCTAATTCTTCCAATAAATAGCTGGATTTTCATTCTATAAGTTATTGAGTCTTGTTAATCATCCCTTCCCTTACAAATGCAGAATTATTTGAAGAATTCTTTTTATATGTTTAAATCATTATGTCCTGAACTCAGACAGATTGGGTTTGAATATATACTCCACCATTTCTTAGAAGTATGACAATGGGTAAGCTAATTGAACTCTGTAATCATCAGTGTCCTCACACTGTAGATTGCAGTGGTATATGTAACTACTTCATTCCTTCATAAAAATTTTTGATGATTCAATAAAATAACACCCAAAACAATTTACAAAATGGTCTCATAGAAATATATGTTCCATAAACATGTATTATAAATATCAGAAAACTCAGCTGGAAGTACTAATTGATTTTCTTCCTTTCTTTTCCCACTTAAAAAAAAAGCATATGCTATGAGAATGCTTAAATCTAGATTAATGAAATCAAATCCTCCAATAGTCAAGATATTCCTAGGAAATGCTTCAAATTAGGGCCATAGACAGTTGACGACCCTACTTGTATATGAAGATAGCCCTGGATAGAAACACTGGTTATTACACATATTAGAATTGATTTTCTTTGTATGTTGTGCCCCTTCCCTATGAAAAGACACTTTTTATAACTATAGGTATCATTTCTGCCAAATGAAATCCAATAGAGTTGCTTCTCATTTTTAATCATTATACACATATTTCTGACAAATGGAGGATTTTTTTGCTTTCTTTTTTGGGGGGGGGTGTTAATGAGGCATTTCACATGTTACAGAATTGATTTTCTATCACTGTTGTTAGTAAACTTTAAAGAAAAAACAAACAGGTTTATATTAAGTGTTTTTCTCTTTCTATATATATGGTCAAAAGAGTGTTTTAATTGTACATATCAATTTATCAATTAAAGGGATGAAGGCTACATTCAAACTAGTTTAAGACTTAAAAAACAGCCTCAGTGTCACTCAGCATGTCAGAGTGACCCATTACAGGAGTCACTGACCTCCCTCTGTGACAAGCATCTCGAGGTCCCATGCTATTGATACTGACTCAGGAGAAGTAAACTTATCTTTTCCTGTTGCCCCCGTGGCATCTCTAAAACTATAAGTAAGGCTTCTGGGAGACCATAATAGGTTGCAAGCCTGACTTCTCAAAACAATTTCAATTGAGTTTTAAATTGCTCAAATAATATGTTCATTTGGGGGTAGGAAATCAAACTTCTAATGCCAATTAATTTATTGCATAATTTCAAGTGCCTGATTTCAAATTGATATTGCTTGACATTTCTCACTACTGAGAGAAGAAACAAATTATACAAGTACTTTAGACAATTCTATTACTACATTAAATAAAATGAATACACAATTAGCGGTTTAGCATCATAAACTCATATATAATTAGAGGTATGATACAGTTTTCTGGAATCTCAAACAAGGTAATACTTAATTTGAAGTAAAAGTTAGAACTGTGCACTGACAGATGAATTTTTGAACCCTTTTGATTGTGACACAGTTATTCTTCTGTAGCTGTTCCTAAATTTCCCCTCCCATCAAATAAAAGATGGTACATTTATCCACAGGGTTCTGGTTATCTTTCTATTTGCTCTCAGATCCATTCTCAGCCCTTTCTTGTCCTGCTCTATATTGCAGAAAAGTATATTTCCCATAATCTCTTGCTTACTGGCTTTTAAGAAGTTTCAGTCAATGAGAGTCTCTAGCAGAATACAAAGTTAGGAGGTGGGGAAAGATGGTATATTTTCCTTCTTTTCTTTCTCTTAGAGCAGCAGAATCTCCAGTAGACAGCTTTTACCTTCTGTGATCTCAGCTCCAACCAAGAGGAGCTAATACATTTCTAGCTTCCACCTGTTGACAGCAGCTCCTGGGATCTAGTTACATAATTTACTCTTTTCCCTCTAGCCTTAGAGATGAAAATTTCTTGCTATTTCTAATCTTTTGGTGGGCTCATTGTCCTTAAATCTAGAGCCTGTGTATTTTCTGACTGAATCCTAACTAATACACTTAAGCTAAAAGAGAATATATCTGACCTCCACCCACAAGAAGCTAGCTCCTTCTTTCTGAAATCTTCTGGAATTTAGCCATAATGGGTCAATTCCATTATGGAACTTGTCAGAACATTTTCCAGGAGAAGAAAAGCTTAGGAGCATATTTTATTGGTTATCTCATGTAGACCTAAACAATATGCAAATAGTGCATATCATTGTGTTAACTGATATACAAAGAAGGAAAAAAAATCATATGATTATCATGATTCCAAAGAACATTAAAAAAATTCAAATTCAATACCCATTCATAATTGAAAACACACACACACACACACACACACACACACACACACACACACACACCTGGAAATCTTAAGGCATAGTATAAACTTTAAAGCATTAGAAAGATTAAGGCTCAAGTCATAAAGCAAAATACTTTTAATGGTAAAACAATGAAAGTATTTCTACTGAAATCATAAGAACCATAAAAATGCCTGCTGCTATATGATTACGTGATTTTGTTTTTAATCAATCCAGTAGGACTTGAAACAGAAGTAAGAGTTTTAACAATGAATAGAATGAAGATAAAATTTTGACCATCTGTAGATGACATAATTACATGCTTTGAAAACCCTAAAAAAAAAATCAACCAAAAATAATAGGAATAGTCAACTAAAGTCAAGGCAAATATATGTAAAAACAATTAGTAGAACATTTTCCTGTAACAAGCAGCCAGAAATATAAATGGAAGTAGAAATAATTCACAAAGGCACAAAATATAAATTTTAAAACCATTCTAACAAAACATATGCAAGACGTGTGTGTGTGTGTGTGTGTGTGATTAAATGGGAATACAATACATTCTGAGTGTATAATTTAATATTGTATGCTAATTAATCCTAACTGTGCCCTAATAGTGACTAAGATATATTTCAGAGCCATAATAAGTAAAATGATATAATACACAAGTAACATACAGATTGAATAGAGTCTCAATTAAAAGAACTTAGAGTCTGTGATTTCAATATTTGTTAAACAGATCTTCCAGAATAACTTGAAGGAGTGAAATATTTAACAAATAGTGTAATTATTATTTAATATAAAAGATATCTTAAGCTTCTACCTCCAGATTTTTCTCTTTAAATGCTGCATTTCCTTTTGGGTTATCTCTTTAGTTTTAAAAGTTTCATCTATCACCTCTAAGAATAAGGCCACCAAATCTCTCTCTTTATTCCTGTTTTCTCTCTCCTGATAATGAGATGCATATCTCCAAATGTCCCAACTGATCTAAAACAAAGCAATTCCCAAACTATGCTCAACCTTTTTCCCACTTCTTCAAATTGTAGACCCATTGGAGACCAACTACCTGTTCCATTCCTACCTCCTCTGTAGTAGTGAAAACAATTGAGAAATCTTAGATGATCAGTTAACACTCATAGTGTTACATTGAAGTACCTCAACATAAATTTTTCGATGTAAAATTAATTTCTATGGAAATATGGCTTACTATCAGTGTTTACAAAATAGATAATGTGATTTCTTATAAAGTTTTAGAAACTATATTCTTTAGACATGGTATTTTTAGAATTCTTGCAAACTTTTAAATAATGAAGAATGTTGCCTCTTTTGATAATCAAGCAAATTAGAACTTCTACTTAGAGGTAGGATGAGGTAATGAGCAAAAGACTCAAACATAACAAGAACAATAAGTACATTTGTAAGAAAGATCAGTTGTCTCAGGGACAAAATATTCAGCAGAGCTTTTGGTGGAGACAAGGAGCTTTAAGCATATGGTCACTTCGGCACTCAGGGCATTTCCCTTATTTTGGAATTACATGGAGTCAGAGTGAAAATGTACGCATACAATGTTGGGAAAATAGAGTGAAGATTTCAGAAGCATGGGGAAATAAAGAAAAGAGATCTAAACCTGTCAGAGGAAGGGATCACAAAGAATATATCAAGATTTCAGTTGAAAACCCTGGGGGGCAAGTGGTAACCTAGAGGTAAAGTAAGCCTCATCAAAGATGAAACCCAGTCTCAGCACATCACATCCCTAATTAAGTTAGGTGATCAGTCATCACTGAATCAGCTTAGTAGCAGAAGTAGCAAACTCATTTTTCCAAAAAGATAGCATCAACTCGAGTACAAGTAACATACAAGCAATCAAAAATTATTAGGTATGCTTGGAAGGAGATGGCAGCATCCTGAAATCTACTCAATATCTTTAGTGGGGACATCTCAGCTAAAAAAGAACAAATGCAAACATGCTATCAACAGACCTCCTGGCTATTTATTAGCAAAAGAATTCTTATATGTTGAATACTATTAATAGATAGTACTTGGTCTGTGTAGGTTCTATATGGTAAATAGCACTGGAATTTGTGAATGTGTGTCTAGGCTCATTTCAGAATGTCAGGTAAGCTATGTAATTTTAAAATGTAAAGATATTTTATAAATTAATTGGCTCACTCTTTTCAAGCAATATGCCATATGAGTTGCTCATCTTTAACTTTCTGGTTAAATCTAAAGCAGAATGAATCCTTTAGTGGGAAAAGAAGGACATTTTCACTGCTCTATTTTATCCCAGAGATATCTGATATGTATAAACATATAGAGACATACAAATATAAACATACGTATATGTGCATTTATTTTGACAGTTCCTTTCTCTTTTCATTATCACATAAATTCCATGAATATTTTTTTGTTCTCTTTTGTTCTCTTCTGTCCTCCAGTGTCTAGAATCTTTCCTGGTACACAGCAAGCACTCAATGAATGTGTATAGACTGGATAAGTAGATAAGTAAATAAATGAGTGAGTGAATTTGAATTTGAAAATAAAAAATATATCTGAAAATTAAGATACCCCTCAAATTTATGATGCAATATAAATTACTGCATGGAATAAATTTATTACAGTGTCTCTTACTTAATATTCACACTATGTAACTAGCTTGATTACATATGTTAAGTACACACAAGTTTATGAAACCTCTGGCTGAAGATATAGCTGAGTTGGTGGCAAACTCTAGAATACGGACCAACTGCCATTAGCTTTGGAAAACTAGAATAGACAAATCTACAAGCCAGAATGTGTCTATGTGCATGTTAGTGAAGGAGTCCCAGAGCCACTTCCAGCTATTACTTCTGTCCAAAGGGATTAATTACACTCATCGCCCAAAAGACCAGCTGCTGTTATCATGCCACCATATTGAAAATTATCCTAAATCATATGATCAGAAGTTACAGTCTTTTATAATCATAGGATTGGGAATCCAGGACATGTGTCAGAATTAATTTAGTCTAATTATCTACTTTTATAAGTGCAGAAAAAAGACCAAGAATTGTGAGATTTGACCAACATCTTGTAACTATTTTCAGACAAAGCAGTATCCAAAGCCAAGATTTCTAAATTTTTATCCAAAATATTGTACTACACTATTTTTCTGTGACACTGTTTTTACAAGTCCATCTAATTAAAAGCAATAATACATACTTTTGTGATCTATCTTACAATGGACTGTAAGAAATCAATGAGTTATAGTTGTTCCCTACACACATTTTTTTGAGCCCTTGAACAAAAACTACTGTAGATATCAAAATCAATTCTTGAAACCAAAGATACTTACTTTGTCTTTTTTTGCTTTTGCAATTTGGTGTAACTTTTTATAGTTGAGGTTTTCCTGAACCACTTTAAGGGTACAACTTTTTGAAGTGAAGTGTTCCAACAATTTATTTGATATGCTCTGTACACAGGTAGAGACATGAAGATTCTCTCAACAAAATAAATTTTTTAAAAATGTTGGTTCATTTAATGTATAACATATATAGATAGTGACCATAAAATCTGGAGACATATATGAATATATTTTTATTTCGTAAATAATATCAATAACATTAAACTTGTAAACAGATCTATATTTTGAAATGTTACAGCCAATCTTACCTTTCCACCCAATATCACAAGCCAAAAATCTAGGAGTGATTCTTGACTTGATCCTTTCCTTCACTCCTATAATCAAATGGAGGATTTTCTCTTTATTTTACCTAATAAATATCTTTAATTTGTCTATTTTTTAATCTCCTCTACCACCATATTAGTCCAAATTAACAAACTATCTCACTTGAGTAATTGGCATAGCCTTAAAATGAAAAATCTATTATGTTCATTATGCTGCTTCTATCATTTCAATGGCTTCCTAGTGCTCTCAAAGAAAAGTCAGAACCCCACCCTCCCAACCATCCAGCATTAGCTGGAGGGGAGGCTGCAGCCAGTCCTGGTGCCATGAACTGGGCTTCCTATGCCCCTGGCCTAGGAGCTTTTTCTCTGCCTTTTTAGGTTTCCATTTTTTGGTGGGGGTGGGGGGTATTGTTACTAAACTTATGGGACTTTTGTGTTTTTATGTTGACTCCGAAGCCAGGTCCTGTAATGAAGCTAGGATACACCTTTGCCTTTGGTGCAGCTAAAAATAATAATAATAATGCTGCTTCTTTTCCTTGAATACAACCAGAAACAAAAAGATATGCCGTCTTCATTCTATTACAAAAAATTATATTCAGATTGATTTCATGTTTGCATGGATAAAAAGTAAAAACTTGTCACCCTTGAGTTCCAACAATTTATGGCTGCATCTCTCAGTCTCATACATAACTAATCTAGTTCCTCCTTCATGTGACTATTTTTCAATTGTTTGCAAACATTTACTAGGCCCTTACCAAGGTATATTCTATTTTCCATGCTAAGCATTTTCACTTATTTCTTCTTTTCTTTCATAATGATAGTTTAAGAACCATCTTCCTCCTCTATAATCCTCTATAAATTCACATGTTGGTATACATTATAAATTTGGTGTCTAAAATTAAATACAGCAATCAAGATGTGGGATGGCCAGATTGGAGTATGCCTAGAGCTGACTTTATGCCAAAAGAGCCATTAAACTCTCTTCATCAGTGTTATTGTAGTTACTCTAAATCTCCTCATATGTTCTCCCTCTGAGGTAAAATTTATATATACTGAAATGCTCACAGATTAAACTGTACAATTCAGTGAGTTCTGATACAAGCATACCTCCAGACATCCACTACCCTGTTCAAGACTGAATATTTCCCTCACCTCAGAATGACCCCCTTCAGTTCCCCTCTAGCAATTCCCACTCCACATAGGGCCAAAAAAGTTCCGATTTATGTTCCCATTTATTAGTCTGTTTTCTCTGTTCAAAAAATTCATGTAAACCAAAAAATATAATATGTACTCTTTTGTGTCTGGCTTCTTTATTCAACATAATTTTTTTGTGATAACACATATCACTGTGTGTATTCATTTTTGTTAAATTTTTATTGATGTAGTAGTATTCCATGGCTAAAGCATACCACAATTTGTTTTTGTTTTTTCATTCACCTGGATGGTTGATGGATATTTGGGTTATATCAGTGTTTGGTTTATGAGTAAATCTGCTTTAAACATTTCTATACAAGTCATTTTTGTTTGGTTGGTTTGTTTTTTGGACATAACTAAAATAGACAGTTAGGAGTTGAAAGCCTGTCTCAGAGGTTAATATTTACTCAGCTTTGGGGGAAACTGAAAAATAGTTGTAAAAAGTAATCATATCATTTTACATGCCCACTAGCAATGTGTAGGTGTTTTAATTGCTTTACGTTTCACCAATGCTTGATGTCAATCTTTTTCATTTTAACCATTCTATTGTGTGTGACTTGGTAACACACTGTAGCTGCAAAATGAATTTTCTGATGACAAATAAATTGAGCATCTTTTGCTCATGGTTATAATATTTTTTAGCTTCTTACTATGCATTGATTGTCCCTGAAATATTTTGGATATGAATCGGTTTGTATTCTGAATTGTGTGAGTTGTGTATTCATCTGTTATGAATATTTTTCTACTCTATAACTATTTTACTCATTTTGTCTTTTCTTTAAAGTCAAAATGTATATATTTCTATGTTTAAAGTTATTGGTTCTAAGAAATCTTTCCTTATTGCAAAGTCACGAAGATAATCTCCTTATATATTTTTTTAGACTTTGTTTCTTGCTATATTATATTTAGGACTATGATTCATCCATTTTATATGTGAAGTGATATAGGTAAAGTTATATTTATTCATTTTTTACATATAAATATTGAACTTTTCCAACACCAACTTAAAAAAAAAACCACTTTCTATTGAATTAACTTGACTCATACTTCAAAATCAATTGACAGTGTAAGTATAAGTGTATATCTGAATTTATCAATACAGATAACTAAAACATCTATATCAATTCTGGGTCTGCTTCCACTAACTTTCTTCTTTCTTGATCATGGGTCCTATTTTCATGCTTCACTAAATGTCTTACAAATTTTTTTATTATACGCTAGACATTGTGGAAAAAACTGCAGAGACTGGAATTCCATTTATCTACTTGTCAATATTTTTTAAAAAATACTACACTGTTATGATCATTGTAGCTTTATATCTAAAAAAAGTTATACTCTCTATTGCTTTTCATGCATCTTTGAAGTTACTGGTCTTCATCATATGCCTTTAGCTTGAAGAATTTCTTTTGGAATTTTTTGTAGTGAAGTCTGTTGCACATAAATTCTCTAAAGAATTGACTGTCTGAAAATGTTTTTACTTTGCCTTCATTTTTGAAGGATATTTTTTCTGTATATAGAATTCTAGGTTGACTATTTTTTCTTTCAGCACATTAAATCTATCTTTCAATAATATTTGGCTTCCATTGTTTCCGATGAGAAATCAGCCATCATTCTCATCCTTCTCATCATTCTCACCTTATGTTGTCTATAATGTATCTTCTCTAAATCAGTCTCTCTCTCTTCCCCTCTCCCTCTTTCTGTCTTTCCCTCCTCCTTCCCTTTCTTTCTCTGCTTTTAATAAATGTTCTTTCTCTTTGGTTTCAGCAGATTGACTATAATGTGCCAAGGTATGCACCCCCTGCCCAGCCTTAATCTCTTTAAATATTTCTTCTGTTCCGTTTGTTCTTCTTCTCCTCTTTTTGAAAATCCAGCTGTGAATGTATTAGGGTATTTGATATTGTCCCATAGGCATTGAAGTTTCTGCTCATTTTTCACTTTTTTCTTCTCTTCTTATATCAGTTTGCCTTCTGGTTTATTTATCTTTTCTCATGTTGCATCCAGTCTTTTATTTATTTATTTATTTATTTATTCATTTATTCATTCATTCATTCATTCATTCATTCATTTATTGCGATACGTGGGCCTCTCACTGCCGTGGCCTCTCCTGTTGTGGAGCACAGGCTCCGGACACGCAGGGTCAGCAGCCATGGCTCATGGGCCCAGCCGCTCCACGGCACGTGGGATCTTCCCGGACCGGGGCATGAACCCGTGTCCCCTGCATCGGCAGGTGGACTCTCAACCACTGCGCCACCAGGGAAGCCCTGGATCCAGTCTTTTATTGAGCACTTCAAGTGAGATCTTCATTTTTATATCATTTTTTTTAGCATTTCAATTTTGTTCTATTTTAAACTTCTATCTCTCTGCTGAATATAAGTTTTATAAGTTCATTAAGATTTTTCCATTTTTATAACATATCCTTTAATATTTTTATCAGTTACTTTAAAGACCCTCTCTGATAATTAGGATATCTGTATCAATTCTGGGTCTGCCTCCACTAATTTTCTTCTTTCTTGACCATGGATCCTATTTTCATGCTTCATTAAATGTAAATGTTTTATTGTATGGTAGACATTATGGAAAAACTGTAGAGACTGCAGTAAATAATATATATCCCCACTAAAAGCATGTCTTCTCTTCAAGGCTGCAAGTTTGGAGTGCTAAGTCAATCTAGTCTCTAGTTGAGATGAGTCAGCTTTTTGGCATATTTAGTTTGGATTAATTTCATTATTAAGTTCCAATATTCTGAAGGCAGAATTGTGACATTTTATTAGATCTTGAGATGTAAACATGAACAATATTCTGGAGACATTTTCTTTTTCAATTAACAACTCAGCCCTCAACTTTCTAAACTGTGGAGGATTTCTCTCTGCCTTTTAGCTTGGCTACCAGTTTTCTGAACTTCTGCTAATTTCTTTCTACTCTCCTGTCCCACCCATTATTTTCTGCACCTAAAGAAATTACTTCCTTACTTTAGTTTCAAAAGGTTGTAGCAATTCAGTGAGTAGGCTCAGAGTGTCCTCAGTGATATTTCCCTGAGTATTTCTGTCCTGAATCCCAACTTGAGAAGAACTTTGATTCTCATGGAGGAAAATTCATTTTGCCTGAGAGCAAATTCTGTCAGCTGTTTTACTATGCATCCCGTCTTCATCACTTTATCATACTATGTCATGCATGTGGAAGGCCTGTGATAGAAATGTGTCAGGTAGATAAAAACTTTTTTCTATGGTACTGCTCAGGATACTAATCCATCATGCTAACCAACACACAACTATAACAAATTCATTAGATGTTTGTCTTTATTTCTGTTTATGACAGGTTTTTCTTCTTAACAGCTCTCTGACAAAGATGGAAGTTCTCTTTTCTCCAAGATAGGGCTTGTCACTTTCTGTAATATAGTTAATTTAGGTTTCTTTGTAACCTAAGCTCTTTGATTTTCTTATCTCAGATCTTGTAGCTTATCTGGCAAGTTTCTGTGATTCAAGTGATGATGATGTACTCTTGTGACTTCCTTCTTCTAAGCAGTAGTGAAAGTTTAACCTCCATGCTTTTGCTTCTTCTCTGTTTTTTGTGTTTTTTTTTAACTTGCTTTCAAATAAACAGTTTTTCTTGATTTTTTCTCTTCTTGAACTATGGACTTGGTTTATCTGTATCAACAACCCTTAGGGAATTTCCTTTCTAGTCATCTTTGCATCTTTGTATTTTTGCCACACTAAGACTGACCCCTTGAGTTCCTGTCCTATTGGCTTTCAATTTTTCTTGCTGGGAAAATTTTGAATAATTTCTGAGCTCATATTAGATTTTCATCTGGACACATCATAGTTTTTATTCATATTATGCTTAGTATTGTAAGTCCCCCCGAAGGTGAGCCCTAATACTACTTGAGAAGCAAAATTAGTATTGGTACATTAAATGTTCTTGAATGTTATTGCTTTTGGTTGCTTGGTCATATATATTATATTTTCTTAACAAATCTGATCAAAGCTTTCATACTACAACTTCTAGGTGAGTGATTTTAGTTAAACTGAGCATCTCTTTTTACATTTCAAACTTAGACCTCAAAATGATATTTGTGCTTTTATTGTTGTACTAGTAAATAATCTATTTTTCTGCATGAGATAGAAAACAAAATTATAGTATTGTTTTTAAAACACTAAAAATGTTGTAACTATGTTACATTGAAAATTAAATCATGCAGAGAAATCACTAGCAAAATCATGTTTAAAGACACTGTATTAAGAATGAAAGTCATATATGCCATATTTTTCTATTTTACCTAAGCCTAAACTTATTGTTATATTTCTTGAGATAAAATTTTAGATTCATGTTTTTAAAATAATCAGTACTTTCATGACATAAGGAGAATTACAAAATTACTAAACACAAACAATTTTATTAAATTATTAAACATTCAACTTTGGTATTTTGTAATTCTATATTGTATACTTCGCTCTAAATTAAAAAAGAAATCTAAGATTTCCCTTTATCTAATCCCTCTTCCTTAGGGAATTCACCAATTTCACTGGATATTCATGGGCTGTGATAATGACCTTTTAAAATCTGTATCCTATGAATTATAATGATATAAGCATGATTAATTGTGTATATATTTTTTTCTACTGTTCAGGTATACTGGAGGAAAAGGCAGATATAACAGTCATCAAGAGGTCAGGTTTTGATGAATAATGCACCTATGTATGCCTTTCCATGCATCTGTCTGGTTCGGAGTTCACTGAACTTCTTGGGTCTGCTGATTTTTTAATCACATCTACCATATTTTCAGTCAATATTTCTTTGATTATGTTTTCTATGCCATTCTCTTTCTCTCTTCTGAGATTCCAATTACATTTTTGTTTGTCTCCTTGACACTGTGTCATCAGTTGTTAAAGTTCTGTTCATTTATTTTGGAGGTGACCATGCTAGCTTTATCACAGCTATTAGGTGGCATTGAGAGGAGTAGTATTGCAAGACTGAGATTATTCTTATATCTGAGTTTGTACAAATAGTACTACATACATTCAACTAAGGTATAGTTGTGTATACCTTATACACAAGGTATATGTGTATTATTCATATACACATATGTGTATATGTGTGTGTGTATTATTCAATTTTATTGAGGTAGAATCTTAATAAAGTAGGAGACAAGTCCTTTGACAAATAAATGCATGGCAAATATTTTCTCCTGGTCTGTGGTTTATTTATTTCCTTAACAGTGTATTTTCAAAAACAGTATAGTTTAATTTTTATTAAGTTCTATATGTTGACTTTTTCTTTTATATTTAGTGCTCATTCTGTCCTAACAATGAAATTTTCAAATTTCAATGTTGTCACTTTGCTTTTAAAACATCATTGCCAGGGCAGATGTTTCAGTACTAAACTGTTCATTGCTGATGTCTGTTTCTTTAAATCAGCATTGCAGATAGCAACAAACTACATAAAATATTATGTAATCCTTCCCAGCTTTACCAGGATCTCAGAAACGCTGTGTCTGACAGTATGGAGCATTGTGACCTAAGAGAAGTTCTGAAATTGTTTGGCAAATCTTATTTTCCACTTTGATGGTACTTTTATCTCGCTAAAAGAAGCTGTACAAAGAGCGATTAGGCAGCAAGACTGCGGATTTCTAATTGATGCCCTGGCCTTTAAATCTGCCTTCACATGAGCTGTGATGTCCTAAAGAAACACTTTACTCAAGGGGCCATTAGGCAGAAATGCTCTTTCCTGATAAATGATGTCTTGTCCTTTTAATTTGTCTTTCTCAAGGTAGTTCTTTATTTAAGGGGTACCTTGAAGAAGGAGAAATGAGAAGTGGGAAAGACTAAAATGTATTCCTCACCATTATCTCATGCCTAATACCCATGTTTTACATTTTTCTTCATCAAAAGTAGGTGCTTAAAAAGGAGTCTATTTTATCATGAGAAATTTCAGACTGATGATGTCTGTACTCAATGCATTCTCCTATGTATTTTTCTTTTCTGAAGGAGAAGGATGGGTTGTATTATGCTTATCTCAAGTTTAGTGAGGCTAGCTTCATGGAGGCTGCTCAGTGAACTTGATATACAACCCCTGGAGGTGGTGTGTTAGTGTTTGACATGGACCTGAGGAATCTAAAGGTGTGAATGTATAAATGTATGGCAATGAATCTGAGCTGGCAGGAAGGAGAGACAGAGACAGAGAGACAAGAAGGCTGATTCTAGTGCACTGGGAAATAGCTACACTTCTTATGGCAGGGGACATAGGTGTGTTTCACAAAATAGAAGTGGCACATGCAGTAGAAAGAGCCTGAAAGGAATCATTTATTATGCTGCCCGAAGGACCAAATGTAATGGTATTAGTGATCCATTTGAAAATTTAAGAAAAGAAGAAAATGAAACCAAGGAAGAACCAAGGGAGGAGTGATAGAGCAGTAAACACATTGCTCATTATCACAAGGAATGAAGTTGAATGCTGCAGATAAAGTCCTCTGAAGCACCCATAGAAGTTTCCCTCAAGAGAAAGACTCAATTTTAAACACCTGCCGGGTCCAGAGAGCACAAATCCAGCTATAAATTTTCCCAGTCAGGTATGACCCTCACACTCCCATTACCTTCTCTTTTCTCCCATTTAGACACTGGTGGGATCACAAACTTTGGTTAAGTAAATGAAGGAAGAGAAGAAATAATAAGAGCACGAAAGAGATAAAGATCAACTATATCCTTATCCCTGAATGGATTACAAGAGTACCTGCATACCTATAACAAGCCCTAGCTGTCCTAAGTGTTATCTGTGCATAGAGATTAAAATTGATGTGTATTTTGGACAGGACTCTTGAAATTACTGACTTGTGACTGAGAAGGGTGGTAGCATTTCCAAAAAGTGACAGAAAAATCATAGATCCATCTGAGTTTTTACACACTGGCAAAATGAGAACTGACACAACAGAATAAATGTACAGGCAGAGGGAAGCAAAAATGAAATTGCATTCTGCATATATCCCATGAGTCCTGCTGCTTCACCATAGCAAGTTAGTATCTTATTTCCAAAATCTCTATCTCTAGTACAATGTTGAAGAGTGGAGGTGGTAGTAGGCATCCATCATTTCTTCATGATAATTTCCAAAGGTCTTCTAAAGTTTTCCCATTAGGTATATTTGCTATTGAATTTCCATATATCCTCTTCATGAGGTTTATTAACAAAGTTCCTATCTATTTCTAGTCTGATGGAGGATTCCTTTTTCATTGCAAATAAGAATTGAACTTAATTAAATGTTCTTTTCTGCATATATCAAGATGTTTTTATTTCCCTTTTTTAATGTTAATAAGATGGATTTTTTAATTGCTGAGATAACCCCAATATGGTTCTAATATATGACTAGAATTTTTATTCACTGATATTAATCTTTATATTTTTCATATGATTAAGTGTTTTCTTTTGGTATGTTTGGTATCAACATTATGCTATTCTTATAGAATACAGTTTAGTAAGATTATATATATTATTATATAATATATTTATGTGTATAATTGTGTACATATGTATATGCAAAACTTGTATATAATTGCTTTACATATATATAATTTGTATATGATTTTTATGTGTATGTATATATGTGCACACACATATATATAATATATACTTTTTTGTTTTCAGTTTTATGTACATCATTTCTTTTTCATCATACTTTCCCGCTCAGTGTGCTTTTTTCTGTTTAAATAAATTCTTCAGTAATTCATTCTGTGATGGTTTATGTGATACATTCTCATAGCTTATGTATGTGTGAAAATGTCTCTTTTTTTTTAGTTTCTTCAGAGATAGTTTAGCTGACTATAGAATTTTAGGCTGACAGATGAGTTACCTTAGCACTTGAGGATATTTCCCTATTTTTATCCATCAGAAGTCTGTTTTCAATTTAAATTTTATTATAGGTTCTTATTCCTGAGAGTTTTCATATCTTTTTTTATTCTTAATGTTACACATTTTATTATTATGAGTCCAGATATGGAGCTATTTCCTTTATCCTGATAGACATTTGATAGACTTTTCAATTTCAAAATTCTCATCTTCCCTTCTATAAAATTCTCTTCACATAATGGTTCTCCACTTTTCATTGTCTTCTATTCTGAACTTTTGACAAGTGGTGAGCCTTTCAATCTGCCTGTTCTTCAGATCTCTAAACCTTTCTTTCATATTTCCCATTTAATTTTATCCTTCTATGCTAGCTTCTGGATGATTTCCTCAGTAAATGTATCAGTTCACTAAATGTCTTTTCAACTTGTTCAGTCTGGAATCAATCATATCTACTGGGAATATTTTTAAATTAAATGACAATTTTTTTTCACTTTGAGATGTTATACTTGGTTATTTATTATAGCAATTTTCTGTTACCAACATCTGAAAGACATATTTTTTTTGTTTTTGTTGAGTATTATTCTAAATTTATTCCCTTTGAAAATTATTTTTAAACTTACTTAAAAGTATTTTATCTTCTATATTATTATTTTAACCTTACGTATAGTGACTTGAAATTATGATTGTTAATATGCAGCTATATTTCTTGTTAATGCATTTATATTTGTTAGTATTAGATTTTATCATGTGTTTCTTCAATTTTAACTGTAAGCTTAGGTTAGACAGGAGGTACTTTTGTTTATTTGTCTGATTTCTCTCTTCCTGAATTCATTCCATATATTCTAACAAACTTGTGTTGCTCTCCACTAGTGTCTTGGCCAACATCCCAGAAATATGAATCTTATATTGATAATTTGGATTTCTGTCCATTATTAAATCACTGATAATGCAATATTTACTTCAAGGCTGGAGAAAAGTGTGTTTCAATTTCTGGTCTCTGGCTATGTATGTGTTATCTCACTTCCCTACACCTAAGAATTATTTTTAAGCCATTGATCCTAATAATGGTTAGTTGTAGCCTTTTAAAATAATTTTTTAGGAGCAAAGAATGTCACTCTAGTCCTTCACTTATATCAAGGAGTCAGCTCTAGCCACCAAGCAAGGATGGAGTACTTTGGGGATGTTGAATATCTGGTCAACACTTTGTTTCTGTGGTTCTCACCCTTGCTTTAAAATAGAAATATCTGGAGAGTTTTTTAAAAAACTGATGCTCAGACCGCACACACCCCTTTTCCAACTTGTTATTTATATTGGTCTAGAATGGGGAACTATCAAGTGTATTTGAATGTTGCTGGCAATTCTTAATGTGCAGCAAGGATGGAAAACATTGACTAAACTGGGATCTAGAGCCCAAGTCTTAACACTAGCGCCATCCATTGCTTTGTATTTCACTTTCTTTTCTGCTCCATAGAGGTGTTTACAGTCATGAACTGTCTAATAAATTGTGCTTTAGTGAATGCTGAAGCCACAGTAGGTGTCCATTAAATACTTCATTGTCAGGGACTAAAGAAAGCTGGCCCCTTCTTACATTCCCTTCCAAAAATGTTCTTAAGATATTCATTAATATGACACCATTTACTGACTGTCTAATGTGTGCTAAGAACTATATTAGGACTAACAGACAGAACTGAATAAGCTTTAAAATTAGAAAGAGGGAAAGTTAGGCAAATAGGTAAACAAAATAAAGTTGAATAAATACTTAAACACTAGGAGCTGTAATAAGAAAAGTGTAAGTGTTTTGTTAATCATGACTTAAGAAAAACTGGAGAAGGAATGTTATTCGGGCATAAAATGAAGTAAATCCTGTCATATACTACAACATGAATAAACCCTGGGGACATGGTGATAAGTGATATAAGCCAGTTACAGGAAAGCAACTACGCATGATTCCATTTCTCTGAGATATCTAAAGTAACTGAACTCATACAGGTTAGAAGCCGAGAGTAGAATGGTGGTTGCCAGGGTCTGAGGAGAAGAGGACATGGAGAGTTGCTGTTCAATAGATATAGAGTTTCAATCATGCAAGATGCAAAAGTTCTAGAGCTCTGCAACACAACATTGTGCTTATAGCTACCAACATTCTACTGTACACCTAAACATATGTTTCATGCGCTGTTTATATTTTTTTATTTTTAAATTTTAACATTTATTTTTTTATATAGCAGGTCCTTATTAGTCATCAATTTTAAAAACATCAGTGTATACATGTCAATCCCAATCACCCAATTCATCCCACCTCCCCACCACTTTCCCCCTTGGTGTCCATATCTTTGTTCTCTACATCTCTGTCTCAATTTCTGCCCTGCAAACCAGCTCATCTGTACCATTTTTCTAGGTTCCACATGTATGCGTTAATATACGATATTTGTTTTTCTCTTTCTGACTTACTTCACTCTGTATGACAGTCTCTAGACCCATCCACATCTCTACAAATGACTCAGTTTAGTTCCTTTTTATGGTAATATTCCATTGTATACATGTACCACATCTTTATCCATTCATCTGTCGATGGGCATTTAGGTTGATTCCATGACCTGGCTATTGGAAAAAGTGCTTCAATGAACACTGAGGTGCATGTGTCTTTTTGAATTATGGTTTTCTCTGGGAATATGCCCAGTAGTGGGATTGCTGGACCATATGGTAATTCTATTTTTAGTTGTTTTAAGGAACCTCCATACTGTTCTCCATAGTGGCTGTATCAATTTACATTCCCACCAACAGTGCAAGAGGTGTTCCTTTTCTCCACACCCTCTCCAGCATTTGTTGTTTGTAGATTTTCTGATGATGCCCATTCTAACTGGTGTGAGGTGATACCTCATTGTAGTTTTAATTTGCATTTCTCTAATAATTAGTGATGTTGAGCAGCTTTTCATGTGCTTCTTGGCCATCTGTATGTCTTCTGTAGAGAAATGTCTATTTAGGTCGTCAGCCCATTTTTGCACTGGGTTGTTTGCTTTTTTAATATTCAGCTGCATGAGCTGTTTATATATTTTAGAGATTAATCCTTTTTCAGATGATTCATTTACAAATATTTTCTCCCAACTGAGGGTTGTCTTTTTGTCTTGTTTATGGTTTCCTTTGCTGTGCAAAAGCTTTTAAGTTTCATTAGGTCCCATCTGTTTATTTTGTTTTAATTTCCATTACTCTAAGAGGTGGATCAAAAAAGATCTTGCTGTGATTTATGTCAGAGTGTTCTTCCTATGTTTTCCTCTAAGAGTTTTATAGTGTCTGGTCTTATATTTAGGTCTCTAATACATTTTGAGTTTATTTTTGTATATGGTATTAGGGAGTGTTCTGATTTCATTCTTTTACATGTAGCTGCCCAGTTTTCCCAGCACGACTTATTGAAGAGACTGTCTTCTCCATTGTATATCCTTGCCTCCTTTGTCATAGATTAGTTGACCATAGGTGTGTGGGTTTATCTCTGGGCTTTCTATCTTGTTCCATTGATCTATGTTTCTATTTTTGTGCCAGTACCATATTGTCTTGATTACTGTAGATTTGTAGTATAGTCTGAAGTCAGTGAGTCTGATTCCTCCAGCTCCATTATTTTTCCCTCAAGACTGCTTTGGCTATTCGGGGTATTTTGTGTTTCCATACAAATTTTAAGATTTTTTGTTCTAGTTCCATAATAAACACTATTGGTAATTTGATAGAGATTGCATTGAATCTGTAGATTGCTGTGAGTAATATAGTCATTTTCACAATATTGATTCTTCCAGTCCAAGAACATGATATATCTCTCCACCTGTTGGTATCATCTTTAATTTCTTTCATCAGTGTCTTATAGTTTTCTGCATACAGGTCTTTTGTCTCCTTAGGTAGGTTTATTCCTAGGTATTTTATTCTTCTTGTTGCAGTGGTAAATGGGTGTGTTTCCTTAATTTCTCTTTCAGATTTTTCATCATTAGTGTGTAGGAATGCAAGAGATTTCTGTGCATTAATTTTGTATCCTGCAACTTTACCAAATCCATTGAATAGCTCTAGTAGTTTTCTGGTGGCATCTTTAGGATTCTCTATGTATAGTACCATGTCATCTGCAAACAGTGACAGTTTTACTTCTTCTTTTCCAATTTGTATTCCTTTTATTTCTTTTTCGTCTGTGATTGCCGTGGCTAGGACTTCCAAAACTATGTTGAATAAGAGTGGTGAGAGTGGACATCCTTGTCTTATTCCTGCTCTTAGAGGAAATGCTTTCAGTTTTTCACCATTGAGAATGATGTTTGCTGTGGGTTTGTCATATATGGCCTTTATTACGTTGAGGTAGGTTCCCTCTATGCCCACTTTCTGGAGAGTTTTTATCATAAATGGGTGTTGAATTTTGTCAAAAGCTTTTTCTGCATCTATTGAGATGATCATATGGTTTTTATTCTTCAATTTGTTAATATGGTGTATCACATTGATTGATTTACATATATTGAAGAATCCTTGCATCCCTGCTATAAATCCCACTTGTTCATGGTGTATGATCCTTTTAATGTGTTGTTGGATTGTGTTTGCTAGTATTTTGTTGAGGATTATTGCATCTATATTCATCAGTGATACTGGTCTGTAATTTTCTTTTTTTGTAGTATCTTTGTCTGGTTTTGGTATCAGGGTGATGGTGGCCTCATAGGATGAGTTTGGGAGTGTTCCTTCCTCCACAATTTTTTGGAAGAGTTTGAGAAGGATGGGTGTTAGCTCTTCTCTAAATGTTTGATAGAATTCACCTGTGGAGCCATCTGGTCCTGGAATTTTGTTTGTTGGAAGATTTTTTTTTTTTTCAGTACTCAGGCCACTCACCGTTGTGGCCTCTCCCGTTGTGGAGCACAGGCTCTGGAAGCGCAGGCTCAGCGGCCATGGCTCATGGACCCAGCCACTCCGCGGTATGTGGGATCCTCCTGGACCGGGGCACGAACCTGTGTCCCCTGCATCGGCAGGCGGACTCTCAACCACTGCGCCACCAGTGAAGCCCCTGGTGGAAGATTTTAAATCAGAGTTTCAATTTCATTACTTGTGATTGGTCTGTTCATATTTTCTATTGCTTCCTGGTTCAGTCTTGGAAGGTTATACTTTTCTAAAAATTTGTCCATTTCTTCCAGGTTGTCCATTTTATTGGCATAGAGTTGCTTGTAGTAGTCTCTTAGGATGCTTTGTATTTCTGTGGTGTCTGTTGTAACTTCTCCTTTTTCATTTCTAATTTTATTGATTTGAGTCCTCTCCATCTTTTTCTTGATGAGTCTGGCTAAATGTTTATCAATTTTGTTTATCTTCCCGAAGAACCAGCTTTTAGTTTTGTTGATATTTGCTATTATTTTCTTTGTTTCTATTTCATTTATTTCTGCTCTAATCTTTATGATTTCTTTCCTTCTGTTAACTTTGGGTTCTGTTTGTTCTTCTTTTTTTAGTTTCTTTAGTTGTAACGTTAGATTGTTTATTTGAGCTTTTTATTGTTTCTTGAGGTAGGCTTGTATAGTTATAAACTTCCCTCTTAGAACTGCTTTTGCTGCATCCCATAGGTTTTGGATCATCATGTTTTCATTGTCATTTGTCTCTAGGTATTTTCTGATTTCTTCTTTGATTTCTTCAGTGATCTCTTGGTTATTTAGTAACGTATTTTTTAGCCTCCAGGTGTTTGTGTTTTTTACATTTTTTCCCTGTAATTCATTTCTAATCTCATAGCATTGTGGTCAGAAAAGATGCTTGATATGATTTCCATTTTCTTAAATTTAGTGTGTCTTGATTTGTTACCCAAGATGTGATCTATCGTGGAGAATGTTCCGTGCGCACTTGAGAAGAAAGTGTAATCTGCTGTTTTTGGATGGAATATGCTATAAATATCAATTAAATCCATCTGGTCTATTGTGTCATTTAAAGCTTCTGTTTTCTTATTTATTTTCATTTTGGATGATCTGTCCATTTGTGTAAGTGAGGTGTTAAAGTCTCCCACTATTATTGTGTTACTGTCAATGTCCTCTTTTATAGCTGTTAGCAGTTGCCTTATATATTGAGGTGCTCCTATGTTGGGTGCATATATATTTATCATTGTTATATCTTCTTCTGGGATTGATCGTTTGATCATTATGTAATGTCTTTCCTTGTCTCTTGTAACATTCTTTATTTTAAAGTCCATTTTATCTGATATCAGTATTGTTACTCCAGCTTTCTTTTGATTTCCATTTGCATGGAATATCTTTTTCCATCCCCTCACTTTCAGGTTGTATATCCCTAGGTCTGAAGTGGGTCTCTTTTAGACAGCATATAGATGGTCTTGTATTTGTATCCATTCAGCAAGCCTGTGTCTTTTGGTTGGAGAGACAAATTAAGGTAATTAAGATAATTACCTTAAACATTTAATCCATTCACGTTTAAGGTAATTATCGATATGTATGTTCCTATGACCATTTTCTAAACTGTTTTGGGTTTGTTTTTGTAGGTCCTTTTCTTCTCTTGTGTTTCCCACTTAGAGAAGTTCCTTTAGCATTTGTTGTAGAGCTGGTTTGGTAGCGCTGTATTCTCTTAGCTTTTGCTTGGCTGTAAAGCTTTTGATTTCTCCATCGAAGCTGAATGAGAACCTTGCTGGGTAGAGTAATCTTGGTTGTAGGTTCTTCCCTTTCATCACTTTAAGTGTATCATGCCACTCCCTTCTGGCTTGTAGAGTTTCTGCTGAGAAATCAGCTGTTAACCTTATGGGAGTTCCCTTGTATGTTATTTGTCATTTTTCCTTTGCTGCTTTCAATAATTTTTCTTTGTCTTTAATTTCTGTCAGTTTGATTACTATTTGTCTTTGCGTGTTTCTCCTTGGGTTTATCCTGTATGGGACTCTCTGCACTTCCTGGACTTGGGTGGCTATTTCCTTTCCCATGTTAGAGCAGTTTTTGAGTATAATCTCTTCAAATATTTTCTCGGGTCCTTTCTCTCTTGTCTCCTTCTGGGACCCCTATAATGTGAATGTTGTTGCATTTAATGTTGTCACAGAGGTCTGTTAGGCTGTCTTCATTTCTTTTCATTCTTTTTTCTTTATTCTCTTCTGCAGCACTGAATTCCACCATTCTGTCTTCCAGGTCACTTATCCGTTCTTCTGCCTCAGTTATTCTGCTATTGATTCCGTCTAGTGTAGCTTTCATTTCAATTATTGTATTGTTCATCTCTGTTTGTTTGTTCTTTAATTCTTCTAGGTCTTTGTTAAACATTTCTTGCATCTTCTCGATCTTTGCCTCCATTCTTTTTACAAGGTCCTGGATCATCTTCACTGGCATTATTCTGAATTCTTTTTCTGGAAGGTTGCCTATCTCCATTTCATTTAGTTGTTTTTCTGGGGTTTTATCTTGTTCCTTCATCTGGTACATAGCCTTCTGCCTTTTCATCTTGTCTATCTTTCTGTGAATGTGGTTTTTGTTCCACAGGCTGCAGGATTGTAGTTCTTCTTGCTTCTTGGTGTGTTTATTATAAAAAAGGAAAACTTGGAAGCCAAGGAGGTAGCCAGGGGAAATGTCACAGATAAGACCAGTCCAAGTAAAGAAAGTAATGATGAAAAAGAATTTCATCTCAATAGAGCACTAGGGAAATACAGGTACTTTAGTTCAATTTGCTGGGAGCTTAGAATGCAGGCACTGGAGGACACAAGTGGGCTCCTTTAACCTCGATAAAGTATTCAGATTGTACTCATAAATACAAAGCATTTAGAGATTTTTAAGAAAAAGTCAATATAGTTAATATGTGGATCACTGGTTTTCAACACCATTTTGGTAGTAGAGACATTTATTTCCAATATAATCTTACATGAAATTAGAATGTACAAAACAGGTCAAATTCAAAGTGCTCTACTTTAAACTAAAAAGGGCTCCCACTTATTCCTTCTGGCCCAAAGCCTCCTCTGAGCCTACACCAAGGAAGTTCCATGCTCACAGGGAGACCAGACTGAAAATCTCTGATAAAGAGAAGTCTTGAGCTGATTTTTATATCCAGCTTTTTTAAAGTAAATATTGCTCAATTATGTGTAAATCCCCAAATTATCAGCCAATACTATCTTACATATGTCTACTGTCTTCTGACCCAAGGTTGGTGGTAGCTCATGCATGATAAAGCAATTACTAGAAAAAGTTTTCTAATATTTAGCATAACATTGAACTTGCTAGTGATTATGTACATTATTTAAAACATCTTGTTGGAATTATGGGGATAATGAGTCCCTAGTCTATTAATAAATGTTTGTATTTTTATAGATTGCATATTAGTTTGTTCCCCCCAAATAACTCCCATAGTATTATTTATGATATTATCATAATTATTTTTCCTAGACATTTTATTTTTAGGAACATTTGATCAATTATATTTATATGTAATGTATACAATATATATGTAATAAGTATATATAAATATATTTGAAAATGTATGATACATATTTTAAAAATCAATATATGTAGATATGACATTTAATAATAGTAATATATGTAGATATATATTATACCTAGATATATCTATATATATATTGTAGATATGGCATATAATTATATGTAATTAATATATTTAGCTTAATTGCACTTTTGAAATTAACTGTATACTTGTTTTAAATGTAAATAATGTTTTATGTCTTTTTGACACAGTTGGAAGCACTTCAAAGGGCTGCATATAAAGCTGATAAGAAATTATTCTCTACATCAAAAGAAATGGATAAATACCATAATATACTTTTAGGGGAATATGTTCATTGCATATGTGTTCACTGTGAGTGTGAATTTTAAGATTTTAGTTATTTTCTGAAAATTGGGTTAATAACACATACACTTTAAATTATTATAAGGTTATTGGGTCGAGTTGGCAAAAGTTTTCTCTTAAATAAAGTAAAATAAATTCTCTCTAATGGATTTCAGATCTTTGATTCTGGGTAATTAGAACAGCTACCACCTAAACTCATTGCCACAGAACGTTCTGAACTTTCTGAAAGAGGGAGAGAGAGATTGGGAGACAGAGAGAGAGGAGAAGAAGAAGGAAGAGAAGGAGGAGGAAGAGAGGGACGAAGGATGGGTTAAGTGTTTAGATTCTTAAACCAAAACAAAAAAATTTTCAATGGTGTTGCCCCCACTGTGTAAGGCAATTTTAATACATAAACTAAACAGTTAAAACACTTGTATAAATTTCCCCAGAGAAACAAAATCTCAAACCTAATCTGTCAAAAATAATAAAAATAGAACTTTGTCATTCAGGCAGCAAAGGCCCCAAAGGAAGTTATTGGGTTGGCCAAAAAGTGCCTTTTTTTTTAAGTAAAAATAAAAGACACATTTTTCATTTTCACCAAGAACTTTACTGAACAGCGTATTCACCCTTTTGTTCCACTACCTTCTGCCATTTTTCAGGCAACTTCATAATTCCATCTTCCCAAAACTTTTTATCTTTTTGAGCAAAGAACTGTTCCAGGTACCTTTTACAGTCTTCCAGAGCACTGAAACTTTTTCCATTAAGAGAATTTTGTAATGACCTAAATAAATGGAAATCCAAAGGTGCAATGTCTGGTGAATAAAGGGGATGGATCAGAACATCCCAGCCAAGCTGTAACAGGTTTTGCTAGTCATCAAAGAAACATGCAGTCTTTCATTATCCTGATGGAAGATTATGTGTTTTCTGTTGACTAATTCTGGATGCTTTTCATTGAGTGCTGCTTTCAGTTGGCCTAATTGGGAGCAGTACTTGTTGGAATTAATCATTTGGTTTTCCAGAAGGAGCTCATAATAGAGGATTCCCTTCCAATCCCACTATATACACAACATCACATTCTCTGGATGAAGACTGGCTTTTGGTATGGTTGGTGGTGGTTAATTTTGCTGGCCCCATGATCTTTTCTTTTCCATGTTATTGTACAGTATCGACTTTTCATCATCCGTCACAATTTGTTTTAAAAACGGAATGTTTTCATTACGTTTAAGTGGAGAATATCATGCAGAAATACGGTCAAGAAGGTTTTTTTCGCTTGCGTGGAACCCAAATATCAAAGTGATTAGCATAACCAAGCTGGTTCAAATGATTTTCAACACTTGATTTGGATATTTTGAGTATGTTGTCTATCTCCCATGTGGTATAACATTGATTGTTCTCAATTAATGTCAGATTTGATCACCATCAACTTCAATCAGTCTACCCGACTGTGGAGCATTGTCCAGTGAAAAATCTCTAGCATGAAACTTCACAAACCACTTTTGGCACATCCAATCAGTCACAGCATCTTCTCCATACACTGAACAAATCCTTTTTTGCGTTTCAGTTGCGTTTTTACCTTTCTTGACATAATAAAGCATAATATGCGGAAAATGTTGCTCTTTTCTTCCATCTTCATTATTAAAATGGCTACACAAAAATTCACCGATTTTGATGCCTTTTTTAAACGCACACTGATATGACAGCTGTCACATACAATCTAACAAAATTGTTTTGAATGAAATTAAAGACAATTAAGTGCTACTAGAGCCATCTTACGAAAAAACAGAACAAACCTTTTGGCCAACCCAATAAATTAAAGCGACGGATGAATGCATTGCTCTTGGCTGAGAACATTTCTGATGATGCTAATTACCGTCTTGAACACAGGTAAGGCTAGGTGGTAAAAGATTGGTAGAAAGGCTGCTAGGCTCCAAGACTGTGTCTGTACAGGCCTCTGGAATCTGACATGGTTGAATGGTTTGCTTCTTCCAACTTGCTACAGACCATTGACATGATTGAATAGCAGTGGAGTCCCAGAATATATGTTCTGACTCTTACTTGATCACAGGATCATGAGAAGCACAATGCTCATCATTGTTTTCCTTACTCACAAATTACACTGTGATTTAGATCCTTTCGACAAGATAAATGCTCTGCTTGCAAATTGTCCACCTTAAGCATCCTTCTTGAATTTATTTTGAAAAGCAAACTCTCCAACAAGGTAATGTGTCTGAATATGTGCATGCAAAGTTGTGGAGGGCTTAGTTCTTAAGGCATAAAAAAAGCAAGAGAAAGCAAATGAAGTAAATTAGTTCTTTACTTGCATTTATGTCGGTAAATATTGATGTGGATAAATACAGATTGTTTGTGTGTGTTACTTGTAAGTTGTTTTTTATTTGTCTACAGGAAAAATGAAAAAGAATGCTCACAATTAAAAATTATGTATACTTTAAAGAACCCTATGCTGGAGTCAAGAGGCTGGTCCTGCAGTCCTTATCCTATTAATAACTAATTATGATTTATCTGATTGGATTTGAGTGATAATAGAGCCTGGACTTGACCCTAGATCTTCTGATTACAGGCTATAAAGTAGATTTATACTAATTACCCAACAATTCCATAGCTCTGAATGGAGGGCTAAAAGTCAGAAAATAAACATTGTGGGCCTCTGGATTAGGAATAGCTCAGGTTCATAGCTACTTCTCAATATGTATGATATCAGATAAATCATATAGCTCTGTTGAGTTTATTTGCTAATCAATAAAATAGTAATGTCACTAAATATGTCTCAAGGATTGAGGTATATGGCTCATATAATTATGGCAATGGCTAAATATTGGAACACCAGTGTAAAAAAATACCCACAAGCATTTTGGCTACTATCTCCCCAGTCCTGACTAGGCTTTGGGGTGGAATTTTACAAGTTATCTTGCAAATTACACCATAATACTACAGTGTAGAAAGCTGCTTCCTCTCTTTAACCACAAAGTTGGCTTTGTTCATTGGTGATGTTAAAGACTAACAAAATAGAATTAGATCACAATGTGCTCATTATTTCTCTTCCTATGGACCAGGAAACACTTTAAGGGCTTTACCTGTGTTAACTAATTTTATCCTCACAATAACCTATAATATAGCTGCTATTATTATTATCCCCATTTTACAGATGAGTAAACTGCAACAAGGAGAGATATAACTTGCCCAAAGACCCCAGTTAGCAAATAGTGGGATAGGAGTTTAAATTTAGGTAGTCTAGCTTGTAGTAATCAAGATCTGAAAGCTTGGAGTAATATTTAATTCTACCTTATGCATTATTATTATTTTTGAACTTGTATAATGCCTCCTATTTATAAACTGTTAACTTTTGGTAAATACCTTGACTTGCAAGCCATCATAAAACTTACTTCAGTAGCTGTCTACTTGATTTGTCTCCTCACCTTCATTGTCCCTCTCATAATCAATTTCACACAAAGCAACCAAGTTGATGTTTTAAGAATCTGGTCTCCTCTGCTCCAAAACCTTTCAGAGTTCTAGTCAATGTTTCAAATAAAGTATGAACGTTTTCATCTGGTACTCAAAGCTTCCCCCTATGTACTCATATTTTTCCCTTCTGCAAATCAACCAAATTATAGTTCTGAAATTTAAGTGCTTAGCAGTCACTGAAAATGCCTTGATCTTTTACACATTACGTCTCTGCTCATGCCACAGAGATATCTTCTTTTTTTATACCCGGTTTCTGCCACTTGGACACTATCTCTGATTCAGGATACAATTTACATGTAATTTTGACCATCATATTTCCCTGATTCCCTCAGCCTAGGAGTTGTTTCCTCTTTTCTGAGGAAATTTTGGCATAGAGTTTGTTTTTTTATAGTGTGATTATAATAGATCAGTAAAGCCATGGCAAGTGTATGTGTGCATGTGTGTGTGTGTGTGTGTTCCAGTGAATCATTTCTCTGATATTTAGATTTATATCCTACACATGTTTGTACAATTTTTGGTGCATATCAATATGTTTAGATCAACTAATTGTCAATAAATATGTGTTGTGTGAGTGAATGAATGAATAACAGTATCAACTATGCTACTACTGATAGTTTTCTGCCAGAATAATTTGATTGTCTGTTCATTTTACTGATCTCATAAGGATCTGATAGCACATTGTAAAGGTATTAAAAAGGTAAAAAAGACCTTGGAAAGAAAAGTAAACTAAAATGGAATTTATCATTGACTGTTACTGCAGAAGCCACATATCTGCAGAGACATTTCCTTATCTGAGTTCTACCGAAGCATTTTTGATATATTAACAGACTTTAATAAATACAGTCACCAACAGTTTAACGATCAACTGTAATACTGAAAGCAAAAATGCCAGGCATAATCTATAAAGTCATTGATCTTTAAGTGAGATTAGTCACTGGACAAACATTTGTTTCAGTGTGTGAACTTTTCCCTTTTTCAGAAAGTGAAATCCAGAATTCTGTGTCCTCTGAGAAAGTCAAGATCTGAGATTAATTAAGGAGCTAGTAATTAATTTAGGAAAGTATTATATTGTAAGTGTCTGCTATGACATATGCATAAATGCATTTATCTTCGTGTCCACAAAATATTTGTATCAAAAGTTTTGTTCAAATACTAAAATGTAAATAAACACACACTCTGTTGCATGTAGACAAGATGAGAACACCTGAGACAGACAAAGGGAAGCTCAGGAGGCACCCCTTCACTGGCACCTGACTCCTTTGTTGGTTTGTTCTGAGCCCTTCATGACAGGCACTTTGTCTAAGGATGACAGCATTTCATAACCTTCAAGAGATTAAAGCTCCCTTTCAAATATTGGTTCCAACACTGTTCAAATGTGTCAGCAGAGTAAAAATTCAATAAAAATCCCTGAGGGTGAGATGCCAATTAGGTATAAAGATGCCAAGATTTACCCAGGAACAATGGGGAGGCCACAGAGACCATTCAAATGGCACAGGTTTCCAAGCACTCATTTATTCTCTAGTCCTATCGACCTTGGGGCATTTAAAATTTTCTTTGTTCTCTTTTTGGGGAGTGGGGTGGGTGGAGAAGGGTGCATTGGGGATGTATAACTCATCCTGGGTCACAGACTAAAATTATTCAGACAACTTATGGCATTGCTTCTATTGAATAATGTGTCAAAGTCATAATCAGGCTTAGAAAATCTATTTCTACTTATTTTACTTGGGTGTTAAATTGAAGAATTCACAACTGAAACTGTCCATTAACCTTTGTTTGAAAAACAGTGGGAGAATTTCAGCCTCTTACCACAGCTCAACCAAAGAAATATATACAATGTTTGTGTGTGTATGTGTGTGTGTATGTGTGTGGATGTGTGTGTGTATGTATATGGGGGAGTAATTAAATAATCATTAGCTTTTGATGAATTATATAATAAAAATTGCTATGTTTTGATCTAGTTTAATAGATGTAGACAGTCCTGTAGCAGGTATACAAGGGAATGGAACCAATGGCAGGTGAGTTCTCATGGGAAGGAAAAAGAAAAATCTCTGCAGCAAAGCGTGCTAGAGTAGCAAAGCAAAGCACACTGAAAACATGGGTTATCTTCAGACAGTTCTGAGGATAGCTGGGATGCAGGAAGGGAAACAAAGATGCAGAAGACCAATATCATGTTTCCCCAAATGAAATCAATCAAGATACACACACACACAGATACACACACACACACACACTTACATGTCTTGTAGTGTAAGGGTTAAGGAAAATAGCACTGAACAAGTCCCCATTTTCAGGCTGACACTGTGCACTGGGTCTTTACATGTATTATCTTACTTAATACACAAACACAGTGAGAGATAGGTATTTCAATCCCTATTTTACAGATACTCTAGAACATGAAAAAATTTTCTCAAATTCATATAGCTTCTCAGATAGCAAGACAGTGAGCTAAAATTCTAAATGGAAAGATAATTCTCTCTCTTCCTCTCTCACATACACACAGACACACACACACAACTTGTAGAATGGGACAAATATTAGTTGACAGAATCAGAATTTTGGTAATCTATGTCAGACTGATACCATGTGTTTTATAATTTAAAATGGAGTTTAATCAATATTAATTAAATAAATATCAATGCATTACATTACAGGAAACTTCATAAGAACTCATAAGAACTGGAGGAGGAAGGTGTTGTTAATAGTAGACCATTAAAAAGGACAAAATGGTTTTAATTGTCAGGAGCTCAAAAGGAATCAAGTGTGTAATATGGCTACTGAAACACTGAAATTTTGCCTGCATGAAGAGCAATACAACATCTGAAGCAAAGGAAGAATCAATCTGTTATAAATTTAATATCAATCGTAACACTGTATTCTGTAATTTTCTATTTGGCATATTCATGAACAGATATAGAAAAACTGAGAACACTCTAAAGAAAGCAACAGAATATTAAAAGTACTAAACACTCTATAAGGAGGAGTTTTTAGTCCAAAAGAAGGAAGAATCAAGGTAATGTGATAATTCTGTATTTGAAAGTTTATCACATAGATCATTACTCAGAGAAATTCCTTTTGTCTATCTAAAAAGGGAGAAAAAATCCTTACTTCAAATTATTATACATTAGAAATTACATAAAAAAGACATGTAAAGCAAATAAATGAAAATATATGAATATCTTTATGATTTTGCAGGAAAATAGTTTCTTAAAACACATACATAAAAGCACTACATAAAATATAGAATAATATATTTAACTATGTAAAATTAAAATTAATTAATAATAAAATTTCTACAGTCAAATTCTAAACAATTGACAGATGGTAAGACATCATTTATATATCTTAGCACTGAGAAAGAGTAAGTATCCATATGTAGACAGTACCTCCTTGAATCAATAAGAAAATATTCAACAACTCAATATCAGCAATGTATATGAAATAGCATTCCACATAAAAGGAGAGACATTTAGAAAATAAACAATAGGGCAGACCTTCAAGATGGCGGAGGAGTAAGACATGGAAATCACCTTCTTCCCCACAAATACATCAAAAATACATCTACATGTGGAACAACTCCTACAGAACACCTACTGAATGCTGGCAGAAGACCTCAGACTTCCCAAAAGTGTCTTGGTGCTCTGGCTGGCTGTCAGGCCTGAGCCTCTGAGGTGGGAGAGCCGAGTTCAGGACATTGGACCATCAGAGACCTCCCAGCCCCACACAATATCAGTCAGTGAGAGCTCTCCCAGAGATCTCCGTCTCAATGTTAAGACCCAGCTCCACTCAAAGACAAGCAAATTCCAGTGTTGGACATCCCATGCCAAACAACTAGCAAGACAGGAACACAACCACATGCATTAGCAGAGAGGCTACCTAAAATCATAATAAGTTCACAGACACCCCAAAACACACCACCAGACACAGTTTGGCCCACCAGAATGACAAGATCCAGCCTCATCCACCAGAACATAGGCACCAGTCCCCTCCACTGGGTAGCCTACACAAGCCATTGAACCAACGTTACCCACTGGGGGACAGACAACAAAAATAATGGGTACTACGAACCTGCAGCCTGCAAAAAGGAGACCCCAACACAGTAAGTTAAGGAAAAAGAGAAGGCAGAGAAATACACAGCAGATGAAGGACCAAAGTAAAAACCAACCAGACCAAACAAATGAAGAGGAAATAGGCAGTCTACCCGAAAAAGAATTCAGAGTAATGATAGTAAAGATGATCCAAAATCTTGGAAATAGAATGGAGAAAATAAAAGAAACGTTTAATAAGGAACTACAAGAACTAAAGAGCAAACAAACAATGATGAACAACACAATAAATGAAATTAAAAATTCTCAGGAAGGAATCAATAGCAGAATAGCTGAGGCAGAAGAACGGAGAAGTGATCTGCAAGATAAAATAGTGGAAAAAACTACAACAGAGCAGAATAAAGAAAAGAGAAGGAAAAGAATTGAGGACAGTGTCAGAGACCTCAGGAACAACACTAAACACACCAACATTCAAATTATAGGGGTCCCAGAAGAGGAAGAGAAAAAGAAAGGGACTGAGAAAATATTTGAGGTGATTATAGTTGAAAACTACATTAATATGGGAAAGGAAATAGTCAATCAAGTCCAGAAGTGCAGAGAGTCCCATACAAGATAAGACCAAGGAAAAACACGACAAGACACACATTAATCAAACTATCAAAAATTAAACACAAAGAAAAAATATTAAAAGCAGTAAGGGAAAAGCAACAAATAACATACAAGGGAATCCCAATAAGGTTAACAGTTGATCTTTCACCAGAAACTCTGCAAGCCATAAGGGAGTGGCAGGACATATTTAAAGTGATGAAAGGGAAAAACTACAAACAAGATTACTCTACCCAGCAAGGATCTCATTCAGATTCCACAGAGAAATTAAAACCTTTACAGAAAAGCAAAACCTAAGAGAATTCAGCACCACCAAACCAGCTTTAAAACAAATGCTAAAGGAACTTCTCTAGGCAGGAAATACAAGAGAAGGAAAAGATCTACAATAACAAACCCAAAACAATTAAGAAAATGGTAATAGGAACATACATATCAATAATTACCTCAAATGTAAATGGACTAAATGCTCCTACCAAAAACATAGACTGGCTGAGTGGATACAAAAACAAGATCCATATGTAGGTTGTCTATAACAGATCCACTTCAGACCTAGGGACACATACAGACTGAAAGTAAGGTGATGGAACAAGATATTCCATGCAAATGGAAATCAAAAGAAAGCTGGAGTAGCAACACTCATATGAGATAAATAGACTTTAAAATAAAGACCAATACAAGAGACAAAGAAGGACACTACATAATGATCAAGGGATCAATCCAAGAAGAAGATATAACAATTGTAAATATTTATGCACCCAACATAGGAGCACCTCAGCAGATAAGGCAGCCATAAAAGGGGAAATCGACAGTAACACAATCTTAGTAGGGGACTTTAACACCACACTTTCAATAATGGACAGATCATTCAAAATGAAAATAAATAAGGAAACACAAGCTTTAAATGACACATTAAGCAAGATGGACCTAATTGATATTTATAAGACATTCCATCCAAAAACAACAGAATACATTTTCTTCTCAAGTGCTCATGTAACATTCTCCAGGATAGATCATATCTTCAATCACAAATCAAGCCTTCATAAAATTAAGAAAATTGAAATCATATAAAGTATATTTTGCGACCACAATGTTATAAGACTAGATATCAATTACAGGAAAAAATATGTTAAAAAGTACAAACACATGGAAGGTAAACAATACACTACTTAATAACCAAGAGATCACTGAAGAAATCAAAGAAATCAAAAAATACCTAGAAACAAATGACAAGGAAAACACAATGACCCAAAACCTATGGGATGCAGCAAAAGGAGTTCTAAGAGGGAAGTTTATAGCAATACAATCCTACCTTAAGAAACAGGAAACATCTCAAATAAACAATGTAATTTACATGTAAAGCAATTAGAGAAAGAAAACAAAAAAACCCCCTCAAAGTTAGCAGAAGGATAGAAATCATAAAAATCAGATCAGAAATAAATGAAAAAGATAAAGAAAACAATAGCAAAGATCAATAAAACTAAAAGCTGGTTCTTTGAGAAGATATACAAAATTGATAAACCATTAGCCACACTCATCAAGAAAAAAAGGCAAAAGAATCAAATAAACAGAATTAGAAATGAAAATGGAGAAGTAACAACTGACACTTCAGAAATACAGAAAAAGATCATGAGAGATCACTACAAGCAACTATATGCCAATAAAATGGACAACCAGGAAGAATGGACAAATTCTTAGAAAGGCACAACTTTCCAAGACTGAACGAGGAAGAAATAGAAAATATAAACAGACCAATCACACACTGAAATTGAAACTGTGATTAAAAATTTCCAACAAACAAAAGCCCAGGACCAGATGGCTTCACAGACAAGTTCTATCAAACATTTAAAGAAGAGCTAACACTTTTCCTTTTCAAACTGTTCCAAAATATAGCAGAGGGAGGAACACTCCCAAACTCATTCTATGAGGCCACCATCACCCTGATACCAAAACCAGACAAAGATGCCATAAAAAAAGAAAACTAGAGGCCAATATCACTGATGAACATAGATGCAAAAATCCTCAACAACACACTAGCAAACAGAAACCAACAGCACATTAAAAGGATCATACACCATGATCAAGTGGGGTTTATCCCAGGAATGCAAGGATTCTTAAACACAGGCAGATCAATCAATGTGAAACACCATATTAAAAAATTAAATGATAAAAACCATATGATCATCTCATAAATGCAGAAAAAGCTTTCGACAAAATTCAACAGCCATTTATGATAAAAACCCTCCAGAAAGTAGGCATAGAGGGAACTTAGCCTCTATGCCATATATGACAAACCCACAGCAGACACCATTCTCAATGGTGAAAAACTGAAACTATTTCCACTAAGTTCAGGAACAAGACAAGGTTGCCCACTCCCACCACCATTATTCAACATAGTTTTGGAAGTTTCATCCACAGTAATCAGAGAAGAGAAAGAAATAAAAGGAATCCAAATTGGAAAAGAAGTAGTAAAACTGTCACTGTTTGCAGATGACATGATACTATACATAGAATCCTAAAGATGCTACCAGAAAACTACTAGAGCTAATCAATGAATTTTGTAAAGTAGCAGGATACAATATTAATGCACAGAAATCTCTTGCATTCTTATATACCAATGATGAAAAATCTGTAAGAGAAATTAAGGAAACACTCCCATTTACCACTGCAACAAAAAGAATAAAATACTTAGGAATAAATCTACCTAAGGAGACAAAAGACCTGTATGCAGAAAACTGTAAGACACTGATGAAAGAAGTTAAAGATGATACAAACAGATGGAGAGTTATACCATGCTCTTGGAATGGAAAATCAACATTGTGAAAATGACTATCTACCCAAAGCAATCTACAGATTCAATGCAATCTCTATCAAACTACCAATGGCATGTTTTACAGAGCTAGAACAAAAAGTTTCATGATTTGTATGGAAACAGAAGATCCCGAATAGCCAAAGCAATCTTGAGAAAGAAAAATGGAGCTGGACGAATCAGGGTCCCTGACTTCAGACTATACTACAAAGCTACAGTAGTCAAGACAGTATGGTACTGGCACACAAACAGAAATATAGATCAGTAGAACAGGATAGAAAGTCCAGAGATAAACCCAAGCACATATGGTCACCTTATCTTTGATAAAGGAGGCAATAATATACAATGGAGAAAAGACATCCTCTTCAATAAGTGGTGGTGGGAAAACTGGACAGCTACAGGTAAATGAATTAAATTAGAACACTCCCTAACACCATACTAAAAAAAAAAATTCAAAATGGATTCAAGACTTAAATATAAGGCCAGACACTATAAAACTCTTAGAGGAAAACATAGGCAGAACACTCTATGACATAAATCACAGCAAGATCCTTTTTGACCCACCTCCTAGAGAAATGGAAATAAAAACAAAATATAAAATGGGACCTAATGAAACTTAAAAGCTTTTGCACAGCAAAGGAAACAATAAACAAAATGAAAAGACAACACTCAGAATGGGAGAAAATATTTGCAAATGAAGCAACTGACAAAGGATTAATCTCCAAAATAGACAAGCAGCTCATGCAGCTCAAAAACAGAAAGACAAACAACCCAATCCAAAAATGGGCAGAAGACGTAAACAGACATTTCTCCAAAGAAGATATACAGATTGCCAACAAACACATGAAAGGATGCTCAACATCACCAATCATTAGAGAAGTGCAAATCAAAACTACAATGCAGTATCACCTAACACCGGTCAGAATGGCCATCATCAAAATATCTACAAACAATAAATGCTAGAGAGGGTGTGGAGAAAAGGGAACCCTATTGCACTGTTGGTGGAAATGTAAAGTGATAAAACCACTATGGAAAACAGTAGGGAGATTCCTTAATAAACTAAAAATAGAACTACCATATCACCCAGCAATTCCACTACTGGGCATATACCCTGAGAAAACCATAATTCAAAAAGAGTCATGTACCACAGGGTTCATTGAAGCACTATTTACAATAGCCAGGACATGGAAGCAACCAATTGTCCATCGACAGATGAATGGGTAAAGATGTGGCACATATATACAATGGAATATTACTCAGCCATAAAAAGAAAAGAAATTGAGTTATTTGTAGTGAGTTGGATGGACCTAGAGTGTCATACAGAGTGAAGTAAGTCAGATAGACTAAAACAAATACCGTATGCTAACACATATATATGGAATCTAAAGAAAAAAAAGGTTCTGATGAACCTAGTGGCAGGACAGGAATAAAGAGGCAGACATAGAGAATGGACTTGAGGACATGGAGAGGGGGAAGAGTAAGCTGTGACGAAGTGAGAGAGTGGCATGGACATATATCCACTACTAAATATAAAATAGATAGCTAGTGAGAAGCAGCCACATAGCACAGGGAGATCAGCTCGGTGCTGTGTGACCACCTAGAGGGGTGGGGAAGTGAGGGTGGGAGGGAGACGCAAGAGGGAGGGGATATGGGGATATATGTATATGTATAGCTGTTTCACTATGTTATACAGCAGAAACTAACACAACATTGTAAAACAATTATACTCCAATAAAGATGTTAAAATTTTTAATTAATTAATTAAATAAAAATTTAAAACATAGAAAATAATTTTAAAAAGAAAATAAACAATAAAAAGATGCTAAGTTCACTATCAATCAGGCAAGCAATAGGGTGATGTTTTACCACATGTATAAGGATGAAAAATTTGCAAATTGCCAATTATTGTTGACAGTGTGAGATAAGAGGAACTCATATGCTGCTGAGGGAAATATAGTTTACTACATATATTTTTTAGGGACTTTCACAATTTCAAATAAACTGAGAATACTTCTACCAGTCCAGCAATTTCATGTCTAAAAGACTTGAAATCTGTTATCCATAGCACAATTGTTAATTTGCAACATAATTGTAGCTACATAAATGCACACTGATTATGAAATGGATAGAAAAGACATGCTATAAACACACAGTACACTGCATTCAAGTCCCTGGACATGGAAAGCAGGGCACAAGGGTCAGATGCCTGATGCTGTTTCAGCACTCAGCTGGAGGGAAAGCATAGAAGAGGTGGAGGGGATGACCCCTCCTATTACAAGGGGCACTGACACATGTCCTTGGAAAGACTCATGTAGCGTATTTTATCTCCTCAATGAGGCAGATGCAGGACACATGCTACCAGCTCATCTTTAATTCATTTGATGTGAAAATAGCCTGGCTATAAAGTGGAGTGAGTGGACAAAACCCTAGAATCAACAAAATGAGTACCCTTAGAGGGAAAAAATAAAAAGTAGTGGATTCATTTTCTGTTTTTACATATCTTTGCCTTGCTCACCAAATATCAGACTGCTTATTTGTTCAGAAAGATGGAAATTTCCTTACGCTTGCATTTTATTATATAGAAATCTTCCTAGAGTTGTATGAGAATAGAATGGTACCTATGATTTGTGTAGGGCTTTATCATCACATTTCCAATAATCTGGATATAGTGGAAAATGTAGGTGATGTTATTTTTCAGAAGAAGAAGTTGAGACAGTCATACAAGAAATACTATTCCCGGGGCTTCCCTGGTGGCGCAGTGGTTGAGAGTCCGCCTGCCGATGCAGGGGACGTGGGTTCGTGCCCCGGTCCGGGAAGATCCCACATGCCGCGGAGCGGCTGGGCCCGTGAGCCGTGGCCACTGAGCCTGCGCGTCCAGAGCCTGTGCCCCGCAACGGGAGAGGCCACAACAGTGAGAGGCCCCCGTACCGCAAAAAAAAAAAAAAAAAAAAAAAAAAAAAGAAATACTATTCCCACTGCTATGGACCAAATGTTCGTGTCCTCCCTAAATTCATATATTGAAGCCTTAATTCCCAAAGTGATGGTATTTGAAGGTGGGGCCTTTGAAAGGTAATCAGGTCATTAGGGTGGAGCCCTCATGAATGGAATTAGTGTTTGCTGTGGTCTGAATGTTTGTGTCCCCCCCCAAATTCATATGTTGAAATTGTAACCCCCAAAGGTATTACTAAGTGGGGTCTATTGGGAAGTGCTTAAGCCATGAGGGAGGAACCCTCATGAATGGGATATAAAAGAGGCTCCAGAGAGATACATAACTCCTTCTACCATGTGAGAACACAGGGAGGAGGCCCTCTGCAAATCAGGAAGAGGGTTCTCACCAGGAACCTAACTGGCCAGCCCCTTAATCTTGGACTTCCAGCCTCCAGAACTGTGAGAAATAAATTTCTGTTGTTTCAGCCACCCAGCTGACAGTATTCTGTCATATCAGCCTGAACTAACTAAGATACCCATGGTCAACAAGCTAATTAGTAGCAAAGTCTGATCCAGAATTCAGACTGTAGTCAAAGACTTCTTTGTTTCTTTTATTATACTGAATTGTTTTTACTAATTTAAATGTTAAACATTTGTCATTTGTCACAAAGAAATATTTGTAAGAACCAGATAGATAATATAAATATCTTCATTGACTATGCATAGAGGGGTGAGGGAGTTATATGAACAACTAGAGACAGTGGGCTTCATATAACTCATTCAAATTATTAACAATGCATGAGTTAGATAAATCATATTTACATATATATACATATATTCATATACATGATGTTTCTTATATAGCAAGCTGAATAATATGTGATTGTCATTATGATTTATATTTGCTCTTAATATACGGTGGGAAATTAGTCCTGAATCTGTGATGACCAAAAACAAATAAACATCATTAACAACAACAAAAATATATCACTTGATATAACAAAACAAATTTTTGTTGAAAAGATCTGAAGTCTCTCCACATTAGAGGAACTTAAACATTTTTAACTTAATGAACATTTTTTAAACAAATGTTTATTATGCATCTCTTGTGGGCAATATGACCTAAGTACACACAGACCAAGAAACAGAATGTAGACAAACTAGAAAAAAGGTGAGGGTGGTTAGTATTTGGAAATGCCAGCCTCAGTGTTCCTAAATATATAGTGACCTTATTTTCCAAATTGGAACATGATTGAAAGTGAAGGGGGAGCTCTTATAAGTATTCTGGGACTACAGATTTGTCCTGAGAAGTATGGTTCATGTCCTCAAAAGAGACCATTGGTAGTGTCTTGAGATGGAGACAATTTTCTATTTAAACCCAGGTGCTGGCAATGTGAGAATAGTCCTTTCTGACTCGATACTAGAATAATAGGTCAAATAAACTTTTATAGCAAGAATGAGTGTTGAAAGTCACCTTTATTTTTATTTTAATGATTTCACTCAAGTTAGTAGACTAAAAACAATACTATGCTTGATTTTTTTCAGGCTGTATCAAAATCAGTTCTTGAATCCAATATGAAGCATACAACGATTTCTCCCGACTTATTTTCTTTGATACCTGAAATTCTTTATTATTCCCTTTATCATGTGTACATTGTCATTTTGACAACCTATAAAATATTCTTCACTGGTCCTGCTCAGTGGCTTGTTACATTCCTTGTTAGCCCTAAATCATTTCTATCTCCATTTTATACAATTTTTCATTCAATGAGAAAAATCTTTTGGAGAACTTGAGCTACTATGTTTTCCAGATGCCTTATTACATTGTTTGTGAATGAGTTTCATTTATCACTTGAAGACAATCTACCAACACAATGCAAGGTCAAAAATTCTCTAACTTTCCATGTTCAACCTCTATACAATTTCATTTAAAAAATATAAAATATCGGGCCTCCCTGGTGGCACAGTGGTTGAGAGTCCGCCTGCCGATGCAGGGGATACGGGTTCGTGCCCTGGTCTGGGAGGATCCCATATGCCGCGGAGCGGCTGGGCCCGTGAGCCGTGGCCGCTGGGCCTGCGCATTCGGAGCCTGTGCTCCGCAACGGGAGAGGCCACAACAGTGAGAGGCCCGCATACCGCAAAAAGAAAAAGAAAAAAAAAATATATATATATATATAAAATATCATCATTTTGTCATCATAATAAAATTGACAGTCATAGCTCATGAATGAAAGTTGGATTATATCTTTTGCAATAGTAATTCATATTTTGAAGAGTGCATCATTTTACAGTGTGAAAAAAAATCCTATTATGATCTTTTATAATCCAAGACAACACATTGTTGAGACTTACTGAGACAGAATATGCTCTTCAGTTTACACTGATATATTTGATTTAAGGATTCATTTTATTTCTATTTTATAAGCTATGATATCACATTTAGTGTTTATATTCACAACAGCCTAAACAGTTTCACTCCTTTTACAAAGACATACTTACTTTCAAAAGATTTAAGTGCATCTTTAGAATGGGACTCCTTAATCTATGTCTGGCTTATGGCCACTTTGTCAGTATGGGAAAAATAAAAAGTTGAAGGCAAGAATTCTCATTTTACTTTCTTTGATTTCATTTTTTTCCAAAGGAAGTTATCTGAGTTACTTTTTCCTGATTAACACATTTCCTCATCAACTCTAATTGCAAACCATTAAATTAGATTGCCTCTTTTTAATCTTTGCTGGCTTCGATTCTCTTATGAGCAGGAATATTATAAACTTTCAGATTTGAAATATATACATCTTTCTTAGCACTGAGGGAAAAAATATTGTTTAATAAAATGGCTTTTCATCACAATGCACCTTAACGTGTACAATAATGATAATTTAAAAACTGCAAACTCGCATAGAAATGGAAAATGTTTTCATTAAGGAAGAAAAGCTAAATATCATATTAAAGCAGATGGAATTTTCAAATGCAACCCTCTTAACTCTTTATAGAGACTTTAGATTTAGAGAAGCCTTCAGGCAAAAATGCTGAAAAGCAAATAGTATCACTTGAAAGGCCAATTTATATTCCAATATAATGTTTATAGAGATAGATTTCAAAAGTGGGTAGTAGAATCATCATGAATAGATTGTACCATTTGAAAAATAATGTACATTATGACAATTCTGGTCTAAATTTTTAAAAGAGGGAAAAGTGAGCAGTATTAGAAAATCTTGTACCCAGGGTAGATTCCATTTCTGTTTTGATTTACTATTTGATAAGGAATTGGCAATGGCTACTGAATAGGAAAAATGTGTACTCTGTTATTATTATTTTTATTTGTAGTATATTCCCCTGATAGAACTAACATCTGAGCATACAGTGTATAATAGATAAAACAGCTAGAAATATTATCTAATTTTTTCTCATTTATTTTGGTGTTCTGCTCTCATATGGAGTCAGTATAAGAGACGTATCCATAAATTCTTGCTGGCTCTACAGGAAAACACAGGAGACCTAGATTAATAAGAAGGCTTGTACAAAAGGTGATCATCTCATTGTAGTTCTTGTAGTTAAATTTGTTTACACAGGAGGGTGGGAGGGAGGTGCAAGAGGGAGGGGATGTGGGGGTATATGTATATGTATAGCTGATTCACTTTGTTATACAGCAGAAACTAACACACCATTGTAAAGCAATTATAATTCAATAAAGATATATAAAAAACCATTGTGTACACATATAATCACACAGCCACCATGAAATTTTCCCCAACCAGACCACTTCTGGTCTGGTCATCTTTGGCATCTAGGATTACTGCCTTGTAGAGGTTTCAGTTATATGTGTACGCAACTCAAGCGCCAGCATGCTTCCTTTCCCACCCCCACTACCTTCAGTCTGGCCAGGATAGTCTTTTACCCGAGCATCTAGGAAAGAAGAACAATTTCTCACATCCTTTACTGAGCCATTACCCAGTTTCTGTGCTTCCCCACTGCTCACAGTTCAGCTCTGGGCCACTTTTCCCTTTGATGATTACACTTATTGCAACTACTGGGCTTCAGTCCCTGTACTGGCTCTTGATTCTTACACACTAGTATCAAGAGTAGGGAGTACATTAAGGGAACCCATGCAACATGGACAAAATAAAGAACTGTATGATTCACAGGACAGTTTCCATAGACTAGATAAAAGCATACAGACACAAATGGACTTTGTGCAGGGAATCTGTTTATGCACACCGCAGGACATACCTAGTGCCCTCAGAGTTTTTATTCCTATGAGCGAGTGCCTCTTTCAAACCTCTACCACAGTGGTCCCCAACCTTTTTGGCACCAGGGACTGGTTTCGTGGAAGACAATTTTTCCACGGACGGTGGGGGCTGGGGGGAGGAGGATGGTTCAGGGTTCAGTCGGTTAAGGTGAGCGATGGGTGGGAGGAGGTTCAGGCAGTAATGCGAGCGATGGGGAGCAGCAGATGAAGCTTTGCTCGCTCTCCGGCCACTCACCTCCTGCTGTGCGGCCGGGTTCCTAACAGGCCACCGACTGGTACTAGTTCTCAGCCCAGGGGTTGGGGACCCTGCTCTACCAGACAAGTATCAGCATCTTTTAGAAAATCCCACCTCCCAAATTAAGTGCTGGTTATGCAAATGATCCAGTCATTTCCTTTTGTTAAGGCACTTGAAAAGCAATAATCTTCAGTATCATATTTTGCAAACCTGAACTGTTCAGTCTAGATTATTATCTGAGAAAGCGGGAAGAATAGTACAATACTGCGAGGGGTGTTACATATTCTTCTTGGTCATCCAGTTGGGAACACCAATGTTGTTTCAAACAAGTACATGGACACACACATACACACAGACATCTCAAAGACTGACCACTTTATCATTCAGAGAGTAAAAAGAAGAAAATATTTTCCTAAATCAGTATCTTCCCTTTATCACACTACGCAAATTCGGAATATTGCTTCAATATAACTAGTGGCAGAATACTTACTCTTCTTTGTTCTCAACACAAGATCAGTGCTCATTACAAATCTATTAATGTTTTACTTTGTAAAGACCTGGTAGGTATCTTAACTTAATACTTTTCTGTACCTAAAGCTAGATTTCAATGTTAGGGTAGGTTTTCTCCAAGGTAAATTTTGTAATAATGAAGGTAAATGAGGATTTATTAACCTCATATAAAAACAATCCTCTAGGGCCTCCCTGGTGGCGCAGTGGTTTGGGGGTCCGCCTGCCGATGCAGGGGATACGGGTTCGTGCCCCGGTCTGGGAGGATCCCATATGCCGCGGAGCGGCTGGGCCCGTGAGCCATGGCCGCTGGGCCTGCGCATCCGGAGCCTGTGCTCCGCAACGGGAGAGGCCACAACAGTGAGAGGCCCGCATACCGCAAAAAAGAAAAAAAAAAAAAATCCTCTAGATTTTAGTAGAGTATGAAAGTTTGCTTTCAATTCCATAAAACATCCTATTTTCTCTACAACATAAACTTCATCTTTTAGCCATATTTGTATCTCTGGTGATTATTGTATAATTGCTATTTAGCAAATGCTGGCTTATTTGACTCATTTCCATAAACACACATACACACACACACACAGACACATACACCAGGCACATACACAGGACAGAATGAAAATGGAGGGTATATTGCAAACTATTTCCCTTCTACCCCATGAAGTAATTTATCCTCTCTCTATTCATCCAGTTATCTCATGTCAAACACCAGTTGAACCAAACAGTTTGAAGTTTAGTGGTGAAATCATACAGGTAAAAAGTATTTATATGATAATGGGAGAAACTTTACCACAGCACTAAGTATCGGGTACCGGGGAGAATGGGCAACAAATCTGTCTGGGGCAGGGGGAAATTTCTACAAAGAGAGTTTTTGTGTCAAAATGTTTCTGCTGATCTCCCAACCATCAAAACATTCTGTCAGGGCTTTTGATAAATATATGTTATTCATTGGGTATCTTCTATGGGGTTGATGACCTCCAGTAGGTAGGGGAACATTTATTGAACTTTCAATATTGGGATCTTTAATATGAACTCAAGGTTTATTCTATACTCCTATAATTTTTTTTTTTAAGATTCCTGGACAAGGTGTTCAATTTTCAGATGGTTTCTTCCTTGGTTCACTTTCTGAGGGTCTCCCTCAGAAACTCTTCTCCATTCAGTCACCTCAGGTTAGAGACTTATTTTGTTTTTCTTTTTGTGTTACTGTAGTTGAATTATATCCAATTAAACTGTTTGAAACCTCCACAGATGACCCTTAAATGAAGCCTCTGCTTTGATACACTTTAAGCCTCAGACTAATATATATTATTTGCATTTCACAAATTAAATAGTTTTTTTCTTTACATTTGATTCATTCAGCACTCTAAAAATATCAAGATTCTGAGTGCCACAAGTTGCTTTCGCTGGGTTAGTTTTGCATTGGAACTGTCATATAATTACACAAATACATTATAAATTGAAATACAACAAAATCTAAAAATAAAATAAAATAATCAAACATAAAATGCTCTTGTAGCACGGACTGGCTGAGGCACTATTTAGGCATCAGTAACCCCCAGTGGGTAATTAGGTTCATATGCTTAAAACATTTGTAATAACAGAAATTCCCATAGGACCCCTGCAATTACTTAGAAGCTGTCATTCCATGCTAAGATTGTGGTTACACCTCAGAATGCTTATTTTAATTAATAAATAAAATTTGTTTCTAGATACTGTTTCTTGATGAGGAAATTATAGTGGGCTTAATTGTTATTATGCTATTTGTTTTAACAGATTATCTAATGTAGAAAGCAGCAGACCTGCACTGATATCCAAGACAGAGTTCAGCTATACAAGGCAAATTGGGCCCATGCACAGCATTTGCAGAGCTTCAATTAACTAATCAGTGGATTGAAAATGTACCATGCTAGTCCCCATGGGGAAGAAATGTCACATCCAAATAAATTCTTCAAAGAACACTATGTGTAAAACACTATACACTTTGTGAAAGATGCAAAGGTAAATCAGACATAATCCTTGTCTTTTGCAGATGATTCCCAGGCAATACAGAGATAGTCATATATAAATAAATAACTGTGTCAGGTGGAAAGAAATTTGTGCTATCATGGAGGATTAGCAAAATGACGTAGAGGGAGTTAAAGTTGACTTGATCTAAGAATGGCATTTGACTTGAACCATTAGTGGAATCTGGAAGTATTGAAACATATAGCCATTGAGAAGACTGAAGGAAAATCCTCTGACTTCTTTAGTATGTATAAAATGAGATGAGACCGGAAAATTAGCTAAATGTTAGAGGGCATTTAAGACCAGTCAAAATAGTTTAGATTTTAATCTACAGGCAATAAGTAGATGTTGAAGAGTCTTAACAAAATGAGTGTTGTTATCTACCTTATATACATTTTTAGGAAGAAAAGGAGAGCTGGTCTGTCAGTAACTGACTGCAGAGACAATTGCAAAAGAGCAGAATAAAGATGATTAGGGCCTGGGGCAGCTATGGTGAATATAATGGGGCAGCAAAGAGAGATATTAAACTCAGTAGAGTAGGATGTGATGAATTACTGAATGTAGAACAAGACAAAAAGGAAGTGTTAAAAGTATTTTTAAATGTACTAGCATAGGTATCTGGTAAGCCATTGGTCAAGCTGGGAACCCAGAGGAAGATCAACTTTGGGGACAAAATGACTGAATTCCAACTGGGCCTTGTTGAAATTAAGGAATCTAAAATTAGATTCAAAAGGAAAAGTAGATCAGACCTGATGTTTATAGGAGAGGGATACGGAGAAGACGGAGAAGTGGAACTGATTTGCAGAAGAGATTAAGTCATGAAAATAAATGATCTCAAGAATAAAATGTCTGTCTTTGTAAATTACCTTCATTTAAGAGTTTAATCAAGATAGAGCCACGAATATGAACTGTAGAAGAAATGATACAAGGTGTGATCTTTTTAATTCAAAGAATATAATAAAATCACTTATTTTTTTCATTAAATTCATATTATTTCACCTACATTAATAGGCATTTCCTGGATCTGATAGGGACAAAGTAGGTGACCATATAGTTAATCCCACTAGGTGACTGTAAGTAAAGACAAAATATGGGAGACCCCTGTAAGTTAATGATCAGTGAAGAAAGCAGGTTTGCTTAACCACAAAACCAAGCTGGCTTGGTTAGCAACAAAACCATGCAACAGAAGCATGAGACATGTCCCAATACAATGAAACAATGGTGGCATGAGACACACATCCTGCCCAGTGAGCCCAGTAAGTTAATGATTCCTAGGATATGCTTCTCTGGGCACATCAAAAACAAAAATATAAGGAAAGGGTGACACTATATTGAAACCTGAAATGATTTGTCATTTTCAGCATATGTTACCACCTTTTTGTTCATTTCCATTGCGCCATGACAGTCCTGGCTTGACCATGTAGGGAAAACTCCCCCGCCTGACGTGGAGGAGGAGCTGATGATGGAAGTGTGACATCTACTCAAGAATGAGGAAGAAGGTGATCTTTTCCTCTGATTATAAAACTGTAGCCCACTAAATTCTGGGGGTGTGGCACCCTCTTGCCTGCCTGCTTGCAAGCCTTGGGAGAATCCTGTTCTAATAAATCACTTCTTATCTATCACTTTGCCTCTTGCTGAATTCTTTCTGCGTTGAGACATAAAGAACCAGAGCTCTTTGGAGCCCCCTGAAATGCCACCTAGCAGTTTCAGATCCTGGGTATAGAGTAGTAATAGGACACACAAAAAAATCCCTGCCTTAATGGAGATTACTTCCTCCTTCGATGAAATATAGAAGAGATGAAATTTATAACCCTCAAACCAAAGGAAGGTAGAAAGAATCTAATGATCTACTCATTTTTTGTACTTAGTAGGAAAATGTGATATTTTTCCTTCTTTGTCATAGCTGTGCATTGACTTGTCAGGCAATCCCATCTCCCAATTCTATCTCTAATAAGCATCCTAGGAAGGTTTACACATGGAGTATGTAGACCTCAGTTGCAGAGAGTATTCAGTAATATGATAAAAGAAAGTGAGGAAGCCAAGGTTGTGGACAGACATTGTGCCCATTCTGCACAAATCCAAAGGCCAGCTCTCCTTGGAGTTTTCCAAGGAGTTTTCTCCTTTAGTCAAAAAAACAAAAACAAAAACAACTGAACTGTTGTCTTAACTTCCAGTCATTTCCTAAAACTGATAAACCACATTTCAGCAAACATGAAAGCACAAAACAGAAAATTTTAGACATAATTGCTTATTTTTAAGCTACTAGTATAATGTAAGGAAAATATTCAAAATGCGTTTAATTTCATACATGATTTACATCCAGTAACTACTTAGAGAACACATTCTACTATATTAAAAAATCCATGAAATTTATGGAAGCATCAAATATGTTTTCATTTTGAATTTGGTTAGAATAACATTATTTCTAGAAATAATCTTGTGTTTCATGATCTAGAAGTCAAATAATGCTGCCTTAACTACTCTGTTGGAATTTTAAGAGTGGGGAAAAAGTGCTGGGAATTATTTGGTTATTATCATTTTGCTTTGGTTGCTGAACTGGGTGTGGTTTTCTAAAAGACGGGATTAGAATAAGAATAGAAAAGACAAAAAATGATTAACATAAGTTACTGCTTGATGAAAGACTAATGAATATTTGAAAATATCATTTATAATTTATTTCAACTTGGGTTTAAGCAATTCATTGGTAATAGTGAGACGTTAATCCGATACATATCTTGTATATTTGAAATAAGTTATTTCATTCCTTCACCAAATATTTATTGAGTGTCCAGCAGGTTTCTGGTAGATACTGAATACTCATGTAGTGAGACATGGTACCATATTTCAAGGAAAGTTAAGTGTAAGGGAACAGACAGGCAAGCCAACAACTACAAATTATTCCGGAGAAGTGGAGGTGAGGAACCAAGAGCCTCAGGTGCACAAGGGAAAGCATTGTAATCAAGGGAGGCAAAAAAAAAAAAAAAAAAAAGTATAAAAAGATATTTTCATAGACTATTATTGTTCAGTTACTAACTCTGTGTAGTATTAGCTAAATGTTATCTAAGGTCCATTGCAGTTCTCAAAATCTAAGAAGTCTAAGATAATTGCAATACATTATTAAAAAAAACAACTTTAAAAGAAATCAGACAAAGTAGAGCAATTATTATTTTTTTCACAGTATTATACAATTAACCTTTCATGAGTAATTAAATATTTCATTTTTTAGCATGAGAATTATTCAGGGGGAAATTTCTGAAATCTGCTTGTGGTAAATGCTGGCTGAAAAGATAATGAATTAATAGGAGACACAATAAAATTAAGAGATTTATTGTGCCTTTGGCAAGACACATTGTGGTTACAGATTTTTATATTGTGATCTGGTTAGGAAATATTGTACTCTTTTTTCCTAGTTAATGTATTGTTTTCTTTGAGAATATTTTCATTTTCCTTAGACCATATTTTGAAGAGAATTAAATTAAAGGCAAATAACTATTTTGAAATATGACATCCTAAGAAGAATGAAGTTCATTTTTTTTAACCCCACTGTCTACTATAAGAGCAAACACAATACAACTGGACAGAAAGAATGAGAGTCAAGTCATCTCTGTTCAACTCATCATAATTTTGAAGCACCAGCAATATAGGGGCTTTTGTTTTAGTCCCTGTGAAATAGAGAGACAAGTAGAATTAGGGTCGCTTCCCTAAAAAGCAGATAATCACTTGAGAGAAGAAGATAAGTGTCGAAGTTACTGATACAAGACAATATATGATTACCGAAAGACACGTGTCGGGGGAAGAGAGGTTTAACCATGTATCACGGAAAATTTGCTGGTGAATGAGGCATTCTGGCCAGATCTTAAAAGATGGGTGGCATTTTGTCAGAGATAATGAGAAGAGAGAAGAATTGGAAAGAGCTAGAGCAGAAAGAGCTGTGTGTGTGCCATGAGCTATTATTTATGTATGCATTATCAAGTAATTGTTTTGAAATGAATAATGAAACATGGGATTATAACTTGAGATAAGTCTAGAAATTTAGGCTAGTAGAGGAAAGATTATTGATAACGTAGATTCTAGTATTCCCTTTTCTTCTGACTAAGGAGATAAGCAGATTATCACTGGTGGCCTCTATGTTCCCTTCCAGTTTTATGAGTGTTCTTCTGAAGTGTAGTAATTGGACTTTGGTTTCTACACTTCCCAGTTTTTTGTCCCATTGCCTGCAATGGGTTACTGCAAGGAGTTATAGGGGAACTAGGAACCATGGGGCTATTTTATTCACAACACCATTGTCACCTTGGTCCCAGAAATTTAGCGACTGGAATATGTCAGAATGTCAAGGATGAAAGGAAAAGTTATTTATTGTTCTTCAGGGTATATTAACAACTCTAATGATCCAGTTGTGTGTTTTTTTTTTCAGTCTTTTCAGAAGAGGGTGTATTTTCATCTTGTTATCTTTTCTATGTGGACCTTACTTCAGTATTTCCTGATTTCATTTTTTACCATCTATGATGGTACACCACTACTGGGAGATCTTACATCAGATCATCTCTGGATAGTTAACCTTTTTTATTAACAATAAATCCATGATTGCATGGATTCAATGAATCCATTAAGTGCATACTGCAATTAATCCTACCCTGTGCCCATCTAGTTACAAAATACATCATCTGATTGTCTGCAAAAAGAAAACTGTTGATAAAAACTTTCACACAGGAACTAGCAATCGCAGTGGGAGTCTGGTGACGAGTGGAGAAGATGCTCAAGCCCTTACCTGCGACACTGACTCTGGGCAAATCACTTCTCACTTCTAATCTTCAGTTTTGTTAGCTGCCTTGTGTGAATAATGGTGCCTTTCTCTTCCAGTCAGATTCAGTGAAATCTCATCCAGTTTTTCCCAAAGATGTGTAAAATGGTTGAAATCTTCCTTGGGGATCAACACCATATAAATACAGCAGTGTGTAGTCTGATGAGGAACTGGGGCAAAGGTTTCTCATCCTAGTCTGCCTATCAACTAACTATTGGACTTTCAACAAATCTCTTTACGCTTCTCTTTCCCCATCTGTAAAATGAGTACGTTTGGTCAGATGTTCCTTAATATCTGGCCTATCTCTAAAACTATGACTTTAAATATATATTAGTAATCAAATTTCTTAAATACTTAAACATCTAATGATCTCTCTGCTCCTGAAATTCTTCAGGTATCAGACATATTTTTGATATGTGCAAAGCTAAGAAAACATTTCATGGCCACATGACTGAAATAATCACGTTATTCTGATAATCAAATGAAGACATAAATCCACCTACTCGCGAGTAAACTAGGATGGGGATGTGCTGCAAGAATTTAAAAATAAGCCTATTTTAATCTCTCAGATTGGAGGTTCTGGATGTGACTGAAAACGTAATGATACTGAACTCTGTCTGCCTCATCTTCAAAGCTGCCAATCTTAAAATGTTCTAAAACATGCTGGTTTTACTTTGCTCTCTTAACAGAAAACTTTTGCAATTAAAAATCATTCGCTTATAACTGATAAAAAGATTTGAGTGGCCATAGAATTTTCAGTGTGCCCCAAGGTGCTATTTATGATAAGGCTGAATTGGAATGTGTTTTATGAGACTATCTTTATATTAGGTCTTATGGGTGAGTGCACCGTGTCCCTATGATTTATGGTAACTCAGCTCTGCCTGGAGAGAACATGGGTCTTCTGAGGAGCTGCAGTCTTATTTTGGAGAATCAGTTTGGGGTTGCTAATTAGAAACTGTCAAAATGTGTTGTTTCAGTCCCATGAGAACTTACCAGCCTTACTTTATTAAACCAGCAGTAAATAGGATAACACCTCTGATTCATTCATACCTGCTCATAATTTTCCAACTAGGTTTTAACTTGACTGAAGATATAGTTTGACTATGACTGATGTTCTTGGTCAAAGTGTCCGTCAGGGTAATTATAGATGGTTGAATAAATTCATTATAAAAATATCAGATGGTGTTAAACCTGAGACAACTCATTCATCAATTAGTTGAAAAACTTACTAAATCTCTGAACAACTTATACTTTAGTACAAGTGTCTGTAAAGGGCCAGAATAAAAAGGAATATTTTTGTTTTCTTGGGCTATATGGTTTCTGTCACAACTATTCAATTCTTTATTATTGGCCTGAAACAAGCATAGACAATATGTAAAGAGTTGGTGTGGTTTTGTAACAATAAAACATTATTTTGAAAAATAGGCAGTAGGCCAGATTGGGCTCATGGGCTGTAGTTTGCTCTAGTAGTTTGCCTTACTATAAATACTAAGAGTCACATATGACATGCATATAAATCAAATAAAGAAGAAAAGCTAAGACAGGCACAGAAAATAAGAAGACAATAATATAAATGAGAAATGTTATAGGAATTCAGAAGTGCAAGATTTCTGTGGATGGAAGAGATTCCTGAGATGACATAATTTACAGAAAATGGTGCAAACTGTAAATACAATTTCTATTTCTATAAATTCCCTTTTACCTGATTTCATGATGAGTACCTTGACCATGATCCTGTTAGTTTCTTTTATAATTCTTTATTTTTGCTGCATTATACTGTAGTATAATTTATGTGTGGTCTGGAATGGGTGTAACTATTTGATGGCTATATTAGATAGTTCTCTGTATTAGGATCAATCATGAAATCATAAAAAAATGACTCTTACATAAAACGCTTTTCACAGATCCATCATAAACTAAATTGGTAAGCCTATTATACTCAAAAATGGCAAGTTAAAATGGCTCAACTTGGGAGATAGGGATGAATAGATTCCTAATCCATTTATTTACTGCTTTCAGCTCTGGAAAGGATTTCATCACAGTCTGTCTCAACACACAGGTGTAATTCACAGTTGAATGAAAACAACTATCATGTTGTGGAAAAGGATACCTTTCTCAGCAATTGAGTCACTTGCATCAAGTATTTGTCTGCCTTCTAAGCCCAGTTATTCGTATCTACCACATTGAAATCATATTTTACTCTCATAATAATAGGTTAAAACTCCTCAAGAAATCAATTATATTACTGAACTATTCCATTGGAGCAATGCATTAGAAATTATATAAATACTCTTTACTGGCACTATTTATGCCTTTAAGAAAATTTTATCCCATCCATTATTTACAATGCTTATTTGAGTGCCTTGCCTGCTTGTTATTGGCTTGCTTTGCTTTGGAAAAGCAAAGTCTTTTGCTTACTGCCAATTTCTCCAAAGAGTACACCGAAAACGATGACTGCTCTATGGCTGTGATTTGACTGTACTTACAATTTGCACTATTTTCTTTAATACAGAACCCAGATGAGATGTTTTGTTATCTTCCAACTGTTTTCTGTGATTAAAGCAGTGCATACACAGGCACTCAGGTGCAAACCTTTATTCATGTCACAGCACCCTTCTTTGCATCACTGCTCCATCAGCCTTTATTCCAATAAAACTGTGTACAGCTACATAAAGGCTTCAAATAATAAATATATACTCATGATATGTGTGCCAAGAATAGATTCATAAACTGCAGTTTTAGCAAAATGTAAATTTAAATATCTGCAATTCTGTACACAAGATAGTACTTGCATTTCCCATTTAAAGCACTTAATATTTGATGGTCAAAAATGTCATTTGATTAAGGATTATGACAATAGTTCATTTTGTTTCTCTGCAAGGACAACAACTTTGTTGTTTTTTCATAAACTACTGTGCAAACAACTGACTAACTTTTGTCATAAAGAAAACAATTTCAAATGATGCCTTCATAGATTTGTTACCTTCTCTACTTTTAGTGACTGTATATATCAAAATCATCCTGGACAGCATTATTCTACACTTGTTCAGGAAAATCTATTGACACAACAGAGAGGTTACTATGCTTTACTTGAAAATGTCAGAAAAATAATCTATGGCTTCAAGGCTTTGGCCAAATTTTTAATAGACAAGACAGTGGTAACTAGGGGCACAATGGTTGCCTTTACCAACAAAAGTCTAATTTTCAGAAATCTGTATTGTACTTCTCATTCACTTTCTGTTTTGGACATCTGTATAAAGCCACGCCACTTGGAGATTTACAGTTTTGAACACACAGAGATGCATGTTCTATTTTCGGATTAATAGAATTTGTGAGCTTTTATCATGCTTTTGCTATTTTTGTGCTCCGAAGTATTATTTTTGAGTATCAGAGCTCTTATTACAATTCGGGATATAAGATAAGAAAAACAACGAAAGCGCCAATTTAGGAAACAAAAACAATAGTACTTAAAAGATGGGAAAATACTTTGGTTGAGATAAGGAGCAACCTGTAAACTGAAAGTTATGTAAAAGAAACTGCCCAAGTGGTCCTTGATAAAAACAAGTGCTGTTTTTAAGCTTATGATGGTATTTTGGTGAAAATCTGACTCTTACATATAATAAAATTTGTGAAATAATTGTGGACAAATTACTTCATCATTTTTTCCTCCAAAACAACAAGGTGCTTATAGATCTCTTATAAAAATATGTTTATTATTCATCTTATTATTATTTACTATATATCTATTTTTATTTTATATTTCATTGTATGTAAAATATATTTTTTATATTTTATAATACATAAAATATTATAGATATAAATATAAAATAGTGAAAGTCTACCAGTAGCCCACAAAACACACTGTGGAAATTCCTGCCTTACGGCCTTCATCAAATCTCAAAACCTAAAAGATTTCAGCAGCTCAAACTGCTCGTGTCTCTTGCCTATAACAAAAATTCCACTCTCTTGACTAACCAGGTGGAAGGCAGATGGAAGTCCTTAATGTTCCCTCTTTCAGGCTCTCAAAGGAGAAAAAGGAAAGAAAAAGAAAACCAGTATATTGACTAAAATCATAACCTGAGCCAGGTGGAAATGCACAACGCCTGGAGGCACAAGGTTATACAGTGAGGAAGTGTAAGTCCACTTTTCTTACCCTGTGTCTGGTCTCCTTGCAACTTCCTATTGTCCTCTGAAGTCACTTTCATTTCAGCTGGGCAGGGCTTTGGGAAAGAAAGGAAAGGTTTGAATAGTAAATAACAATGCTCACATTTATCCCTGGGTAGCACTCTCATTGTTTTCTCATATAATTTGGACAATTCTACAGTGAGCATTAACCACAGAACTTCTAACAAAAAAATTAGCAAAATTGTAATGAAATAATTAAGTGGCAAGGATCAGCCCCTGTCTCATCAGCTGAAATTAGACACTTTCCCTGTCTTGGTCATGGTGTGAGAGAGCTGACTGTTCTTGCCAGTGCATACTGAGAAGGAAGGCTGGCTTTGATAATCAAGGTAAGTTTGATTAAATGATTTTACTCAGTTACAATTTCTTCAATCAAACAATGCATAATACATAGATTATATTTTGCCAAGAAGAATACTTAAATTGACAAATTGCAATAAATTCTAAGATTCAAGATTTGTATTTGTCCATTCACTGTGAATACCCTTGATTGAATTTCAATATTTTTATAAAGCCTCACTGTGCTTCCAACAGTAAAAAGGCCAAAATATTTAATTTTAATTCTAAACTGAATAAATAAACTATAACAGGCAGTTTGTTTATTTTGAAAAGGATTTTGTTTTAAAGGTAACTTGAAACAATAAAATTAGTAATGTATCTGAACAACATATGTAGTTTATGCTGTATTATTGAATTTGCAGATGGACGATTGGTTTAAATTGACAATTAGATCTAAATTGCATGATGGATGTTCTGTTATATAAAGCCCTTGACTCTCAAGTACTATTTGTATGTGTAAGAAATACAGCTTCCCATAGTGGAAAATCATAACTAGAAGACTGAATATCTCCTTCCTTGTGCATTCTTAACCCCCTACATTAAAATTCTATCTATAGGAGACAGATAAAATGTTATCTTTCCATGAAGATATATCTACAACAGCATATCTACCTGCAAACTGTGAACTTTTAAATTTCCATAATACTCATCATCATTTAATCAGTGCTTATTCTGCTTCAAGTACCATGCTAAGGATTTACATGGGTTGTTCCAAATTCTTAACCAGCCTAGTAAAATGGTCACCATTAATACTCCACAGGTAAAGGTACTGAGTCAGAGAAAGGAAAAATAACATGTTCAAATTCACACAGAAAACAAGCATCTAAGATTATTCTATAAATCAGTGTTTGTCTGATTTCAAAGTATGTCAGGTTGTGTCACACATACTGACGTGCCACGTGGGCACTTGTATTGTGGTATAATTGTTTCTACATGTATTTTATCTCCCCTATTGGACTAAGTTCTAGAAAGCTTTAAGTAAGTTTTCTTTGTCTCCCTCAGATCTAGCCATGTGAATTACCTGGAGAGCTTGTTAAAATGCAGATTCTGATTCAGTAAATCTGAGGTTAGCCCTGATAATCTGCATTTCTAACAAGCTCCTAGGTGATGCAGATGTTTCTTATTTCTGGGAAACATGTTGAGCTGCAAAGCCTTACAGACTTAGTAACACAGATATTCACATAAATATTCACTCAATATATGTATTTGGATGCAAGAATGTACAACTTCATGAATGAACAAATAGCTTTCTCAGAGCTAACTAGGCAAATTCCCAACATGTAAGTAACTAAGAAAATTTCCATGGGCAACTGACTACAAGTACTTCTTATCTTGGTAAAGGTGGGAAGTCACCAGAATACTCCCTCTGCACATTTGCAAAATGCCTAGGCAACCTCTGGGGTAGGCTTCCTACCAAATGTAAATTCTGCAATGTACCCTTCTGGGTCTTTGGTCAAACACCTTGTGCCTGTAATGTTACCCTTCTCTGTGCTCACCAGTGATCAACTCCTGCATTTTTTCTATACCAACTTCCTCTAATAAATACTTCCTGAACCTTCCTCGGATCACGTAACTGTCATTCAATTTGCCAGGCACATACTTGCATCAGTTCTACTATTTGTTTTTAAATAAATATTTATTAAGTAGCTATTATGTGCCAGGCTTTATACCGGGTATTGATACTTGCTTCTACATCAATGGAAAATTTCATTGCACTTATTTGATTATTGGCATTGTTATTTAGATTTTTATGCCTACTGAAGACAAAAATTATGACTCTATTATCTCTGTAACCCTCGTACTATTAGAGTGCCTTGGACACAAAAATTCACACTTACTAAATAAAGCATGAGTTAATTCTTCAAAATGCAGTTATCCCAGATATGACCTATCAAACATTTCAAGAAGAGTTAACACCTATCATTCTCAAACGATTCCAAAAAATTGCAGAGGAAGGAACTCTTCTGAACTCATTCTATGAGGCCAGCATCACCCTGACACCAAAACCAGACAAATATATCACAAAAAAAGAAAATTACAGGCCAATATCACTGATGAACATAAATGCAAAAATCCTCAACAAAATACTAGCAAACAGAATCCAACAATACATTGCAAGCCTCATATTCTGCAAGGAATCAGTTTCTAAAGAAGAGAAATGAAGAGACTCTAATGAAATAATTTTCATTTTGATTGCACATTTATAGAGCTATTTCTATTAGGAAGCCTTTGACTGCAAATAACAAGATGCCCAGCCAAAAGTGGCTTAGAAAATTAGGTAATTTATTATTTCAAATAATATTCCTAGAAGCAAATGTCAATCCCAGAGTTGGCTTCCATCAGCTCAGACGTGTAATCCATGAGTCATGTTTCTATTGTTACATCAGCAACCCTAATCATGGCCAAGACTCCTCTCTAATTGTCACAGGATGGTTGCTCCATGAGATATAAGAAACATGGCAACATCTGGGAAGATGAAAACAGGCATTTTTCTATGTTTCTTTTAGGAGAAAAACTTTTTTTCTAGAAAAATCACAAGTGAACTTTCCTTATGAACCCATTTTCCAGAATTAGATCAGTATAAAATAGTCTATGAAAAAAAACAAACAAAAGCAACAATCCTGAATTTGGGGCTCTACAGAGGTAGATAGGATCTAGCAGAAGATATGGTAGTGGGCCTGACCTAATGGAAGGCCACGTATTTCAGAGCACATACAATTATTCATCTTGAGAGCTAACAAAACTCAAATATTGTCATCAGTAATGGTGTTCAAGAGATGTGTTAAACTTTAACCAACTCAATTGCAGACTTTTTTTTCTATTTTTTAAAAAAATATTCTTTTCTTTTTTTTAATAGATCTTTATTGGAATATAATTGCTTCATAATACTGTGTTAGTTTCTGTGGTACACCAAAGTGAATCAGCCATATACATACATATGTCCCCATATATGCTCCCTCCTGAACCTCCCTCCCATACTCTCTATCCCACCCCTCTAGGTCATCGCAAAGCACTGAGCTGATCTCCCTGTGCTATACTGCTGCTTCCCACCAGCTAACTATTTTACATTCGGTAGTGTACATATGTAGATGCTACTCTCACTTCACCCCAGCTTCCCCCTCCCACCCCATGTCCTCAAGTCCATTCTCAATGTCTATGTCTTTATTCCTGCCCTGTAACAGGTTCATCAGTACCATTTTTTTCTTTTAGATTCCATATATATGCGTTAGCATACGGTATTTGCTTTTCTCTTTCTGATTTACTTCACTCCGTATGACAGACTCTAGGTCCATCCACCTCACTACAAATAACTCAATTTCATTTCTTTTTATGGCTGAGAAATATTCCATTGTATATATGTGCCACATCTTCTTTATCCATTTACCTGTCAATGGACATTTAGGTTGGTTCCATGTCTTGGCTATTGTAAATAGTGCTGCAATGAACTTTGTGGTACATGTCTCTTTTTGAATTATGGTTTTTCAGGATATATGCTCAGTAGTGGGATTGCTGGGTCATATGGTAGTTCTATTTTTAGTTTTTTAAGGAACCTCCATACTATTTTCCACAGTGGTTGTACCACCAACACAGCAGGAGGATTCCCTTTTCATCACACCCCTTCCAGCATTTATTGTTTCTGTATTTTTTGATAATGGTCATTCTGACTGGTGTGAGGTGATACCTCATTGTAGATTTGATTTGCATTTCCTTAATAATCAGTGATGTTGAGCATCTTTTCATGTGCTTCTTGGCCATCTGTATGTCTTCCATGGTAAAATGTCTACTTAGGTCTTCTGCCCATTTTTAATTGGATTGTTTGTTTTTTTGATATTGAGCTCCATGAGCTGTTTGTATATTTTGGAGGTTAATCCTTTGTCTGCTGTTTTCCAAATATTTTCTCCCATTCTGAGGGTTGTCTTTTCACCTTGTTTATGGTTTCCTTTGCTGTGCAAAAGCTTTAAAGTTTCATTAGGCCCCATTTGTTTATTTTTATTTCCATTACTCTAGGAAGTGGGTCAAAAAAGATCTTGCTGTGGTTTATCTCAAAGAGTGTTTTTCCTATGTTTTCCTCTAGGAGTTTTATAGTGTCTGGCCTTCCTTACATTTAAGTCTTTAAAACATTTGGTTTATTTTCTGTATGGTGTTAGGGAGTATTCTAATTTCATTCTTTTACATGTAGCTGTCCAGTTTTCCCAGCACCAGTTATTGAAGAAGTTGTCTTTTCTCCATTGTATGTTCTTGCCTCCTTTATCATAAATTAGGTGACCATATGTGTGTGGGTTTATCTCTGGGCGTTCTATCCTATACCATTGATCTATATTTCTGTTTTTGTGCCAGTACCATACTGTCTTGATTACTGTAGCTTTGTGATATAGTTTGAAGTCGGGGAGCTTGATTCCTCCAGCTCCATTTTTCTTTCTCAAGATTGCTTTAGCTATTTGGGGTCTTTTGTGTCTCCATACAAATTTAAGACTTTTCTCTAGTTCTTTTAAAAATGCCATTGGTAATTTGATAGGGATTGCATTCAATCTGTAGATTGCTTCAGGTAGTACAGTCATTTTCACAATATTGATTCTTCCAACCCAGGAACATGGTATATCTCTCCATCTGTTTGTGTCATCTTTGATTTCTTTCATCAGTGTCTTATAGTTTTCTGAGTACAGGTCTTTTACCTCCTTAGGTAGATTTACTCCTAGGTATTTTATTCTTTTTGTTGCAGTGGTGAATGGGATTGTTTCCTTAATTTCTCTTTCTGATCTTTCCTTGTTGGTGTATAGGAATGCCAGAGATTTCTGTGCATTAATTTTCTATCCTGCAACCTTACCAAATTCATTGATTAGTGCAAGTAGTTTTCTGGTGGCATCTTTAGGATTTTCTATGTATAGTATGTCATCAGCAAATAGTGACAGTTTTACTTCTTCTTTTACAATTTGTATTACTTTTATTTCTTTTTCTTCTCTGCTTGCCATGGCTAGAGCTTCCAAAACTATGTTGAATAATAGTGGTGAGAGTGAACATCCTCATCTTCTTCCTGATCTTAGTAGAAATACTTTCAGGTTTTCACCATTGAGTATGACGTTCACTGTGGGTGTGTCATGTATGGCCTTTACTATATTGAGGTAGATTCCCTCTATGCCCATTTCTGGAGAGTTTTTATCATAAATGGGTGTTGAATTTTGTCAAAAGCTTTTTCTGAATCTACTGAGATGATCATACAGTTTTTATTCCTTAATTTGTTAATGTGTTGTATCACATTGATTGATTTGTGTATATTGAAGAATCCTTGCATCCCTAGGATAAATCCCACTTGATCATGGTGCATGATTCTTTTAATGTGCTGTTGGATTCTGTTTGAGAGTATTTTCTTCAGGATTTTTGTATCTATGTTCATCAGTGATATTGGTCTATAATTTTCATTTTTTGTGATAACTTTTTCTGGCTTTGGTATCGGGGTGATGGTGGCTTCGCAGAATGAATTTGGGAGTGTTTTTCCCTCTGCAATTTTTTAGAAGAGTTTGAGAAGGATTGATGTTAGCTTTTCTCTAAATGTTTGATAGACTTTGCCTGTGAAGCCATCTGGCCCTGGACTTTTGTTTGTTGGAAGATTTTTAATTACGGTTTCAATTTCATTACTTGTGATAGGTCTGTTTATTTTTTCGAATTCTTCCTGGTTCAGTCTTAGAAAATTGTACCTTTCCAAGAATTTGTCCATTTCTTCACTGCTGTCCATTTTATTGGCATATCATTGTTTGTAGTATTCTCTTATAATCCTTTGTATTTCTGCAGTGCCAGTTGTGATTTCTCCTTTTACATTTCTAATTTTATTGATTTGCATCCTCTCCCTTTTTTTCTTCATGAGTCTGACTAAGGGTTTATCAATTTTCTTTATCTTCTCAGAAAACTAGCTTTTAGTTTTATTGATCTTTGCTATTTTTGGGGTTTTTTTTTTTTTTTTGCTTCTCTTTCATTTATTTTGCTCTGATATTTATGGTTTATTTCCTTCTAATGACTTTAGGTTTTCTTTGTTCTTCTTTCTCTAGTTGTTTTAAGTGTACTGTTAGATTGTTTATTTGAGATTTTTCTTGTTTCTTGAGGTGAGATTGAATTGCTATAAACTTCCCTCTTAGAACTGCTTTTGCTGCGTCCCATAGGTTTTGGGTCATCATGTTTTCACTGTCATTTGTTTCTATGTATTTTTTTTTATTTCTTCTTCGATTTCTTCAGCTATCTCTTGGAAAACAAGTCAATTTTGAATAAATCAATTAACAGGCAATTGGTAGGTAGGTCTAATATATATATAATGTAAGATATGTATATATTTTAACCTTAAATTTTTTGTATCTAATGTTCTGTAACCTGGTTCCTGTAGATATCAAATGTAAACTATTCCAAAAATAAAATAAAATATTCATTTTTCTTTGTAAGAGAAATTGAAACAGATTTTACCCCAATGTTGCCTAAGAGTAAAAGCATAAGTTATTATTTCTTTGAAATGGCTTGTATTAGCTGATTCTAAAATTTATATGCAAGAACAAAGGAGTTGGAATAACTATAACAACTTAAAAAAGGACAAGGTAGGGCTTCCCTGGTGGCGCAGTGGTTGAGAGTCCGCCTGCCAATGCAGGGGACACGGGTTCGTGCCCCAGTCCGGGAAGATCCCACATGCCACGGAGCGGCTAGGCCCGTGAGCCATGGCCGCTGAGCCTGCGTGTCTGGAGCCTGTGCTCCGCAATGGGAGAGGCCACGACAGTGAGAGGCCCACGTACCTCAAAAAAAAAAAAAAAAAAAAAGCAGTTGGTCCAGTTCTCTCTTCTGGGAAGGAAGACGCAAATGATCATAAATCGATGGAGTGTGTTTGCCTCATAAAGACAGGAGGCGTCATGAGCTCAGAAAGGGAACAGTGCTTCTTCAGAGGGGTTGCGGTGGGAAATGACAAGGAAACAAAGCACACAACACAATTCTCTAGGCTTCTGTGGGCTCCGCTCTGTCTCCCCAGAACCTCACATAATGCCTTCCCTGTGAACCCCCCACAGAGCTCTAAATGACTGGCAGAACTCGCTGCTAATATGTGAATCAACTCAGACTTGCATGTCCCCTTCACCTTAATTTTCCTATTAGTTTGACATAGACTATTGTTGTGAAAAAAATCAATCAAACTTTAATTTGTAAAGTAGAAGGGTTTACAAAATTTGTACAGATCCTGGAAATTTAACAATCATGTGTTATTAAAGCAGAACTCTGTCCTTGAAACCAGTACCACTTTCCTTAGAATTAATGGCTCCTTAACATGTTTTCACTTCTTACAAAATGGTTCTGGTGCATTTTTCTTTCGCCTGATTTAATCCCTATACAACTGTGTTGTCTTTTTGTTTAATATCAGCAAGTCTGGGCTGCTTTCCGCTTCTGTATCTTTTCCATTTGTCTTTAGCAGTCTGATTGTTGAAAAACTGTAAACTGTATGAAGTTTGGCTATAGTACTTACACTATAACTTTAGAGCTTTTTTTCTCCAGACTGTGACACTCTATACAATTTAATTTTTTTTTATTAAAGTGTATTTCAAGCCATAACAGGGCAAATTTTCCTTCCAAAAACACTTTCAAGGCCAATAATAGCAGGTAAGCTCTTGTTTCAGAAATGTTTGATAGCTTTTACAGAAAATGTTTTCCTTCTTTCTTTTCCTCCCTCCCTTCCTTTTACCTTTCTTTCCTTCCTCCCTTCCTTCCTTCCTTTCTTCCTTCCTACCTTGCCTTATTTCTCTGTTGAAATATTTTAAAATAAATCCCAGCAATCTTATTATCCACAAATTACTTCAGGATATCTTTTAAAAAATGAGGACCTTAAAAACCATGGCACAGGGGCTTCCCTGGTGGTGCAGTGGTTGGGAATCTGCCTGCTAATGCAGGGGACACGGGTTCGAGCCCTGGTCTGGGAAGATCCCACATGCCGCAGAGCGACTAGGCCCGTGAGCCACAACTACTGAGCCTGTGCGTCTGGAGCCTGTGCTCCGCAACAAGAGAGGCTGCGATAGTGAGAGGCCCGCGCACTGCAATGAAGAGTGGCCCCCGCTTGCCACAACTGGAGAAAGCCCTCGCACAGAAACGAAGACCCAAGACAGCCAAAAAAAAAAAAAAAAACCATGGCACAGCTAATATAATTAATTGTAATTCCTTTGTATCTAATACTTAGATTATGACCAAATTACCATAATTCTCAAAAATGTCTTATTTTTCTGTTAGTTTGTTCAAAAAATCAGAACATCCTGTTTTACATATATATATATTACATTGGTTACCACATCTCTTAAGGTTTTAAAAAACTTTCCTACCACGAGAGTTTTTTTCTATGACATCTACACATTAATGAAACTGGGACATTTGGCCCACAGAATTTTCCACTTTCTGGTAATTATATCATCATATTTTTTAAAATGTATACACTTTTTTCTCCTTATTTCCTCCTATCAGGTAGTTAGATATAGAAGCTTGCTAATATTTGGGTTCAATTATTTTTGCAAGAATCCAATATAGGTGTTGCTTTGTACTTCCAGTTGCATCATACCAGGAAGTAAATGATGTCTGGTTATTCCACATTTAATGATTTTAACTTTGATCAGTGAACTTAGGTTTGTCAGCCTAATTCATTCATTATAAGTTCCTCATCAACCATTGCCTTAATGGTTTTAACATCCACTGGTAATCACTGCTAAGATACATTATTTTATTAGAAGTTGCAAAATCGTCCTTTTTCTAATTTCATTTTTCTTCTGCATTGGTTATTGAAAGACAATGCTCCATGGGTCTCTTGCATTGCTCCACATCTTGAGAGTAGTGACACTGATGGCTTTTGCTCCAGAATATCTCTTGAAGGATATATATATATATATATATAATGAAAAGATTCAGAAGATAGAGATAGAGATGGCAACTCCCTTGGATCAGAAGGCATATTTGTTGTTGTCCAAGATAACAAAGATAATGAGTTCCTCTGGAGCAAAAGTTGAACAAGTTTGAAATCCATTATAAAAGATCATCATTGCTAAAGCTTAGGGTTCCTTTCTTTCAACACAATTCATTAAGTAGCTGACATCATCTGACCTCATCACATTACTCTGGGGGAATTGAAGTTTGGGGAACCAGTGCAAGAAAATGGCTACTACTATTAATTTGAGTAATACACAAACTGTCCTTTGGCTGTTACACAGGAGTTTCATGTCTTCTGCCAGCATCCACAAAACTGTGGCAAGCTAACTTCTAAGCCTGGAAGTAGGGTAAAATCTCCAACCCTTTATAGTTCTTGACATTTATTAGCTGGAGCTTTTCTCGAAGGAAGAACTTCACTTCATCACACTATATCACATATTTGTTTACCCTAGGAGGAAGTTCATACAGAAAAAGAAGGATTGATGTTTACCTTTCCACATATACACTAGTTTTCAGAATGACATGTTGTACGCAAACGAAATTATCAATAATTCCCTTTTAATGTCTTAATTTTTATTTTTTGAGTATCATTATGAACTCATGAAACTGTGTATATATATACACATATGTATGAGTATATATATATGTATACATATGTGGATATATAAAACAATCATTGAGACCATGGTTTTGATGATCACATTGTCCCATCTTTGGCCAGTGAGGCCATTCAAATTGTCTCTGGTATCCATTTAACATAATCCCATACGTTTTTGATAGATTACTTGTGATTCTGGTTCAAATTTTATGGGCTCCTTTTACCTCTTTTCTTCATAGACCTGAAATCAGCTATTTCTCCAAGGACCCTGGTTTGCTTTTGTTGGAAATTCTACCTGGAGATTAAAATTGAATTGCTATATGTTTTTATTGTTGAATAGTTTTCATAGCTTCTACGCAATAAGATAGAATATTTGGATATTTTTAGAAAAATTAGTTCATAATGATATTTCCTATTCAAAATTAATAGTTCTGAGATTTTATTTAACTTGGATGATTTTACATTTGTATCTGTTTTCTCTTATGCTGAAAACACTGGTTGCCAATGACATTGTTAGCTATTGATCTGCTATACCTATTGTAGATAGATAATAATTAATTCATTTCTATTCATTTATTTTTCCTTTTTAAAATTTACATGCAGCAAAATTCACCATTTTGGGTGCAGTTACATTAATCTGTACACATGCATAGATTCTTTTAACCACCACTGCAGAGAGGATACAGAATGATTCCAAAACCCCAAAGAATTCCCTCGTTCGTATTCAAACCTGTTCCTCCCTCCTAAACCCTTCCCTAAGAAATTTACTACAGAACTCATGATCTTACATGTGAATTACTGCCAAAAATATGTCTCCACCTGTCAGGTTTGTAAGAGTACTTTGCCATCTATGTTTTATTTAAATGTTTAGACATTATTTTTCTTAGTTTACTGGTTTTCTTTCTGTTTTCTTGTTTTCTTCTTTCTTCAAAGGAAGTTAAGAATATTCAGTTAGTATGCCTTTACCACTAGCCTGTACTCATTTGAACACCAACTGTGTCCCACTGAAAAGACACTCACAAATGTTAGTCATAGTATGCCTAACTTATTTGATAATGTGCAGTTTTCTCTGAGGCAGTAAGAAATCAGTAGTACTTACATGGTGCCTAATATATGCCAAACATTATGCCAGGGACTTCAATATAACACCTCATTTAATTTTCACAATTAGCCTTTGAATTTAGCATTATTATCACACTTGTTGGTGATAACAAACACAGTCTTGAAATGGTTAAATAATTAACTCAGTCACATACCTATTGAATGTACAAGCCACGTTCACAATGATCTGTTGATTTCTTTCTAGCTTTATCACTCACACTCTCCCTAGACTGCCTCCCATAAGACTTAGATAAATTAAATCACTGACCTCAAATTAAAAACAAAAACAAAACAATAATCAGCTTGAGAGCATTATTTGAGATGACTATTTTCACATTAAAACTTTGATTCAATGAATGAATATTGGCATAAATTTTAAATGCCACCTGTACAGGAAAAGTTCCCTAAAAAAGTATCCAAAAAAAATCAGATAAAGTTGATTATTCCTGATAAATCCTAATCACTATTGGTGGAAATCACATTGTTGTCTTGGGTGAGAGTTGGGTGGAAGAGTTAACTACAAAAAGGCACAAGGGAACATTCTGGGGAGGTGAAAATATTCTACAATTTGATTATGGTGGTACTCTCAGGGATATAACAGGATGTATACATTTGTCTGAAATCGCTGAACCATCCACTTAATATCTGCATTTTATTATATGCAAATTATACCAGAATATTTCTGATATTTTTCCTAAAGGCAGGATATGGCTAGAATTTCCACCGACCTCAAAGTCAATGGATCTATCTTAAAAAATGAAAACTGAAGCCTATTAAAAAATATAGAGCATATTGTTCCAATTGAAGTGATTTGAAAATCCTTAATGCGAGTGCATTTTGGAATTAAAGTAAAATTAACAAAATAGACAAAATTCTTGCAAAATTGTTTTAAAGTGATATAAAACACAAGTAAATGAAATTTTAAACAATCATGTAAATGCATAAATATTATCTGCCATAATTATGAGTAATAAATAAGTACATGTTAAGTTTAAATAATCAAAATTGATCATTTAATAGGAAAATGTAATTCACTCTTAAAAGAAATGGATAACCTGATAAATAAAACTAACAAAATTATCAACAATTTAAAATGGTATTCTGAGTCATATGATTTTATTGGCAATATTGTTTCAAATGTTTGAAGATTATTTATTTCTATAGGTACTCCTGATTATGGAAAATATAAAAAGATTATGGATTCATATTACAATGCCAAAATATAAAAAGATTATGGATTCATATTATGATGCCAAAATAAGAACTCTATTTAAATGTAGATACAACATATAAAAATCAATAATATCAAAATAAAAATATAAGCAGAGTTATGTAGGTTTTCTAATAGAAATGCAACACATTAATATTAGAAAATCTATCAACATAATATAGCACACCAGTATATTTGTTTTGAAGTAAGCATCCAAGTCTAAAATTCTAATTCTAAGAATCTATATTAAGGAAAAGAAATGGAGAGTCTGGCTAATATATGGTAAAAAATATTTTCATTCATTTTATTTAAAAATAAGAAGTTTCAGTTCTGATAATTGCAGGGTAGCTTGTGTAACAGTTATGTCCCCATGAAGAATATTATAAACTCCAGAAGAAATATACAAAGACAAACACACACACAACTATTTGAAGTACTTGAGAATGAACAAAAGCAAACACAACCTGGAGGGATTTTGTCCTTTGAAAGAAGGGACTTCAGTGGGTGAGATATTTACTACCGCAGTTTTCCCCAAGGAAACTCTCCTGTTCACGTTATGCAGCACCTCAAGAACTCAAGAAGAAAACTTCGGTCTTTCAGATAGTTTAGTTTTTAACACAGCCAAGTTAGAGTGCCTGGGTAAATATCTCAGGCTTTGCACTGAAGTCTCAGAACAACAATGCTATAGGAATAAAAACAACACATAATTAAATAGACTATCCCTAATGAAGTATAGAATCAAGCCTCCACAACTTCAGTGTGATAAGAGTATATTAACTGTTCAATGAATAAATATCAGCATTGTTTAAAGGAACAAAATAGATTAAAGGATCTCTGTAACGTATCATTTATCATGCCCAATATGAAATAAAATACACAAGACATATGAAATATAAAACAGGAAAATGTGACATGGACAAAAATGTCTATAAAAGTAGACATTGAGATGACCTAGATTTTGAAATGAATTGATAAGGACTTTAAAGCAGCTATTATAAATATACTCAGGCAAAGAAAAAATGATAATGAGTTAACAGATGGAGAATATCAGCAAAGAAACGGCAACAATAAAAAGAATCTCAATGGAAATTCTAGTGTTAAATATGCAACCTAAAAATTTTAAATTCCAAAGGTGAGCATAAACAAGAGATTGGAAAAAGCAGAATTGATGCTTAGCAGCATTGTTGAAGGCTGGATAATAGTCAATATATGATCTGAAAAGCAGAGAGAAATAAGTTTGGAAAGAAAACTTCAGTTACCTGCACTATAACATACATGTGATTTGAGGTCCAGAAGAATAAAGAAAGAGAATGAAGCAGAAAAAATAATTGAAGAAATAATAGTTGAAACCTTCACAAATTTGGTGAAAAACAATATATGAATACAGAAACTCAGCAAATGCAAGCAGGATAAATACAATGAAAACCACAAATAGGCATCTTATATTAAAACTGCTGAAAACCAAAGATGAAAGGAAAATTGTAAACACAACTGGAAAAAGAATCCCAATATATATAAGGGAATAAAAGCATGAATGATGTCTAGTTTATCATCAAACTCTATATGACAATGAAATAACATAAAGTGATGAAAGAAAAAATACTCGAACCATAGTTCTCTACGTACCCAAGAAGAAAAAATTAAATGGAATTTGAAATACAGCCATGTTCAGTTAAATAAAATCTAAGATAGGGCTTCCCTGGTGGCGCAGTGGTTGAGAGTCCGTATGCCGATGCAGGGGGACGCAGGTTCATGCCCCGGTCCGGGAAGATCCCACATGCTGCAGAGCGGCTGGGCCCGTGAGCCATGGCCACCGAGCCTGTGCGTCCGGAGCCTGTGCTCCACAACGGGAGGGGCCACAACAGTGAGAGGCCCGCGTACCGCAAAAAAAAAAAAAAAAAAAAAATCTAAGATGTAGACAACAGACTGGTTTTTTAAAAGTGCTAAAGGAAGATATTCAGACTGAAAGGAAATGATACAAGAGGAAATTCAGATATATAGGAAGAGAAACAGAAATTATAAATATATGAATAAATTAAAAATCATATTTTTATTTTTAAATTTCTTTAGGAAGTACATGCTTAATATAAAAATTATAACATTGCATTGTAGGATTTATAATATGACAACAGTAGCAAAAAGAAAGTCAAGATAAATTTGTATTGTAAAGTTCTTACTTTGTGCATGAAACAGCAAAATTTTAATTCTAGGAAGACCATGAGAAGTTAAGGATGTATATTATTAATCTTATGTGAACTATTATAAAATACAAAAAAAAGTATACCTAAAATGTCAGAGAGATTCAAAACACAATTTAAAAAAAGAATTAGTACAAAAGAATTCAGGAAAGAAAGAAGAGAGACACAACAAGAGAAACAATAAAAGCAGAGAACAGTGAAACAGAAAACAAATGACAGAAAAATTAAAACAAGTCAAAGTCTTTTTCTTTGGAAAGGTTAATAAAATTGATATAATAAAAACAGGATTATCAAATAATTAAAATAAAGGTAGTGAGATAGATTTCAAGTTATCAATTTTAGAATTGAAAGAGGGAATTTCACTACAAATTCTTAATAAAATAAAGTGATGAATAAAAAATGTCATGAACTTTATGCTGTAAATTTTACTACTGAGAAAACTGATATCAAAGAAAGGTAATATTGATGTCCAGAGGGCATTTAATAATGTCTGGAGACTTTTTTTTTTTTTTTTTGCGGTACGTGGGCCTCTCACTGTTGTGGCCTCTCCCGCTGTGGAGAACAGGCTCCAGACACGCAGGCTCAGCGGCCACGGCTCAAGGGCCTAGCTGCTCTGCCGCATGTGGTATCTTCCCGGACCGGGGCACGAACCCGTGTCCCCTGCATTGGCAGGCGGACTCTCAACCACTGCGCCACCACGGAAGCCCCTGGAGACTTTTTTATTTGTCACACTGAGGTGTTATTGGTGTTAAGGGCATCTGGATGAGACCAGGGATACCACTAAATGTCCTCAAAGTTCAAGACAGTTCTCGACAACAAATAATTATCCAGCCCAAAATATTAATACAGAATGCTGAGATTAAGAAACCCTAACAGGGCTTCTGTGGTGGCTCAGTGGTTAAGAATCCCCCTGCCAATGCAGGGGACATGGGTTCGAGCCCTGGTCCAGGAAGATCCCACATGCCACAGAGCAACTAAGCCCATGAACCACAACTACTGAGCCTGTACTCTAGAGCCCACAAGCCACAACTACTGAAGCCTGCATGCCACAACTACTGAAGCCCAGGTACCTAGAGCCCCTACTCTGCACCAAGAGAAGCCACTGCAATGAGAAGCCCACGCATCACAGCAAAGAGTACCCCCCACTCGCTGCAGCTAGAGAAAGCCCGCGCTCAGCAACAAAGACCCAACTCAGCCAAAAATAAATAAACAGATAAATAAATAAATTTATTTAAAAAAAAGAAACCCTGACAGAGATCAAATAGATAAATTCCTTAGAGAACACAGCTGATCAAAACTGACTCAATAATAAATAGAAAAATCTCTATTAGTGAAATGTAATTCATAATCTAAGCCCTTCCTACCAAGTAAGGTGCAGGCCCAGGTGGTTTAACTGTTAAATTCTATAAAACATATAATGAAGAAATTATATTAATCATATACTAACTTTTCCGGAAAAAAAAAAAAGAAGGCATGAAGGAGCACTGCTCAACGAGTTTTATGAAACCAGCATTACCCTGGTATCAAACCTGACAAAGTAATTGCAAGAAAAGAAAATTAAAGACCAATATCCTCCATGAACATAGAAGGAAACATCCCAAAGTAAACATCCAGCATTATATAGAAGGCATAATACATCATGATCACATGAGTTTGTACCAGGGATGCAAAGTTGGTTCAACATTAGAAAATCAATCAATGAAATGTATCATATTAGCAGAGTAAAGAAAAAAAGAAAATATAGAATTATCTAAATAGATGTTGAAAAAGGATTTGACAAAATCCAATACCTATTTATGACCAAAAAAAAAAAGCGGCTAGAAAATAACAAATGGACATTCAAGAGAACCCTACAGATTGCATTTTACTTAGTGATAAAAATGTATGCTTTCTCTCTAAGATTTTAAGAAGGAAAGATTGTCTAATTTATTAAACATAGTATTGTAGGTCCTAATCAATACAATTGAAACTCATAAATGAACTCTGCAAAGTCACCACATCCAAGGTCAATACAAAAATCAAGTGTTTTTATAGTTTAGTCACAAACAACTGGAAAATGATATTCAAAAACAATTTGTTTTATAATACAATTATTATAAAATCATAAATTAAAATACAATTATTAAGAAACATAAATTACTTAGAAATACACTTAACAAGAGACTTGCAAAATCTCTACACAAAAACTAAGCAACTTTACTGAGAGAAAATAAAGATAACCTAAAAAAAAAAAAGATACACCTGTTAATAGATTGGAATATATTATAATGTTAGAAAGTTGTTTCATAAATTATTTTATTTGATGTGCTCCTCTTTTTACCCCATGCACTATGAGTGTTATCCTCCTCACCTATAGTTTCAACTACTACCACATTCTGAAAATTTCCATAACAAGACCTTTTACTAGACACTTTCTTCTGAGGTCCAGACTGTTTACCACATGGCCTAATGGATCTCTTCATAGTTATTTCAAACATAGCTATGCCAAAATTGAAATCATCATCTACTCTTCTCTTCATTGCTTTCACCTCACACACCCTATTTTTGACAGATGTATTTAGTCTAATGTCTTTATTCCAAAGTACATGCCTTCAATCACTATTATTGGTCCCAGTTTCCACCCATTTTAAATATGTCACCAATTGAAGAGTGGCTCTAGGGCTAATGGCTACTTTTTCTCAACATCTTTAATCTTTTGCAACACACTGTGGAAAAACTTTACTTCTTCTTTGGCAAATCCTTTATTTTACTACCTATTTTCTACTTTTAGTCTTCTCATTTATGAAATATCTCTATTAGGAAGTTCTACAAAATGGAAAAAATATTCATGCATTTACTAGAATGGCATCCAGAAATGCATTTCCTTGCCTTGAATATGTATGGTTTGAGGTATGATTGCTGTATCTTCTGTTTGCTTTAAGACATTTATCTCAAATGCACTGGATAATTTGTTTTCCTCAAGAGCCTTCCATCCTATTCTGACTTTACCTCATCTTTACTTTCCTTTTAAAAATATTGCAGAAAGAAGGCTATTGGTGGCTAATAAAATGCTTTGTTTTAGCTTCAATGATGGGGAGTGAAGAGAAAATTGTGAAAGAAGAATTGCATAATTCTAAATAACAAAGCACAGACTACCCAAGTGCAAAAGAGAGGGACTTGAGATATGGTTTACAAATTATCTAACATGAATTGTATAATAGTTAGATTGGCTGGAAACATTTTCTAAAAATTAAGAAATATATTAGGGCTTCCCTGGTGGCGCAGTGGTTGAGAGTCCGCCTGCCGATGCAGGGGACACGGGTTCGTGCCCCGATCCCGGAAGATCCCACATGCCGCAGAGCGGCTGGGCCCACGAGCCATGGCCGCGGAGCCTGTGTGTCCGGAGCCTGTGCTCCGCAACGGGAGAGGCCACAGCAGTGAGAGGTCCGCGTACAGCAAAAAAAAAAAAAAAAAAAAATATATATATATATATATTAAATTCCACCACTATATTTGGATGAGAAAAAACTTATTTAGAGTTTGAAGGAACAGAAGAGAAGTTAAAAAAATCAAAAGTGGATTGAAAAAAAGAACCCAATAGAAATTAGCATGTCTTCTATAACAGATAATTATCCACAATTTTTGAAATAATTGACTTTGCTATCTTTAAAATTACTGTTATATCCATTGTATTCCTTTACATTTAAAACAATTAAGAGAGCAAGTATTGGCAACACCTTTCTGTGTCTAAAATAGTCAAATCATTGCTAAATCTCTATAATTATTTATTTATGAGATTTGTTAGGAAGGATTGCCAAACTGTTGGACTATTTTACCTGCTTTACTGGAAAGAAGTAGATTTGAGTATACTCAAGTTGTATCTTGCAGTACTATTGCTAAAACTTATAACTGCCTTACTTTTATATTTTTAAACATTTCTTATTCATGTCACATTTATTTGTTAATCAATTTTTCCTAATTTAACATAATTACCTTTAATCTATATAGCCATCACCAGATATATGGAAGCACAGAAAAACAGCAAAATAAATGTGCTACTTCATGATGCAACTTTATGTACCTTTGCTGGTTAAATGCAAAGAATGCTTGCATGGAATGTGAAGCAGTAAAGTGGCTGAAAGCTGTATTGCTTCTGCAGAGAAATCAGGGTTTGAATTCTGCCCCTACCACTTATGAACTGTGTGTTCTCAATACATTTAATGTATTGAGTAAGTTTAATGTAATGTGTATTCTCAATAAATTTAATGTATTTGTAAAATGTGAATAATATTAGTATTTATCTTACCCATTGTCATGGAACTCTAAAGACAAATAACATCAACACACACACACTCAAATACAGACAAACACACACACTTAGAAAGCATGATTATTATGATGGAAACTTCAGGTTGCTGTGAGGAGTAAAATTTAAAAATCTGATTTAGATTGGCTGGTCAAGAAATTTTCTCTGAGGAGGTAACATTTATATGTTATTTACTCTGTGATTGCTATTATTGATGAAAGTTAGATCTAGTTAATCAGAAGTCACAGTTGTTGACCTTTAAAAAATAGACTGCCAGTTACTTCTCCAGCAAAAATTGGTTTATTTGGGATTGGCAAAGAATTGCAGGTTGGGGGTCTGAAACCATGGCAAGCCATGTGCAAGTCCCATGCAACAAGGAGATAACTCTTTTAAAGAGGGGTAAAGGAGGTTGGGAAGGCTATAGTAAACAAAGAGTCCATTAGAGGAATTGAGTGTTGGAAATATAGTGGCTTTTCATTGGCTGAGGTCTTGCCAGGTAAGAAGAAGAAATCTTTCATCTTCCTGTTGGGCTCTACTCTTGTTGTAGGGCATGAGAGCTTCCCTTTCTGGCCTCTCAACTCTATTTTAATTTAAATTTCTATTTATTATTTTTTACATAGTATATATCTCAAAAGACTCTAAAATAAAAGAAATCGAAGAAATTTTGGTCAATTTCTTGAAATTAAAAAATGACTCAGAATAAGCTGCTTGTGATAGGAAATGAACTTCATTCTTCTATGGTTTCTCTTTCACAGGTCATGAGTAACTTCAAAACTCCCAAATACCGTTGTTATTTTTGTTGCTAATAATATTAAGATATTAATAATCAATTATATCTGGAAGACAATTCAGCAAAGTTAATTTATGTCAATATTATTTAGGATAAGTTGAGAAAGGAAGGAAGGAGACAGGGCACAACTGTTAAAAGAATGACACAGCCATTGAGGATATGACAAAAACTAGTTAGAACCAACTAGGCCCAAGATGGTGGAAGATTCAACTTCCAGTAGACCTTGAGCCTCATTATATGCTCATTGTAATACGTTAGCATCTAAATGACACACCTACAGGTGCCATGACAGTTCCAAGGCTGACCATAAAAGGCCAAAAGGCCAAAATCCAAAAGGATTTCCTAGACATCCCTGCCCCTTCCCCAAAATAGTTGGAATAATCTTCCCACTTGTTAGCTTATGAAATTACTCAGCCCATAAAAACTAACCACCTCTACACCCCAGAGCCACTTTTCCCTTCTGAGCTGGACCGCATTCTGCCTATGGAAGGTGCATCTCTCAAAATACACATTTTGCACTCTCTTTCACTTTACTATGGCTCCCTCTTGAATTCTTTCCTGTGCAAAGCCAAGGACCCTCACTTGGCAGTCCATCCTAGGAACTCGCCAGAGACCTGGGACATGACAATTCTCTCTTGCCCCTTTCTCCTGCAACAAAATCACAAAGTTTCAAACTTGACCGAAGGTCAGTTTCAGTCCACAAGATTTTGAAACCAAAGCATGAGGTGAAGAAGCTAATACTATAGATCAATTTTTCTCCTGCCTTCCCAGCCACCTAGCTTCAATGACTTTAATAGTTCAGTTAAAGAAGAAGTTTGGAAGACAGAAGCAAAAGACTATTTTTCACTCACAGGAAAAACTATTATTTAAATGGAGGAGCTAAGATTTATTGGATAATAAGAAATAACACCATATGGGTATTATAGAGAGTGTACCTTCAGGGCAGACACTCACTGGGAGATTGAAACATTCTTAGGATAAACCTGCGGTAAAAAAGTATCTGCCTGAAAATTCATAACACATTAATTCAAATTAAGAGAATCAAAAAATTTGTTTAAAAATTATAAAACGCAGGAAAATGAACAAGCAACAGCAAAGAGGGCTGATTTAATTCATCATATCATCCAATTTTTGTAAATTTTTAACATACAAATAATTATATGAACTAACTTGTAAAACATTTACTATAGCATTGAACTGGTTTGAGGCTGAGTTGAAAATAAAATTACCCTCTGTCCACATATTTTCCAGTGATCTCGAGTGCAAAATCTATCATGTGTTTGTTGTATAGTCCTCCCTTCGGCCAGATTACCTCTCTCAAGTGCCATGAGACTGAGGGAAATCTCTTGCCTTTTAGACTCTGCCTTCCAGACTCTTGTATTACTCAAGCTCTCAGAAAACTTCCCATGGGGTAAAATAGCCACGTGCTAGGGTGTACTCTTGATTTCAACCTATCATAATAGTTTCCTCATGAAGAGCTCTTCTGTGCTAAAGATTTGTGAGCTGTTACCATTGGGGGAAACTGAGTAAAAGATGCATGGGATCTCTCTGCATTACTTGTTACAACTACATATAAACTTACAATGATCTCATAGTAAAAAGTTTAATTTGAAAAAAAGTATGAATAATATGCAGATAAGAAATTTTAAAATAAAAAGCAAGGTTAATTTTATATGTGTTATATAAACATATATCACATATAAATGATTATATATGTATCCGAAAATTACCCTTAAGGTTTTCTCTTACTAAGCTAATGATTTAAATAAACATTATACATTTATTTTAGTTGGCCACTATCCCTGTGCACAGTTCACTGAAATGGACTAGAGCTTAATATTAAAATAAATCAGAGAATATGTGAATGAATTTGGAGCTTATATATAGGTAAATATTATGTAAAAATTCAATAAATCACCTTTGCATTATTTACCTCTTTTTTAAATTTAACAAATTTTAAAAATTACAATGACTACAATCAATTTTCATTGAGATATTATAATAAAAACACATAAAGTCACACTACTGGGAGGTTAGAAACTCAAATTGCTAACACACCATCTATATGCTTACTAGCAATATATTGCATGTGGCGCCTATAGTGTGAACACAGACATCATGGCAATCTAGGCAAGACACTTAAAAAAAATACGTCTAACCCTAGCTATGGCAGGCCCAGGTTGAATTGACATATTAAACGCTTGTCTTCCATAGTCCCCCCACTTACTTGTCCTTGTGACTATTAGCCCCTTAACTCTTTCCCAGTGAAATCTGAGCCTCTTCCACTAGATAACTAAAATCCATGCCATCCCCTGATGACACAGAGTGCTCCAGGATCTTCTGCCTAACCCATTTCCTCTTTCTACTAACTTCACTTCTTTGATGGTTTGAATGTCCTCTAATTTGCTTGTGTGCTTCAAAAATGTGGTGTTCAAAATTGAACAAAATACTCCAATTGATGAGACCAGTACAATGTACTGTTAAATTATGATTATTTGAAATCTGGATGCCTGTCTTGTATTTGTATTTTCAAAGCCCTGATGCTGGGATACAATTCTCCATGGCTCTCACATTTCTGCACGGCTTGCAAGCAAAGGCGCTAACTGCCCTTTTGTCCAGATTACTTTTTCAAAGATGTTTGTATAGCAAATAGCTGTGGGAGATATTATATCTGCTTCACAGCCAGGGCAGGTTTGTTTACTGTTCAGTGTAATAAAAACAGTTTCCCTCTGTGACAAAGGGCAAGTTTGCTTACTGTGCATTACAAACTTGGTTTCTTCCCCAAAATGCAACCCATTTCATATGCACCTGTCACCTACCCCTCTTTACCTCACCCTGTGGGAACTGGACCTCAGGGAACTTACAAAAAATGATATTCTAGTCATTGCTTATTAATGAGTAATAAACTACTCTTTGCCTCTGACCTAGAAATCTCTTGTCTTCTGTCAGAGTTCATGAAACTGTGGCAAGTTAACTTGTTGCTTGCAAATAGGTTACAACATTAGAAAGTTCTTTTTGTATTATTTTTGACACTCTGTTAACTCTATACATAGTCTCATTCTAAGTTTCTTATTTTTGTAAATTTCTATGTGAATAAATATGTGGTGAAGGTTCTTTCAATCTTAAGTGTTGCTCACTGATTAACACCTGTTAACCTGCTTCTATAAAATCTCATCTTGTTGATTTTAGCCTGTAGTTTCATTCTGTACACTCAGAAAGTTTTTTGCTTTTTCACTTATATATACTTATTGCCTCTCAGATTTCTGGCTGACAAATATGAAATCTATATTTATGCCATTGGCAAAAAGAATTGAGACATGCTGAGAAGTTGCTCTAAGGCATGTTAATCAAGAACTTTCTCAGGGATAACAAATAAATAAATTGATAATCTTCAGATGTGGCTGTGAAACCAGCAACAAATCCCTCACACAGTATCATCATCAACTTTTTTTGTCATCTTTTCTGTAAATAGGTAATGTAAAACATTTTTACTTGAAGTTTATATGTATCTAAACTGAAGTTAAGATACAATATTTCTAATTTATTTCCTTCACTTAGAAGTTCAATAAACCTATTTTAAAAGAAAAAATGAGGTTACTTTGAAATGCTTTGGGACTTCCCTGGTGGCACAGTGGTTAAAAATCCACCTGCCAATGCAGGAGACACAGGTTCGATCCCTGGTCCAGGAAGATCCCACATGCCACGGAGCAACTAAGCCCATGTGACACAACTACTGAGCCTGCGCTCTAGAGCCCGCGAGCCACAACTACTGAGCCCATATGCTGCAACTACTGAAGCCCACGCACCTAGAACCCATGCTCTGCCACAAGAGAAGCCACCGCAATGAGAAGCCCATGCACCACAACAAAGAGTAGCCCCCACTCGCTGCAACTAGAGAAAGCTCGCATGCAGCAACAAAGACCCAACGCAGACAAAAATAAATAAATAAATAAATAAACAAACAAATAAGAAATGCTTTGTCCTTATTGAACTGCTTTTGGTCTCAATGTTCACATTATTTAATGCTAAATGAAAACAAAATATTTGTTAGTACACTTTTGTACAGTTTTCAGAAACCACAATTTTCTCTTTTAAGGAAAGAAAATAAGTATATGCCTGTATTATCCTGGTTCTTTTCCTTTTCTCTATGATTTCACAAATAGCAGAATGGTAATTTTCTCTAGAAACGCTGAGATTCATCTTACTGAGATTAAAAGTGACTAAATTAACTAAATATTTTCATCTCTCACTGGATACCCCATTATTTGGGTCTATAATTTCTTCTTTTTCTTTTTCAGCTTTATTGAGATAAAATTGATATGTAACATTGTGTAATTTTAATGTGTAAAATGTGATAATTTGATATGCATATATATTTTATGAAATAGCTACCACAATAAGGTTAGTTAACACATCCATAACCTCACAAAATTACCATTTTTTCTGTTTTTTTTTTCTTTTTTGTATATTTTTGGTTGATGAGTACATTTAGGATCAAGCCTTTTAGGAACGTTCAAGTATATACTATAGTAGTGTTAACTCTAGTCACTATGATATACATTAGGTCCCCAGAATTTATTCACCTATAACTGGAATTTTGTATGCTATGACCAACCTCTTCCCACTTCCCCAACCCCCAGCCCCTGACAACCACTGTTTAGATTCCACATATAAGTAAAATCATATAGTATTTTTATTTCTCTATGTGACTTATTTCACTTAGAGGAATGCCTTCAAGGTCCATCCACATTGCCACAAATGAGAGTATTTACTTCTGTTTTATGGATGGATAATATTCCTTTGTGCATATATGACCCATTTTCTTTATGCACTTATCTGCCATATATTGTCTTTTGCTTATTATTTCTCCAAAGAAGATATAGAGATTGCCAACAAACACATGAAAGGATGCTCAACATCACAAATCATTAGAGAAATGAAAATCAAAACCACAATGAGGTATCACCTCACACCAGTCAGAATGGCCAACATCAAAAAATCTACAAACAATAAATGCTGGAGAGGGTGTAGAGAAAAGGGAACCCTCTTGCACTGTTGGTGGGAATGTAAATTAATACAGCCACTATGGAGAACAGTATGGAGGTTCCTTAGAAAAGTAAAAATAGAACTACCATATGACCCAGCAATACCACTACTGGACATATACTCTGAGAAAACTGTAATTCAAAAAGAGACATGTACCCCAATGTTCATTGCAGCACTATTTACAATGGCCAGGACATGGAAGCAACGTAAATATCCATTGACAGATGAATGGGTAAAGAAGATGTGGCACATATATACAATGGAATGTTACTCAGCCATAAAAAGAAACGAAATTGAGTTATTTGTAATGAGGTGGATGGACCTAGAGTCTGTCATACAGAGTAAAGTAAGTCAGAAAGAGAAAAACAAATACCATATGCTAACACATATATATGGAATCTAAAAAAAAGGTTCTAAAGAACCTAGGGGCAGGACAGTTATAAAGACGCAGACGTAGAGAATGGACTTGAGGACACGGGGAGAGGAAAGGGTAAGCTGGGACGAAGTGAGAGAGTGGCATGAACATATATACATTACCAAATGTAAAATAGGTAGCTAGTGGGAAGCAGCTGCATAGGACAGGGAGATCAGTTCAGTGCTTTGTTACCACCTAGAGGGGTGGCATAGGGAGGGTGGGAGGGAGGCACAAGAGGGAGGGGATATGAGGATACATATATATGTATAGCTGATTCACTTTGTTATAAAGCAGAAACTAACACACAATTGTAAAGCAATTATACTCCAATAAAGATGTTAAAAAAAAGTTTAAATCCATGTGTAGTATATTTACTTTTTATTTTTAGTATCCAGACTGTGACTGGATACTAAATGCTTTAAAATACTTAAAGAATGCAAGAAATAAAATTATTAAAACAAATTTTGGAGCACACTTCAGTAGGAAGCTCAATCACTGAAGAATAAAAAAAGTTTTAAAAATTATTTTGACAAAATTAAATATTATACAAACATTTGAACTTCTGATGGGAAACAAAAAGTTACAGCTGTGGTTTTCAGTTCATCATCCAGCTGACTTTTGTGAGTACCTAGCATCCACCTGGTAACATACAAAGAACTAAAGAATATTTGGGTTTCGGGTTCATGGTCTTTGACTCTACAGTAATGACATACTGAAGAAGTATTACCTATATTGGTCTACAAGAGAGCCATTCAGTCTGCCAGAATCAATCTCAGTTCCAGTGGCTATTAATTTTGTGGCCTTTGCCAAGTCATATCACCTCTCCAAGCTTCATTTTTCTCAGCTATAGTAAAAACTTATACTCATAATGCTATATGAGACAATACAGGTAAAGTTTTTGCAAAATATCTAGGACATAGAAAATGCTTAGTATATATTAGCTGCTATAATTAACCATTAACAAGATATTTTGTGTATCTGTTAAACACATGCCCTTTCTCATCACACATTCTTGTTTGTTTCCAAAAGAATATTTCAACTTGAAGAGAATAAAAGGTATATGTGTAATATTAAAGATTGACTCATAAATATTAAATTATTGCTTGAAACAGTATATTCAGTTTAACTACTGAGCTATAATTATTACATTCCCAATCTTTTATGCATATAAATGTGTGTGATAATTCTTTCCTTGATATAAAGATATGCATGTAGTGTGCCTGCAAATATAGAATCATCATTCAGTGGTGTTCAATTTATGGAGAACTCAATTCACAGTTTCTTTTAAAACTCTGATTTCATTCTTCAGGTGGCTGGCTTTATGGACAATATATTATACACCATACATCCCTACCATTGCTGGATGGCCTGGTTCACCAACAGTTCAAATTAAGATAATGCAGTCTAAGAGTTAAGAGAATGAATTGATTTGATAGTGCTCTATTAAATCAATTTAGGCTACCATAAAAGTAGCTGTAAAAGAATTTTCAGTACTTTATTGTTGTTAGAATTCTATAACCAGCATCTCTTGAGAAAACTGCAGTTTCCTCTAGATCAATATATAAATCTATGTGGTATTCCAAATTCTGTTTCTGCCAGTTTCAACTTAGAGGCTATAGGCTTTCCTTGAGCTAAAATCCAATAGAATATAATGCTTTCCCTATCCAAGATTCTCAAGGAATGCACCTTCTGGAGAACTGAGACATTTTGTTCTATCCATTTTATTTTAGCAGGTGTTCAATAAAACTTTTCTAAATTATTCTATTTACATTCCAATTCACAAATGACTGTACTAAATTAGAGATTTAGCTGAGATTGTAGATTTCAATAATGTAGGCTGCAAACTCAAATGCCAGGTCCAGGCAGGTAATATCCATGATTAAATTGTTCTCTCTTTTTAGATGATTTGGAGAATTTTTATTTTTGCCTCATTTAAATGGTGATAACTGCTCTTCAACTTATTTCAAGTATTATCAGTCAGGAATATGGTTTTCTCAGATATGACATCTGAAGATATGCTATAGCATGTCCAGATTTTTATGGGAAATATTTTCAATGTTATCTAAATGTAACAAAACAAAGGGATGCAGTTTGTTAGTGTATTTTTGCTTTGTTTTTTGGTTTTTTTCTTTTTCCTTTTTTTCTTTTTTTTTCTGGGAGGGGAGGTTGCTGGAGCAAATCAGCCCCCAGTCCTGGATAAGACGTCATCTCAGTGAATTGAGGCTCTTATGAGCTTCATGATTGGCATGTTAGATATTGTTTTCCTTGAACATCCTCCCCCGCCATATTTACTCTCTTGGTTGATATCTTGAACAATACAACCAGTAAAACTCAACCTCAAGATATGATTGTATAGTCATTATACATTGAAGACTTTCATAACCTTATGCAAATAGATCACTTAAGGCCATAAATGGAAGGAAAGAGTAGTTTACAAATAAATGGTTTTCAATGACAATCTGAATTTCAAAAGCTTACTGGAAAACAAACATGGCAGAAAAAATAAAGAATGTGGGAGTTTGGACATGGCAAACAGCGTTATAGCCTTTAAAAGTCAACCCTTTATATAACCGATTCACTTTGCTGTATAGCAGAAACTAACACAACATTGTAAAGCAGCTATACTTCAATAAAAATTATTTTAAAAAAAAGAAATGCTACACATGACATATTCCAATAAAAAAAAAGGTAAACCCTTCTATCACAGGTTGGAGCTTAATCAATAAATGGGAATAATTATAACATATGGCAAAGAAAACAAACGAAGTTTTTCAGCACTGCATATAAGGATCATGAGAATTCAATTTCTTGGCAACATCTAATTAGGATGCAACCTGCTGCTCGGCTCCTCCTTGAATGTGTTATGATAATAAACCATCAGAGTAAAAGAGCATATGGGTCTCATTCACTCATTTAATAAACATATATTTCTGGGCCAAACATTAGACTTGGTGCTGAAAATGTATCAGCGAACCCTCCCCATGGCCCCAGAAAGGGTCTCTATTCTTGAAACAGCTGATGCTGACAAAAATATAAATGTGGGTAATGTGAACATTTGTCTTTATGTCTTCTTTCTAAGGGCTCAGTTATGGAAACAACACTATTTTTTTTAACCTCAGAATAATTTCACCTGAGAGATGGTTCAATTTTATACATGCTTACAACCAAATAGAGCATTATTTTTCTTCTAAATTTATATAGGAAGTTGGTTAAATTTAGAAATTTGTTAGTGATTATGACAAGACATTTTGTTTTTGGAAAATACACATCAAGATCAAGAATGTTTTCAGAGAGTTGAAATGGATCTAATGATTGAGAGGTTGCTTCCAGAGCCATAGCTCTTCTGGAGTTCTGGAAGTTCAGGAAATGCAAATGGCTAGCTATGTGGATTATTTCTATGCTTAATAAAATTCTTAATTTATATCCTAATATAAATATGTAATAATATAATAAGCTGTATAAATATGTGACAACAAAACATGGTACAAGATATGTCACACTAATTTTCTATGATCAGTCAAAATTTAAACCTGAGTTCCATTCTTTATAGACTGGTGGAAAGGGAATCTCAGTCACTATTTCCTCCATCACCACCCCCTGGGAAAGTAAAGGCTTTTTAAGTCTTGGACCAAGAATGATGTCCCAGGTTTTTGAAGCAATTGAGCCACCAGCCTCCAGGTGATTTTTCCTTGTCAAAGTCTGTATCATCATTTCGAAGCCAGAGGCTATCAACTTCCATATCAAGTATAAACAAGGAAGCTTGTAATAAAAATTTTTGAAAATATTTCTTTAGATTTTCAGTGTGTTTTCCTCCTGAATTAAGTTTTTTTAGTAGGACATTATAATAAAAAAAGTAGATGCTGAAAATAAGTCACTATTTTACTTGGTGCATGGCACATTTATTCACTAACCAATAATTAGCACACACCTGTTTTGTTGCAGGCAGGAAAAAAAATCCTTGCACAAATGGATTTTCTGTTTAGTCAGTAGAAGCAGAAAAAACCTAATCAATAAGCAATTACATAAGAAAATATACAGTATATATTAAGGTATATAAATTATGAAAAAAATATAAAGAACCACAAGGAGAAAAGGAGAGCTGGCAGTGTGTGCAATTATATGTAGGGTGGAAAAGAAAGATCTTACAGAAAAGATAATATTTGAGCAGAAACTAGAAGATGTGAAGGAATAAGTCTTGTGGATATCAAGAAGAGGATTCTGGCTAGAGGGGAAGTAAGAATAAAAGGCCCTAAGGCAGGTCTGTGTTTAATATAGTCGAAGAATATCAAGGAAGCAAGTATAGCTTTGAACATAAAAGGCACAGGGGAAAGTTTTGGAAGATAAGGGCAGAAGTGGTGTTGAGCCCAATCATGTAGGACTCATGCCTCTGAAAGTACAGTGGCTTTTGTGCTGAGGAGGATGGGGAGCTATTTGGAGGGTTTTGACATAAGAAGTAACCTCTCCTGATTTGTTTTAAAATTATCACTCTGTGGACTGTGCTGAAAATAAACTACAGGTGCCAAGCATGTATAAGGAAGTCAGTTAGGCTTTTGCACTAATCCAGGTGAGATATACTGGGAGCATCTAAAAGTCTGGTAGCAGCAGAGGTGGTTAAATAGTGAGGGTGGAGCTGACAGTACTTGTCTAAGTATTGAATGTCAAGTGTGAAATAATGCTGGGGATGAAAGATGATCTAGCATTTTAGCCTGAGCAACTTGAAGTTGTGGGAAGAGAAGGGATCAGTTCAGGGCATATTAAGTTGAGATGTTTATTAGACTTTCAAATTGAAATGTCTAGTAGGCCAAAGTTACACAAGTCTGGCTATGAGAGAAGTGGTCTGGACTAGAGATATAAACTTGGCACACAGCCAGATTTCACATATGTTTATTGAATCAGTGAGTAAATATCCATATAGGGATAAGTTAATTCTGTAGTAACTTATCCAATATTAGATAGTAAATAATAACATAGCTATGTGCCATGCTACTGCTGGCTAGAGGGGATTTTATGCTGCTGGTCTTATGTTTTTAGATGCTGGCCAAGAGTTTGTTTTAACAACATATAAGGGAATCTGCCTGGATCATGAGCAGGAAGTGAATCATTTACATCTCTGACTCTAGCCTTAGGATATAGTCTGAGAGATGGGATTAGCAAGTGAATTGTTTTGAGCACACTGTCAATATGATTTTCACAGAGGAAATTTCAATTTATAGTCCTAGTAGGAGAGTACTCACATTCTTTCTGTACCTTAGCCAGGACTTGGTTTTATTGTTCTTGTTTTTGCTCATTTATCACTAAATTAACAAGGAAAAGTTATTCATTAAGACAATAGGTGATGAGGATACTTCCTTTACTATAAACACCCAGCAAATGTGTAATAATATATGTCTTAGTCATCTCAGGCTGCCATATCAAAATACCATAAACTGGATGACTTAAGCAACAGAAATTTATTTCTCACAGTTCTGGATGCTGGGAAGTCTAAGATCAAGCTGTTAGCTGATTCAGTTCCTGGTGAGAAATCTCTTCCTGGCTTGTAGGTGGCCAACTTCTCTCTATGTCCTCACCTCCTCACCATGGCCTTTCTTCGGTGTTCTCACTTGGAAAGGGAGAGTTCTCTCTCTCTTCCTCTTTGTATAAGGCCACTAATCCCATCATGAGGGCCCATCCTTATGACCTAATCTAACCCTAATTACTTCCCAAAGGCCTCATTTCTAAATATCATTACATTGGGTATTATGCCTTCAACATATGAATTTTGAGGAGAGGCAAATCTTCAATCCATAACAAAGAGTAAAAGAAAAAAAGTAAAAAGATGAACACATTTTTCAATGATAAAAGGATAGAAAAGCAAAGAGGAAAAATGGTTAATGTATGATCTTGCTGAGCTTTATACCAGAATTAGGCAGAAGGGGCTGTGATCTGATCTCTAGAAGGGAGATCAGGGATTTAAAGGACCTCATAGACAGGGGAGAATGGAGTTTTGGCCACTTCTTGAAATCAAGGGTTTGTCTGGAATTTCTCATCCTGAAACTTCCTCCCCTACATTTGTAGAAAGGTTGGGAAAAGGCTATAATTAATTGTAGTCTGTGGCTATGACTCATATCAACCTCCTTACCTAGGAAGGTAAGAAGAATCAGAACCTCTAAATAAGGAAAAGAACACCATACACTGTTCGTTCTCTGTGTTCCCCTTTTTCTGTTTGCTTACTTTTTTGTTTCTTTATTTTTTTTAGTACAAGATGATCATTTTTCCATAAAACTCTATTTATGAAAAATCTTTGAGGTATGGGACAAAATTGGTTTCCTGCAGAGAACTGCATTTCTTCTTCTAGGAGACAGAGAATACCAATGCTGGATCATTTAAACTAATTTCTTCCCATGAGTGTTTTTAGAGCACCTCATGGTATATATTTGGTCCAAAAAACTGGCTGAGACTCACTAGTTCCAACTTATCAGAGACTTCCCCCTCATCCTCTTCCTCCTCTTAATAATTAGACTGGAAATAACAGATTATTCTTGTATTTCTGTTTGTGGTAGAATGGTTTTATTTTTGTTTTCCTTTTTGTACTAATTTTGTAGACTTTCTATTCCCAGCTTCATGGATCAAGACTCTTTATACATCATCCAACTTGTGTGGGCCCTCTTGCTTCCTATGTTCTCTGAGACTGTGCAAACCAAACTCAAAGTCACATTGTTTAGCAAACGTCTTTAGACTGAGAAACCTGACACAAGGCTCTGCTTATCTGACTATGTTCCCATCTTCACTTAATCTTTTAATCTGAGAATTACTTTCATTCCCGCTAGCTCATTAATTCATGAAAAGATTTTTAAAATTTGTATTCTAGATGTTAGTCGATGTCAATGGGACAATACAGACATTTAGCCCATTATATTACTGAGACTGAATCCTAAATTTAGAAGGAGAAAATCATTTTATTGATATCTGTCTCAACATTTTCTTTAAGGACAAATATAGTCCAGTTTTCCTTTGGGAAAGGAATGATTACAACTCTTTTATTCTTTATTCTTGTCGCCTATAAAGCTTACCAAAACTGTAAGACACACAGATATCAAAAAGAGTAAAAAATGATGATGACTATTTTATGATATGATGATGATAATAAAAAGTAGCCAGTTTGAAATTATAATAACCTTTTCTATTGTTATAGCTTTCAGGAAGAATACAGTAATATGGTTTGTAATCATTGCAATAAGTGCATGTGTTTTAACAGATTTTTAAGATATTTGAACTATTTAGGCCATCAGTATATTAGACTTGTAATTTCAGTTCAGTTTTCAGAAGAAATTAAATAAAATTATAAACTTTTTTAATATTTGGGAAAACATGAAGTTTTTGCATTTGTCTTGTACTACAAGTAAAAAAGCATTTCAATATTTAGAAGAAAATCATTTATTTAATGTTTAAAGAAATCTTAAAGTTTTACTAGTTTTGTGAGATTAATATGTTGAACACTAAGCAGTGCATAAATAATCATGAATGTTCCTTTGTTGTCACGAAAACCTTTGGACGTTAAAGAAGATAAAAGGACTCAGGAAGACCAAGTCCTCTGGAATATCTTCAGAATGTGATGGTTGATCTTGGTGATTTATGAAATCACTGTAAAATTAATATAGCATTCCAGTCCATAATATTGATAAATGTCCTTGTCAATCATCTTCCCCTACTGAACTCAAAATATGGTAGTCTACCAGGGCTCTATCCTTGATTTCTATCTCTTCCTAAGACTTTCTTAAAACAAGCTCTCTAATTGAATCCATCATATGTTATTTATTTATCTGAAGATTATCTCCATAATAATATCTGTAATTACAATCGCTACCATAAGTTCCACACTCACATATCTAACTTGCTTTTGGACAACTGCACTTGGATATCTAACAGGTATATCAAATGAAATATTTCCAGGAAAGAACTTTCAATGTCTACTCTATCCCTCACCACCATCCTGATACTCTTTCCTTACACCATCAAACTATATATATATTGAATATTCATCTAATATTCAAACCAAAGTGCTTTGATTAATTCTCCTTTTCCTCCACATCTAACCAGTAATGCTATTATAGGGGAGAAAAAAATAATTTTCCCTCTACCCTTCTAGGTTCTTGGCTGAGACCACCCCTGTAAAAAAAAAGACAGAAGAACAAGAGAAAACCAAACATATGTTTAATAACATGCATACCTCCTACACATATGGGAGATATACCCAGGAAAACTGGGTAATTCCCTGAAATGGCTCAGGCCACCACCTTAAATACCATCTCCAGCTAAAGACAAAAGAAGACTTGGGAGTGAGGGAGCCAGTTATGCGAAGTTATTAGGCAAAGCACAGTAAACAAAGGCAGGTATGGTTGTTATGCAGATTTAACTCTGTGTCTTCTCCATCAGTAATGATCAATTACATTTGGCAATTATATTGCAAAAACAAACAAAGTCATAGTAAAAGAAATCAGATGCGTGGTTACCAAAGGTGAGGGTAGGGGTTGGCTGGTGGAGTGGGTGGCGGGGGAACTGGGTGAGGGCAATCAAAAGGTACAAACTTCCAGTTATAATATAAGTACTAGGGATGTAATGTACAACATCATAAATATAATTAACACTGCCATATGTTATATATGAAAGCTGTTAAGAGAATAAATCCTGAGTTTTCATTGCAAGGAAACTTTTTTTTCTGTTTCTTTAATTTTCTACTTTCATGAGATGATGGATAGTTACTAAACTAATTACGATAATCATTTCATGATGCATGTAAATCAAATCACTATGCTTACATCTTAAGCTTATACAGTGCTCTATGTCAATTATATCTCAATAAAGTGGGCAAAAAAATAAAATAAATTAAAAAAAAAGAGTTTCTAAAGATTTGATCATCCTCCTTTTTCTGGTATTCAATCTATAGTTTTCATTTTTCTAGGCTTTGTTCCATACAAATTTGCACAGTTTTTCAACATTAAATAGAAATTTAAATCTGTTAGGGGTGAAAAAAAATCAGACCTCAAGCCAATAAATGTTCATCAAATCTACTGGGACACTGTTCAAGAACAAAATCCACTTTGAGCACTGGTCTTCATAATAGCATCAAAACATTAGCAATAAAACTGTGTGTTAATTACAGAATTGGACCCATCCATTGATTGAAAGCTTCTTCAATAAAGCTTTGAATCAACAACATGTTTAAAATAAAAGTTAAAAGTGTTCCAACCACTTGATTTCAAACCAAGTAGATTTTATGTTTAGAAACACTAAAAAAAAAAGTTTCATTTATAAATACAGAAGGAACAAAAACATCACTGCATCAATCCAGAAAGAATCAAAAATTGTTTTAGGACAAGAAGAAATACAAAATTGAGTCAACTTTGCTCTTTTCTCAGCTGCTTAAATATCCATGTTAGCAAATACAGCTAAAAGATGCCAACTCTTCTAAGCCTGTATTTCTAGTCATTTCCCATTGACCATTTTGGAATTTTGTATGTTATGTTTTACGGATAGCACTCTGCTTCACTGTGTATGTCTGAATAACCTGAACAGTCCTCGTTCATCACTTGATGCTACTCCAAGGTGAAAGAAATACCAGTAAGAGGAACCGTCAGAACACTATCACATGCATCACAAAGTCACAGAAATTTTTAAGTCACAAGATGGCCAAGACTTCAATTCTGCTTTGAACCAAAGTTTATATCATTAATAGAAATTAGTGGAAATGGCTATGAAAGTAAAAGTTAAGGTGAATCATCTGAGGTGGCTTGACTTGTTGAATCCAATATAACCTTCATCTTAAATCTCCTTGCTAACAAATTTAGTGATAATTCTTTTATACTACTACTTAGCAAGTTAATAAAGGCATGGCACTCATGAGAAGCTAATCTCATTTAATGGGGGGCACAGAATGGCATACGGTTTCCATACAGTTCTGTCAATATTCCCTAGTATCAACCTACACCTTCTTTGCTAATCAACACCAGCTTATTCCAAAAGAGATCATGGTAATGAAAAACACCAAATTCCCTTGACCTTAAAAGAAAATTAATCCCAGGGTCCATCCCCCCATTCCCCCTCTGGGGTATAAGATTAGTATAAACCCACAGTGTAAGAGTGTATTGCTTTAAGGAGGGGGTGTGGTTGAGAGGGGAGACACCATGGTGAGGAACAAATCAATTAAAGTCATACAACTATAGGAAGCAGTGAGATAATAATATACAAAATGGATAACTGCAGTCATTTTCTTAGAGGACTCGACTTGTGGAAGAAGAACTTTGATTGGTGCTGCAAAAACATTTGTATGAAGTAGAAATTGGTTTCAATAACATTAGTACAGAATATGTTCTAGAAAGTGGAGGTAACTGGATGTAAAATCCTGGTAGCAATTTAATATAACAGTCCCAGATGGTTAGGCTAAGACCAACACCTAATGAGGACGAAAGCCTTGTCTGTGGGGAATTTTGGACGATACCTGGAGAAATATTACACTGTGCATAAACCAAATTGAACTGTTTCACAAGTGTTATAAAGTTTCATATAGCAAAAGGTTTTTTCTACATGCACTTCAATTTCACAGCAAGAGTGTCATAGGATACCTAAACACAGAAGAGAGCATTCATTCAAGATATCTAACCCCTTGATATAATAATACGTAAAATTCAAAATGATTACACTATTATTACATCTAGGGTTTTCTGCAACTACAAGGTGGTGGTTATGGAAAACATGGCCCTTGGTATCAATATATAAAAAGCAGCCACTACTTTCTTCTATGTGTGTTCTCTTTTTGTATTTTTTCTTCATTTTTCTTAATCAACTCTGCTGTTGTTGCTGCTTCTTAGCAAAACTGGTAAAAACAAAATTGTAATCATTCAACATAGCACTCTGGAGATCAAGATGCTTAAAACCTTCAGTCTTCTGGGGCAAAGAAAGCACTGTGTGACATTTAGAACTCTGATTTTCAAACAGGGTGGTCACAAATTTTCCTGGCTTGAAGACTTCCACAACTTTCCTGATCAGGTCATCATAGGAGGTCTGACTTAGGTTTGTTTCAAAGCTAACATAAGAAAATTCTGGTTCTGGAGTGATGTGAATAGTCCAATAAGTTCCATCAGATTTCATTCCACTCATCAAATACCCACAAGGATTGAACAGTGTGGTATCAATGACAGAACTTGGTATCAGGTCATGAGTTCCACTCTCACGAGTGACATCCTTTGCAGTAACACCATCTTTCATGTAGAACTGGTCTATAACTGCTGGGTCAAGCTCACTCATCAGAATTTCCAGGGGTTGATCTGGCTGATTGATTACCCGACTCTCTGGGAAATCCAAAGTATACAAGTACCAACTATCAGAATTCATGCGTCCCATACAATATGCTGTCCCATTTGGGAAAATTGCATTAAGAAACTCTATTTCTTCCTGGAAATTCCGGTGTGGGTACACTTGGTGAGAATGCTTCATGAAATTCTTACCAGAATAAAAGAATTTTTGAATTGAGTCAAACCCACTGTAATCCCTAGCAAGTTTCAACAGGGGAATCAGTGCTTTCAGCAAGTGGGTGGTACCACATGTCTTCAACATGAAACGTCTCTTGGAGACAAATATGCTACTCTCACTGAGTACATAAGGTTCCTGCTTGTCAGTTTTTGTCACACTTATGATTGAACATTGCACTTTCTTCAAAAGTATGTCCCACTCGGATTTTGGGATGGTGCCAAGATCGCCAGATCCTTGGTTTGCGTCAGGTTGCTGCCTGGAGAGCCAAACCTCCAGCAGCTTCTTGGTCCCTTGGAAAAAATGTGCAGCAATGAAGACCCAACGCAGCCAAAAAAATAAAATAAACGAATAAATTAAAAAAAATTCCTATCTGCATATTTAAGAGATCAACTCTGACACACTGAAACATCTCTTTTTTGTATGATTACAAGGCAAAGGTCCAGACACCAAATGGTAAATTCAAAAAGTTAAATGCTACTAACATTGAAGCCATCCTAGTTCCTCAAATATCCTCTGTAAATGTGAGCTCTCCACTAAACTCTCCTTTCCAAAGGTGCCCTTAATATATCTCAAACAAACCAGGGAAAACACTTTTGCAAAGTCACAGCTCTGATTATAACAATCCACTACTAAAACAAACAACAAAATAAAAAAAAATTAAAAAAAAAAATAAGGGCTTCCCTGGTGGTGCAGTGGTTGAGAGTCCGCCTGCCGATGCAGGGGACACGGGTTCGTGCCCCGGTCCAGGAAGATCCCACATGCCGCGGAGCGGCTGGGCCCGTGAGCCATGGCCGCTGAGCCTGCGCGTCCAGAGCCTGTGCTCCGCAACGGGAGAGGCTACAACAGTGAGAGGCCCGCGTACCGCAAAAAAATAAAAATAAATAAAACAAACATCTTACTGCGTTTAATTGACAAAGAATTAAGTGCAGACACATAGATTAAGGCCCATCCACATCTTAAGCCTAATCTTCCTCTGCACCCCCCAATTTGTATAGGTTGCCTGTTATACACATTCCTGAACACAGCCCTCACTTTTCTGTCTCTTCCTTTATCACGCTATTCTCAGCCCCTAGGAGTCTCTTGCCTATTGTTTGTTTTTTGAAATCCTATTCATTTTCAAGGTCATTCTCAAATGTCACACTCTTTATAAAACCCTTTTGATCCATCCTCCACCTAATAAAACTATAACTGCTTACTCTTGTGAATTTCCATAGCACTGAATTGTTCCTCTCCCAGAGCTGTTATCTTTTGCCCTATAATATCACTATTTATTCTTTAGCTGTATTTCTTCCACTGGGAACAAATAACATCTTAGTCTTCTAGGTGCTCACTAAAATGTCAAGCATAATACTTCATGGAAAATAGGTGTCCAGAAAATATTTGCATAAGAGAAACTAATTAGGGATTTGTTTATTTTACCTATTAGTCCTCTCCATATGTATTGCTGGTGATGAAATCTAGAATATATTCAAAACGTTAAAGTGGAAAAAAAAAACAGTGCTTCATAAACCTCATGTAAAATTAGGTATATAATAAAGATCTTGGTGTTCCTTCAAATCTTTCTTATCGGAGAACAAAATATACACATATCTTCAAACCGTGTTAAAATGAACTATGTACACTTTTACTACCTGAGGGTGTCATATTTACATCAACAAAAAGAATCAGCAAATCCTAACTTAAAAATATATGCAAGATCATCAAAGATACAAAAATGTTAAAGACTAAAACTTTTACATTCAGAACTCATTTAAAGTAGAACCTCATAGCATTTAACATAGATAAATTTCCAATGTTCAAGCCTCATGAAAAATTCTTTGGTTGAATTGTTGCTAACATGAAATATAGCCTTTCCCCAAGAACGATAATGAAATGATGGTGACAATGATCTACTCCAAAAATGCTACTTGCATTCATGTTAAATCAGAGTTTAAATTTTCATCTTTTGATTTCTTGTTTCAACAACTAAATTATTAAACTCCTACTATGTTCAAAGCAATATCTATAAAACCTTAATATATATTAATTAATTAATATAATAATATATATCACCTTAAATATAGTAGAGTATGTGTGTGCATATATATTATATATATGTAAAATCAAATTTGCCCATGCAAGTAGGTTAAAAAAGGTTGTGTAGCTGCTCTATGATAGAACAGATTAAAAATCTCATTACCTGCTTGAACCATTATTTAAAGAAGCTGAAAAGTAAAAAGATTAGTAATGATCAAATAACTAAACTGATATTTCATTAAATGAAGCAAAGTAATCAGACTTTGTCTTATTCCATTTTATGAATCAAACTAAACCACCCAAGCAGTGTCCCCATTGTCAGATAGTAAACCAACTAGAAAGGAAGATTTCTTTCATCTATGTGTTTAATAATCTTTTTAGATCTATATGTAAAAATTACAGTATAAGAAGTACCTACTGAATTGAGATATTCAAAGCTTTTATTGTACTTTAAAAATATTTCCAGTTCTTTTTTATCCTCACGTAACCACGCAATTTCCATCCCATTATAAATGTCTGTGCTCATCCTCCAAGCACATCCATTGTACAACTATTCCTTCACTGAAAAATGTATCAAGATTAGAGACTGTACATAAATAATTGATACCATGATAGAAATATAGCATAAATGACATTCACAAGGGTTATGTTCTCATGCTTGATCTAAAAATTTTGAAAAGTACTTGCCTTCAGGGTTCTTGATTATCTCAAACTATAATGCTGCACAGTTACAATGAGAAAGTGACACATTTAAGAACTGTGAAAGATTTATTTTTGAAAATAACAGAAGGAAGAATTGTGGGCTGCTGAAGTATCATATAGAAAAAAAAATCCATCCCACTCTTTTTGCTATTATAATGTTTGAGAAGTTGTAGTAAATCTTCACTTTGGCCATCATCCTATTTTATTTTACTAAAACTATCATCACTTTTACTATGGAAGGCTTTATGGGGCACGTTAGCCCCCAGCTCTTTTGCTAAGCACTGGCACTGATATCGCGGGATCTATCAAGCATTTTAACCAGTTTATTCTTTGCTTTCAGATCATGACGAGAAATCATTATCATGACTTTAAAAAAGAATATTTGGCCATCGTCTCCCAAGAAAAATCCATATTTTAATCATATTTTAGAATAGCTCTCCCCATTCTATCATAATGAAATTTTCTATGAGAATAAAACAACCAAAAAAGCAGGTAAGGAAGTTCCTAGCTGGAGAGAGCCCCTCCCTTTTCTTTGCTGTACCAGTACCAACTGAAGATCAGGAGCCATAACTGACCATTTCCTGTTGCTTAGGACCTGATTCTGCAGTTAGACCTCACATGAGTCAATGAGAGGAGTGCACACAGAAATGCTCTCTACTCAGACACCCCTCCTTCAGTTCTTTATTTTTCTCAAGATATGTTCTTTCCTGAGTGCCAGGGGAAAAGTTTCCAGGGAATTTCCACACTTTCTGACAGAAGTGACCCAAGACGTCATTTTTCATGTTCACCTATTAAATCACAATTCCAATAAACTGTAACTATCCTTAACAACAGGAACTTGTATCTATGTATCTTGTTTGTTCCTATATTCCTAGTACCAAGGACTACGCTTGGGGTAAAATAGAAATCCAATGAATGTTTGTTGGGCAAATAAATGAATAAATATATGTGATGAAAATTACTAGAAAATTTGAAGGGTTATTGTAGTTGTAACTATCTTAGAACTGTCTTGTGTTTGTCCAGAAATATCCAATCAAATGTGCAGAAATCAGTGGCTTTAAATAGAGAGAAAAACTACTCTAAATTAAACATTAGGTGATTGTTAGCATCTCTTGAAACAGCAGCAACTTCATCATCTGTAACAGGGTTCGGCCAACTATAGCCCATGAGCAAAATCTGATTCATAACCCATTTTGATAAATAAGGCTTTACTGGAACAACTCATTTGTCTCCACATTTTTAATAGTTGCTTCTGCACACTACTACGACAGAGTTGAGGAGTTGGGACAGAGACCCTAGAGCTCACTCACATAGCTTAAATATTTACTATCTGGCTCTTCACAAAAATGTCTGTCAGCTCATTATCTATATAAAGGTCACAGGTGAGACAGGCTGGGACCTGGAACCCTTTGCTGCAGTGCTTGCACCAGGGCAACAAAATACAAAGAAATTATAAGGGACTAAAAATAACTGCATGCACACATAGTTGGGGCAAATTATGAATACAAAAAGACTAAAAACCCAACTGCCACTTCTGAAGAGCTGGGAGCAAAAGCAGAGTACTGCACATGCCCCTTGCACACCCACCACCAAAGGTGTGGGCAGACCACCTAAGCCACTCCTCCAGCCCAACCCCTGGACCTGCTCCTGTCCTCACCCCATGTAAGGGACAAGCTCGCCACCATCGGCCAGTGAGCAAGGGAACCTGTTTTCACTCCCTCCTGCTTCAGCAGGGGCCCCAGTAAAGCCTTGCCTGAATTTCTTGCTTGGCCTCTTACCAATTTCTATTGATTACGGAGGCCAAGAACCCTGGTCGGTAACCTAGGTATGTCCATAGGAGGTGGGTCCCAGACTGCCAAACATTTTGTAGATATGAATTCCTGTGCCCAGTGAATTATCATGCCAAACTTACCCTAAACTTTGATTTCCCACCCTGTGTCTACTGACCTGGTTCCACTTTGTGTTATCCAGCCACTATTTTATCTTTCAATCACTACTGTGTTGTATTCTGCTCTTAGCTCCAACAATGAAACGCCAACTTCCTCTCCATGCATTTTGAAGTTTGATGTCTCTGTCCTTTCATTCTAGCACACCATTCCCACACTCACCTCCTAGGACTTGGGGAGGGAAGGCACTCTCTGTTTCTCTAGGTTCCACCACTCCCTAATGTCACATACCAGCCAGTTTCATTCATTAGTATATCTGCCTGATCCCTGAAAATATCTGGGTCTGTGCCCCTGTCTTATGACAAAGCTTACCACACAAATTTAAGGTTAAAATCCATTAAGTAAAAGTCTCAAACAAAACTTATTTATTCTGAAAATCTATTCACCCCTAAACTATTTTATAAAGTATTATTCATTTTCATTGTGAGCCCACAAACTTTTTGCTCAAACTGAAGTTTAAAAGGAAAATGTTTTACCACCTGTGGGAAAATCCAGAAGACAAGAGTCAAGGGAAACTCCTGTAGTTTTACAGGGCAGGGCAAAGACTCAGACTAATTTTTCATGCTATGACAAGTCTGCCTGGGGCACTTGGTCGGGGGTTTTCTGAACCCTTATGGCAAATGCTTTTGTGAAGTTCTATTTTTTTCTTTTTTAAATAGAATAGAAATACATAGGATTTGATTGAAAGGAGATGAAAGATAAAACATTGAGAGGAATAAAAAAAAACAAAGTAGTTGGCAGCCCTGGGTGTATTTATTTGTTCTTTTTTTTTTTTAAACTTCCTTTTATTATTTTTTTTTAATTAATTAATTTATTTATTTATTTTGCTGTACGCGGGCCTCTCACTGCTATGGCCTCTCCCGCTGCGGAGCACAGGCTCCGGACGCACAGGCTCCGCGGCCATGGCTCACGGGCCCAGCCGCCCCGTGGCATGTGGGATCTTCCGGGATCGGGGCACGAACCCATGTCCCCTGCATCGGCAGGCGGCCTCTCAACCACTGCGCCACCAGGGAAGCCCGTAAACTTCCTTTTATTTTAATCTGGTTCTTAAATCTCTATCTGGCCTGGTAGCTCACAGAGTTTTGTTTTTTGTTTAACATCTTTATTGGAGTATAATTGTTTTACAATGGTGTGTTAGTTTCTGCTTTATAACAAAATGAATCAGCTATACATATACATATATCCCCATATCTCCTCCCTCTTGAGTCTCCCTCCCACCCTCCCTATCCCACCTGGAAATAAAAACAAAAATAAACAAATGGGACCTAATGAAACTTAAAAGCTTTTGCACAGCAAAGGAAACTATAAACAACATGAAAAGATGTATTTGTTCTTCAGAATACATGGAGAAGCTGGAAAACAGTGCTAATGAGGCCAAGGGCACTGCATCCAACCCTGTGTGAGTTTATTATCTTTGCACAAAAAACGATGCAGCTTAATCACTATCTGAACTCCTAACCTCAATCCATCAGCCTGTAAATATCTGCCACTGCTCAGGAAGGGGACTAGGGTCTTGAAATGAGGCTCCATCACCCAACCGTCTCCACTATAAGAAAACTAGCTCACCTTGTTGGCCAGCATTGTGTCACATATAACAAGCTAGCTAAAATTAACACAGCCAAGTAAAAATTTAATTTTTAACGGTGACACAATATAAAAAGTTAACTTGTCTTCTCTGGGAAAATTGGTTTACGCTTTCAAAACATCCTGATCCTTGTGCTTATCTTTTGAACGGCCCATTGGAAAAGCCTCCCTCTGGGACTCTGAGGCTTGCATCACCCTTTCCAACCTTTCTGCCACTTGGCTTGCAAAACATCTACCAAAAATTCAAAACAAACCACTATATTTTCCTGAATTAATTATTTCCATGGCCCTTGATCCCTTCAAGATTGCATCCATACTATTTATCACAACAAATTTGTGAAGATTTTCTTTTTTGTTTCCTCCCCTATGACTTCTCCATTTAGTCATTTGCCCCCAACATTTCACCAAAAATCTGCAGTTTTAGAGGATTTAGCAATGACATCACTCTTGCCTTACCTAATGGCCATTTCAGGCAACTTTTACTTGACCTATTGATGACACTGGGCACAAGTGACCACACCATCTTCTTTAAAACATTTTGTTCAGCTGATTTCAGGGCACTCCTGGATCTTATCCCTCCTCTCTGAGCATGTACGGAACCCTGTCAAAATGTAGGTCACATTGTCCCACTCCTCAGCTCAGTATCCTTCAGTGGCCTCCCACTCCATCATTGTGAAAGCCAAATCATCATTATGCCCTATAAGTCCCCCTGGGCTGTGGAGCATCATTGCCTCTCTGACCAAATCTACACTCTTCTCTCTTATCACACTGTGGAGAAACACTCCTGCCTCTATGTCTTTGCATTGGTTGTCCCTCACACCTGGAATTCTCCCATTCCCCCACCACATTCAGTCCTATCCACTTGGCTCATTTCTCTCTTCTTTATGATCGTATATAAACGTCATTTTCCCTGACTGCCCTCTGATATTTTCTATTCCTCTCACTTGCTTTATTTTTCTCTTAGTGTTTACTTTTTGTTTATCATGCTATACATTTTTTTTCTTTTTTAAGGTCTGTCTTTACCACTAGAATATAAGGCCCATAAGGGTAATGATTTGTCTTCACAGCTTTATTGCCAGAGTCTAGAATATAACAGACTCTCTAGAAATGTGCATTGGGTATATTTATAAGGCAATGACTAAAAGGCTCCAGTCATCGGAGTTCAGTTCGTTACTTTTGCCATGCCTGAGACAGAATATGCCAACCTGTTCCCAGAAACCCTAAGGAAGGCCAGCTTTTCCTGCTTGCTGGATTGCTTTACAAATATCTAGTCATCATTAACACCTTCCTGAAGCATTTCTGCTATTCCTTTGCCTTCCTCGGAACCTAAGCACATTTCTATCACTCAGTACAAAATGCTATTGCAGATATTTGTTAACCGGTTTGTCTCCTCCCAGAGTCTTAAACTCTCTGAAGATGTTTAGAAAGTAGATAACAAACGCTAGCCAGAAGCAGAGACATTTTACCCTGTAGCTAATTTCTGCTCAAAGAGATAATATATATGCTAAAAAGTCTGAATGCCTAAGTGTTTAGAGCATTTGGAATATATAAACAAATTAGGAGGAAAAACTGTGAAGGCAAAAAACAGAGAGAATAATTTAACATGAATTTGCACTTCTTGGGAAACAAAGTTACTCATTCATTCAAATATTAATTCACCAAACATTTATTGATGGCCTATCCTGGGCTGGACCCTATTGTCAGGATGTTGAGATGTGAAGGAGAATAAACCCCAGCCACCAATCTTTGTGGCACTCACACTATGACCATTCCTAAGAAGAGCAGCTAAATAATGGAATCTTTTTTTTTTTTAACCTAAGTTTGGCAGAAGTATCTGGTGTTTGAAATACTCATTAACAATTTTACATCTCCCAAGAATACTTGAATCCCACAAGTTTTCACAAAATGTTCAATTCTAGCTTATATACAGAAGTGATGTAAAACATGGACAGCCAAACTTAAATGGCAACTTCTTTCCTTTCTACAACCTGTTTTGCAAAAATGTGTGAGTTATTTTAACAAATATTTACTAAGTGCCTATAATATACCAGGCATTTTTCTAGCATGGAAATCCCAACAAAAGACAAAACAGTCAGCCTCTTTGCCCTCATGAAGATTACTCCAGTGATGATTGGGGTGGCACAAAATATGCATTTGTAACTAATCTTCCGGGTATGGGATGCAGTGCCCTCTTTATATTCTCTCCTGGGCACCCACCTGTCTGCTGCCTGCTGACTGAGGTGTAGTAACCTGTCTGGTTGTTTCTCTTACAGGTACCTGGGCCATAACCCTGATGGCTGCCTGAGAGATCTCCCTGCTTCCTCAGCTGCTGCTTCTAAGCAAGTAGCTGCTTTCATCATTTACACAAACCCACTCCTGTGAAATGTTTAGTTGCTTTTGCCTCTCAAGATATGTTCAGACTTTGAGGTCCATGAAGTGTACGTCTTGTGTTCCAAATCTGTAATTAAGTATTTTTTCTGCCTTTCCTAGAAATTTGGAGCAGGAAGGAGATGCATGTGCTCAGTCAGTTGTCCTGATCTATCACACTAAAAAAGGCTTTTACTAAAGACCATAGAAGGTACCTTATAAATTAAATTTAGGATGAATGAAACCAATCCAGAAGACATAATAAAACACTATATATAGATGTATTTGTACATATAGAAAAATATGCTAAACAGTATATTCTCTGTGATTACCTATAATTACAGAGATAAGCTAGAGATAAAAATCAGTGAGTTTTGTTAGGAAATTTCAATAACCTTACATCATTTTATATGGTGCATTTGTTTCTTTATCACTCTCTTCCCTCAAAAGGGATTTAATCTGAAATCTCTCCACATTAAAGTATTGTAGAAATCCTTAGTTAAGTTGCACCTAAGGAAACTCCTACTGGGGCTTCTTTTTAATTCTCTGTGTTTCCCCAATCATCCAGGGATTCTCTCTGTGTTCCATGCTGTCCACATCTCTCATGAATCCTGTCAGGGTAGCCCTTCTCTTAGGTCAATCTTCTTGTATACTAATTTTTGAAAATTTATTCTCTCTTTCTGCAGTTGCTAAAAGTTTTCAGTAAAGGTGAAAACAATGTAAGAATCACCACTGCATATTCAATTACTGATGCCTTACACTTACTTAGCACCTTCTATGCACAAATCATAATTACAAAATCTAAGTGAATTTTACACATGCCACGCACTGTTGCAAGCATTTTACATATATCCTTCAATCCTCACCACAGCCACATGAATTAGGCACTATTATTACCTTTCACAGGTGAGGTAACTCATTCAGAGAAAGAAAGGTTAAGTAATTCATCTAGATCATATGCTAGAAATTACCAGAGCTAAGATACAAACCAAAGCAGTTGTCTTTAGCATCCCTGTTTTTAACACTCTACTCTGCTTCATGATATTAGGTAATATGTAGGAATACGGAGGAGAGCATGACACAGGTTTTGTACCATAGAATTTTATAATATAATAATAAGTTGGAACTATCAGTTCCTTAAAGCCTTCTCTCCTGAAGGTCTACATGATATGCATACTGATCTGTACTGAAGTATTAAGCGGCAAAAAATGTTTGCTAAAAAGAACTTATAGTATGGTCCTTTCCAGAAGGATTTACTAGAGCAGCATTGCCCACATTGTGTTTTATAGAACAGTGGCTCTGTAGGATTTAAGAAGTTAACCACAACAAAGGAATTAATGGTGAAATGATAAGGTGTGGGGTTAATATTTTAGGGTAAGGAGCTCTTTAAACATTGTGTAGTGAAAAGGATACTCACAATGTCAGCTTGAGTGTGGGGACTAATTTGGAATTAAGGTTTGAAACACTGAAGAAGAAATGACTGACTCTAGGCCAAAGAGTCGACACAATTTCATAATTTGAAAGAAAGAAAAGAAAAAAAAAGATAAGTATGAAAATGAAGTAAAATGGCATTGTTTCTAGTTAATTTGTGTCAGGTACAGGAAAACTGTTAGCATTCTAGGTCGTTGGTCTACTAGAATGCAGAATGTAGTAAAGCTAATACCTTGTATGGTTCCTTTTTACCATTTTGTAAAATTACCTTTCAAGATATCAAGTAGATGGAAAATGGTTTTCATTATTTCTCAAAACTATTAGGATCACAGAATAAACAAGCTCTAAAATAAAAACAATTAATTTTGATTCTTATATATGCAAAAGTTGAGGGAGTAAATAGTCTTTTATTTGGATGGTATAATAGGCTGATAATATTCATAAATAAAAGTGGAAATTCCCTACTAGAAACTAATTATGTGCCTTTTCCCCCAACATAATAAGAAAAATGTGAGGTGCAATAATAGGGCAATAGTAAAGCACTTAAATCCTCATAAGGATCATTTGAGAGGCTATAATTATATTACTTTAATATCTGAAAAGAAAAAATCTGCATGTATAATGATATCAGTGTCTAAAGATAGAGACTGTAATATTTCAACTCACACAAATCCTCCCAGTTAAAGAGTTATTTTTGTGACTCATAAATTTAAAAAAGTTTGTAAAAAATCCTGTCTCATTTACTTAGCTAAAATCATTTAAAAAATTATCCTATACTTACATAAAAATACAATGCCAGTCTTAACAAGCCATCTTTAGGTGTATTTCAAACCTATCTCTAGTCACAAAGAAGTTGGAAGTGAAGATGTAAATTTATTGTAATAAGTATTTATAACTGTTAAACATCTAGAAGCAGAACAAGTGAATGCAAACATAGGTTCCTATGTTATCAAACTATAAAACTATACTAACCTAAAGAAACAGAAAAACACTTTGAAGAAAATATTACAGGCACTTTAGTTCAAGATGAGTATTAACAGCAGAATATGTTGACACATTTTTTTTCTATGTTTACACGGCCTTAAATATAACATTAGTTCTTAGTGGTAATTATTAACATTAGTTCTTAGTGGTAATTAGTGGTAATTATCATTCTGTGTGGCTGAACACCAAAATAACATTTGTAAACCTTGGATAAATAGTCATTTACCTTGGATAAATAGTCATTTCACAGTGCTAAAAGTAACGTATTTATTTGGGATTGTTTATTAGCAGGCATTTTATATGGCTCAAAAGAGTTAAGTGTGTGCTATGACAGATTATAAACGTATTTTGGAAAGTATGTTAGTCTCTCTGCAGGAAAAAGCAAAATTTTGATTGTTATTCAGTCAGATTCTCACCACTGATAGTCAGGAAGGAGTATAGGTAATGTGAGACAGGTTTTACCACAGAAACTCATTCTTTTATGTCCTCTTCCTGCATTAAATTTTAATAGGTCAAGTGTTTTGGAGCAATCACTTTATGACACCAAATTGTAAACATAATGATTTCTTGGATGGGAAAGAGATGTTTGGAAATGAAATTTGTCTGAAGGGTGATGGACAGATAAGAAATAACATCATTAACAAATATTTATTGAGTACCTAGGACACACAGGGCTGTGTGCCAGAGAGACGTACAGATGTGCTTTTCTGCAATGAAGCCTGAAAAGGCCTGGGTAACACAGGTAAACTTGGACTCAAGCTTGGCTTATGTCCTCATTACTTTCCCTTTCATTTCTTCCTCCTGTCCAGTTTCCTGTACTGTTTTTATGTTTTCATGTGACCCTCACTCCTCTTATTCCCTTTTCAGCTTCGTTGTTCTCTTATAAGATTTAAACATAATTTAAAATGCATATGATATCTAAGCATCTGAAGTATATGTGGTGACATAGATCATTCTACCTTCTAATGTTTCATGTCTTCAATATTCTACTCATGTGAGGTCCCTACAGAATTTTGGACTTTGGAAATTGTCCATTTTTTCTAAGAAAGTAGGTCAAACTTCTTAATTGTTTTTCTTTCCTTCACTTTTCCATAAACATTCAAGGCAGATCACAGTAAACATGTGGCTGAAATATCTTGCCAGTACAGTGAAGTTCTGTCTCCATTCTGGACAACCTGTCTATTCTTGGCCAACATCAAGTGCTGCTCTTGAACAGGCAGAGGCTCCATTGTCTTTTCACGTAGATTATGCGGGTCTTTATTTTATGTTGAACTTCCTTTCCATTTCCTTTCTGCTTGATTCTCTCTCTAAGGCTTTTCCATTTTAATTAGACTAGTCAATTACACAAGAGAATATTTCACATACTTAAAGCCAGTAGAGTTTTCCATCCATTTTTGCCAATGTAGCCTTTTAACTCAGAGCTTTTCAAAATCCTGTCTTCTTAAAAGCACAGGTAAGGCATTTATTAGTGCTTGAGAATCTCCATTCATTCCCATTATGTCTCTTGCAAGTTATTTCTTAGTATCATAGTTAGTTATTCTCACTGCCCTCCATGGTTTCCTTTTCCATTTCCCTATTTACAATCTCTATTTTCTCTTTTGTTTAGAAGGCAGAATCCCTGAATGATTCAAAGTGCATTCCAAACAATAATTGGAAATTGTACTTGCTGCAAAAATTCATTAGTTTTAGTTATTAAACCATAAGTCTAAAATCAAAAGAATTTAAAATATAGTTCAGGCTGGTAAAGAAGTCAATGGCAGAAGAATTGTGACAATACCAAGTCATAAGTTAAGTCAAACCCTCAGGAGTACTGTGCAGTCAGCTTTTGCATAAACCTAGCTAATGACCAGCTTACTATTACCTGGAGTCATATATTAACAGAGAATGTGAATGTGAAGAACCTCCAAGTCACCCAGAGGATTCCCTGACATGTCTGGGTTGCCTCTACTGTTCAAAACAATGTTGTACAACTCTTTCAAGTGTCAGCATGGTGTGGTATTGAGTACAGCCAAGGAGCAGTCAATATTGACTCCAGTTTCCTCACTGTAGTTGTCCTTTGTGTCTTAATAATGTGGTGTTCATCAGTAGGGTAATTCATAAAATTGTCCCGGAGACAATGTCTAATTTGGGGTCCTTCCCTTTGTCATGCATGACTACATACACTTTAAAAAAAAGGATATTTCCGTGTTCTCCTGACATTAATATTGAGTTTGACTAAAGATGAGTCCTTGCCAAAAATAACAACTGTGAGCAATCTAGGCTACGAGCAGTGGGAATGCACATTGCTTCGGCTCACTGCTCAGTGCTCTTTGAGATGTTACCCAGCATGGAGGTTTTGCTGAAGGAAGAGAGGTTGAGGCCAAAATGAAAAATACTAGCAATTTATTTCTCCAAAACCAGAAAACAAAAATGCTCTTAAGGATTCCCTAGGAAATATGTCAGCTATTTTGGCTCAGCTTTACTACTTATACTAATGTTTCTTCTCCTGTTTCTTAAATAGAAGGATTCTTCTTCTATTTTTTTTAATATTTACACACAGCACCTCAACAGTAAATAAACACGGTATTAAATTTTGCATGTTAACCTACTGCCAATAAATTTATTTATATATAACTAACCTTTGTAGGAAGAATGGAAATTTACAAAGCTGAGAACTGTATATTCTCCCTGGAAGTAGTCAATCAATGGTGAAGTGAGTAAAAAAGATGTTAGGAATATTAGAAATTATATCTTATATTCCTAGGTATGCCCCTACATTTTTTTCTGGTTGAAATTTTGGCAGGCTCATTTTTCTCCTACACTAAAATATTCTGTGATTAAATAGAGATTTGGGAAACTAGAAGAGATAATGGAAAAAAAAAAAGGATGGGAGCCTTCCAGAGGAAGTTTGCAAAAACCAGGTCATCTCATGAATTGTGGGAACACTAACAACATTTTCACACATCAGTTATAAGGCCAGAAAACAAACAACTAACAAATAAAAAGGGTGAAAGATCACAACAGAAATCCAAAAGAATTTTCTCTTGGTTATTTTTTTTTCTCTCTCTCTTAACTTACATAGTACACATTAAATTGTGTACTGATCGTGTAGTCAGTACAGTTTCTAAATCTTTATTTTCATCTCAGGAGACATGTACACACAAAAAGAACTTGGTTCACTATCCATACTATGCTCATGTATAAGTATAAATATTTTTATTTAAGAGTTTATGAAGTTTTATTGTGAAATATAATTGATAATTTTTATTTCTATCAGTTGACTATGGTTGACTATGATTGGTTAAATAAGGTTGACTATGGATATGTCACCTTACTAGAGAAAAATTATTGTTTCTTATAATGAACCTTGTTGTAAGCAATCATAAGTATCTTTTGCCACATCTACCATAGCAAAAGATTTGTATTAAAATTGCCTAAAGTTTCTTTTACTATATTTTAACAGTAATGACATACCTTCATCTCTCCAATGAAACTGCCACTATGGGGAGAGACCTGCCTGGTATTATGGTCTTGACTGGAGTATGTCAAAAGGCAACAAAGGTAGCTGGATACACTGTAATTCCAAGACAGACAGTCCACATATGCAGCTGACCTCTCCCAGTCAGTCTAGTGCTTACCTAACCAACCAATCAGCAGCACTCCTTTGCTTTGTTAGTATGGAACAGAGTCTGCAATATTCAGTCATTAGAAACCTCACTTTCCTCCTCCCTGAACTTCACCCTCCAGTGCTGGACCCTGTGCTCAATTAATCGGATTTTCTACTTGGCAGTAAAACTTTGTCACTCAACACTCAATCTCTGGTCTTATTGTCTTTACTTTTCCTTGAGGGGCAGAATAATATCTGCCAAAAAAATCTCTGAAAAGGGCACTAAACCTCAAGGCCATGGTAAAGGCTGAAGAGACTGTGAGAAATTTGCAGCTTCTAAAAGATAAATACAAAATGTCATTACCGCTCTAGAATAATTCCCACTTTCTAATTCATCACACTATCTTGCAATAGAGCATTAAATTATTAAGAAGAAATTTAATTGAGTTGAGAATTTATGAGGAACACCAAGATTACCCAGGTATATTCTATATGCCATGTGCAACCAATTTTAACCCCCATGATGATTTTCTTTGCAAGCAGTTCTCTTTTCAAAGTTAAATAATCTACACAGACAAACTGAAAATTATCATTATGACTATACAGTGGACTGAATTCTCCAGAGTCAGTATTTTAATTTTTCTTCCCTTCTCCTTAGGAGACAAAAAATAAAAGATGAGAGGGATTTGTGCTAATAGTGACTAGCTGTTACTGAGCAACATAATAGGGGCTAGGTGCTGTCCTGAGCACTTTATATAGTTATCTTGTTTAATCATCAAAACACTGGCGTAATATAATTAAGTTTGGGTTCTCATATAGGTCATTATATGAAGCCCATAATGCAAATGTAATTTTTTTTGTAATAGGCTATTTTCCCAAATATTTTATCTTAAACAAGAGCATGATACAAATACAATTTATGAAATGCCACATTTTATATTGACAATGAGAATGACCACGATGGTAGCATTTGCAAAGCTTTTTCATAAATTTGTTTATAATTTATTTCTCAAATACTTATTAATTATCTGCACAAGCCAAGCTCCATGCATAGAGCTGTGAACAAGACAAACATGGTCTCTTATCCTCCTAAAGCTTTTCTGGCCATAAAGAGAATACAGAAATGGCTATAATTCTGTGTGTTATGAGAGGAACATATGAGATGTGGAAATATATGTGGGGTGGGGGAACTAACTCAATTTGAGGGTCAGAGAAGGTTCTCATCAGGAAGAGGCATTTAAACAGAAAACTAAAAGACAGAAGTGACTGGCTGAAGCTCTGTTTTGCAAGGACAAAAGGGCAATAGTTGAGATAGGAATTGTAAACAAAGACAGGAACCAGAATGTGTAAGTCTTCTCAAACTATTACTTAAAAGACTGAGATTTATCCTAAGGGAATGCAGAAATGAAAACAACCTTAATATGGTAAAAAATAATTAATCACCATTAATTAATCAGCAGAGTTTTCACAATGTTGACCTAGGTACCCAGAGGAGAAATATTGATTCAACCCACATTCCAAAGCTCAGCACTGACCATAATCTCTGGCGATGACCACTCTCCTGATTAGATCTTCCTCTTCTAACCACAGTTTCAGAGTGTAGAGGCTTAGAAAATTGAATCGCAACTTTTCACTTTAGATTTCCCATTTTTAATGCTTCTTTAGAGAGTTATGCTTTCTCCAGTTTGAATACCTCAATCATCATGTTTTCCCAAGTGAAAATCTTATAGCAGGAAATTTCTCTTCTTACACCACTCATCAGCCCTTTATTTGGTCATGTTCTTGTTCAGGGGTCAGAAAACTTTGTAAAGGGCCAGAGAGTAAATGTTTTGGGCATTGTAATCCATATGATCTCAATTCTGACACTGCAGCAGAAGCAGCCATAGACAATGGGCAAATAAATAGATACAGCTTTGTGCCAATAAAACTTTATTTGTGAAAACAGGCTGCCAAATTTGGGCAGTAGTTTGCAAACCCCTACTCTTGACTAATTTATCTGTCCCCAGGCTATGTAGGTCCTCTCAATATGTTTCTCTTCAGAGCACCCTTCCAGGCAGTATACCCTACCATATTTCAGACTTCATTGTTCCTATACAATTTACCCATACAGGAGTCATCTTGCCAGTGTTGTAAATAGTGGATTAATATTTGAGAACAGGATGGTTATTATTGGGTTGACTATGCTTTTGCACTATAATTCATGACAAAGCCCCAAATTTCTATCCAATCAAGACTTTATAGCAGACTCCCTATCTAGTGTCTAACTGTCTTTGGTTCTGGCTTCTGCTTTCCATCCCAGAGACATTCTTTAACACTAGTTCCCATGGTTTCTCAATCTTCTTCAATTTATTCAATTACCTATGGTTGGTTGAATAAAGTATTGCCTTTAGCTGTTCTTTCTGAAAAAGATAATATAGGTATTTTATGTATGTGAATTTTGGTATTTTACCTTAAGTTGGCAGGTATTTTCCCTGAGAATTTTGAAACTACTATTTTTTGTTTATTTTTTCTAGGTCTGCCTATAGTATGAAGTCTTAATCTGATTGCATTTGGATTAAGCTCCGGCCTTTCTAGGAACTGTAACAAACTTCACTGCACCCCAGAAGGCAATTCCTAATGCTTCAGCTCCAGAACATTGGTACTCCAGAAAATTCCTCTCCCATACAGTGGACTATATCCACACCCTCTCTGATGAAGCTTGAAAGTCAGCCTCCTGGATGAGATGGAGAAGTTGAGGCCCTTCCAAATTTGTTCCTTCCTTGAATACTCTCCTTTATCTTAAAAGTAGTATAGTCTCCCTTTATCCTGAAAAGTAGTATAGTCTCCCTATGTTTGCTATTCCTATGATCTTTGGAGTCCTCTTTTACATGGTTTTGTAGTTAACCTCCTTTAGCTAGTTAATACAATTTTATATCAGGGGTCAGCAGACTACGGCCCATAGGCCAAATCCTGACTGCTACCTGTTTTGTAAATAAAATTTTACTGGAACACAGCCATTCTCATTCATTTGCACATTGTCCATAGCTGCTTTTACTCCACAAGGGCAGAGTTGAATTGAGCAGTAGTAGTTGAAATTGAGTAGTTGAAAAACAACACAGAACTTATGGCTTGCAAAGTCTAAAATATGTACTCTATAACCTCTTGCAGAAACTGTTTGCCTATCCATTCTTTATATTAAACTTTCCCTGTTCAAATTACTAGTGACTTCTGTCTCTGGCATAGATTTGGCAACAATAGTCAACCTAAGAGAGAGAACTTCTGCCAATGGAAATAATCAATGAACAATCTAGGAATAGAAAAGAGTATTATTAAGCCAAACTGAGGACTATAACTCAGGAGATACAGATTCAAGAAGTACTTGAATTGTGTTCCACTGGGCTACAAAATGGGGGAGGCTTATATAGGCAAAATCCACAAAATTACGTAAGTGGTTTGTAAAGAATTATAATTGGAGCTTGCAAGAAATAAAGGTGCTTGTTAAGTAAGGAATGGTTGAGGTCTGAAATGGTTGCATAGTTATAAGGGGAGATCTTGAGACCATAAGATTGCAACTGGTAGCTGCTAGCAGATATTCTTTTGAGAATGACTGGTCATGCCCTTGACTCTGATAAATTCAGAAAATTCAAATTCTCAGTGATGCAGAAAATTGTCTGAAACCACATCCACAATGACTACCCGGCTCCATTTTGGATACCTGAACCACAGTTATTATTCCCTTTTGATTTTTAAATGAATTTTTAATACAATAGTTATATAGCAGATGTACAATGCATGCTTGACAGGCTGTGATACAGTCTGCTCTAGTTAGAATAAAATTCACCCCAAATCATGTAGAAGAAAGAATACCTCAATATGAAAAAATTTCTTCCATCACTTCAAAGATGAGATATTTTAGAATGGTTTGGTCATACCCTTGGGTTTGTCAATAGGAAATGGATACTACTAATCCATAAAATACAGCAACATCAAAATGAATCAAGCTATCTCTCTCCAGTGATACTGCTTAGACTGTGCCAACTAAACAGAGTGAATGACTAATCTTGACAGAAAATTTTGTATGCTTGATAGTATACTTGTTACTATATACTGCAATAGCTCATTTATCGACTGTAAGTCGATAGTCCCTAGGATCGCCTCCTCAGATTCAATAATTTGCTACGGAACTCATAGAACTCAGAAAATCACATTTCTTACTTACAAGTCAAGAGTAGCCAGATGGAAGATATGAATAGGGCAAAGTATAGGAGGGGAAGTGGGAGCTTACATGTCCTCTCTGGGCACACTGCCATCCCAGTACCATGAGTTCATCAGCCCAGAACTCATTAAACCTGCTTATTCAAGAGCTTTATAGAGCTTAATCTCCAGCCCCTCCCCCTCCATTAGACTATACAGAGGTCCCACCCTAAGTCACATCATTAGCATAAACTTAGTGTGGTCTGAAGGGGTGCATTATGAATAACAAAACTCCTATCACTAGGAAAATTCCAAGGCCAGGGGCAAAGACCAAATACATTTTGTATTATAGCATACTACTTATGTGTATTATGTCTATATTCTGACTTAGAGGTCTTTTGACCCTTCCTTAATGTAGAGGTCATTTTTATGTTTTAAATATACCAGTAGGAAACCCAGTATCCTGGGCTAAATGTTTGATTGTGAGGATAATAACTTGGCACCTTAAAAAAAAGCTAAAATTATGTTATTAAGTCAATTATACTACATTAAACAATACATGTAAATGTTAATAATTTAAAAAGAGATAATGTTATTAATTTCTCTGACCTCACCTTCTAGATCTCAATGTTTTAATTATTTAGTTAACTATGTTTTAAAAGTAATTTCAGTGGTATTTCCTACTAAACATAGTCTCACCTCCTATCTTCAGGTTATTAAATTTGTCCCACCTATGTGCTGCAGAAGATAACAACCTATTCACAAAAACGATAGTCTTCTTCAAGTATTTCTAATTAACAGGTAAGTATAAACCAGGAAAAAATGTCCCAAGGAAAATATGATTCAAATAAATATATGAAAAATATATTCTCAAGGAATATATATATCTGACATATAGTAAGAGCCCACAATAAGTGGAATAGATGAGTACATTAAGTTTTACATTCATAAGGAAGAAAAAAAACAGCCATATTTTCATTAAAAGGCTTTTTTTTTGCTTTATAACAAATTTAATGAGTTATACATATACATATGTTTCCATATCCCCTCCCTTTTGCGTCTCCCTCCCACACTCCCTATCCCACCCCTCCAGGCGGTCACAAAGCACCGAGCTGATCTCCCTGTGCTATGCGGCTGCTTCCCACTAGCTATCTACCTTACGTTTGGTAGTGTATATATGTCCATGCCGCTCTTTCACTTTGTCACAGCTTACCCTTCCCCCTCCCCATATCCTCAAGTCCATTCTCTAGTAGGTCTGTGTCTTTATTCCTGTCTTACCACAATGTTCTTCATGACATTTTTTTTCTTAAATTCCATATATATGTGTTAGCATACAGTATTTGTCTTTCTCTTTCTGACTTACTTCACTCTGTATGACAGACTCTAGGTCCATCCACCTCATTACAAATAGCTCAATTTCATTTCTTTTTATGGCTGAGTAATATTCCATTGTATATATGTGCCACATCTTCTTTATCCATTCATCCGATGATGGACACTTAGGTTGTTTCCATCTCCGGGCTATTGTAAATAGGGCGGCTATGAACATTTTGGTACATGTCTCTTTTTGAATTATGGTTTTCTCAGGGTATATGCCCAGTAGTGGGATTGCTGGGTCATATGGTAGTTCTATTTGTAGTTTTTTAAGGAACCTCCATACTGTTCTCCATAGTGGCTGTACCAATTCACATTCCCACCAGCAGTGCAAGAGTGTTCCCTTTTCTCCACACCCTCTCCAGCATTTATTGTTTCTAGATTTTTTGATGATGGCCATTCTGACTGGTGTGAGATGATATCTCATTGTAGTTTTGATTTGCATTTCTCTAATGAGTAAAGATGTTGAGCATCCTTTCATGTGTTTGTTGGCAGTCTGTATATCTTCTTTGGAGAAATGTGTATTTAGGTCTTCTGCCCATTTTTGGATTGGGTTGTTTGTTTTTTTGTTATTGAGCTGCATGAGCTGCTTATAAATTTTGGAGATTAATCCTTTGTCAGTTGCTTCATTTGCAAATATTTTCTCCCATACTGAGGGTGGTCTTTTGGTCTTGTTTATGGTTTCCTTTGCTGTGCAAAAGCTTTTAAGTTTCATTAGGTCCCATGTGTTTATTTTTGTCTTTATTTCCATTTCTCTAGGAGGTGGGTCAAAAAGGATCTTGCTGTGATTTATGTCATAGAGTGTTCTGCCTATGTTTTCCTCTAAGAGTTTGATAGTGTCTGGCCTTACATTTAGGTCTTTAATCCATTTTGAGCTTATTTTTGTGTATGGTGTTAGGGAGTGATCTAACCTCATACTTGTACATGTCCCTATCCAGTTTTCCCAGCACCACTTATTGAAGAGACTGTCCTTTCTCCACTGTACATTCCTGCCTCCTTTATCAAAGATAAGGTGACCATATGTCCGTGGGTTTAACTCTGGGCTTTCTATCCTGTTCCATTGATCTATCTTTCTGTTTTTGTGCCAGTACCATACTGTCTTGATTACTGTAGCTTTGTAGTATAGTCTGAAGTCAGGGAGCCTGATTCCTCCAGCTCCGTTTTTCGTTCTCAAGATTGCTTTGGCTATTCGGGGTCTTTTGTGTTTCCATACAAATTGTGAAACTTTTTGCTCTAGTTCTGTGAAAAATGCCAGTGGTAGTTTGATAGGGATTGCATTGAATCTGTAGATTGCTTTGGGTAGTAGAGTCATTTTCACAATGTTGATTCTTCCAATCCAAGAACATGGTACATCTCCCCATCTATTTGTATCATCTTTAATTGCTTTCATCAGTGTCTTATAATTTTCTGCATACAGGTCTTTTGTCTCCTTAGGTAGGTTTATTCCTAGATATTTTATTCTTTTTGTTGCAATGGTAAATGGGAGTGTTTCCTTGATTTCACTTTCAGATTTTTCATCATTAGTATACAGGAATGCCAGAGATTTCTGTGCATTAATTTTGTATCCTGCAACTTTACCAAATTCATTGATTAGCTCTAGTAGTTTTCTGGTAGCATCTTTAGGATTCTCTATGTATAGTATCATGTCATCTGCAAACACTGACAGCTTTACTTCTTCTTTTCCAATTTGGATTCCTTTTATTTCCTTTTCTTCTCTGATTGCTGTGGCTAAAACTTCCAAAACTATGTTGAATAAGAGTGGTGAGAGTGGGCAACCTTGTCTTGTTCCTGATCTTAGTGGAAATGGTTTCAGTTTTTCACCATTGAGGACGATGCTGGCTGTGGGTTTGTCATATATGGCCTTTATTATGTTGAGGAAAGTTCCCTCTATGCCTACTTTCTGCAGGGTTTTTATCATAAATAGGTGTTGAATTTTGTCGAAAGCTTTCTCTGCATCTATTGAGATGATCATATGGTTTTTCTCCTTCAATTTGTTAATATGGTGTATCACGTTGATTGATTTGCATATATTGAAGAATCCTTGCATTCCTGGAATAAACCCCACTTGATCATGGTGTATGATCCTTTTAATGTGCTGTTGGATTCTGTTTGCTAGTATTTTGTTGAGGATTTTTGCATCTATGTTCATCAGTGATATTGGCCTGTAGTTTTCTTTCTTTGTGACATCCTTGTCTGGTTTTGGTATCAAGGTGATGATGGCCTCGTAGAATGAGTTTGGGAGTGTTCCTCCCTCTGCTATATTTTGGAAGAGTTTCAGAAGGATAGGTGTTAGCTCTTCTCTAAATGCTTGATAGAATTCACCTGTGAAGCCATCTGGTCCTGGGCTTTTGTTTGTTGGAAGATTTTTTATCACAGTTTCAATTTCAGTGCTTGTGATTGGTCTGTTCATATTTTCTATTTCTTCCTGATTCAGTCTTGGCAGGTTGTGCATTTCTAAGAAATTGTCCATTTCTTCCAGGTTGTCCATTTTATTGGCATAGAGTTGCTTATAGTAATCTCTCATGATCTTTTGTATTTCTGCAGTGTCAGTTGTTACTTCTCCTTTTTCATTTCTAATTCTATTGATTTGAGTCTTCTCCCTTTTTTTCTTGATGAGTCTGGCTAATGGTTTATCAATTTTGTTTATCTTCTCAAAGAACCAGCTTTTAGTTTTATTGATCTTTGCTATCGTTTCCTTCATTTCTTTTTCATTTATTTCTGATCTGATTTTTATGATTTCTTTCCTTCTGCTAACTTTGGGATCTTTTTGTTCTTCTTTCTCTAATTGCTTTAGGTGCAAGGTTAGGTTGTTTATTCGAGATGTTTCCTGTTTCTTAAGGTGGGATTGTATTGCTCTAAACTTCCCTCTTAGAACTGCTTTTGCTGCATCCCATAGGTTTTGGGTCGTGTCTCCATTGTCATTTGTTTCTAGGTATTTTTTAATTTCCTCTTTGATTTCTTCAGTGATCACTTCGTTAGTAAGTAGTGTATTGTTTAGCCTCCATGTGTTTGTATTTTTTACAGATCTTTTCCTGTAATTGATATCTAGTCTCATAGCATTGTGGTCGGAAAAGATACTTGATACAATTTCAATTTTCTTAAATTTACCAAGGCTTGATTTGTGACCCTAGATATGATCTATCCTGGAGAATGTTCCATGAGCACTTGAGAAAAATGTGTATTCTGTTGTTTTTGGATGGAATGTCCTATAAATATCAATTAAGTCCATCTTCTTTAATGTATCATTTAAAGCTTGTGTTTCCTTATTTATTTTCATTTTGGATGATCTGTCCATTGGTGAAAGTGGGGTGTTAAAGTCCCCTACCAAGAGTGTGTTACTGTCGATTTCTCCTTTTATGGCTGTTAGTATTTGCCTTATGTATTGAGGTGCT